>NC_135237.1:163951027-165223527 GCF_051348905.1 Ranitomeya variabilis
TGTTTCATTTATGAAGGAGGGACTCTTAAAGTCACAAAGCCTATTTTTAGAGGGGCATCAGGTGGCATTAATATACTTAAAGGGTCATAATTAAACAGTGGGTCTCCTATGCAGTGAGCCATTGGGCTGTCAAGAATTACGACGCACCCCAATACCCCTTTCATGAAAGGTAAAGGAGGTCTTCCTGAAAAAATGTTGCATTGACTGCAAGGCCTGCCCTGCTACCAAGTCATCTGCACCTCAATAAGCCTTTGAACCCAGGTACTGGTTGGCCACAGGAAAACACACATCAGATCATTCATTTTGTACTCCCATACTGTTTTCTTATGCATTGACTGCAAGGCCTGCCCTGCCACCAAGTCATATGTACCCCAATAAGACTTTGAACCCAGGTACTGAATGGCCACTGGAAAATCCATTTCGAATTCTTCAGTTGGTCCTGCCATACAGTTTCCTTATGCATTGAATGCAAGGGCCGCCTTGACCCAAATTTGCATGCACCCCAATCCCCCTTTGGAAATAACATGGAGGAAGACCTCATAAAAAAACTGTCCCATTACAAAGGAGCTGGTCTCCTAGACTTGTATTGCCCATACACTAAGTGTATTGGCTGACAAACATTTTCTCCTGGGGGGTACTCATCAACATACTGTGTAAATATTTTTATTACGGGCATCATAAACACCCTTGCAAAAAACTAGAGTGGCTGTAGCAACACAGAACACGCTAACCCTGGTGATCTAGTGGCAGTGGATGATGAGATGTGGAGGAAGGCCTCATTAAAAAGTAGGCCCAATTTGAAGGAGTGGGTCTCCTACACTTGGAATGCCCATACACTAAGTGCATGGGCTGACATACATTTCCCCCTAGGGCAGTGGTTCTCAACCTTTCTAATGCCGTGACCCCGCAATACAGTTCCTCATGTTGCAGTGACCCCCAACCCAAAAAATAATTTTGGTGGCTACTTTAAAACTGTAATTTTATTAGTTATGATTCGGAATGTAAATATCTGATATGCATTATGTATTCTCATTGCTACAAATCAAACATAATAAATAATCACAAAATGTTGCAGGAATCTCCTGCACTGCAACATGGTGTTGGGTGCCAGCACAGCCCGCACAGTGGTATATCCAGCACAGCCCGCACAGTGGTATATCCAGCACAGCCCGCACAGTGGTACATCCAGCACAGCCCGCACAGTGGTATATCCAGCACAGCCCGCACAGTGGTATATCCAGCACAGCCCGCACAGTGGTATATCCAGCACAGCCCGCACAGTGGTATATCCAGCACAGCCCGCACAGTGGTATATCCAGCACAGCCCGCACAGTGGTATATCCAGCACAGCCCGCACAGTGGTATATCCAGCACAGCCCTCACAGTGGTATATCCAGCACAGCCCGCACAGTGGTATATCCCGCACAGCCCGCACAGTGGTATATCCAGCACAGCCCGCACAGTGGTATATCCAGCACAGCCCGCAGTGGTATATCCAGCACAGCCCTCACAGTGGTATATCCAGCACAGCCCTCACAGTGGTATATCCAGCACAGCCCTCACAGTGGTATATCCAGCACAGCCAGCACAGGGGTATATCCAGCACAGCCCTCACAGTGGTATATCCAGCACAGCCCTCACAGTGGTATATCCAGCACAGCCCTCACAGTGGTATATCCAGCACAGTCAGCACAGGGGTATATCCAGCACAGCCCTCACAGTGGTATGATATGACGTCATCGCGCACCCGCAGTGTACTGTCAGAGGCAGAGCGGGGAATGATGGGAGAGGGAGCGTCAGGTGACGCTCTCTCTTTCATCATTGCATTGAACTATACCGGTGTCATAGACGCCGGTATAGTTAAATGCGGCGGCGGCACTGGGGGGGTTCCGGGGGAGGAACAGTGCAGCGGCCCACTACTGGCATCGGCTCTTCTGGCATTTGCCAGAAGTGCCCGATGGCCAGCCCGGCCCTGCTCAGACCTGCCGGCCCGCGGCCCCTGACCTGCGGGGCCCGGTCGCAATGGCGACCGCTGCGACCGCGGTAGTTACGCCCCTGAACACAGTGATGGCGGCGGATCACTGCTGGGTACCGAACGGCTCCTTTATGGCGTGCTCTTCCGCAGCCCTTCAAGCCGATTACCGATGCCGGCAGCCGCGTTCTTCCTGCATCCCTGCATTCCGTTGCCAGATACGTGCCACAGATTCCGGATCTGTCCTGGCTACACCAAACAAGAAGGGGGGACGTCGGAAGTTGGTATTTCCCTAGATCCGATGCGCGATCTATTCATTTTCCTGCGGGGATCCCAAAGCTATGCCGGGAGTAAAGCTAGCAGCAGGGGCGTAGCTAGAGCTTTTGCCGCCCGGGGCTGTTCCCGAGTTTGGCGCCCCCCCCGAACTTATGTGATTTTCACACTTAGTCATGTACCGACGAGCTCCTCTCCCTTAAGCTCCCAATGTTCAGTGAAAAACTGAGAGAAGCAGAAGAGAAGCTCGATGTCACAGGACCATGAAAGTCGCATATGAGTGAAGTGTTCCATGTGTCGACGACTGGAACCTGCAGAGCTGAATCCTGACATCGCAGCTTCTGAAATCTCACAACGCATGCACTGCACACTTTTAGGATTCTCCCTTGCCGGTGGACGGTCATGTCAGCACAAGCATGTGATTTGTATACTTCTGACCACATTCCGACTAGACGTGCCCGGCCTCACTCAGTTCATTTTCATTGAGTGAGGCCACACATGTCTAGTCAGCACGTGATCGCATGTATGTAAATCGCCAGCACCAGAGAATCCTGACAGTGTGCAGTGTGCACTGTGAGAACTCAGAAGTCTGCAGTCACATAGAATGACTGCAGACTCATTACAAACCAGGACATCCCCTTTAATGCTCCTAACATAAATAAAAACATGAGAGTTAGTCAGTATCACAAATAACATTTACATCCCGGTACCTTATAGATGACGTCGCCTCTGGAGCCGTTCTTCTTTTCTTCATCTTGTCCAGACCCCATGATGCGTTTTCTCACCCACAGCCGTCTCTGCAGACTTCCATCTTCTCCGCTCTTTTGCAGAAAATCTCCATATGATGCCCTTAAAGATACAAATGTCATTAAAATGCTCCTGAATAAAAAATTGCCCCTCACTATATTGTCTGCACAAAATATGACCCCCACACTGTCTGTCTTATGGTACACGCTCTTCACACTGACCTCCCCTTTCTATACCGGACCCCTCTTCACACTGTCCTCTCAGACTGTGTCCCCCCTATAGGGCCCAGTATTTATACTGTACTCTCTCATCATACTTCCCCTCCTTGGTAACTATCCCCTCCTGGCTGTGCCCTTACACTGTCCCCCCATGCTATACATGCACACATCCCAACACCCTCACTCCCCGTACTCTGTCCACATACGTTTTTCACATCGCTACCCATACTGTGTCCGCATACAATCCCCCGTTTGACCCCAAACTGTCTGCACCCATCCCCCATACTGTTTCCTCATATATGCCCCCCCATCTCCCCCTTTGCTCTTCATTTTGTGTCCTTAGATCTCCCCTACACATTAAATCCCCCCATCCCCATGACAAATCTCCCCCCACACACATTTAATCCCCCATCTCCACTCCAATTCTCCACACACAATAAATCCCCCCATCTCCACTCACATTAAATCCCTTCCCCACAATAAATCCCCCCATCTCCACTCATATTAAATCCCCCCCCCACAATAAATCCCCCCTCCCTACTCACATTAAATCTCCCCCCCACAATAAATCCACCCAGCTCCACTCATATTAAATATCCCCCATCCAATAATATATCCCCCACCACCACTCACATTAAATCCCCCCACAATATATCCCCCCATCCCCACTCACATTAAATCCTCCCACAATATATCCCCCCATTCCCACTCACATTAAATCCCCCCCACAATGTATGCCCCCCATTCCCACTCACAGTAAATCCCCCCCACAATGTATGCTCCCCTGCACCTTCGGTGTCTTCAGCTCCACTGGAGCACTTACCACCGCTTTGTGTGTCCTGCTCTGCCGCGCAGGTGAGTGACGTCAGCAGCGTGATCACATGACCTGATCACGCTGCTGCCGTCGCTCTGACCCGGCAGTCAGAGCTTCAATTGTACTCGTATCACAGATACGAGTACAATTGAACACTGGGAGCCGGCGCGCCGCAGCTTCTGTGTGCCGGCTGTCAGCTTGACAGTCGGCACACAGAACAGCTGACTCACAGTGCGGGGGGCGGCAGAATGCAGCCGCCGGGGGAGACACTGCGGACCGCCGCTTTAGGCGGCCCGACTGCGCCCCCCTGCCGGCTGCAGCCGCTGCACTGACTCACCCCCGCATTGTGCCGCCCCCAGCATTGTGCCGCCCGGGGCGGATCGCCCCCCTCTTCCTACGCCACTGGCTAGCAGTCCAGGCAGTCCAGGAAGGTGGATGGGGAGGTGAGAGAGGTGGCGACCCCTGTGTTTTGGTCGTTCGACCCCCCTCGGGGTCGCGACCCCCAGGTTGAGAACCGCTGCCCTAGGGGTACATATCAATATAGTGTGTAAAAAAATTTTAGGGCATCCTAAACACCTTGCAAATCTGTAAAGTGGTTTCCTATGCAGTTGCTGCTGGGAAGGTGCAGGTTGTTAGTAAAAATATGGTGGACGAATTGTTGGATGAAGTGATCAGGAAAAGGGGTATGGTGATGACAGGAATGGGAAAGTACATGATTAATAACAGCGGTGGCTATGGGAGGTATGAGATCCAGGATACAGCCTACAATGATTAGTCATTTAGCCACCACCAATTACCAGAATGTGTTTCAAGCCCATCAGAAGATCTGTGTAACAGATGCGCATGTGAGACTCGGCCTAAAAAATGCCCATCAAAAATATGTTGCCAAAGACGCATGTGTCTGTCTAAAGGGCAAAGTGCAACATGTTTGTGAGATGCTGAATTAGAGAAAGCAGATCAGTATTGGAGGAAAACCAAACAAACTGAAGGATGCTTGTGAAAAACTAAGTTTAAAGAGGAATGCACCATCCGTAACTATAAACACACCCGTGGCACAAGCTTCTTCATTTTCACCCATACAGATTAATAATAATATCAAAATGTCACAGTTGAAAATTATTTGTTCTAGTGTAACGAACACTGTTAAAATATGCCACTAAACATAGTTAACTACGACCCTGGGCACTAGAATTCCTCTTTACAAGATATGGACGATGATGGTATTGATGACGACTTTGAAATTTACCACATCCACACCAAGAAGATGAAGATCACAGCTGCAAAACATGTGCAAAACAGACTGTGAATGACTGGAAGCTCATTTTCTTTCGGGCAAACTTTCCCTCCTACTAAATTGGTACCGAATGATGCATACACAGCTCTCATGTCTATTTAGCGTGAGATGGTTGAAAGATGATGTATTCTGTTTTGTCCATGTCCACTTTTTGAAAGCGAGCAGAAAAAAAGGATGAAATGGCAGGAAGACGTGTGATTTTGGTCAGTAAGGAGGTGATGTCTGGTTACAGATAGGTAGATCTGCGTGTCATCGACATACTGATGATATTGCAAACCGTGCCATTACATTAGCTGTCCCAGGCCAAAGGTGTAGATGGAGAAGAGTAGGGGTCCTAGAACTGAGACTATGGGAACTCCAAAAGACAGGGGTCGAGGTGAGGAGGTGGTGTAGGAGAGAGAGACACTGAATGTCCCCGTAAGTCTGGTTGTTTTTTAAAGACTCTGCCGATAACCCCAAAAGGCCATTTGCACCATCGGCCATGCCCGCATCAGCAGAGGTAGCAAAACTACCAGCCTAACCACCACCAGAATGATCAGGCACATGGCAGCAAAGCACCCAACTTTGTTGGTTGAACACAAGGATCCATGAACAATGTCTGCGGGTGACACCACTTCTTCTTCTGATGTTGTGCGTGCAAGCCAATCCCCTGTACATGGTGCGTGGAAAGATGCCCTGCATCTGTAGTTGCATACAATCTCAACTAGCACCATCAACAAGCAAGTCCACATCCTTGTCCCAGCGCAGTGTTCAGTTGTCCATACCCCAGTCTTTGGATTGCAAGCGGAAATACGAAGCCAATGCCACAGTACTAAATTAACACATTTCTCGTCTGCTTGTGCTCGAAATGTTGCATTTTAGGCTCATGGGAGACGGAAGCTTTCCGCAACCTGATGGCGGTTATCGTCACAAGGTACTTGTTCCCCAGCTACCACAATTTCTCCCGTTCTGCCGTCACGACATTACACAAGCAAGCACGTGTCCCACAACATTACCCGGGCCCTCAACAATGCTGTTACAGAGAATGTGCACCTAACCACGGACACGTGGACAAGTGCTTGTGGGCAGGGATGGTACATCTTGCTGGGGCACACTGGGTTAGTGTAGAGAAAGCCATGACCCAGTTGGACATTGGGAGACCATGTCACAGATGTATGGAGACAGGTTCTGGAAGGCTTTGCATGTCATAGTTAGGGTTTTGAACTGTAGCCTATGGGCAATAGGAAGGCAGTGAAGGGCCTGGCAGAGAGGAGAGGCTGGGGAATAACGGCGGGAGAGTTGGATTACTCGGGCAGCAGAGTTTAGGATAGATTGGAGTGGTGCAAGAGTGCTAGAGGGGAGGATAGAGAGTAGCAGGTTGCAATAGTCAAGGCGGGAGATTATTAGGGCGTGGACAAACACTTTTGCAGTTTCTTGGAATGTACAGATCCTGGAAATGTTTTTGAGTTGTACTGGGCAGGAGGAGGCAAGGGCTTGGATATGTAGCTTGAAAAAGAGAGCAGAGTCGAGGATCACCCCGAGGCCCCGAACATGCATGACTATTTGTCCCGGTGTGCTGTCCCGGCATTACACAAGCACGTGTCCCACAACATTACGCTTGCCCTCTGCAATGCTGTCCGTTCCCTCCGCAATGCTGTTACTGGGAAAGTCCACCTAACCATAGACACGTGGACAAGTGCTTGTGGTCACGGAGGGTACATCTCACTGACAGCACACTGGGTTAACATAGTGGAAGCTGGGACCCAGTCAGACCTTGGGATGGTGCATGTCCTCGCAACCCCGAGTATTGCGGGCCCTACACCAATCTGGGTTGCTCCCAGAGTCTACAGCTCCTGCACCTCCTCCTCCTTTGCATCCTCTTCAGCCTCCATCTCCAAAAGTAGCACATCAGTCACAAGCTGGAAGCACTTCAGCACTGCCTCATCCAAGAGGCAACAGGCTGTGCTGAAGCTAATATGCTTAGGTGACAAACCGCACTATGAAGAGTTGTGGACAGCTCTGAAAGAGTAGGCAGATCTAGAATCATAGAATTATAGAAAGCTAGAGATGGAAGGGACCACCTGGGTCATCTGGTCTAACCCCCTGCTCAAAGCAAGATTCAATAAATCATCCCAGACAGATGTCTGTCCAGCCTCTGTTTGAAGACTTCCATTGAAGGAGAACTCACCACCTCTCGTGGCAGCCTGTTTCACTTATTGATCACCCTAACTGTTAAAAAGTTTTTTCTAATATCTAATCTGTGCCTCCTCCCATTCAGTTTCATGCCTTTGCTTCTAGTCTTTCCTTGTGCAAATGAGAATAAAGATGATCCTTCTACAATGTGACAGCCCTTGAGATATTTGTAGACAACTATTAAGTCTCCTCTCAGTCTTATTTTTTGCAAGGTAAACATTCCTAAATCCTGTAAATGTTCCTCATAGGACATGGTCGCTCTTCTCTGAACTTGCTCCAGTTTGTTGATGTCTTTTTTAAAATATGGTGCCAAAAACTGGACACAGTAATCCAGATGAGGTGTGACCAAAGAGGAGTAGAAGGCAATAATGACTTCACGTGATCTCGACTGTATGCTTCTGTTAAAAACACTAGAACTACTAGTGGGGTCATTTTGACTCCTTTCACTTTTTATTTCTCTTCTGTGACTACATTTTTCAGAATTCCGGCTTGAGACTCAGTGACTTTTCCTAAAATAGGATGTTAAAAAAGATTTTGTGACAATAAATAATTTCGGTGAAAAAATTGCGCTTTTTTTCAAAATTTACCTTAACTACTAAAGGTAGTCATTTTGACTACCTACTATATTTTGCTGTCCTTTTGTCACTAAATGTTGCTGTAAAGTTTTGTGCATAATTTTTTCACTGTATCTTATTTACCCTGATGTTCATATAGATGTAGTTCAAATCAGATGGCAACTTTTCACATTTTCCTTGTGTTAGGGTACTTTCACACTAGCATTGGTACGGACCCGTCGCAGTGCGTGGGGCCGACGTACCGACGCATCCTGTGAAATAAAATCACAACGGGGGCAGCGGATGCAGTTTTTCAATGCATCCGCTGCCCCATTGTGAGTTGTGGGGAGGAGGGGATGGAGTTTCGGCCGCGCATGCGTGGTCGAAAATGGCAGACACGGCGCATAAAAAAAGTTACATGGAACGTTTTTTGGTGTCGACAGTCTGCAAAAACACGACGCATCCGTCGCACAACAGATGCGACGTGTGGCAATCCGTCGCAGTGCGCCGCTAATGAAAGTCTATGGAGAAAAAACGCATCCTGCGGGCAAATTTGCAGGATGCGTTTTTTCTCCAAAACGACGCATTGCGATGTGCGTCGAACGACGCAAGTGTGAAAGTAGCCTTATCCAACGTCACCTACCATAGCACTGACCTCAGAGAGAAGAGGTGTAGTGTAAAGCATGGGTTACATAATCCAATTTGGTTATAATCCAATCCCTGTCTCATGCATACTGTGTAATGCTGAACTGAAAAGAGTTTGTTTGAAATACTATAGGCTCTTATCTTATGCTAAAGAAGGGTGTTGTTTTTCTCTGGTCCTAGCAGTAGACAGTAGTCTGGATAGTAAGTTTACTTTCAGTTCAGCTGAAGAAACAAAGCCAACACATGCAGATATAAGGCCATGTTCACACTTTGCGGTTTTTACCGCAGAACCGCCGCGATTTTGATGCTGCGGGTCCGCAGCAGTTTCCATAGCGTTTCCATTTACATGTACACCCTATGGAAACCGCAAACCACTGTGCACATGCTGCGGGAAAAACCGTGCAGAAACGCAGCGGTTTAAACCCCGCAGCATGTCACTTCTTTGTGCAGAATCACTGCGATTCTGCACCCATAGGAATGCATTGAACCGCTTACTTCCCGCATGAGGCTGTGCCCACGTTGCGGGAAGTAAGCGGCTAATGTGCGGGTGGTACCCGGGGTGGAGGAGAGGAGACTCTCCTCCAGGCCCTGGGAACCATATTTGGGGAAAAGGATCTGGCTGTATTGTGCAGTGTCAAAAAGCAAATGGAGAAAAAAAGGGCTCTGGATTGCTTTGCAATAAAATAATCTCTATTAACCTGGCAAAAAAATTTCCTAGCCAATTATACCTGGTGCTAGGTATATACAATCAATATATGCTATAGGTAGCAGCAGCAGCAGACAGTAATGGAATGGACCCTCTTGATGTATGCAATGATATCTATACACACACATACAGTGCCTGCAGGTCTTGCACTGATATGTGTAGAGTGACGTACACTCCCCTGCCTACCTAACACTGCAACCTATAAACTCCAAAATTAGTCCTTAGAAGGACTGTTGGTTTAGCTGGATTTGAGTAGTTTAGGATGGTAGACCCCACACTGACTAAGAAATCCCCAAATCTGACCCTATCTCAGCAGCAGCATTCCCTACACTGTCTGATTCCGGAGCTGAATGCGCCAAGCAGGGCAGCGTCTGGTCTCTTATACCCCTGATGATGCTGTGCGGCCAGCCAATCACTGCAAGACCACAACAAAGATAGCTGTGGCATTACAGTGCCTGGCAGACAATCCCTGCATGTTGATTGGGTCTCTAAAGTCCGCCAAAAATGCAGGGTCGAGACCCGAGTTCCCACCGAGTAATCCCGGAAATGCTCGGTGCAGTGATACTCGGGCGAGAAATGAGTAGTGGCGAGCATGTTCGCTCATCACTAGTGATGAGGCAAACTTTTTTGGGTGGGCCATTTATATGGATACACCTAAAGAACATAGGAATGGTGACAGTTTTCTTGCATAGGGTACTTGCATTGAAACCTGCTGCAGTGACCAGGGTACTGCGTTCACCAGAAATCACCACAATTTCAATCCGCTCCTCACGTGTTAACCTCTACGACATATCAATGGCTGTAAACAAATAGAAACTTGTAACTAACTCATGAAAGAATAAAGTTACATTAAAACCAAGGACACCATTATTTTTCTTGTGAAATTCTCAATAAGTTTAATGTGTCACATGACCCTCTTCCCATTGGAAAAAATAAAGTTGGATCCAACATGGGCAACTTCAAAATGGTAACTATGGTCACCACCCATATACTAATATGCCACAAACAGGAAGTTGATATCACCAACCATTACCATTTTATTTAGGTGCATCCAAATACATGGCCCACCCTGTAGTATAATGCACCACCACAGGCAGCCTGAACAGTATATTGCACCTCCATAGGTACCCTGTATAGTATATTGCACCCCCATAGGCAGCCTGTATACTATAATGCACCCCCATAGGCAGCCTGTATAGTATATTGCATCCCCCATAGGCAGCCTGTATAGTATAATGCACCCCCCATATTCAGCCTGCATAGTATAATTCAGCCCCATAAGCAGCCTGTATAGTATAATGCAGCCCCATAAGCAGCCTGTATAGTATAATGCACCCCCATTGGCAGCCTGTATAGTATAATGCACCCCCATAGGCAGCCTGTATTGTATATTGCACCCCCATAGGCAGCCTGTATAGTATAATGCATCCCAATGGGAAGCCTGTATAGTATAATGCACCCCATAAGCAGCCTGTATAGTATATTACACCCCCCATATGCAGACTCTATAACATGATGCACACCCATAAAAAAAATAAATCAAATACTCACCTCTCTTCCTTCTGGCTCCTCCGCTGCTCTGAGAGCCTGCACATCTCCGGACCGCGGGGGCCAAGTAGTGTCGTCATCGCAACCCCTTGACAGTGTCAGTGACATCAGACACTGAGAGGGGGATGATCGGAGAGGGAGGGTAACGCTCCTTCACTCATCAATGCGGTCAGCAGTATCGGCTAGATGCCGATACAGCTGAACCTGTGATGACGGGCGGGGGCCCTCTGCTGGCACGGGGCCCCCCTGCCTGCTGAGGGGCCACACAGCAGCCAGGTGACAGAGCAGGGAGATGGATTCTCCTTGCTCTGCCACAGAATGTAACTGTATCGGCGAGCTGCACGTGCCGATGCAGTTACAGTAGTGTAGCTCCAGGAGGGCCCCCGCAGAGCATGGGGCTAGCTACGCTACTGTTCTGCAGACAGAGTCATGTGTGGGCTTTTTTCCTGTGGGACGAGTAGACGTTTCTATTTGTACCATTTTTGGGCACATGACATTTTTTGATCGCTTTCTATTCTGATATTTGGGAGGCAGAATGAATAACTATCAATTCAGGAATTGTTCTTTGTTTTTTTAGCTTTTTCTAAATGCCATTTCATGTGTGCGAAAATTGATAAGGAAGCTTTATTCTTTGGGTCAGTATGATTACAGTGGTACCACATTTATGCAGTTCTATGTTTGGGCGCTTTTACCCAATAAAAGCTATTTATAGGAAAAAATATTATTTTTGCATTGCTTTATTTTGAGAGCTATAACTTTTTATTGAGCTGTATGGTGGCTTGTTTTTTTTTTTTGCCAGGCAAGATGACGTTTTCAACTGTACCATTTTTATTTGTCTTTTTGATCAAGTTTTATTTCAGTTTTTTTTCAGTGCATGATGAAAAAACATGTTTTTCACATAGTTTTTTATTTATTTTTGTATGGTGTTCACTGAAGGGGTTAACTGATGGGACAGTTGTAGAGGTCGGGTCGTTGCCGACGCTGCAATACCAAATTTGTGTACTTTTTTGTTTCTTTTTATTTCATAAAAATATTTATTTATGGGTATAATATATTTTTTTTTTATATTTTGTGATTTAAAAAATATATTTATACAATTTTTGTTTTACTTTTTGTATATATATATATATATATATATATATATATAAACATATATATATATTTATATTTTATACAGCGTTAGATAGCGGAAAAGCTGGTAATTCAATTGCCGGCTTTTGCTATCTCCTTATCAAACCCGACAGGATATGAGACATGGTTTACATACAGTAAACCATTTCATATCCCTTATTTTTTACATATTCCTCACTAGTAATGTTACAAGTGTATGTGTGCAAAATTTTGGGGATCTAGCTGTTAAAATAAAGGGTTAAATCACGGAAAAAACTGGCTTGACTCCCGCGCAATTTTCTCCGCCAGAGTGGGAAAGCCAGTGACTGAGGGCAGATATTAATAGCCTAGAGAGGGACCATGGTTATTGGCCCCTGGCTAAAAACATCTGCCCCCAGCCACCCCAGAATAGGCACATCTGTAAGATGCGCCTATTCCGGCACTTAGCCACTCTCTTCCCACTCCCCTGTAGCGGTGGGATAATGGGTAATAAAGGGTTAATGCCACCTTGCTAATGTAAGGTGACATTAAGCATGGTTAATAATGGAGAGGTGTCAATAAGACACCTATCGATTATTAATCCTATATTAATAAAGGGTTAATAATACACACACACATTGTGAATAAAGTATTTTAATGAAATAAATACACATGGGGTTGTAAAATCTTTATTATACGCTTAATCCACCTGAAGACCCTCGTTCTGTAAAAGAAAAAAAAGAAAAAAGCTATAATATCCCATACCTCTCCGCCGATGCAGTCACGTCCCATGCTGTAAATCCATTTGAAGGGGTTAAATAATTTTACAACCAGGAGCATGCTAATGCAACTGTGCTCCTGACTGTAAAATCTGGGGAATTAATTAAAAGCAGGGGAACGTAGCTACCTAGACTTGCGGTGCTGCGCTCCCTGCTGGAATAAACTCATATGAACTCTAGCATGAGAAAATATTCGGAACAATTCCCACTCTAGAGTTCATATGAGTTTATACCAGCAGGGGGCCCAGCACCGCAAATCTACGATGCTCCGTTCCCCTGCTTTCAATTCATTCCCCAATAGCAAGGTGACATTAACCCTTTATTACCACATATCCCACCACTACTCGGGAGTGGGAAGAGAGGCTAAGTACCAGAATAGGCGCATCTTACAGATGTGCCTTTTCTGGGGTGGCTGGGGACAGATGTTTTTAGCCGGGGGGGTCCTATATCCATGGTTCCTCTCTAGGCTATTATTAATATCTGCCCTCTGTCACTGGCTTTACCACTCTGGCGCCAGTTTTTTCCGTGATTTAACCCTTTATTTTAACAGCTAGAGCCCCAAAATTTTGCACACATACACTTGTAACATTATTATTGAGGAATATGTAAAAAAAATAAGGGATATGAAGTGGTTTACTGTATGTAAACCATGTTTCATATCCTGTCGGGTTTGATAAGGATATAGCAAAAGCCGGCAATTGAATTACCGGCTTTTATGCTATCTAGCTCTGTATTAAATAAATATATATATATATATATATATATATATATATATATATATATATATATATAAATATAAATATATATATATATATATATATATATATATATACATATATATATATACCAATACTATGTGTAGACATTTATTTTATCTATTCTATTCTAACCTGTCAGTGTGATTTTACTGTACACCGCACTGAATTGCCGGCTTTTCTAGAGAACACCGCTGCGTATTTCTTGCAAGTCACACTGTTGGTCCGTGTGTAATCCGTATTTTCTCGCCCCCATAGACTTTCATTGGTGGATTTTTTTGCGTAATACGCTGACAAACGCAGCATGCTGCAATTTTCTACGCCCGTAAAATACGGCCGAGAAATATACGGCAGATAGGAGCTGCTCCATAGAGAATCATTGGTCTGTGTGCCATGCGTAGTTTTTGCACCTCTCATACGTCCGTAAAACTCTCTAGAGTGACCCCGGCCTTAGGGTGACTAGAATGGAGTAGCACCAAATATTGCAATGTTTTAAAAAGTTGCAATTAATAAAGTCAGGCAAAAACATCTGGAATGGCTGAGCTCAGCCCACAAATCAGAAAACAAAAAAAACGGGCAAGCACATATAATAAACTCAATGAAATTTGCAAAAAGAATAATTAATCGGTTGAAATTAAAAAAAAAGGCACAAAACAAAAAAAATGGTGCAAAGACAGTGATGTAACAGGGCCATTGTCTAATATTCACACTGGTACGTGGTCTTTTTATGTCCGCTGACAGGGACGGACATATCATTGGTGCAACCTGTGCAGCTGCACGGGCCCAAGAGGTAATAGGGCCCACTTCCACCTATAATTCAGCAAGCAGCTTCTCTTCTGTCATATACACAAAGAGTGGACCACATACTGTTCTTGCAAAGGGGCCTCCTTCCATCTGGGCCCACCATTGTTCCCCAAGGATGTTTCTCAGCCATGTTTGTTGAATATCCTTTTTTCATATAACAGAACCAATTATTTTATTTTGAAAAATAAATCTTTTAAAATGTAATATAAAACTGTATTCTAGTTATTTGATTTCAATAGATACTGTAGATTTACATTATATTTTAGGTACACAAATTTTACCTTCATCATCAAAGTTATAATAGTGCTGAAGATCGTCATATTTTATTGAGCTAATCTACTGTTCTACTCAAACTACATTGAGAAAATATCAAGCTCCCCATACAGAAAGCTTCAATATAATTTGACATTACCCAGAATAAAACGCTACTGGTAACTTCCTATTGCTAGAAGTGCATAGCAAACACTGCTTTCTTAAATTACATCTTTCAAAACTGAAATCATGGATTCCATTAGGCATAGTTAATGTATGATGTAAACTGAGTGTCACTCCACCAGGTCAGCAGCGGGAACAAAGGCTATTTCTGAATCAAAGCTTCCTCTTTACGTAATCTGGTATGCCATCCTGGTTTGAATCCATATAATGAACCACGATAAAGGAGACCAGCATTCCTTTTAACTCCAAAATATGTATACCAATATCCACTTCACACACATCAACCTAATTTGTTTGTAAGACCTTATGCTGAAAGAACTGATTTTTCAAATGTAATTTCTTTAATTACCTATTTTATTTATGTACTATATCCAGTGAACTTTTCCACATGTTTTCAAGCAACACCCACAAACTTAAATGCATTTTGTTGTGATTTTATGTGACATACCAACACAAAGTATCAAGTATTTGTTAAGTGTAAGAGCAGCATTGCGGCTTTAAGTCTCCTCATCTCGGCACACTTAGCATGTCGGTCTCCACAAGGAGAAACGATACTTTTTGGATAATGTTAAGCGTAAAGGAAATGATACTAGGCTTTCTGAATATTTAAAAAAATATAAATCTAAAAATTGTGATGCAAGTGCTACTTTGTGTTGGTATATCGCATAAAATCCCAATTTAACACAAAGTTTGTGGCTGTAATGTTTAAAAAGTGGTAAAGTTTACAAGCCATGAATACTTTCTCAAGGCACTGTGTTCATTAGTATTGATGGGTGAGTGTGCTCAGCACTGCTCCGGCTCCATGCTTGATTCCCCACCCAGCTTGATTGACACCAAATTTTAAGCCATTAAACATGATGGGATTGCCTGGCAACCACAGTGATACTGTAGCCATGTTGGCTACTGGCATTACTGTGATTGACCGGCCGCATAGCATTATCAGGTCACCGGCATAGCTTAAAGAGAGCTGCTGGAGAAAGGACAGTGTGCTGGACAGCGTTTATCTACCTGATTGTGCAATCTTAAATCAAAAGCCCTTTTTAGCTCTAAAGCAAATAGATTTTATTCTATAATACTGCAGTTAGCTGCATTTTAGGGAGGATTAGCTGCAGGAGTAGGAAGAGTGTGATAGGATACCGTCTCACAATGGCACTTAGGTCGCTACGATGGAACGATCCGTGACGTTCCAGCGATATCCATACGATATCGCTGTGTCTGACACTCAGCAGCGATCAGGGACCCCGCTGAGAATCGTACGTCGTAGCAGATCGTTTGGAACTTTATTTCGTCGCTGGATCTCCCGCTGTCATCGCTGGATCGGTGTGTGTGACACCGATCCAGCGATGCATTCGCTTGTAACCAGGGTAAACATCGGGTTACTAAGCGCAGGGCCGCCGGCCAGAAAGCAGGGCACAGCGGTGACGTCACCGCTGTGCTCTGCTTTTACTTCACGGCCGGCGCTCACAGTCAGTGCAGGAAGCAGACGGCAGGGGACCTGACGGACACCGGAATGTGAGTATGTACTGTTTTTTTTTTTTTTACATTTACGATGGTAACCAGGGTAAACATCGGGTTACTAAGCGCGGCCCTGCGCTTAGTAACCCGATGTTTACCCTGGTTACCCGGGGACTTCTGCATCGTTGGTCGCTGGAGAGCTGTATGTGTGACAGCTCCACACGACCACACAACGACTTACCAACGATCCCGGCCAGGTCGTATCGCTGGTCGTGATCGTTGGTAAATCGTTTAGTGTAACGGTACCCTTAGGGGCACTTGGAGCAGCCTTGCTTGCATAACAGTCCTTGGTGTTGCTATATGAAACTAACAGCTCTTTTCAGGATAGTTCAAATAGATTCCATTTTGTAATATTATCGCTCATATCTGAAAATAATTAGCTGGAGGAGTAGATAGCATTAGAGACATTTTGTCAGGCTTGATTGCGTTCCAGAATTTGTTGCAGCCACGTATAAGAAAATAATCCTTTCATGGACAATTAAAATATATTCTATTCTATCATAATTACCCCATAATTGAAAATACTTTAGGGTTCGGTGGCAGAGTAGGCATTAATGTATTACATTACGCACTGATATCTGCTAATACTGTTAATGGCACTTTAAAAACTTTAGTCAAGCACTACAAGTTCGAATCATGGATATAAAGGATCTGTAGTGACACAGGGATAGTCACAGGATCTGTAGTGACACCAGGGTTTAGGTCAGGGGTGCTAGTCGGGAATATGAGCCGATTCACACAGAGAGAGAAGACCAAGGTGTGTAGAGCACACAGGATCTGAGCTAGGCTGGTCACGTGATCACAAGGAGTGGAGCTATGCCGGTCACGTGACTGAAGGGATGGAGCTATCCACGAGCGGACGGAGAGTCGACCGTGGTGCGGAGAATGATGCGCAAACCGAATAAGGAAGTCAAAGCAAATCCAAGGGTCAGAAGCCAAACAAGTATGAGGTAACCAAGGGCAAGACAGATGAGTAAACAGGGACAAGCCAATGGGTCAGAATACCAAGGAGGGGTCAGAATACCAGGAGGGACAAAGCAGTACTGAGCAGGAAGACAGGGACAATAGTAAAGGGACAAACCAGGTCATACACAGTGAAACTCACACAGACAGAGAAACAGTGATTACAAACAAGTAATATGGGTCAGCAAACTCTAGCCGAGTAAACAGAAGTATCACCGATACTGGACCCAGGAACTATCAACATTAAATAGCCACCCTGGAACCAAAGAGAGGTGGACAAACTTAACCCTGACCTGACCAGGACAGAGCAGAACTGCCCCATCCTGAGTCATGACAGAATCAAGTTGAGAAGAGATCCATAATAAAATAATCACTTTTATTAAATCACAAATGTTAAAAAATCAATAAAAAATGTGCAGATGTCATATAGGGGATGCTGAAAAGTAACAAATTAAAAGATAAGGATAAGCTGGAAATAATTACAAAATGTCTAAATATTATTTTGATGCCATATATTCCTATATCCTTATAATACAACAGCTTCAGGTATGTGTCACAAGTCGATATATTGTAGATGGTATGAAATGTGTTGGTCTACAAGTGATCAAGAAAAAGCCTCCAAATTATCCTTAGAAGAAAAAAGTTAAAATGACAAGGGGATATGGCAAAACAGGATGGATGTTGAATATTGTATATTGATTCAATTTACCCTTATGTGGTGCTGCAAAGTGCAGGCAAGTAAAAGAGATTTGACCCAATGCACATCCCCACGGTTTGTATAAATGTCAATTCATCACACAAAGGCCATGCAAGCAATTAGTAGAGAGGTAAAACAGATAAGGTAATAAAGTGCCATTTGCCATTTTACCTTGTGACAAGGTGTCAGTAAAGCTCCTGATTGAAGTGGTCACCTTAGCTTCCCCTTACCCCTACACGCGATTCGTTTTAGTGTATTACAGACATTTTTGCACATTTGATTGTGTTACAGACTTTTGCTGCCATGTATAAGAAATAATATTTTCACTGACAATTCAAATATATACGATTCTCTCATAATCCTACTCATATCTACAAATAATTTAAGGTTGAGTAGTGGAGTACAGATTAGCATATTACAGACATTGTTTCACATTTGACTATATTACAGACTGTGTTGGAGCCACATATAAGAAATATTCCTTTCACTGACAATTCAAATACAGCTCTGGCAAAAATTAAGAGACCACTGCAAAATGTTCAGTTTGTGTGATTTTTCTCTTTATAGGTACCGTATATGCTCGAGTATAAGCCGAGAATTTCAGCACATTTTTTTAGGCTGAAATTGCCCCTCTCGGCTTACACTCGAGTCATTCCCAGGGTTGGCAGGGGAGGGAGAGCGGCAGCTGTCTAATCATACTCACCTGCTCCTGGTGAGGTCCTTGCACGTCGCTGGTTCTCCCGGCGCCGGCAGTTTCTTTCAGCACTGAGCGGTCACATGGTACCGCTAATTACAGTAATGAATATGGACCCAACTCCACTCCCATAGGGGTGGAGCTGCATATTCATTACTGTAATGAGGGGTACCATGTGACCGCTCAACACAGGATGAAGCTGCTGGCGCCCAGAAAACCTAGGACGTGCAGGGACCATGCCAGGAGTAGGTGAGTATAACGGGAGCATTCCGCGATATTCACATGTCTGCGTTCCACCGCCGGGCTCCGTATTCCGCATCCTCTGCAGTGACACTCAGGTCAGAGGGCGCGATGATGTGATTAGTGTGCGCGCCGCCCTCTGACTGAACTTCAGTGCAGAGGACACGGAAGACACAGCGGCACCCAGCGGTGGAACGGGGAAAGGTGACTATAGCAAGTGCCGGGGGCCTGAGCGACGAGAGGAGGGTATGTGATTTTTTTTTTAATCCCAGCAGCAGCATATGGGGCAAATGTCTCTATGGAGCATTTTATGGGGCCATAATCAGCATTTGTGGAGCATTATATGGGGCAAATGTGTCTATGTAGCATCTTATGGGGCCATAATCTGCATTTGTGGAGCATTATATAGGGCAAGTGTCTGTATGGAGCATCTTATGGGGCCATAATCAGCATTTGTGCAGCATTGTATGAGGCAAATGTCTGTATGGAGCATCTTATGGGGCCATAATCAGCATTTGTGCAGCATTATATGGGGCAAATGTCTGTATGGAGCATCTTATGGGGTCATATTCAACATTTGTGCAGCATTATATGGGGCATATTTTAATATGGAGCATCTTATGGGACCCATCATGAACTGTATGGAGCATTATATGGGGCTCCTGATTCAATATGGATATTGAAAAACACAACCTACTGATGTCTCAAATAATTTTACTTTTATTGGTATCTATTTTTATTTTTAACATTTACCGGTAGCTGCTGCATTTTCCACCCTAGGCTTATACTCGAGTCATTAAGTTTTCCCAGTTTTTTGTGGCAAAATTAGGGGTCTTGGCTTAAACTTGGGTTGGCTTATACTCGAGTATATATGGTATATTTTTGAGTAAAATGTAAATTGTTCTTTTAGTCTATAAACTTCTAACAACATGTCTCCGAATTTCCAAGCAATACATTTTGTATTTTTTTTCTAAAAAGGAGAAATGGTCAAAATAAAAAAAAAAATACCAGTGCTTTCAGACTTCAAATAATGCAAAGAAAACATTTTCATAATCATTTAGAAACAACAATATTAATGTTTAACTCAGTTCAGAAATCAATATTTTTTGGAATAACCATGATTTTTAATCACAGCTTTCATGCGTCTTGGCATGCTTTCCACCAGCCTTTCACACTGCTTCTGGCACAAAAATTTAAGCAGTTCTTCTTTGTTTGATGGCTTGTAACTATCCATCATCCTCTTGATTACATTCCATAGGTTTATAATTGGGTTCAGGTCTGGTGATTGGGCTGCCCATGACAGGGTCTTAACTTTTGCCAGAGCTGTGTATAGCAGTGATACATTTCTATTCTTATGTAAAAAAAAAAAAAGTACATGTTTGGTAACGTCACGTCCGTCACGTCCCACTAGTTAACCCCTTTAGTTAACTTGAAAAAAAATGGGAAAAACCATGCTTTTTCATCATGTTGCCAAATAAAAAATAAAAGACAATCAAAAAGATTTATATAAATACAAATATCTCTGAAAATGTCATCTTGTCCCGCAAAAAACAAGCCGCCATACAGCTCCATCAGTGAAAAAATAAGAATTATAGCTCTTAAAATAAATTGAATAAAAAATAATATCTTTTTCTATACAATAGCTTTTATTATGCAAAAGCGCCAAAACACAAAAAAACTATATAAGGGTATGTGTCCACGTGTCATTTTACATCCGTAATAGCAGTGGATTAAACGCTGCGTGGAGCCACAGCGTTCAATCCGCAGCGTCCAGATATTACAGCATAGTGGAGGGGATTTTATGAAATCCCGTCTCCACTATGCGTGGTAACACGTACCCGGCGGCCCTGCGATTACGGACATGCGGCGCGTCTTTTTAGATCGCAGCATGTCCGTGTACCTTGCGGCAACGCTGCACCACCGCAAGGTAAATCACAGGGCCCTATGTGTGGGGTGCGATGATGGCGGATGTGTGCAATGAACACATCCGGCATCATCGCGTCTCCAGAAGGGGGCGGAGCTTTGGGCGGAGCAAGTTTGCAGCTCCGTCCAAACCGCTGGCCATCCTGAAAGTGGACACATACCCTAAAGGTGGTATCGCGGTAATCATACTGAGCAGAAGAATAAGGCTGCTTTATCAATTTTACCATACGCGGGACGGCATTAAAAAAAGAAATTCCAGAATTGATGAATTTTATTCATTCTGTCTCCCAAAAATTGAAATAGCAATTAAAAAGCATTATGTGACCAAAAATGATACCAATAAAAATGTCAACTCGTCCCACAAAAAACAAGCCCTTACATGACTCTGTCAGACAAAATATGAAAAAATGATAGCTCTCAAAATATGGTGATGGCAATGAAAAGCGTTTTTTTAGTGTGTGACAGCTGCAAAATATAAAAAAATTGATATAAATCTGGTATCGCTATAATCGCACCAACCTGAATAATAAAGTCGTCTAATCTCTTATACCACACGAGAAACAGCGTAAAAATAAAACCTGTTTTTCACCTGCTGTTTATTTTTTCATTCTGACTCTTAACCCCTTCATGACCCAGCCTATTTTGGCCTTAATGACCTTGCCATTTTTTGCAATTCTGACCAGTGTCCCTTTATGAGGTAATAACTCAGGAACGCTTCAGCGGATCCTTGCGGTTCTGAGATTTTTTTTTTCGTGACATATTGGGCTTCATGTTAGTGGTAAATTTAGGTCGATAATTTCTGAGTTTATTTGTGAAAAAAACGGAAATTTGGCGAAAAATTTGAAAATTTTGCAATTTTCACATTTTGAATTTTTATTCTGTTAAACCAGAGAGTTATGTGACACAAAATAGTTAATAAATAACATTTCCCACATGTCTACTTTACATCAGCACAATTTTGGAAACAAATTTTTTTTTTGCTAGGAAGTTATAAGGGTTAAAATTTGACCAGTGATTTCTCATTTTTACAACAAAATTTACAAAACCATTTTTTTTAGGGACCACCTCACATTTGAAGTCAGTTTGAGGGTTCTATATGGCTGAAAATACCCAAAAGTGATACCATTCTAAAAACTGCACCCCTCAAGGTGCTCAAAACCACATTCAAGAAGTTTATTAACCCTTCAGGTGTTTCACAGCAGCAGAAGCAACATGGAGGGGAAAAATTAACATTTAACTTTTTAGTCACAAAAATGATCTTTTCGCAACATTTTTTTTATTTTCCCAAGGGTAAAAGGAGAAACTGGACCACGAATGTTGTTGTCCAATTTGTCCTGAGTACGCTGATACCTCATATGTGGGGGTAAACCACTGTTTGGGCGCACGGCAGGGCTCGGAAGGGAAGGAGCGCCATTTGACTTTTTGAATGAAAAATTGGCTCCAATCTTTAGCGGACACCATGTCGCGTTTGGAGAGCCCCCGTGTGCCTAAACATTGGAGCTCCCCCACAAGTGACCCCATTTTGGAAACTAGACCCCCCCAAGGAACTTATCTAGAAGCATAGTGAGCACTTTAAACCCCCAGGTGCTTCACAAATTAATCCGTAAAAATGAAAAAGTACTTTTTTTTCACACAAAATTTCTTTTAGCCTTAATTTTTTCATTTTCACATGGGCAACAGGATAAAATGGATCCTAAAATTGGTTGGGCAATTTCTCCTGAGTACGCCAATACCTCATATGTGGGGGTAAACTACTGTTTGGGCACATGGTAAGGCTCGGAAGGGAAGGAGCGCCATTTGACTTTTTGAATGAAAAATTATCTCCATAGTTAGCGGACACCATGTCAGGTTTGGAGAGGCCCTGTGTGCCTAAACATTGGAGCTCCCCCACAAGTGACCCCATTTTGGAAACTAGACCCCCCAAGGAACTTATCTAGATGCATAGTGAGCACTTTAAACCCTCAGGTGCTTCACAAATTGAGCCGTAAAAATTAAAAAGTACTTTTTTTTCACACAAAATTTCGTTTAGCCTCAATTTTTTCATTTTCACATGGGCAACAGGATAAAATGGATCCTAAAATTTGTTGTGCAATTTCTCCTGAGTACGCCGATACCTCATATGTGGGGGTAAACCACTGTTTGGGTGCACGGCAAGGCTCGGAAGGGAAGGCGCGCCATTTGACTTTTTGAATGGAAAATTAGCTCCAATCGTTAGTGGACACCATGTCGCGTTTGGAGAGCCCCTGTGTGCCTAAACATTGGAGCTCCCCTACAATTGACCCCATTTTGGAAACTAGACCCCCCAAGAAACTAATCTAGACGCATAGTGAGCACTTAAAACCCCCAGGTGCTTCACAGAAGTTTATAACGCAGAGCCATGAAAATAAAAAAATTATTTTTCTTTCCTCAAAAATGATTTTTAGCCCGGAGTTTTTTATTTTCCCAAGGATAATAGGAGAAATTGGACCCCAAATGTTGTTGTCCAGTTTGTCCTGAGTACGATGATACCCCATATGTGGGGGTAAACCACTGTTTGGGCGCACGGCAGGGCTCGGAATGGAAGGCACGCCATTTGGCTTTTTGAATGGAAAATTAGCTTCAATCATTAGCGGACACCATGTCGCGTTTGGAGAGCCCCTGTGTGCCTAAACATTGGAGCTCCCGCACAAGTGACCCCATTTTGGAAACTAGACCTCCCAAGGAACTAATCTAGATGTGTGGTGAGCACTTTGAACCCCCAAGTGCTTCACAGAAGTTTATAACGCAGAGCCATGAAAATAAAAAATTATTTTTCTTTCCTCAAAAATGATTTTTTTAACCCACAATTTTTTATTTTCCCAAGGGTAACAGGAGAAATTGGACCCCAAAAGTTGTTGTGCAGTTTCTCCTGAGTACGCTGATACCCCATATGTGGGGGTAAACCACTGTTTGGGCACATGCCGGGGCTCGGAAGGGAAGTAGTGACGATTTGGAATGCAGACTTTGATGGAATGGTCTGCGGGAATCATGTTACGTTTGCAGAGCCCCTGATGTGCCTAAACAGTAGAAAGCCCCCACAAGTGACCCCATTTTGGAAACTAGACCCCCCAAGGAACTTATCTAGATGTGTGGTGAGCACGTTCAACCCCCAAGTGCTTCACAGAAGTTTACAACGCAGAGCCGTGAAAATTAAAAATCATTTTTCTGTCCTCAAAAAAGATGTTTTAGCAAGCAATTTTTTTTTCACAAGGGTAGCAGGAGAAATTGGACCCCAATATTTGTTGCCCAGTTTGTTGTGAGTATGCTGGTACCCCATATGTGGGGGTAAACCACTGTTTGGGCGCACGTGAGGGCTTGGAAGGGAAGTAGTGACATTTGAAATGCAGACTTTGATGGAATGGTCTGCGGGCGTCACGTTGCATTTGCAGAGCCCCTGATGTGCCTAAACAGTAGAAACCCCCCCTAAGTGACCCCATATTGGAAACTAGACCCCCCAAAGAACTTATCTAGATGTGTGGTGAGCACGTTCAACCCCCAAGTGCTTCACAGAAGTTTACAACGCAGAGCCGTGAAAATTAAAAATCATTTTTCTGTCCTCAAAAAAGATGTTTTAGCAAGCAATTTTTTTTTCACAAGGGTAGCAGGAGAAATTGGACCCCAATATTTGTTCCCCAGTTTGTTGTGAGTATGCTGGTACCCCATATGTGGGGGTAAACCACTGTTTGGGCGCACGTCAGGGCTTGGAAGGGAAGTAGTGACATTTGAAATGCAGACTTTGATGGAATGGTCTGCGGGCGTCACGTTGCATTTGCAGAGCCCCTGATGTGCCTAAACAGTAGAAACACCCCATAAGTGACCCCATTTTGGAAACTAGACCCCAAAAGGATCTTATCTAGATGTGTGGTGAGCACTTTCAACCCCCAAGTGCTTCACATAAGTTTATAACGTAGAGCCATGAAAATAAAAAATAATTGTTCTTTCCTCAAAAATTATGTTCTAGCAAGTAATTTTTTATTTTTGCAAGGGTAACAGGAGAAATTGGACCCCAATAGTTGTTGCCCAGTTTGTCCTGAGTACGCTGGTATCCCATATGTGGGGGTAAACCACTGTTTGGGCGCACGTCGGGGCTTGGAAGGGAGGGCGCACCATTTGACTTTTTGAACGCAAGATTGGCTGGAATCAATGGTGGCGCCATGTTGCGTTTGGAGACCCCTGATGTGCCTAAACAGTGGAAACCCCTCAATTCTAACTTCAACACTAACCCCAACACACCCCTAACCCTAATCCCAACTGTAGCCATAACCCTAATCACAACCCTAACCCCAACACACCCCTAACCACAACCCTAACCCCAACACACCCGTAACCCTAAATCCAACCCTAACCCTAATCCTAACCCTAATCCCAACCCTACCCACAACTGTAACCCCAACACAACCCTAACCCTATCCTTAACCCTAACCACAAGCCTAATCTTAACCCTATTTCCAACCCTAGCCCTAATTCCAACCCTAAGGGTACCGTCTCACATAACGATTTACCAACGATCACGACCAGCGATACGACCTGGCCGTGATCGTTGGAAAGTCGTTGTGTGGTCGCTGGGGAGCTGTCACACAGACCGCTCTCCAGCGACCAACGATGCCAAGGTCCCGGGTAACCAGGGTAAACATCGGGTTACTAAGCGCAGGGCCGCGCTTAGTAACCCGATGTTTACCGTGGTTACCAGCGTAAAAGTAAAAAAAAAAACCGTACATACTCACATTTCGGTGTCCTTCAGGTCCCTTGCCGTCTGCTTCCCGCTCTGACTGAGTGCCGCCGTACAGTGAGAGCAGAGCGCAGCGGTGATGTCACTGCTGTGCTGTGCTCTCACTTTCCGGCCGGCAGACAGTCAGAGCGGGAAGCAGACGGCAAGGGACCTGAAGGACACCGAAATGTGAGTATGTACGTTTTTTTTTTTTTTACTTTTACGCTGGTAACCACGGTAAACATCGGGTTACTAAGCGCGGCCCTGCGCTTAGTAACCCGATGTTTACCCTGGTTACAAGCGAACGCATCGCTGGATCGCTGTCACAACGATCCAGCGATGACAGCGGGAGATCCAGCGACGAAAGAAAGTTCCAAACGATCTGCTACGACGTACGATTCTCAGCAGGGTCCCTGATCGCTGCTGCGTGTCAGACACAGCGATATCGTATGGATATCGCTGGAACGTCACGGATCGTACCGTCGTAGCGATCAAAGTGCCACTGTGAGACGGTACCCTAACTCTAATTCCAACCCTAACCCTAAGGCTATGTGCCCACGTTGCGGATTCGTGTGAGATTTTTCCGCACGATTTTTTAAAAATCTGCAGGTAAAAGGCACTGCGTTTTACCTGCAGATTTACAGCAGATTTCCAGTGTTTTTTTGTGCGGATTTCACCTGCGGATTCCTATTGAGGAACAGGTGTAAAACGCTGCGGAATCCGCACAAAAAATTGACATGCTGCAGAAAATACAACGCAGCGTTTCTGCACGGAATTTTCCGCACCATGGGCACAGTGGATTTGGTTTTCCATAGGTGTACATGGTACTGTAAACCTGATGGAAAACTGCAACGAATTCGCAGCGGCCAATCCGCTGCGGATCCGCAGCCAAATCCGCTGCGGATCCGCGGCCAAATCCGCTGCGGATCCGCGGCCAATCCGCTGCGGATCCGCGGCCAATCCGCTGCGGATCCGCAGCCAAATCCGCACATGCCATAACCCTACCCCTACCCGTAACCCTAACCCTACCCCTAACCCTACCCCTAGTTCTAACCCTTACCCTAGTTCTAACCCTAACCCTAGTGGAAAACGAAAAAAAAATATTTTCTTTATTTTATTATTGTCCCTACCTATGGGGGTGATAAAGGGGGGGGGTATTTATTATTTTTTTTATTTTGATCGCTGTGATAGAACCTACCACAGCGATCAAAATGTACCTGTAAGGAATCTGCCGCCTGGCAGATTCGGCGGGCGCACTGAGCATGCGCCCGCCATTTTCCAAGATGGCGGCGCCCAGCGAGGAGACGTACGGACACCAGGAGGATCGGTAAGTATGAAGGGGTGGTGGGGGGGTGGATTGGAGCACAGGGGGGGTGATCGGACCACAGGGGGGGTTTATTCAAACAAGGAGGGAGCGGGCAGGAGGACGGGGGAGCCGGCAGGCGGACGGAGGGGACCAGACCCCATAACGGACCACTGGGGGGGCGATCGGTGGGTGTGGGGGGGGACATATTAGGTTTTCCAGCCATGGCCGATGTTATTGCAGCATCGGCCATGGCTGGATTGTAATATTTCACCAGTTTTTTAGGTGAAATATTACAAATCGCTCTGATTGGCAGTTTCACTTTCAACAGCCAATCAGAGCGATCGTAGCCACGGGGGGGTGAAGCCACCCCCCCTGGGCTGAAGCACCACTCCCCCTGTCTCTGCAGATCGGGTAAAATGGGAGTTAACCCCTTCACCCGATCTGCAGGGACGCGATCCCTCCATGACGCATACGCTGCGTCATAGGTCGGGAAGGCACAGACTTTCATGACGCAGCGTATGCATCAAAGGTCGGGAAGGGGTTAAAGATCAAGGTAAAGCTTGGCTCACAGAGTAGCTGTGTAATGTTTTTTAGAAATTTTCAGATTCAGACAGAGTGCCCAGTGGAAGATTCTCTATAATGAGGCAGACTAAAGCACTGTGGACACCATCTGTCCTATGATCGGGTGGCGTCCGTCTTTTTAGGCATGTATAAAAATGCAGTCGACAACAATTTTGCGCACTTTTGAAAAGAAGGAAAAAGCTGAACAGATGTCAGATGGATTCCAGAGTAACTCTGATGCCTCATTATAGTGAATGGCTTCTTTGGAGGTTTCATCTGAATCACATAACTAGGCGGTTTGGATGGAAACCCCAAAGTAATTGCTCAAAATACAGGGCCGGAAAAATGTGATATCAAACGTTATGTAAAATATTAACAATAAAAGCTTCAACTCAATATACAAAAATAGCAAGTCCCCACTCAGGTCCGTCATCTACCAATGGAAATATAGGGGGCTTTCATATTACTGGTAGCACAAAGCTCTAAAAAAGTGCTATAGCTCCACGTACCCCCCAAAAATATCCTGCTTATTCTGTGCTCACAAATTCAAATGCCCGCTTCCTTTGGAGCCCCACAGTGTGCTTAAACCACATTTAGCATCCACATGTTTGGCATTTCTGTAATGATCACAGCCAGACTAAAATATTGGTGCTTCTCCAGAAGCTTGAGCTGGGCACCACAACGTACTAGTCTCTACATCGTTCTGGTCACTGCAGTGTACTGGTCATTATAACGGCAGTTTGCAATTTACTCAGTAACATCCACTGCTTCTTGTTTCTGGAAAACACATATGGAGTCAAAATCATCACCACATCTGTAGATAAATTCCTTGAGGTGTATAATTTCTAAAATGGCATCATTTGAGGGGGGATTCTGCTCTTCTAGCACTTAGGAACTCTGTATATGGAGTCCACAAAATATTCTAGGAAAATCTGCACTCAATGAGGCAAATAACACTCTGTCCCTCCCGAGTCTCTCCGTATGACTAAGCAGTACTGTACAGCCACATATGGGGTATTTCTACATTTAGCACAGGGGTACAGTTATCATGAAATCACATCATATTTACTTGGACAGTTAAACACAGCAGAATTTTTGTGCAAGAAAAAAGAAAATATGCAATATTTACCATACATGTGAATAAGGTCTAAATTTCAACGCAAACTGAATGTGATTCCATGAAATCTCCTCCCCCTGTGGTCTGAAGACTCTGCTGAACTCGGCTGTTTTGGTGCATTTTTTCTATAAGCTTCTTCTGAAAAAAAAACATGAAAAATAAAGCGTAGAATCAAAGCTTTTCTGTACTGTTAAAAAAGCATTTACAATATGCTTCATATCTGCCCCAAAATTGCATCAAATAAGTAGGAAACCACATAAAAGAAACACAGCAAACACACCGTAATCATAGAAGATAGTAATGGCATTGTATGGTGCGGACACCTGCAGCAGAAAGAGTGCAGCATTTACGCTAAGGCCATGTGCACACGTTCAGGATTGTTAGCGTTTTTTTCGCGTTTTTTCGCTATAAAAACGTGATAAAAACGCGAAAAAAAACGCTTACATAAGCCTCCTATTATTTACAGGGTATTCCGCATTTTTGGTGCAAATGTTGCGATTTTTTCCGCGAAAAAATCGCATAGCGGAAAAAAAAGCAACATGTTCATTAAAAATGCGGAATTGCAGGGATTCCGCACACCTAGGGGTCCATTGATCTGCTTACTTCCCGCACGGGGCTGTGCACACCATGCGGGAAGTAAGCAGATTATATGCGGTTGGTACCCAGGGTGGAGGAGAGGAGACTCTCCTCCACGCACTGGGCACCATATAAGTGGTCAAAAAATAAGAAATAAAATAATAAACAGTCCTATACTCACCCTCGATGTCTTGCCGCCTCCTCGCACGCTGCCGTTCGGTTCCTGTAGCTGGTGTGCGCTGAAGGACCTCGCCGAATGACGTCACTGTCCTGTGATTGGTCGTGAGCGGTCATGTGACCGCTCACGTGACCGTGACGTCACGGGAGGTCCTGTGCGCACAGACCAGCTATACGGAACGGACGCCGGTGAGATGTCTGGGTGAGTATAAGCATTTTTTTATTTTTTTTATTATTTTTAAACATTCTATCTTTTACTATAGATGCTGCATAGGCTGCATCTATAGTAAAAAGTTGGTCACACTTGTCAAACGCTATGTTTGACAAGTGTGACCAACCTGTCAGTCAGTTTTCCAAGCGATGCTACAGATCGCAGGGAAAACTTTAGCATTCTGCAAGCTAATTACGCTTGCAGAATGCTAAAAAAACGCGAAAAAAACGGAAAAAAAACGCAAAAAAAAAAATGCGGATTTCTTGCAGAAAATTTCCGGTTTTCTTCAGGAATTTTCTGCAAGAAATCCGCAACGTGTGCACATACCCTAAGTGTGAACACATCCTCAAAATTACAGTTTTATTATATTTTTTATGTGTTTAATAGGTTTACCGATATTTTAGTGGGTTTAACGATCCCATTAAATAACCTGATCTCTGTGTTTTGCGGGTCGTTACGATTACAAGGACATCAAATATGTCTGAGTTAATTGCTGATTTGTGATGTCTATTATATTCTATGAAAAGCATTAAAAATGACAATATTTTTTTCAGTATCAAGTGTTTTTCATTATTAATTTTTAGCCATTTTATGGGATGAAAAAATCAATTAGTGTCACTCAGGAATACAAATACATACAGTACATTGTGCACCGCAGAGTATTTCTATCAATATAATCTGCCTGTAGTAAGAGCCTGCAGTACAGATCAAGTACACAAAATTCTCCCCTTAACATCACCACAACTTTACTTGTGGCACAGCAGCTTAAGGCCTGCCTGTAATGTTTACCTCTAAAATGTTACTTTAGCCCCAATTTTTTCACTTTTGCAAGAGGTAACACTAAAAACTGGACCACATAGTTTGTTACCACTTTCTTTTGAGTGCAGTGATACCTAACATTCAGTCAAAAGATTTGTTTGGACAAAAAGCAGGGCTTGGAACGGAAGGATCAATATTTAAAGTTTGTAACACAAATTGACTGTAACAAATGGAAATGGAGGCACAGATGTAGAAGTTCACATTCGTTTTTACTATGATTTAATGATGAACCTCGGGACTATGGTTTGGGGGGCTCCGAAGGGGGCGTGACTACGTGAGCCCCAGGCATCCGTGGTAAGTCCCCTTGAACAGGGTCTGAATGGAATGCCTGGGGAACACGGGTGCTACCTCCAGTTAGACCCTGAACTCATGGCAGCTGTGCCAGCGGGACAAATGGACAAACAGGGTTAGCAGGAGATGTGGAGTGAACCAGATGATACGGGGTGTATGGGTAGGAGCTGGTACCGGCGTTACTGGCATTGTCCAGAGATGAGGATGGCAGATAGGTGGGATGAGATGGAACTGGCGTAGACAGAGCGGACGTCATCCAGGATAGCCAGGTAACAGATAGCTGATGATCTGTGGAGACAGACAGTATAAGCGGAGCACTGGCAGAGGACTTCAGAAACAGAAGCACATGCTAGCAGGAATCGGAAGAAGCAACAGTGGATACAGGTTGCTTTGGCACCCTCCCTGTGGTGGAGGAGCTAGAAATAGTAATCATCAACATGCCATTGGCCAGAAGCACTTTTTGAAAAATGTGAGACCGGGAGTGAGTGCACGCGACCTAAGCACTGTTCCCAAGAACTTGCTGGCCGCGCGCCAGGAAGCAGAGGAGGAGGGGGAGGCAAAGGCTGTATCCTGACAGAGTGGAGTCAGCACAGAGCGGGAGTCCTGACGGGGACCCCACAAAGGTACAGGGACCAGACTGGGTGTAACATTGACTAAAATAGATAAATAGATTGCGGGTGACATGTCACATTTGCAGGACCCCTAATGTGCCTACACAGCAGAAAACCCCTCAAGAGACCCCATTTTGGAAACTGCACCCCTAAATCATTTTATCCAGTGGTATAGTGAGGATTTTTAAGCCAAAGGTGCTACACAGAATTTGATAACATTAGGTCTTCATATTGAATTTGTCATCATTAGTGTTGAGCACAATTACTCACTACTCCAGTTTGCATTGGGCACTTGGGTATGCACCAAAAATCATGGGTGCATGAGTGGCATGCTTGAGTCCCTGCCCTGCATGTTCACATCTTTCATGGCTATTAGACACCCCCCAAAAAATGCAGGAATCTTTGGTACTCGGTACATATCCGAGCACCCGATGCAAACTTGAATAGCGAGCACTTGCGCTCAAAACTAACATAACCCTAACACAACCCTAACCCCAACTCACTCCTAACTCTAACCCAACCCCAACCCAAACCCCAACCTTAACTCTGACACAACCCTAACACAATCCCAACCCTAACACAACCCTAACCCTAACACAACCTTAACCCCAACATAACCCGCCATTAATTCTAGCCAATTTTTCATTCAAAAAAATCTCAGAATCAGTGGGATCCATTGAGTTATCCCAAAGTTATAACCTCATAAAGTGACAGTGGTCAGAATTGTAAAAATTGGCTTGCACATTAAGGTCAAAATTTGCTCAGTCACTAAGGGGTTAATGAATATATTCACAACTGGATGTTACCAGTTGTTTACAATTGTAGGTATACATTTCTTTGACCCAACTAAGATGTCGATATGCAGATTTATAAAAAAAAACTGTAATTTTTTCTTTACCCCTTAAGGACCATTGTAATTTTTAATTTTTGCACTTTTGTTTATTTCTCCCTTATTCCAAAAGCAATAACTTTTCTATTTTTCTGTCCACATATCCATGTGTATAAACTACTATAACAAAAACTTTAGATGTTTAACATAATTATTTGTTCACATTGTGAAATGAATTTTACGAAATGGCATTCATTACAATGACATATTTGTAGAGGTAGAGAATAGAGGTGAGCAGATCAGGCAAAATGGGAATTTACCAGTTTGCATGTGCTTTTTCCCAGAAATTCAGTTTGTAAAGAAGTTATGATCCACAAGTTTAATATTCTTTGCAATTCTCTAGGATCTTTCCAGACCACAGACTGTAATAGGTGTTTAAGTAAACACATCCTAAAACTCATCACTGACCTCTATGGCCCCATTACCACTCACCATCACCCATTCAATCTTGGTTGCATCTTCTGGTCATTGCTGAGAACACTTAAATCCATAGATCTCTCATGCTAAGCTTCAGGCTCTAATGAGGCCTGAGTGGGTTCTGCGCAAGTGTTCCAATGGTCATGTCATGTAACTTGATCTATTTTAAAATTTGGATTTTTATAAACTTTGCGTAGAATTTGATTCCTCTCGCTCAGCTCTACATCTTTCATTTTAGACACCCTAGAATTCACAACATTTCTGCTTCTAAAATCTGTAGATATGTTACCCTTATTTATGAACTTTTATGTACACTTAAAAAAAAAAAAAAAACTGGATAAAAGAATGGAGTAAAAATACCAGGGCAACGGTTTAATATGCTGTGGATTTTAAAACATGCTCCGATCACTGTAATTTAACCACTTAAATGCAGCTGTAAATCTCTCTAAAGACACCCAATTTCCCCATAAGACATGATTGCAGAGATCTAATAGGTTACAATTAGTGATGAGCGAGTATACGCGTTGCTCATAAATCATGCCATAAATCATGCAGGTAAGGCGACGAAAACTAAATCTCCGAGCACGTCAAAATACTTGGAGATCACCGAAGCATGCTCGGGGAGACCTGAGCAACAATGCTTCTCGCCCATCACTAGTTACTATGAAAGTCATGGGCATGCAGAAGGCCCAGTAACTGCCATCTTGGTTCTCCTGTTAAGCAAAACCACAGGTTGAGAACCACAATTTCACTATATACTGCAATACTTTGCAGTACTATTGAAACATAAATACAGCCATGAGAAAAGCCCAACATTCAGAGTACATTTAAACTATAATTAATTTGTATTAGTAAATAATTTTCTTCATTTTTAAAAAAGGAAAGGGTTGTATCCTATGGTACACCACTTGTAAATAAGTTATAATTTCTTACAGCATTATGCACACATGGCAGCGTTCTTCCGACGCGTTTCGACTAACGTCTTAATCATGATTAAGACATTAGTCGAAACGCGTCGGAAGAACGCTGCCATGTGTGTGTAAGAAATTATAACTTATTTTCAAGTGGCGTACCATAGGATACAACCCTTTCCTTTTTTGAAAAATGAAGAAATAAATTTACTGATTTTACTACCTTCCTGCTGGATTCATCGATTTTTCTGTGGACTGAGTGCTCAACTTTTCCGTGCAGGAACAGGTGTGGAATAGCCGATATTCAGGTGAGCTGACAATCTTTTGTTTTTGTTGTGAATCATGCCTATAAGGTTAAGCATAACTTAAATGTATGGGCTGTGTGTGCTGTCATTTACGATATATATGGACCTAATTACAACCAGTATAATATGACATGAAAAACATTAATTAAAGATAAAGTTCATGGTAGATGAAAGCATTTCTCCCTTTCTTCATCAGGGGGACTGTAGTAGTACTATAGTATTGCGGTATTACATTTAAGTGATTGAACGATTGCAGGCTCAAGTGCCCTAACTGACTAAAAACATAAAGTAAAAATGAGAAAAAATCATTTAAAAATAAAACAGCATATCAAAAGTATAATCTGCATAATGATTATATTCATATACTATAATTACACTTATTTACCGGGAGCCAGTTGGAGTTGACACTTTCTGATAAAATGAAAATAATTAATAAAGAATAAAGTGGCAAAGCAGAGTCTATTAAAATGGTTATTTTGCATCTTTGTGTACTAATATTTATTTATTTTTACCATTTTTACATTCAATTCATGTGAAATACATTTCTGCATTTAAGCTCTTTTTTTTTTTTCAATAATAACTTTGGCAGTTTCTCCATAGCCAAAATTATTTCTTTTCCGATTGCTTGTCAGTTGGGACAACCTCCTTGGAATGTGTACTGCTACTTCCCTTACCTCCTCTCAACACTGCAAGCCTCTGTGGACTTCCAATCTCCCATTCCCATTCCCCCACCCAATCAATTTCTTTCCAGCTTTCCATTTGGCAGCCCCAGTAAAAAATGTTATAATTCTCACACCCTTCTCCCCCAGCCGTCAGCTGAAAAAACAACCGCACTGTACAACCAAATTCCCACTGATAGTCTCTAGTAAATCCAACAAGTTGCACTGATTTAATACAAATATAGAATCTCAGAATCTCGTGAAGTCCAATAATTGCGCAGTGATTAGTGGTTTATACACTATAGTCACAAATTACTGCAATGTATAGATAGATTAGATAGATAGATAGATAGATAGATAGATAGATAGATAGATAGATAGATAGATAGATAGATAATAGCTTGTATTCTTGTAGACTGTGTGCCTTCGCGGGCAGGGTCCTCTCTCCTCCTGTACCAGTTATGACTTGTATTGTTTAAGATTATTGTACTTGTTTTTATTATGTATACCCCTCCTCACATGTAAAGCGCCATGGAATAAATGGCGCTATAACAATAAATAATAATAATAATAATATTCACACAAGCTATTATGAATACCTTTTCAAATTAACCAAATGAGGATTAAATTACACACATTGTGTATATACACACATGCAATGTATACTATATATATAAATGAGCAGCCTGTAATTTAATCCTTAACGGGGATCTAGTTACACACTTTGCATATATATATATATATATATATATATATATATATATATATATATATATATATATATATATATATATATATATATATATATATATATATATATGTATATACACACACGCACACATATATATATGTACATATATATGCAAACATATATATGTACATATATATGTGTGTGGTGTGTGTGTATATACATACTATATATATATATATATATATATATATATATATATATATATATATATATATATATATATATATATATATATATACACGTACACAGATATGTTCCTGAGTATCATATATATATATATATATATATATATATATGTATATATATATATGTATATATATATATATATATATATATATGTATGTGTAATAAGTTTTTATTCATAGAATAATATATATGCATGTGAGAGATAATCAGTATTTTGTTTAAAAGAAAGATGAAGAACTCCATGATGAAAATATACTGTGTGTCAGTTAAACAGCTGTTGTACTTTTATGTGTTGGATCCTTTTGTTTTTTTTTATAACTCATAAAAATGTTTTTATGAACCCTGAGGAACTTGGAGATGGTACCATCTACATAATATTTAATATTTTTTTAAACTGTTGACCTCAAATTATTTAACACTTGTAGGCTCTTTTTTCTTTCTAAGATTTACTTAAAAATATAAAGGTACATGAATAAAAATATTTATTTGACATTTCATTTACCACTTAAACTTTTATAACTTAAAAATTAAATTGTAGTAATAGCTACAAATAAGCAGTAAATGATACAATCGCATGCTCTAACTCAAGGGTGAGCAATTAATTTTCCTGAGGGGCCACATGACAAACTGTGACTGTTGTGGAGGGACGAATTAATTGGCCAAACTTAATTCTGTTCATTATTATTGTTTTATACTAATTTTTATCACTTAAAATTGAGCAGAAAGAAGTATGTTTAATAGCTGCTATTATTGCAACATGTTATGATAGGACGTATTATAACTAGAGAAGAGCGAACACCTTGATGTTCGGGTCTTGCGGATTCGGCCGAACACTTACAAAAAATTTGGGTTCGGGTACCAGAACAGTACCCGGACCCAAACCCAGACCCCATTCACTTGAATGGGGGGCCTGAACATCCGGTGGTTGCCACTTTGTGAAGTGTATGACGGTGCAGCAAACACCACTTCTGATTGGAAGCAAAAATCACAAGACAGCTTGAGTGGGCAGCTGTGATCTAAGGTATAAAGTTTACCTCCTGTCACTGGTGTCAGCAGATGGGACTACTGCTTCCTTCAGCCGACACCTGCTGTTGCTAATAACAGTGAGAGCAGGAGCTGCTGATGGGAGAATTCATCAGCTGGCACCTGTGCTGTAAATAAATATTTAAAAAAATACTGTGTGGGTTCCCCTTTATATTTGATAACCAGACAGGCAAAACTCACAGCTTGGGACTGCAGTCCTCAGCTGTCAGCTTCAGCAAGGCTGGTTATCAAGAGTAAAGAGGTCCTCACGTCGTATTTTTTAATTATTTAAATAATTAACAAAAATCTGTGTGAAGTCCCCCTCATTTTTTACCACCAGCCTTGCTAATGCAGACAGCTGGGGGCTGGTATATTCAGGCTGGTAAGTGGACAATGGATATTGGCCCCCAGACTAAGAAGAGCAGCCCACAGATGCCCTGAAAAGGTGCATCTATTAGATGTGCCAATTCTGGTGCTTTTCCCGGCTCTTGCCACATGCCATGTAGCGGTGGCAAGTGGGGTTCAAAATTGTGGGGTTAAGGTCACCTTTGTATTGTCCGGTGACAACAAGCCCACAGCTTAGTAATAGAGAGGCGTCTATAATGCACCTATCCATTACTAATCCTACAGTTATATGGCAAATAAAGACACAGTCAGAATAAAATCTTTTATTTGAAATAAAACAAAACACATATTTACTTTTTACTTAAAAATAACAAACACAGTTATAATCACTTAATGCCCCTTCAACGAAACCCTCATCTTCTGAAATAAAACAAAAATAAAAAACAACTATATCCCTCATCTGTCTGTTGTTCTGTCCCTTGCCATAATCCATGTCTGGGGATTAATAGTTTTCAACCTGGACTGTGCCAATATGTGACCGTCCAGGCTGAGAACCACTTATGAATGAGCTCCTGTGAGCGACGCATCAGTGACTATCGGTGATGTCATTGATGTTACCGCAGGTCACTGAGGCTGCATTCCCAACTGGGCCAATGAACTGCAGTGACCTCGGGGGGATCCTCACTAGTACAATGAGAAAAAGTCTCACGGTTCAGAGATGATGCGTTGACCACTGATTCGCCTTGAGGATTTCACTGCAGTGAATTTGAAATGTGGTGAACTTGCCTCAGTACCCTGAGAACTTTTCTCACTGTGCAAGTGGGGATCTCACTGAGGTCACTGCAGTTCAGCCTGGCTGGGAATGCAGTCTCAGTGACTGGCAGTAACCGCGATGAGGTCACTGCTAGTCACTGAGACTGAGCTTGCAGCAGCTCATTCCCAAGTGGTTCTCAGCCTGGACAGTCGTATATTGGCACCATCCAGGTTGAAAACTGTTTATCCCCAGACATGGATTGTGGCATGGGACAAACTGTGTATGCCATTTTTAAATAAGAAAGTAAAAGTGTATTTTTTTTATTTCAAACAAAAGACTTTATAGACACCTCTCCATTACTAAGCCGTGAGATTGATGTCACCTGACAATACAAAGGTGACATCAACCTCACAAATTTGAACCCCACTTGCCACCCTTACAGGGCAAGTGGAAAGAGCTGGGAAAAGAGCCAGAATTGGCGCATCTAATAAATGTGCCTTTTCTGGGTGGCTGTGGGCTGCTTTTTTTAGGCTGGAGGATCCAATATCCAAAGCCCTTTAAAAGCCTGAGAATACCAACCTCCATTTGTCTGCTTTAGCAAGGTTTGTTGTCAAAAATGGGGGAACCCCATGCCGTTTTTTAAATTATTTATTTATTTAAATCATTAAAAAATCGGAGTGGGGACCCATTTATTCTTGATTACCACCTTGCTGAAGCTGACAGCTGAGGGTTGCAGCCCCAAGGTGTAAGCTTTGGCCTGGCTGGTTATCAAAAATACAGGGGAACACACTTTGTTTTTTTATTATTTATTTACAGCACAGGAGCCGACTGATTAGTTTTCCCATCAGCTGCTCCTGCTCTCACTGTTATTAGTGGCAGCAGGCATCGACTGATGGGAGCAGTGGTCCCATCAGCCAACACCAGTGACCAGAAGTACACTTTATACCTCCGACCACAGCTGCATGCCATGCTGGCTTTTGACAACGTGGGAACCACGGCTCTTTGAACGGCGGTGATGATTTTACTGATGGTCAGAAACGGTATTTGCCGCACTGTCATGCACATGACAGCGCGACAAACACCCGGTGTTCGAGGGCCAAACCCAAACAGAAACATGGACTTCCTGGTGAAGTCCGTGTTCGGTGTCCATACCAGAACAGTAGGTGTTCAGTACAGACCCCAAACTTTACTGTTCGGGTTCACCCATCTCTAATTGTAACGTATTCTTACCTGTAACAGCTAATCAAACCAACAAAATTAATTGCTATTTACAAAGTTTATAAATATTGATGAGCGAATATGCCCAAATAATTTCTAATATCCGTGAATTCATACCAAATAACGAATCCAATGCAAGTCAATGGAAAAGCTGAATATTTTGCAGGCTGGACCCAACAAATGGGTCTGGAGCATGAGAGTAAAAGATGAAATGGATGGGAAAGAGCTAATTCTAAATGGGAACAGCATGGCATGCCTTTCTTACTCACATATGGTAACTGAGAATAACGTTGTCAGACTATTGCGCCGGTTTTATAGATTTATAAGAAGACCTACCAAACCAAACCTTTTTTTAAAGGGAAAAATGCTAAGAATCATTTTTTTCCTTCATAATAACTACATAATTAGCTTAGCTACATAGCGGAATACATATTCCACATCACTTTACAATGCCAGCTAAAACACGCCCATTTGAATTTTGGGCTTTGCCTTATCATTATACAGCACTCGCTTGACATTTTCAGGGGGCCAGGAGGTGCGGTGAAACCTGAGTTTGGGAAGGGTCCTCAGGTGGCCCTGTATCATACATTTGGGGGAGCTCTCACTCCTATATTTGGGAGGTCCCTCCCTTATTCCAAATTGTTAGCTAGATAGTGGAATACACATTCCCCATCACTATACAATGCCAGCTAAAACATGCCCATTTGAATTTTGGGTTTTGCACGTCACAACTACCACGTCCACCGCCATGTCATTATGCGGCCCTCATTTCACATGTTCAGATGGCCGGCAGGTGCCATGAAACCTGAGTTTTGTGAGTGCCACAGTTTATTTTGACCACCAGATCCCAATGGAGCCACTGTCATAGCAGGTGAAGCTGCTGTAAGAAGAATATGATACAGGAGTTGGGGGAGCTGTATGCTCAGTGTCAGTAAATTGGATTCTACCAGACACTAAAAGCATTAGAATTAAATTCTAAATACAGTGTATGCAAGCGAGGACCTGTATTGTGGTCAGTCTTTCAGGCCTGAAACCCATGTCAGGAACATGTACAAGCCTCATTACACAAGGAAGCAGCCTCCTCAAGGGAAAAAGACAGAAGTGCCATTGACGAATCTGCACAAGCCTAAGCACTTCTTCTGGAAACTACTCAACCAGGCAGAATGTATCTCATTTGAATACCTTTGTATGTTGTCTATTATATGTGCAATAAAAATTTTATTTTTTCATCACAAATCCCCTTAACTTTTCATTTGGATCTTCAGACTATATATTATCTGCGACAAAGTCTGTTGACTTTATTAGGACTTTTTTTTTACTTAGAGATCCCTTTCTATCTCTCTTTTAGTTCTAGAATGTATCTTTTGCATGGTTTTGAGCAACAATGAAGTAATTACTTCAGGATATGTCCCAGAGAGTGTTGAGGTCTGTGGAGTGTATTACTCAGGTGACAGGCAGTGCTACAGAGCTCAGATAAAGGCCTTAGCGTGGCAATGAGCATGTTCCAATATGTGTAAGGCTGCGGCCTGGCTAGGTCTGTGGAGCATATTCATTCAGTTTCTTAGAAGTGCTTAAAAGTGCTTAAAAAAGTGAGTCTTATAATATTAAAAATACGATATACATCTCTAGGATCTATTAATTTTAAATAAACTGTCTCCCACCAAAAGTGTGTGTGCTGTAAAAAGTTTTAACTTTTTCTTGCACACTTCTGTTGTAGTAGTACAATATTAGACCCATACATGCAACCCGAATGAAGCTGCCAGGACTGTTGCAGGTGCTTAGTTTTGGGAAGCAAAACTAACAAGCTTTTCTTGTTCTGTCCATTTTTCGAAAGTATTGGTGGGTGCAATTGTTTTCTAAGTATTATATACTGCATTTAATTTTCTAAATACCTTTTTAATAGTTAATTTGTCAACTGTACATCTGATTACCATGCTGCATGCTGTTTTCATATTTTCGATTCCAAGTATAACTCTATGTGTACCTACATGGTATTTCCTCATTTTGGCTTATGTTGCATTTTTGTTCAATGAAAGGGGGATAGCAAGCAAAAAAAGAAAAAAAAAGTAAAGTTTTTTTATTTAATAACCCTATACACCAGAACAATAATGCTGTCTGATGCAGCAAATGATTTCAATGCGTGCACCTACTCAGTAACATATCATTTTTGGGATATGTACATTGCATTATTATTAAGAGAAGGTGAAAAATTAAAAAATATGGACCACAAAAAACATAAATTATGAATTTAACAACGATATGCACCACAGGAATTCTGCTGACTTTTGCTGTAAATTTTTTCCGTGCGTGTACCTACCTAATGTCACAGTAATCTGGACTTATGTACATTACGTTTTTTGGTGGGATAGTTTATTCCTCACAAATCAAATTTTGGGAGACAGTTCGGAGATTCTGACACATTCGAATTTCAAAACATCATCTATAGTACTGAGGCACCTTGCTGCTCCATAACCTTAATAAATGTTTTGTTACATACGTCTTATATGACAGTGTTATTAGACAATTTACTTGCAGTAACTAATAATGAGTGAGTTGTAACACATGTATCTGGTATATTCTTTTGGTAATTTGGAAACAATTTGGCACTCATTTGAACATACATCATTTTGCTATAAAACTTCAAAGTTTATTTTGCATGCGTATGAAAATTTACTTACTGCGTCAAATTCAGGTGAGCAAGTTCATAGACAATTTCTGTTATTCATTTCTCAAAGAATCCAGGTGCAAAATGATATTGTACCAATCTATGCTGTTTTATAGATGGTTTTATGCTGTTTTATGCATAACTGCTGCAAAGATAACAGATGCTGTTAATCAATTCCATAGAATAAAGCCTCTTAAAATAAAAATAATTGATGCGCTTTTCCAAGGATCGCAGAAAGTGCATAACTTTTGGACCCATGGTTTACTTCTTAGTTTAGGGCAGTAAATAATTGCAAGGTAACAATGCATAATAGAAAATAAAAACATAGGAATGTATAAAATACCTTTCACTACTTCTACTACTTTGTATAGAATAAGGTAAACCTAGGTACTGTGTTTGGTAGGAGTGTAGGACTTGTGCAATGCAATATGATATCTTATTGGCATAATTGTCTTCATTAAAGGTACCGTCACACTCAGCAACTTTACAACGAGAACGACAACGATCCGTGACGTTGCAGCGTCCTGGATAGCGATCTCGTTGTGTTTGACACGCAGCTGCGATCTGGATCCCGCTATGCCATCGCTGGTCGGAGCTAGAAGTCCAGAACTTTATTTCGTCGCCAGGTCGGCGTGTATCGTCATGTTTGACATCAAAAGCAACGACGATAACAATGGATGTAATGGAGCTAACAACCAGCGAGAATGATAAGTGAGTCGCCGTTACGTCACTGGATTGCTCCTGCATCGTTCTGGAGCTGCTGTGTTTGACGTCTCTACAGCGACCTAAACAGCGACGCTCCAGCGATCTAGTTTAGGTCGGATCGTTGTCTATATCGCTGCAGCGTCGCTGAGTGTGACGGTACCTTTACTGTAGATGTATTTCATGTATCATTGATGAATAACTTGATGTAGACTCTTTACCCCCTTTAACAAAATGAGACACAATTTTGCCTTAGAAAGGAGAGGGGAGTCCATGAAGATGTATTCACAACAAGAGATGAATGCATCAATCCACAGAGGATCAAGCTTGATTCGAATTTCCTGAAATTTTTAGTTTCATGCAAATTCAAACACTTTGAGATTTGATTTTCAAAACAACAAGTGAAGCATCAAAAAGCAGGCTAATGTCTTTTTGTGTGGCTTCTCCATAATGCACATAATTTTGCTTGAGAGTACTGTAACCACAACAAGCAAGTTGCAAAAATACAAGGTGGTTCGACTTTCAGTACCCTCAGAGTCGCAACGTGACCCCATTCACATGTATTGTATTGTGATGTAGCAGCAACACCTGGTGCATTTTATCTGCGGGACAGCTGTCACAGACAAAGGAATAAATAGGGAGGGCAGAACAAGAAATCTAATTAATTTAGCTTCAATCACTAGCTACCGAGCAATAAGTGTTGTGAAATTGGATTCTGGGCTCCCCCGGTGGCCACTTGTGGAATTTAACTTGTGTGCATCATCCCCTCTGTTCACCTGCTCCTATCAGGATGTGGGAGTCGCTATATAACCTTGCTCCTCTGTCAGTTTCATGCCGGTCAACAATGTATCAGTAGCCTTTCTGTGCATGTTCCTGCTACTAGACAACTCCCAGCTAAGTTGGACTTTTGTCCTTGTGTGTTTTTGCATTTTGTTCCTGTTCACAGCTGCTGTTTCGTTACTGTGTCTGGAAAGCTCTTGTGAGCGGAAATTGCCACTCTGGTGTTATGAGTTAATGCTAGAGTCTTAAAGTAATTTCTGGATGGTGTTTTGATAGGGTTTTCTGCTGACCATGAAAGTGCCCTTTCTGTCTTCATGCTATCTAGTAAGCGTACCTCGATTTTGCTAAACCTATTTTCATACTACGTTTGTCATTTCATCTTAAATCACCGCCAATATATGTGGGGGCCTCTGTCTGCCTTTTGGGAAAATTTCTCTAGAGGTGAGCCAGGACTGTCTTTTCCTCTGCTAGGATTAGGTAGTTCTCCGGCTGGCGCTGGGCATCTAGGGATAAAAAAACGTAGGCATGCTACCCGGCCACTTCTAGTTGTGCGGCAGGTTTAGTTCATGGTCAGTATAGTTTCCATCTTCCAAGAGCTAGTTCTCATATATGCTGGGCTATGTTCTCTCGCCATTGAGAATCATGACAGTTTGACCGGCCCAAAAAAGGGTTAAATTACTGGCTGAGAAAGGAGAGAAAAAAGAAGTCTGCTACAATTTTTATTTTTTTTTCCCTCTAGTTCTGAGTGTGCTCTTAATTGAATCACTTGCTAGTCTGCCTATACTGCAGCCTTCCTCTCTTCCTCTCCTTCTAATCCTTGAATGGCTCTGTGATCACCTGTTTCAAATGGATCTTCAGAGTGTAGCTACAGGTTTGAATAATCTCGCCACAAAGGTACAAAATTTGCAAGATTTTGTTGTTCATGCACCTATGTCTGAGCCTAGAATTCCTTTGCCTGAATTCTTCTCGGGGAATAGATCTCACTTTCAAAATTTTAAAAATAATTGCAAATTGTTTTTGTCCCTGAAGTCTCGCTCTGCCGGAGACCCTGCACAGCAGGTCAGGATTGTAATTTCCTTGCTCCAGGGCGACCCTCAAGACTGGGCTTTTGCATTGGCACCAGGGGATCCTGCGTTGCTCAATGTGGATGCGTTTTTTCTGGCCTTGGGGTTGCTTTATGAGGAACCTCATTTAGAGCTTCAGGCGGAAAAGGCCTTGATGTCCTTGTCTCAGGGGCAAGATGAAGCTGAAATATACTGCCAAAAATTCCGCAAATGGTCTGTGCTTACTCAGTGGAATGAGTGCGCCCTGGCGGCGATTTTCAGAGAAGGTCTCTCTGATGCCATTAAGGATGTTATGGTGGGGTTCCCTGTGCCTGCGAGTCTGAATGAGTCCATGACGATGGCTATTCAGATCGATAGGCGTCTGCGGGAGCGCAAACCTGTGCACCATTTGGCGGTGTCTACTGAGAAAACGCCAGAAAATATGCAATGTGATAGAATTCTGTCCAGAAGCGAGCGGCAGAATTTTAGACGAAAAAATGGGTTGTGCTTCTATTGTGGTGATTCGACTCATGTTATATCAGCATGCTTTGAGCGTACTAAGAAGCCTGACAAGTCTGTTTCAATTAGCACTTTACAGTCTAAGTTTATTCTATCTGTGACCCTGATTTGTTCTTTGTCATCTATTACCGCGGACGCCTATGTCGACTCTGGCGCTGCTTTGAGTCTTATGGATTGGTCCTTTGCCAAACGCTGTGGGTATGATTTGGAGCCATTTGAGGCTCCGATACCTCTGAAAGGGATTGACTCCACCCCATTGGCTAGTAATAAACCACAATACTGGACACAAGTGACTATGCGTGTTAATCCGGATCACCAGGAGGTTATTCGCTTTCTGGTGCTGTATAATCTACATGATGTTTTGGTGCTGGGATTGCCATGGCTGCAATCTCATAACCCAGTCCTCGACTGGAGAGCTATGTCTGTGTTAAGCTGGGGATGTAAAGGAACTCATGGGGACGTACCTTTGGTTTCCATTTCATCATCTATTCCCTCTGAGATTCCTGAATTCTTGTCTGACTTTCGTGACGTTTTTGAAGAACCCAAGGTTGGTTCACTACCTCCGCACCGGGAGTGCGATTGTGCCATAGACTTGATCCCGGGTAGTAAATACCCTAAGGGTCGTTTATTTAATCTGTCTGTGCCTGAACACGCTGCTATGCGAGAATATATAAAGGAGTCCTTGGAAAAGGGACATATTCGTCCTTCGTCATCTCCCTTAGGAGCCGGTTTTTTCTTTGTGTCTAAGAAAGACGGCTCTTTGAGGCCGTGTATTGATTATCGACTTTTGAATAAAATCACGGTTAAATATCAATATCCGTTACCACTGCTTACTGATTTGTTTGCTCGTATAAAGGGGGCCAAGTGGTTCTCTAAGATTGATCTCCGTGGGGCGTATAATTTGGTGCGAATCAAGCAGGGGGATGAGTGGAAAACCGCATTTAATACGCCCGAGGGCCATTTTGAGTATTTGGTGATGCCTTTTGGTCTTTCAAATGCCCCTTCAGTCTTCCAGTCCTTTATGCATGACATTTTCCGCGATTATTTGGATAAATTTATGATTGTGTATCTGGATGATATTCTGATTTTTTCGGATGACTGGGACTCTCATGTCCAGCAGGTCAGGAGGGTTTTTCAGGTTTTGCGGTCTAATTCCTTGTGTGTGAAGGGTTCTAAGTGTGTTTTTGGGGTTCAGAAGATTTCCTTCTTGGGATACATTTTTTCCCCCTCTTCCATCGAGATGGATCCTGTCAAGGTTCAGGCTATTGGTGATTGGACGCAACCCTCTTCTCTTAAGAGTCTTCAGAAATTTTTGGGCTTTGCTAACTTTTATCGTCGATTTATTGCTGGTTTTTCTGATGTTGTAAAACCATTGACTGATTTGACTAAGAACCGTGCTGATGTTGCTGATTGGTCCCCTGATGCTGTGGAGGCCTTTCGGGAGCTCAAGCGCCGCTTTTCTTCCGCCCCAGTGTTGCGTCAGCCTGATGTTGCTCTTCCTTTTCAGGTTGAGGTCGACGCTTCTGAAATCGGAGCTGGGGCGGTGTTGTCGCAGAGAAGTTCCGACTGCTCCGTGATGAGACCTTGTGCTTTTTTTTCCCGTAAATTTTCGCCCGCCGAGCGGAATTATGATATTGGGAATCGGGAGCTTTTGGCCATGAAGTGGGCTTTTGAGGAGTGGCGTCACTGGCTTGAGGGGGCCAGACATCAGGTGGTGGTATTGACTGACCACAAAAATTTAATTTACCTTGAGTCTGCCAGGCGCCTGAATCCTAGACAAGCGCGCTGGTCGTTGTTTTTCTCTCGGTTTAATTTTGTGGTGTCTTACCTACCGGGTTCTAAGAATGTTAAGGCGGATGCCCTTTCTAGGAGTTTTGAGCCTGACTCCCCTGGTAATTCTGAGCCCACAGGTATCCTTAAAGATGGAGTGATATTGTCTGCCGTTTCTCCAGACCTGCGGCAGGCCTTGCAGGAGTTTCAGGCGGATAGACCTGATCGTTGCCCACCTGGTAGACTGTTTGTTCCTGATGATTGGACCAGTAGAGTCATCTCTGAGGTTCATTCTTCTGCGTTGGCAGGTCATCCTGGAATCTTTGGTACCAGGGATTTGGTGGCAAGGTCCTTCTGGTGGCCTTCCCTGTCACGAGATGTGCGAGGCTTTGTGCAGTCTTGTGACGTTTGTGCTCGGGCCAAGCCTTGTTGTTCTCGGGCTAGTGGATTGTTGTTACCCTTGCCTATCCCGAAGAGGCCTTGGACGCACATCTCGATGGATTTTATTTCGGATCTGCCTGTTTCTCAGAAGATGTCTGTCATCTGGGTGGTGTGTGACCGTTTCTCTAAGATGGTCCATCTGGTTCCCTTGCCTAAGTTGCCTTCTTCTTCCGAGTTGGTTCCTCTGTTTTTTCAAAATGTTGTTCGTTTGCATGGTATTCCGGAGAATATCGTTTCTGACAGAGGGACCCAATTCGTGTCTAGATTTTGGCGGGCATTCTGTGCTAGGATGGGCATAGATTTGTCTTTTTCGTCTGCTTTCCATCCTCAGACTAATGGCCAGACCGAGCGGACTAATCAGACCTTGGAGACATATTTGAGGTGTTTTGTGTCTGCGGATCAGGATGATTGGGTTGCTTTTTTGCCTTTGGCGGAGTTCGCCCTCAATAATCGGGCCAGCTCTGCCACCTTGGTGTCCCCGTTTTTCTGTAATTCGGGGTTTCATCCTCGATTTTCCTCCGGTCAAGTGGAATCTTCGGATTGTCCTGGAGTGGATGCTGTGGTGGAGAGGTTGCATCAGATTTGGGGGCAGGTGGTGGACAATTTGAAGTTGTCCCAGGAGAAGACTCAGCTTTTTGCCAACCGCCGTCGTCGTGTTGGTCCTCGGCTTTGTGTTGGGGACTTGGTGTGGTTGTCTTCTCGTTTTGTCCCTATGAGGGTTTCTTCTCCTAAGTTTAAGCCTCGGTTCATCGGCCCGTACAAGATATTGGAGATTCTTAACCCTGTGTCCTTCCGTTTGGACCTCCCTGCATCCTTTTCGATTCATAATGTTTTTCATCGGTCATTGTTGCGCAGGTATGAGGTACCAGCTGTGCCTTCCGTTGAGCCTCCTGCTCCGGTGTTGGTTGAGGGTGAGTTGGAGTACGTTGTGGAAAAGATCTTGGACTCTCGTGTTTCCAGACGGAAACTCCAGTATCTGGTCAAATGGAAGGGATACGGTCAGGAGGATAATTCTTGGGTCACTGCCTCTGATGTTCATGCCTCCGATCTTGTCCGTGCCTTTCATAGGGCTCATCCTGATCGCCCTGGTGGTTCTGGTGAGGGTTCGGTGCCCCCTCCTTGAGGGGGGGGTACTGTTGTGAAATTGGATTCTGGGCTCCCCCGGTGGCCACTTGTGGAATTTAACTTGTGTGCATCATCCCCTCTGTTCACCTGCTCCTATCAGGATGTGGGAGTCGCTATATAACCTTGCTCCTCTGTCAGTTTCATGCCGGTCAACAATGTATCAGTAGCCTTTCTGTGCATGTTCCTGCTACTAGACAACTCCCAGCTAAGTTGGACTTTTGTCCTTGTGTGTTTTTGCATTTTGTTCCTGTTCACAGCTGCTGTTTCGTTACTGTGTCTGGAAAGCTCTTGTGAGCGGAAATTGCCACTCTGGTGTTATGAGTTAATGCTAGAGTCTTAAAGTAATTTCTGGATGGTGTTTTGATAGGGTTTTCTGCTGACCATGAAAGTGCCCTTTCTGTCTTCATGCTATCTAGTAAGCGGACCTCGATTTTGCTAAACCTATTTTCATACTACGTTTGTCATTTCATCTTAAATCACCGCCAATATATGTGGGGGCCTCTGTCTGCCTTTTGGGAAAATTTCTCTAGAGGTGAGCCAGGACTGTCTTTTCCTCTGCTAGGATTAGGTAGTTCTCCGGCTGGCGCTGGGCATCTAGGGATAAAAAAACGTAGGCATGCTACCCGGCCACTTCTAGTTGTGCGGCAGGTTTAGTTCATGGTCAGTATAGTTTCCATCTTCCAAGAGCTAGTTCTCATATATGCTGGGCTATGTTCTCTCGCCATTGAGAATCATGACAAATAAGATTGTCAGGAAAGATGCGATGCAGACAACCTTCCTTGATATGCCTTATCAGATAGCTTGACACGCTCATTGTGAGCTACAATGGAGAAATGCTGTGTTAGGGCTCATACAGATGACCGTATTTTCAGTCTGAGTGTGATCTGACAAAAGATCGGATAGCACTCGGACTAAAGTTATTCTATGTCTCTGTGCACATGCCCAATAAGCCAGTCCAAGGAAAAAATCACGGTGTGCCCAACTTGAATCACTAACATTTGAGAAAATCAGATCACACTATAATCAAACTCTGATCAGAGTTTGGTCAGAGGGTGATTAGCATGAACGGACTGATTCTCTCTGATGGGAAAAAATATTGTCATGTGACCCAAGCTTAAGAGTGGCTTCCATCTAGGATAGAACATATATTATATGTATGACTGCTCACCTACAAGGCCACAGTGTAATGCTACATTACTCTTGCATTGACGATTAGGGGACTTAACTTCTTTAATAATGTGAAATTAATGTACATATCTTGAATACGGTTTTGTGCAAATCTAATATATTCAGGTTCATGATTGCGTATAATATCAGATTGCATAATTCCTTCATGTGAATTTAAAAAACACATAGTAATGACTAATTTGCTTTAAAAATAAAATTACATTTACAAAATGGTAAATGCATGGATGTTCTCTAACACGGTACCAAGATATATTTCTTTCCTGTATCAAAATGGATGTTCTCTAACATTTCAAACAAAAAAAATATAATGGCATGAAATGGAATATTCCTGTACTATACGCATTTTAATGTGGAATACCATAATGCAGCTGCCTAAGTAAAGCTAATAGAACCCATGTACAATATACACTGCACAGAATGGTAGATGGTGATTTTAAACAGATAATGATCTGAAAAAACAAAGTAAGTAATGCATTGCAGAATTTATTCACAATTACTTTCCATGGATTGTGGAATATATGGGATACATGAAGGGTTTTCAAAGCTTAAGGGGAAATACATGAAAAGCATTTGTGGTTTTCTTCCAAGAAAATTACTAGTTACAAAAGCCATTTTGAGAAATAACAAAATTTGCTTCCTACCAAAGGGATTTATAAAGGTCTTAGTCCATACTTACCCATCATGTCTGAACAAGAGGCTCTTGTAGGTTTGAAAGGCATTTTAAATAAAAATGTAGAAGATCCAAAAATAGCTGATCCCTTCTATAAAAAAAACTCAACTTGTTTTTAAGTTTATAGTTTCATGTAGTATTGGCATGCTAAATATAGTATACTTATGTTCTTAAATGTGGAAAAAAGTTAAAGTGCTTGCCAAGAAGGTCTGAAATAAATCTGTCACACATACCTACAAACCATTGTGCAAGAGATCTGTGCTTTCGGTAATCGACGGAAATATACAGTTGAGCTTGATGGCAGATTAAAGCAAAAATGTTCCGGATAACCACTCCTTTCCCAAATGTTGTAATGAAAACCTTTATGGTAAAAAAATAGTCCAAATAGGAATTTTGGTCAACTTATCTAACTCCAAGGTCTCATGTTGACCTTTCAATTGTCTTTGAATTTTGCCATCAACTATAGACCTTTTACTTTGCTGAGCACCTTTTCCTTTATTGTTTTCCCTCTCCATCAGTGTCTACCTTCTCCTTTACTGGTAATGATTTCCTCTTGCCGCCCTTCTTTTTACATTTTCCGAGCCCCCCTTCTTCTAAGAGCCTTTTTTATTTTTCCATTGACATAGCTTACAAAGGCTTGCTTTTTGCAAGGCAAGTTATAGTTTTGAATTATGTTATTTTTTTACCGTATAATTCACTGACAAATGTGAAAAAAGAGCAATTCTACCATTGTTTTTAGATTTTCATTTTAACCACTCTCTGCCATCCGACATACTATTCCATCCATGTGACCTGGGACTTAATTCCCATGGACGGAATAGTACATCATAGGTGATCAGCTGCACTCACGGGGGGCGTGCATCCGATCGCGGCCGGGTGTCAGCTAATTCTCACAGCTGACACCCGGCACTTTAACCCCCAAAACACTGTGATCAAGCAAGATCACAGCATTCCGGTGGCATAGAGAAGCATTGCGCAGGGAGGGGGCTCCCTGCGTGCTTCCCTCAAACCCTCAGAACAACGCGATGTTACTCAAGGCAAATTGGACAACAACTTTTGGAGTCCAATTTCTCCTGTTACCTTTCGTAAAATAAAAAAAATTGGATGTGAAGTACATTTTTTGTGAAAAAAAGTTAATTTTTTTTTTAAACATTTCAAAAACTCCTGTGAAGCGCCTGAAGGGTTAAAAAACTTTTTGAATCTGGTTTTGAGCAGCTTGAGGGGTGCAGTTTTTAGAATAGTGTAACTTTTGGGTATTTTCTATCTTATAGACCCCTCAAAGTGACTTCAAATATGATGTGGGCCCTAAAAAAAAATGGTGTTGTAAAAAACCGAAATCGCTGGTCAACTTTTAACCCCTATAACTTCCTAACAAAAAAACCTTTTGGTTCCAAAATTGTGCTGATGTAAAGTAGACATGTGGTAAATGTTGCTTATTAAGTATTTTTTGTGACATAGCTCTGTGATTTAAGGGCATGAAAATTCAAAGTTGGAAAATTGTGAACTTTTCAAAATTTTCACCAAATTTCCGTTTTTTTTCACAAATAAACATGAAAGAAATTTTACAACTAACGTGATGTAAAATATGTCATGAAAAAACATTGTCAGAATCACTGGGATCCATGAAAGCATTCCAGAGTTATAACCTCATAAAAGGACAGTGGTCAGTAGTGTTGAGCATTCCGATACCACAAGTATCGGGTATCGGCCGATACTTGCGGTATCGGAATTCCGATACCGAGTTCCGATATTTTTGTGGTATCGGAAATCGGAATCGGAAGTTCCCAGTGTATGGTTCCCAGGGTCTGGAGGAGAGGAGACTCTCCTTCAGGCCCTGGGATCCATATTAATGTAAAAAATAAAGAATTAAAATAAAAAATATGGATATACTCACCCGTCCGGCGGCCCCTGGACCTTACCGATTGTAACCGGCAGCCTCCGTTCCTATGAATGAGGAGTTTAGGACCCTCGATGACGTCGCGGCTTGTGATTGGTCGCGTGCCGTTCATGTGACCACTCACGCGACCAATCACAAGCCGCAACGTCATCGCAGGTCCTAAACTCCTCAGGATACTTTCAAGTATCGGAAGGTAAAATTAACCATTAGCCATTAACGTGCAAACCACCCTTGGGGTAAAGGGGTTTAGTCATTCATGACCAGACAACATGATTTACATGGTCAGCATGATTATAAAGGTTTCAAAAACTGACATTTTTTTTTCAACTTTGTAGCAAATAAAATATTGGTTTGTCGCTATTTTTTGTGACCCATAACTTTTTTATTTTTACGTTGATGGACTTCTGTGAGGAATTGTTTTTTTTTTTTTTTTGCTTATTGAGCTATAGCTTTCATTAGAACCATTTTGGAGTACATATGATATTTCCATTGCATATTTGGGGGCAGGTGCGACAAGCAAAAGAGCATCAATTTTGTTTTGTTTTAATTGTATGTAATTTCCAATTATTGGAAATCATGCAGCTACAAAATAACAGCTAATTTGAAGGTTTTTCGCTTTACAACATTTACCATGTGGGTTAAATAATTTACATTTTCATTGATCAGACTTTTACGACATGGCTATGCTGAAAGTACAGAATTGTTTATATATCTTTATTTTTAACTGTGGAAAAGTGAACATTTTCAACATTTTCTGTTTCTGATTTCTTCTAAATATTTTTAAAACATTTTTTATTTTGTTTTTTACATTATACTTCATTTTTTAGTTTCAATAGGGGACTTCGACATGAGATCATATGACCTCTTCTATTATATACTTTAATACTTAAGTATTCCAGTATATAGAGCAAATCATAATTTCTTATGAAGCCTGTTTGTGGCTGTATTTTATCGAAATGCCAAAATGATATTGGCCTTTAAATGGCTCCTAGCTGCTATATTTAATCAATAGCACCCCAAGAGGGCTCAATGGGTGTATGAACATGTATGAGAGCCCATAGCAATCATTTAAATTTCATTGACAAATGTATTTAAATGTTTAAAAAGCAGCAATCAGATGCTTTTACAGGCCGGTACTGGCTGTAAAAGACAACCAGCACCTGTATTCGGTAAAGAGGCCCCAGCTCATGCACCCGCTCAACACAACATGGCCTGCTCAATGACAGAGACTTCTTTACTGTTGCCACCCTTTTTTTTTTACTTATTGTATGCAGAAAATCTTGACAAATTTAGTCATTAATTTTGAGCTGGTTGTGAATATTTTTCTTAGCTTCTTGTCATCATAAGTAGAGATGAGCGAATATGTTCGGCTCCCTCATTATTCGGCAAGCTATAACACTTACCAAATAAGCTGCAGAGGGAACCCAGATACCTGGAGCGCTCCCGATAATCAGCTGTCCAGCACTGCAGCTGTGTGACATTCACAACACACGCATGGAGAACCTGTTTGTTGGGCTCTCCATGCATGTGTTGTGACTGTCACACAGCCGAGACACATACAGCTGTGGCGCCGATCAGCTGATCAGCCGTATCTATCCAGGAAGCCAGGTTCCCTCTGCAGCTTATTCGGTAAGTGCTATAGCTTTCCTAATAAGGCGGGAGCCCACAAAAAAACAAGCCACAATACAGCTCCATCAGCAGAAAAGTTAAAAAAAGTTATAGCTCTCAGAATAAAGTGATGCAAAAATAATGTTTTTTTTTCTACAAAATAGTTTTTATTGTGTAAAAGAGCCAAAACATTAAAAAGCCATATAACTGTGGTATTGCTGTAATTGTACTGCTCTGAAGAATAAAGCTACCTTACCAATTTTACCACACACAAAACGGTATAAAAATCAAAAAACAATTCCGGAATGACTGTTTTTTGTTCATTCTCTCTCCCAAAAATCATAATAGAAAGCGATCAAAAAATGTCATGTGCCCGAAAATGGTATCAATGAAAACATCAGTTTGTCCCTCAAAAAACAAGCCATATCATGACTCTGAGGCCAAAATATGAAAAAATTAAAGCTCTCAAAATATGGTGATGCAAAAACTAGCTGTCGCAATAAAAAGCTTCTTTTAATGTGTGACAGCAGCCAAAGATAAAAACACTATATAAATCTGGTATCACTGTAATCGCACCAACCCACTGTTAGGGCTAGCGGAACGCACCGAGTAAATATAAATGTTTTATTGAAGTAGATGCGTTCGCAGCCCGGGGTCCACCGTGCAGGAGAACCTGCTGCTAGTAAACGGCGGCACTATATGGCGGTATGAACTAGCTCTGTTAGTTTCACAGAGTAGCCAAGAAAGCAAAGCTCTGTGTCCTGTTTGACTTCACAGAGGCACAGGCTAACTACCCAAATGAGAGCAGTCAGTGGTCATGCATACACACATAACTCCTCGCCGGAGGTGCCAGCATTCTAAGGACTTATTTCGGCCAGGTCCCTGAATACATACACACACAATCTCCTCGCCGGAGGTGCCAGCATTCTATGGGCTTATTTCAGCCGGGTCCCTGAACACACACTTACATGACCACACTGGTGCAAAACACATAACTTTAGAAAGACACAAGCGCATGGCCGTGCAGCCATGCAAGCCTTAAATAGTTGCAGCACATACAGGACCTTCCTAGGAAGACCAATGAGAGGCTGCTACAGAGCCTGCACACCTACAGGACCTTCCTAGCAGGACCAATAGATTAGACTGCAGTATCTGAACATGTGACCCTCAATCTCCACTGAGAGATCTTACCCTGGGCATGCTCAGAACGGGAAAAGCAGGACTTAGTCCCAGAAGCGTCTGCTCGCCGCTGCCCAACACTGGCTTCAATGGCAGAAGCAGGAGAAGCAGCAGTAACTCTTTGTACAGAGTCAGCCTGAGTGAGACGCTGGGACCGACGTCTCCGCTGAGCAGGCTCCACTGCGGCAGGAGAAGAATGGGAGACCGCAGCGGAGATGGCCCGAGATTCCCCCTGTGCAGAGGGGGAAACTCGACCCCTAACATTACCCCCCCTTCCTCCTTGGACCCCGCTACGCTTGAAGACAGCAATGAGCTACGGAGCCCGAATGTGCTCAGCAGGCTCCCAGGACCTTTCCTCAGGGCCATAACCCTTCCAGTCCACCAAATAAAATTTTTTGCCACGTACCACCTTGCATCCCAAAATAGCATTCACCTTGTAATCATCCGTAGATAAACCCAATGTCCCAGCAGATGACTCGGAAAACCAGGACATGTATACGGGTTTCAAGAGGGACACATGAAAGGTGTCGGTGATACCCAAGCGTGGCGGAAGGGCTAAACGATAGACCACAGGGTTAACCTGCTCGAGGACTTTGAAAGGACCCAAGTAGCAAGGTGCAAACTTAGTGGACTCAACTCGCAGCCTGATGTTACGGGCAGAGAGCCACACCAAGTTGCCAGGAGCAAAGGTCGGAGCGGGACGCCGATGTGCATCGGCGGAGGACCTCATTCTCTCCTTGGAAGCCCGAATGGCATCCTGAGTGCGGTCCCAAATATCCCGTGCCTCCACAGCCCAGTCTGCCACCCTGGAGTCGGCGGAAGACACGGGCAGAGGCACAGGTACCCACGGATGCTGACCATAGTTGAGGAGGAATGGGGTTTGTCCAGTGGAGTCGGCTACGGCATTGTTCAGTGCAAACTCCGCCCATGATAGCAAGGATGCCCAGTCATCCTGCCTGGCAGAGACAAAATGTTGCAGATATGTGACCAGGGTCTGGTTGGCCCTTTCTACCAACCCATTCGTCTCGGGATGATATGCGGAGGAGAGATTTAACTCAATGCTGAGAAGACGACAAAGCTCTCTCCAGAACCGAGACGCAAACTAGGGACCCCGGTCACTGACAATTTTGTCCGGCATACCGTGTAGGCGGAAGATGTGTTTTATGAACAACGCTGCCAAAGCCCATGCAGAAGGTAACCGTGGTAGCGGCACCAAATGCACCATTTTCGAGAAATGATTGGTGATGACCCAAATGATGGTACAGCCACGAGACTTGGGCAAACCCACTACAAAGTCCAACCCGACCATCTCCCAGGGCCTGTCTGCCACTGGCAAGGGATAGAGTAACCCAGCTGGCCGTTGTCGAGGAGACTTATTTTTGGCGCAGGAGACACACACCTGAATATACTCTCTGACATCTCAGACCATATGTGACCACCAGTACATCCTCGCCAGCAGCTCAGATGTCCTCTTTGTCCCAAAGTGTCCACCCACCCTGGACGAATGAGCCCAAGAGAGAACCTCCGGTTGCAAATTAATGGCCACAAAAGTCTAGCCCGGAGGCACAGACTCTAGCGAAACCGGAGCTACGGTTCTCAGGCTCTCCGAAGGGACAATAAGCCGAGGCTCTCCTTCCTCCTCCTCAGATGACACAACAGAGCGAGAGAGGGCATCAGCACGAATGTTCCTCTCCCCAGCGAGATAATGGAGGGTGAAGTGGAACCGGGAGAAGAACAAGGACCATCTGGCTTGGCGAGAATTTAGCCACTGGGCTGTTTGCAAATATAACAAGTTTTTGTGGTCCGTGAAGACATGAAAGGGAAAACAAGTCCCCTCCAAGAGATGTCTCCACTCCGAGAAAGCCAACTTCATCGCCAGCAACTCCCTGTCCCCGATGGAATAATTCCTCTCCGCTGGTGTGAAGGTCTTGGAGAAGAAGAAGCATGGATGCTTCCGACCTTGAGCATCCTTTTGGAAGAGGACTGCTCCTGCACCAATGGAAGAGGCATCCACCTCCATTATGAACGGCTTATCAACATCGGGACAATGTAGGATGGGAGCGCTAGCAAAATGAGATTTAATAGAAAAAAAGGCCCTGGAGACCTCTTCAGACCACAATTTGGGATTTGCTCCCTTCTTGGTGAGGGCTACCAAGGGAGCTACCAAAGTTGAGAAGTGCGGAATGAACTGGCGATAATAATTAATGAACCCCATAAAGTGCTGCACCGCTTTAAGAGAATGGGGTTCTTGCCAGTCCATCACAGCCTGTAGTTTGGCAGGATCCATAGCCAAACCCTGGGCTGAGATGATATAGCCCAGGAAAGGTAAAGACTCCTGCTCAAACATACACTTCTCCAACTTTGCATAAAGAGAATTTGCCCATAAGAGGTCGAAGACTCTGCCAACTTCTCTCCGGTTGGAGTCAATATCTGGAGAGAAGATGAGAATATCATCCAGATAGACTACGACCGAGGTGGAGAGCATATCCCGGAAGATGTCATTGACAAAGTCTTGGAAGACGGCTGGGGCATTACAGAGCCCGAAGGGCATCACCAGATACTCATAATGCCCATCTCTGGTGTTAAATGCCGTCTTCCATTCGTCCCCCTCATGGATGCGAATCAGGTTATACTCACCCCACAGATCTAATTTGGTAAATACCCTTGCTCCCCGAAGCCTTTCAAAAAGCTCAGAAATGAGAGGCAGCAGGTACTTATTTTTTACGGTAATGGCGTTAAGACCCCTATAATCTATGCAACGACGTAACTCTCCATTCTTCTTCTGCACGAAGAAGAACCCCACCCCTGCAGGTGACACTGATTTCCTAATGAACCCTCTTGCCAAATTCTCCTGGATGTATTGGGACATAGCCTCCTTTTCTGGGAGAGAGAGGGGATAGATACGTCCCCGAGGAGGTTCTGCTCCAGGCAAGAGATCAATAGGACAGTCATAGGGACGGTGAGGCGGAATGGTCTCCACAGCCTTTTTGGAAAAGAATTGTGCATAGGACCAATAGCATTTGGGAAGAGAAGAGAGATCTTCGGGTATCTCAGTGGTGGAAACCTGAACGCACTCTTTCACACATCTGCCCTTACAAGCTTCACTCCAACCCAATATCCTCCCTGAGGTCCACTCAATATGTGGGGAGTGGAAACGGAGCCAGGGTATCCCCAACAGAATCTCATTCATTCCCTCGGGAAGGACAAGAAGGGAAATTATCTCCTGGTGGGATGGAGAGATGGCTAACGTGAAAGGGACAGTCTGATGTGTGATTTGTAATGGAAGTGTTGACCCATTCACCACTCTAACTGTTACTGGTTTAGCAAGCATTACCAGAGGTATTGTGTGGCGCAAAGCAAAAGCAGAGGACATGAAATTTCCCTCTGCTCCAGAATCCACACAAAGCTCAACTGTATGAGTGGATGAGCCTAAGAGTCCCTTTAAAGGACAACTTGGAGGAAAATGCCGCTGAGTCTAGTGAACCCCCTCCTATGGTCACTAGATGCGATCGTTTTCCCGACCGCCGTGGACATTGATTAGCATAATGTCCCAGTTGTTGGCAATTTTTACACACCACCGGTACTCGAGCGGTCTGAGACCTAGGTCCCGCTCGAGAAACCTCCATGGCCTCATGGGAGTCGGACGCCAGAACAGGAGATTCTAGAGGTTTAGCAAAGGTGGGAGCCAGCCAAAACCTCTGCCTACACTGGATCCGCTCCAACCACCACTCATTAAAACGGAGATCGATGCGGGTAGAGATGGAAATGAGCTCCTCCAGTGTGGCGGGAATCTCCCTGGTGGCTAAGGCGTCCTTTACATGATCTGCAGACCTTTACAAAACACCGGAATAAGGACTTTATCTGACCATTCTAGCTCAGAGGCTAGAGTCCGGAATTGGATGGAAAACTGGCTGACCATGGACGAACCCTGAGTAATTGCCAACAATTGGAGCGTGGTATCGTGGGTGACACATGGTCCCAAAAAGACCTGCCTCAGAGCGTCCAAGAAGGGAGGAGCACTCTGTACCACACGATCATCACGCTCCCAAAGCGGCGTTGCCCACTCCAACGCCCTGCTCGACAAAAGAGATATAATGAAGCCCACTTTCACCCGTTCCGTAGGGAAACTTGCAGCCAGAAGCTCGAGATGTATGGAGCACTGGCTCACGAATCCCCGACATAGTTTACTATCACCAGCAAACTTGTCTGGAAGCGGGAGACCGGATATAGACGGAGCAGGGGTGGCAGCGAACAAACTGGCTGCAGCTACACTCGCAGCCCTAACAGCGACAGCAGTGACGTCCACAGCTGAGGTTGTACGCTCTAGAGCCGCCAACCTACCCTCCAGCTGCTGGACGTACCGCTGTAGACGCTGATCGTCCGCCATTTACTAGCCAGACCCTGGTGCTAGTGTACTGTTAGGGCTAGCGGAACGCACCGAGTAAATATAAATGTTGTATTGAAGTAGATGCGTTCGCAGCCCGGGGTCCACCGTGCAGGAGAACCTGCTGCTAGTAAACGGCGGCACTATATGGCGGTATGAACTAGCTCTGTTAGTTTCACAGAGTAGCCGAGAAAGCAAAGCTCTGTGTCCTGTTTGACTTCACAGAGGCACAGGCTAACTATCCAAATGAGAGCAGTCAGTGGTCATGCATGCACACATAACTCCTCGCCGGAGGTGCCAGCATTCTAAGGGCTTATTTCGGCCAGGTCCCTGAATACATACACACACAATCTCCTCACCGGAGGTGCCAGCATTCTAGGGGCTTATTTCAGCCGGGTCCCTGAACACACACTCACATGACCACACTGGCGCAAAGCACATAACTTTAGAAAGACACTATCGCATGGCCGTGCAGCCATGCAAGCCTTAAATAGTTGCAGCACGTACAGGACCTTCCTAGGAAGACCAATGAGAGGCTGCTACAGAGCCTGCGCACCTACAGGACCTTCCTAGAAGGACCAATAGATTAGACTGCAGTATCTGAACATGTGACCCTCAATCTCCACTGAGAGATCTTACCCTGGGCATGCTCAGAAAGGGAAAAGCAGGACTTAGTCCCAGAAGCATCTGCTCGCCGCTGCCCAACACTGGCTTCAATGGCAGAAGCAGGAGAAGCAGCAGTAACTCTTTGTACAGAGTCAGCCTGAGCGAGTCGCTGGGACCGACGTCTCCGCTGAGCAGGCTCCACTGCGGCAGGAGAAGAATGGGAGACCGCAGCGGAGATGGCCCGAGATTCCCCCTGTGCAGAGGGGGAAACTCGACCCCTAACACCCAAGGATTTAAGTCACATAATCACTTATAATGCATGAGGAACGACATAAAAAATAAATAAAACCAATTCTTCACATGCTGTTGATTTTTTTCATTCTGCCTCCTGTTATTACCCCAATGGCAGAGGGTCTCAAAAGTACATACCAAGTCTGCAAACATAAAAAACCAGCTCATAGGGCAGTGGTAACTGGGCTAACCGTATATCTAATCCTAGCACCACAAATAGCAGCAGCCGGGGAACGTGCCTACATTGGTTCCAGACGTCTCGCGCCAGCCGGAGAACTAACTAACCCTAGAAGGGAAAAGATAGACCTTTCTTGCCTCCAGAGAAAAGACCAAAAAAGTTGGATACAAGCCCCCCACAAATAATAACGGTGAGGTAAGGAGAAAAGACAAACGTAAGAATGAACTAGATATTTAGCAAAGAGAGGCCCACTGACTAATAGCAGAATATAGTAAGATGACTTATACGGTCAGCAAAAACCCTATCAAAATTTCCACGCTGGATATTCAAGAACCCCCGAACCATCTAACGGCCCGGGGGGAGAATACCAGCCCCCTAGAGCTTCCAGCAAAATCAGGAATCACATTTAGTACAAGCTGGACAGAAAATAAGAGCAATACAGATAACCAAAAAACAAGGAAGCAGGACTTAGCTTAATTTTGCAAGAACCCGGACCAGCAGACAGGAGCAAACAGAAAGGATCTGATTACAACGATGCTAGGCACTGGACTGAGGATCCAGGAAGTTTATATAGCAACACCCCTGGACTAACGACCCAGGTGGGTGCCAAACTGAGGAAAGACAATCCCAGAGTCATATCACTAGTGACCACAAGAGGGAGCCAAAAAAGTCTAATTCACAACAGTACCCCCCCTTTAAGGAGGGGTCACCGAACCCTCACCAGGACCACCAGGGCGATCAGGATGAGCAGCGTGAAAGGCACGAACTAAATCGGCCGCATGCACATCAGAGGCAACCACCCAGGAATTATCCTCCTGGCCATGGCCCTTCCACTTGACCAGATACTGAAGCCTCCGTCTGGAGAGACGAGAATCCAAGATCTTCTCCACCATGTACTCCAACTCGCCCTCAACCAACACCGGAGCAGGAGGCTCAACAGAAGGAACCACAGGCACAATGTACCGCCGCAACAAAGACCTATGGAACACGTTGTGAATGGCAAACGACACCGGAAGATCCAAGCGAAAGGACACAGGATTAAGGATTTCCAATATCTTGTAAGGACCGATGAAGCGAGGCTTAAATTTAGGAGAGGAGACCTTCATAGGAACAAATCGAGAAGACAGCCATACCAAATCCCAAACACGAAGTCGGGGACCCACACCGTGGCGGCGGTTGGCAAAACGCTGAGCCTCCTCCTGTGACAACTTTAAGTTGTCCACCACATGATTCCAGATCTGCTGCAACCTATCCACCACGGAATCTACCCCAGGACAGTCAGAAGGCTCCACATGTCCCGAGGAAAAACGAGGATGGAAACCAGAGTTGCAAAAAAAAGGCGAAACCAAAGTAGCGGAACTAGCCCGATTATTAAGGGCAAACTCAGCCAACGGCAAGAAGGTCACCCAATCATCCTGATCTGCAGAAACAAAACACCTCAAATAAGCCTCCAGAGTCTGATTAGTTCGCTCCGTTTGTCCATTAGTCTGAGGATGAAAGGCAGACGAAAACGACAAATCAATGCCCATCTTAGCACAAAAGGATCGCCAGAACCTGGAAACAAACTGGGATCCTCTGTCAGACACAATATTCTCAGGAATGCCGTGTAAACGAACCACATTCTGAAAGAACAAAGGAACCAGATCGGAAGAGGAAGGCAGCTTAGGCAAAGATACCAAATGGACCATCTTGGAAAAGCGATCACATACCACCCAGATGACAGACATGCCCTGAGACACCGGAAGATCTGAAATGAAATCCATGGAAATGTGTGTCCAAGGCCTCTTCGGGACAGGCAAGGGCAAGAGCAACCCGCTGGCACGAGAACAGCAAGGCTTAGCTCGAGCACAAGTCCCACAGGACTGCACAAATGACCGCACATCCCGTGACAAGGAAGGCCACCAAAAGGACCTAGCCACCAGATCTCTGGTGCCAAAAATTCCCGGATGCCCTGCCAACACCGAGGAATGAACCTCGGAAATGACTCTGCTGGTCCACTTATCAGGAACAAACAGTCTGTCAGGTGGACAAGAGTCAGGTCTACCAGCCTGAAATCTTTGCAACACAAGTCGCAAATCCAGAGAAATGGCTGACAAGATAACTCCCTCTTTAAGAATACCAACTGGTTCTACGACTCCAGGAGAGTCAGGCACAAAGCTCCTTGAAAGAGCATCAGCCTTCACATTCTTTGAACCTGGAAAATACGAGACCACAAAGTCAAAACGGGAGAAAAACAATGACCAGCGGGCCTGTCTAGGATTCAGGCGTTTAGCAGACTCGAGATACATCAGATTTTTGTGATCAGTCAAGACCACCACACGATGCTTAGCACCCTCGAGCCAATGACACCACTCCTCAAATGCCCACTTCATGGCCAACAACTCCCGATTGCCAACATCATAATTCCGCTCAGCAGGCGAAAACTTCCTAGAGAAAAAGACACATGGTCTCATTACAGAGCAACCAGGGCCTCTCTGCGACAAAACGGCCCCTGCCCCAATCTCAGAAGCATCCACTTCAACCTGAAAGGGCAGTGAGACATCAGGCTGGCACAAAACAGGCGCCGAAGTAAACCGGCGCTTCAACTCTTGGAAAGCTTCCACGGCTGCAGGAGCCCAGTTAGCAACATCAGAAACTTTCTTGGTCATATCCGTCAAAGGTTTAACGACGCTAGAAAAATTAGCGATAAAACGACGGTAGAAGTTAGCAAAACCCAAGAACTTCTGAAGACTTTTAACTGACGTGGGCTGAGTCCAATCATGAATAGCTCGGACCTTGACTGGGTCCATCTCCACCACAGAAGGGGAAAAAATAAAACCCAAAAAGGGAACCTTCTGTACTCCAAAGAGACACTTTGAGCTCTTAACAAACAAAGCATGCTCACGCAAAACCTGAAACACCATCCTGACCTGCTCTACATGCGAGTCCCAATCATCAGAAAAAAACAGAATATCATCCAGATAAACAATCATAAATTTATCCAGATACTTCCGGAAAATATCATGCATAAAGGACTGAAACACTGAAGGAGCATTAGAGAGCCCAAAAGGCATCACCAAGTACTCAAAATGACCTTCGGGCGTATTAAATGCAGTTTTCCATTCATCTCCTTGCTTAATGCACACAAGGTTGTACGCACCACGAAGATCTATCTTGGTGAACCACTTGGCACCTTTAATCCGGGCAAACAAGTCCGACAACAGAGGCAAAGGATACTGAAATTTAACAGTGATTTTATTCAGAAGCCGATAGTCAATACAAGGTCTCAAAGATCCGTCCTTCTTGGCCACAAAAAAGAATCCCGCACCAAGAGGGGAAGAGGATGGACGGATATGCTCCTTCTCCAGAGACTCCTTGATATATGAACGCATTGCGGTATGCTCAGGTACAGACAGATTAAATAGTCTTCCCTTAGGAAATTTACTACCTGGAATCAAATCTATGGCGCAGTCACAGTCCCTATGAGGAGGCAGAGCACTGGACCTGGACTCGCTGAATACATCCTGATAATCAGACAAATACTCAGGAACTTCCGAAGGAGTAGAGGAAGCAATAGACACCGGCGGGGAATCACCATGAATTCCCTGACAGCCCCAACTTGACACAGACATTGCCTTCCAATCCAAGACTGGATTATGGGTCTGTAACCATGGCAGACCCAAAACGACCAAATCATGCATTTTATGCAGAACAAGAAAACGAATCACCTCCCGATGTTCAAGAGTCATGCACATGGTTACCTGTGTCCAAAACTGCGGTTTATTTTCCGCCAATGGCGTAGCATCAATACCTCTAAGAGGGATAGGATTTACCAAAGGCTCAAGAACAAAACCACAGCGCTTGGCAAATGACAGATCCATAAGACTCAGGGCAGCACCTGAATCCACAAACGCCATAACAGGGTAGGAAGACAATGAGCAAATTAAAGTCACAGACAAAATAAATTTAGGTTGCAAATTACCAATGGCGATAGGGCTAACAACCCTTGTTAGGCGTTTAGAGCATGCTGATATAACATGTGTAGAATCACCACAGTAAAAACACAACCCATTCTGACGTCTATGATTTTTCCGTTCATTTCTAGTCTGAATTCTATCACATTGCATTAAATCAGGTGTTTGTTCAGACAACACCACCAGAGGATTAGCAGTTTTGCGCTCCCGCAAACGCCGGTCAATTTGAATAGCCAGCGCCATGGAATCATTCAGACTTGTAGGAATGGAGAAACCCACCATCACATTCTTAATGGCTTCAGAAAGGCCATTTCTGAAATTTGCGGCCAGAGCACACTCATTCCACTGAGTAAGCACGGACCATTTCCGAAATTTTTGGCAATACACTTCAGCTTCATCCTGGCCCTCAGAAATAGCCAGCAAGGCTTTTTCTGCCTGAATTTCAAGATTGGGTTCCTCGTAAAGCAATCCGAGCGCCAGAAAAAACGCATCAATATTTGCCAATGCCGGATCTCCTGGCGCTAGCGAGAAGGCCCAATCCTGAGGGTCGCCCCGTAAGAAAGAGATAACAATTTTAACTTGCTGAGCTGAGTCTCCAGATGAACGGGGTCTCAAAGATAGAAACAATTTACAATTATTCCTGAAATTCCTAAACTTGAATCGGTCTCCAGAGAACAGTTCAGGAATAGGTACTTTAGGTTCAGACATTGGACTACTGGTAACAAAATCTTGTATGCCCTGCACACGAGCAGCAAGCTAATCCACACTTGTAATCAAGGTCTGGACATTCATGTCTGCAGCAAGCACAAGCCACTCAGAGGTAAAGGGGAGGAACAAAGAGAGGAAAAGAAAAAAAAACCTCAGAATTTCCTTTCTTATTATCCCACTTCTGCAATGCATTAAAATTCAACTTTGGCCTGGCATACTGTTATGACCCCAATGGCAGAGGGTCTCAAAAGTACATACCAAGTCTGCAAACATAAAAAACCAGCTCATTGGGCAGTGGTAACTGGGCTAACCGTATATCTAATCCTAGCACCACAAATAGCAGCAGCCAGGGAACGTGCCTACGTTGGTTCTAGACGTCTCGCGCCAGCCGGAGAACTAACTAACCCTAGAAGGGAAAAGATAGACCTTTCTTGCCTCCAGCGAAAAGACCCCAAAAGTTGGATACAAGCCCCCCACAAATAATAACGGTGAGGTAAGGAGAAAAGACAAACGTAAGAATGAACTAGATATTTAGCAAAGAGAGGCCCACTGACTAATAGCAGAATATAGTAAGATGACTTATACGGTCAGCAAAAACCCTATCAAAATTTCCACGCTGGATATTCAAGAACCCCCGAACCGTCTAACGGCCCGGGGGGAGAATACCAGCCCCCTAGAGCTTCCAGCAAAATCAGGAATCACATTTAGTACAAGCTGGACAGAAAATAAGAGCAATACAGATAACCAAAAAACAAGGAAGCAGGACTTAGCTTAATTTTGCAAGAACCCGGACCAGCAGACAGGAGCAAACAGAAAGGATCTGATTACAACGATGCCAGGCACTGGACTGAGGATCCAGGAAGTTTATATAGCAACACCCCTGGACTAACGACCCAGGTGGGTGCCAAACTGAGGAAAGACAATCCCAGAGTCATATCACTAGTGACCACAAGAGGGAGCCAAAAAAGTCTAATTCACAGCAGCCTCCCAAAGATTGCAGTAAGGTTTGGCACACATTTATGCTGCGGTCTGTGCTGGGCATTTACACCGAGGTTTCTGTGTAAATCTCTGAAATATGTGATTCAGATATAATAATTCCCGATAATGAGGAAGATGGAGGCACTGTTGACCCCGTCTGACCTGTGACCCAGCGGTGTCCATTTTTTAGGATTGCAAAAAAGTGCCGTCGGCCACAGTTTTGTGCACTTCTGAAAATAACACTGCTGAACAGAGGACAGACGGAGTCCAGAGTAACTCTACTGCCTCACTGCAGTGAATGGATCCATCGGGGTTTCAACTGTCGCGTCACTCGGAGATTTAGATGGAAACCCCAAAGTAAGTGCTCAGAGTAGAGCGCTAGATAAATCTGATCCCAAGCATTATGTAAAATGTTCTCAATAAAAGCTTCAACTAAATTCACAAAAGAAGCAATTCTCCACTCAGGTTTGTTATCTGTTAATGGAAATATAAGGGGCTTCCACATTACTGGTAGCAGAATGACTCTGGAAAAGCTCAATGGCTTCTCACTCTCCAACAGAAATTCAGCAAATTATCCGCTCCTTAATCCAAATGCCCCCTACATTCTGAGCCCCAGTGTGCCTAAACATTTAGCACACACGTTTGGCATTTCTGTTGTGATGGAAGCCTGCCTAAATTACAGGTGCATGTCTCTAGAAGCATGAGCCTGGCAAAATGTACTGGAAACTGCAACGTACTGGTTACTACAGCATACTGGTCACTACAATGGCAGTTTGCAATTTTCAAATTTCAACATCCACAAAATTGTCACTACATCTGTAGATAAATTCCAAAAGGGTTAGAATTTCCAAAATGTGGTCACTTGAGGGGGATTCTGCTTTTCTAGCACTTATAGATTCTATATTTGGAATTGGCAAACTAGTCTAGGAAAATCTGTGCTCCAGGAGGAAAAAAGTGCTCTGTCCCTCTCGAATCACTCCATATGGAAAAGTAGTACTGTACAACCACATATGGGATATTTCTACATTCAACAGAAATTGTGGGACACATTCTGGTGCCATTTTTACCCATTTCCCTGTGTGAAAATGTAAAACTTGAGGCTAGCACACAATCTGGATGGTAAAAATGTTAATTATTTTTTATTCACTGCCCAATGGTATAAAAGTCTGTGACACATCTGTGGTGTCAATATAATTACTTATGGGTGATTCTGTTGTTCTGGCACCTCAGGAGCTCTACCAATGTAACATGGCACAATCCAACAAGTGCAGCAAAATCTGCACTGTAATATGGTGTTTCTTCCCTTCTGAGCTTTTCACTGTGTATCAAAAGTAGTTTTTGAACACATGTGAGGTATCAGTGAACTCAGGAGAAATTGCAAAACAAACTTTAGCATCCATTTTCTGCTTTTGCCATTGTGAAAATACAAAATGTGTAACTAAAAAAGCTTTTTGTGGAAAAATGTGACTTTTTTTTATTTTCACGACTTAACATTACACTCACTGGCCACTTTATTAGGTACACCTGTCCAACTTCTTGTTAACACTTAATTTCTAATCAGCCAATCACATGGCGGCAACTCAGTGCATTTAGGCATGTAGACATGGTCAAGACAATCTCCTGCAGTTCAAACCGAGCATCAGTATGGGGAAGAAAGGTGATTTGAGTGCCTTTGAACGTGGCATGGTTGTTGGTGCCAGAAGGGCTGGTCTGAGTATTTCAGAAACTGCTGATCTACTGGGATTTTCACGCACAACCATCTCTAGGTTTTACAGAGAATGGCCCGAAAAAGAAAAAAAATCCAGTGAGCGGCAGTTCTGTGGGCGGAAATGCCTTGTTGATGCCAGAGGTCAGAGGAGAATGGGCAGACTGGTTCGAGCTGATAGAAAGGCAACAGTGACTCAAATCGCCACCCGTTACAACCAAGGTAGGCCTAAGAGCATCTCTGAACGCACAGTGTGTCGAACTTTGAGGCAGATGGGCTACAGCAGCAGAAGACCACACCGGGTACCACTCCTTTCAGCTAAGAACAGGAAACTGAGGCTACAATTTGCACAAGCTCATCGAAATTGGACAGTAGAAGATTGGAAAAACATTGCTTGGTCTGATGAGTCTCGATTTCTGCTGCGACATTCGGATGGTAGGGTCAGAATTTGGCGTAAACAACATGAAAGCATGGATCCATCCTGCCTTGTATGGAGCATCTTTGGGATGTGCAGCCGACAAATCTGCGGCAACTGTGTGATGCCATCATGTCAATATGGACCAAAATCTCTGAGGAATGCTTCCAGCACCTTGTTGAATCTATGCCACGAAGAATTGAGGCAGTTCTGAAGGCAAAAGGGGTCCAACCCGTTACTAGCATGGTGTAACTAATAAAGTGGCCGGTGAGTGTATAAATGTCTGTGAAGCACCTGGTTGTTCAAGGTGCTCAATACACATATAGATAAGGTCCCAAAGGGGTCTAGTTTCCAAAATGTTGTCATTTGTGGGGAATTTCCACTGTTTATGTACATCAGGGGCTCTCCAAATGCAACATGACATTCACTAATTATTCCAGTAAATTTTACATTCAAAAATTCAAATGGAGCTCCTTCCCTTCCAATTCCTGCTGTGCACCGAAACAATAGTATTCCCTGTTATGGTTCTCAATGGCAAGAGAACATAGCCCAGCAAACATAAGAACTAGCTCTTGGAAGGATGGAAACTAAACTGACCATGAACTAAACCTGCCGGACAACTAACAGTAGCCGGGTAGCGTAGCCTGCGTTTTATCCCTAGACGCCCAGCGCCGGCCGGAGGACTAACTAATCCTGGCAGAGGAAAATATAGTCCTGGCTCACCTCTAGAGAAATTTCCCCGAAAGGCAGACAGAGGCCCCCACAAATATTGGCGGTGATTTTAGATGAAATGACAAACGTAGTATGAAAATAGGTTTAGCAAAATTGAGGTCCGCTTACTAGATAGCAGGAAGACAGAAAGGGCACTTTCATGGTCAGCTGAAAACCCTATCAAAATACCATCCTGAAATTACTTTAAGACTCTAGTATTAACTCATAACATCAGAGTGGCAATTTCAGATCACAAGAGCTTTCCAGACACAGAAACGAAACTACAGCTGTGAACTGGAACAAAATGCAAAAACAAACAAGGACTAAAGTCCAACTTAGCTGGGAGTTGTCTAGCAGCAGGAACATGCACAGAAAGGCTTCTGATTACAATGTTGACCGGCATGGAAGTGACAGAGGAGCAAGGCTAAATAGCGACTCCCACATACTGATGGAAACAGGTGAACAGAGAGGATGATGCACACCAGTTCAATTCCACCAGTGGCCACCGGGGGAGCCCAAAATCCAATTTCACAACAGTACCCCCCCTCAAGGAGGGGGCACCGAACCCTCACCAGAACCACCAGGGCGATCAGGATGAGCCCTATGAAAGGCACGGACCAAATCGGAGGCATGAACATCAGAGGCAGTCACCCAAGAATTATCCTCCTGACCGTATCCCTTCCATTTGACCAGATACTGGAGTTTCCGTCTGGAAACACGGGAGTCCAAGATTTTTTCCACAACGTACTCCAACTCGCCCTCAACCAACACCGGAGCAGGAGGCTCAACGGAAGGCACAACCGGTACCTCATACCTGCGCAATAATGACCGATGAAAAACATTATGAATAGAAAAAGATGCAGGGAGGTCCAAACGGAAGGACACAGGGTTAAGAATCTCCAATATCTTGTACGGGCCGATGAACCGAGGCTTAAACTTGGGAGAAGAAACCCTCATAGGGACAAAACGAGAAGACAACCACACCAAGTCCCCAACACAAAGCCGAGGACCAACCCGACGCCGGCGGTTGGCAAAAAGCTGAGTCTTCTCCTGGGACAACTTCAAATTGTCCATTACCTGCCCCCAAATCTGATGCAACCTCTCCACCACAGCATCCACTCCAGGACAATCCGAAGATTCCACCTGACCAGAAGAAAATCGAGGATGAAACCCCGAATTACAGAAAAAGGGAGACACCAAGGTGGCAGAGCTGGCCCGATTATTGAGGGCAAACTCCGCTAAAGGCAAAAAAGCAACCCAATCATCCTGATCTGCAGACACAAAACACCTCAAATATGTCTCCAAGGTCTGATTCGTCCGCTCGGTCTGGCCATTAGTCTGAGGATGGAAAGCAGACGAGAAAGACAAATCTATGCCCATCCTAGCCCAGAATGCTCGCCAAAATCTAGACACGAATTGGGTACCTCTGTCAGAAACGATATTCTCCGGAATACCATGCAAACGGACCACATTTTGAAAAAACAGAGGAACCAACTCGGAAGAAGAAGGCAACTTAGGCAGGGGAACCAAATGGACCATCTTAGAGAAACGATCACACACCACCCAGATGACAGACATCTTCTGAGAAACAGGAAGATCCGAAATAAAATCCATCGAGATGTGCGTCCAGGGCCTCTTCGGAATAGGCAAGGGCAACAACAATCCACTAGCCCGAGAACAACAAGGCTTGGCCCGAGCACAAACGTCACAAGACTGCACGAAGCCTCGCACATCTCGAGACAGGGAAGGCCACCAGAAGGACCTTGCCACCAAATCCCTGGTACCAAAGATTCCAGGATGACCTGCCAACGCAGAAGAATGAACCTCAGAAATGACTTTACTGGTCCAATCATCAGGAACAAACAGTCTACCAGGTGGGCAACGATCAGGTCTATCCGCCTGAAACTCCTGCAAGGCCCGCCGCAGGTCTGGAGAAACGGCAGACAATATCACTCCATCCTTAAGGATACCTGTAGGTTCAGAATTACCAGGGGAGTCAGGCTCAAAACTCCTAGAAAGGGCATCCGCCTTAACATTCTTAGAACCCGGCAGGTAGGACACCACAAAATTAAACCGAGAGAAAAACAACGACCAGCGCGCCTGTCTAGGATTCAGGCGTCTGGCGGACTCAAGATAAATTAGATTTTTGTGGTCAGTCAATACCACCACCTGATGTCTAGCCCCCTCAAGCCAATGACGCCACTCCTCAAAAGCCCACTTCATGGCCAAAAGCTCCCGATTCCCAACATCATAATTCCGCTCGGCGGGCGAAAATTTACGCGAGAAAAAAGCACAAGGTCTCATCACGGAGCAATCGGAACTTCTCTGCGACAAAACCGCCCCAGCTCCGATTTCAGAAGCGTCGACCTCAACCTGAAAAGGAAGAGCAACATCAGGCTGACGCAACACAGGGGCGGAAGAAAAGCGGCGCTTAAGCTCCCGAAAGGCCTCCACAGCAGCAGGGGACCAATCAGCAACATTAGCACCCTTCTTAGTCAAATCAGTCAATGGTTTAACAACATCAGAAAAACCAGCAATAAATCGACGATAAAAGTTAGCAAAGCCCAAAAATTTCTGAAGACTCTTAAGAGAAGAGGGTTGCGTCCAATCACAAATAGCCTGAACCTTGACAGGATCCATCTCGATGGAAGAGGGGGAAAAAATATATCCCAAAAAGGAAATCTTTTGAACCCCAAAAACGCACTTAGAACCCTTCACACACAAGGAATTAGACCGCAAAACCTGAAAAACCCTCCTGACCTGCTGGACATGAGAGTCCCAGTCATCCGAAAAAATCAAAATATCATCCAGATACACAATCATAAATTTATCCAGATAATCACGGAAAATGTCATGCATAAAGGACTGAAAGACTGAAGGGGCATTTGAAAGACCAAAAGGCATCACCAAATACTCAAAGTGGCCCTCGGGCGTATTAAATGCGGTTTTCCACTCATCCCCCTGCTTAATTCGCACCAAATTATACGCCCCACGGAGATCTATCTTAGAGAACCACTTGGCCCACTTTATGCGAGCAAACAAATCAGTCAGCAGTGGCAACGGATATTGATATTTAACCGTGATTTTATTCAAAAGCCGATAATCAATGCACGGCCTCAAAGAGCCATGTTTCTTAGCCACAAAGAAAAAACCGGCTCCTAAGGGAGATGACGAAGGACGAATATGTCCCTTTTCCAAGGACTCCTTTATATATTCTCGCATAGCAGCATGTTCAGGTACAGACAAATTAAATAAACGACCCTTAGGGTATTTACTACCCAGAATCAAATCTATGGCACAATCGCACTCCCGGTGCGGAGGTAATGAACCAAGCTTAGATTCTTCAAAAACGTCACGATATTCAGTCACGAATTCAGGAATCTCAGAGGGCATAGATGATGAAATGGAAACCACAGGTACGTCCCCATGCGTCCCCTTACATCCCCAGCTTAACACAGACATAGCTTTCCAGTCAAGGACTGGGTTATGAGATTGCAGCCATGGTAATCCAAGCACCAACACATCATGTAGGTTATACAGCACAAGAAAGCGAATAATCTCCTGGTGATCCGGATTAATCCGCATAGTTACTTGTGTCCAGTATTGTGGTTTATTGCTAGCCAATGGGGTGGAGTCAATCCCCTTCAGGGGTATAGGAGTTTCAAGAGGCTCCAAATCATACCCACAGCGTTTGGCAAAGGACCAATCCATAAGACTCAAAGCGGCGCCAGAGTCGACATAGGCATCCGCGGTAATAGATGATAAAGAACAAATCAGGGTCACAGATAGAATAAACTTAGACTGTAAAGTGCCAATTGAAACAGACTTATCAAGCTTCTTAGTACGCTTAGAGCATGCTGATATAACATGAGTTGAATCACCGCAATAGAAGCACAACCCATTTTTTCGTCTAAAATTCTGCCGTTCACTTCTGGACAGAATTCTATCACATTGCATATTCTCTGGCGTCTTCTCAGTAGACACCGCCAAATGGTGCACAGGTTTGCGCTCCCGCAGACGCCTATCGATCTGGATAGCCATTGTCATGGACTCATTCAGACCCGCAGGCACAGGGAACCCCACCATAACATCCTTAATGGCATCAGAGAGACCCTCTCTGAAATTCGCCGCCAGGGCGCACTCATTCCACTGAGTAAGCACAGCCCATTTACGGAATTTCTGGCAGTATATTTCAGCTTCGTCTTGCCCCTGAGATAGGGACATCAAGGCCTTTTCCGCCTGAAGCTCTAACTGAGGTTCCTCATAAAGCAACCCCAAGGCCAGAAAAAACGCATCCACATTGAGCAACGCAGGATCCCCTGGAGCCAATGCAAAAGCCCAATCCTGAGGGTCGCCCCGGAGCAAGGAAATCACAATCCTGACCTGCTGAGCAGGATCTCCAGCAGAGCGAGATTTCAGGGACAAAAACAACTTGCAATTATTTTTGAAATTTTGAAAGCAAGATCTATTCCCCGAGAAAAATTCAGGCAAAGGAATTCTTGGTTCAGATATAGGAACATGAACAACAAAATCTTGTAAATTTTGAACTTTCTTGGTGAGATTATTCAAACCTGCAGCTAAACTCTGAATATCCATTTTAAACAGGTGAACACAGAGCCATTCCAGGATTAGAAGGAGAGAGAGAGAGAAAGGCTGCAATATAGGCAGACTTGCAAGAGATTCAATTACAAGCACACTCAGAACTGAAAAAAAAAAATCTTCAGCAGACTTCTCTTTTCTCTCCTTTCTCTGTCAATTAATTTAACCCTTTTTGGGCCGGTCAAACTGTTATGGTTCTCAATGGCAAGAGAACATAGCCCAGCAAACATAAGAACTAGCTCTTGGAAGGATGGAAACTAAACTGACCATGAACTAAACCTGCCGCACAACTAACAGTAGCCGGGTAGCGTAGCCTGCGTTTTATCCCTAGACGCCCAGCGCCGGCCGGAGGACTAACTAATCCTGGCAGAGGAAAATATAGTCCTGGCTCACCTCTAGAGAAATTTCCCCGAAAGGCAGACAGAGGCCCCCACAAATATTGGCGGTGATTTTAGATGAAATGACAAACGTAGTATGAAAATAGGTTTAGCAAAATTGAGGTCCGCTTACTAGATAGCAGGAAGACAGAAAGGGCACTTTCATGGTCAGCTGAAAACCCTATCAAAATACCATCCTGAAATTACTTTAAGACTCTAGTATTAACTCATAACATCAGAGTGGCAATTTCAGATCACAAGAGCTTTCCAGACACAGAAACGAAACTACAGCTGTGAACTGGAACAAAATGCAAAAACAAACAAGGACTAAAGTCCAACTTAGCTGGGAGTTGTCTAGCAGCAGGAACATGCACAGAAAGGCTTCTGATTACAATGTTGACCGGCATGGAAGTGACAGAGGAGCAAGGCTAAATAGCGACTCCCACATACTGATGGAAACAGGTGAACAGAGAGGATGATGCACACCAGTTCAATTCCACCAGTGGCCACCGGGGGAGCCCAAAATCCAATTTCACAACAATTCCCCCACATATGGGGTATCAGTGTACTCAGAAGAAATTGCACAACAAATTTTATGGAGCAATTTCTCCTGTTACCCTTATGAAAATGCAAAATATAGAGCCAAAAAAGGTATATTTTGGAAAATTGTGATTTTTTTTTATTTCCATGGCTCTACGTTATAAACTTCTGTGAAACACCTGTGGGTTCAAGGGGCTCAATACACATCTAGATAAGTTCCAAAAGGGGTCTAATTTCCAAAATGGTGTCATTTGTGGTTTTTTTTCACTGTTTAGGCACATCAGGAGCTCTCCAAACACGACATGGCAACCGCTAATTATTCCAGCATATTTTACATTCCAAAAAGTCAATTGGCCCTTCTTCCCTTCCAAGCCGTGCCGTGCACCCAAACAGTTGTTTTCCTCAACAAATTGGGTATCTGCGCACTCAGGAGACATTGCACAACAAATTGTATGAAGAAATTTCTCTTGTTATCCTTATGAAAATGCAAAATTTGGAGCTAAAAAAGAGTTATCTGGGCGCAATATGATTATTTTATTTTCACGGCTTAACGTTATAAACTTCTGTGAAGCACCTAGGGGTTCAAGGTGCTCAATCCACATCTACATAAGTTCCCCAAGGGGGTCAAGTTTCCAAGATGGTGTCACTTGTTGGGGGTTTCCACTGTGTTGGCACATCAGGGACTCTCCAAATCGCTGGTCAAATTTTAACCCTTATAACTTCCTAACAAAAAAAAATTATATTTTAAAAATTGTGCTGATGTAAAGTAGACATGTGGGAAATGTTATTTATTATCTATTTTATGCGCTATGCCTCTGATTTAAGGGCATAAAAATAAAAAGTTTGAAAATTGCGAAACTTTAAAAATTTTCTCCAAATTTTCATTTTTTTAGCAAATAAACGCAAGTCATATCAAAGAAATTTTACCACTATCATAATGTACAATATGCCTTGAGAAAACATTCTCAAAATCATCAGGATCCGTTGAAGTGTTCTAGAGTTAAGACTTCATAAAATGACAGTGGTCAGAATTGTAAAAATTGTCTTGGTCAGGAAGGTGAAAACAGGCTTCGGGGTGAAGGGGTTAAGAAACCATTAGGGATTTTTGAAGCAAGAACACTGGCAAAGTGGTCATAAACATGCTGAGTCATCTTTTGACCATTCCCATTGACTTTAATTACATGTGCAGATCTTTTCAGAGCAGAAAACGTCTGAGAAATGGCCAGCTCACTTCTTTAATTCTTGGTTTCTTTGGAAACCCGAAGAAGTTAAAAGAAGCTCCAAAGACTACACATATTAACAGCAAGTTGTTTTTATGTGGAAATGCACATGTTCACTCCTTTGAGCATTTAGTTGCTTTTTATGTGGTTTTTGGAGTGGAATCAGCTTAAAAATATGTCTATTGCCTGCATTTTTGATATTTTGATAGGTATCTGCTCTTTCATTTGAATTTGTGAAAAACATTTAAAAGAATTGACATGAATCAGGTTTGAAACTGCTCTAAATCAGCAAGAAAAACAAAGCAGCATACACATGAGATTTTGGAAATCTCATTCATTTTGCTGGTACTGTAAACTGCAGCATTTTTGGTGCAGTGTTTTTGGTGCAGAAACTTCTGCTGCAAAAGCTCAACTTGTCCACATATCATAAGAAGTAAGTTGCTAAGTTCTGCCTCAGGTCTCAAGATATCTGTGTGTGGGATGCTGGTTGGGAACCATTCCTATGAGAACAGTTCTGTAAAATATGTTTCAGCTATATAAATAATCAATGAATGCAATAATATATCTCAGGAAATATTCATTAATATTTACAGAATATCTAACTGTGTTATTATACAATTGCCATGGTAATTCCTAGTGTTGTGGGGCATAAATACATTTCCCGTAAATATTCTTAAAAAAAAAATGCCTTATTCTTTGTAAACTTGATGCTTTTAAGTTTACTAAACAGTTTCCATTGTGCTTGATTTACAAGAGAAGTCAATTCCAAAACACATTTGATTTGCAGATGTCAAATGGAACAAAAAGAAAAAAATAACACAAAGGCAAGCACAGAACTATAAAAGCAGACTCTATTGATTGCAGTTAATTTTACATATCATTACTTGAGCAATAAACACTTTCAGGAACATCTTGATACTTGCCCAACTCCATGGCAAAATAATGTTTAATTACCCACTTTTCTTCCTAAAGTATGAGTAGTCGCCTCTGGTTTGGATTTCGAATAGAGCACTGAGTTCTAATTTATGGGAAGCATGACTTTCTGTTTCTTGATACGTAAACAGCTGTCATTGTTTTTGTATTTGATTTTACAAAGATCCTATCAAACCTTTATATTCCTAGATGTTTTTAAACCTGCAACTAATAAAAAAAAGAAAAAATCATCATATTGCTAATACACTGGTAACCAGTAAAGCTTGCCAGAATTTTTCTGTTGGCAAAATGTTTGTTAGACTACAATCACACATTCAGTATTTGGTACATTTTTTACATCAGAAGTTGGAAACTAAAACCAGGAATGAGTGAAAAATGCAGAAGTGGTGCACGTGTTTCTAATATACTGTTAGGCTGGTGTCACACTTGCAAGTGCAATACGAGAAGCTCACGCGAGTCTCTCAATACCAGGCACTGCCACCGGCACTTGGGACCAGAGTGTGCGGCTGCATGTATTTCTATGCAGCTGAATGTTCCAGTCCCGAGTGTGGCCGAAGTGCCAGGTATTGATGCGAGAGACTTGAACGAGATTGCACTCACAAGTGTGACAAGCCTTACTCTGATTATTCCACTCCTGATTTTGTCTTACAAATACTGATGTAAAATACTGGCCAAATATTCACCTGTGAATGAGTGCTATCCATTTAGTATGAGTGCTATCCATGATTTTTACGGATAGCACTCATACCTATGATAGTCTATGGGCCATTCACATGTCCTTTTTTTTTCCTCTGACCAAGTGGTCGGCGAAAATGTTGGGCACATGTTCTATTTTGAACTGAGGGTCAGATCAAAATCAGCAATGCAAGTCAATGGGTACGTGTAAAAAAAAGTACTTCCTTCGGATTACATCCAAAAGTGGTCTGATTTTCATAAAAAAAACAGAATGGAGAAGATGAAGATTTTTTTTTCTTATTTCTCCTCATTTAGGAAAATCAGATGACACTCGTACCACGCTCTGATCAAACACTAAGAAAAGTATCACGGTGCTAGCAGTGATCTCATTGAGGTCACCACAGTTCATCCTTCTGGCTCACAGTGAACTGAGAGTTGGAACACAGCTGACCAGTGGTAACCTCAATGACATCACCTCTCATTACTGAATCAGCGCTCTGAGCAGCTCAGCGTCTCCTGTTTTTCAGCCTGAACAGTCACATCATACGACCGTTCAGTTTGAAAATCAGACATAGCATAGATGGATTACAGCATGGTACAGTATGGACTATCTTCTTGTCGAACAGGTGAGGAATATGATTGTTTATTATTTTTGGTCTTTGACAGGGGACATGGGCTTCACTGGATTAAGCATAAAGGTAAGTCTAATTAGCTTTTTTTAATAAATGTGTGAAAAAGGGTGGTGAGTTTTATTTCAAATAAAGGATTTTATTCTTGCTGTGTGTTTATTTCAAAGCTTACTATGGGGTTTGCATTGGGCATGTCTTATAGACGCCTCTCCATTACTAACCCCTGGGCTTGATGTCAGCTGACAATACAAAGCTGACATCAACCTGAACCCTCTTACCCTACTTGCCACCACCAGAGAGCAAGTGAGAAGAACAAGGTTAAGCATCAGAATTGGTGCATTTTAAGAATGTGCCATATATCGGGTTGCTGAGGGCTGATGTTGTTAGCCTGGGAGGAGAGGCCATATCTATGGCCCCTTTCCCTTGCTATTATTGTCAACCCAGAGCTGTTTGTTTAGCCTTTGCTGGTTTGAATTCACAGGAGACTCATATGTTAATTTTTTTTCTGAGGTCCCCTGTAAATTCACCAGCTGTGAGCTGTTATTCCTAGCCTGGGAACCTTTTGGGATATTGTCCCTTTTCCCAGATTATTAACATCAGCCCCTAGCCATGGGCTTTCCCTCTGCCGATTATGAAAATTATGTGGGAGCCAAGCCATTTTTTTTACTTATTTCTTTATTTTATACAGGAGGTACACATCATTGTCGCCTGGTCGTGCTAATCTCAGGGAAACCGGGCGCCAATGATATGATCGGCCTTCAGCACCCAGCACCTGGCATCAGAGTGAACTTTACTGCTTTTCATGCTGGTATGTGTCACATGGGCGCACGAGCAAAACATGGATGTGAAACAGGCACACGCCTACAGCAAACAGATATGAGGACATGCAAGTCTTATATGTACATTTGGATGGTATACGGACAACAGATCTCACCAGTACTGTTTTTTCCTGCACAGGAATCACATTGACGTGTGAATGAGGCTTAAGACCTCTTCAACATATCCTTATATTTCCAGTACTGGAGAAACAAGTACCAGTAAGGTCTGTGGCCATCCATGTGAAAGTATGACACCATCTGTGTGGCATACATATGTCCAAGTGTCTGTGTGTAGATATATACCATCCGTGTGCCATCTGTGTTCACCAACAGTGTGACAAGTACTGAAATAGAATGAGTAATACAAATTACAGATGTTTTTGTGTTAGATGTGCAAAGATAAAGAAAAATGATAGATAGATAGATAGATAGATAGATACATACAGTGCCTACAAGTAGTATTCAACCCCCTGCAGATTTAGCAGGTTTACACATTTGGAATTAACTTGGCATTGTGACATTTGGACTGTAGATCAGCCTGGAAGTGTGAAATGCACTGCATCAAAAAAGAATGTTATTTCTTTGTTTATTTTTTTTTTAAATTGTGTAAAGTTTTTTCAGAGGGTCATTTATTATTCAACCCCTCAACCCACCAGAATTCTGTTTGGTTCCCCTAAAGTATTAAGAAGTAGTTCAGGCACAAAGAACAATGAGCTTCACATGTTTGGATTAATTATCTCTTTTTCCAGCCTTTTCTGACTATTTAAGACCCTCCCCAAACTTGTGAACAGCACTCATACATGGTCAACATGGGAAAGACAAAGAAGCATTCCAAGGCCATCAGAGACAAGATCGTGGAGGGTCACAAGGCTGGCAAGGGGTACAAAACCCTTTCCAAGAAGTTGGGCCTACCTGTCTCCACTGTTGGGAGCATCATCCGGAAGTGGAAGGCTTATGGAACTACTGTTAGCCTTCCATGGCCTGGACAGCCTTTGAAAGTTTCCTCCCGTGCCGAGGCCAGGCTTGTCCAAAGAGTCAAGGCTAACCCAAGGACAACAAGGAAGGAGCTCCGGGAAGATCTCATGGCAGTGGGGACATTGGTTTCAGTCAATACCATAAGTAACGTACTCCACCGCAATGGTCTCCGTTCCAGACGAGCCCGTAACGTACCTTTACTTTCAAAGTGTCATGTCAACGCTCATCTACAGTTTGCTCATGATCACTTGGAGGACTCTGAGACTGACTGGTTCAAGGTTCTCTGGTCTGATGAGACCAAGATCGAGATCTTTGGTGCCAACCACACATGTGACGTTTGGAGACTGGATGGCACTGCATACGACCCCAAGAATACCATCCCTACAGTCAAGCATGGTGGTGGCAGCATCATGCTGTGGGGCTGTTTCTCAGCCAAGGGGCCTGGCCATCTGGTCCGCATCCATGGGAAGATGGATAGCACGGCCTACCTGGAGATTTTGGCCAAGAACCTCCGCTCCTCCATCAAGGATCTTAAGATGGGTCGTCATTTCATCTTCCAACAAGACAACGACCCAAAGCACACAGCCAAGAAAACCAAGGTCTGGTTCAAGAGGCAAACAATCAAGGTGTTGCAGTGGCCTAGTCAGTCTCCTGACCTTAACCCAATTGAAAACTTGTGGAAGGAGCTCAAGATTAAAGTCCACATGAGACACCCAAAGAACCTAGATAACTTGGAGAAGATCTGCATGGAGGAGTGGGCCAAGATAACTCCAGAGACCTGTGCCGGCCTGATCAGGTCTTATAAAAGACGATTATTAGCTGTAATTGCAAACAAAGGTTATTCCACAAAATATTAAACCTAGGGGTTGAATAATAATTGACCCACACTTTTATGTTTAAAATTTATAAAAATTTAACTGAGCAACAAAACTTTTTGTTTTGTAAGATTTATGCATCTGTTAATAAATCCTGCTCTTGTTTGAAGTTTGAAGGCTCTAACTTATTTGCATCTTATTAAACCTGCTAAATCTGCAGGGGGTTGAATACTACTTGTAGGCACTGTACATACAAATAAGTCTGTGAGATATATATATATAATCAGTGCTTTGCATGTGTGCATTTCTGTACTTGTATTTATCTAATAATTAAATAAGTACTTCAGTAATGTGACCGCTCAGCACAACGTCCTGAACACACTGACAGTAGTGTGAAAACGCGGCTGCAGTATCAAGCGGTGATGTAATTAAGGTTACAGCAGGTCACAGACAAAAGTTTTCATGTAGCCTCTGTGTGAGACAGTCCATGAAGTGCGGTAACCTTACTGACATTAATACTTGCAGCATGAGGAATGGCACCGCTCAGCACAGCATCCAGATGTAGCTAAGTTGGAGATCATCATGGGACCTGGGATGGATTTACAGACCACTTTGTATTAATTTTGTTTTGTATAGTAATAAATAGGTAAAACAGGTTCGGGGAGTAATTTTCATAAGTAACCCCTTGCCGACCTTAGACATATCCATACGTTGAGGTCACCTGGTACTTACCTACCGTGGACATATAGATATGTCCAGGCAATTTTGCATGCACAGATGCTGTGCACATGCAATCATCGTCAGGTGTCAGCTGATTCTGAGAGCTGACACACGGCACTCAGTGCCAGGAGTGTTCCTGCACCGCTCCCGGCATTTTAACCCCATAAATGCTGCGATCGAACTTGATCATAGCATTTTCGAAGCAGGCAGAGGGAAGAAATCCCCTCTGCCCTTGGATTGGAGACATTGTGAAGACATCGTAGGGTCCCGATTATTGCTATGATGACATCTGGGTCACCAGAGCTAGCAAAGTTGCCTGATGATGCTCAGAGCATGATGATGCTCAGAGCATGATGAAGCAAGTTTGCCTGTCAATGCTGACAGCTTTCATAGCACAGAGATGCTCCTTCATCCCTATACTATACAAGCGATCAGCCTGAAAAAACTGAAAGTCCCATAGTGGGAGAAAGTAAAAAAGTGAAAAAAATTGTAAAAATATAAAAAGAAAATAAAAAAATATATATATTGTGCCAATAAATTATTATTATTATTATTATTATTATTAATTTATATAGCACCATTAATTCCATGGTGCTGTACATGTGAAGAGGGGTTACATACAGGGTTATAGATATCGATAATAGTAAACAGTCTCCCGGTACTTACCTACACGCAACCTCCAATCCTCACATGATCTCCATCTCTACTCCCCTCTTATCTCCTCTTCCCACAATCATATACAAGATTTCTCTCGCGTATCACCCCTACTCTGGAACCCTCTACCACAACACATCAGACTCTCGCCTACCATCAAAACCTTCAAAAAGAACCTGAAGATCCACCTCTTCCGACAAGCCTGCAACCTGCAGTAACCACCGATTGACCAAACCGCTGCATGACCAGCTCTATCCTCGCCTACTGTATTCTCACCCATCCCTTGTAGATTGTGAGCCTTCGCGGGCAGGGTCCTCTCTCCTCCTGTACCAGTTATGACTTGTATTGTTTAAGATTATTGTACTTGATTTTATTATGTATACCCCTCCTTATATGTAAAGCACCATGGAATAAATGGCGCTATAACAATAAATAAATAAAAATAATAATAAACAAATTTACAGTGACAGACTGGTATAGAGGGGAGAGGACCCTGTCCTTGTGGACTTACATTCTTTGGGATAATGGGGAAGAGACAGGAGGTTGGTTTGCTGCAGCACTGGTGGTGGTGAGGCGGCAGCTCGGGTGGTTGGTGGGGTGGCAGCTCTGGCGGTGGCGACGCGGCAGCTCGGGTGGTTGGTGATGTGGCGGCAGCGCGGGTGGTTGGTGAGGTGGCAGCGCCTTGCGAAAGTATTCGGCCCCCTGGAACTTTTCAACCTTTTCCCACATATCATGTTTCAAACATAAAGATACCGAATGTAAAATTTTTGTGAAGAATCAACAACAAGTGGAACACAATTGTGAAGTTGAATAAAGTTTATTAGTTATTTTAAATTTTTGTGGAAATTCAAAAACTGAAAAGTGGGGCGTGCAATATTATTCAACCCCTTTAACTTAATTGTTTGTTGCGCCACCTTTTTCTGCAATTACAGCTGCAAGTCACTTGGGCTATGTCTCTCTCAGTTTTGTACATTGAGAAACTGAAATTCTTGCCCATTCTTCCTTGGCAAACAGCTCGAGCTCAGTGAGGTTTGATGGAGATCATTTGTGAACAGTAGTTTTCAGCTCTTTCCACAGATTCTCGATTGGATTGAGGTCTGGACATTGACTTGGCCATTCTAACACCTGGATACGTTTATTTGTGAACTATTCCATTGTAGATTTTGCTTTATGTTTGGGATCATTGTCTTGTTGGAAAACAAATCTCCATCCCAGTCTCAGGTCTTTTGCAGACTTGTTATGATCCCAATGGCAGAGGATCTCAGAGATTACAGCAAAGTCTGCAAACATAAATACCAGCTCATAGGGAAGTGGTAATTAGGCTGACCATATACCTGATCCTAGCACAAACAACTAACAGTAGCCGGGGAACGTGCCTACGTTGATTCTAGACGTCTCGCGCCAGCCGGAGAACTAACTAACCCTATCAGGGAAAATAAGACCTCTCTTGCCTCCAGAGAAAAGACCCCAAAGTTATAATACAAGCCCCCAACAAATAATAACGGTGAGGTAAGAAGAAAAGACAAACGTAAGAATGAACTAGATTTTATCAAAGAGAGGCCCACTGACTAATAGCAGAAGATAGTAAGATGACTTATATGGTCAGAAAAAAACCCTGCAAAATATCCACGCTGAATATCCAAGAACCCCCGAACCGACTAACGGTGAGGGGGGAGAATATCAGCCCCCTAGAGCTTCCAGCGATATCAGGAATCACATTTTGTACAAGCTGGACAAAAATATAAACAATGCAAATAAACAAAAATAAGAAAGCAGGACTTAGCTTATCTTGCAAAGAACCAGGACCTGAAGACAGGAGCAAACAGAAATGAACTGATTACAACGATGCCAGGCATTGGACTGAGAATCCAGGAAGTTTAAATAGCAACACCCCAGGCCTAACGAACCAGGTGAGTACCAACCTGGGAAAAGACAATCCAAGTGCCAAACCACTAGTGACCACAAGAGGGAGCCAAGAACTATAGTTCACAACAGTACCCCCCCTTTAAGGAGGGGTCACCGAACCCTCACCAAGACCACCAGGGCGATCAGGATGAGCAGCATGGAAGGCACGAACCAAATCGGCCGCATGAACATCAGAGGCGACCACCCAGGAATTATCCTCCTGACCATAGCCCTTCCATTTGACCAAATACTGAAGCCTCCGTCTAGAGAGACGAGAATCCAAGATCTTCTCCACCACGTACTCCAACTCGCCCTCAACCAACACCGGAGCAGGAGGCTCAACAGCAGGAACCACAGGCACAATGTACCGCCGCAACAAAGACCTATGGAACACGTTGTGAATGGCAAACGACACCGGAAGATCCAAACGAAAAGAAACCGGGTTAAGAACTTCCAAAATTTTATAAGGACCAATAAAGCGAGGCTTAAACTTAGGAGAGGAAACCTTCAGAGGGACATACCGAGAAGACAACCAAACCAATTCCCCAACACGAAGTCGTGGACCCACACCGCGGCGGCGGTTGGCAAAACGCTGAGCCTTCTCCTGTGACAACTTCAAGTTGTCCACCACATGATTCCAAATCCGCTGCAACCTATCCACCACGGAATCCACTCCAGGACAGTCAGAAGACTCAACATGACCCGAGGAGAAACGAGGATGAAAACCAGAGTTGCAGAAGAATGGCGAAACCAAAGTAGCGGAACTAGCCCGATTATTAAGGGCAAACTCAGCCAATGGCAAGAAGGTCACCCAATCATCCTGGTCCGCAGAAACAAAACATCTCAAATAAGCCTCCAGTGTCTGATTAGTTCGCTCCGTTTGGCCATTAGTCTGAGGATGAAAGGCAGATGAAAACGACAAATCAATGCCCATTTTAGCACAAAAAGATCGCCAGAATCTGGACACAAACTGGGATCCTCTGTCGGACACGATATTCTCAGGAATGCCGTGTAAACGAACCACATTCTGAAAAAAACAAAGGAACCAGATCAGAAGAGGAAGGCAACTTAGGCAAGGGCACCAAATGGACCATCTTGGAAAAACGATCACACACCACCCAGATGACAGACATTCCTTGAGACACCGGAAGATCAGAAATGAAATCCATGGAAATGTGTGTCCAAGGCCTCTTCGGGACGGGCAAGGGCAAAAGCAACCCGCTAGCACGAGAACAACAAGGCTTAGCCCGAGCACAAGTCCCACAGGACTGCACAAATGACCGCACATCCCGTGACAAGGAAGGCCACCAAAAGGACCTAGCCACCAAATCTCGGGTACCAAAAATTCCCGGATGCCCTGCCAACACCGAGGAATGAACCTCGGAAATAACTCTGCTGGTCCACTTATCAGGAACAAACAGTCTGTCGGGTGGACAAGAGTCAGGTCTACCAGCCTGAAATCTCTGCAACACACGTCGCAAATCAGGAGATATGGCCGACACGATTACTCCCTCTTTAAGAATACCAGCTGGCTCCGAGACTCCAGGAGAGTCAGGCACAAAGCTCCTAGAAAGAGCATCAGCCTTAACATTCTTCGAACCAGGCAGGTACGAGACCACAAAGTCAAAACGAGAGAAAAACAATGACCAACGAGCCTGTCTAGGATTCAGGCGCTTAGCAGACTCGAGATACATCAGATTTTTGTGATCAGTCAAGACCACCACACGATGCTTAGCACCCTCGAGCCAACGACGCCACTCCTCAAATGCCCACTTCATGGCCAACAACTCCCGATTACCAACATCATAGTTCCGCTCAGCAGGCGAAAACTTCCTAGAGAAAAAAGCACATGGTCTCATCACAGAGCAACCAGAGCCTCTCTGCGACAAAACAGCCCCAGCACCGATCTCAGAAGCATCCACTTCAACCTGAAAGGGAAGTGCGACATCAGGCTGGCACAAAACAGGCGCCGAAGTAAACCGGCGCTTCAGCTCCTGGAAGGCCTCCACGGCTGCAGGAGCCCAATTAGCCACATCAGAACCTGTCTTGGTCATATCCGTCAAAGGTTTAACAACGCTAGAAAAGTTAGCAATAAAACGACGGTAGAAATTAGCAAACCCCAAGAACTTCTGAAGACTCTTAACAGACGTGGGTTGAGTCCAATCATGAATAGCTCGGACCTTGACTGGGTCCATCTCCACAGCAGAAGGGGAGAAAATAAAACCCAAAAAGGAAACCTTCTGCACTCCAAAGAGACACTTTGAGCCCTTCACAAACAAAGCATTATCACACAAAACCTGAAACACCATCCTGACCTGCTTTACATGAGAATCCCAATCATCAGAAAAAAACAGAATATCATCCAGATAAACAATCATAAATTTATCTAGATACTTCCGGAAGATATCATGCATAAAGGACTGAAACACTGAAGGAGCATTAGAGAGCCCAAAGGGCATCACCAAGTACTCAAAATGACCTTCGGGCGTATTAAATGCAGTTTTCCATTCATCTCCCTGCCTAATGCGCACCAGGTTGTATGCACCACGAAGATCTATCTTGGTGAACCACTTGGCACCCTTAATCCGAGCAAACAAGTCTGACAATAGTGGCAAAGGATACTGAAACTTAACAGTGATATTATTCAGAAGCCGATAGTCTATACAAGGTCTCAAAGACCCGTCTTTCTTGGCCACAAAAAAGAATCCCGCACCAAGAGGGGAAGAGGATGGACGAATATGCCCCTTCTCCAAAGACTCCTTGACATAAGAATGCATCGCGGCATGCTCAGGTACAGACAAATTAAATAATCGTCCCTTAGGAAATTTACTGCCAGGAATAAAATCAATAGCGCAGTCACAGTCCCTATGAGGAGGAAGAGCACTGGACCTGGACTCACTGAATACATCCTGATAGTCACACAAATACTCAGGAACTTCTGAAGGAGTAGAAGAAGCAATAGTGTTATGACCCCAATGGCGAGGGTCTCAGAGGAATGTGGAAGTCTGCAGAGTACAAAAATCCAGCTCATAGGGCAGTGGTAACTGGGTTGACCATATATCTACTCCTAACGCCAACACTAGAAGTAGCCGGGGATCATTCCTACGTTGATTCTAGATGACACGCGCCAGACGGAGAATCTAGCTACCCCTAGTAGAGGAAAACAAAGACCTTTCTTGCCTCCAGAGAAGGGGACCCCAAAGCTGGATAGAAGCCCCCCACAAATAATGACGGTTAGGTAAGAGGAAATGACAAACACAGAAATGAACCAGGTTTAGCACAGAGAGGCCCGCTTACTGATAGCAGAATAAAGAAAGGTAACTTATATGGTCAACAAAAACCCTATCAAAATCCACACTGGAAATTCAAGAACCCCCGAACCGTCTAACGGTCCGGGGGGAGAACACCAGCCCCCCTAGAGCTTCCAGCAAAGGTCAGGATATAGATTAGGAACAAGCTGGACAAAAATACAAAACCAAAACAAATAGCAAAAAGCAAAAGGCAGACTTAGCTGATATAACTGGAACCAGGATCAGTAGACAAGAGCACAGCAGACTAGCTCTGATAACTACGTTGCCAGGCATTGAACTGAAGGTCCAGGGAGCTTATATAGCAACACCCCTAACTAACGACCCAGGTGCGGATAAAAGGAATGACAGAAAAACCAGAGTCAAAAAACTAGTAACCACTAGAGGGAGCAAAAAGCAAATTCACAACAGTACCCCCCCCTTAGTGAGGGGTCACCGAACCCTCACCACGACCACCAGGGCGATCAGGATGAGCGGCATGAAAGGCACGAACTAAATCGGCCGCATGAACATCAGAGGCGACCACCCAGGAATTATCCTCCTGACCATAGCCCTTCCACTTGACCAGGTACTGAAGCCTCCGCCTGGAGAGGCGAGAATCCAAGATCTTCTCCACCACGTACTCCAACTCGCCCTCAACCAACACCGGAGCAGGAGGCTCAGCAGAAGGAACTACAGGCACAATGTACCGCCGCAACAAGGACCTATGAAATACATTGTGAATAGCAAACGACACAGGAAGATCCAGACGAAAAGATACAGGATTAAGGATTTCCAATATCTTGTAAGGCCCAATAAAACGAGGTTTAAATTTGGGAGAGGAGACCTTCATAGGAACAAAGCGGGAAGAAAGCCATACCAAATCCCCAACGCGTAGTCGGGGACCCACACCGCGGCGGCGGTTGGCAAAGCGCTGAGCCTTCTCCTGTGACAACTTCAAGTTGTCCACCACATGATTCCAGATCTGCTGCAACCTATCCACCACAGAATCCACCCCAGGACAGTCAGAAGGCTCCACATGACCCGAAGAAAAGCGAGGATGGAAACCAGAGTTGCAGAAAAAAGGCGAAACCAAGGTGGCGGAACTAGCCCGATTATTAAGGGCAAACTCAGCCAACGGCAAGAATGTCACCCAATCGTCCTGATCAGCAGAGACAAAACACCTCAAATAAGCCTCCAAAGTCTGATTGGTTCGCTCCGTCTGTCCATTAGTCTGAGGATGGAAAGCAGACGAAAACGACAAATCAATGCCCATCCTACTACAAAAGGATCGCCAGAACCTGGAAACGAACTGGGATCCTCTGTCTGACACAATATTCTCAGGGATGCCGTGCAAACGAACCACGTTCTGGAAAAACACAGGAACCAGATCGGAAGAGGAAGGCAGCTTAGGCAAAGGAACCAAATGGACCATCTTGGAGAAGCGATCACATATCACCCAGATAACGGACATGCCCTGAGATAGCGGAAGATCAGAAATGAAATCCATGGAGATATGTGTCCAAGGTCTCTTCGGGACAGGCAAGGGCAAGAGCAAACCGCTGGCACGAGAACAGCAAGGCTTAGCTCGAGCACAAGTCCCACAGGACTGCACAAATGACCGCACATCCCTTGACAAGGAAGGCCACCAAAAGGACCTGGCCACCAGATCTCTGGTGCCAAAAATTCCCGGGTGACCTGCCAACACCGAGGAATGAACCTCGGAAATGACTCTGCTGGTCCACTTATCCGGGACAAACAGTCTGTCAGGTGGACAAGACTCAGGCCTATCAGCCTGAAATCTCTGCAACACACGTCGCAGATCCGGAGAAATAGCTGACAAGATAACTCCATCTTTAAGAATACCAACAGGATCAGCGACTCCAGGAGCATCAGGCACAAAGCTCCTAGAAAGAGCATCGGCCTTCACATTCTTTGAACCTGGTAAATACGAGACAACAAAATCAAAGCGGGAGAAAAACAATGACCAGCGGGCCTGTCTCGGATTAAGGCGTTTAGCAGACTCGAGATACATCAGATTTTTGTGATCAGTCAAGACCACCACACGATGCTTAGCACCCTCGAGCCAATGACGCCACTCCTCAAATGCCCATTTCATGGCCAACAACTCCCGATTGCCCACATCATAATTTCGCTCGGCAGGCGAAAACTTCCTAGAGAAAAAGGCACAAGGTTTCATAACAGAGCAACCAGGGCCTCTCTGCGACAAAACGGCCCCTGCCCCAATCTCCAAAGCATCCACCTCAACCTGAAAGGGAAGTGAGACGTCAGGCTGGCACAAAACAGGCGCCGAAGTAAACCGGCGTTTCAACTCCTGGAAAGCCTCCACGGCAGCAGGAGCCCAGTTAGCTACATCGGAGCCCTTCTTGGTCATATCCGTCAAAGGTTTCACAATGCTAGAAAAATTAGCGATAAAACGACGGTAGAAGTTAGCAAAGCCCAAGAACTTCTGAAGACTCTTAACTGACGAGGGCTGAGTCCAATCAAGAATAGCTCGGACCTTGACTGGGTCCATCTCCACAGCAGAAGGGGAAAAAATGAACCCCAAAAAGGGAACCTTCTGTACACCAAAGAGACACTTTGAGCCCTTGACAAACAAAGAATTTTCACGCAAAATTTTAAAGACCAACCTGACCTGCTCCACATGCGAATCCCAATTATCAGAAAAAACCAAAATATCATCCAGATAAACAATCAAAAATTTATCCAGATACTTCCGGAAAATGTCATGCATAAAGGACTGAAAAACTGAAGGCGCATTGGAGAGCCCAAAAGGCATCACCAAGTACTCAAAATGACCTTCGGGCGTATTGAATGCGGTTTTCCATTCATCACCTTGCTTAATGCGCACAAGGTTGTACGCACCACGAAGGTCTATCTTGGTGAACCACTTGGCACCCTTAATCCGGGCAAACAAGTCAGACAACAGCGGTAAAGGATACTGAAATTTGACAGTGATCTTATTTAAAAGCCGATAATCAATACAAGGTCTCAAAGATCCGTCCTTTTTTGCCACAAAAAAGAATCCCGCACCAAGAGGGGAAGAAGACGGACGAATATGTCCTTTCTCCAGAGACTCCTTGATATATGAACGCATAGCGGTATGTTCAGGTACCGACAGATTAAACAGTCTTCCCTTAGGAAATTTACTGCCTGGGATCAAATCTATAGCACAGTCACAGTCCCTATGAGGAGGCAGTGCACTGGACTCAGACTCACTGAAGACATCCTGATAATCAGACAAATACTCCGGAACTTCCGAAGGCGTAGAAGAAGCAATAGACACAGGCAGGGAATCCCCATGAATACCACGACAGCCCCAACTTGAGACTGACATAGCCTTCCAGTCCAGGACTGGATTATGGGTCTGTAACCATGGCAGCCCTAAAACAACCAAATCATGCATTTTATGTAAAACCAGGAAACGTATCACCTCGCGGTGTTCAGGAGTCATGCACATGGTAACCTGTGTCCAATACTGCGGTTTATTTGCTGCCAATGGTGTAGCATCAATACCCCTAAGAGGAATAGGATTTTCTAATGGTTCAAGAGTAAAACCACAGCGCTTAGCAAATGAGAGATCCATGAGACTCAGGGCAGCACCTGAATCTACAAACGCCATGACAGGATAAGATGACAGTGAGCAAATCAAAGTTACAGACAGAATAAATTTAGGTTGCAAATTACCAACGGTGACAGGACTAACAACCTTAGCTATACGTTTAGAGCATGCTGAGATAACATGTGTAGAATCACCACAGTAGTAGCACAAGCCATTCCGGCGTCTATGAATTTTCCGCTCATTTCTAGTCAGGATTCTATCACATTGCATTAAATCAGGTGTCTGTTCAGACAACACCATGAGGGAATTTGCGGTTTTTCTATCACATTGCACCGAATTAGGTGTCTGTTCAGACAACACCATGAGGGAATTTGCGGTTTTGCGCTCCCGCAACCGCCGGTCAATTTGAATAGCCAGTGCCATAGTATCATTCAGACCTGTGGGAATGGGAAAACCCACCATAACATTCTTAATGGCTTCAGAAAGGCCATTTCTAAAATTAGCGGCCAGTGCACACTCGTTCCAATGTGTCAGCACGGACCATTTCCGAAATTTTTGGCAATACACTTCAGCCTCGTCCTGCCCCTGAGACATAGCCAGCAAGGCCTTTTCTGCCTGAATCTCAAGATTGGGTTCCTCATAAAGTAAACCGAGCGCCAGAAAAAACGCATCAAGATCAGCCAATGCCGGATCTCCTGGCGCCAGCGAAAAAGCCCAATCCTGAGGGTCGCCCCGTAAGAACGAAATAACAATTTTTACTTGCTGAGCAGAATCTCCAGATGAACAGGGTCTCAGGGACAAAAACAATTTACAATTATTCACGAAATTCCTAAACTTAAACCTGTCTCCGGAAAACAGTTCAGGAATCGGTATTTTAGGTTCTGACCTAGGATTTCTGATAACATAGTCTTGTATGCCCTGCACACGAGTAGCCAGCTGGTCCACACTTGTAATCAAGGTCTGGACATTCATGTCTGCAGCAAGCATAGCCACTCTGAGGTAAAGGGGAAGAAGAAAAAAAAAACTCAGAATCTTCTTTCTTATAATCCCTCTTCTGCAATGCATTAAACATTTAATACTGGCCTGGCAAACTGTTATGACCCCAATGGCGAGGGTCTCAGAGGAACGTGGAAGTCTGCAGAGTACAAAAATCCAGCTCATAGGGCAGTGGTAACTGGGTTGACCATATATCTACTCCTAACGCCAACACTAGAAGTAGCCGGGGATCATTCCTACGTTGATTCTAGATGACACGCGCCAGCCGGAGAATCTAGCTACCCCTAGTAGAGGAAAACAAAGACCTTTCTTGCCTCCAGAGAAGGGGACCCCAAAGCTGGATAGAAGCCCCCCACAAATAATGACGGTTAGGTAAGAGGAAATGACAAACACAGAAATGAACCAGGTTTAGCACAGAGAGGCCCGCTTACTGATAGCAGAATAAAGAAAGGTAACTTATATGGTCAACAAAAACCCTATCAAAATCCACACTGGAAATTCAAGAACCCCCGAACCGTCTAACGGTCCGGGGGGAGAACACCAGCCCCCCTAGAGCTTCCAGCAAAGGTCAGGATATAGATTAGGAACAAGCTGGACAAAAATACAAAACCAAAACAAATAGCAAAAAGCAAAAGGCAGACTTAGCTGATATAACTGGAACCAGGATCAGTAGACAAGAGCACAGCAGACTAGCTCTGATAACTACGTTGCCAGGCATTGAACTGAAGGTCCAGGGAGCTTATATAGCAACACCCCTAACTAACGACCCAGGTGCGGATAAAAGGAATGACAGAAAAACCAGAGTCAAAAAACTAGTAACCACTAGAGGGAGCAAAAAGCAAATTCACAACACAATAGACACCGGCGGGGAATCGCAATGAATTCCCTGACAACCCCAACTCGACACAGACATAGCCTTCCAATCCAAAACTGGATTATGGGTCTGTAACCATGGCAGACCTAAAACGACCAAATCATTCATTTTATGCAGAACAAGAAAACAAATCACCTCCCGATGTTCAGGAGTCATGCACATGGTCACTTGTGTCCAATACTGCGGTTTATTTTCCGCCAGTGGCGTAGCATCAATTCCTCTGAGAGGAATAGGAACTTTTAAAGGCTCCAGGATAAAACCACAGCGCTTGGCAAACGACAAGTCCATAAGACTCAGGGCAGCACCTGAATCCACAAACGCCATAACAGGGTAAGAAGACAATGAGCAAATTAAAGTCACAGACAAAATAAATTTAGGCTGCAAATTACCAATGGTGACAGGACTGACAACCTTGGTTAGGCGTTTAGAGCATGCTGATATAACATGTGTAGAATCACCACAGTAAAAACACAGCCCATTCTGACGTCTATGATTTTGTCGTTCGGTTCTAGTCAGGATTCTATCACATTGCATTGAGACAGATGTCCGTTCAGACAACACCGCCAAAGGATTAGCGGATTTGCGCTCCCGCAACCGCCGATCAATCTGAATAGCCAGCGCCATAGAATCATTCAGACTTGTAGGAATTGTGAAACCCACCATCACATTCTTAATGGCTTCAGAAAGGCCATTTCTGAAATTTGCGGCCAGAGCACATTCATTCCATTGAGTAAGCACGGACCATTTCCGAAATTTTTGGCAATACACTTCAGCTTCATCCTGGCCCTGAGAGATAGCCAGTAGGGTTTTTCTGCCTGAATTTCAAGATTAGGCTCCTCATAAAGCAATCCGAGCGCCAGAAAAAACGCATCAACATCCGCCAATGCCGGATCTCCTGGCGCCAACGAGAAAGCCCAATCCTGAGGGTCGCCACGCAAGAAGGAGATAACGATTTTAACTTGCTGAGCTGAATCTCCAGATGAACGAGGTTTCAAAGATAGAAACAATTTACAATTATTCCTAAAATTCCTAAATTTAAATCGATCTCCAGAGAACAGCTCAGGAATAGGTATCTTAGGCTCTGACATAGGACTGCTAACAACAAAATCCTGAATGCCCTGCACTCGTGCAGCAAGCTGATCCACACTAGTAATCAAGGTCTGAATATTCATGTCTGCAGCAAAGCTTCAAGCCACTCAGAGAAAAAGGGGAAGGAAGAAAGAGAAGAAAAAAAACAACAACTCAGAACTTCTTTTCTTTTAATCCCGCTTCTGCAATGCATTAACTATTCACTTGGCCTGGCATACTGTTGTGATCCCAATGGCAGAGGATCTCAGAGATTACAGCAAAGTCTGCAAACATAAATACCAGCTCATAGGGAAGTGGTAACTAGGCTGACCATATACCTGATCCTAGCACAAACAACTAACAGTAGCCGGGGAACGTGCCTACGTTGATTCTAGACGTCTCGCGCCAGCCGGAGAACTAACTAACCCTATCAGGGAAAATAAGACCTCTCTTGCCTCCAGAGAAAAGACCCCAAAGTTATAATACAAGCCCCCAACAAATAATAACGGTGAGGTAAGAAGAAAAGACAAACGTAAGAATGAACTAGATTTTATCAAAGAGAGGCCCACTGACTAATAGCAGAAGATAGTAAGATGACTTATATGGTCAGAAAAAAACCCTGCAAAATATCCACGCTGAATATCCAAGAACCCCCGAACCGACTAACGGTGAGGGGGGAGAATATCAGCCCCCTAGAGCTTCCAGCGATATCAGGAATCACATTTTGTACAAGCTGGACAAAAATATAAACAATGCAAATAAACAAAAATAAGAAAGCAGGACTTAGCTTATCTTGCAAAGAACCAGGACCTGAAGACAGGAGCAAACAGAAATGAACTGATTACAATGATGCCAGGCACTGGACTGAGAATCCAGGAAGTTTAAATAGCAACACCCCAGGCCTAACGAACCAGGTGAGTACCAACCTGGGAAAAGACAATCCAAGTGCCAAACCACTAGTGACCACAAGAGGGAGCCAAGAAGTATAGTTCACAACACAGACTCCAACAGGTTTTCTTCAAGAGTAGTCCTGTATTTGGATCCATCCATCTTCCCATCAATTTTAACCATCTTCCCTGTCACTGCTGAAGAAAAGCAGGCCCAAACCATGATACTGCCACCACCATGTTTGACAGTGGGGATGGTGTGTTCAGGGTGATGAGCTGTGTTGCCTTTACGACAAACATATCATTTGGCATTGTTGCCAAAGAGTTCAATTTTGGTTTCATCTGACCAGGCTTGTTGCAAACTTTAAATGACACTTTTTATGGATATCTTTGAGAAATGGCTTTCTTCTTGCCACTCTTCCATAAAGGAAAGCAAATTTTACATTCAAAAAGTCAAATGATGCTCCTTGCCTTCCGAGTCCTTTCGTGCATCCAAGCAGTAGTTTTCTCCCACATATGGGGTATCAGTGTACTCAGAAGAAATTGCACATCAAATTTTATGGCTCAATTTCTCCTGCTACCCTTGTGAAAATGCAAAATTTGGGGCTAAAATCATTTTGTGGGGAAAATGTGATTTTTTTTATTTTTAAGGCTCAATGTTATAAATTTATGTGAAGCACCTGGGGGTTCAAGGTGCTCACCACACATCTAAATACTTTCTTTGATGGGTGTATTTTCAAAAATGGGGTTATTTATGGAGTATTTCAACAGTTTAAGTATATCAGGGGTCTCCAAACAGGACATGGTGTCTGCTAATGATTCCAGCAAATTTTACATTCAAAAAGTTAAATGATGCTCCTTTCTTCCTGAGCCCTGCCGTGTTCCCAAACAATAGTTTTCGCCCTCATGTTGAGTATTAGTGTACTCAGAATAAATTGCACATCAAATTTTAGGGTGCAATTTCTCCTGTTACCATTGTGAAAATGAAAAATATGGGGCTAAAAAACATTTTGTGGGAAAAATGTGATTTTTTTTTCAGGCTCAATGTTATAAATTTCTCTTTCCTTCTCCTGTCAGTACCGAGGATGTCTATGAAGTTAAGGACATCCTGGCCATGAAGAGAAGAGGTGGCAGAACACTTTTTCTGGTTTTCTGGAAGGGATATGGTCCCGAAGAGAGATCCTGGGAGCCTCAGGAGAACATTTATGCCCCGGTCCTCCTTAGAAAGTTCCTGGCAGGTTTGAAGTAGGGGGGTGGAAGGTACTGTCATGCCCTCAGCTGTAGGCCCAATCTCTCATGGTCAGGGAGACTGGCACCTATCACGAAGCTCCACTGGTTCTGCTCACCCTGTCCATGGCTCCAGACGATCGGCGGCTCCATTCTCTGCTAGGAACCTGAATTCCCTTGGCAGGTCTCCTGGAAATCCTCTTAGGAGGCACACCCCATTTCCTAAGCATACTTAAAGCAGCAGGGCACTTGTTCTCTATTAGGGCTGTCTGTGCTGTGATGCTCTGTGCATAAACGGCATCCCCCCCTTAAGGGTGGTGCCTGGTCAATGTGTTGATTCTTAGGATTGTTACCTCCTGCTCAAGCCACACTGTGCTGTGCTCTGGGATTGGAAGTCCGTTTGCACTATAAAAATATATCTGTCTCTAGACAATACTCTGCTGGCAGTTCTCTATCCTGGATTCCTCTGGGATCTATTCAGATACCACTACCGACAGGATCAGTCTTTCCAGGATGACACGGAACTCCTAGGATTCTCTCCACCGACAGAGCCAGTATTCTACAGTCTCTGCTATCTGGTCTGCACCGGTTGTCTATCTGGTCTGGGATTCGGGACATTGAGGCCTCCTAGTGTTGTGATGGGGGAATCCCTGTATAGGGGTATACCTTGCCCGGTGCTCCACTATGTTGTACGGTGTCGTGATCCAGAGGGTCCTCCCCTCAGGCACCTTTTCCCTTTTGTTAAACTTCTTTTAATAAATATCTTTGGTTTTATGAAGCTCATTCTCCTGTCTCTTGAGTATAGGGTATACAGCTAACACTGCACCATCAGTGGTCTAGTGAGCCCCACTTTACATCATCACGCCCTGTGGGCATAGCAAAGTGCAAAGGCACAAATTATATATATATCATGTATATATCTATCTATTATCTATTTATTTATTTATCTATCATCTATCTAAGGCCGTGTTCAGATTTGCATTCGAGGGCTTTGCGGAGGGCTGCGTACGTCTTCCATTAAGCCCCACCTACTTCTGCATATTTCAGCATGCATCCGGCGTACCTACCTTTGACATTGGATACACAGGACATGCAGATGTATGTGGATGCATCATTTTGACACGCCCACTGTCCATATAAAACGCAACTTGTTGCGTTCCCATGCGCTCGGTGGGCGTATCAAAACAATGCACCAGCATACATCTGCATACATCCGCATGTCCTACGTAACCAATGTTAAAGATAGGTACACAGGAAGGCATGCAGAAGTATGCAGAAGTAGGCGCGGCTTAATGGAGGAAGTATGCCGCTCTCCGCAAAGCCCCCAAGCGCTAATGTGAACTTAACCTAACTCATATCTATCTGTCTTTGTACATCTTTACTCACCAAAAAAAATACTATCTGCCTTCTGTTCCTGCACATGTTACACAGATGGCACACAGATGCCATCTGTGAGCTGTAAGTATCTACACGGACCCATTGACTTGTATTGGCCTTTGTAATCCGTGCTGTCAGAAAAAAATGAGCATGCCTTTGTGTGGATCGCACAGACTTGGACATGGACGTGCGCGCAGCCCCATAGGTTACAATAGTTAAGTGTGGAAACATGTCTCCATTAAGTGTAAAAAATGGATGTTACAGCAGACACTTACATGTGAAGAGGGCATTAGGCATTTTAATTTTGTATAGCAGGAATGTAATTTTAGGTTTCATACGCAATATGTTCTGTATTATGGATCTGTGATTTTTGAAGCATATACAATTTTGCATATATAAGTAGGTGACGGAGACCCTCTTCTGCCTCCCATCTTTCTTTCTTTGTATGTGGTCCCCCATACAGTGCTCCTGCATTGATGTATGTGCAATGTTTACTATATGCACTAATGTGATGTCATGTGTATCCTGTGTTTGACCTGTCTTAATGCTGTATCATTGCAATGTATGTATTATTAGTTCAGGGATAGTAAAGAGTTAATTTAGGGGGCTGGACTAACAGCCTCAAGGGAACAGGAAACTCCGGCTTCCTGGTCAGAGCCCGACCAGGCTTGGCCGTGGCAAGATGTGCTCCCCTGTTAAGAGCTGGCTGGACCCCTGGAGAGAACAGAGAGTGCTGCCCCGGACCCATGTGCATTGAAACGGGCACCAGGACTACATAGGTGCCCCGCCGAAGGGACTTTAAATATCCAGATTACAGCATATGGATTTTGCTGCTGCAGCCGTTGCTGTGTCTAGGGACAGAATAGGAATCATTCATCTCTTTTTCATTTCTACACCTTTATTATTAAAATACAAATAGCCACCTATACAGTGTTCAGCGTGGTTCATCCAGAGGATGTCGTCCCATTGTGGAGAACAGCTGCAGGACTGAGGTAACCCACTGTGACCCAGGGCTGGCAATGGAACTGTCTTTTCATATTCAAGGGGCCGGGGTGCTCACTGACTGTGACCTAGAGGACTTGGCTATGACTACTAAACTACCCCATGCCACTTTGTTACATTTAGAGTAAATAGGGTACAATGGTGTGCACTCAGTCAATTAAAGGCGAGGTGCAGGTGTCACGGACTATGATAGTCCCAATACAAGGGGCCGACATCAGCAGGGCACGGGAGCGCCGATAAACAAGATGTCCACTCCAGGTCCAACACACAGGGCAGCAAACCACGGTTGGCCATATACCGCCTTACCATCTACTAGCACCACCTATACTTTAAAGCGAGGGATTCACCATGCTTACTTATCAATGCTGTTGTGAAATTGGATTTTGGGCTCCCCCGGTGGCCACTGGTGGAATTGAACTGGTGTGCATCATCCTCTCTGTTCACCTGTTTCCATCAGGATGTGGGAGTCGCTATTTAGCCTTGCTCCTCTGTCACTTCCATGCCGGTCAACATTGTAATCAGAAGCCTTTCTGTGCATGTTCCTGCTGCTAGACAACTCCCAGCTAAGTTGGACTTAGTCCTTGTTTGTTTTTGCATTTTGTTCCAGTTCACAGCTGTAGTTTCGTTTCTGTGTCTGGAAAGCTCTTGTGATCTGAAATTGCCACTCTGATGTTATGAGTTAATACTAGAGTCTTAAAGTAATTTCAGGATGGTATTTTGATAGGGTTTTCAGCTGACCATGAAAGTGCCCTTTCTGTCTTCCTGCTATCTAGTAAGCGGACCTCAATTTTGCTAACCTATTTTCATACTACGTTTGTCATTTCATCTAAAATCACCGCCAATATTTGTGGGGGCCTCTGTCTGCCTTTCGGGGAAATTTCTCTAGAGGTGAGCCAGGACTATATTTTCCTCTGCCAGGATTAGTTAGTCCTCCGGCCGGCGCTGGGCGTCTAGGGATAAAACGCAGGCTACGCTACCCGGCTACTGTTAGTTGTGCGGCAGGTTTAGTTCATGGTCAGTTTAGTTTCCATCCTTCCAAGAGCTAGTTCGTATGTTTGCTGGGCTATGTTCTCTTGCCATTGAGAACCATAACAGTTTGACCGGCCCAAAAGGGTTAAATTAATTGACAGAGAAAGGAGAGAAAAGAGAAGTCTGCTGAAGATTTTTTTTTTTTTTTTTTTCCTCAGTTCTGAGTGTGCTTGTAATTGAATCTCTTGCAAGTCTGCTATATTGCAGCCTTTCTCTCTCTCTCTCTCCTTCTAATCCTGGAATGGCTCTGTGTTCACCTGTTTAAAATGGATATTCAGAGTTTAGCTGCAGGTTTGAATAATCTCACCACGAAAGTTCAAAACTTACAAGATTTTGTTGTTCATGTTCCTATATCTGAACCTAGAATTCCTTTGCCTGAATTTTTCTCGGGGAATAGATCTTGCTTTCAAAATTTCAAAAATAATTGCAAGTTGTTTTTGTCCCTGAAATCTTGCTCTGCTGGAGATCCTGCTCAGCAGGTCAGGATTGTGATTTCTTTGCTCCGGGGCGACCCTCAGGATTGGGCTTTTGCATTGGCTCCAGGGGATCCTGCGTTGCTCAATGTGGATGCGTTTTTTCTGGCCTTGGGGTTGCTTTATGAGGAACCTCAGTTAGAACTTCAGGCGGAAAAGGCCTTGATGTCCCTATCTCAGGGGCAAGACGAAGCTGAAATATACTGCCAGAAATTCCGTAAATGGGCTGTGCTTACTCAGTGGAATGAGTGCGCCCTGGCGGCGAATTTCAGAGAGGGTCTCTCTGATGACATTAAGGATGTTATGGTGGGGTTCCCTGTGCCTGCGGGTCTGAATGAGTCCATGACAATGGCTATCCAGATCGATAGGCGTCTGCGGGAGCGCAAACCTGTGCACCATTTGGCGATGTCTACTGAGAAGACGCCAGAGAATATGCAATGTGATAGAATTCTGTCCAGGAGTGAACGGCAGAATTTTAGACGAAAAAATGGGTTGTGCTTCTATTGCGGTGATTCAACTCATGTTATATCAGCATGCTCTAAGCATACTAAGAAGCTTGATAAGTCTGTTTCAATTGGCACTTTACAGTCTAAGTTTATTCTATCTGTGACCCTGATTTGTTCTTTATCATCTATTACCGCGGATGCCTATGTCGACTCTGGCGCCGCTTTGAGTCTTATGGATTGGTCCTTTGCCAAACGCTGTGGGTATGATTTGGAGCCTCTTGAAACTCCTATACCCCTGAAGGGGATTGACTCCACCCCATTGGCTAGCAATAAACCACAATACTGGACACAAGTAACTATGCGGATGAATCCGGATCACCAGGAGATTATTCGCTTTCTTGTGCTGTATAACCTACATGATGTGTTGGTGCTTGGATTGCCATGGCTGCAATCTCATAACCCAGTCCTTGACTGGAAAGCTATGTCTGTGTTAAGCTGGGGATGTAAGGGGACGCATGGGGACGTACCTGTGGTTTCCATTTCATCATCTATTCCCTCTGAGATTCCTGAATTCTTGACTGAATATCGTGACGTTTTTGAAGAACCTAAGCTTGGTTCATTACCTCCGCACCGGGAGTGCGATTGTGCCATAGATTTGATTCCGGGTAGTAAATACCCTAAGGGTCGTTTATTTAATCTGTCTGTGCCTGAACATGCTGCTATGCGAGAATATATAAAGGAGTCCTTGGAAAAGGGACATATTCGTCCTTCGTCATCTCCCTTAGGAGCCGGTTTTTTCTTTGTGGCTAAGAAAGATGGCTCTTTGAGGCCGTGCATTGATTATCGGCTTTTGAATAAAATCACGGTTAAATATCAATATCCGTTGCCACTGCTGACTGATTTGTTTGCTCGCATAAAGGGGGCCAAGTGGTTCTCTAAGATAGATCTTCGTGGGGCGTATAATTTGGTGCGAATTAAGCAGGGGGATGAGTGGAAAACCGCATTTAATACGCCCGAGGGCCACTTTGAGTATTTGGTGATGCCTTTTGGTCTTTCAAATGCCCCTTCAGTCTTTCAGTCCTTTATGCATGACATTTTCCGTGATTATTTGGATAAATTTATGATTGTGTATCTGGATGATATTTTGATTTTTTCGGATGACTGGGACTCTCATGTCCAGCAGGTCAGGAGGGTTTTTCAGGTTTTGCGGTCTAATTCCTTGTGTGTGAAGGGTTCTAAGTGCGTTTTTGGGGTTCAAAAGATTTCCTTTTTGGGATATATTTTTTCCCCCTCTTCCATCGAGATGGATCCTGTCAAGGTTCAGGCTATTTGTGATTGGACGCAACCCTCTTCTCTTAAGAGTCTTCAGAAATTTTTGGGCTTTGCTAACTTTTATCGTCGATTTATTGCTGGTTTTTCTGATGTTGTTAAACCATTGACTGATTTGACTAAGAAGGGTGCTGATGTTGCTGATTGGTCCCCTGCTGCTGTGGAGGCCTTTCGGGAGCTTAAGCGCCGCTTTTCTTCCGCCCCTGTGTTGCGTCAACCTGATGTTGCTCTTCCTTTTCAGGTTGAGGTCGACGCTTCTGAAATCGGAGCTGGGGCGGTTTTGTCGCAGAGAAGTTCCGATTGCTCCGTGATGAGACCTTGTGCTTTTTTCTCGCGTAAATTTTCGCCCGCCGAGCGGAATTATGATATTGGGAATCGGGAGCTTTTGGCCATGAAGTGGGCTTTTGAGGAGTGGCGTCATTGGCTTGAGGGGGCTAGACATCAGGTGGTGGTATTGACTGACCACAAAAATCTAATTTATCTTGAGTCCGCCAGACGCCTGAATCCTAGACAGGCGCGCTGGTCGTTGTTTTTCTCTCGGTTTAATTTTGTGGTGTCCTACCTGCCGGGTTCTAAGAATGTTAAGGCGGATGCCCTTTCTAGGAGTTTTGAGCCTGACTCCCCTGGTAATTCTGAACCTACAGGTATCCTTAAGGATGGAGTGATATTGTCTGCCGTTTCTCCAGACCTGCGGCGGGCCTTGCAGGAGTTTCAGGCGGATAGACCTGATCGTTGCCCACCTGGTAGACTGTTTGTTCCTGATGATTGGACCAGTAAAGTCATTTCTGAGGTTCATTCTTCTGCGTTGGCAGGTCATCCTGGAATCTTTGGTACCAGGGATTTGGTGGCAAGGTCCTTCTGGTGGCCTTCCCTGTCTCGAGATGTGCGAGGCTTCGTGCAGTCTTGTGACGTTTGTGCTCGGGCCAAGCCTTGTTGTTCTCGGGCTAGTGGATTGTTGTTGCCCTTGCCTATTCCGAAGAGGCCCTGGACGCACATCTCGATGGATTTTATTTCGGATCTTCCTGTTTCTCAGAAGATGTCTGTCATCTGGGTGGTGTGTGATCGTTTCTCTAAGATGGTCCATTTGGTTCCCCTGCCTAAGTTGCCTTCTTCTTCCGAGTTGGTTCCTCTGTTTTTTCAAAATGTGGTCCGTTTGCATGGTATTCCGGAGAATATCGTTTCTGACAGAGGTACCCAATTCGTGTCTAGATTTTGGCGAGCATTCTGTGCTAGGATGGGCATAGATTTGTCTTTCTCGTCTGCTTTCCATCCTCAGACTAATGGCCAGACCGAGCGGACGAATCAGACCTTGGAGACATATTTGAGGTGTTTTGTGTCTGCAGATCAGGATGATTGGGTTGCTTTTTTGCCTTTAGCGGAGTTTGCCCTCAATAATCGGGCCAGTTCTGCCACCTTGGTGTCTCCCTTTTTCTGTAATTCGGGGTTTCATCCTCGATTTTCTTCTGGTCAGGTGGAATCTTCGGATTGTCCTGGAGTGGATGCTGTGGTGGAGAGGTTGCATCAGATTTGGGGGCAGGTAGTGGACAATTTGAAGTTGTCCCAGGAGAAGACTCAGCTTTTTGCCAACCGCCGGCGTCGGGTTGGTCCTCGGCTTTGTGTTGGGGACTTGGTGTGGTTGTCTTCTCGTTTTGTCCCTATGAGGGTTTCTTCTCCCAAGTTTAAGCCTCGGTTCATCGGCCCGTACAAGATATTGGAGATTCTTAACCCTGTGTCCTTCCGTTTGGACCTCCCTGCATCTTTTTCTATTCATAATGTTTTTCATCGGTCATTATTGCGCAGGTATGAGGTACCGGTTGTGCCTTCCGTTGAGCCTCCTGCTCCGGTGTTGGTTGAGGGCGAGTTGGAGTACGTTGTGGAAAAAATCTTGGACTCCCGTGTTTCCAGACGGAAACTCCAGTATCTGGTCAAATGGAAGGGATACGGTCAGGAGGATAATTCTTGGGTGACTGCCTCTGATGTTCATGCCTCCGATTTGGTCCGTGCCTTTCATAGGGCTCATCCTGATCACCCTGGTGGTTCTGGTGAGGGTTCGGTGCCCCCTCCTTGAGGGGGGGGTACTGTTGTGAAATTGGATTTTGGGCTCCCCCGGTGGCCACTGGTGGAATTGAACTGGTGTGCATCATCCTCTCTGTTCACCTGTTTCCATCAGGATGTGGGAGTCGCTATTTAGCCTTGCTCCTCTGTCACTTCCATGCCGGTCAACATTGTAATCAGAAGCCTTTCTGTGCATGTTCCTGCTGGTAGACAACTCCCAGCTAAGTTGGACTTAGTCCTTGTTTGTTTTTGCATTTTGTTCCAGTTCACAGCTGTAGTTTCGTTTCTGTGTCTGGAAAGCTCTTGTGATCTGAAATTGCCACTCTGATGTTATGAGTTAATACTAGAGTCTTAAAGTAATTTCAGGATGGTATTTTGATAGGGTTTTCAGCTGACCATGAAAGTGCCCTTTCTGTCTTCCTGCTATCTAGTAAGCGGACCTCAATTTTGCTAACCTATTTTCATACTACGTTTGTCATTTCATCTAAAATCACCGCCAATATTTGTGGGGGCCTCTGTCTGCCTTTCGGGGAAATTTCTCTAGAGGTGAGCCAGGACTATATTTTCCTCTGCCAGGATTAGTTAGTCCTCCGGCCGGCGCTGGGCGTCTAGGGATAAAACGCAGGCTACGCTACCCGGCTACTGTTAGTTGTGCGGCAGGTTTAGTTCATGGTCAGTTTAGTTTCCATCCTTCCAAGAGCTAGTTCGTATGTTTGCTGGGCTATGTTCTCTTGCCATTGAGAACCATAACACAATGCTATACCAAGCTATGTTATGATTAAGGCTCGGGAGAGTTGAAACTTCATGCTACTACTGTGGTCGCTTATCCTAAAATTGTATATTGCTCCCATGTGTTACTAATGTTAAGTTTTGTCCAATAAATTTACACTATCTTGCATAAGCAGCAATTAGAGTGTGCGGTGTCTTCCATATATTACTTTGTTACATTTGGCGCAGTCGGCAGGATTGAGCCCAGTAGCCCTTAAACCCTAAGACTGACAGAGGAGGTTCCAGGGTCTATGACCAGGGTGGGAGCAGCTGACATGGCATTCCTGGCACATTTCTCCATTGGTACCAGATGAGGGACTGACAGTGACTTTGAACCTGAGATTTGCGATTTGTTGCCTGCTGTGAAAGAGTTGAAGATGGCAGCTGACAGTGATGTGAAGATGTTGTCTGCCATGAAGGAATTGATGATGGTGGCTGATAGTGATGTTAAGTTGTTGACTGCTGTGAAAGTCACAAAGATGGCGGTTGCTGAAGATTTAAAGATGACACCGACCACTACCGAGAAGATGGTGGCCGCTGGTGCAAAAATGAGAAATGTTGCCACCTTTCGTGGGCGTAATGGAGAAGATTTGGTGCCAAAAGGCAGCGGGTTGTGCCCCCTATGAAGAAGGCCTGCCCTAAATGGTTGTGGTCAAAGAAGTTCCCACCTGTACAGCAGAACCCAAGCAAATGGGTGGAACAGCCAAGTGTGATTCCACCCACGAATGAGTGGAACCCAGCAGAGCAGGAAGGCGTGTCCAGTGAGGAGACGCCATTACTCACCGAGATGGAAAGAAGGAGCAGGAATCAGAAGGAGCCTGGAGAACATTAGAGGCTGCGCTGAGGGGAATTTTTGTGGCTACCATCCCTGGTTTCCACGGCCACACAGGAGGAATGTCACTGGACGCAGCGGCAGTGAGTAGGAAGTGTCCATCTGAATGACCTACCACCCGGCTGCTACTGTTTCCCCACCTGTGGCCCCTCCAACATCTCCAGTCATGTCCCGACCCCCATCTACTTCATTGTCCCCAGTGTCAACGACACCAGTGGCCTGTCCTGGCCAGCGCCTGTGCTGCATAGGTGGAGGAGCCCTGGATGTAGGTCATAGGCGAGGCCCAGTGGATACGGAATGTCATCCGAGAGAAGAAACGGCCCCTTTAAATTGTGTTTGATGTCAGTTGCACCTGTAGAAAAATGCCAGGAACTGTTCTGTGTTCCTGAGAGGGCAGTGGGCACTGCATGGCACCAAAGGACTGAGGCATCAAGAGTGGCCATTACAGTGGCCAAGTAAGGACTGTGCTCGTTTGTTTTTCCCCTCCTCCAAGTTTGTTTGTGAATGAATTTTGCTGCTAAGCCCGTGGTCTGGTTAAAGGGGGGAGAGGGAGAGCTTGAGAGGACTACCCAAGGACCGAGTCAGGTCAAGACTGTAGGATAAGTTGGCCATCAGGCCTGTATGACTGTTTTACCGGTCCCAGGAGAAAGGGGACCAGGGTCAGGCAGACCCACTTTGAGCTAGAGACTGAGACTTTTTTTATTCACCTTGACTGAAGTTTGTTACCCTGATGTTTTATATGTATTGTTTTACCTATATAGAGGTCGTTATGGTTGAGGACAACCATGCTTTAGGGAAAGGGGTGTAAGGAGGCGATGGAGACCCTCATCTGCCTCCCCTCTTTCCTTCATTGTATGTGGTCCCCCATGCAGTGCTCATGCAGTGGGTTCTGCATTGATGTATGTGCAATGGCCTACATAGGTGCCCCGCCGAAGGGACTGTAAGCATCCAGTTTCCGGCATATAGACTCTGCTGCTGAAGCCGTTGCTGTGTCTAGGGACAGAATAGGAATCATTCATCTATTGTTCATTTCTACACCTTTATTATTAAAATACATGTTGCCTCTTTTGGACCCTATAAAGTGTGAAGCATGGTTCATCCGGAGGACGTTGTCCCATTGTGGGGAACAGCTGCAGGATTGAGGTAACCAACTTTGACCCAGGGCTGGGATTGGAACTGTCTTTTTATGAGCAAGGGGCCTGGGTTGTCACTGACTGTGACCTAGTGGACTTGGCTATGACTACCACCCCGTGCCACCTTGTTACACATACGCTATAAATTTGGAGTTTTGATTTTGTAAAAGATAGCTTACCCATATATAAAGAATGCCAGAAATTACAGAACTGATGTGCAAAGGATCAAGTTTCAGTTAGTTTCCGTGAAATTCACTGTCCCACTTTAACATTTTACAGCTCAAATACTGATTCACAAAAAAATGCCCAGCCCCCATTTATGTGAATCATTTAGGATTGGTAATAGTGAAAAAAAAACTAATGCATCTCTGCTTTCCTCTCTGGCTGACCTGATGTTTACAGCATGCCGTACAGTCCTCTTCTTTCTGTCGTTCACTGAACGCCAGGACTTCAAGACGCTAACAGGTCCTGGCATCACTGTGTGTCGTCAGGTTGTGTTGTGTGATGTAACCTTAGAGCGCTAAGTGACTGGGCTGAATGTCTTAGCCTATAGTGAGGAGGACTGAGATGTGGTGTGTGATGGCAGAAAAAAAAACGGACAGCTGGCAGCGAGCAGCGAGATATAAAGAGAGATGAGGGATTAGGTGATTATTAGTTTATTTTGTTTTTAATATGTTACATTTAATAATTTTTATAATAATAATTTTATTTATATAGCGCCAACATATTCCGCAGCGCTTTACAAATTATAGAGGGAACTTGTACAGACAATAGACATTACAGCATAACAGAAATCACAGTTCAAAATAGGAGGAATGAGGGCCCTGCTCGCAAGCTTACAAACTATGAGGAAAAGGGGAAACACGAGAGGTGGATGGTAACAATTGCTTTAGTTATTTGGACCAGCCATAGTGTAAGGCTCGGGTGTTCATGTAAAGCTGCATGAACCAGTTAACTGCCTAAGTATGTAACAGTACAGACACAGAGGGCTATTAACTGCATAAAGTGTATGAGAACATGATACGAGGAACCTAATTATGTTTTTTTTTTTTTTTTATGATTGGCCACACAGGGATCGTTAGGTTAATGCATTGAGGCGGTAGGCCAATCTGAACAAATGAGATTTTAGTGCACGCTTAAAACTGTGGGGATTGGGGATTAATCGTATTAACCTAGGTAGTGCATTCCAAAGAATCGGCGCAGCACGTGTAAAGTCTTGGAGACGGGAGTGGAAGGTTCTGATTATTGAGGATGCTAACCTGAGGTAATTAGCGGAGCGGAGGGCATGGGTAGGGTGGTAGACTGAGACCAGAGAGGAGATGTAGGGTGGTGCTGAGCCATGGAGTGCTTTGTGGATGAGGGTAGTAGTTTTTTACTGGATTCTGGAGAGGATGGGTAGCCAATGTAATGACTGGCATAGGGTAGAGGCATTGGTGTAATGGTTGGTGAAGAATATGATCCTGGCTGCAGCATTCAGGACAGATTGGAGCGGGGAGAGTTTGGTAAGAGGGAGGCCGATTAGTAGAGAGTTACAATAGTCCAGACGGGACTGAATAAGTGAAACAGTAAGAGTTTTTGCAGAGTCGAAAGTAAGAAAAGGGCGAATTCTAGAAATGTTTTTGAGATGCAGATAGGAAGAGCAAGCCAGTGATCGGATGTGGGGGGTGAATGAAAGCTCGGAATCAAGGATGACCCCAAGGCAGTGGGCATGTTGCTTTGGAGTAATGGTGGAACCGCACACGGAGATAGCAATGTCAGGCAAAGGTAGGTTAGTAGAGGGAGAGAACACGAGGAGTTCAGTTTTTGACAGGTTCAGTTTCAGATAGAGGGAGGACATGATGTTAGAGACAGTGGTAAGACAATCACTGGTGTTTTCTAAAAAGGTCGGCGTGATAACAGGAGAAGAGGTGTATAAGTGGGTGTCGTCAGCATAGAGATGGTACTGGAAACCAAATCTACTGATTGTTTGTCCAATAGGGGCAGTATACAAAGAGAAGAGGAGGGGGCCTAGGACTGATCCTTGAGGAACCCCAACAGTAAGGGGAAAGTGAGAGGAGGAGGAACCGGCAAAACATACAGTGAAGGATCGGTCAGAGAGATAGGAGGAGAACCAGGAGAGAACGGTGTCCTTGAGGCTGATGGAGCGGAGCATATTGAAGAGGAGCTGATGATCCACAGTATCGAATGCTGTGGAGAGATCCAAGAGAATTAGCATGGAGTAGTGACCATTAGATTTAGCTGTTAGTAGGTCATTAGAGACTTTAGTGAGGGCAGTTTCAGTAGAGTGTAAAGAGCGGAAGCCAGATTGAAGAGGGTCTAGAAGAGAGTTATCTGAGAGATAGCGGGTAAAACGGGAATGGACAAGGCATTCGAGGAGTTTAACGATGAAGGGAAGATTAGAGACAGGTCTATAATTAGCGGCACAGTTTTGGTCGAGGGATGGTTTTTTAAGTAATGGATATATGATGGCATGCTTAAATGAGGAGGAAAAAATACCGGAAGTGAGAGAAAGGTTGAATATTTTTGTTAGGTGAGAGGTGATAGCCGGGGAAAGGGACTGGAGGAGATGTGACGGAATGGGGTCACTGGTGCAAGTGGTCGGGCGAGACCTGAAGCCACGCTGCGCCTTGCCAGCTCGGTCTTAGGACTGAGCCTTAACTGCCAGTGTACGGCAGACTTTCTTTCTTTCAGACTTTCAGGCTTTATCTCCGGGAAGCACACCTGTCACCGGCCAGGACGGCGGTACCCGGACAATTGTCTTTGCTTAACAATATCATCACTTATTGCCTCTGGCATTTGGCACAATTGGGACACTTAAAACGGACGAAAGCCACCTGAAGGACCTTCCAAGATGCAGGGGCGACTATTTATACACAGTCTACAGGACTAAGATACCCTATCCTTGCACCTATGTCATCACCTATGAAAGGTTAACACTAGGGTTGAGCGAAACGGATCGGTCATTTTCATAAGTCGCCGACTTTTGGCAAAGTCGGGTTTCATGAGACCCGAACCGATCCTAGCATGGGATCGGCCATGCGGTACACGATCTTCGCGCCAAAGTCGCGTTTCATATGACGCTTAAAGCGCCATTTCTCAGCCAATGAAGGTGCACGCAGAGTGTGGGCAGTGTGATGACATAGGTCCTGGTCCCCACCATCTTGGAGAAGGGCATGTCAGTGATTGGCTTGCTTTCTGCGGCGTCACAGGGGCTATAAAGGGGCGCTCCCGCCGACCACCATCTTACTGCTGCTGATCTGAGCATAGGGAGAGGATGCTGCCGCTTCGTCAGAAGCAGGGATAGCGTTAGGCAGGGTAAATTACCCCCAAACCGCTTGTGCTGTAGCGATTTCCACTGTCCAACACCACCTTTTCTTTGCAGGGACAGTGGAGGCAAGATTTCTGTGCAACAGCTCTGTAGCTTATAAGGCTCCCTGATCGCTGCGTTGCTGTGTGTACGCCACTGTGCAAACCAACTGCTTTTTTAAACGCAAAAATCCTGTTGCTCCTTCCTTTCTGCACAACTATCTTGTTTGTTTGTCCTCATTTTTTGTGTGCAGCAGTCCTTTTTATTGCTGCCTGCCATACTTTTCAGAGACTATTGTAGGGAGATAGTAATTGTAGTACAGTCCCTTTTTTTTTAATATCTTCCAGCCACTTTCAGCCCCTGAAACTGTGTAGTGTAAAACAGTGGGCCTGTATTTTTCTGCACTGTCCCACACCTAAGAAGGGAGATTTATATTGCCAATCAGTGCATCTGTGCCAGTGCTGTCTGTGGTATCTGTCATTCATTTTGTGCCACAGAAACTATACTGTGATATAGTGGGCCTGATTAAATCACTTGTCTCCCATATCACAAAAAAAATAAATAAAATAAAGGGAGAATATTTCCAAATCTGTGTGTCTGTGCCAGTGCTGTCTGTGGTATCTGTCATTCATTTTGTGCCACGGAAAATATACTGTGATATAGTGGGTCTGATTAAATCACTTGTCTCCCATATCACAAAAAAAAATTAAAATAAAGGGAAAATAATCTTGCTAAATCTGTGCATCTGTGCCAGTGCTGTCTGTGGTATCTGTCATTCATTTTGTGCCACAGAAAATATACTGTGATATAGTGGGCCTGATTAAATCACTTGTCTCCCATATAAATAAAAAAAATTAAAATAAAGGGAGAATAATATTGCCAAATCTGTGCATCTGGGCCAATGCTGTCTGTGGTACCTGTCATTCATTTTGTGCCACAGAAAATATACTGTGATATAGTGGGCCTGATTAAATCACTTGTCTCCCATAAAAAAATAAAAAAAATAAAGGGAGAATAATCTTGCCAAATCTGTGCATCTGTGCCAGTGCTGTCTGTGGTATCTGTCATTCATTTTGTGCCATAGAAACTATACTGTGATATAGTGGGCCTGATTAAATCACTTGTCTCCCATATCACAAAAAAAAATAAAATAAAATAAAGGGAGAATATTTCCAAATCTGTGTGTCTGTGCCAGTGCTGTCTGTGGTATCTGTCATTCATTTTGTGCCACAGAAAATATACTGTGATATAGTGGGCCTGATTAAATCACTTGTCTCCCATATAAATAAAAAAAATTTAAATAAAGGGAGAATAATCTTGCCAAATCTGTGCATCTGTGCCAGTGCTGTCTGTCGTATCTGTCATTCATTTTGTGCCACAGAAACTATACTGTGATATAGTGGGTCTGATTAAATCACTTGTCTCCCATATCACAAAAAAAAAATTAAAATAAAGGGAGAATAATCTTGCTAAATCTGTGCATCTGTGCCAGTGCTGTCTGTGGTATCTGTCATTCATTTTGTGCCACAGAAAATATACTGTGATATAGTGGGCCTGATTAAATCACTTGTCTCCCATATAAATAAAAAAATTAAAATAAAGGGAGAATAATATTGCCAACTCTGTGCATCTGTGCCATTGCTGTCTGTGGTATCTGGCAGTCATTTTGTACCACAGAAACTATACTGTGATATAGTGGGCCTGATTTTTCCCTGCATTCTCCCACACATAAAGAGGGAGATTTCTATTGCCAGTGTGTGCATCTGCGTGCGTCAGTCCTGTTCGTGGCATATCTGCCAGCCTCTTTCTGCCAATCAAACTGTGTAGTGTAATCCAGTGGGCCTGATTTTTCCCTGCATTCTCCCACACATAAAGAGGGAGATTTCTATTGCCAGTGTGTGCATCTGCGTCACTCCTGTTAGTGGCATATCTGCCAGCCTCTTTCTGCCAATCAAACAGTGCAGTTTAATCCAGTGGGCCTGATTTTTCCCTGCATTCTCCCACACATAAAGAGGGAGATTTCTATTGCCAGTGTGTGCATCTGCATCACTCCTGTTAGTGGCATATCTGCCAGCCTCTTTCTGCCAATCAAACTGTGTAGTGTAATCCAGTGGGCCTGATTTTTCCTTGCATTCTCCCACACATAAAGAGGGAGATTTCTATTGCCAGTGTGTGCATCTGCATCAGTCCTGTTCGTGGCATATCTGCCAGCCTCTTTCTGCCAATCAAACTGTGTAGTGTAATCCAGTGGGCCTGATTTTTCCTTGCATTCTCCCACACATAAAGAGGGAGATTTCTATTGCCAGTGTGTGCATCTGCATCACTCCTGTTAGTGGCATATCTGCCAGCCTCTTTCTGCCAATCAAACTGTGTAGTGTAATACAGTGGGCCTGATTTTTCCCTGCATTCTCCCACACATAAAGAGGGAGATTTCTATTGCCAGTGTGTGCATCTGCGTCACTCCTGTTAGTGGCATATCTGCCAGCCTCTTTCTGCCAATCAAACTGTGTAGTGTAATCCAGTGGGCCTGATTTTTCCCTGCATTCTCCCACACATAAAGAGGGAGATTTCTGTTGCCAGTGTGTGCATCTGCGTCACTCCTGTTAGTGGCATATCTGCCAGCCTCTTTCTGCCAATCAAACTGTGTAGTGTAATCCAGTGGGCCTGATTTTTCCCTGAATTCTCCCACACATAAAGAGGGAGATTTCTATTGCCAGTGTGTGCATCTGCGTCACTCCTGTTAGTGGCATATCTGCCAGCCTCTTTCTGCCAATCAAACTGTGTAGTGTAATCCAGTGGGCCTGATTTTTCCCTGCATTCTCCCACACATAAAGAGGGAGACTTCTATTGCCAGTGTGTGCATCTGCGTCACTCCTGTTAGTGGCATATCTGCCAGCCTCTTTCTGCCAATCAAACTGTGTAGTGTAATACAGTGGGCCTGATTTTTCCCTGCATTCTCCCACACATAAAGAGGGAGATTTCTGTTGCCAGTGTGTGCATTTGCATCACTCCTGTTAGTGGCATATCTGCCAGCCTCTTTCTGCCAATCAAACTGTGTAGTGTAATCCAGTGGGCCTGATTTTCCCTGCATTCTCCCACACATAAAGAGGGAGATTTCTATTGCCAGTGTGTGCATCTGCGTCACTCCTGTTAGTGGCATATCAGCCAGCCTCTTTCTGCCAATCAAACTGTGTAGTGTAATCTAGTGGGCCTGATTTTTTCCCTGCATTCTTTCACACATAAAGAGGGAGATTTCTATTGCCAGTGTGTGCATCTGCGTCAATCCTGTTAGTGGCATATCTGCCAGCCTCTTTCTGCCAATCAAACTGTGTAGTGTAATCCAGTGGGCCTGATTTTTCCCTGCATTCTCCCACACATAAAGAGGGAGATTTCTATTGCCAGTGTGTGCATCTGCGTGCATCAGTCCTGTTCGTGGCCTATCTGCCAGCCTCTTTCTGCCAATCAAACTGTGTAGTGTAATACAGTGGGCCTGATTTTTTCCTGCATTCTCCCACACATAAAAAAGGGAGATTTAAATTCACAACAAGTTTACGTACACCTTCTACCTGGTTGTACAGGACCGCATAACGGTTGTTAGTTTGGTTTCATTTTTCCAAGAATGAGGAAGTCTGGTGGAAGAGGTCATGGCCGTGGGCGGTCATTGCCAGCTGGTAATGATGGTAGTGGTGGTGGTCGTGGAGCATCAGGTGGTCGTGGGAAAAGCAATATAGACCCTAAGTCTCGAGTTGTTGAGCCCGCGTCATCGTCTGGCTACACAAGGCCTCGAACGCTCCCTTTTCTGGGAGTAGAAAAACCGTTTTTAAAGCCGGAGCAGCAGGAACAAGTTTTGTCTTTCCTTGCTGACTCTGCCTCTAGCTCTTTTGCATCCTCCTCAGAAAGTGCAAAATGTAAAAGCAGCGCATCTTCAGTGGATGTTCCCGGTCAGGGACAAGTCGCTTCCTTGTGTTCTTCACCCAGAGCAACAGAGAAGGATGCGTCAGGCGACACAACAGGTTACTCCATGGAGCTCTTTACACATACCGTTCCTGGGTTAGAAAGGGAAATTGTTAACAGGCCATGCCCATTACAAGATGAATTGGACATGGAGTGCACAGATGCACAGCCACAGCCAGATTATTATGCTGTTCCTTTGACTCAGATCAGAACATTGCCCTCGCAGTGTACTGATCCAGAATCTGACCCTCATGAGACTAATAAGCCCCGTCACGAACGCTATAGCACCGGCTTACACGGTGACCCAGAGGAAGGTGCCCAGGACATAGAAAAGGAGGTCATAGATGACACAGTTGTTGACCCCGATTGGCAGCCATTGGGCTAACAGGGTGCAGGCGGCAGTAGCTCTGAAGCGGAAGAGGAGGAGCCGCAGCAGGCATCAACATCGCAACAGGTTCCATCTGGCAGGCCCGTATCTGGTCAAAAATGTGTGGCAAAACCAAAACCAGTTGTAGGACAGCGTGGCCATCCAGATAAAGTAGCTCAGTGTGCAATGCCTGAAAAGGTATCTGATAGTAGGAAGAGTGCAGTCTGGCATTTTTTTTAACCAAGATCCAAATGATCAGTGCAAAGTCATCTGTAAGAAATGCTCAAGGACCTTCAGCAGAGGTCAGAATGTTAAAAATCTAAATACATGTTGCATGCGTAGACATTTAACCACCATTCACTTGCAAGCCTGGACTAACTACCAAACGTCCCTTAACGTTGTAGCACCCTCTCACAATGAAGCTAGTCAGCAACACTACATCCCTTCCCTCACTGTAAGCCCACCGTTTACCACACCACCTGCAGTAAATGTGGCGGTTTCATCGCAAGGCCAAAACAGTCAGGGAATCACCAGGTTCATGGTAGGAAACACTGTATGTAGGGCAACAGCAAGAATACCATCACCAACCCTCTCTCAGTCTGCCATGTCCACCGGAACCCCTGCTAGTTCCACCCTATTCAGCTCTACAGTCCAGCTCACCCTACATGAGACTCTCGTTAGGAAAAGGAAGTACTCATCCTCGCATCCGCGTACACAGGGTTTGAACGCCCACATTGCTAGACTAATCTTGTTAGAGATGATGCCCTACCGGTTAGTTGAAACCGAAGCTTTCAAAGCCCTGATGGACTACGCTGTACCACGGTACGAGCTACCCAGTCGACACTTCTTTTCGAGAAAAGCCATCCCAGCCCTCCACCAGCATGTAAAAGACCGCATTGTCCATGCACTCAGGCAATCTTTGAGTAGAAAGGTGCACCTGACAACAGATGCATGGACCAGTAGGCATGGCCAGGGACGTTACGTCTCCATCACAGCACACTGGGTTAATGTGGTGGATGCAGGGTCCACAGGGGACAGCAATATTGGGACAGTTCTTCCTAGCCCACGGTCTAGGAAACAATTGGCTGTAGGCGTTCGTCCCCCCTCCTCCTCCTCATCCTCCAGCAGAAGCGAGAGCTTGACCACAGACCACAGTCGCATGACCACTCCATCCGCAGCTGGCACTGTTGCACATGAGGTGTCCCATTATGGAACAGCTAGTGGCAAGCGTCAGCAGGCTGTATTGGCAATGAAGTGTTTGGGTGACAACAGACACACCGCGGAAGTTCTGTCCGAGTTCTTGCAGCAAGAAACTCAGTCATGGCTGGGCACTGTACATCTTGAGGCAGGCAAGGTAGTGAGTGATAACGGAAGGAATTTTATGGCTGCCATAGCCCTTTCACAACTGAAACACATTCCTTGCCTGGCTCACACCTTAAACCTGGTGGTGCAGTGCTTTCTGAAAAGTTACCCGGGGTTACACGACCTGCTCCTGAAAGTGCGCAGACTTTGCTCGCACATCCACCGTTCGCCCGTACACTCCAGCCGTATGCAGAACCATCAGCGGTCTTTGAAACTTCCCCAGCATCGCCTAATCATTGACGTTGCAACAAGGTGGAACTCCACACTGCACATGCTTCGGAGACTGTGCGAACAGAGGCGTGCTGTTATGTTTTTGTGGGAGGATACTCATACACGGGTAGGCAGTTGGATGGCAGACATGGAGTTGTCAGGTGTGCAGTGGTCGAAGCTACAAGACCTGTGTCAAGTCCTTCAGTGTTTTGAGGAATGCACACGGCTGGTTAGTGCAGACAACGCCATAATAAGCATGAGCATCTTCCTAATGCACCTGCTGATGCAAAGATTGACGCACATAAAAGAGCAGGCTGTCATGGTTCTCAATGGCAAGAGACCGTAGTAAAGCATACAAAAGGACTAGCTCTTGGAAGATGGGAACTCGAGCTGACTGTGAGCTAAACCTACCTCACAACTAACAGTGGCCGGGTAGCGTGCCTACGTTTTATCCCTAGACGCCCAGTGCCAGCCGAAGGACTGACTGACCCTAGCAGAGGAAAATACAGACCTGGCTTACCTCTAGAGAAATTTTCCCCAAAAGGCAGACAGTAGCCCCCACATATATTGTCGGTGATTTTAGAGGAAATTGACATACGAAGTATGAAGATAGGTTTAGCAAATTGAGGTCCGCTTACTAGATAGTAGGAAGACAGAAAAGGGAACTTCACAGTCAGCTGAAAACCCTTTCAAAACACCATCCTGAAATTACTTTAAGACTCTAATATCAACTCATGACACCAGAGTGGCAATTTCAGCTCACAAGAGCTTCCAGCCTCAGAAATATTCAAACACAGAGAACTGAAACAAAAATGCAAAACAATCTTAGGACTACAAGTCCAACTTAGCTGATAGTAGTCTAGGAGCAGGAACATGCAACAGAAAGGCTTCTGGTAACATTGTTGGCCGGCATAGAAATGACTGAGGAGCAAGGCTAAATAGACAACTCCCAAATCCTGATGGAAACAGGTGAACAGAGGAGATGAAGCACACAAGTGCAGTACCACCAGAAACCACCGGGGGAGCCCAGAAACCAAATTCACAACAGCAGGCGTCTGCAGCTGAGGACGAGGGAAGCCTAGATGACAGTCAGCCATTGTCAGCTCAGGGAAGTCTACAGGACGAGGTGGGCGGCGAAGAGGAGGAGGACGGGGAGGATGATGGGGATGAGTATTTTTTGGATGAGGAAGCTTCTCAGGGGGCAATAGAAACTGCTGTCATTGCAAGGCCGGATTCAGGTTTTTTGAGGGAGACAAGTGACGTTGATTTGCCCGAAAGTGCTCCTCAACCCAGCACATGCACTGATTTGACAACTGGAACATTGGCCCACATGGCGGATTATGCCTTGCGTATCCTCCAAAGGGACCCACGCATTATAAAAATGATGACCGATGACGATTACTGGTTGGCCTGCCTCCTTGATCCTCGCTATAAAGGCAAATTGCAAAATATCATGCCACATGAGAACCTCGAACAAATATTGGCAACTGTTGTGAATTAGACTTTTTGGCTCCCTCTTGTGGTTACTAGTGATATGACTCTGGGATTGTCTTTCCTCAGTTTGGCTCCCAACTGGGCCGTTAGTCCAGGGGTGTTGCTATATAAACTTCTTGGATCCTTAGTCCAGTGCCTGGCATCGTTGTAATCAGATCCTTCTGTTTGCTCCTGTCTGCTGGTGCTGGTTCGTGCAAAATTAAGCTAAGTCCTGCTTCTTTGTTTTTTGGTTATTTGCTTTGCTCTCATTTTTGTCCAGCTTGTACTAAATGTGATTCCTGACTTTGCTGGAAGCTCTAGGGGGCTGGTGTTCTCCCCCCGGGCCGTTAGACGGTTCGGGGGTTCTTGAATATCCAGCGTGGATATTTTGATAGGGTTTTTGCTGACCATATAAGTCATCTTACTATATTCTGCTATTAGCTAGTGGGCCTCTCTTTGCTAAATACCTAGCTCATTCTTACGTTTGTCTTTTCCTCTTACCTCACCGTTATTATTTGTTGGGGGCTTGTATCCTACTTTCGGGGTCTTTTTCTCTGGAGGCAAGAAAGGTCTTTTTTTCCCTTCTAGGGTTAGTTAGTTCTCCGGCTGGCGCGAGACGTCTAGAACCAACGCAGGCACGTTCCCCGGCTGCTGCTATTTGTGGTGCTAGGATCAGATATATGGTCAGCTCAGTTACCACTGCCCTATGAGCTGTTTTTTTGTGTTTGCAGACTTAGTAATTATTTCTGAGACCCTCTGCCATTGGGGTCATAACAGGCAACCAAACAAGCTACTCTTGTAGACCGTTTGATTCAGGCATTCCCAGCACACAGCGCCGGTGATGGTTCTCACACGAGCTGCAGGGGGCAACAGGGCAGAGGTGTTAGAGGTGCACAAATCAGAAGTAGCGTTGGACAGAGGGGTTTTCTGACCAGGTTGTGGAGTGATTTTGCAATGACCGCAGACATGACAAGTACAGCAGCATCAATTCAAAGGGACAGGAGACAACATTTGTCCAGTATGGTTACTAACTATTTTTCCTCCATTATAGATGTTCTCCCTCAACCGTCATTCCCCTTTGATTACTGGGCATCCAAAATAGACACCTGGCCTGAATTGGCCGAATATGCATTGCAGGAGCTTGCTTGCCCAGCAGCTAGTGTGCTATCAGAAAGAGTATTAAGTGCTGCTGGTTCAATACTGACCGAAAAAAGGACTCGTCTGGCGACCCAAAATGTTGATGATCTAACCTTCATTAAAATTAACCACTCATGGATTTCTAATTATTTTGCCCCACCTTTCCCGGCTGACACCTAGCTTTCCTGAAAAAAGGTCTTTCTTTGGGACTGGTGTTACTGACTGTTCCAATCTCTTAATTTGCAGCTGCTGTTTGTACAGCATACGACATGTTTACACCTCCCTAAATGGCCTAACTCCCCCCACGGGCCGTAGTCTCGCCACTTGCCGCAAGCACCCGTCAGTGTGCCGTTTGTCTGAAGAGGTGGGTGTGCCCACTTTTGGTCGACGGCACTGCCACTGGGTCACTCATAGTACAATGAAGTGTCTCTGGCGGTGGTGGCGCGCACCCAACATCAGACACACCGTTGTAACATGAGGGGCCCTGGGCCTGTACGGCCGGCCACGGGAGAGTGTCCCCCCCCAGGTCAAACAGTGCTCTACCACTTGCAAAATTATCTCTCGCTGCTCCACCACTGTTTAGTCTATGCGTTGAAATCCTTCAATGCCTGGCACTGACAATAACTATTTTTTTTTACATGTATGATGCTATTTAAAATAGGCAGGGACCCTGTCCTACATTTACATCAGTAAATACTTTGCGCCAAATTACAATGTCTGAAAGTCAGCATAGGAGCCCACCCCTGTACCTAAGTATGGCACCTTTTTTTTTTTTTTATTGCGAGACATTAACATCTATTTCATTTTTTGGAGTACTTACTGTCTGAGGTCCCTTCTTCCAATTGTCCTCCGCCGAGCACACCAATGCTGCTTGTGTACCCCTGCCACATAATGGAAGCTGCATAGAGCCTATTTTGTTATTTTAGGCCTACTAAGTCTGTCTGCGGTCTCTCCTTCCAATTGTCCTCCACTGAGCACACCAATGCTGCCTGTGTACCCCTGCCACATAATGGAAGCTGTTGTGAATTAGACTTTTTGGCTCCCTCTTGTGGTCACTAGTGGTATGACTCTGGGATTATCTTTTTTCTGTTTGGCACTCACCTGGGTCGTTAGTCCAGGGGTGTCGCTATATTAACTTCCTGGATCCTTAGTCCAGTGCCTGGCATCGTTGTAATCAGATCCTTCTGTTGCTCCTGTCTGCTGGTCCTGGCTCTTGCTAAATTAAGCTAAGTCTTGCTTCTTTGTTTTTTGAGTTACTTGCTTGCTACTAGTTTTGTCCAGCTTGTACTAAATGTGATTTCTGACCTTGCTGGAAGCTCTAGGGGGCTGGTGTTCTCCCCCCGGCCGTTAGACGGTTCGGGGGTTCTTGAATATCCAGTGTGGATATTTTAATAGGGTTTTTGCTGACCATATAAGTCATCTTACTATATTCTGCTATTAGCTAGTGGGCCTCTCTTTGCTAAATACCTAGCTCATTCTTATGTTTGTCTTTTCCTCTTACCTCACCGTTATTATTTGTTGGGGGCTTGTATCCAACTTTTGGGGTCTTTTCTCTGGAGGCAAGAAAGGTCTTTCTTTTCCCTTCTAGGGTTAGTTAGTTCTCCGGCTGGCGCGAGACGTCTAGAACCAACGTAGGCACGTTCCCCGGCTACTTCTATTTGTGGTGCTAGGATTAGATATATGGTCAGCCAAGTTACCACTGCCCTATGAGCTGGTTTTTTGTGTCAGACTTGGTATTGATTCCTGAGACCCTCTGCCATTGGGGTCATAACAGTATGCCAGGCCAACATTGAATGTTTAATGCATTGCAGAAGTGGGATAATAAAAAAGGAAATTCTGAGTTTTTTTTTTTTTTCCTCTCTTCCTCCCCTTTACCTCTGAGTGGCTTGAGCTTGCTGCAGACATGAATGTCCAGACCTTGATTACAAGTGTGGACCAGCTTGCTGCTCATGTGCAAAGCATACAAGATTTTGTTACCAGTAGTTCTATGTCTGAACCTAAAATACCTATTCCTGAACTGTTTTCTGGAGACCGATTTAAGTTTAGGAATTTCAGGGATAATTGTAAATTGTTTCTATCTCTGAGACCCCGTTCATCTGGAGACTCAGCTCAGCAAGTTAAAATTGTTATCTCTTTTTTACGGGGCGACCCCCAGGATTGGGCTTTCTCACTAGCGCCAGAAGATCCGGCATTGGCAAATATTGATGCGTTTTTTCTGGCGCTCGGATTGCTTTACGAGGAACCCAATCTTGAGGTTCAGGCAGAAAAAGCCTTGCTGGCTATTTCTCAGGGCCAGGATGAAGCTGAAGTGTATTGCCAAAAATTTTGGAAATGGTCCGTGCTTACTCAGTGGAATGAGTGTGCTCTGGCCGCAAATTTCAGAAATGGCCTTTCTGAAGCCATTAAGAATGTGATGGTGGGTTTCTCCATTCCTACAAGTCTGAATGATTCCATGGCGCTGGCTATTCAAATTGACCGACGTTTGCGGGAGCGCAAAACCGCTAATCCTCTGGTGGTGTTGTCTGAACATGCACCTGATTTGATGCAATGTGATAGAATTCAGACCAGAAATGAGCGGAAAAATCATAGACGTCAGAATGGGTTGTGTTTTTACTGTGGTGATTCTACACATGTTATATCAGCATGCTCTAAACGCCTAACAAGGGTTGTTAGTCCTGTCGCCATTGGTAATTTGCAACCTAAATTTATTTTGTCTGTGACTTTAATTTGCTCATTGTCCTCTTACCCTGTTATGGCGTTTGTGGATTCAGGTGCTGCCCTGAGTCTTACGGATCTGTCATTTGCCAGGCGCTGTGGTTTTGTTCTTGAGCCGTTGGTTAATCCTATCCCTCTGAGGGGTATTGATGCTATGCCATTGGCGGAAAATAAACCGCAGTTTTGGACACAGGTAGCCATGTGCATGACTCCTGAACATCGGGAGGTGATTCGTTTTCTTGTTCTGCATAAAATGCATGATTTGGTCGTTTTGGGTTTGCCATGGTTACAGACTCATAATCCAGTCTTGGATTGGAAGGCAATGTCTGTGTCAAGTTGGGGCTGTCAGGGTATTCATGGTGATTCCCCGCCGGTGTCTATTGCTTCCTCTACTCCTTCGGAAGTTCCTGAGTATTTGTCTGATTATCAGGATGTGTTCAGCGAGTCCAGGTCCAGTGTTTGCCTCCTCATAGGGACTGTGACTGTGCCATAGATTTGATTCCAGGTAGCAAATTTCCTAGGGGAAGACTATTTAATCTGTCTGTACCTGAGCATACCGCAATGCGTTCGTATATCTAGGAATCTCTGGAGAAGGGGCATATCCGTCCTTCCTCTTCCTCTCTTGGTGCGGGATTCTTTTTTGTGGCCAAGAAGGACGGATCTTTGAGACCTTGTATTGACTATCGGCTTTTGAATAGAATCACTGTTAAATTTCAGTATCCTTTGCCTCTGTTGTCAGACTTGTTTGCCCGAATTAAAGGTGCCAAGTGGTTCACCAAGATAGATCTTCGTAGTGCGTACAACCTTGTGCGCATTAAGCAAGGAGATGAATGGAAAACCGCGTTTAATACGCCCGAAGGTCATTTTGAGTACTTGGTGATGCCTTTTGGGCTCTCTAATGCTCCTTCAGTGTTTCAGTCCTTTATGCATGATATTTTCCGGAAGTATCTGGATAAATTTATGATCGTTTATCTGGATGATATTCTGGTTTTTTCTGATGACTGGGACTCGCATGTAGAGCAGGTCAGGATGGTGTTTCAGGTTTTGCGTGAGAATGCTTTATTTGTTAAGGGCTCAAAGTGTCTCTTTGGAGTACAGAAGGTTCCCTTTTTGGGGTTTATTTTTTCCCCTTCTGCGGTGGAGATGGACCCAGTCAAGGTCCGTGCTATTCATGATTGGACTCAACCCACGTCAGTTAAGAGTCTTCAGAAGTTCTTGGGTTTTGCTAACTTCTACCGTCATTTTATTGCTAATTTTTCTAGCATTGCTAAACCTTTGACGGATATGACCAAGAAAGGTTCTGATGTTGCTAACTGGGTTCCTGCAGCCGTGGAGGCTTTCCAGCAGTTGAAGCGCCGGTTTACTTCGGCGCCTGTTTTGTGCCAGCCTGATGTCTCACTTCCCTTTCAGGTTGAAGTGGATGCTTCTTAGATTGGGGCAGGGGCCGTTTTGTCGCAGAGAGGCCCTGGTTGCTCTGTGATGAGACCTTGTGCCTTTTTCTCGAGGAAGTTTTCGCCTGCTGAGCGGAATTATGATGTTGGCAATCGGGAGTTGTTGGCCATGAAGTGGGCATTTGAGGAGTGGCGTCATTGGCTCGAGGGTGCTAAGCATCGTGTGGTGGTCTTGACTGATCACAAAAATTTGATGTATCTCGAGTCTGCTAAACACCTGAATCCTAGACAGGCCCGCTGGTCATTGTTTTTCTCCCGTTTTGACTTTGTGGTCTCGTATTTACCAGGTTCAAAGAATGTGAAGGCTGATGCTCTTTCAAGGAGCTTTGTGCCTGACTCTCCGGGAGTCGCAGAACCAGTTGGTATTCTTAAAGAGGGAGTTATCTTGTCAGCCATTTTTCCGGATTTGCGACGTGTGTTGCAGAGATTTCAGGCTGGTAGACCCGACTCTTGTCCACCTGACAGACTGTTTGTTCCTGATAAGTGGACCAGCAGAGTCATTTCCGAGGTTCATTCCTCGGTGTTGGCAGGGCATCTGGGAATTTTTGGCACCAGAGATCTGGTGGCTAGGTCCTTTTGGTGGCCTTCCTTGTCACGGGATGTGCGGTCATTTGTGCAGTCCTGTGGGACTTGTGCTCGAGCTAAGCCTTGCTGTTCGCGTGCCAGCGGGTTGCTCTTGCCCTTGCCTGTCCCGAAGAGGCCTTGGACACACATTTCCATGGATTTCATTTCAGATCTCCCGGTGTCTCAGGGCATGTCTGTCATCTGGGTGGTATGTGATCGCTTTTCTAAGATGGTCCATTTGGTACCTTTGCCTAAGCTGCCTTCCTCTTCCAATCTGGTTCCTGTGTTCTTTCAGAATGTGGTTCGTTTACACGGCATTCCTGAGAATATTGTGTCTGACAGAGGATCCCAGTTTGTTTCCAGGTTCTGGCGATCCTTTTGTGCTAGGATGGGCATTGAGTTGTCGTTTTCATCTGCCTTTCATCCTCAGACTAATGGACAAACGGAGCGAACTAATCAGACTCTGGAGGCTTATTTGAGGTGTTTTGTTTCTGCTGATCAGGATGATTGGGTGACCTTCTTGCCGTTGGCTGAGTTTGCCCTTAATAATCGGGCTAGTTCCGCTACATTGGTTTCGCCATTTTTCTGCAACTCTGGTTTCCATCCTCGTTTTTCCTCGGGACATGTGGAGCCTTCTGACTGTCCTGGGGTAGATTCTGTGGTGGATAGGTTGCAGCAGATCTGGAATCATGTGGTGGACAACTTAAAGTTGTCACAAGAGAAGGCTCAGCGTTTTGCCAACCGCCGCCGCGGTGTGGGTCCCCGACTTCGTGTTGGGGATTTGGTATGGCTGTCTTCTCGATTTGTTCCTATGAAGGTCTCCTCTCCTAAATTTAAGCCTCGCTTCATCGGTCCTTACAAGATATTGGAAATCCTTAATCCTGTGTCCTTTCGCTTGGATCTTCCTGTGTCGTTTGCCATTCACAACGTGTTCCATAGGTCTTTGTTGCGGCGGTACGTTGTACCTGTGGTTCCTTCTGTTGAGCCTCCTGCTCCGGTGTTGGTTGAGGGCGAGTTGGAGTACGTGGTGGAGAAGATCTTGGATTCTCGTCTCTCCAGGCGGAGGCTACAGTATCTGTTCAAGTGGAAGGGCTATGGTCAGGAGGATAATTCCTGGGTGGTTGCCTCTGATGTGCATGCGGCCGATTTAGTTCGTGCCTTTCACGCTGCTCATCCTGATCGCCCTGGTGGTCTTGGTGAGGGTTCGGTGACCCCTCCTTAAAGGGAACCTGTCACCACGTTTTTGGAAGATGGGATAAAAATAGCGTTAAATAGGGGCAGAGGTGGGCGTTACATTAGTGTGTGTGTTATGCGTTTATTACCCACCTAAGTTGCCGAAATAACTTTGCAAAGTCTCCGTTTTCGCCTGTCAATCAGGCTGGTCAGGTCGCATGGGCGTTGTCTTCCCCCAGATTTGGCGTAGTTTTCCGTTGGTGGCGTAGTGGTGTGCGCATGCCCAAAGTCCGGAATCCTCTTCCAGGGGATTTAAAATAGCGCGGTGTTCGTTATTGCATTGGTGATCGGTGGGCGCGGCCATCTTCCTTTGGCCGCGCGTGCGCAGAAGCGGCGCTCTGCTGGCCGCGGCTTCAGGAAAATGGCCGCCGCGATATCCATCTGCGCACGCGCGGCATCCCGCGGCCATTTTCCTGAAGCCGCGGCCAGCAGAGCGCCGCTTCTGCGCACGCGCGGCCAAAGGAAGATGGCCGCGCCCACCGATCACCAATGCAATAACGAACACCGCGCTATTTTAAATCCCCTGGAAGAGGATTCCGGACTTTGGGCATGCGCACACCACTACGCCACCAACGGAAAACTACGCCAAATCTGGGTGAAGACACCACGCCCATGTGACCTGACCAGCCTGATTGACAGGCGAAAACGGAGACTTTGCAAAGTTATTTCGGCAACTTAGGTGGGTAATAAACGCATAACAAACACACTAATGTAATGCCCACCTCTGCCCCTATTTAACGCTATTTTTATCCCATCTTCCAAAAACGTGGTGACAGGTTCCCTTTAAGGGGGGGGTACTGTTGTGAATTAGACTTTTTGGCTCCCTCTTGTGGTCACTAGTGGTATGACTCTGGGATTGTCTTTTTTCTGTTTGGCACTCACCTGGGTCGTTAGTCCAGGGGTGTCGCTATATTAACTTCCTGGATCCTTAGTCCAGTGCCTGGCATCGTTGTAATCAGATCCTTCTGTTGCTCCTGTCTGCTGGTCCTGTGTTGTGAAATTGGATTTTGGGCTCCCCCGGTGGCCACTGGTGGAATTGAACTTGTGTGCATCATCCCCTCTGTTCACCTGTTCCCATCAGGATGTGGGAGTCGCTATTTAACCTTGCTCCTCTGTCACTTCCATGCCGGTCAACATTGTAATCAGAAGCCTTTCTGTGCATGTTCCTGCTTCTAGACAACTCCCAGCTAAGTCGGACTTTTGTCCTTGTTTGTTTTTTGCATTTTGTTCCAGTTCACAGCTGCAGTTTCGTTTCTGTGTCTGGAAAGCTCTTGTGATCTGAAATTGCCACTCTGATGTTATGAGTTAATACTAGAGTCTTAAAGTAATTTCAGGATGGTATTTTGATAGGGTTTTCAGCTGACCATGAAAGTGCCCTTTCTGTCTTCCTGCTATCTAGTAAGCGGACCTCGATTTTGCTAAACCTATTTTCATACTACGTTTGTCATTTTCATCTAAAATCACCGCCAATATATGTGGGGGCCTCTGTCTTCCTTTCGGGGAAATTTCTCTAGAGGTGAGCCAGGACTGTATTTTCCTCTGCCAGGATTAGTTAGTCCTCCGGCTGGCGCTGAGCGTCTAGGGATAAAACGTAGGCACGCTACCCGGCTACTGTTAGTTGTGCGGCAGGTTTAGTTCATGGTCAGTTTAAGTTTCCATCCTTCCAAGAGCTAGTTCATATATATGCTGGGCTATGTTCTCTTGCCATTGAGAACCATAACAGTCCTGGCTCTTGCTAAATTAAGCTAAGTCTTGCTTCTTTGTTTTTTGAGTTACTTGCTTGCTACTAGTTTTGTCCAGCTTGTACTAAATGTGATTTCTGACCTTGCTGGAAGCTCTAGGGGGCTGGTGTTCTCCCCCCGGCCGTTAGACGGTTCGGGGGTTCTTGAATATCCAGTGTGGATATTTTAATAGGGTTTTTGCTGACCATATAAGTCATCTTACTATATTCTGCTATTAGCTAGTGGGCCTCTCTTTGCTAAATACCTAGCTCATTCTTATGTTTGTCTTTTCCTCTTACCTCACCGTTATTATTTGTTGGGGGCTTGTATCCAACTTTTGGGGTCTTTTCTCTGGAGGCAAGAAAGGTCTTTCTTTTCCCTTCTAGGGTTAGTTAGTTCTCCGGCTGGCGCGAGACGTCTAGAACCAACGTAGGCATGTTCCCCGGCTACTTCTATTTGTGGTGCTAGGATTAGATATATGGTCAGCCCAGTTACCACTGCCCTATGAGCTGGTTTTTTGTGTTTGCAGACTTGGTATTGATTCCAGAGACCCTCTGCCATTGGGGTCATAACAGGAAGCTGCATAGAGCCTATTTTGTTTTTTTAGTCCTACTAAGTCTGTCTGCGGTCTCTCCTTCCAATTGTCCTCCACTGAGCACACCAATGCTGCCTGTGTACCCCTGCCACATAATCGAAGCTGCATAGAGCCTATTTTGTTATTTTAGGCCTACTAAGTCTGTCTGTGGTCCCTCCTTCCAATTGTCCTCCACAGGCAGCACACCAATGCTGCCTGTGTACCCCTGCCACATAATGAAAGCTGCATAGAGCCTATTTTGTTATTTTAGGCCTACTAAGTCTGTCTGCGGTCCCTCCTTCCAATTGTCCTTTACTGAGCACACCAATGCTGCCTGTGTACCCCTGCCACATAATGGAAGCTGCATAGAGCCTATTTTGCTATTTTAGGCCTACTAAGTCTGTCTGTGGTTCCTCCTTCCAATTGTCCTCCACTCAGCACACCAATGCTGCCTGTGTACCCCTGCCACATAATGGAAGCTGCATAGAGCCTATTTTGCTTTTTTAGGCCTACTAAGTGTGTCTGCGGTCCCTCCTTCCAATTATCCTCCGCCGAGCACACCAATGCTGCCTTTGTACCCCTGCCACATAATGGAAGCTGCATAGAGCCTATTTTGTTATTTTAGGCCTACTAAGTCTGTCTGCAGTCCCTCCTTCCAATTGTCCTCCACTGAGCACATCAATGCTGCCTGTGTACCCCTGCCTGCCACATAATGGAAGCTGCATAGAGCCTATTTTGTTATTTTAGGCCTACTAAGTCTGTCTGCGGTCCTATCTTCCAACTGTCCTTCACTCAGCACACCAATGCTGCCTATGTACCCCTGCCACATTGGCCTACTATTTTGTTTGGGGCCTACTAACGGTGTCTGCCACTCCCTTGTGTTGTCCTTCACTGTACAAAGCTGAGCTTCAATCTTCAGGCTCTCATTAAGTAGTTGTTGTTAATATGTGTGGTTGGGGCCTACTAACAGTGCCTGCCGCTCCCTGGTGTTGTTCTCCACTGTACAAAGCTGAGCTTCAATCTTCAGGCTCTCATTAAGTGGTTGTTGTTAATATGTGTGGTTGGGGCCTACTAACGGTGTCTGCCGCTCCCTGGTGTTGTTCTCCACTGTACAAAGCTGAGCTTCAATCTTCAGGCTCTCATTAAGTAGTTGATAACAGTGCAGTTGGCCTACTATTTTGTTTGGGGCCTACTAACGGTGTCTGCCGCTCCAAGGTGTTCTCCAGGTTTACTTGCCTGAGCTTCAATCTTCAGGCTCTCATTAAGTAGTTGTTGTTAATATAACACTGCAGTTGGCCTACTAGTGTGGTTGGGGTCTGCTAACGGTGTCTTCCGCTGCTTTCTGTTCTCCACTGAACAGAGCTGAGCTTCAATCTTCAGGCTCTCATTAAGTTGTTGTTTATATAACACTGCAGTTGGCCTACTATTTTGGTTGGGCCTAGTAACGGTGTCTGCCACACCTTGGTGTTGTCCTGTGCTATTTTCCCGAGCTTCAATCTTCAGGCTTTCGGCCTTTATTTGTAATATTAAACTGCATTGGGCCTACTACTGTGGTTAGGCCCTTAAAACGGTGTCTGCCGCTCCTGGGTTTTCTACTCCACTGAACAAACCAATGCCGCCTGGTTAGTCCTGTTACCAATTTTGAACTGCATTTAGTCCACTTTATTATTTGGGCCTATATCTGTGTTTCCTCCTCATCCTGCCCATTGCCCAGCCAGTGCTAGATGAGTATTGTGGTACATTGACCCAGACCACTACATTCCCCTTGCGCGCTACACAGCCACAATCTGACCCTGCTGAAAGTCAGGTTCCCCTTCCCGCATACTATACCACCTTACACAGGGACAAAGAGGAAGGTGCAGATGAAAGTGCAGGTTCCTTCATCAGGTGGGGGTGCATACTCGTTGGCGACGTCACAGGCACAGGGCCCCTCAGAGTACGCAGAAGTTTCACTGCCAGTGGGAGGCGCCCCACCGTGCAAACTCACCGCTGTACTTTGAGGGGCCCTGTGCCAGTGCCAATGCGAACGAGTGGGCTCCCCCTGCTTGCTCAGGATCACAGCACTTGCAAAGTGGAAATACTTACCTCTCACTGCTCCACCGCCGTGACATAGTCCATGTTTCCTGGGCCCACTAAAAACTTGAACCAGCCCTACCCCCCACAACTTTAGCCAAATGACCCCCAATTTCCAATGCCCAACTATTATTATAAAGTTAATTAAGATTGACAAGCTTCAGAAACAAGAATGGATGTTTTTGCCATTAAAATGGGCACTGTAGGTGTTTTCCTGGCCCCCACTCACTGCCGACTATGCTTCCCCATTGACTTGCATTGGGTTTCGTGTTTCGATCGATTCCCGACTTTTCGCGATAATCGGCCGATTGCACTCGACTCGACTTTTGAGATAGTCGGGTTTTCGCAAAACCTTTTGTAAAAGTCGCTCAACCCTAGTTAACACAGTGTTATGTTTATATTTATGTTTTACTGAAATTTTAGCGCAAATATTTTTAATATTTTGATATTGTTTATTTTTCGGATGAATTGAGTGGTTTTCATCCTTATATTTGCTGCAAATTATTTTCAGGCTCCAGTGCAGCGCCCTCCGGTCTATTGTTTATTTAAATGATAAATTATTGCCTGCTAGATCTGTATTGATAAAGGTTGTTTACCTCAAATTTTTATTACTGCAGGATATTTTAACCCCTTTACCCCCAAGGGTGGTTTGCACGTTAATGACCGGGCCAATTTTTACAATTCTGACCAGTGTTTCTTTATGAGGTTATAACTCTGGAATGCTTCAACGGATCCCAGTGATTCTGACATAGTTTTCTCGTGACATATTGTACTTCATGTTAGTAGTAAAATTTATTTGATAATACCTGCATTTATTTGTGAAAAAAATGGAAATTAAAATTTTTAAAATTTCGCAATTTTCCAACTTTGAATTCTTATGCCCTTAAATCACAGAGTTATGTCACACAAAATACTACTACTTTACATCAGCACAATTTTGGAACCAACATTTTTTGTTTATTATGGAGTTATAAGGGTTATAAGTTGACCAGCAATTTCTCATTTTTACAACACCATTTTTTTAGGGACTACATCACATTAAAGAAGTTTATTAACCCTTCAGGTATTTCACAGGAATTTTTGGAATGTTTAAAAAAAAATGAACATTTAACTTTTTTTCACAAAAAAATTACTTTAGCTCCAATTTGTTTTATTTTACCAAGGGTAACAGGAGAAATTGAACCCCAAAAGTTGTTGTGCAATTTGTTCTGAGTATGCTGCAACCCCATATGTGGGGGTAAACCACTGTTGGGCGCATGGCAGAGCTCGGAAGGGAAGGAGCGCCGTTTGACTTTTCATTGCAAACTGGAATTGAGATGGGATGCCATGTCGTATTGGAGAGCCACTGATGTGCCTAAACATTGAAACCTCCCACAAGTGACACCAATTTGGATAGTAGACCCCCTAAGGAACTTATCTAGATGTGTGCTGAGCACTTTGACCCTCGAAGTGCTTCACAGAAGTTTATAATGTAGAGCTGTAAAAATAAAAAATCATATTTTTTCACAAAAATGACCCTTCTGCCCCAATTTTTTATTTTCCCAAAGGTAACAGAAGAAATTGGACCCCAAAATTTGTTGTGCAATTTGTCCTGAGTACGCTGATACCCCATATGTGGGGGTAAACCACTGTTTGGGCGCATGGCAGAGCTCGGAAGGGAAGGAGCACCGTTTGACTTTTCAATGCAAAATTGACTGGAATTGAGATGGGACGCCATGTGGCGTTTGGAGAGCCCCTGATGTGCCTAAATATTGAAACCCCACACAAGTGACAACATTTTGGAAAGTAGACCCCCTAAGGAACTTATCTAGATGTGTGGTGAGCACTTTGAACCCCCAAGTGATTGGGGGAAGGAGCGCCGTTTGGAACGCAGACTTAGATGGAATGGTCTGAAGGTGTCACATTGCGTTTGCAGAGCCCCTGATGTACCTAAACAGTAGAAACCCCCCACAAGTGACCCCATTTTGAAAACTAGACCCCCCAAGGAACTTAGCTAGATGTGTTGTGAGAACTTTGAACCCCCAAGTGTTTCACTACAGTTTATAACGCAGAGCCGTGAAAATAAAATCATTTTTTCTCACAAAAATGATTTTTTAGCCCCCAAATTTTTAATTTCACAGTTGTTATACAATTTGTCCTGAGTATGCTGATACCCCATTTGTTGGAGAAGTCCCCTGTTTTGGCACACGGGAGAGCTCAGAAGGGAAGGAGCACTGTTTTACTTTTTCAAAAAAAGAATTGGCTGGAATTGAGATCGGATGCCATATCGCGTTTGGAGAGCCCGTGATGAGCCTAAACAGTGAAAACCCCCAATTCTAACTGAAACCCTAACCCAAACACACCCCTAACCCTAATCCCAACCCTAACCATACCCCTAACCAGAACATGGCCCTAACCATAATCCCAACCACACTCCTAACCCCAACACACCCCTAACCCTAATCCCAACCATAACCCCAACCACATTCCAAACCCTGACACACCCCTAACCCTAATCACAATCCTAATTCCAACCAAAAATGTAATCCAAACCCTAACCATAACTTTACCCCAACCCTAACTTTAGTCCCAACCCTAACCCTAACTTTAGCCCCAATCCTAATCCTAACTTTAGCCCCAACCCTAACTGTAGCCCCAACCCTAACTGTAGCCCTAACCCTAAATTAGCCTCATCCCTAACCCTAACTTTAGCCCCAACCGTAACCCTTACTTTAGCCCCAACCCTAACCTTAAATTTAGCCCTAACCCTAACTTTAGCACCAACCCTAACCCTAACTTTAGCCCTAACCCTAACTGTAGCCCCAACCCTAACTGTAGCCCTAACCCTAACTTTAGCCCCAACCCTAACCCTATCCTTAGCCCCAACGCTAACTTTAGCTTCAACCCCAACCCTAACCAAAATGGGAAAATGGAAATAAATACATTTTTTAAATTGTATTATATTTCCCTAACTAAGGGGGTGATGAAGGGGGTTTGATTTACTTTTATAGCGGGTTTTTTAGCAGATTTTTTTGATTGGCAGCTGTCACTAAAAGACGCTTTTTATTGCGAAAAATAGTTTTTGCGTCTCCACATTTTGAGAGCTATAATTTTCCCATATTTTGGTCCACAGAGTCATGTGAGGTCTTGTTTTTTGTGGGACGAGTTGACATTTTTACTGGTACTATATTCGGGCATGTGACATTTTTTGATCGTGTTTTATTCTGATTTTTGTGAGGCAGAATGAACAATAACCAGCAATTCGTGAATTTCTTTTGGGGAGGCGTTTATACCGTTCCACTTTTGATAAAATTGATAAAGCAGTTTTATTCTTCGGGTCAGTACAATTACAGCGATACCTCATTTATATAATTTTTTTATGTTTTGGCGCTTTTATACGCTAAAATCTATTTTATATAAAAAATAATTATTTTTGCATTGCTTTATTCTGAGGACTATAACGTTTTCATTTTTTTCTGATGATGCTGTATGGTGGCTCGCTTTTTGCGTAACAAGATGATGTTTTCAGCGGTGCCATGTTTATTTATATCTGTCTTTTTGATCGCGTGCTATTCCACTTTTTGTTCAGCGGTATGACAATAAAGCGTTCTTTTTTGCCTCGTTTTTATTTATTTTTTTATGGTGATCACTGAAGGGGTTAAATAGTGGGACCGTTTTATAGGTCGGGTCGTTACGGATGCGGCGATACTAAATATGTGTACTTTTATTGTTTTTTTTATTTAGATAAAGAAATGTATTTATTGGAACAATATATTTTTTTTCATTATTTAGGATTTTTTTTTTTTTTACACGTGTAAATATTATTTTTTTCTTTTTTACTTTGTCCCAGGGTGGGACATCACTATATATTGTCAGATCGCTGCTCTGACACTTTGCAAAGCACTGTGACAGGCAGTACTCCAGGCTTGCCTATTTTCAGTAAGTCGGTATAAAAATAACTTTTCATTTGACATGTCCCTTATGAATGTGTTTCTGGATCCCAGTGTCCTCCTTTCAGGATTTTCCTTACCAATGAACTAAATGTAAGAAACACAAAATAAATTAATTAATATGATGCTTAAAACACGATGGAAATTCCAGAATCCTAACAGTTTGCACATTCCTTCCAAATGATGAAGAAATGGGATCAGAGGATGAAAATGACATAAAAGTGAAAAGTAGCAAGAAAAACATGTTACATTTTTCACGCTTTCACCTACTGTCTTCAACTATCTTAGAAAAGCAACTTATCTAAAAACAAAGGCAATTAACTAATCAATGGCCATGATAGTGACAGGTCTCAAATAGTGATTAGCTGAAAACTTTCTGCCATTTTCAGTGTGTTGGGATGGGGCTTGGAAATATGGAGCAGCGGAGTCTCTACTTCCTAAGGAAGTAAATATTGTGGTCACCAATTGGCTAGTGGCCATTTCCTTTGTATCAAGACAGGACCAAGAGCAAGAGCCTGACATGGACCCAGTAACCATTGAAACGGGAGCTGTGGAGATCAGTAAGGGTACGTATATCTTCTTATATATTTTTTTAAGCCCCTTTGAACCTAGACTCTTTTAGGCCCCTTTCGTTTGAGAGCTGTCTTAGATTTGTGGGAAAAGTGTTTTTACAACACTGAAATGACTGTACAAATAATGATTCAGGTGCAGATTGGGTACCAGACACAGTATAAAAAGCAGAATCAGGATTTTTACTTTTTTTCAATGAATGTTGTGTATACAATAGAGACAATGAGAGTGCCAACCTTAAGCCCCAATTATAAAGGAAGCACATGATGTAGTAAAAATTGACCCCCTTTTAGGACTTCCCTATGAGATAGAAAAAAAAAGAAAAGCCTTTTTAGCAGAGTTTGAAAATAAACAATATACCAATGTGACAGGGTCACTGGCACGATATGTGAGGGGAGATATGTGTCACGGAAACTGCTTTCCTTCGTGATCTAGAAACCTATAAATTTCTTTTCAGCATGATATGTGCTGAAGGAGTTAAAGGGGTTGTCCACTACTTTCAATTAACCCCCCAATCTATCCCCCCGGGGCCCTTAATGAATTTTGTAAATACCTTCTGTTGCCGTTTTAGCCTGTGAGCGGCACCAGGCTGCAGCCGCCACTAATTTCCGCCAATGTCACATCAATTTCCAGACTCTGGAAATTGACATGACGTTATTAGTAGGAGTGACCCAGCCTCCACAAACAGCGGTCACTCATCAAGAGTGACTGGTCTGTGGGCTGTGTTGGGGGCTGTGGGGCTAGGCTGGGATGTGCAGGCTGGGATAGGATGGGCAGGGCTGTGCTGGGATGGGCGGGGCTGCACTGGGATTTGCGGGCTTGGGGGAGTCTGTGTGGCTGCTCTGGGATGTGTGGGCGCCGGGATGTGCGGGAGCCAGGCGGTGCGGTGGGGCTGCTCTGGGATGTGTGGGCGCCGGGCGGTGCTGGGGTCTGCGGGTAAGTGCGGTTGGTCCACTGGCCGTACTGGGGTCTGCTTCGGGTGGGTCATTGGTGTGTCTGTCTCTGTGTGCATGCATCTTCCGATGGGGATACAAGTCCCATCGGGCTCTGCCTGCTACAGTGACAGTGAGTGAAACATTAGCCAATGATGGGACAGTAGTAGTCCCATCATCCAGCTAATGTGTTGAATGTAAAAAAAGCACATACACATATACAGACATACAACATACATACAGACATACATACAGACATACAACATACATACAGCATACATACAGACATACATACAGACATACAACATACATACAACATGCATACAGACATAAAACATACATACAGACATACATTCAGACATACAACATACATACATACAGACATACAAACAGACATACAACATACATACAGACATACATACAGACATACAGACAGACATATAACATACATACAGACATAAAACATACATACAGACATGCAACATACACCATGCAACATACACCATGCAACATGCAACATACGACATGCAACGTGCGACATGCAACATGAGACATGCAACATGTGACATGCAACGTGTGACATGCAACATGAAACATGCAACATGCTGCATGAGACATGCAATGTGTGCCATGCGACATGCGACATGAAACACGCAACATGCGGCATGCGACATGCAACATGCGCCATGAAACATTCGACATATGGCAGGCAACATGCAACATGTGGCATGCAACATGTGGCATGCAATGTGCGCCATGCAACATAGACATGCAATGTGCAAAATGCAACATGCGACATACAACGTTCGACATGCAACGTGCAACACGCGACACACAACATGCGGCATGCAACATGCGACATGCAATATGCGTCATACGTCATGCAACGTGTGACATGCGGCATGCGACATGCAACATGCGACGTGCAACATGCAACATGAAACATGCGACGTGCAACCTGTGACATGACACATGCAACATTCAACATACGACATGCAACATACACCATGCAACATACAACACATACATACAGTACATGCAACATACATATAGTACATACATATACACTATGTTCCAAATTATTATGCAAATTACATTTTTATCAGATTTTCCTAAATGGTCAGTGCAAATGACAGTCAGTCTAATAAAAGTCATCACCCGTTAGATTATACATCGAATTTTATTGAAGAAACCTCCCAATGATAACAGTATAATCTCCAAAATGAATAAAAACTCAAAATGCACTGTTCCAAATTATTAGGCACAGTAGAATTTCTAAACATTTGATATGTTTTAAAGAACTGAAAATGCTCATTTGTGGAATTTTCAGCATTAGGAGGTCACATTCACTGAACAAAAAAGCTATTTAATGCCAAAACATCCCAACAGGCCAAGTTACATGTTAACATAGGACCCTTCTTTGATGTCACCTTTACAATTCTTGCATCCATTGAACTTGGGAGTTTTTGGAGAGTTTCTGCTTGTATTTCTTTGCATGAAGTTGGAATAGCCTCCCAGAGCTGCTGTTTGGATGTGAACTGCCTCCCACCCTCATAGATCTTTTGCTTGATGATCCTCTAAAGGTTCTCTATAGGGTTGAGGTCAGGGGAAGATGGTGGCCACACCATGAGTTTATCTCCTTTTATGCCCATAACAGCTAATGGCTCAGAGGTATTCTTTGCAGCATGAGATGGTGCATTGTCATGCATGAAGATGATTTTGCTCCTGAAGGCACGTTTCTGCTTTTTAGACCACAGAAGAAAGTTGTCAGTCAGAAACTCTATATACTTTGCAGAGGTCATTTTCACATCTTCAGGAACCTTAAAGGGCCCCACCAGCTGTTTCCCCATGATTCCAGCCCAAAACATAACTCCTCCACCTCCTTGCTGACGTCTCAGCCTTGTTGGGACATGGTGGCCATCCACCAACCATCCAATACTCCATCCATCTGGACCATCCAGGGTTGCTCAACACTTATCAGTAAACAAGACTGTTTGGAAATTAGTCTTCATGTATGTGTGGGCCCAATACAACCATTTCTGCTTGTGAACTCTGTTTAAGGGTGGCCGAATAGTAGGTTTATGCACCACAGCAAGCCTTTGAAGGAGCCTACACCTTGAGGTTCGAGGGACTCCAGAGGCACCAGCAGCTTTAAATATCTGTTTGCTGCTTTGTAATGGCTTTTTAGCAGCTGCTCTCTTAATCCGATGAACTTGACTGGCAGAAATCTTCCTCATTATGCCTTTATCAGCACAAACACATTTGTGCTCAGATACAGCCACAAATCTCTTAAAAGTATGATGATCACGCTTATGTTTTTGGAAAATTTCTAATGTTTTCATCCCTTCACCAAGGCATTGCACTATTTGATGTTTTTCAGCAGCAAAGAGATCCTTTTTCTTTCCCATGTTACTTGAAAACTGTGACCTGCTTAATAATGTGGAACATAATTTTTAAGTAGTTTTCCTTTAATTAGAATCACCTGGAAAACCAATTATCACATGTGTTTAAGATTGATTTCAGTGATCCATTGAGCCCTGAGACACAATACCATCCACGAGTTTATTTGAAAAACAAAACAATTAAATCTTTATGACACTTAAATCCAATATGCATAATAATTTGGAACACAGTGTAGACATAAAGTACATATAACATAGAGTACATACTCACCATCACCTTGTCACCTTGATCCCCGAAGCCAGTGTCACCTGTAAATAATATTAAAATAATAAACAAACAATATACTCCCTGATCCGCAGATATCCAATTAAAACGAGTGTCCCACGACGATCTCCCATGGAGAGCAGCAGCATCAGCTGATGTGACCACTCTCCAGGGGCTCCAGGAATACAATGATGGAAGGTATCATTCCACTGTATTCCTCACAATGTATTCCTACGCCCCTGTGAGAAAATAGTCCCTAGTCTCACTTCTGGCACTGCTGTGTGGGAAAATTCCCACACAGCTTTGCCATAAAATGAGACCCTGAACTGAGGTAACTTCCTCAGTGATGTACTGCAGGAGCCATTATCTCCTGTCAGTGTGTCACTGAAGGTCTATAGAGCAGTGACTTCACCCGATGTCACTGTTCTATAGGGGAGATCGTCGTGGGACATTTGTTATTAATTGGACTATGGCGGACAGGTAGTATACGGTTTATTATTTTTAATTTTTTGCAGGCGATCGAGTATGGTAAGTATGGTGAAATTAAGAATATTAAAATACTTTTTTCTAACTGTGTCTTTTTTTAACCCTTTCACTACTCTAGGATTAATAATGGATAGGCGTCTTATTGACATCTCTCCATTATTAACCCGGCTTAATGTCACCTTATAATAGCAAGGTGACATAAACCCCTTATTACCCCATATCCCACCGCTACAGGGGAGTAGGAAGAGAGGGGCTAAGTGCCGAAATTGGCGCATCTTACGGATGCGCCATTTCTGGGGCGGCTGCAGGCTGGTATTTGTAGCCAGGGTGGCCAATATCCATGGCCCCTCTCTAGGCTATGAATATCAGCCCGCAGCTGTCTGCGTAGCCTTTCTGGCTATAAAATATAGGGGGACCCCACGTCATTTTTTGGGGGGTCCCCCTATTTTACTAGCCAGTAAAGGCTACGCAGACAGATGTGGGCTGATATTCATAGCCTGGGAGGGGCCATGGGTATTAACCCCTTCCCAGGCTTCAAATATTGGCCCCCGGCCGTCGGTTTTCCCCCTCTGGCGCAGAGCCCACGCCATTTTTTTAATTAATTTTTTTTAACTGAAACATATTGTTCATTAACTCCTTACTGCCAGCTGATGGAATAGTACGTCAGCTGGCAGAGTCCCCCACTTTGAGGTGGGTTTCAGCGGTGAGCCCACTTCAAAGACACAACTTGTCAGCTGTTTTCAATAAAAAATTACATGATCGCTAAACGGCGTAGCGATAAAAAAAATCAAAAGCCAAAATTATGTTTTTTTGGTCGCCGCGACATTGCATTAAAATGCAATAATGGGCGATCAAAAGAACGTACCTGCACAAAAGTGGTATCATTAAAAACATCAGCTCGGCACACAAAAAATTAGCCCTCACCCAACCCGGTATCTCAGAAAATATAGACACTACTGGTATCAGAAAATGGAGCAATTATTTTATTTATTTTTTTAGCAAGTTTGGAATTTTTTTTCACCACTTAGATAAAAAAGAACCTAGGCATGTTTGGTGTCTATGAACTCATAATGACCTGGAGAATCATAATGGCAAGCCAGTTTTAGGCTGTGTGCACACGTTGCAGATTTAGGTGCAGAATCTTCTGCACAAAATCTGCATCTCCTGTTTTTTTTGGTGCGGTTTTGATTCAGTTTTTGGTGCAGGTGTTGGTGCGTTTTTTTGTGCAGTTTTTGCTCAGTTTTGATCCAGTTTTTGATGCGTTTTTATGCAGTTTTTGGTCCGGTTCTTTCTCTGCTTTTTTCGCGGTTTTGATGTGTTTTTGATACAATTTATGGTGCATTTTTGCACGTTTTTAATGCAGTTTTTGGTGCGTTTTTTGCACGGTTTTGATGCGTTTTTGATGCAGTTTTTGGTGTGGTTTTGATGCGGTTTTTGATGCCATTTTGTTGCAGTTTTTGGTGCAGTTTTGATGCATTTTTGATGCAGATTTTGATGCAGTTTTCGTGCTGTTTTTGGTGCAGTTTTGATGCGTCTTGGTGCTGTTTTTGGTGCGGTTTTTGCGCAGTTTCGATGCATTTTTTAATTCATTTTGGTGTGGTTTTTGCGCAGTTTTTATGCGTTTTTGAAAGATTAAATAAAGATGTATTATTGAACAAAAAAAAAGATTTCTGATGTCATTATTGTCCAACCTCCTCTTTTACATTTGTTCAACCCACACTCCATTACACACACCGATAGACCGATAGATGAGATGGATAGACAGATCTACATATAGATAGATCTATAGATGCATTCATCTATCTATTCATATATCTATCTATAGATATATCTGGATAGATATATCTATTGATAGATGTATGGATAGTGTAGTGTGTGTGTCCACTGTCCGGATTACATCTGGATTAGCTGCAGATTGGATGCTGCGTACTTGTAGCCCCATTGGATGATGCCTGCACACACACCCCCAAAGACCCCCAGCACAGCCCCACACACACCCGAACAGTCCTGCACACACCCGAACAGCCCCGCACACACCTGAACAGTCCCGCACACACCTGAATAGCCCCGCACACACCAGAACAGCCCCGCACACACCTGAACAGTCCCGCACACACCCGCATACACCCGAACAGTCCCGCACACACACCCGAACAGTCCCGCACACACCTGAACAGCCCCGCACACACCCAAACAGTCCCGTACACACCCGCACAGCCCCGCACATACTCGATCAGCCCCGCACACACCTGAACAGCCCAGCACACACCTGAATAGCCCCGCACACACCCGAACAGTCCCGCACACATCCGCATACACCCGAACAGTCCCGCACGCACACCCGAACAGTCCCGCACACACCTGAACAGCCCCGCACACACCCAAACAGTCCCGTACACACCGGCACAGCCCTGCACACACCTGAATAGCCCCGCACACACCCGAACAGCCCAGCCCCGCACACACCCAAACAGCCCCGCACACACCTGAACAGTCCCGCACACACCTGAATAGCCCCACACACACCCGAACAGTCCCGTACACACCCGCATACACCCGAACAGTCCCGCACACACACCCGAACAGTCCCGCACACACCTGAACAGCCTCGCACACACCCAAACAGTCCCGTACACACCCCAACAGTCCCGCACAAACCCAAACAGTCCTGCACACACCTGCACACATCTGAACAGCCCACAGACCCCGCCCGCACACACACACACAGTCACCACCCACACTCCGCCCACACACTTCCCTCCTCCCAAACTGTAGCATTTCTCGGACCCACATCCGCAGCAAAACTGTAAATCTTTTTTTACATGTGCCGCTTTGCTGCGGATGTGCCCGACTCAATGCAAGTCTAAGGGTGCAGAAACGCTGCAGTTCCGCACAAAAAGTGACATGCTGCGGAAAAAAAGAGCTGCGTTTTGGTGTGGCTTTTTCCGCAGCATGTGCACAACAAGTCTGCTGCTCCAATAGACTTACATTGGTTGTGCACCACACTGCGGGTTTGATGCAATTCCATGCGGCAAAAAACACTGCGGATCTGCAATCAAATCCACAACATGTGCACACAGCCTTAGCATTTAATGAACCTAGCAAATAAAAACAAGCAAAAAGCAAGTATGGGATTGCACTTTTTTTGCAATTTCATTGCACTTCGAATTTTTTTCACATTTTCTGTTACATGACATGGTAAAACCAATTGTGTTGTTCAAAAGTAGAACTTGTCCCGCAAAAGACAAGCCCTCACATGGCCATATTGACTGAAAAATTATGGCTCTGGAAAGAAGGGGAGCGATAAATGAAAACGAAAAAATGAAAAAAGCTCCAGGGCTGAAGGGGTTTAGAAACATGGATATGGACATATCTATGGAAATAGATATAGATATATAGATATATCTCTGCATCTATCTATCTGTGTGTAATGGAGTGTGGGTTGGACAAATGTAAAAGAGGAGGTTGGACAGAAATGACATCACAAATCTTTTTGAAGATAGAGGAGGGAGAGGAGGGAGAGGAGGGAGAGGAGGGAGTGTTTTGGAGTGGGTGTGCTAGGTTCGGGCTTAGAGGCCAGTGCAATGCATCATGGAACTTGTAGTATTAGAGCACAATAAGTCAGGAGAAAGGAAGTTGTCGATTAACCCCATGAGAGCTGGATCCAGCGCTGAAGATGTGCTGCTACAGCATGATAAAAGGTAATATTGCTAAAATAAACACAGTGGATGTTTTCAGTGGCACATAATAGCAAGATTTATGAAAAAAAGTTATTGTAGTGGACAACTTCTTTAAGTGGCCATGTTATGGGCGGGTTTTTAGGTGAGTAGGTAGGAGATGGGCTGGACGCCTACTCACCATATTTACACCTCAAGGATATGGCTGGGGAAATAAATGTCTAGACATTTTTTTCTGGGGTCTGTTTTGTGTAGAGGCAAGCAAGCCCAAGGCTGATGCTCCTGTGAGATCTACCATATGCGTTGGCCCAGAAGTGCTGAGCAGGACTGCTTATGAACTTTTTATTTCCTTTTGATCCGGAAAGGCTGTTTTTTCTGTTACCATTTTAAGGTTTATGATACAATAAACCACTTGGAGACTTTAAGTCACATGTGCCTGTGTCTACCTCGAGAAGCAGCTAAGTGAGCTGACCTGCCACAAGTGGTGTTTTGGATGTGGGCAAACTTTCCTGGAATGCGTGTAGCAGCGGTGCACAAAATGTATGTCCTGGGTTAAGGCAGCTATGGAGATGGAACAGCGGTAGGACAAAGTGGACGAGCTACTCAAGCACCTGATCCTGAGCCAGCAGGTACAGCAGGAGACTTATAAGCTCCTCCCCTATGTCAAGGTGATGACTCCTGCATCCAGAAAGCGGTAAGATGAGCCATGCAAAAGATGACCCCAGGGGAAGATTTTGACTGTTTTTGAATGGGCTGCAGAGCAGTGGGCGGAGGTGCTAGCCCCCTATCTGATAGATGAACCCCAGAAAGCTTATTTTGACTTGGCCTTGCAGGATGCCCAGGAATATGCTAAGTTGAAACCAGAGAACTGTGTCGGGACTCTTGGACTCTGGGAGCTTGGTGACCCTGATAAGGGCCACGCTTCCCCACCAGTTGATCACAGGGAAACATGTGGGCATCCGCTGTATCCACAGGGATGCCAAAGACTGCCTTGTTGCCAAAGTGTTGAATAAAATGAGCTGTGGTACAGAGTTTCATGAGGTCGGGGTAGTCAGAGACTTGCTGCACCCCATGATAATCAGGTGGGACTTCAGCCTGTTCTGGGACTTGTGGGGAAAAGCAGGAGTTTCCAGTGTCTCAGGCAGAAGCCAGCATAACCCTGATGAGTCCCCAATGCAGTCAGAGGTGGAGGAGTTCGCCTTGTGTGTCCTAGCTGGTGATGAGGATGAATCGGTGACCAGGGAGGGTGAGCTTCCTGAGCTGGGGGTTTCTGGAGAAAATATTGGGACTGCTCAAATGCAGGATCTTACTCTAAAAGGGGCCTTTGAAAATGTGTCTCTGTTTGATGGGGTTGCTCAAGAGCCGAGAGCTGACATCAGGCACCCACACTTTGCAGTAAATAGCGGATTGCTGTATACAGTGACTACACTGAGGGGAGGTGAAATAGTGGACCAGTTGTTGGCTCCAGGGCCATACCGGCTGAGTGTTCTAGACATGGCCCATTCACATGTTTAGGGGCGACATATGGGGTGGAGAAAATGCAGGAGAGAATACTGCAGTGGTTCTATTGGCTGGTATGTTATCGGGAGATCCTGAATTATTGTAGATCCTGCCCCAAGTGCCAGATAACCGCTCCCTCTGTGCACTTACAAAGTCCTTTAGTCCCTTTACCAGTTTGAGTGGATTGCCATGAACCTAGTAGGTCCATTAGTTAAGTCAGCATGAGTGCAGCAATATATCCTAGTGTTCATGGACTTTGCGACCTGGTACCCTGAAGCAGTGCCCCTATGAAACTCTTCGGCTAAGAGTATCACCTGGGAACTTGTCCATAGTTTTGCTAGAATGGGCTGGCCGAAGGAGATTCTGACAGACTAGGTAACCCCCTTCATAAGAAAGGTTATGAAAGAACTCTATAGGGTCCTCCAGATTGCCAAGCTGCGAACCTCAGTGTATCATCCACAGACCGACCGCCTAATAGAGTGCTTCAGTTTAACCCTGAATGCCATGCTCAAAAAGGTCATTGAGAAGGACAGTCAAGACTGGGACTACCTGCTTCTGTTTCTGCTTTTCTTCATCAGGGAAGTTCCCCATGCCTTTTCTGGCTTCTCACCATTCGAGCTTCTGTATGGTCGATATCCGCGAGGACTCCTGGACATCACCAAGGAAATGTGGGAAGCTGAGGTCACGCCACATCGGAGCATTATAGAGCATGTTGCCCAGCTGCAGGAGATAATGGTGAAAGTGATGCCTATTGTGAAGGAGCATCTTCTCCAGGCACAGGAAGCACAGGCAAGGATGTATAACCAATCAGCGAGGTTGAGGCAGTTGCAGCCAGGGGACCGTGTGCTAATGCTTATCCCCACAGTGGAGAGCAAGTTCCTAGCCAGGCCCATATGAGGTGATGGAAAAGCTGGGCAAAGTTAGTTACAAGGTACACTAGCCAGGGAGAAGGAAGCCGCACCAGGTCTGTAATGTGAACTTGCTAAAACCCAGGAAGAGACTGAGAATCGCTAGACACCCCTTGCCTGGGAGCTAGTCCCAAAGTCACCGTGGACAATGTCACCAGTGCAGAGACTTTGATGCCAGCCCAGAGGCAACAGTGTTGGGAGCTGTTGCAGCGGAACCGGGATCTATTCTCAGAGTTGCAAGCGGTCAAGCATGACGTGTTGACAGAACCGCACATAAAGCTGAACCTCAAGACCTAAAGCATTCCAGAAGCACGGAGAGAGGTGATATCCTATGAGGTGAAGAGGATGCTAGACCTTGAGGTGATAGAGGAGTCGAAAAGTGGTTGGACAAGTCCTATCGTCCTCATACCAAAGCCTGATGGTGAGTGGCAATTGTGCCACAACTACCACAAGCTGAATGAAGTCTCTAGTTTTGATGCTTACCCGATGCCTCCTGTGGACGAACTCATTGAGAGACTTTGACCTGTAAGATATTTTAGAACATTGGACCTGTTGATGGGCTATTGGTAGTGTTGAGCGATACCGTCCGATACTTGAAAGTATCGGTATCGGAAAGTATCGGCCGATACCGGCAAAGTATCGGATCTCGCCGATACCGATACCCGATACCAATACAAGTCAATGGGACTCAAGTATTGGAAGGTATCCCTGATGGTTCCCAGGGTCTGAATGAGAGGAAACTCTCCTTCAGGCCCTGGGATCCATATGAATGTGTAAAATAAAGAATTAAAATAAAAAATATTGATATACTCACCTCTCCGACGCAGCCTGGACCTTACCGCTGTGAACCGGCAGCCTTCTTTGCTTAAAATGAGCGCGTTCAGTACCTTCCATGACGTCACGGCTTCTGATTGGTCGCGTGCTGCTCATGTGACCGCCACGCGACCAATCAGAAGCCATGACGTCATCCCTCAGGTCCTAAATTCCTAGAAGGGAATTTAGGACCTGAGGGATGACGTCGCGGCTTGTGATTGGTCGCGTGGCGGTCACATGAGCGGCACGCGACCAATCAGAAGCCATGACGTCATGGAAGGTGCTGAACGCGCTCATTTTAAGCAAAGCAGGCTGCCGGTTACTACCAGGGCGCGTCAGAGGGTGAGTATATCCCTATTTTTTATTTTAATTCTTTATTTTTTACATGGATATGGATCCCAGGGCCTGAAGGAGAGTTTCCTCTCCTTCAGACCCTGGGAACCATACACTGGGAACTTCCGATTCCGATTCCCGATACCACAAAAGTATCGGATCTCGGTATCGGAATTCCGATACCGCAAGTATCGGCCGATACCCGATACTTGCGGTATCGGAATGCTCAACACTAGCTATTGGCAAATCTAAATGTCCCAGAGTGCCAAGGAGAAGACAGCCTTCTCGAAGCCTGATGGGTATTTTCAATACACCAGGATGCCCTTTGGTCTGGAAGGCGCCTCGGCCATCATCCAGAGGGCAAAGGATCAGATTCTGGCTCCACATTAAAAGTATGCCTCGATGACATAGTGGTCTTTAGCCCTGACTGCACTAGTCATCTACCAAAAGTGTAGGCGGTTCAGGATGCTTTAAGAAATCCCAAAAAATGTGCCATAGGGAAGGAAGAGGCCAAGTACCTAGGCTATGTCATCAGTAGGGTTGAGCGAAACGGGTCGATCATTTTCAAAAGTCGCCGACTTTTGGCTAAGTCGGCGTCTCATGAAACCCGATCCGACCCCTGTGCTTGTCGGCCATGCGGTACGCGACTTTCGCGCCAAAGTCGCGTTTCAATGACGCGAAAAGCGCCATTTCTCAGCCAATGAAGGTGAACGCAGAGTGTGGGCAGCGTGATGACATAGATCCTGGTCCCCACCATCTTAGAGAAGGGCATTGCAGTGATTGGCTTGCTGTCTGCGGCGTCACAGGGGCTATAAAGGGGCGTTCCCGCCGACCGCCATCTTACTGCTGCTGATCTGAGCTTAGGGAGAGGTTGCTGCCGCTTCGTCAGAAGCAGGGAGAGCGTTAGGCAGGGTCCACTAACCACCAAACCGCTTGTGCTGTAGCGATTTCCACTGTCCAACACCACCTTCGGTGTGCAGGAACAGTGGAAGCTATTTTTTTTTTTTTTTCCTCAGCGCTGTAGCTCATTGGGCTGCCCTAGAAGGCTCCGTGATAGCTGTATTGCTGTGTGTACGCCACTGTGGAAACCAACTGCTTTTTTCAAAGCACATATCCTCTTGTTCCTTTCTGCACAGCTATCTTTTTTGTTTGTCCACACTTTTTATTTAATTTGTGCATCAGTCCACTCCTATTGCTGCCTGCCATACCTGGCTTAGATTACTGCAGGGAGATAGTAATTGTAGGACAGTCCCTGTTTTTTTTTTTTTTTTTTTGTGGGAGATTAAGATTGGCATTTCTGCTACAGTGCCATCCCTGTGTGTGCCATCTCTCACTGAGTGGGCCATAGAAAGCCTATTTATTTTTTCCGTGATTTGTGTTCTAAATTCTACCTCAACACAAAAACACTACATCAATCAGTGGTAGAAAAATATTGGCCTCAGTCAGGGCTTGTGTGCCACTGCTGTGTGTGCTATCTCTTATTCAGTGGGCTATAGAAAGCCTATTTATTTATTTATTTTTTTTCTTATTATTTGGTTTCTAAAGTCTCCCTGAAAAAAAAAAAAAAAATAAAAAAACAGTGGGAGAGTAATATTGCCCTTTCAGCTTGTGTGCCAGTCTTGACTCCTGGGTGTGCCACCTCTCTCTCTCATTCAGTGGGCCATAGAAAGCCTTTTTTTTTTTTTTTTTAATATTATTGGGTTTCTAAAGTCTCCCTTAAAAAACAAAAAATACATAAAAAAACAGTGGGAGAGTAATATTGCCCTTTCAGCTTGTGTGCCAGTCTTGACTCCTGGGTGTGCCACCTCTCTCTCTCATTCAGTGGGCCATAGAAAGGCTATTTATTTTTTTGGTTTTTTTAATATTATTTGGTTTCTAAAGTCTCCCTGAAAATAAAAAAAAAAAAACTTAAAAAAACAGTGGGAGAGTAATATTGCCCTTTCAGCTTGTGCGCCAGTCTTGACTCCTGGGTGTGCCACCTCTCTCTCTCTAATTGTGGGCCATAGAAAGCCTTTTTTTTTTTGTTTTTTTTTTAATATTATTTGGTTTCTAAAGTCTCCCTTAAAAAACAAAAAATACATAAAAAAACAGTGGGAGAGTAATATTGCCCTTTCAGCTTGTGTGCCAGTCTTGACTCCTGGGTGTGCCACCTCTCTCTCTCATTCAGTGGGCCATAGAAAGGCTATTTATTTTTTTGGTTTTTTTAATATTATTTGGTTTCTAAAGTCTCCCTGAAAATAAAAAAAAAAAACAGTGGGAGAGTAATATTGCCCTTTCAGCTTGTGCGCCAGTCTTGACTCCTGGGTGTGCCACCTCTCTCTCTCTAATTGTGGGCCATAGAAAGCCTTTTTTTTTTTTTTTTTTTAAATATTATTGGGTTTCTAAAGTCTCCCTTAAAAAACAAAAAATACATAAAAAAACAGTGGGAGAGTAATATTGCCCTTTCAGCTTGTGTGCCAGTCTTGACTCCTGGGTGTGCCACCTCTCTCTCTCTTATTGTGGGCCATAGAAAGGCTATTTATTTTTTTGGTTTTTTTAATATTATTTGGTTTCTAAAGTCTCCCTGAAAAAAAAAAAAAACTTAAAAAAACAGTGGGAGAGTAATATTGCCCTTTCAGCTTGTGCGCCAGTCTTGACTCCTGGGTGTGCCACCTCTCTCTCTCTCTAATTGTGGGCCATAGAAAGCCTTTTTTTTTTTTTTTTTTTTTTTAATATTATTTGGTTTCTAAAGTCTCCCTTAAAAAACAAAAAATACATAAAAAAACAGTGGGAGAGTAATATTGCCCTTTCAGCTTGTGTGCCAGTCTTGACTCCTGGGTGTGCCACCTCTCTCTCTCATTCAGTGGGCCATAGAAAGGCTATTTATTTTTTTGGTTTTTTTAATATTATTTGGTTTCTAAAGTCTCCCTGAAAATAAAAAAAAAACTTAAAAAAACAGTGGGAGAGTAATATTGCCCTTTCAGCTTGTGCGCCAGTCTTGACTCCTGGGTGTGCCACCTCTCTCTCTCATTCAGTGGGCCATAGAAAGGCTATTTATTTTTTTGTTTTTTTTAATATTATTTGGTTTCTAAAGTCTCCCTGAGAAAAAAATAAAAATAAATTAGGTGGGAGATTAATATTGACATTAGTGCTTGAGTGACAGTCCTGCGTGTGTGTCATCTCTGTGATTTTGTGCCACAGAAAACAGAGTGTGTAACATTGTGCCTGATTTTCCTTGTGGTCTCACCAACCTGTTAAGGGATATTGAAATCATACTGAAGTTATAGCTCACCGTGTAAGTTGTTTGACAGCAACAAATAAAGTTACTTTGGTTAAGATTTTAAAACAATGAGGAAGTCTGGTGCAAGAGGTCGTCGTGGGCGTTCATTGTCAGCTGGTAATGATGGTAGTGGTAGTGGAGCATCAGGTGGTCGTGGGGATAAAAATATTCCACCTAAGTCTGGAGCTGTGGAGCCAGTTTCGTCGTCAGGCTACACAAGGCCTCGAACGCTCTCTTTTCTGGGAGTAGGAAAACCGCTTTTAAAGGCGGAGCAGCAACAGCAAGTTTTGGCTTACATTGCAGACTCAGCCTCTAGCTCTTTTGCCTCCTCTTCCGAAACTGGTAAATGTAAAAGCAGCGCGTCGCTTGTGGATGTTCACGGTCAGGGACAAGTCGCTTCCTTGTCCTCCTCAGCAAAAACTACAACAAGAGAGAAGGATGCAGCAGGCGACACAACGGGTCACTCCATGGAGCTCTTTACACATACCGTCCCTGGCTTAGAAAGTGAAACATTTAACAGGCCATGCCCATTACAAGTATATTCTGACATGGAGTGCACTGATGCACAGCCACAGCCAGAGTACTATGCTGCTCCTTTGACTCAGACCACCACATTGCCCTCTCAGGGTACAGATCCACAATCAGACCCTGATGAGACTATGTTGCCCCGCCACGAACGCTATACCACCGACCGACACAGTGACACAGACGAAGTTGCACACGAGCTCGAAGAGGAGGTAATAGATGACCCAGTTATTGACCCCGATTGGCAGCCATTGGGGGAACAGGGTGCAGGCGGCAGTAGTTCAGAAGCGGAGGTGGAGGAGGGGCCGCAGCAGGCATCAACATCGCAACAGGTTCCATCTGCCGGGCCCGTATCTGGCCCAAAACGCGTGTCAAAGCCAAAACCTGTTGGAGGACAGCGTGGCCATCCGGTTAAAGCTCAGTCTGCAATCCCTGAAAAGGGATCCGAGTCTAGGAAGAGTGCAGTCTGGCATTTTTTTAAACAACATCCAACTGATCAGCGCAAAGTCATCTGTCAAAAATGTTCAACTAGCTTAAGCAGAGGTCAGAATCTGAAAAGTCTAAATACTAGTTGCATGCATAGACACTTAACCACCATGCATTTTCAAGCCTGGACTAACTACCAAACGTCCCTTAAGGTTGTAGCACCCTCGGCCAATGAAGCTAGTCAGCAATGCAACATCCCTTCCGTCACTGTAAGGCCACCATTTTCCGCACCACCGGCAGTATCTGTGCAGGTTTCTTTGCCAGCCAAAAGCAGTCAGGGTCAGGGAACCACCAGTTTTGTAGGAGGAAATATTGCATCTAGGGCACCGGCGGAAACAATACCGTCTCCAACCGTCTCTCAGTCTGCCATGTACACCGGCACACCCGAAAGTTCCACGATCTCCAGCTCTCCAGTCCAGCTCACCCTACATGAGACTCTGGTTAGAAAAAGGACGTACTTATCCTCGCATCCGCGTACACAGGGTTTTAACGCCCACATAGCTAGACTAATCTCGTTAGAGATGATGCCCTACCGGTTAGTTGAACGCAAAGCTTTCAAAGCCCTGATGGAGTACGCTGAACCACGATACGAGCTACCCAGTCGACACTTTTTTTCCAGAAAAGCCATCCCAGCCCTGCACCAGCATGTTAAACAGCGCATCGTCCATGCACTCAGGCAATCTGTGAGTACAAAGGTGCACCTGACTACAGATGCATGGACCAGTAGGCATGGCCAGGGACGTTATGTGTCCATCACGGCACACTGGGTGAATGTGGTGGATGCAGGGTCCACAGGCGACATCAATTTAGGGACAGTTGTGCCTAGCCCACGGTCTAGGAAACAGTTGGCTGTAGGCGTTCGCACCCCCTCCTCCTCCTCCTCCTCGTCCTCCTGCAGAAGCTACAGCTCTTCCACAGAACGCAGTCTGCCAACCACTCCATCGGCAGATGACACTGTTGCACACCAGTTGTCCCATTATGGGCCAGCTACTGCCAAGCGTCAGCAGGCTGTATTGGCTATGAAGTGTTTGGGTGACAACAGACACACCGCGGAAGTTCTGTCCGAGTTCTTGCAACAAGAAACGCAGTCGTGGCTGGGCACAGTAGATCTTGAGGCAGGCAAGGTAGTGAGTGATAACGGAAGGAATTTCATGGCTGCCATCTCCCTTTCCCAACTGAAACACATTCCTTGCCTGGCTCACACCTTAAACCTGGTGGTGCAGTGCTTATTGAAAACTTATCCTGGGTTCTCCGACCTGCTCCTCAAAGTGCGTGCACTTTGCTCACATATCCGACGTTCGCCTGTACACGCCAGCCGTATGCAGACCTATCAGCGGTCTTTGAACCTTCCCCAGCATCGCCTCATCATAGACGTTGCAACAAGGTGGAACTCAACACTGCACATGCTTCAGAGACTGTGCGAACAGAGGCGTGCTGTTATTTATTTGTGGGAGGATACACGGGCAGGCAGTAGGATGGCAGACATGGAGTTGTCAGGTGTGCAGTGGTCTAAGGCTACTTTCAGACATAGCGCATTTTTGAGCGCTATTTTGCGGGCGCTTTTCAAAAATGCGCAATGTCATTTTCGTCTGCCGGCAAAGTGAATGAGAAATTCACTTTGCCGTTCAGACACACCGCAAAAAAACGCGGCGCTTTTGTCTGCAAACACGCCGGCGTAAAAAGAATTGACATGTCAATTCTTTACGCAGCGGCGTGTCTGCGTATCCCCCTAGGGCCCCATATTAACGTGCACACACAGCGCCTTTGTCCTGGGTGTCGGCGTCTTTGTACGGAGGGGTTGACACCCAGGACCGGACGTGACGTCGGACAGGAAGAGGGAAGCCCCCGCCCCCCAATGAAGCAGCGTGTGTGTGTGTGTGTGTGTGTGTGTGTGTAGCGACGCTGCAGCGATAGCGACAACGATGCCGATCGCTGCAGCGTCGCTGTTTGATCGCTGGAGAGCTGTCACACAGACCGCTCTCCAGCGACCAACGATGCCGAGGCCCCCGGGTAACCAGAGTAAACATCGGGTTACTAAGCGCAGGGCCGCGCTTAGTAACCCGATGTTTACCCTGGTTACCAGCGTAAAAGTAAAAAAAACAAACAGCACATACTCACCTGCGCGTCCCCCAGCCTCTGCTTCCTGACACTGACTGAGCTCCGGCCTTAACAGCACAGCGGTGACGTCACCGCTCTGCTTTCACTTTCACTTTAGGGCCGGCGCTCAGTCACTTTGATACGTGGCACTTTGATACGTGGCACGTGGCACTGAAATATGTGGCACTGAAATATGTTGCACGTGGCACTTTGTTACGTGGCACGTGTCACTTAAATACGTCGCACGTGGCACTTTGATACATGGCACTTTGATACGTGGCACGTGGCACTTTGATACGTGGCACTGAAATATGTGGCACGTGGCACTTTGATACGTGGCACGTGGCACTTTGATACGTGGCACTGAAATACGTGGCACTGAAATACGTGATACGTGGCACTTAAATACGTGGCACTTAAATACGTGGCACGTGGCACTGAAATACGTGGCACTGAAATACGTGGCACTTAAATACGTGGCACTTAGGCTATGTTCACATTTGCGTTGTGCGCCGCATGCGTCCTTTTTTTGATTGATTTTGGACGCAGCAAAAATGCAACTTGCTGCGTCCTCTGCGGCCGGATGCGTGCGCTGCAGTGACGCATGCGGCCGGCGCAAAACGCAAGTGCGACGCATGTCCATGCGCCCCCATGTTAAATATAGGGGCGCATGACGCATGCGGCGCCCGACGCTGCGGCGCAGACCGCAAATGTGAACGTAGACTTAAATAGCTAGATAGAGCTGGATCCGCGGGCTGTGATCTGGCCTACGCTCAGCACTCTGTCATTCAAAACACGTCCACTCATTTTGGTGTTTAGTCCCAAAATGGAGGATGGAAGAAGAAAAGGGTTGGACAAGGAAATGACATCATTTCTTTTTTTTTTCCCCCACTGCAGTTAAAGCTTTATTTGTGTCAAACACAGACAATCTGCAGAGAAAACTGCATAAAAAACCGCACTAAAAACCGCATCAAAAACCGCATCAAAAACGCACCTGCGTTTTCTGCCAAGAGCTGCGGTTTTTGTCCTGAAAAAAAAGGATTGAAATCAGGATTGTGTGAACATACCCTTACCGTACAGGGTTACGAGGGGGGGCGTCTGACTGACGCCTGCCCTAGTAACCTGGGGTTAGTGACAGTGGGGTTAGTAAACCCCAGCTGATGTCTGTTCCGCTTGCTGAGGCGTCTTTGGCTCAAGGCCATTGCAGCTGGCAGAATCGACATGATGTTAACTCCAGTGTGTATTGTATTCTGAGTCATAAAGACAGGAAATTACCTCAATGACTCTTTTTTTTTCCCCTTTTTTTTTTTCAAACAAACTTTATTTTCAGTACACAATGCTGAAAAAAACGCAGCTGCAAAAAACGCAGCAAAAAACGCTGTGTGTGAAAGCAGCTGCGTTTTTTGCCTGCGTAAAAAAACGCAGGTAAAGCAGCAGCAAAATACGCGCGCGTAAAAATACGCAGCAAATATGCTGTGTGTGAAAGTAGCCTAAGATACAAGACATGTGTCAAGTCCTTCAGTGTTTTGAGGAATGCACACGGCTGGTTAGTGCAGACAACGCCGTAATAAGCATGAGCATCCCCCTAATGCGTCTGCTGATGCAAAGTTTGACGCACATAAAGGAGCAGGCGTCTGCACCAGAGGAAGAGGAAAGCCTTGATGACAGTCAGCCATTGTCTGGTCAGGGCAGTGTACAGGACGAGGTAGCGGGCGAAGAGGAGGTGGAGGACGAGGAGGATGATGGGGATGAGTATATTTTTAATGCCGAACCTTTCCCGGGGGCACAGGAAATTGGTTGCGTGTCACGGCCGGGTTCTGGTTTTTTGAGGGACACAAGTGACGTAGATTTGCCTGCAACTGCCCCTCAACCAATCACAACCAGAGATTTGACAACTGGAACTTTGGCCCACATGGCGGATTATGCCTTACGTATCCTAAAAAGGGACACACGCATTACGAAAATGATGAACGATGACGATTACTGGTTGGCCTGCCTCCTTGATCCACGCTATAAAGGCAAATTGCAAAATATTATGCCACATGAGAACTTGGAACTAATATTAGCAACCAAACAATCAACTCTTGTTGACCGTTTGCTTCAGGCATTCCCAGCACACAGCGCACGTGATCGTTCTCACACGAGCTCCAGGGGGCAGCAGACTAGGAGTGTTAGGGGTGCACACATCAGAAGTGGCGTTGGACAGAGGGGTTTTCTGACCAGGTTGTGGAGTGATTTTGCTATGACCGCAGACAGGACAGGTACTGCTGTATCAATTGAAAGTGACAGGAGACAACATTTGTCCAGTATGGTTACTAACTATTTTTCATCCCTTATCGATGTTCTCCCTCAACCGTCATTCCCATTTGATTACTGGGCCTCCAAATTAGACACCTGGCCAGAATTGGCAGAATATGCATTGCAGGAGCTTGCTTGCCCGGCAGCAAGTGTCCTATCAGAAAGAGTATTCAGTGCTGCAGGTTCAATATTAACCGAAAAAAGGACTCGTCTGGCTACCCAAAATGTTGACGATCTAACATTCATTAAAATGAACCACAACTGGATTTCGAAATCTTTTGCCCCACCTTGCCCGGCCGACACCTAGCTTTCCTATGAAAAGCTCTTGCCTGTGAATTACTTTTCTAATGTCTAATTTGCTGCAGCTGATTGTACAGCATACGACATGTTTACACCTCCCTAAATGGCAAAACTCCCCACACGGGGCCGTGGTATCGCGACTTGGCGCAAGCACCCGTGAGACTGCTGTTTGTCTGAAGAGGTGGGTGTGCTCGATTTTGGTTGACGGCATTGCTACTGGGTCCCTCATAGTACAGTGTAGTGTCTCTGGCGGTGGCGGTGCGCACCCGACGTCAGACACACCGTTGTAACATGAGGGGCCCTGGGGCGGTCCCGCCGGCCTCAAGAGAGTTCCCCCCTACCCCAGCTCAAAATGTGCTCTACCACGTGCAAAATTATGTCGCACAGCTCCACCAATCTTTAGTCTATTCGCTGACATCATTCAATGTCTGGCACTGACAATACAAATTTGAAGACATCTATGATGCAACTTAAAGTAGTCTGTGTCTGTGTCCTATATTGGCACCATTAAATAGTTACTGCCAAATTACTATGTCAGAAACTCAGTAGATGAGCCCACCCCTGTACCTAAGTATGCCACCTTTTTTTTTGTTTTGGTTGTTTTGCGAGACATTAACATCTATTTATATTTTGGGAGTACTGGGACAGACACTCCTTGCACTACTCCTCCACTCACCACCAAGCTGCCTGTGTATCCATGTAACCGCTGTAAAACTGCCATGAGCCTATTGTTTGTTATTTTAGGCCTTTGATAGCCTGTCTGCGGTCCCTACTTTAAATACTCCTCCACTTATCACCAGCTGCCTGCCCGTGTATCCATGTAACCGCTGTAAAACTGCCATGAGCCTATTGTTTGTTATTTTAGGCCTTTGATAGCCTGTCTGCGGTCCCTACTTTAAATACTCCTCCACTCACCACCAAGCTGCCTGTGTATCCATGTAACCGCTGTAAAACTGCCATGAGCCTATTGTTTGTTATTTTAGGCCTTTGATAGCCTGTCTGCGGTCCCTACTTTAAATACTCCTCCACTCACCACCAAGCTGCCTGCCCGTGTATCCATGTAACCGCTGTAAAACTGCCATGAGCCTATTGTTTGTTATTTTAGGCCTTTGATAGCCTGTCTGCGGTCCCTACTTTAAATACTCCTCCACTCATCACCAGCTGCCTGCCCGTGTATCCATGTAACCGCTGTAAAACTGCCATGAGCCTATTGTTTGTTATTTTAGGCCTTTGATAGCCTGTCTGCGGTCCCTACTTTAAATACTCCTCCACTCATCACCAGCTGCCTGCCCGTGTATCCATGTAACCGCTGTAAAACTGCCATGAGCCTATTGTTTGTTATTTTAGGCCTTTGATAGCCTGTCTGCGGTCCCTACTTTAAATAATCCTCCACTCATCACCAGCTGCCTGCCCGTGTATCCATGTAACCGCTGTAAAACTGCCATGAGCCTATTGTTTGTTATTTTAGGCCTTTGATAGCCTGTCTGCGGTCCCTACTTTAAATACTCCTCCACTCATCACCAGCTGCCTGCCCGTGTATCCATGTAACCGCTGTAAAACTGCCATGAGCCTATTGTTTGTTATTTTAGGCCTTTGATAGCCTGTCTGCGGTCCCTACTTTAAATACTCCTCCACTCATCACCAGCTGCCTGCCCGTGTATCCATGTAACCGCTGTAAAACTGCCATGAGCCTATTGTTTGTTATTTTAGGCCTTTGATAGCCTGTCTGCGGTCCCTACTTTAAATACTCCTCCACTCCTCACCAGCTGCCTGCCCGTGTATCCATGTAACCGCTGTAAAACTACCATGAGCCTATTGTTTGTTATTTTAGGCCTTTGATAGCCTGTCTGCGGTCCCTACTTTAAATACTCCTCCACTCATCACCAGCTGCCTGCCCGTGTATCCATGTAACCGCTGTAAAACTGCCATGAGCCTATTGTTTGTTATTTTAGGCCTTTGATAGCCTGTCTGCGGTCCCTACTTTAAATACTCCTCCACTCACCACCAAGCTGCCTGTGTATCCATGTAACCGCTGTAAAACTGCCATGAGCCTATTGTTTGTTATTTTAGGCCTTTGATAGCCTGTCTGCGGTCCCTACTTTAAATACTCCTCCACTCACCACCAAGCTGCCTGCCCGTGTATCCATGTAACTGCTGTAAAACTGCCATGAGCCTATTGTTTGTTATTTTAGGCCTTTGATAGCCTGTCTGCGGTCCCTACTTTAAATACTCCTCCACTCATCACCAGCTGCCTGCCCGTGTATCCATGTAACCGCTGTAAAACTGCCATGAGCCTATTGTTTGTTATTTTAGGCCTTTGATAGCCTGTCTGCGGTCCCTACTTTAAATACTCCTCCACTCATCACCAGCTGCCTGCCCGTGTATCCATGTAACCGCTGTAAAACTGCCATGAGCCTATTGTTTGTTATTTTAGGCCTTTGATAGCCTGTCTGCGGTCCCTACTTTAAATACTCCTCCACTCATCACCAGCTGCCTGCCCGTGTATCCATGTAACCGCTGTAAAACTGCCATGAGCCTATTGTTTGTTATTTTAGGCCTTTGATAGCCTGTCTGCGGTCCCTACTTTAAATACTCCTCCACTCATCACCAGCTGCCTGCCCGTGTATCCATGTAACCGCTGTAAAACTGCCATGAGCCTATTGTTTGTTATTTTAGGCCTTTGATAGCTTGTCTGCGGTCCCTACTTTAAATACTCCTCCACTCATCACCAGCTGCCTGCCCGTGTATCCATGTAACCGCTGTAAAACTGCCATGAGCCTATTGTTTGTTATTTTAGGCCTTTGATAGCCTGTCTGCGGTCCCTACTTTAAATACTCCTCCACTCATCACCAGCTGCCTGCCCGTGTATCCATGTAACCGCTGTAAAACTGCCATGAGCCTATTGTTTGTTATTTTAGGCCTTTGATAGCCTGTCTGCGGTCCCTACTTTAAATACTCCTCCACTCACCACCAAGCTGCCTGTGTATCCATGTAACCGCTGTAAAACTGCCATGAGCCTATTGTTTGTTATTTTAGGCCTTTGATAGCCTGTCTGCGGTCCCTACTTTAAATACTCCTCCACTCACCACCAAGCTGCCTGCCCGTGTATCCATGTAACCGCTGTAAAACTGCCATGAGCCTATTGTTTGTTATTTTAGGCCTTTGATAGCCTGTCTGCGGTCCCTACTTTAAATACTCCTCCACTCACCACCAAGCTGCCTGTGTATCCATGTAACCGCTGTAAAACTGCCATGAGCCTATTGTTTGTTATTTTAGGCCTTTGATAGCCTGTCTGCGGTCCCTACTTTAAATACTCCTCCACTCACCACCAAGCTGCCTGCCCGTGTATCCATGTAACCGCTGTAAAACTGCCATGAGCCTATTGTTTGTTATTTTAGGCCTTCGAAGCCTGTCTGCGGTCCCTCCTTCCACTATGCCTCCACTGACCAGACCACTGCTGCCCGTGTACCCCTGGAACCAATTTTAAAGTGCCTACAGCCAGCCCATTTTATTGTGTTAGGCCTTCGAAGCCTGTCTGCGGTCCCTCCTTCCACTATGCCTCCACTGACCAGACCACTGCTGCCCGTGTACCCCTGGAACCAATTTTAAAGTGCCTACAGCCAGCCCATTTTATTGTGTTAGGCCTTCGAAGCCTGTCTGCGGTCCCTCCTTCCAATAGGCCTACACTGACAAAGGTACACCTGACAACAGACACATGGACCTGTAGGCATGGCCACGGAAGGTTACGTGTCCTTTGTGGCTCAATGGGTTAATGTATTGGATGCATGGTCCACACAGGGGACAGCCTGCTAAGTCTGTATGCAGTCCCTAATTCAAGTTGTCCTCAACTGAATAAAGCTGAGCTTCTACCTTCTGGCTCTCATTAAGTGTTTTTTAAAAAACAAAATGGTGGTTCCGGCCTACTAACGGTGTCTGCCCCTGCCTGGTGTTGCCCTCAACTGAATAAAGCTGAGCTTCAACCTTCTGGCTCTCATTAAGTGTTTTTTAAAAAACAAAATGCTGGTTCAGGCCTACTAACGGCTTCTGCCCCTCCCTGGTGTTGCCCTCAACTGAATAAAGCTGAGCTTCTACCTTCCGGCTCTGATTAACTGCTGTTTTTAAACACATTGCTGGTTCCGGCCTACTAACGGTGTCTGCCCCTGCCTGGTGTTGCCCTCAACTGAATAAAGCTGAGCTTCTACCTTCCGGCTCTGATTAACTGCTGTTTTTAAACACATTGCTGGTTCCGGCCTACTAACGGTGTCTGCCCCTGCCTGGTGTTGCCCTCAACTGAATAAAGCTGAGCTTCAACCTTCTGGCTCTCATTAAGTGTTTTTTAAAAAACAAAATGGTGGTTAGGGCCTACTAACGGCTTCTGCCCCTCCCTGGTGTTGCCCTCAACTGAATAAAGCTGAGCTTCTACCTTCCGGCTCTGATTAACTGCTGTTTTTAAACACATTGCTGGTTCCGGCCTACTAACGGCTTCTGCCCCTCCCTGGTGTTGCCCTCAACTGAATAAAGCTGAGCTTCTACCTTCCGGCTCTGATTAACTGCTGTTTTTAAACACATTGCTGGATCCGGCCTACTAACGGTGTCTGCCCCTGCCTGGTGTTGCCCTCAACTGAATAAAGCTGAGCTTCAACCTTCTGGCTCTCATTAAGTGTTTTTTAAAAAACAAAATGGTGTTTAGGGCCTACTAACGGTGTCTGCCCCTCCCTGGTGTTGCCCTCAACTGAATAAAGCTGAGCTTCAACCTTCTGGCTCTCATTAAGTGTTTTTTAAAAAACAAAATGGTGGTTAGGGCCTACTAACGGTGTCTGCCCCTCCCTGGTGTTGCCCTCAACTGAATAAAGCTGAGCTTCAACCTTCTGGCTCTCATTAAGTGTTTTTTAAAAAACAAAATGGTGGTTAGGGCCTACTAACGGCTTCTGCCCCTCCCTGGTGTTGCCCTCAACTGAATAAAGCTGAGCTTCTACCTTCCGGCTCTGATTAACTGCTGTTTTTAAACACATTGCTGGTTCCGGCCTACTAACGGTGTCTGCCCCTGCCTGGTGTTGCCCTCAACTGAATAAAGCTGAGCTTCAACCTTCTGGCTCTCATTAAGTGTTTTTTAAAAAACAAAATGGTGGTTCCGGCCTACTAACGGTGTCTGCCCCTGCCTGGTGTTGCCCTCAACTGAATAAAGCTGAGCTTCAACCTTCTGGCTCTCATTAAGTGTTTTTTAAAAAACAAAATGGTGTTTAGGGCCTACTAACGGTGTCTGCCCCTCCCTGGTGTTGCCCTCAACTGAATAAAGCTGAGCTTCAACCTTCTGGCTCTCATTAAGTGTTTTTTAAAAAACAAAATGGTGGTTAGGGCCTACTAACGGTGTCTGCCCCTCCCTGGTGTTGTCCTCAACTGAACAAAGCTGAGCTTCCACATTCTGGCTTTCGGCCTATACTATCAGATATTAAACTGCATTTGGCCTACTAGTGTGGTTAGGCCCTTGAAACAGTGTCTGCTGCTCTTGGGTTTGCTACTCCACTGAACAAAGCAATGCCGCCTGTTTAGTCCTGTTACCAATTTTGATCTGCATTTAGCCTACTTTATTCTTTGGCCCTATATCTGTTTCCTCATCATCCTGCCCATTGCCCAGCCACTGCTAGATGAGTCTGCTGGTACATTGACCTAGACCACTACATTCCCCTTGTACTCTACACAGCCAGAATCTGACCCTGCTGAAAGTAAGGTTCCCCTTCCCGCATATTATACCACCTTACACAGGGACAAAGAGGAAGGTGCAGATGAAAGTGCAGGTTCCTTCATCAGGTGGGGGGGCATACTCGTTGGCGACGTCACTGGCACAGGGCCACTCAGAGTACGCAAAAGTGTCGCTGCTGGTGGGAGGCGCCCCCGCCATGCAAACACACCGCCGTACTTTGAGGGGCCCTGTGCCAGTGCCAATGCGAACGAGTGGGCCCCCCCTGCTTGCTCAGGATCACAGCACTTGCAACGTTGAAATACTTACCTCTCCCTGCTCCACCGCCATGACGTAGTCCATGTTTCCTGGGCCCACTAAAACCTTGAACCAGCCCTACCCCCACAACTTTTGCCAAATGACCCCCAATTTCCAGTGCCCAACTATTATTATAAAGTTAATTAAGATTGACAAGCTTCAGAAAACAAGAATGGATGTTTTTGGCAGTAAAATGTGCACTGTAGGTGTTTTCCTGGCCTCCACTCACTGCCGGCTATGCTTCCCCATTGACTTGCATTGGGTTTCGTGTTTCGGTCGATCCCCGACTTTTAGCGATAATCGGCCGACTTCACTCGACTCGACTCTGGACTAAATCGGGTTTCACAAAACCAGACTCGATCTTAAAAAAATGAAAGTCGCTCAACCCTAGTCATCAGGAGAGGTGAAATTGAGCAGCAAATCAGCAAGATTGAGGCAATCAAAGAGTGGCCGCAACCGCTTTCCAAGAAGCAAGTGAGGGTGTTTCTTGAAATTGTGGGGTCCTATCGGCGATTCATTCCGAATTTCGCTATGATCGCCGTGCCATTGACAGATCTTCTTAAAGGCACCAAGTCGACGATAGTTAAATTGTCTGATGACACAGAGATGGCATTCCAGGGACTGAAGAGAGCTCTGTGTAAACATCCGGTTCTGGTCACACCAGACTTCAGCAAATAGTTTGTGGTCTAGACAGATGCGTCAGAAGTTGGCTTGGGAGCCGTGCTGTCTTAAGTAATAAATGGAGAAGAACATCCAATCCTGTATTTGAGCCGGAAGCTCTCATCAAGGGAGAATAACTAAACCATTGCCGGGAAGGAGTGTCTGGCCATAAAATGGGCCGTGGATACATTGAGGAACTATCTACTAGGCCGGAGGTTAAAACTTATGTCCAATCATGCCCCTCTGAGATGGTTAAGGGAGAAAAAGGGTAAGAACGTCCGGGTGACTAATTGGTTCTTAGGCTTCCAGGATTTCAAGTTCCATTTAGAACACAGACCCGGGAAGTCATACGTGAATGCAAATGCCCTCTCCCGAATTCACTGCTTGGTGTCCGAAGGTGCCAAAGCACAGGGTCACTGGCACGATATGTGAGGGGAGATATGTGTCACGGAGACTGCTTTCCTCCATGATCTAGAAATCCATAAGTTTGTTTTCAGCATGATATGTGCTGAAGGAGTTAAGCAACCATGTTATGGGCGGATTTTTAGATGACTAGGAAAGAAATGGGAGGGACACGTACTCACCATATCTCCACCCCAAGGGCGTGGCTGGGGAAATAAATGTCCAGTCAGTTTTTTTCTTGGGTCTGTGTTGTGTAGAGGTAAGCAAGTCCTAGGCTGACGCTCCTGTGAGAGCTGCCACATGTTTTGGCCCAGAAGTGCTGGGCAGGGCTGCTTATGAACTTTTTATTTCCTTTTGAGCCAGAAAGGCTGTTCTTTCAGTTACCATTTTGGGGTTTATGATACAATAAACAAACCAGAGACTTTAACCCACGTGTGCCTGTATCTACCTTGAGGAGCAGCTAAGTGAACCGACCTACCACACCGAGTATGCAAAAATGGTAAAATAAACCTTCATCTAGAGAAAATGTTTGTCAATAAAATATAAAATATTTATTTTACAATGAAAAAAATGTATACTGTAACATTTTTCACTGTTTTATGGATGATACAAGTATCTCTATATTCAATAAAAGTGTAGAACATTTTTTCCCAATCATCTGATACCTAAGCCACTTACATGACAGTATCCAGAGAAGTAGAATCTTTTGTTGTAAACTTTTTTAAACATGTGTTGATTTGTGCATACCATTTCTACCCGCTCTCATTTTCTAACATTCAATCCCACAATTTGAATCTGAATGTAAAACAATAGCTCCATATTTGGCATTGTCTAATGTCACATGTCAGCATCCCTGCCAGCATTCCTGAACTTTCACATTAAATTCCTTAACAACTATTTTAAAAGTGGATCTAAAAATATACTCCAAGTCACAACACTACTAATACGGTCAAACAATAACCACATTTGGTCCTATGGTTGCTGTTGACACTACTGAAAACACATACCTTCTTATTCTAAAAGCAGCAGAGTCTTACATTTAAAGAAAGCAGCTACAGTATCTCAGTGACACATACAAAAAAAATTTGGATAAATGTCCATAGTATAGCTTATGCTGTCTCCCAAGACCTCACCTAACCCAGCTTTATTGTAAATAAACTACTGTGGGAAAGCTTGTGAAAGGTGACAGTTATTTTAATAGTTGCTTTGTTATTAGCATTGTCAGCAAACCGAGTTCCATAAATACCACGGCATAAATCCACCGATGCTTGCAGTTCTGTAAAGATCTGTTTAAAATTTAAAAAAAGGGAAATGTTTTGCTTATGTGATCTTTGAGGATATGAGTCAGTTGTTAACAAAAAAAATCACAAGATTGACTCAGTCATGGTTAAAAAATATATATTATTCAATTTTCTAAAAGTAAATGAAGATGGAGATACATACCTGTTTAAATATATTCAATAAAATAATACCATTGTTTATTATACAATGCCATTACAAATTGGAAACCTATGAGAATGATGATTTGGTTTGGGGTGGATCTCCTCTTAATGGTGTACTGTTAACATCAGTGTGTTCCTTCCCCTCTTGTAGTAAAAATTATGTCCCTGTATAACATTTATCCAGTATATAAAGCACCAACTCCCTCACAAGTCACATCATGATTTCTGACTTCTGTAGTCTCTCCATGATTTCTGACATCTGTAGTCTCTACATGATTTCTGACTTCTGTAATCTCTCCATGATTTCCCACTTCTGTAGTCTCTCCATGATTTCCCCCTTGTGCATTCTCTCTATGATTTCCCACTACAACCCTCAGAAAATAGACTCAGTTTTACCCTCCCTCCCCTGTACCTACTGCTTCCACGCTGCACAATATAACAATAGAAGACAAAACACAATAAGATAAAAGAATGTATGAGGTTTTATTTAGAGATGAGGGAACTTGTTCGGAAAATGTTCGTCAATCTCAAATTCGGCATACTTATATTTTGATTCGTGTTCGGTTTCTCGAACATTTTAACTCAAAGTGGGCAAAATTCGGTCACAGTTCGGTAAGTCATCGCGTTTCCACTAATGCTTTTGTTACGGCTTTGACTAGGATTGTGGTGCTGTATGATGAATGAAGGGAATGGGGGGTTGTGTTTGATTAATGAAGGGGGTGTGGAGAGGTTAGAAGAGTGGTGGACTGTTTTTTGGCTTTTTTTCCCCTTAAGTTTATGTGTGGAGATTCCGTAGCCAATCAGGGCACAGAAACAATCCACAACATCCAGACCCAAGGGCATGTGTCATTGGCTGCTGAAGTCACATGACTGTGACTGTACATTCTGTCAGTGTAGCAGCACAGAGAGGCTGCTATTGCTGCTGATACTGGATAGTCAGACAGTTATGTAGGTGGTTTATTTTCAGTCAGCTAGTTCAGATAGGATCCTGTGTGGCTGTAAAAATCAACCTTCCAGCAGATCAATTGTTTTTGCTCATTGTGTGTGACACCAGGGCACATTCCAGCATCTAACTCTTTTGTGCTGCTAATATTGTACTTGAGTCAGGAGGACTCCACATTTGAGAATCTAGTTTATTTGTTGTAATACAGTGCTCCTGAAAGCAGGCCACATTTCAGTATCTAATAATTTTGTGCTCATATTTTTGCTCCATCCAAGAGTCCACATTTGAAAATCTAAATTGTTAGTTCTAATACCATCATCCAGAAAGCAGGGGATATTTCATTATGTAATAATTTTGTGCTGATATTTTTGCTCCATCCAGGAGTCCACATTTTAGAATCGAAATTGTTTGTTCTAATAGCGTGCTCCAGAAGACATGTCATATTTCTGCAGACAAAAATTTTGTGCTGGTAAAATTTTGGGGCAGGCAGGAGTCCACATTTGAAAATAAATTGTTTTTGCTAATACTGTGGTCCTGAATCAAGGCCACATTTCTGGAGAAAAATATTTTGTGCTGGTAATATTTTGGCCTAGTCTGGGTTCTATATTTCAAAATATTAATTATTTGTGCTAATACCGTGGTCCTGAAACAAGGCCACATTTCAGTATTTAAATATTAATCAAAGACAGCAGACATGTTTACTTCCATAATAGCTGACGAACTCTCACTCACCATGACTGTAGCGGGTAAATAAGTGGAGATTCTGCAGATGGAGACCTGTGCGAGAACACTTGCAACATTGAAGGAGGAGAAAGAAGTGGCAGATGTGGTTGATGGAGTGGCTGATGATTGGAGAGGCCTGCTAGTCTGCATTTTAGACCAGTGAGATTCCCAGATTAATGCATGTTGATCGCGCATGTGCAGTCTCATGCATATAATAGTCAATTTACTGGATTTACTGATGAAGTTGCCAGATAACCTGAGTTGGGTCATCCTTTGCAGTCTCATAAAAAGGGCCAGGCTAGTCAACTATTGCCGCCCTTGCTAACTGCAGACCCACAACCTCTGCTTGCCACAGCCAGCGTTGTGGCTGAGGATGCAATGCTTGGTGTGATTGCATCACTCAGTGTCTGTGTGGGAAGCTACAATGTTACCTACTCATCTTCCCCCTCCTCTACCTCCTCTGATGAGCTACTCAGCTGTGTGATTCTGGGTTCACACAAAGTGTGATCTACAATCTCATAGTCATCCTCTCTTTTTTCCTGCTCCTCACACTGAGAATCACCCTCCTCCTCTTCCTGTGCTGACAGCACAGTACCAGTACAGTCATTGTGTCTCAGGTATCTGAGTCTCATCAGGATCACCTCCACCCCAGGGTTAATGTCTGGTGATGAGGGTCTGGATTCTGCTTGGACCCTACTTTGTCCGGCCCCAGATCCAACTGAAAAATATTTTGGCCATCAGTGCAGATGGTTTCCTAGTCTTGAGTCTGTGAATCTTTAGAGCATACCTCGGATGACCATAAAATAGAATGCAAAAACAGCTTTCCAGACTCGCCCATCCGAGGTCCCCCACGGTTAGTTGGGCAGTTGGAGAGTTGTGATGCAGGGGGAAACAAGGGTACTTGGAGTGACACTTCTGAGATCTGTACTGTGTGTGATGTTAAGGTGGAGGAAGAGGATGAGAGGCTGCTTGATGCAGAGCCTACCATCCACTGTAACACATGCTCTTTCTGGCCCTCATATACAAGGCCTACCAATGTGGACTGCCAAAGAAAGGGAGTCGAGTAGCCTGTCCAGTAACAGAAGTTGTCAAAATGCTGTGCAATTACTCACTGCAGTAAAACAAACCTATATCTCATCTCTATTATAATCCCTGTTTCACAACCCTAAACAATTATTCAGTATTTTCAATTCTCTCCTCCGTCCCCCAGCTCCCCCTCCCTCTGCACTCATCTCATCTAAAGACTTTGCCTCATTCTTCAAGCAGAAGATTGACAACATAAGGCAAAGCTTTTGCTTAAAGTCTCCACAGCCTAATCCTTAAACTTAAGCCTAAGCCTTAAGCTTTTGCCTAAAGTCCTTATAAATACTCAATTCTCCTCCTCCAAAACCAATTTCTACACCAACACGGAACATCAACTTTCCTCTTTACGCTCCAAATCATGTCTCACTACCTGTGAATATGACCCAATCCTGTCCCATCTCATTGAAAACCTTGCCACAGTCTTTATCCCAACCCTAATCCACCTTTTCAACCTGTCGCTAACAACTGTTGTCTTCCCCTCATACTTCAATCTCAATCCCCGATCACACTCATCTCAAAAAGCCCTCCCTTGACCCATCCTTTGTGTATAGCTATTGTCCCATATCACTTTTCCCATGCCTCAAAACTAATGGAACAAAACAACCATTTTGAATTGTCCTGCCACCTCTCCTGCTCCCTCTTTGACTGCTTGCAATCAGGCTTCCGACAGCACCATTCCACTGAAACTGTCCTGACTAAAGTCACCAATGATCTACTAACCACCACATCCAAGCAGCACTACTTTGTACTCCTCCTGGAGGACCTGTCATCTGCCTTCAACACAGTGGACCATTACTACAAAATCTCTCATCCCTTTGCATTACTGACTTGGCCCTATGTTGGATCTCATCATACCTAACAGGAAGGACATTGAGTGTCTCCCACTCACACACCACTTCTTCATCCCACCCCCTATCTGTCATGTCCCCAAAGATTCAGTTCTTGGACCCCTGCTCTTCTCCATCTACATCATCAGCCTGGGACAGCGTCATATAGTCTCTGTAACAAATGGAAACGGAGGCACAGAAGATGAAGTTCACATTCGTTTTTATTGAAGTTTAATGTGGAACCTCGGGACCATGGTCCGGGGCTCCGAAGGGGACGTGACTACGTGAGCCCCAGACACCCGTAGTATGTCCCCTCGAACAGGGTCACAATGGAATGCCTGGGGGACACGGGTGCTACCTCCAGTTAGACTCCGGACTCATGGCAGCTGTCCCAGCAGAACAGACGGACAAGCATGGTTAGCGGAAGACATAGAGCTAACCAGATGATACCGGGTATACAGGTAAGAGCTGGTACCAGCGAGTCTGGCGTTGTCCGAAGAGGTAGATGGCTGGCTGACGGGACGAGACGGGATTACTGTCATGATTCCCCAATGGCATGGGAACATCAGAAACACAAAATAACAGACTAGCCCTCGGGTGATGGAAACTCAAGCTGACCGTGACCTAAATCTACCACACAACTAACAGTAGCCAGGAAGCATTCCTACGGCTGCCTAGATGCCATGCGCCAGCCGGAGAACTAACTACACCTGGAAGAGGAAGGAACAGACCTGGCTTACCTCTAGTGAAATTCCCCAAAGATGATAGTAGCCCCCACATATATTAACGGTGAGTTCAGAGGAAAAGACATACACAGTATGAAGGTAGATTTAGCAAAGCGAGGTCCACTTACTAGATAGAGGAAGGATACAAAAGAGGACTTCACGGTCAGCTGAAAAACCCTTTCAAAAACCCATCCTGAAATTACTTTAAGACTCCTGTGTCAACTCATGACACAGGAGTGGCAATTTCAGTCCACAAGAGCTTCCAGTAACAGGAAATGACAAACTGTAAACTGGACAAAAAATACAAAACAAAAAGGACAAGAGTCCACTTAGCTGATCAGCAGACTGGTAGCAGGAACATGCAACTGAAAGACTCAGGTTACAATGATGACCGGCAAGGAAGTGACTGGAGAGCAAGGCTAAATAGGGAACTCCCAAAACTGATGGAAGCAGGTGAGCTGAGGCAGAAAAGAACACACAAGTCTCCAGTACCACCAGCCACCACTAGGGGAGCCCAAAAAGCGGATCACAACAGTACCCCCCCCTTAAGGAGGGGGCACCGAACCCTCACAAGAACCGCCAGGGCGACCTGGATTGTCATGATTCTCAATGGCGAGAGAACATAGCCCAGCATATATGAGAACTAGCTCTTGGAAGATGGAAACTATACTGACCATGAACTAAACCTGCCGCACAACTAGAAGTGGCCGGGTAGCATGCCTACGTTTTTTTATCCCTAGATGCCCAGCGCCAGCCGGAGAACTACCTAATCCTAGCAGAGGAAAAGACAGTCCTGGCTCACCTCTAGAGAAATTTTCCCAAAAGGCAGACAGAGGCCCCCACATATATTGGCGGTGATTTAAGATGAAATGACAAACGTAGTATGAAAATAGGTTTAGCAAAATCGAGGTCCGCTTACTAGATAGCATGAAGACAGAAAGGGCACTTTCATGGTCAGCAGAAAACCCTATCAAAACACCATCCAGAAATTACTTTAAGACTCTAGCATTAACTCATAACACCAGAGTGGCAATTTCCGCTCACAAGAGCTTTCCAGACACAGTAACGAAACAGCAGCTGTGAACAGGAACAAAATGCAAAAACACACAAGGACAAAAGTCCAACTTAGCTGGGAGTTGTCTAGTAGCAGGAACATGCACAGAAAGGCTACTGATTACATTGTTGACCGGCATGAAACTGACAGAGGAGCAAGGTTATATAGCGACTCCCACATCCTGATAGGAGCAGGTGAACAGAGGGGATGATGCACACAAGTTAAATTCCACAAGTGGCCACAGGGGGAGCCCAGAATCCAATTTCACAACAGTACCCCCCCCCTCAAGGAGGGGGCACCGAACCCTCACCAGAACCACCAGGGCGATCAGGATGAGCCCTATGAAAGGCACGGACAAGATCGGAGGCATGAACATCAGAGGCAGTGACCCAAGAATTATCCTCCTGACCGTATCCCTTCCATTTGACCAGATACTGGAGTTTCCGTCTGGAAACACGAGAGTCCAAGATCTTTTCCACAACGTACTCCAACTCACCCTCAACCAACACCGGAGCAGGAGGCTCAACGGAAGGCACAGCTGGTACCTCATACCTGCGCAACAATGACCGATGAAAAACATTATGAATCGAAAAGGATGCAGGGAGGTCCAAACGGAAGGACACAGGGTTAAGAATCTCCAATATCTTGTACGGGCCGATGAACCGAGGCTTAAACTTAGGAGAAGAAACCCTCATAGGGACAAAACGAGAAGACAACCACACCAAGTCCCCAACACAAAGCCGAGGACCAACACGACGACGGCGGTTGGCAAAAAGCTGAGTCTTCTCCTGGGACAACTTCAAATTGTCCACCACCTGCCCCCAAATCTGATGCAACCTCTCCACCACAGCATCCACTCCAGGACAATCCGAAGATTCCACTTGACCGGAGGAAAATCGAGGATGAAACCCCGAATTACAGAAAAACGGGGACACCAAGGTGGCAGAGCTGGCCCGATTATTGAGGGCGAACTCCGCCAAAGGCAAAAAAGCAACCCAATCATCCTGATCCGCAGACACAAAACACCTCAAATATGTCTCCAAGGTCTGATTAGTCCGCTCGGTCTGGCCATTAGTCTGAGGATGGAAAGCAGACGAAAAAGACAAATCTATGCCCATCCTAGCACAGAATGCCCGCCAAAATCTAGACACGAATTGGGTCCCTCTGTCAGAAACGATATTCTCCGGAATACCATGCAAACGAACAACATTTTGAAAAAACAGAGGAACCAACTCGGAAGAAGAAGGCAACTTAGGCAAGGGAACCAGATGGACCATCTTAGAGAAACGGTCACACACCACCCAGATGACAGACATCTTCTGAGAAACAGGCAGATCCGAAATAAAATCCATCGAGATGTGCGTCCAAGGCCTCTTCGGGATAGGCAAGGGTAACAACAATCCACTAGCCCGAGAACAACAAGGCTTGGCCCGAGCACAAACGTCACAAGACTGCACAAAGCCTCGCACATCTCGTGACAGGGAAGGCCACCAGAAGGACCTTGCCACCAAATCCCTGGTACCAAAGATTCCAGGATGACCTGCCAACGCAGAAGAATGAACCTCAGAGATGACTCTACTGGTCCAATCATCAGGAACAAACAGTCTACCAGGTGGGCAACGATCAGGTCTATCCGCCTGAAACTCCTGCAAGGCCCGCCGCAGGTCTGGAGAAACGGCAGACAATATCACTCCATCTTTAAGGATACCTGTGGGCTCAGAATTACCAGGGGAGTCAGGCTCAAAACTCCTAGAAAGGGCATCCGCCTTAACATTCTTAGAACCCGGTAGGTAAGACACCACAAAATTAAACCGAGAGAAAAACAACGACCAGCGCGCTTGTCTAGGATTCAGGCGCCTGGCAGACTCAAGGTAAATTAAATTTTTGTGGTCAGTCAATACCACCACCTGATGTCTGGCCCCCTCAAGCCAGTGACGCCACTCCTCAAAAGCCCACTTCATGGCCAAAAGCTCCCGATTCCCAATATCATAATTCCGCTCGGCGGGCGAAAATTTACGGGAAAAAAAAGCACAAGGTCTCATCACGGAGCAGTCGGAACTTCTCTGCGACAACACCGCCCCAGCTCCGATTTCAGAAGCGTCGACCTCAACCTGAAAAGGAAGAGCAACATCAGGCTGACGCAACACTGGGGTGGAAGAAAAGCGGCGCTTGAGCTCCCGAAAGGCCTCCACAGCATCAGGGGACCAATCAGCAACATCAGCACCCTTCTTAGTCAAATCAGTCAATGGTTTTACAACATCAGAAAAACCAGCAATAAATCGACGATAAAAGTTAGCAAAGCCCAAAAATTTCTGAAGACTCTTAAGAGAAGAGGGTTGCGTCCAATCACCAATAGCCTGAACCTTGACAGGATCCATCTCGATGGAAGAGGGGGAAAAAATGTATCCCAAGAAGGAAATCTTCTGAACCCCAAAAACACACTTAGAACCCTTCACACACAAGGAATTAGACCGCAAAACCTGAAAAACCCTCCTGACCTGCTGGACATGAGAGTCCCAGTCATCCGAAAAAATCAGAATATCATCCAGATACACAATCATAAATTTATCCAAATAATCGCGGAAAATGTCATGCATAAAGGACTGGAAGACTGAAGGGGCATTTGAAAGACCAAAAGGCATCACCAAATACTCAAAATGGCCCTCGGGCGTATTAAATGCGGTTTTCCACTCATCCCCCTGCTTGATTCGCACCAAATTATACGCCCCATGGAGATCAATCTTAGAGAACCACTTGGCCCCCTTTATACGAGCAAACAAATCAGTAAGCAGTGGTAACGGATATTGATATTTAACAGTGATTTTATTCAAAAGTCGATAATCAATACACGGCCTCAAAGAGCCGTCTTTCTTAGACACAAAGAAAAAACCGGCTCCTAAGGGAGATGACGAAGGACGAATATGTCCCTTTTCCAAGGACTCCTTTATATATTCTCGCATAGCAGCGTGTTCAGGCACAGACAGATTAAATAAACGACCCTTAGGGTATTTACTACCCGGGATCAAGTCTATGGCACAATCGCACTCCCGGTGCGGAGGTAGTGAACCAACCTTGGGTTCTTCAAAAACGTCACGAAAGTCAGACAAGAATTCAGGAATCTCAGAGGGAATAGATGATGAAATGGAAACCAAAGGTACGTCCCCATGAGTTCCTTTACATCCCCAGCTTAACACAGACATAGCTCTCCAGTCGAGGACTGGGTTATGAGATTGCAGCCATGGCAATCCCAGCACCAAAACATCATGTAGATTATACAGCACCAGAAAGCGAATAACCTCCTGGTGATCCGGATTAACACGCATAGTCACTTGTGTCCAGTATTGTGGTTTATTACTAGCCAATGGGGTGGAGTCAATCCCTTTCAGAGGTATCGGAGCCTCCAATGGCTCCAAATCATACCCACAGCGTTTGGCAAAGGACCAATCCATAAGACTCAAAGCAGCGCCAGAGTCGACATAGGCGTCCGCGGTAATAGATGACAAAGAACAAATCAGGGTCACAGATAGAATAAACTTAGACTGTAAAGTGCTAATTGAAACAGACTTGTCAGGCTTCTTAGTACGCTTAAAGCATGCTGATATAACATGAGTTGAATCACCACAATAGAAGCACAACCCATTTTTTCGTCTAAAATTCTGCCGCTCGCTTCTGGACAGAATTCTATCACATTGCATATTTTCTGGCGTTTTCTCAGTAGACACCGCCAAATGGTGCACAGGTTTGCGCTCCCGCAGACGCCTATCGATCTGAATAGCCATCGTCATGGACTCATTCAGACTCGCAGGCACAGGGAACCCCACCATAACATCCTTAATGGCATCAGAGAGACCTTCTCTGAAAATCGCCGCCAGGGCGCACTCATTCCACTGAGTAAGCACAGACCATTTGCGGAATTTTTGGCAGTATATTTCAGCTTCATCTTGCCCCTGAGACAAGGACATCAAGGCCTTTTCCGCCTGAAGCTCTAAATGAGGTTCCTCATAAAGCAACCCCAAGGCCAGAAAAAACGCATCCACATTGAGCAACGCAGGATCCCCTGGTGCCAATGCAAAAGCCCAGTCTTGAGGGTCGCCCCGGAGCAAGGAAATTACAATCCTGACCTGCTGTGCAGGGTCTCCGGCAGAGCGAGACTTCAGGGACAAAAACAATTTGCAATTATTTTTAAAATTTTGAAAGTGAGATCTATTCCCCGAGAAGAATTCAGGCAAAGGAATTCTAGGCTCAGACATAGGTGCATGAACAACAAAATCTTGCAAATTTTGTACCTTTGTGGCGAGATTATTCAAACCTGTAGCTACACTCTGAAGATCCATTTGAAACAGGTGAACACAGAGCCATTCAAGGATTAGAAGGAGAGGAAGAGAGGAAGGCTGCAGTATAGGCAGACTAGCAAGTGATTCAATTAAGAGCACACTCAGAACTAGAGGGAAAAAAAAAAAAAAAAAAAAATTGTAGCAGACTTCTTTTTTCTCTCCTTTCTCAGCCAGAAATTTAACCCTTTTTTTTGGGCCGGTCAAACTGTCATGATTCTCAATGGCGAGAGAACATAGCCCAGCATATATGAGAACTAGCTCTTGGAAGATGGAAACTATACTGACCATGAACTAAACCTGCCGCACAACTAGAAGTGGCCGGGTAGCATGCCTACGTTTTTTTATCCCTAGATGCCCAGCGCCAGCCGGAGAACTACCTAATCCTAGCAGAGGAAAAGACAGTCCTGGCTCACCTCTAGAGAAATTTTCCCAAAAGGCAGACAGAGGCCCCCACATATATTGGCGGTGATTTAAGATGAAATGACAAACGTAGTATGAAAATAGGTTTAGCAAAATCGAGGTCCGCTTACTAGATAGCATGAAGACAGAAAGGGCACTTTCATGGTCAGCAGAAAACCCTATCAAAACACCATCCAGAAATTACTTTAAGACTCTAGCATTAACTCATAACACCAGAGTGGCAATTTCCGCTCACAAGAGCTTTCCAGACACAGTAACGAAACAGCAGCTGTGAACAGGAACAAAATGCAAAAACACACAAGGACAAAAGTCCAACTTAGCTGGGAGTTGTCTAGTAGCAGGAACATGCACAGAAAGGCTACTGATTACATTGTTGACCGGCATGAAACTGACAGAGGAGCAAGGTTATATAGCGACTCCCACATCCTGATAGGAGCAGGTGAACAGAGGGGATGATGCACACAAGTTAAATTCCACAAGTGGCCACAGGGGGAGCCCAGAATCCAATTTCACAACACTGGATGAGCCCTATGAAAGGCACGAACCAAATCCGAGGCATGAACATCAGAGGCAGTTACCCAAGAATTATCTTCCTGACCATAGCCCTTCCATTTAACCAGATACTGGAGTCTCCGCCTGGAAATACGGGAGTCCAAGATCTTCTCTATAACGTACTCCAATTCACCCTCAACCAGCACAGGAGCAGGAGGCTCAGCAGAAGGAACCATCGGCACCTCGTATCTCCGCAACAACGATCGATGGAACACATTATGGACAGCGAAAGATGCCGTGAGGTCCAAACGAAAGGAAACAGGGTTAATAATCTCCAAAATCCTATAGGGACCGATGAACCGAGGCTTAAATTTAGGAGAAGAAACCCTCATTGGGACAAAACGGGAAGACAACCACACCAGGTCCCCAACACGAAGGCGAGGACCAACCCGACGCTGGCGGTTAGCAAACTGCTGAGTACTCTCCTGGGACAAATTCAAATTGTCCACCACTTGTTCCCAAATCCGATACAACCGATCCACCACAGCATCTACTCCAGGACAATCCGAAGACTCCGCCTGACCAGAAGAAAAACGGGGATGAAACTCCGAATTGCAAAAGAAAGGGGAAACCAAAGTGGCCAAACTAGCCCGATTATTAAGATCAAACTCCGCCAACGGCAAAAAGGCAACCCAATCATCCTGATCCGCAGACACAAAACACCTCAAATACGTCTCCAAAGTCTGATTAGTTCGCTCCGTCTGGCCATTAGTCTGAGGATGGAAGGCAGACGAAAAAGACAAATCAATGCCCAACCTGGCACAGAATGCCCGCCAAAATCTAGAAACGAACTGGGTACCCCTATCAGAAACGATATTTTCAGGAATACCATGCAAGCGAACCACATTTTGAAAAAACAAAGGAACCAACTCAGACGAAGAAGGCAACTTCGGCAATGGCACCAAATGAACCATCTTAGAAAAACGGTCACACACCACCCAGATAACAGACATCCTCTGAGAGACAGGAAGATCAGAAATAAAGTCCATCGAGATGTGCGTCCAAGGCCTCTTCGGAATAGGCAAGGGCAACAACAACCCGCTAGCCCTAGAACAACAAGGCTTGGCCCGAGCACACACATCACAAGACTGCACAAAAACACGCACATCTCGAGACAGAGATGGCCACCAGAAGGATCTAGCCACCAAATCCCTGGTACCAAAAATTCCAGGATGACCCGCCAGCGTAGAAGAATGAACCTCCGAGATGACTCTACTGGTCCAATCATCAGGAACAAACAGTCTACCAGGTGGACAGCGATCAGGTCTATCCGCCTGAAACTCTTGCAAAGCACGTCGCAGATCTGGGGAAATAGCGGATAATATCACCGCATCCTTAAGGATACCTGTAGGTTCCGAATCACCAGGGGAATCAGGCTCAAAACTCCTAGAAAGGGCATCTGCCTTCACATTCTTAGAACCTGGTAGATATGAGACCAAAAAATTAAACCGAGAGAAAAACAACGACCAGCGCGCCTGTCTAGGATTCAGGCGCCTGGCAGACTCAAGATAAATCAAATTCTTGTGATCAGTCAAAACCACCACCTGATGTCTAGCACCCTCAAGCCAATGACGCCACTCCTCAAATGCCCACTTCATGGCCAAAAGCTCGATTACCGACATCATAATTTCTTTCGGCGGCAGAAAATTTTCGAGAAAAGAACGCACAAGGTCTCATCACTGAGCAATCGGAACTTTTCTGCGACAAAACCGCCCCCGCTCCGATCTCGGAAGCATCGACCTCAACCTGAAAGGGGAGAGAGACATCAGGCTGGCGCAACACAGGGGCAGACGAAAAGCGGCGCTTAAGTTCCCGAAAGGCCTCCACAGCGGCAGAGGACCAATTGGCAACATCAGCACCCTTCTTAGTCAAATCCGTAAGAGGCTTAGCAACACCAGAAAAACCAGTTATAAATCGACGATAAAAATTAGCAAAGCCCAAGAACTTCTGAAGACCCTTTAGAGAAGTAGGCTGCATCCAGTCACAAATAGCCCGAACCTTGACAGGGTCCATCTCAACAGAAGAAGGGGAAAAAATGTACCCCAAAAAGGAAATCTTTTGAACCCCCAAAACACACTTAGAACCCTTTACACACAGAGAATTCTCCCGCAAGACCTGAAAAACCCTCCTGACCTGCTGAACATGAGACTCCCAGTCCTCAGAAAAAATCAAAATATCGTCCAAATACACAATCATAAATTTATCCAGATATTCACGGAAAATATCATGCATAAAGGACTGAAAAACTGAAGGTGCATTAGAAAGGCCGAAAGGCATTACTAAATACTCAAAGTGGCCCTCAGGCGTATTAAATGCGGTTTTCCACTCATCCCCTTGCTTAATTCGCACCAAATTATACGCCCCACGGAGATCAATCTTGGAGAACCACTTTGCCCCCCTTATGCGAGCAAACAAATCAGTAAGCAGCGGCAACGGATACTGATATTTGACAGTAATTTTATTCAGGAGTCGATAATCAATACAAGGCCTCAGCGAGCCATCCTTTTTAGAGACAAAGAAAAACCCAGCTCCTAAAGGTGATGAAGAAGGACGAATATGTCCCTTTTCCAGGGACTCCTTAACATACTCTCGCATGGCAGCATGCTCAGGTACAGATAGGTTAAACAAACGACCCTTTGGAAATTTACTGCCTGGAATCAGATCTATGGCGTAATCACACTCTCTGTGGGGAGGGAGAGAACCAATTTTAGGCTCTTCAAAAATATCCCCAAAATCCGACAAAAATGCCGGAACCTCAGAGGGAATAGATGACGAGATAGAAACCAAAGGTATGTCCCCATGAGCCCCCCGACATCCCCAGCTTAACACAGACATAGTTTTCCAGTCCAGTACTGGGTTATGAGATTGCAACCATGGTAATCCAAGCACTAACACATCATGTAAATTATGCAACACGAGGAAGCGAATCATCTCCTGATGGTCTGGAGTCATACGCATAGTCACTTGCATCCAGAACTGTGGTCTATTACAAGCCAGAGGTGTAGAATCAATACCCTTCAGAGGTATAGGAACTTCCAGAGGCTCCAAATCAAACCCACAGCGCCTGGCGAAGGACCAATCCATGAGACTCAGAGCGGCGCCAGAGTCCACATAGGCATCCACGGTAATAACTGATAATGAACAAATCAGAGTTACAGACAGAAGAAATTTAGACTGTAAAGTGCCAATAGAAACAGACTTGTCAACCTTCCTAGTACGTTTAGAGCATGCTGATATAACATGCGCGGTATCACCACAGTAGAAGCACAAGCCATTTTTGCGCCTATAATTCTGCCGCTCGCTTCTTGACAGAATTCTGTCACATTGCATTTTCTCTGGCGTCCCTTCAGAAGATACCGCCAAATGGTGCACGGGTTTGCGCTCCCGCAAACGCCGATCAATCTGAATCGCCATTGTGATGGACTCATTCAGACCTGTGGGCGTAGGAAACCCCACCATGACATCCTTAACGGCATCAGAAAGGCCTTCTCTGAAAATTGCCGCTAGGGCACACTCATTCCACTGAGTAAGCACAGACCATTTACGAAATTTTTGGCAGTATATCTCAGCTTCATATTGCCCTTGAGACAGGGCTATTAAAGCTTTTTCAGCTTGAATCTCCAAATTAGGTTCCTCATACAGCAACCCTAAAGCCAGAAAAAACGCATCCACATTGAGCAACGCAGGATCCCCTGGTGTCAATGAAAATGCCCAATTTTGAGGGTCACCTCGCAGCAAAGAAATCACAATCTTAACCTGCTGAACAGGATCTCCAGAGGAGTGAGGTCTGAGAGAAAGGAATAATTTACAATTACATTTGAAATTCTGAAACCGAGATCTATCTCCAGAAAATACCTCTGGTGTAGGAATCTTAGGTTCAGAAATAGGAGTACGTATAACATAATCTTGTAAATTCTGAACCTTCGTAGCAAGATTATTTAAACCTGCAGCCAAACTCTGAGAGTCCATCCTTAAACCGGAGAGATCAGAGCCATTCAAGGATTAGAAGGAGAGAAAGGCAAGGCTGTAAATAGAGCAGAAATACAACTGAGCCAACTAAGTAGCAAACATGTGAGGAAAAAAAAAAAAAATCTACAGACTTCTTTTACTCTCCTTTCTTCTGCCAATTACTTTAACAGCGGCCGGTCATACTGTCATGATTCCCCAATGGCATGGGAACATCAGAAACACAAAATAACAGACTAGCCCTCGGGTGATGGAAACTCAAGCTGACCGTGACCTAAATCTACCACACAACTAACAGTAGCCAGGAAGCATTCCTACGGCTGCCTAGATGCCATGCGCCAGCCGGAGAACTAACTACACCTGGAAGAGGAAGGAACAGACCTGGCTTACCTCTAGTGAAATTCCCCAAAGATGATAGTAGCCCCCACATATATTAACGGTGAGTTCAGAGGAAAAGACATACACAGTATGAAGGTAGATTTAGCAAAGCGAGGTCCACTTACTAGATAGAGGAAGGATACAAAAGAGGACTTCACGGTCAGCTGAAAAACCCTTTCAAAAACCCATCCTGAAATTACTTTAAGACTCCTGTGTCAACTCATGACACAGGAGTGGCAATTTCAGTCCACAAGAGCTTCCAGTAACAGGAAATGACAAACTGTAAACTGGACAAAAAATACAAAACAAAAAGGACAAGAGTCCACTTAGCTGATCAGCAGACTGGTAGCAGGAACATGCAACTGAAAGACTCAGGTTACAATGATGACCGGCAAGGAAGTGACTGGAAAGCAAGGCTAAATAGGGAACTCCCAAAACTAATGGAAGCAGGTGAGCTGAGGCAGAAAAGAACACACAAGTCTCCAGTACCACCAGCCACCACTAGGGGAGCCCAAAAAGCGGATCACAACAGATTACGTAGATTGACCTGTCATCATCCAGGATAGCTGGGTAACAGGTAGCTGATGATCTGTGGAAACAGACAGTATAAGAGGAATACTAGCAAAAGAATTTCAGAAACAGGAGCATGTGCAGACAGGAACCGGAAGTAAGCAACAGTGGATACTTGTTGCTCCAGCACCCTCCCTATGGTGAAGGGGCTAGAAATAGTGATCACTAACACACCATTGGTCAGAAGAACTCTTTGAAAAATGTGCGCTGTCTCTTTAAGAGACAGGGAGTGAGGCCACGCGACGTAAGTACTCTGCTCGGGAACCTGCTGGCTGCATGCCAGGAAGCAGCTGAGGAAGGAGGAGCAGAGGCTGTATCCAGACAGCATGGAGCCGGCACATAGCGGGACTCCCGATGGGGACCCCAGGAAGGTACAGAAGCAGCAGCTTTCAGTATGACCTCTATACTGATGACACACAGATCTACCTCTCTGGACATGATATCACCTAATTAATAATCAGAATCCTACAATGTATGTCTGCTATTTCATCTTTCTTCTCTGCTAGATTTCTAAAACTTGGATAAAATCGAATTAATCATCTGTCCACCATCTCATCCAATCCCCTCAACTGACCTATTCATCAAAGTCAATGGCTGCCCACTGTCCCAAGTCCCACAAGCTTGAATTTAATCTTTCCTTCAAATCTGAGATCCAAGCCCTTTCCAAATCCTGCCAACTCCAACTCAAAAATAACTTCAGGATCCTCACATTCCTCAACCATGAATCTGCCAGAACACTAGTGCATGCCCTCATCATCTCCCGCCTCACCTACTGGAACTTCCTGCTCTGTGGTCTCCCTTCTAACACTCTTGCGCCCATCCAAACTGCAGAAAAGCAGTTTGAGCAGCTGCATGAGGTATCAGGGCTCCTAGCACAGCAGGCTTACACCTGTCCATGGCTGATTGCTTCTGTGCCATTACAAAATGTTCTACTGTAGGTCAATTGATCAGTAGTGTTGAGCATTCCGATACTGCAAATATCGGGTATCGGCCGATATTCGCGGTATCGGAATTCCGATACTGAGTTTCGATACTTTCTCAATATCGGATACCGGAATCGGAAGTTCCCATAATTCAATGAGCCAGTTTGATTTAATTCAGCCAATGAGGAATCCTAAGAAGTGTGGGCACATCCTGTTATGCATGTTAGTCATGTATCTACTGGCATGGCTGTGATTGGCTGCTGAAATGATGTCATGATGCACTTTAAAAGTCGCCGCTGCCATTTTGGGTTCACTCTGCTGTGAATTCAGTTAGGGACAGGATGCTGTGTTCTGACTGAGGGCCAGTTTGAGATAGCAATTTGCTTCATTGTGCATTACCCAGGCTAATTTAGCAACCGCTGTGTGAGAACCTTGTTTTTGCCTTGCAGCGCTGTTCATGGCTGTCTGCAAGATCTCTGTGTGAGTGCAGCTCACTCTGTAGTCTGTTCTGCAGCCACAGCCGGTTGTATACAGCTCAGCTTGCATCACTGCCTCATACTGTTCCATTGTCCTTTTTTCAATTAGTGCTGCCTGCTGCACATTGTTCCAAATTTATCCTATTAGTGGGTTTCCATCCGTATCCTGCTAGATTGTGGAAAAACACTATATAGGAGTACATAGAGGTGCTTTTTTTGGCCTTGCAGTGCCGTTCACGGCTGTCTGCAAGGTCTCTGTGTGAGTGCAACTCACTCTGTAGTCTGTTCTGCAGCCACAGCTGGTTGTAGTCAGCTCAGCGTGCATCACTGCCTCATACTGTTTCATTGTCCTTTTTTCAATTAGTGCTGCCTGCTGCACATTTTTCTTCATTTATCCTATTAGTGGTTTTCCATCTGTAACCTGCTAGATTGTGGAAAAATACTATATAGGAGTACATAGAGGAGCTTTTTTTGGCCTTGCAGTGCCGTTCACGGCTGTCTGCAAGGTCTCTGTGTGAGTTCAGCTCACGCTGTAGTCTGTTCTGCTAAAAAAACAAAAAGTTAATAAAGTTCACCAAACACTCCACTTTACAGTTATGTAGGCCACATTAGCTCATATTAAAGTCTAGTACACACTTTATGAAATTAGTGTTTCTTATACCTGTTAGCAGCTGTTCAGGAATAAGCACACTAAGGCCTTTGTACTTTTCTGCTTACCTTTATCAGTCTATCAAGATGAAGAAGGCAGGGAGTAAGGCACGTGGTCGTGGGCGTGGAGTTTCTGCAGGGAGAGGATGTGGGGATTCTGTTCCTGCTGCAGGCACCGGTGACTCATCATCCCCCAATTTTAGCAGGGAACAGTCCTTCATGCACAGCTTTGTAGGAGCTCGCCGTACTCCACTGCTGCGGGACGAACAAATTGAAGCCGTTGTTGGATGGATGGCAGCTAACGCATTGACTTCAATTAGTGCCACATCCTCTCGGGCAGAGAGCACTGAAGAGCACCCATCTGTCTCTTCAACATCTGCCAAATTGCCCAGGCAGTCAGAGAGCCCAGGACAGGAGCCATCTCTACTTCTGTTCTCTGAATCTCTTGGCTTGGAAAGAGGGGCCAGCCAAGCAGCATTCGAGAACCTGAAAAAGAGGCAGTATGCAGTGATGCCCTACTGCTTTGTCTCTCTGAATGTGAAGAGGCGGGTGGGCCAGTGCCTCTGGTCACCACACCTCAGTACGCATCTGATGATGAGACTCAGGGAACAATTTCTGGTGCGTACTGTGCTGCCGAGACTACCCAGGAGAAGCAGTTGTTGGAAGAGGGTAGTGTAGATGATGAGGTCCTTGACCCATCATGGTGTGAGGTACAGGAAGGTGGTGGGAGCAGCTCTGAGGAAGAGATTTCCCGAACGGCACAAAAAGGAGGGAGAGGGAGGGGGAAGACTGCGTTGTCTGTAGCCTCCACTTCGGCACCCATTAGGAGCATGCCTCTTCCAAAAGCCAAAACGGGTGCTCCCAAGACTTACAGTGCCTGGTCCTTTTTCTACACAGTTGCAGATGACATTTGCTTTGTCAAATGCAAGCTGTGTAATCAGAAAGTCAAAAGAGGGAAAAGTCTCAGCAACCTCAATACCACAAATATGTGGAAACATGTGCAGACCAAGCACGTGGTGGAGTTACAAAAACACACTGAAGACCTAGGCCAACCTACAGCGGCACCTACCACCTCTTCAGCTCGTGTTGTAGCCTCTTCCTCCAGCTCACACACAGCTGGTTCGGCTTCCTCACAGGATAGTCATGGAAGAACCTCTGGCACTGTTGGACAGAGAAACAGTGTAATTCCAGCCACAGCACCACGTTCCTTGTCATCCTCACATTCCCAGCCCAGTCTACAGCCATAGGTAGCACAGGCATGAGAGAAAAGATGGCCATTCTCAGCAAACCACCCCCGAGCACAGGCTCTGAATGCTGGCATTGCAAAACTACTGTCCCTTGAAATGCTGTCATTCAGGCTGGTGGAGACAGACACCTTGCGTAACTTAATGGCACTGGCAGTCCCACAAGCTGCTTTTATTTCAGCAGGCAAGCCGTCCCTGCCCTGCAAAAGCATGTGGAGGGAAACATTAAACATGCGCTACTAAACGCCATCAGTAGCAATGTCCACCTCACCACCGGTGCGTGGACCAGTCACCATGGACAGGGACGATACCTTTCTCTCACTGTCCATTGGGTAAATGTTGTGGAGCCGGGTACAGATCTTGAGAGTGGCGCTGTATGTGTTCTGCCAACTCCAAGGATTGCAGGAATCCAGTCTGTACACATTGACTCCTCCTCATACTCCAGTTCCTCTGAATCAGTGCTGCAGGACCCATGAACGCTTACCTGTTACGACCGATATGAGCACAGCTGTGGCCAAACATCAACAGGCCATATTGAAATTAATTTCTTTGGGGAATCGAAGCCACACAGCGCAGGAGCTCTGGAATGCCATCAAGCAGGGGAGCGACGTGTGGTTTGTGCCAGCGAATCTCCAGCCAGGCATGGTAGTGTGTGACAATGGCCAAAATCTGGTGGCAGCTCTGGCCTAGGCAACCTCACTCACATCCCATGTCTGGCACATGTGCTCAACTTGGTCGTGCAGAGTTTTTTGAGGGACTATCTGGATTTTGATGCACTGCTGCACAAGGTCCGCCTAGAGTGTGCTCACTTGCGGCGTTCAAGCATGGTAAGATCGTGCATTGCAGCTCTGCAGCACCGATTCCACCTTTTGGAACATCGCATCATATGTGACCTACCCACCAGGTGGATTTCAACGTTACATATGTTGGAGCAGTTGTGTGAGCAGCAGGCAGCAGTAATGAAGTACCAGCTGCATCAGGCGCAAAGAAGTTGCACTGCGCACCGTTCAGACTTCACAACCACTGAGTGGGCCACTATGAAGGGCATCTGCCAGGTTTTGCGTGCCTTCGATGATTCCACGCGGATGGCGAGTGCAGGTGATGCACTAGTCAGCATGACTATCCCCCTTATCTGCCTGCTTGCAAAAACACTGCAAGCGCTAAGGGATGAGGTTGTGGAAGAGGTGGAGGATGAGGAGTCACAAATGCCATCTGCTTCTGGACAGTATGTGCAACGTGGTTTCTCACTAAGGCCTAGGCAGGGAACACTTTGTGAGGAGGATGAGGAGTCAATGGAGGAGGAAGACATCTGTCCAGAGGAGGGAGTTACACAATGCTCCAGTAGTCAGTATGTAGAGCAAGGGTGGGGTGATGCAGAGCAGGCAGAGATCACGACTCAAGCAGGGGACAGCGTTTCTTGGCCAGTTGGCAGTCTGCAGCAAGTGGTTGATTTCATGCTGCAGTGCCTGAGAAACGACCGCCGCATCGCCCACGTTCTCAACACGGCTGATTATTGGGTGTACAGCCTCCTAGATCCTCGCTACCGGAACAACTTACAAAGCCTCATAACACTGTTGAACCGGGAGCTTAAAATGCGGGAGTGTCAAGACACACTGGTGCATTCCATCATCTTCTCCAGTCCAACCGAGAGCAGTGCTGCTAGTGCTTTACAAAGCAGCTCAGTGCGTCGAGGCAGTGGAGGAAGCTCTGCACAAAGAGGGAGCAGAGGCAGTGCCTCAGCACAAGGCAAGACCAGTATGGCCCAACTGTGGCAAAGTTTTATGTGCCCTCCACAAATGTCTACACCATCACAGACGGCTCCAGTCAGCAGGAGGAAACGTTTCCATCAGATTGTGACTACATGTCTTGCCCTCTCAGTGTACTCCCAGACGGCTCTTCCCCCTTCAAGTTTTGGGTCTCTAAGCTGGATACATGGCCAGAGCTTAGCCAGTATGCATTGGAGGTGCTGGCTTGCCCTGCTGCTAGTGTATTATCGGAACGCATCATTAGTGCCTGCAGGTGGTGTACTAACAGACCGTCGCATGCAACTATCTTCCGATAACGTTGACCGGCTTACTTTTCTGAAAATGAACAAGGCCTGGATCTCGCAGGAATTTGCCACTCCTCTTCCAGATTATATAATTGGTTGGCAACAGTATCCAGGTCTCCTGTTGTGTTCATATTTCTACCACCTGAACTGTAATCCCTGGGCTCCAACAACGCCAGTTGCTGCTCAGAAGTGCCGTCTGCACAGTCAACACATGACCCAGTGTTATAGGGTTTCAGTAACGTCAGCTGATCCCCAGCTGTGTACCAGCAATTTGTCCTGCTACCTCCACACTCACACTACGTCAGATATTAAACTTGCTCCAATTAGGCCTCGGCCTACACTCTGCTTCTCCTGGATTCCCTGGGCTCCAACACCACCAGTTGCTGCTCAGAAGTGCCATCTGCACAGAGAAAAACACTAGCTCCTGTGTTAGTGGGGTTCAGTAACGTCAGCTGCTCCCCTGCTGTGTATCCGGCAACTGCTCCTGCTACCTCCACACTCACACGACTTCAGATATTAAACTTTCTCCAATTAGGCCTCGGCCTACACCCTTGATTGACCCTGGGCTCCAACACCGCCAGTTGCTGCTCAGAATTGCCATCTGCACAGTCAACACTTGCTGCCATGTTATTGGGTTTCAGTAACGTCAGCTGATCCCCCAGCTGTGTGCCTGGCAATTTGTCCTGCTCCGTCCATGCTCACACTACAACAGATATTAAACTGCCTCGAGTGTAGGCCTCAGCCTACACTCTGTTTCTCCTGGATTCCCTGGGCTACAACACCACCAGTTGCTGCTCATAAGTGCCGTCTGCACAGTCAACAGTTGCTCCTCTGTTATTGGGGTTCAGTAACGCCAGCTGCTCCCCTGCTGTGTGTGCGGCAATTTCTCCACTCAGTTTCTAGCATTGACTCTGGGCTCCAACACCGCCAGTTGCTGCCCAGAAGTGCTGTCTGCACAATCAACAGTTGCTCCTCTGTTATTGGGGTTCAGTAACGCCAGCTGCTCCCCTGCTGTGTGTGCGGCAATTTCTCCACTCAGTTTCTAGCATTGACCCTGGGCTCCAACACCGCCAGTTGCTGCTCAGAAGTGCTGTCTGCACAGTCAACACCTGCTCCTCTGTTATTGGGGTTCAGTGACGCCAGCTGCTCCCCTGCTGTGTGTGCAGCAATTTCTCCACTCAGTTTCTAGCTTTGACCCTGGTCTCCAACACTGCCAGTTGCTGCCCGGAAGTGCTGTCTGCACAGTCAACAGTTGCTCCTCTGTTATTGGGGTTCAGTAACGCCAGCTGCTCTCCTGCTGTGTGTGCAGCAATTTCTCCACTCAGTTTCTAGCATTGACCCTGGGCTCCAACACCGCCAGTTGCTGCCCGGAAGTGCCGTCTGTACAGTCAACACTTGCTGCCGTGTTATTGGGGTTCAGTAACGTCAGCTGATCCCCAGCTGTGTATCCGGCAATTGCTCCTGCTACCTCCACACTCACACTACTACAGATTTGAAACTTGCTCCAATTAGGCCTCTTCCTACACTCTGTTTCTCCTGTAATCCCTGGGCTCCAACACTGCCAGTTGCTGCTCGGAAGTGCTGTCTGCACAGTCAACACTTGCTGCCATGTTATTGGGGTTCAGTAATGTCAGCTGATCCCCTGCTGTGTATCCGGCAATTTCTCCTGCTCCGACCACACTCATACTGCTACAGAAATTAAAGGGAACCTGTCCCCCCTCAGGCGTTTGTAACTAAAAGAGCCAACTTGTGCAGCACTAATGCTGCACAAGGAAAAGGTGGCTCTGTTAGTTATGCTCCTTGCACATGCTGAACTAAACACTTATAAAATGTGTCCCCTCATACCGTGAAACCGTCCAGGAGGTGGGACTTTCCTTCCTAATCAGATGGGGCACAGCTGTCATTCATACCCCCTTGGCACCGTGCACTGCCTCCTGAGCATTGTTTGAATCTGTCCCGGAGCCTGCGCTGTTATGTTATCCCTTGGCCATGCGCATTTAGCGCTGCCAATCTTCTGACATCATTTGATGTCAGGCTGACTGCACCTGTGCGGCCGCGCTGCCTGAGATCCCGCCCCGCAGTGTCTTCTGATTTATTCACACTGTGGGGCTGGGATTCATGGGCATGTGCAGTGCATATCTTCCCTTCTCACTCATCTCCCCCCACCTTCTTCAGACTGTGCGGTGTCAGCTGATCCCTAATCACCGTGGCATGCGCTTAGGGATCAGCTGACGCCACACAGTCTGAAGAAGGCAGAAGGAGATGAGTGAGAGGCGAAGATATGCACTGCACATGCCCATAAAAAGAGCATAAAAGAGCCACCTTTTCCTTGTGCAGCATTGGTGCTACACAAGGTGGCTCTTTTAGTTACAAATGCCTCGGGGGGTTACAGGTTCCCTTTCAACTTGCTCCAATCAGGCCTCAGCCTACACTCTGTTTCTCCTGTAATCCCTGGGCTCCAACACCACCAGTTGCTGCTCGGAAATGCCATCTGTACAGTCAACACATGCTCCAGTGTTTTGGGGTTCAGTAACGTCAGCTCATCCCCAGCTGTGTGTGCGGCAATTTCTCCTGCTCCCTCCACATTGACACCACTACAGATTTTAAACTTGCTCCAATTAGGACTCAGCCTACACTCTGTTTCTCATGTAATCCCTGGGCTCCAACACCGCCAGTTGCTGCTCAGAAGTGTCTTTGGCACAGGTACTCCCTCCTGCCCAGCTTGTTTCCAGCACGCCAGCTGTTTCAGGGTAGTGTGTCATGGTTCTCAATGGCAAGAGACCGTAGTAAAGCATACAAAAGGACTAGCTCTTGGAAGATGGGAACTCGAGCTGACTGTGAGCTAAACCTACCGCACAACTAACAGTGGCCGGGTAGCGTGCCTACGTTTTATCCCTAGACGCCCAGCGCCAGCCGGAGGACTGACTGACCCTAGCAGAGGAAAATACAGACCTGGCTTACCTCTAGAGAAATTTTCCCCAAAAGGCAGACAGTAGCCCCCACATATATTGTCGGTGATTTTAGAGGAAATTGACATACGAAGTATGAAGATAGGTTTAGCAAATTGAGGTCCGCTTACTAGATAGTAGGAAGACAGAAAAGGGAACTTCACAGTCAGCTGAAAACCCTTTCAAAACACCATCCTGAAATTACTTTAAGACTCTAATATCAACTCATGACACCAGAGTGGCAATTTCAGCTCACAAGAGCTTCCAGCCTCAGAAATATTCAAACACAGAGAACTGGAACAAAAATGCAAAACAATCTTAGGACTACAAGTCCAACTTAGCTGATAGTAGTCTAGGAGCAGGAACATGCAACAGAAAGGCTTCTGGTAACATTGTTGGCCGGCATAGAAATGACTGAGGAGCAAGGCTAAATAGAAACTCCCACATCCTGATGGAAACAGGTGAACAGAGGAGATGAAGCACACAAGTTCAGTACCACCAGTAACCACCGGGGGAGCCCAGAAACCAAATTCACAACAGTACCCCCCCCTCAAGGAGGGGGCACCGAACCCTCACCAGAACCACCAGGGCGATCAGGATGAGCCCTATGAAAGGCACGGACCAAATCGGAGGCATGAACATCAGAGGCTGTCACCCAAGAATTATCCTCCTGACCGTAGCCCTTCCACTTGACCAAATACTGAAGTCTCCGTCTGGAAACACGGGAGTCCAAGATCTTCTCGACAACGTACTCCAACTCACCCTCAACCAACACCGGAGCAGGAGGCTCAATGGAAGGCACAACCGGTACCTCATACCTGCGCAACAATGACCGATGGAAGACATTATGAATAGAAAAAGATGCAGGGAGGTCCAAACGAAAGGACACAGGGTAAAGAATCTCCAATATCTTGTACGGGCCGATGAACCGAGGCTTAAACTTAGGAGAAGAAACCTTCATAGGGACAAAACGAGAAGACAACCACACCAAGTCCCCAACACAAAGACGAGGACCAGCACGACGACGGCGGTTGGCAAACTGCTGAGTCTTCTCCTGGGACAACTTCAAATTGTCCACCACATGCCCCCAAATCTGATGCAACCTCTCCACCACAGCATCCACTCCAGGACAATCCGAAGACTCCACCTGACCGGAAGAGAAACGAGGATGAAACCCCGAATTACAGAAGAAAGGAGAAATCAAGGTGGCAGAACTAGCCCGGTTATTGAGGGCAAACTCCGCCAAGGGCAAAAAGGCAACCCAATCATCCTGATCCGCAGACACAAAACACCTCAAATAAGTCTCCAAGGTCTGATTAGTTCGCTCGGTCTGGCCATTAGTCTGAGGATGGAAAGCAGACGAAAAAGACAAATCAATGCCCATCCTAGCACAGAACGCTCGCCAAAATCTAGACACGAATTGGGTTCCCCTGTCAGAAACGATATTCTCCGGAATACCATGCAAGCGAACCACATTTTGAAAAAACAGAGGAACCAGCTCGGATGAGGAAGGCAATTTAGGCAAGGGGACCAAATGGACCATCTTAGAGAAATGGTCACACACCACACAGATGACAGACATCTTCTGAGAAACAGGGAGATCAGAAATAAAATCCATGGAGATGTGAGTCCAAGGCCTCTTCGGAATAGGCAAAGATAACAACAATCCACTAGCCCGAGAACAACAAGGCTTGGCCTGAGCACAAACATCACAAGACTGCACAAAACCTCGCACATCTCGCGACAGGGAAGGCCACCAGAAGGACCTAGCCACCAAATCCCTGGTACCAAAGATTCCAGGATGACCAGCTAACGCAGAAGAATGGACCTCCGAGATGACTCTACTGGTCCAATCATCCGGAACAAACAGTCTACCAGGCGGGCAACGATCAGGTCTATCCGCCTGAAACTCCTGCAAGACCCGTCGCAAGTCTGGGGAAACAGCAGATAATATCACTCCATCCTTAAGGATACCTGTAGGTTCAGAATTACCAGGGGAATCAGGCTCAAAACTCCTAGAAAGGGCATCCGCCTTCACATTTTTAGAACCCGGTAGGTAAGAAACCACAAAATTAAACCGAGAGAAAAATAACGACCAGCGCGCCTGTCTAGGATTCAGGCGCCTGGCAGACTCAAGATAAATCAAATTCTTGTGGTCGGTCAATACCACCACCTGATGTCTAGCCCCCTCAAGCCAATGACGCCACTCCTCAAAAGCCCACTTCATAGCCAAGAGCTCCCGATTACCAATATCATAATTTCGCTCAGCGGGCGAAAATTTACGAGAAAAGAACGCGCAAGTTCTCATCACGGAGCAGTCGGAACTTTTCTGCGACAAAACCGCCCCAGCTCCGATTTCTGAAGCGTCGACCTCAACATGAAAAGGAAGAGTAACATCAGGCTGATGCAATACAGGGGCGGAAGAAAAGCGGCGCTTAAGCTCCCGAAAGGCCTCCACAGCAGCACGGGACCAATCAGCAACATCAGCACCCTTCTTAGTCAAATCAGTCAACGGCTTAGCAACATCAGAAAAACCAGTTATAAATCGATGATAAAAATTAGCAAAGCCCAAAAACTTCTGAAGGCTCTTAAGAGAAGAGGGTTGCGTCCAATCACAAATAGCCTGAACCTTGACAGGGTCCATCTCAATGGAAGAGGGGGAAAAAATGTACCCCAAAAACGAAATCTTTTGAACCCCAAAAACACACTTAGAACCCTTTACACACAAGGAATTAGAGCGCAAAACCTGAAAAACCCTCCTGACCTGTTGGACATGAGAGTCCCAGTCATCCGAAAAAATCAAAATATCATCCAGATACACAATCATAAATTTATCCAAATATTCACGGAAAATGTCATGCATAAAAGACTGAAAGACTGAAGGGGCATTTGAAAGACCAAAAGGCATTACTAAATACTCAAAATGGCCCTCAGGCGTATTAAATGCGGTTTTCCACTCATCCCCCTGCTTAATTCGCACTAAATTATACGCCCCACGAGGATCAATCTTAGAGAACCACTTGGCCCCCTTTATTCGAGCAAACAAATCAGTAAGCAGTGGCAAAGGATACTGATATTTAACCGTGATTTTATTCAAAAGCCGATAATCAATACACGGCCTCAAAGAGCCATCTTTTTTAGATACAAAGAAAAAACCGGCTCCTAAGGGAGATGACGAAGGACGAATATGTCCCTTTTCCAAGGACTCCTTAATATATTCCCGCATAGCAGCATGTTCAGGCACAGATAGATTAAATAAACGACCCTTTGGAAACTTACTGCCCGGAATCAGATCTATAGTACAATCGCAATCTCTGTGCGGAGGTAGTGAACCAAGTTTAGGCTCCTCAAAAACGTCACGATAATCAGATAAAAATTCCGGAATCTCAGAGGGAATAGATGACGAAATGGAAACCAAAGGTACGTCCCCATGAGTCCCCTGACATCCCCAGCTTAACACAGACATTGCTTTCCAGTCGAGGACTGGGTTATGAGATTGCAGCCATGGCAATCCAAGCACCAACACATCATGTAGATTATACAACACAAGGAAGCGAATAATCTCCTGGTGATCCGGATTAATACGCATAGTTACTTGTGTCCAGTATTGTGGTTTATTACTAGCCAATGGCGTGGAGTCAATACCCTTCAGAGGTATAGGAACTTCCAGAGGCTCTAAATTAAACCCACAGCGTTTGGCAAAGGACCAATCCATAAGACTCAAAGCGGCGCCAGAGTCGACATAGGCGTCCGCGGTAATAGACGATAAAGAGCAAATCAGGGTCACAGATAGAATAAACTTAGACTGTAAAGTGCCAATTGAAACAGACTTATCAACCTTCTTAGTACGTTTAGAGCATGCTGATATAACATGAGTTGAATCACCACAATAGAAGCATAACCCATTTTTTCGCCTAAAATTCTGTCGTTCGCTTCTGGACAGAATTCTATCACATTGCATAATCTCTGGCGCCTTCTCAGTAGACACCGCCAAATGGTGCACAGGTTTCCGCTCCCGCAAACGCCGATCAATCTGAATAGCCATTGTCATGGACTCATTCAGACCTGTAGGCACAGGGAACCCCACCATAACATCTTTAATGGCATCAGAGAGACCCTCTCTGAACTTTGCCGCCAGGGCGCACTCATTCCACTGAGTAAGCACAGACCACTTACGAAATTTTTGGCAGTATATTTCAGCCTCATCTTGCCCTTGAGACAGGGCCATCAAGGCTTTTTCAGCCTGAATCTCTAAATGAGGTTCCTCATAAAGCAACCCCAAAGCCAGGAGAAACGCATCCACATTGAGCAACGCAGGATCCCCTGGTGCCAAAGCAAATGCCCAATCCTGAGGGTCGCCCCGGAGCAAGGAAATTACAATCCTGACCTGCTGTGCAGAATCTCCAGCGGAGCGAGATCTCAGAGACAAAAATAATTTACAATTATGTTTGAAATTCTGGAAGCGAGATCTATCCCCGGAGAAAAATTCAGGTAAAGGAATTCTAGGTTCAGATATAGGAGCATGAATTACAAAATCCTGTAAACTTTGATCCTTCATAGCGAGATTATCCAAACCTGTAGCTAAACTCTGAGGATCCATTTTAATCAGGTGAAATCAGAACCATTCAAGGATTAGAAGGAGAGAGAGACGAAGGCTGCAGTAAGCAGAGATGCAAGTGAATCAACTAATGAGCAAACTCAGAAAAAAAAAAAAAATTCTCTGCAGACTTCTTTTCTCTCCTTTCTTCTGCCAATTATTTTAACCCTTGGCCGGCCAAACTGTCATGGTTCTCAATGGCAAGAGACCGTAGTAAAGCATACAAAAGGACTAGCTCTTGGAAGATGGGAACTCGAGCTGACTGTGAGCTAAACCTACCGCACAACTAAAAGTGGCCGGGTAGCGTGCCTACGTTTTATCCCTAGATGCCCAGCGCCAGCCGGAGGACTGACTGACCCTAGCAGAGGAAAATACAGACCTGGCTTACCTCTAGAGAAATTTTCCCCAAAAGGCAGACAGTAGCCCCCACATATATTGTCGGTGATTTTAGAGGAAATTGACATACGAAGTATGAAGATAGGTTTAGCAAATTGAGGTCCGCTTACTAGATAGTAGGAAGACAGAAAAGGGAACTTCACAGTCAGCTGAAAACCCTTTCAAAACACCATCCTGAAATTACTTTAGGACTCTAATATCAACTCATGACACCAGAGTGGCAATTTCAGCTCACAAGAGCTTCCAGCCTCAGAAATATTCAAACACAGAGAACTGGAACAAAAATGCAAAACAATCTTAGGACTACAAGTCCAACTTAGCTGATAGTAGTCTAGGAGCAGGAACATGCAACAGAAAGGCTTCTGGTAACATTGTTGGCCGGCATAGAAATGACTGAGGAGCAAGGCTAAATTGAAACTCCCACATCCTGATGGAAACAGGTGAACAGAGGAGATGAAGCACACAAGTTCAGTACCACCAGTAACCATCGGGGGAGCCCAGAAACCAAATTCACAACAGTAGTGTCAAGGTAACTTTGCCTCCAATACGTTGTCCTGTCTGGTTGCGGTTGGGATAGCCAACTCTATGGTACCTGCAGTTTAGGTGCTTCCTATGTGGGCTGTGGGAACTGGCAATCAAGGCTGGTTCCGTAGTGCAAATAGGACAAGCTCCCCCTGTAGGGGCTCGCGGCCTAGCAATTTTTTTCCTGTGGACCTTCTGCTGCCTATCTGCGTTCCAGCACCATTAGCTGGTTCTTTGGAAGACAATCTTGAATAGGTCCCCCTGGTTCCAGTACCGTCAGCTGGTTCCAGGCAGAGCCTTTGGCTTAGGTGCCTCGTTCTGGGTATCAGAGTTCCACCAATATCTGGTGGTCCTTGGTAGTGCTTTCTGGCATGGGTACCTCCTGCTTAGTAACCGGGTTCCAGTACCATCAGCTGGTCCTCGGTAGTTCCATTGGCTCTTGTACCTTCTGCTACCCATCCGGGTTCCAGAACCATCAGCTGGTTCTCGGCAGTGTCTTTTGCTCTTGTACCTTCTGCTGCCCATCCTGGTTCCAGTACCGTCAGCTGGTTCCAGGCAGAGCCTTTGGCTTAGGTGTCTCCTTCTGGGTATCCGAGTTCCACCAACGTCTGGTGGTCCTTGGTAGTGCTTTCTGGCACGGGTACCTCCTGCTTAGTAACCAGGTTCCAGTACCATCAACTGGTCCTCAGTAGTTCCATTGGCTCTTTTACCTTCGGGTAGCCATCCAGGTTCCAGTACCGTCAGCTGGTTCTCGGCAGTTCCTCAGCCTTCTTGTACCTTCTGCTACATTTTCAAGTTCAAGCCTTTGGAAATAGTTTTTGCTAATCACTCTGGATCTCCCTGATGGTGACCCTAAAGACGACGACCCTGAAGACCACCCCGAAGAAGACGACGACCCCGGAGACGATGACCCCGGAGATGACGACCCTGGAGACGACGACCCCGAAGACCACCCCGAAGAAGGCGACGACCCTGGAGACGACAACCCTGGAGATGATGACCCTGGAGACGATGACCCTGAAGACCAAGAAGCAGAAGGACAAGAAGCTGCAGAGCAAAAAGAAGAAGATTATTAAGCATAAGACTAAAAATCACAGCAAAAGATATTATCTAAATTATAAGCAGAAAAAGACTAAGCAGTGTATGGGGGTGACTCCGTTCCCCCTCGTGGTGCCCTTGGAAAAAACCTGCTGCTGCAGGCCAAACTGAACGCGGACAAATCCTTTTGTAAATCTTTTGTGACAGGCAGAACGGAAGGTGTAATCTTCAAACTTTTATAGATAACAACTACAGGAATGCCTGTCACAAATAAGAATATGACAAAGAAGAAGAATATGAAGAAGATGAAGAAGAATAATAGTTAAATAAAAAGAATATGAAGAATGGAAATAAAAAGAATATGAAGAATGAAAAAAAAAGAATAGGAAGAAGGTGAAGAAGAAGAAGATGAATAAGGTAAAGGAGAAGTTGATGAAAAAGATGCTGCTGCTGAGGATGATGAAGAAGAATGTGTGGGAGAAGTAAAAAAGAAGGTGAAGAGCATGGAAGTAGTGAAACATAAATATCTGACAAAATATAAAAAATCTTAACATAGTCAATATCTTTGTAACTCTGAACGTCTTTAAAAAAAATAATTCCTGCTATTTCATTTGATTGGGCTAAACCTCTATGCCTTTAATGTCTCCTCCACCTCCCCCAATACATCCTACATTATTCTTACATAGTTACATAGTTACATAGTTATTAAGGTTGAAGGAAGACTGTAAGTCCATCTAGTTCAACCCATAGCCTAACCTAACATGCCCTAACATGTTGATCCAGAGGAAGGCAAAAAAAAACCATGTGGCAAAGAGTAACTCCACCATGGGGAAAAAAATTCCTTCCCGACTCCACATACGGCAATCAGACTAGTTCCCTGGATCAACGCCTTATCAAGGAATCTAGTGTATATACCCTGTAACATTATACTTTTCCAGAAAGGTATCCAGTCCCCTCTTAAATTTAATTAATGAATCACTCATTACAACATCATACGGCAGAGAGTTCCATAGTCTCACTGCTCTTACAGTAAAGAATCCGCGTCTGTTATTATGCTTAAACCTTCTTTCCTCCAGACGTAGAGGATGCCCCCTTGTCCCTGTCTCAGGTCTATGATTAAAAAGATCATCAGAAAGGTCTCTGTACTGTCCCCTCATATATTTATACATTAAAATAAGATCACCCCTTGGTCTTCGTTTTTCCAAACTAAATAGCCCCAAGTGTAATAACCTATCTTGGTATTGCAGACCCCCCAGTCCTCTAATAACCTTGGTCGCTCTTCTCTGCACCCGCTCCAGTTCAGCTATGTCTTTCTTATACGCCGGAGACCAGAACTGTGCACAGTTTTCTAAGTGTGGTCGAACTAGTGACTTGTATAGAGGTAAAATTATGTTCTCCTCATGAGCATCTATGCCTCTTTTAATACATCCCATTATTTTATTTGCCTTTGTAGCAGCTGCCTGACACTGGCCACTGAATATGAGTTTGTCATCCACCCATATACCCAGGTCTTTTTCATTGACGGTTTTGCCCAGAGTTTTAGAATTAAGCACATAGTTATACATCTTATTACTTCTACCTAAGTGCATGACCTTACATTTATCCCCATTAAAGCTCATTTGCCATTTATCAGCCCAAGCTTCTAGTTTACATAAATCATCCTGTAATATAAAATTGTCCTCCCCTGTATTGATTACCCTGCAGAGTCAGTTAGTGTCATCTGCAAATATTGAAATTCTACTCTGAATGCCCCCTACAAGGTCATTAATAAATATGTTAAAAAGAAGAGGGCCCAATACTGACCCCTGTGGTACCCCACTGCTAACCGCAACCCAGTCCGAGTGTGCTCCATTAATAACCACCCTTTGTTTCCTATCCCTGAGCCAGCTCTCAACCCACTTACACATATTTTCCCCTATCCCCATTACTCTCATTTTATGTAACAACCTTTTGTGTGGCACCGTATCAAAAGCTTTGGAAAAGTCCATATACACTACGTCCTCTGGGTTCCCTTGGTCCAGTCCGGAACTTACCTCTTCATAGAAGCTGATCAAATTAGTCTGACATGAACGGTCCCTAGTAAACCCGTGCTGATACTGGGTCATAAGGTTATTCCTCTTCAGATACTCCAGTATAGCATCCCTTCGAATGCCCTCCAGGATTTTACCCACAGTAGAGGTTAAGCTTACTGGCCTATAATTACCGAGTTCAGTTTTTGCCCCTTTTTTGAATATTGGCACCACATTTGCTATACGCCAGTCCTGTGGTACAGACCCTGTTATTATGGAGTCTTTAAAGATTAAAAATAATGGTCTATCAATGACTGTACTTAGTTCCTGCAGTACTCGGGGGTGTATCCCATCCGGGCCCAGAGATTTGTCAATTTTAGTTATTTTTAGACGCCGCTGTACTTCCTGCTGGGTTAAGCAGGTGACATTTAATGGGGAATTTTTATCACTAGTCATTTTGTCTGCCATGGCATTTTCTTTTGTAAATACTGATGAAAAAAAGTCATTTAGCATATTGGCTTTTTCCTCATCCTCATCCACCATTTCCCCCAGATTATTTTTAAGGGGGCCAACACTGTCATTTTTTAGTTTCTTACTATTTATATAGTTAAAGAATATTTTGGGTTATTTTTACTCTCTCTGGCAATGAGTCTCTCTGTCTCAATCTTTGCTGCCTTGATTTGCTTTTTACAGAATTTATTTAATTTTCTGTATTTATTTAATGCCTCCTCACTACCTACTTCCTTTAATTCTCTAAATGCTTTCTTTTTGTCCCTTATTGCGCCCCTTACAGCTTTATTTAGCCATATTGGTTTCCTCCTATTTCTAGTATGTTTATTCCCATACGGTATATACTGTGCACAGGTCCTATCCAGGATGCTAATAAACGTCTCCCATTTTCTTTGTGTATTTTTGTGTCTCAGGATATCGTCCCAGTTAATTGCACCAAGATCCTCTCTCATCCGTTGGAAATTTGCCCTCCTGAAGTTTAGTGTCCTTGTCACCCCCCTACTACCCATCTTATTAAAGGTTACATGAAAACTTATTATTTTGTGATCACTATTCCCCAAGTGACCCCCAACCCTTATATTTGATATGCGGTCTGGCCTGTTGGTTAATATTAGGTCTAGCAGTGCCCCCCTCCTTGTTGGGTCCTGAACCAGTTGTGAAAGGTAATTGTCTCTCATAGTTGTCAAAAACCGATTACCTTTGCTGGAACTGCAGGTTTCTGTTCCCCAATCTATTTCAGGGTAGTTGAAGTCCCCAATAATAATGACTTCTCCTTGAGTCGCAGCTTCATCTATTTGCTTTACGAGGATATTCTCCATTGCTTCCATTATTTTTGGAGATTTATAACAAATCCCTATCAGTAATTTATTATTTTTTCCCCCTCCCCTTATCTCCACCCACAGGGACTCTACATTTTCATTAAATTCACCTATATTATCACGCAGGATGGGTTTTAAGGAAGATTTTACATATAGACACACCCCACCCCCTCGCTTATCTGTACGGTCATTTCTGAACAGGCTATAGCCCTGCAAGTTAACAGCCCAGTCATGGCTCTCATCCAGCCACGTCTCAGATATCCCCACCATGTCATAATTATGTTCCAACAACATTAGTTCTAATTCATCCATTTTGTTGGCGAGGCTTCTGGCATTAGTATACATGCACTTGATGTTACTCTCTGTACCTCTATTCTTTCTTAAATTACTAACTGTTCTAACCCCACCCCCCATGCCACCGCCACCCCCAACTTCCTTATTTGTGCCCAGGTCTCTATCTGCACTATCTTCCCCTCCTATAAAATGAATACCCTCCCCCCCAATCCCTAGTTTAAACACTCCTCCAACCTTCTAACCATTTTCTCCCCCAGCACAGCTGCCCCTTCCCCATTGAGGTGCAGCCCGTCCCTAGCGTAGAGCCTGTAGCCAACTGAGAAGTCGGCCCAGTTCTGCAGGAACCCAAACCCCTCCTTCCTACACCAATTCTTGAGCCACTTATTAACCTCCCTAATCTCCCGTTGCCTCTCTGGCGTGGCACGTGGTACAGGCAGTATTTCGGAAAATACCATGTTGGAGGTCCTTGCTTTCAGCTTGCAGCCTAATTCCCTGAAATCATCTTTAAGGACCTTCCACCTACCTCTAACTTTGTCATTTGTGCCAATCTGCACCATGACCGCTGGGTCCTCACCAGCCCCTCCCAGTAATCTGTCCACCCGATCAGCGATGTGTCGGACTCGAGCGCCAGGTAGGCAGCACACCGTCTGACGATCCCTGTCTTTGTGACAGATTGCCCTATCTGTTCCCCTAATAATTGAGTCCCCCACTACCAGCACCTGTCTGGCCTGCCCTGCTCTCCTATTTCCCTCCTTACTGGAGCAGTCACTCCTCCTTAGTTGTTTTCCTTCATGTAGAATTAACCTACAAGGAAAGAAAGGGTTTATTTTAATTCCGATATTTTTGTCCCATTGACTTGCATTGGTATCGGGTATCAGTATCAGCGATATCGGATATTTTTTGGATATCGGCCGATCCAATCCGATACTGATATTTCCGAATATCGGAAGGTATCGCTTAACACTATTGATCAGTCAACTACCTGTGTTATTATTCTTACATTTTTCTATCTATATTAGTCTATGAAATTGATGTTTGTGCCACCTGAGTATGACTGGGAAAGAAAATAAAAATTTGAGCTGTTGCATGAGTTATCAGGGCTCCCAGCAAAGAAGGCTTTCACCACTCTCTTAACCACCAGGTGTTAATTTAACCTGCAATTCAAAGCTCTATATGCAGGCCCAGACCCTTATACCTCATGTATAGCTCATGGCAGACTGCTGCTGTGAAATTCTAAAATTTCTACTGTGGGTCAATTTATCAGTCAACTACCTGTGTTACTGTCCTTAACATTTTCTAACATTAATGGTCTACCAAACTGATATCTGTGCCACCTGAGTGTGGCTGAGTAAAAAAAAGCAGTTTGAGCTGTTGTATGAGGTATCAGGGCTCCCAGCACAGCAGGCTTACATTGATTCTTCACATAACTCATCTTAATTTAAACTTAAATGCTGTAAATGCTGACCTAGACCCTGATATCTCATGCATGGCCCATGGCTGACTGCTGCTGTGCCATTATCAAATTTCTACTGTGGGTGAATTGATGCCACTTTTCTTGGCGTCTGTCCCTAATTTGAGTTGTTTAAGCATTTTGTTTTGACTTCCATTTAATTCAATGGGTTTGGACATGTTTGATGAACTGTTTAACGAACTGTTTGACGAACACAGAAACGTTCGCCGAATGTGAACCGAACCTTGAAAGGTTCGCTAATCTCTAGTTGTATAGTTGTGGATTTTTGGTTCACATTCCTCACAGCTTTATAGAAAATTATTATTATTATTATACTGTAGGTGCTCTCATGTTCTCTATTAAAAACAATAAATGTTAAGACTTCTTTACACTACTACTAAACATTCTATAATAGAAAATGAAGAGACTCCAGCTCCATGATTAAGGGTGTGCAAAAAACTGAAACAAGTTGATGCAGGTCATATGAATTTGTATAGCTGAATGTGTATGTCCTCCAAATTGCTTATGTAAATAAAGAATTGCAGCTCATGGAGCTGCAGTCTCTTCAGTTTGCATTTTCCATGCCTCAAGATTAGTGTTGAGCGATACCTTCCGATATTCGAAAGTATCGGTATAGGATTGGATCGGCCGATACCGGCAAAATATCGGATCTCGCCGACACCGATACCCGATACCAATACAAGTCAATGGGACACAAATATCGGAAGGTATCCTGGATGGTTCCCAGGGTCTGAAGGAGAGGAAACTCTCCTTCAGGCCCTGGGATCCATATTCATATAAAAAATAAAGAATAAAAATAAAAAATATGGATATACTCACCCCTCCTTCAGACCCTGGACCTTAGCGATGTAACCGGCAGCCTCCGTTCCTAAGAATGCAGAGTGAAGGACCTTCGATGACATTGCGGCTTGTGATTGGTCACGTGACCGCTCATGTGACCGCTCACGCGACCAATCACAAGCCGCGACATCATCGCAGGTCCTACACTCACTGCATTCTTAGGAACGGAGGCTCTCGGTTACACCGCTAAGGTCCAGGGTCCGCCGGAGGGGTGAGTATATCCATATTTTTTATTTTTATTCTTTATTTTTTACATGAATATGGATCCCAGGGCCTGAAGGAGAGTCTCCTCTCCTCCAGACCCTGGGAACCATACACTGGGAACTTCCGATTCCGATATCACAAAAATATCGGAACTCGGTATCGGAATTCCGATACAGCAAATATCGGCCGATAACCGATACTTGCGGTATCGGAATGCTCAACACTACTCAAGATGCAATCACGGTGAGTTGGATTTTATTTTATCAGGCCCAGGAACAGTAAAAGGGCTGGAAACAAGGGCCCCCAGTCTACACCTTGTCGCCATCCTTCCCCACCTGGTGGCTTATTTTTTATTGGGGAAAGGTGAGAAGTATTTTGGTGTGGGGGGGTTATTCTCACTTGTGTGGGGAATATTTAAGGACATCATACTGTGGGGTGCCATCATACTGTTTGATGACTGTGGGTATTATACTGGATGTGGGTAGCTGTGTTAGATCATACTGTGCTGAGGGATTTGGGGTATCATAATAAGGGGGGTCTGCCTGGTCTATCATACTGTGTAGGGGATGTAAGGGCCATCATATTGTGTGTGAGTGCATTATGCCCTGTGCAGTCCACCATACTGTGTGAGGGAGTTGTGGAATCATGACACTGTGCTAAGGAGTGTAGGGCATCATACTGTGTGTGGGGGAGGGTTGTGGGGCCATCATGCTGTTTTGGGGCCTGTTGGAAAAGCATACTGAGTGGGGACATCATACTGAGTGAGGAGCATTGGGGGCATCATACTGGTTGATGGAACTGTGTGGACATCATACTGTGTGGGGGTAGCTATTGATCAAAGAACAAGGGCTAAATAATAAAAGCATTATGATTTACTGTTTTTCATCTACTTTTTTAAAAAGTAGCATGGTTTTGAATAGCTGTTACTGAAAAGAAAAAATGTTACAATTAGACTTATCAAAACATTCATTAGCAGTAGCAGCAAATCACCATACTTTATTCTGTTCAATATTAAGAGATAAAATTTATTTTATATTTGGCTTCCATGTGTTTTCTTTCTGCTTCCTTCTGATCGGTACCTGATTGCACTAATTATTTAACTGTGTATCAAGTGCTTTCCTATACAGGAGACCACTGCCAGCAAACATAAACCTTACAGTATAGTTTTTTTTTACAGTGGATCCACATGGTGGATAAGTGCCCCGAAATTTATCCTGACTGTGCACGCTGTAAAGTGCTTTACTTCCTGAGTAGAGATGAGCAGATCTAGCAAAATGAAAATTTGCCAAATCACATGGATTTTACTGGAAACTTTTATTTTCAGCGAAATTAGTCTCTCCCGACCACAGATCATAAATCATAAAATTGACATGTAAAAATTAAAAAAAGATCCTAATGCTCACATCACAGCTCACATGTCCCAATATCTTTTCTGCCTCTGGTGTCCAATGGAGAATTCTGGATTTGTGTAGAATTCTAGTAAAATTTAATTCCACTCAAATTTATTGGGCCATATCTAGTCCTGAGCGTTTTGCCTGAGAAGGTGTATATTCACAGTGCGGATCAAGCCTTAGTGTCAACAAAAGATACTGATAAATGAAATACCTGTATTGGAAAATTGTGATTTTGTAGCTGAAGAACTGACAATAGCTGGCAATTGATACTCTATAACCAGAATACATAGCCATTAGCAATGTAAATTAAATTCTGTTGAAACTGAAACTCTTGAAGAAATGATGCTTTCTCAAAATAACTTTTTAATTCATCATCTCTTTAAGATGTATCGGACATCACTGAGCAGGATCCATCTGTCTCTTAAGCTACCTGATATGTTTTTTTCATATTGAATAAAGGAAGTTTAAGCAAAAAAAAGAAAAAAATCTACCAGAGCCTTTCATGTTCCCAGCACTTGGCAGGGCACAATCCTGCATCGGGTTCTACAGACCACTTTCACCCTATCTAAGAAATTTTTATTTACAAAAAATGTACATATATTGGAAAAAAAATACATTACTGGAATACCAAGAATTTTTGTTTACTAAGATACAACCACTTTTCATTTTCTTCCCTCTGTGCGCAGGGTCCCAATCCTTCTCAGGGTCCTACCAAATAGTCACACTTTTAAAAAAACAACAACAATTTTTGCAAAAAACGAAGAAGAATTTTTGCCCTTTGTGCCCAGCTCTGCTGAGGCTGTACAGGCCACCATCCTTGGAATTCATCCCAAAGATGCCCCCCCTCCCTCCCCCCCCAAAAAAAAACATAACATCTAAAAATTTGGAAGAAGCTAAGAGATGTATCAAAGATTTGTGTGATGGGAGGCAAATAATTTTGCTTTGAAAATCTTTTTTAGATTTTGTGCCCAGACCTGGCTGTAACTTGGTCCTGCACAGGGTCCTACCTGAGAGATTCTCCACAGCTGCTGCCCCTCAAAAAATGATTTTCTCTAAAAATTAGGATGCTAAGACATATTGAACATACAGTGCCTTGCGGAAGTATTTGGCTCCCTGGAACTTTTCCACCTTTTCCCACGTATCATGCTTCAAACATAAAGATACCAAATGTAAATTTTTGGTGAAGAATCAACAACAAGTGGAACACAATTGTGAAGTTGAACGGAATTTATTGGTTATTTTAAATATTTGTGGAAATTCAAAAACTAACAAAGTGGGGCGTGCAATATTATTCGGCCCCTTTACTTTCAGTGCAGCAAACTCACTCCAGAAGTTCATTGTGGATCTCTGAATGATCCAATGTTGTCCTAAATGTCTAATTATGATAAATATAATCCACCTGTGTGTAGTCAAGTCTTCGTATAAATGCAACTGCTCTGTGATAGTCTCAGGGTTCTATTTGAAGCACAGAGAGCATCATGAAGACCAAGGAACACAACAGGCAGGTCCGTGATACTATTGTGGAGACGTTTAAAGCCGGATTTGAATACAAAATGATTTCCAAAACTTTAAACATCCCAAGGAGCACTGTGCAAGCAATCATATTGAAATGGAATGAGTATCATACCATTGCAAATCAACCAAGACCCAGCTGTCCCTCTAAACTTTCATCTAAAACAAGGAGAAGACTGATCAGAGATGCAGCCAAGAGGCCCGAACTGCAGAGAACTACAGCTGAGGTAGGACAGTATGTCCATAGGACAACAATCAGTCGTACACTGCACAAATCTGGCCTTTATGGAAGAGTGGCAAAAAGAAAACCATTTCTCAAAGATGTTCATGAAAAGCGTCATTTAAAGTTTGCAACAAGCCACCTGGGAGACTCAGCAAACGTGGAAGAAGGTGCTCTGGTCAGATAAAACCCAAATCAAACTTTTTGGCAACAATGCCAAACGATATGTTTGGGGTAAAGGCAACACAGCTCATCACCCTGAACACACCATTCCCACTTGTCAAACATGGTGGTGGCAGCATCATGGTTTGGGCCTGCTTTTCTTCAGCAGGGACAGGGAAGAAGGTTAAATTTGATGGGAAGATGGATGGAGCCAAATACAGGACCATTCTTGAAGAAAATCTGTTGGAGTCTGCAAAAGACCTGAGACTGGGATGGAGATTTGTTTTCCAACAAGACAATGATCCTAAACATAAAGCAAAATCTACAATGGAATAATGCACAAATAAATGTATCCAGGTGTTAGAATCGCCAAGTCAAAGTCCAGACCTAAATCCAATGAAGAATCTGTGGAAAGAGCTGAAAACTGCTCTTCACAAACAATCTCCATCAAACCTCACTGAGCTCGAGCTGTTTGCCAAGGAAGAATGGGCAAGAATTTCAGTCTCTTGATGTACAAAACTGATAGAGACATACTCCAAGCGACTTGCAGCTGTAATCGCAGCAAAAGGTGGCGCAACAAAGTATTAAGTTAAAGGGGCCGAATAATATTGCACGCCCCACTTTTCAGTTTTTGAATTTCCACAAAAATTTAAAAAAAAAATAAAAATTTGTTCAACTTCACAATTGTGTTCCACTTGTTGTTAAATTTTTCACCAAAAATTTACATTTGGTATCTTTATGTTTGAAGCATGATATGTAGGAAAAGGTTGAAAAGTTCCAGGGAGCAGAATACTTTCACAAAGCACTGTAAGTCCAGGAAGATGAAGAATTTTGATTTGAAAAACTTTTTGCCTTTTGTGCCCAGGCCTTATGTGTCAATCCAGTTGATCCTTAAAAATGATGCTTGACCCAAGCAGTGATAAAAGCAGAAAGTGGCAGCCATTGAAGCACAATAAGTTTTGTTTGACTACAAGTACTACAAGCTGTAGATGATGATGACGATGATGATCGCATCAACCCTATCCAACCGGGAAATTCAGAACAATCTATAGAGGAAATATAACCTCTTATTTATCAAAAATGTGGATTATCCTATCATCATGTGTTGATGGCATAGTTGTACATTGTAACAAATGTACTGTTAGGGGTCAAGTTCCCGCCTCTGCACAGGGGAAATCTCGGGCCATCTCCGCTGCAGTCTCCCATTCTTCTCCTGCCACAGTGGAGCCTGCTCAGCGGAGACGTCGGTCCCAGCGTCTCCCTCAGTCTGACTCTGTACAAAGAGTTACTGCTGCCTTTCCTGCTTCTGCCATTGAAGTCAGTGCTGGGCAGCAGCGAGCCGAAGCTTCTGGGACTAAGTCCTGCTTTTCTCATTCTGAGCATGCCCAGAGTAAGATCTCTCAGTGGAGATCGAGGATCACATGATCAGATACTGCAGCTAAGGCCATTGGTCCTTCAGGAAGGTCCTGTAGGTGCTCACGCTCTGTGGCAGCCTCTCATTGGTCCTTCTAGGAAGGTCATGTATGTGCTGCAACTATTTAAGGCTCGCATGGCCGCACAGCCATGCGCTAGTATTGTTCTTTGTTATGTGCTTTGCGCCAGTGTGGTCACGTGAGAGTGTGTTCAGGGACTCAGCTGAAATAAGCCCCTAGAATGCTGGCACCTCCGGCGAGGAGTTTGTGTTTGTATGTATTCAGGGACCTGGCTGAAATAAGCCCCTAGAATGCTGGCACCTCCGGCGAGGAGTTTTGTGTGCATGCATGACCACTGACTGCTCTCTGTTTGGGCAGTTAGCCTGTGCCTCTGTGAAGTCTAACAGGGCACAGTGCTTTGCTTTCACGGTTACTCGGTGAATTAACCCCTTAACGACCGCCGATACGCCTTTTAACGGCGGCCGCTAAGGGTACTTAATCCACAGCGCCGTTAATTAACGGCGCTGTGGAAAAAGTGAATAGCGCCCCCCAGAGTCGGATTTTCTCTGGGGTCTCGGTTGCCGAGGGTAGCCGAGACCCCAAAGAACATGATCGGGGTCGGTTTGCACCGACCCCTGCTTTGCGATCGCCGGTAATTAACAGTTTACCGGCGACCGCAAAAAAAAAAAAAAAAAGCGATCAGTTATTTCTCTGTCCTCTGATGTGATCGCACATCAGAGGACAGAGAAATAGGGGGATTCGGGGACCCTATCATACTCACCCGGGGTCCCTGGGTCCTCTTCTGTCTTCTCCTGCCAGCCGGCTTTTTCATCATGGCGGGCGCATGCGCAGTGCGCCCGCCACCTGCTGCCATCTGCCGGCCGGCAGGAGAAGACAAGTTGGGGCTAAAATTAGGGTTAGGGTTAGGGTTAGGGTTAGAGTTAGGGTTAGGGTTAGAGTTAGGGTTAGGGTTAGAGTTAGGGTTAGATTTAGGGTTAGAGTTAGGGTTAGAGTTAGAGTTAGGGTTAGAGTTAGGGTTAGAGTTAGGGTTAGGGTTAGAGTTAGGGTTAGGGTTAGGGTTAGGGTTAGGGTTAGGGTTGGGGCTAAATTTAGGGTTAGGGTTAGGGCTAGGGTTAGGGTTAGGCTACTTTCACACTAGCGTTTTTTAACTTCCGTCGCAATGCGTCGTTGGAGAAAAAACGCATCCTGCAAAAGTGCTTGCAGGATGCGTTTTTTCTCCATTGGCTTGCATTAGCGACGCATTGCGACGGATTGCCACATGTCGCATCCATCGTGCGACGGATGCGTCGTGCTTCGGCGGACCGTCGACACAAAAAAAACTACATGTAACTTTTTTGTGCGACGTGTCCGCCATTTCCGACCGCGCATGCGTGGCCGGAATTCCGCCCCCGCCTCCCCGCACCTCACAATGGGGCAGCGGATGAGTTGAAAAAACAGCATCCGCTGCACCCGTTGTGCGGCGCTTACAACGCTAGCGTCGGTACGTCGGCCCGACACACTGCGATGGGCCGAGTACGACGCTAGTGTGAAAGTAGCCTTAGGCTTCTTTCACACTTGCGTCGGTACGGGGCGGTCGCAATGCGTCGGCCCGATGTACCGACGCACGTTGTGAAAATTGTGCACAACGTGGGCAGCGGATGCAGTTTTTCAACGCATCCGCTGCCCAGTCTATGTCCTGGGGAGGAGGGGGCAGAGTTACGGCCACGCATCCGCGGAAATGGCGGACGCGACGTACAAAAAAAAGGTTACATTGAACTTTTTTTGTGACGACGGGGCTAAAGTTATGGTTAGGGTTGGGGCTAAAGTTAGGGTTGGGGCTAAAGTTAGGGTTAGAGTTGGGATTAGGGTTAGGGTTTGGATTAGGGTTGGGATTAGTGTTACATTTGGGATTAGGGTTGGGATTAGGGTTAGGGTTGGGATTAGGGTTAGGGGTGTGTTGGATTTAGGGTTTTGATTAGGGTTATGGTTAGGGTTGAGATTAGGGCTGTTTTGGGGTTAGGGTTGTGATTATCGTTAGGGTTGTGATTAGGATTATGGATCGGGTTGAGATTAGGGTTAGGGGTGTGTTGGAGTTAGGGTTGGAGTTAGAATTGGGGGGTTTCCACTGTTTAGGTACATCAGGGGGTCTCCAAACACGACAGCCAATTTTGCGCTAAAAAAGTCAAATGGTACTCCCTCCCTTCTGAGCTCTGCCGTGCGCCCAAACAGTGGTTTACCCCCACATATGGGGCATCAGCGTACTCGGGATAAATTGGACAACAACTTTTGGGGTCCAATTTCTCCTGTTACCCTTGTGAAAATAAAAACTTGGGGGCTAAAAATCTTTTTTGTTGGAAAAAAAATTTTTTTTTTATTTTCACTACTCTGCATTATAAATTTCTGTGAAGCACTTGAGCTTTCAAAGTTCTCACCACATATCTAGATAAGTTCCTTAGGGGGTCTAGTTTCCAAAATTTGGTCACTTGTGGGGGTTTCTACTGTTTAGGTACATTAGGGGTCTGCAAATGCAACATAACGCCCGCAGACAATTCTATCAAAGTCTGCATTCCAAAATGGCGCTCCTTCCCTTCCGAGCTCTGCCGTGCGCCCAAACAGTGGTTTACCCCCACATATGGGGTACCAGCATACTCAGGACAAATTGGACAACAACTTTTGGGGTCCAATTTCTCTTGTTACCCTTGTGAAAATAAAAATTTGGGGGCTAAAAAAATCTTTTTTGTGGGAAAAAAAATATTTTTTATTTTCACTACTCTGCATTATAAACTTCTGTGAAGCACTTGGGCATTCAAAGTTCTCACCACATATCTAGATAAGTTCCTTGGGGGGTCTATTTTCCAAAATGGGGTCACTTGTTGGGGGTTTCTACTGTTTAGGTACATTAGGGGTCTGCAAAGGCAACATAACGCCCGCAGACAATTCTATCAAAGTCTGCATTCCAAAATGGCACTCCTTCCCTTCCGAGCTCTGCCGTGCGCCCAAACAGTGGTTTACCCCCACATATGGGGTACCAACATACTCAGGACAAATTGGACAACAACTTTTGGGGTCCAATTTCTCTTGTTACCCTTGTTAAAATAAAAACTTGGGGGCTAAAAAATCTTTATTGTTAAAAAAAAAACATTTTTTATTTTCACGACTCTGCATTATAAACTTCTGTGATGCACTTGGGCATTCAAAGTTCTCACTACACATCTAGATAAGTTCCATGGGGGGTCTAGTTTCCAAAATGGGGTCACTTTTGGGGGGTTTCTGCTGTTTAGGCACATCAGGGGCTCTCCAAACGCGACATGGCGTCCGATCTCAATTCCAGTCAATTTTGCATTGAAAAGTCAAATGGCACTCCTTTGCTTCCGAGCTTAGCCATGCGCCCAAACAGTGGTTTACCCCCACATATGGGGTGTCGGCGTACTCAAGACAAATTGTACAACAGCTTCTGGGGTCCATTTTCTCCTGTTACCCTTGGTAAAATAAAAATTTGGAGGCAAAAAGATCATTTTTGTAGAAAAAATGCGATTTTTTTATTTTCACGGCTCTACGTTATAAACTTCTGTGAAGCACCTGGGGGATCAAAGTGCTCACCACACATCTAGATAAGTTCCATAAGGGGTCTAGTTTCCAAAATGGTATCACTTGTGGGGGGTTTCCACTGTTTAGGCACATCAGGGACTCTCCAAACGCGACATGGCATCCGATCTCAATTCCAGCCAATTCTGCATTGAAAAAGTCAAACGGTGCTCCTTCACTTCCAAGCTCTGCGGTGCGCCCAAACAGTGGTTTACCTCCACATATGGAGTATCGACGTAGTCAGGAGAAATTGCACAACAACTTTTGTGGTCTAATTTCTCCTGTTACCCTTGTGAAAATAAGAATTTGTGGGCGAAAAAATCATTTTTGTGAAAACAAATGCGATTTTTTATTTTCACGGCTCTACGTTATAAACTTCTGTGAAGCACTTGGGGGTTCAAAGTGCTCACCACACATCTAGATAAGTTCCTTGGGGGGTCTAGTTTCCAAAATGGTGTCACTTGTGGGGGGTTTCCACTGTTTAGGCACATTAGGGGCTCTCCAAACGCGACATGGCGTCCGATCTCAATTCCAGCCAATTCTGCATTGAAACAGTCAAATGGTGCTCCTTCACTTCCAAGCTCTGCGGTGCGCCCAAACAGTGGTTTACCTCCACATATGGGGTATCGGTGTACTCAGGAAAAATTGCACAACAAAATTTGTGGTTAAATTTCTGTTTTTACACTTGTGAAAATTAAAAAAAATGGTTCTGAAGTAAAATGTTTGCAAAAAAAAGTAAAATGTTCATTTTTTTCTTCCACATTGTTTTAGTTCCTGTGAAGTACGTAAAGGGTTAATAAACTTCTTGAATGTGGTTTTGAGCAGCTTGAGGGGTGCAGTTTTTAAAATGGTGTCACACTTGGTTATTTTCTATCATATAGACCCCTCAAAATCACTTCAAAGGTGATGTGGTCCCTAAAAAAAACATGGTGTTGTAAAAATGAGAAATTGCTAGTCAACTTTTAACCCTTATAACTCCCTAACAAAAAAAAAAATTGTTTCCAAAATTGTGCTGATGTAAAGTAGACATGTGAGAAATGTTATTTATTAACTATTTTTTGTGACATATCTCTCTGATTTAAGGGCATAAAAATACAAAGTTTGAAAATTGCAAAATTTTAAAAATTTTCGCCATATTTCCATTTTTTTCATAAATAATCGCAAGTAATATCGAAGAAATGTTACCACTAACTTGAAGTACAACATGTCACGAAAAAACAGTCTCAGAATCAGCGGGATCCGATAAAGCGTTCCAGAGTTATAACCTCATAAAGTGACACTGGTCAGAATTGTAAAAATTGGCTCGGTCATTAAGTACCAAATTGGCTCTGTCACTAAGGGGTTAACTGAGTTAGTCCATACTGCCATATAGTGCCGCTGTTTGCTAGCAGCAGGTACTCCTGCACGGTGGACCCCGGGCTGCGAAAGCTCCAATATCAATAAAAACATCTCTAATTACTCGGTGCATTCTGCTAGTTCTAACATGTACTCTCTTTCAAATGTCTCAGTAAGGGACATGTGACTCTTATCATCTACCAATGTTAAAGTAGCACAAGCTCCAGTTTCTATGCTGCATAATATTAGCCGTTACCTCACACATTATGTTGTTTGTACAGATGTAGCAACATATGCAGTGATGAATTACATCACATTGCAATTTCGAAGGTGGCTGAGTCATACGTTTCTGTTGCTAGAATTCTTGGTGATTGTCCTTTAGCATGTACAAATATTTGAAGTGCTCAGTTTTCTAGCGTTGTGCCTAACCTTATTCTAGTTGGTAAATTGTACACCTTTTTTTTATCAAATTGTAGGTGTGTGTTAAGCAATGAGCATGTATTACTTTGCCAAATTTTATGGCAGCTACAATGCTTTTGGCATTGTTGCTTACAGCTGTAGGTTACTGGGTTGAAGTTGACTAAAAGTCATTCTGTGTATGATTTCCTACAATGCTCTCCCTTGCTGCTGGTGGCGATGGGGAGATGTCCATGGAAGAGGATATCAAGGAAGTGTATAAGTGTCCGCTTGTGTGAAGGAATCACCACAATATAACAATGAACTCACTTATTGTCTTACACCACCATCATGCAAAACATTGACTCAATGATCCGTAAGATACATGTATAGTCCATAATCATAACTGCTGCTTTTGACAGTGGAATGCAGCTTGCAGTATGATGCCAATTCCAAGGAGCGGACCATTGCTTGGCCACATGAAAGTCTTTATTCAATAAATAAGGCTACGTTCACATTTGCGTTGTTGTGTGTTGCGTCTGCGACGCATCGGCGACGCAACGCACAACGCATGCAAAACCCATTGTTTTGTGACGCATGCGTCCTTTTTTTGCATGATTTTGGACACAAAAAAAATGCAACTTGCTGCGTCCTCTGCGCCCTGACGCGTGCGCCCAAAGAGACGCATGCATCACAAAACGCAACACAACGCATGTCCATGCACCCCCATGTTAAATATAGGGGTGCATGACGCATGCGGCAGCGCTGCAGCGCACAACGCAAATGTGAACATAGCCTAATAGTGGATAGTCATCTTCCAGTGAGGCTGACCACAAACGATTCTTTCACAAAAGGCAGTACTATTCAGGTGGTTTGGCATTGATTGTGGTGAACTTGGACATGTGGATGTTCCGCTTCCACACAAACAGATGACTTAATGCATGTTTCATGGGCATAAAAATTGATGATGCAAAGAAAGAAGAGTTTGGAAAGATGAAGAAAAGGATGATGATGTAGTTGATAAAAGTGACTAGGTGCTACCTGTGGATGTGTTCAGGCTATCAAAAAATGACCTAAAGGAGAAGGAGGACAGCTTGAGTGTTACTTATCTTGTTGGACCATTTGCTTTCCCCACATAAGTGTCACAGCGGTGACTCGCATGCCTTCTCAGTGCAGACATAGTCACTGCATTTGCCGCTGTGTTCCTCCCTTTGTCAGTCCTGATACAGCACTTCCAACTCTGCTGCATATCTTTACGGTCTCCACCTGGATATAGAGACATGCGTCCAAATCCTGCAGTTGTTGATTATTTGGTGAGTTCCTTACCTCAGAATTTGTAAACACAAACCAGGAGAAGGTGAGAAATGCAGAAGTGGTGACGTGCTTCTATTATTCTTTTCCTTTGATGATGCCACTCGTGGCATTGGCTTGCAAATACTGAGTTATAAATCTCACCAAATACTCAATGTGTGCATATGGCCCTACACTACCACGTATATTTTTAGTGAAATTTTTACATTTGCCAAACATTTTTGACACAGGAACAAAGTTTCCAAAAAAATGTGAAGACAGTTATACTTCGCAAACCCTGTAAAAATATGGAATCAATCTACACACTTTACTTGTTTTCTCAGACAACTAGATAACAAACCGTAGTTCACATAAATTAGTTCTTTGGCCTACAAATGTCAATGAGATGGCTGATGACAGTTATTTATTTGCAACACCAATTGAAAAAAAAAGCGGCTCAGAAAGTGTATTTCTTTGGTTTACAAATGGCAATGAGAGGGTGGAGTACACATAGCATCTTGAATGAACAGTTATTCCACAGGTGGGGAGTACTGAGTATACACAGCAACTTAAAGGCATAGTTCTCTCACAGGCGAGGTTGCAGAATAGACACAGTGGCTTTGGGCACCATAGTCTCAAAGATATGGGTTTCAGTGTGCACACAGCATCTTTTAGCACAGTGCTACCACAGATATGGGTTGCAGAGTCCAAAAAGTGGCTTTTGGCATAGTTCTCTCTCAGGCAAGGTTGCAGGGTACGCACACTTTTTTTGCACAGTTAAGAGTCATATTCTGTCCCTCACACCAGCTGAGTCCTGTCTATAAACTGATAAAAGCAGAATGGAAGTGGCACTGGTCAATCACAGCCATACCAATACTTGGCATGGTTGTGATGGCTGTGGAAGTGTCCAAAGTCTAAAAAGATTGTTGATTGGCTGTGCTACAACCTTTCAACAATATTTATTAGCCTGGCACACCAAGTGTCCGTTACGGACCTGGACTTTACTGTTCGGTGTCGAGCATCGCAATTTGTAACCTTATTGACAAGTATTTTAAGTTTATGTCAAGTCTCAATATTTACGGTGTTGAACCCTATATTTTAAGACTTCTTCCCGTATTTCTCCCTGACATGCTGGGTAACATCTTTCTCGCCAAATCCTCGCTGAAAAAAACTCATTCTTGCCTAATCGGTGCTTGGAATTTATCACAAACTTTGTGTTTTTGTTCCTTCATCTGCTTTTTGAGGATTGACTATTTGTTTTCAATAGAATTGAGATGTGAGGAGGTTCTTAGCAATGAAAAAGTGTGAGCCCGCAGATGTGATCAAAGTTAAAAAGTTCACTTCTGGTCACTGGCGTCTTCTGATGTGACTACTGCTCCCATCATCCTATGTCTGCTGCCACTAATAACAGCAAGAGTAGGCAGCGGCTGAAGGGAGCATTCATCAGCCAGCGCCTTTGCTCTAAATAAATAATTTTTAAAAAATGGTGTGGGTTCCCCTGTATGTTTGATAACTAGCCAGGCAAAACTCACATCTGGGGGCTGCAAGCCTCAGCAGACAGCTTTGACAAGGCTATTTATCAAGAAAAGATTGGTCCCCATGCAGTTTTTTCATTATTTAAAAAGTGGTGTAGGGTCCCCCGATTTTTGACAACCAGCCACGTTAAAGCTAACAGCCGAGGTTGGTATTCTCAGGCTGCTAATAGATATTGCTCCCCAGCCTAAAAATAGCAGCCCTCAGCCACCCAGAAAAGTTGCATCTATTAAATGTGCCAATTCTGGCACTTTGCTTTTGCCTTCCCATCCTGCAGGGATGACAAGTGGGGGTCATCTTTGTGTGGTTGATGTCACCTTTGTATTGCCCAGTGACATCAAGCCCATGAGTTAGTAATGGAGAATCGTCTATAAGACACCTATCCACTACCAATCCTATAGTTATATTGTAAATAAACACACAGCCAGCATAAAGTCCTTTATTTGAAATAAACACACTTTTACATTTTTATTTAAAAATAACAAACACAGTTATACTCACCTAAAGCTCATTCCATTGAAACCACCGTCTTCTGTAATAAGATAAAAATAAAAAAACAACCATACCCCTCACCTGTCCATTGTTCTGTCTCACATCATAATCCTTGTCTGGGGATGAACAGTTTTCTACCTGGACGGTGCCAAGATGCGACCGCGTAGGCTGAAAACCACTGATGAATGAGCTGCTGCTAGCTCAGCCTCAGTGACCGGTGGTGACATTATCAAGCTTACCGCAGGTTACTGAGGCTGCATTCACAGCCGAGCCAATTAACTGTAGTGACCACTGTAAAATCACGACTCTCAAAGTGATAAAAAGTTTTATGGTGCAGCTGTGAGTTCACCACAGTGTATTTTGCTTTTATTTTAAATAAAAGACTTTATACTGGCTGTGTGTTTATTTACCATACAACTACAGAAATAGTAATGGAGAGATGTCTTGTAGACACCTCTGAATTACTAATCCGTGGGCTTGATGTCACTGGACAATGCAAAGGTGACATCAACTCTGCAAATATGAACCAAACTTGCCACAGTGACAGGGCAAGTGGGAAGAGCCAGAAATGGCACATCTAATATATGCGTCTTGTCTGGGTAGCTGCGGTCTGCTATTTTTCAGCTGGGGGCAATATCCATGGCCCCTTACCAGCCTGAAAATGCCAGCCCAAACTGTCTGCTTTAGTTTGGCTGGTTGTCAAAAATAGGGGGATCCCATGAGGGTTTTTTAAAATAATTATTTAAATAATTTTTAAATATAAAAATAAAAAAATATATATTTGAGCTAAGTGTATATACCTTTAGATAAATGAACCACAATCATATGGTTCATAAAGTTATGCCCATAAAAGTATGTTAGGTAACAAAGCATCAGATAGAAATTGGGTTACCTTATGTAGCAGAGATGGGAGTGTAGTCCAATGTTTGATATCTAGATAATTCCGGAGGAGAGAAGGGGTTTTACAGGAGCATTTGGCGGTTGTAGTTCAAGAAGTCTTCTGGAGCACTGTCCTGGCCAGTGACAGACGCTCCTCTTGCTTCTCTGGTAGGACCTTGCGCAAGTGTGGAGCACTCGCGGCAGAGGACGGCAGAGCATGGTGAGCATGCAGGACCTTGCGTCAGAGAGCACGTGACCGGGCACGTGACAATGTACAGAGCTCTGTATGGACCGTTTCCTTTGTCAGGAATCGTCAGTGCTCCACGCTTGCACAAGGTCCTACCAGAAAAGCAAGAGGAGCGTCTGTCAGCACAGCAAACAAACTAACTATAGTACACTTAACCAGGCCGGACAGACCGGTCAATAATTATTGTAATGGTATCCTAAAGAACAACAACACAGGCATTATTTTCCCTTATAATTCCCTAATGTGCCCCTACCTAACCGTGGAGGTTGGCACCCTAACTTTAACTTTTAGTGCCCCCGCTCAACGATGGCTACCCCTAGATGCACCCTGTTACTCCCTAACTAGCCAGAAATAATGTCTGGTCATAGCCACCAGGACTAAGCCCACAAGGATATCAATGTCCAACAGGGTACAGTGTATAAGGGGTAAATATGGTGGTTAGGAGGGGTGGAGTAAGAAAGGAAAAAGGATTTATTATAAGTGCTCAAGGGTGATGATGACTAGATTTAAGTAACGGACACCTGTCCAAAACCATTTATATAAAGATAATTTCACCAAAATACCATTCAATACCAGACCAAAAGGCAAGTCACTGCCAAGCAGAATTTTTGGATATACTTTCATCAAACAGTAAGACAAATCACTCCAGCGATTAACCAGGGCTTTAATCAATCGTAACTTGCCCTCAGATCTCCCTATCCAGATGTCCCTGCGTTGCTGCGGAGGTTGGCACCCTAACTTGTACGCAATATGGCGCCCCTGCTCAATGGCAGCTCACCCATCATTTTAAAACAGACCATTTTTTTCTTTTTCAACTTGTGCACTTTTGGATGTGTGGTTTGGGTCATTGTCTTGCTAGAGGATATATGTTCTTCACCTCAAACCAAGTTTGGTTACACTGGGTAGGACATTACGCTCTGAAATCTCTTGATAATTCTCAGATTTAATGATTCCTGTGATACAGTCAAGGCCTCTAGTACCAGACGTAGCAAAGCAACCACACAGCATTACGGATCCTCCACCATGCTTAACTGGTAATACCGTGTGTTAGAGGATGAGTTCCTGCCTCTGCACAGGGGGAATCTCGGGCCATCTCCGCTGCAGTCTCCCATTCTTCTCCTGGCGCAGTGGAGCCTGCTCAGCGGAGACGTCGGTCCCAGCGTCTCGCTCAGTCTGACTCTGCGCAAAGGGTTACTGCTGATTTTCCAGCTTCTGCCATTGAAGCCAGTGCTGGGCAGCGGCGAGCAGACGCTTTTGGGACTAAGTCCTGCTTTTCTCCTTCTGAGCATGCCCAGGGTAAGATCTCTCATTGGAGATCGAGGGTCACATGCTTGGATACTTCAGCAAAGCCCATTGGTTCTCCAGGAAGGTCCTGAAGGTGCTCAGGCTCTGTGGCAGCCTCTCATTGGTCCTACTAGGAAGGTCTTGTATTTGCTGCAGCTATATAAGGTTTGCATGGCCGCACGGCCATGCGCTAGTATAAATGCATGTTATGAGTTTTGTGCCAATGTGGTCACGCTTGTGTGGATTCAGGGACCCGGCTGAAATAAGCCACTTAGAATACCGGCACCTCCGGTGAGGAGATTGTGTGTATGGTTTCAGGGCCCCGGCTGAAATAAGCCACCTAGAATACCGGCTCCTCCGGTGAGGAGATTGTATGTTTGCCTCCTTGACTGCGTGACCACAAGCTGCTATCTGCTCAGCAGTTACTGTGTATTCCTGTGGAGTTTAACAGGACACAGTCCTTTCTTTATAGCGACTCTGTGAAGCAACAGAGATTGCTTCTACCGCCATATAGTGCCGCCGTTTGCCAGCAGCAGGTTCTTTTCCTGCACAGTGGACCCCAGGCTGAGAATGCACCAAATAACATCTCTATATTTACTCGGTGCATTCCGCCAGCCCTAACAGTATACTAGCGCCAGGGTCTGGCTGGTAAATGGCGGATGATCAGTGTCTACAGCGGTACATCCAGCTGCTGGAGGGTTGGTTGGCGGCTCTTGAGTACACAACCTCAGCTGTGGATGTTACCGCAGTCGCTGCTCAGGCTGCCAGTGTACCTGCAGCCAGTTTGTCTTCTGCCACCCCTGCTCCGACTTTATCCCATCTCCTTCTTCCAGACAAGTTTGCTGGTGACAGTAAGCTATGTCGGGGATTCGTGAGTCAGTGTTCCATACATCTTGAGCTCCTGGCTGCACGTTTTCCAACAGAACAGGCGAAAGTCGGTTTTATTTTATCCCTTTTGTCGGGCAGGGCGTTGGAGTGGGCAAAGCCGCTATGGGAGCATAAAGATCGTGTGGTGCAGAGTGCCTCTCTATCTGGATGCTCTGAAACAGGTCTTTTTGGGACCTCGTGTCACCCACGATACCACGCTCCAATTGTTGGCAATAGCACAGGGTTCGTCCATGGTCAGCCAGTTCGCCGTCCAATTCCGGACTCTGGTCTCTGAGCTGGAGTGGCCAGATAAAGTCCTTATTCCGGTGTTCTGGAAAGGACTGGCAGACCATGTGAATGACACCTTGGCCACCAGGGAGATTCCCGCCACACTGGAGGAGCTCATTACTATATCTACCCGCATCGACCTCCATTTTAACGAGCGGAGGTTAGAGCGGACGCAGTGTAGGCAGAGGTTTCGGCTGGCTCCCACCTTCGTCAGACTTCTAGAATCTTCCGTTCAGGCGTCCGACTCCCATGAGGCCATGGAGGTTTCTCGAGCGGGATTTAAGTCTCGGACCGCTCGAGTACCCGTGGTTTGTAGAAATTGCCAACAACAAGGACATTATGCAAATAAATGTCCTCTGCGGTCAGGTAAACAATCGCATCTTGTATCCATTGGAGGAGGTTCACTAGACAGCGGTGTTTTCCTCCACGCTGTCCTTCAAAGGGACAATCATGTTAGGCTCATCCTCTCTAACAGTCGAGCTTTGTGTAGACTCTGGAGCAGAGGGGAATTTCATGTCCTCTGCTTTCGCTCTGCGCCATGCAATACCCCTGGTGATGCTCGCCAAACCGGTGACTGTTAGAGTAGTGAGTGGGTCGACACTTCCCTCACAAATCACACACCAGACTGTTCCTTTCACGTTATCTATGTCCCCTTCCCACCAGGAGATTATTGCCCTTCTTGTTCTTCCCAAGGGAATGGACGAGATTCTGCTGGGAATACCCTGGCTCCGTTTCCACTCCCCACATATTGAGTGGACCTCTGGGAGGATATTGGGTTGGAGTGATTCATGTAAGGGCAGATGTGTGAGGGAGTACGTTCAGGTTTCCTCTACTGAGATACCCGCAGATCTCTCTTTCTATTGGTCCTATGCAGATGTCTTCTCCAAAAAGGCTTCGGAGACCCTTCCGCCTCACCATCCCTATGACTGTCCTATTGATCTCTTGCTTGGAGCAGAACCTCCTCGGGGACGGTTCTATCCCCTCTCTCTCCCGGAAATGGAGGCTATATCCCAATACATCCAGGAGAATTTGGCAAGAGGTTCATTAGGAAGTCAGTGTCACCTGCAGGGGCGGGGTTCTTATTCGTGCAGAAGAATGGAGAATTCCGTCTTTGCATAGATTACATAGGTCTTAACGCCATCACCGTTAAGAATAAATACCCGTTGCCCCTGACTTCTGAGCTCTTTGATAGGCTACGGGGAGCAAGGGTATTTACCAAATTAGATCTGTGGGGTGCTTATAGCCTGATTCGCATCCGTGAGGGGGACGAATGGAAGACGGCGTTTAATACGAGGGATGGGCACTATGAGTATCTGGTGATGCCCTTCGGGCTCTGCAATGCCCCAGCCGTTTTCCAAGACTTTGTCAACGATATCTTCCGGGATATGCTCTCCACCTCAGTTGTACTCTATCTGGATGATATTCTCATCTTCTCTCCAGATATTGACTCCCACCGGAGAGATGTTGGCAAAGTCTTCGACCTCTTACGGGCAAACTCCCTCTATGCAAAGTTGGAGAAGTGTATGTTTGAGCAGGAGTCTTTACCTTTCCTGGGCTATATCATCTCCGCCCAGGGATTGGCTATGGATCCTGTTGTGAATTTTGTTCTCGAGCTCCCTCTTGTGGTTATGAATGGTGTTATGGTTCTCAATGGCAAGAGAACATAGCCCAGCATACATAGGAACTAGCTCTTGGAAGGATGGAAACTTAAACTGACCATGAACTAAACCTGCCGCACAACTAACAGTAGCCGGGTAGCGTAGCCTGCGTTTTATCCCTAGACGCCCAGCGCCGGCCGGAGGACTAACTAATCCTGGCAGAGGAAAATATAGTCCTGGCTCACCTCTAGGGAAATTTCCCCGAAAGGCAGACAGAGGCCCCCACATATATTGGCGGTGATTTAAGATGAAAATGACAAACGTAGTATGAAAATAGGTTTAGCAAAATCGAGGTCCGCTTACTAGATAGCAGGAAGACAGAAAGGGTACTTTCATGGTCAGCTGAAAACCCTATCAATACACCATCCTGAAATTACTTTAAGACTCTAGTATTAACTCATAACATCAGAGTGGCAATTTCAGATCACAAGAGCTTTCCAGACACAGAAACGAAACTGCAGCTGTGAACTGGAACAAAATGCAAAAAACAAACAAGGACAAAAGTCCGACTTAGCTGGAAGTTGTCTGGTAGCAGGAACATGCACAGAAAGGCTTCTGATTACAATGTTGACCGGCATGGAAGTGACAGAGGAGCAAGGTTAAATAGCGACTCCCACATCCTGATGGGAACAGGTGAACAGAGGGGATGAGCACACAAGTTCAATTCCACCAGTGGCCACCGGGGGAGCCCAAAATCCAATTTCACAACAGAATGGTACTTCGGCGAGTTCTGTTCATGAACTCCCTCTGGTGGCTGTGAGTGGAGCTGCTGGTTCTGAGATTCGTTCTCCAGCTGATCTCGTTCAGGCCTTGGCTGGCTGCTCTATTTAACTCCACTCAGATCGTTACTTGATGCCAGCTGTCAATGTCCTAGTACTGGTTCAGTTCTCTTGGATCTTTCAGATGACCTGTCTACTTCAGCAAAAGCTAAGTCCCTGCTAGCTTATTTGTTACCACTGTGTTTTTGTCCAGCTTGCTATTATGATTTAATCTTGTTAGCTGGAAGCTCTGGGATGCAGAGTGGCACCACCGCACCGTGAGTCGGTGCGGTGGTTTCTTTTGCACACTCTGCGTGGTTTTTTGTTAGTTTTTTATGCTGACCGCAAAGATACCTTTTCTATCTTCAGTCTGTTTAGTTAAGTCTGGCCTCCTATACTGAAACCTATTTCATTCCTGTGTTTGTGACTTCCATCTTAACTCACAGTCAATATATGTGGGGGCTGCCTATTTCTTTGGGGAATTTCTCTGAGGCAAGGTAGGCTGTATTTTTTATCTTTAGGGGTAGTTAGCTCTTAGGCTGTGAAGAGGCGTCTAGGCAGAGTCAGGAACGCTCCACGGCTATTTCTAGTTGTTGTGATAGGATTAGGGCTTGCGGTCAGCAGAGCTCCCACTTCCCAGAGCTCGTCCTGTATTGCTAGTTTGCTCATCTGGTCATTTCTAGTGCTCCTAACCACCGGCCCAACATAACAGGATCCTGCCAAACTACAGGCTGTGATGGACTGACAAGAACCCCATTCTCTTAAAGCGGTGCAGCGCTTTATGGGGTTCATAAATTACTATCGTCAGTTCATTCCCCACTTCTCAACTTTGGTAGCTCCCTTGGTAGCCCTCACCAAGAAGGGAGCAAATCCCAAATTGTGGTCTGAGGAGGTCTCCAAGGCTTTTTTTCTATTAAGTCTCATTTTGCTAGCGTTCCCCTCCTACATCGTCCCAATGTTGATAAGCCGTTTATAATGGAGGTGGATGCCTCATCCGTTGGTGCAGGAGCAGTCCTCTTCCAAAAGGATGCTCAAGGTCAGAAGCATCCTTGCTTCTTCTCCAAGACCTTCACATCAGCAGAGAGGAATTATTCCATCGGGGACAGGGAGTTGCTAGCAATTAAGTTAGCCTTCTTGTAGTGGAGACATCTTTTGGAGGGGGCTCGCTTTCCCTTCCAGGTCTTCACGGACCACAAAAATTTGGTTTATTTACAAACAGCCCAGCGGCTAAATTCTCGTCAGGCCAGATGGTCCTTGTTCTTCTCCCGGTTCCACTTCACCCTCCATTATCTCGCTGGGGAGAAGAACATTCGTGCTGACGCCCTCTCTCGTTCCGTTGTGCCATCTGAGGAGGAAGGGGAGCCTCGGCTAATTGTCCCTTCTGAGAGCTTGAGAATCGTAGCTCCAGTTTCGCTAGAGTCTGTGCCTCCGGGCAAGACTTTTGTACCCATTAATTTGCGACCGGAGGTTCTCTCTTGGGCTCATTCGTCCAGAGTGGGTGGACATTTTGGGACAAAGAGGACATCTGACCTGCTGGCAAGGACCCACTGGTGGCCACATATGGTCCGTGACGTCAGAGTTTATATTTGGGCATGTGTCTCCTGCGCCAAAAATAAGTCTCCTCAACAACGGCCAGCAGGGTTACTCTATTCCTTGCCAGTGGCAGACAGACCCTGGAAGATGGTCGGGATGGACTTTGTGGTGGGTTTGCCCAAGTCTCGTGGCTGTACCATCATTTGGGTTATCACCGATCATTTTTCTAAAATGGTGCATTTGGTGCCGCTTCCACGGCTACCTTCTGCACGGGCCTTGGCAGCGTTGTTCATAAAACACATCTTCTGCCTACACGGTATGCTGGACAAAATTGTCAGTGACCGGGGTCCCCAGTTTGCATCTCTGTTCTGGAGAGAGCTTTGTTGTCTTCTCAGCATTGAGTTGAATCTCTCTTCCGCATATCATCCCGAGACGAATGGGTTGGTAGAGAGGGACAACCAGACCTTGGTCACATATCTGCGACATTTTGTCTCAGCCAGGCAGGATGACTGGGCTTCCCTGCTACCATGGGTGGAGTTTGCGCTGAACAACACCGTAGCCGACTCCACTGGACAAACCCCATTCCTCCTTAACTATGGTCAGCATCCACGGGTACCTGTGCCTATGCCCATGTCTTCCGCTGACTCCAGGGTGGCAGACTGGGCTGTGGAGGCACGGGATATTTGGGACCACACTCAGGATGCCATTCGGGCCTCCAAGGAGAGAATGAGGTCCTCCGCCGATGCACATCGGCGCCCCGCTCCGACCTTTGCTCCTGGCGACTTGGTGTGGCTCTCTGCCTGTAACATCAGGCTGCGAGTTGAGTCCACTAAGTTTGCACCTCACTACTTGGGCCCTTTCAAGGTCCTCGAACAGGTTAACCCTGTGGTCTACCGTTTAGCCCTTCCACCACACCTGGGTATCACCGACACCTTTCATGTGTCCCTCTTGAAACCCGTATACATGTCTCGGTTTTCCGAGTCATCTGCTGGGACATCGGGTTCGTCTACGGACGATTATGAGGTGAACGCTATTTTGGGGTGCAAGGTGGTACGTGGCAAAAAATTTTATTTGGTGGACTGGAAGGGTTATGGTCCTGAGGACAGGTCCTGGGAGCCTGCTGAGCACATTCAGGCTCCGCAGCTCATTGCTGCCTTCGAGCATAGTGAGGTCCAAGGGGGGGGGCCCTAAGAGGGAGTAATGTTAGGGGTCGAGTCCCCTCCTCTGCACAGGGGGAATCTTGGGCCATCTCCGCTGCGGTCTCCCATTCTTCTCCTGCCGCAGTGGAGCCTGCTCAGTGGAGACATCGGTCCCAGCGTCTCGCTCAGTCTGACTCTGTGCAAAGGGTTACTGCTGCTTTTCCAGCTTCTGCCATTGAAGCCAGTGCTGGGCAGCAGCGAGCAGATGCTTTTGGGATTAAGTCCTGCTTTTCTCCTTCTGAGCATGCCCAGGGTAAGATCTCTCATTGGAGATCGAGGGTCACATGCTTGGATACTGCAGCAAAGCCCATTGGTTCTCCAGGAAGGTCCTGAAGGTGCTCAGGCTCTGTGGCAGCCTTTCATTGGTCCTTCTAGGAAGGTCTTGTACTTGCTGCAGCCATATAAGGTTCACATGGCCGCACAGCCATGCGCTAGTATCAATGCATGTTTTTTGCATGAGTTTTGCGCCAATGTGGTCACGCTTGTGTGGATTCAGGGACCCGGCTGAAATAAGCCACTTAGAATACCGGCACCTCCGGTGAGGAGATTGTGTGTATGGTTTCAGGGCCCCAGCTGAAATAAGCCACCTAGAATACCGGCTCCTCCGGTGAGGAGATTGTATGTTTGCCTCCTTGACTGCGTGACCACAAGCTGCTATCTGCTCAGCAGTTACTGTGTATTCCTGTGGAGTATAACAGGACACAGTCCTTTCTTTAAGGTGACTCTGTGAAGCAACAGAGATTGCTTCTACCGCCATATAGTGCCGCCGTTTGCCAGCAGCAGGTTCTTTTCCTGCACGGTGGACCCCGGGCTGCGATCGCACCAAATAACATCTCTATATTTACTCGGTGCGTACCGCCAGCCCTAACACCATGTTCTTTTCCTTATAAGCTTTATTGTGCCATCTGTAGACAAACTGCTGCTTTGCATTGCCAAAAAGCTCTATTTTTGTTTCCTCCATCCACAGAACATTTTCCCAGAAGGATTGTGGTTTGTTAAAGTACTTTTTGGCAGCATTCAGTCATTCCTTTTTATATGCTTTCTTCCGCAATAGCGTCTTCCTTGGTCTTTGCCCATAAAGCTCTGCTTGGTTTAGTGTTTAGCATATGGAACTTGCTCAAACCGTGACCCCAGACTGTTCCAATTTGGCCTTCAGGTCTTTGGAAGTTTGACGTGGTGTTTTTTTCACCATTTGCACCAAACTTCGAAGACATCTCTTGTCAATTTTCTTCTTTCCCCCACATACAGAGAGGTTATTGACTATTCCATGCTTGCCAAACTTCTTATTAACATTGAGCACTGTTGAAACTGGGATACCTAGGTTTTTGGAGATGGCCTCATACCCTTTAGAAGTCTTGTGTTTGCTAATAATAGCAGTTCTGATGTCCTCAGACAGCTCCTTTGTCTTCACGATTGTGGCAAAGGCTTTTTAAAACACTGACTTCATTGGCTAAATCATGTCAAATGGGCACCAACAATTAATCACAAGTGATTCTCATTTGTGATTTACCACAGGCGAGTCAAAATGTGATTTCCTAAATAATTAATGTAAAGGGTGCCAATACCAGTGCACAACAAGCTTTAGATTTTTCTATTTATAATTGGAAATAGGGGTTTTGTGATTAAGTTTGTTTTCATGCTAAGGAATGACATTGCATTTTTTTAAAATCATCTGATCACTCTTCAGAACAATTTATACTTAATGCAAATTGTCAATATAAAAACTGAATCAGCAAACTTTATAAAACCCAAAAGTTGTTTCCGTCTCAAAGCCTTTGGCCATGACCAGATACGGACTGGGACTGAAATTCATCCCTGACATTTAATATCATGCAGGGCCATGCTGTCCCCATCCACAAGCACCAGATGGAATATATTACCAATATTACCCTGGATGGAGGAAAGCAAGATCTACTACAAGACCAATATGTCTAATGATACCGGTGGCCTGCTGGGGTAAGTGATGGAGTCAGTGACTTTGTGTTTTTTTTCCAGTTTAATATTTATTTTATTTTCAAAAAGTGACACATAACAACAAAAACATAAATTATTTCCATTACAAATTATAATTACATTAAAAAAAAAAAAAAAAAAAAATTTAACAGCTATGTTAAGACAAATAAAATTTACTCATAGTCCAGGTTTGCCAAATCTTTGCTACCTTTTTTCTCCTAGTGCGAGACTGAGACAACATTAATTCATATTTACAGTTCACATTCAGCTTTTCGGTCAGCTCTTTTAGGGTTGGAGGAAAGGTCTCCTTCCATTTTCTAGCCAACAGTATCCGAGCCGCTATCAATATATGTGATATCAACCCTCTAATTTGTTTAGGAAATATTTCCAAACCGATGTGTAAAATCGCCATTGAGGGAGTAATTTGTGCCATTACCCCCGTAATCTCCATAATCAGCTTCAACACACTGCCCCAAAAGGATAAAAGCTTCGGGCACAAGTACCAGATATGTCTCTGGTTGCCTACTAATCCACATCCTCGCCAACACAAATGGGAGGATTGCGGATTAAATTTTGCAATTCTCTCTGGGGATAGATACCATCTCATTTGAGTTTTCTTTAATTGTTCCACGTGATTTATACAGGATGACACTCTCTTAACCTCCTTTATACTATTTCCCCATAGTTTTAATTCTAATACCTCCCCTAACTCTAGTTCCCATTTTTCCATATAGGGTAGTTTAATCTCTTCCACTGGATTAATTAAAGCTCTATAAAACACTCATATTCCTTTTATAATTGGACCGGATGTTACTATAAGTTTTCCCATCTTTCCCTCTCCCGTAGTACCAGAGTGTCTCGCTATTACAATTTTATTTAGAAAATTCCTAATTTGTAAATACTGATAAAAATATTTTCGTATTCCAATATATTTATTAGCCAATTGATCAAAAGGGATAACTCCAGTGATTTCCATTATGTCTGCTAAAGTTTGTATACCTGCCCCTCGCCATTGTTGGAGGTTTAAATAAGGAATATGGGGCTCAATGGCATATATTGATAATGTTACACATGGTATCCCTAGCAGCGAGGGCAATAACAGTCTCAATAACCGGATTGCCGCCTGCATTGTTGGCAATAAGGGGGAGGTGGGTCCGGTTTGAATTAACTCTGTCTCTAGCGCCAGACGCGTGGAACCCCGTCTAGAATAAAATTTTTCTATCTGCATCCATCTATGGTTTCCAGTCATCTGCCACCATTCTTTTAAACCCACTAATATTGAGGCTCTATGATATGCCATTAGATCCGGAACTCCCATCCCCCCTGCTTCCATAGGTAGATATAGTGACGCCCTTGCTACGCGTGGTTTCTTATATGCCCATATGTATTTACTAACTAATAGTTGTAAATCATGAATATATTTTTTTGGTATATTTAGGGGGAGGGTCCTAAAATAATACAAAATCTTTGGTAAGGCTATCATTTTGAAAGCATTAATACGGGCTATGCAAGAAGTGGTGATTTTATGCATATCTTCTAGTAAAATTTTAATTTGTGTATGTAGATTTGTAAAATTTACTTTTATTATCTGATCTGTAGTTGTCAACATTATCCCTAAGTACGGAATTCCTTCTTTTAACCACTGAAATGAAAATAATTTCTTCATATCTTGTATGGACTATTGATATTGCCACCGGGAGAATTGACGATTTATTCAGGTTTAATTTATAGAACGATATCTCACTGAATTCCTTCAGCTCCTCTAAGACTGTCGATAAGGACTGTTTGATGTTCACACAAGAAATAATAATATCATCCGCATAAAGACTTATTTTATGAGCTTCCTTTCCTACCATTACCCCTGAAATTAAAGGCGAAATCCTAATCCTTTCCGCCAGTGGTTCCATACATAGGACAAAAATTATTGGGGACAGGGGGCAGCCCTGTCGCGTCCCGTTTGTTATGTAAAAAGGTTCCGACAGAGCGCCCGCCGTCCACACTCTCGCCGAAGGGGCCGCATATATAGCTAAAATAGCTATGAGAATTGATCCTCCCAACCCAAATTTTTCCAGAACTGCCCGGACATAACCCCAGTGCACCCTGTCAAAGGCCTTCTCTGCGTCCAATGACAGGAATGCACTGGGGAGGCCAGACAGCTCCGCAATCCGAACTAGATCTACCATTCGGCGTATTCCATCTTTCGCCTCTCTACCCCTCACAAACCCTACCTGGTCTGATGAGACCAGATCTGGAATGATCTGATTTAAACGTGAGGCTAACATTTTAGTAAAAATTTTTATATCGTTATTCAAGAGAGCTATAGGTCTAAAATTTTCTGGGGTTGTGGGTGTTTTGCCAGGTTTCGGTAAAGTAATAATGGTAGCCTCCAAATTAACTTTCTCGATTGACCCCTCATCCCTCCACCTCGAAAATATTCTCAACATAAAAGGAACCAACTCCTCCTGAAAAATTTGGTAATAATAGTTAGGAAATCCATCCGGCCCAGGAGCGCTAGCCCTTTTAGATTGTTTTATAATCGAAATAATTTCTTCTTTTGTGAAGGGGGCATTCAGATAGCTCAATTGCTCATCTGAAATCTTAGGGAGATTCACGGATCCGAGATAATTTTTTATTCCCTGCATCAAGGGTTGTGGGATCCCCGGGTCACTCCCCAGATTATACAGCTCTTTATAATATTTAACAAATTCTTCAGCTATTCCCATAGGATTTCTCACATAAGACCCATCTGACTTCAAAATATATTCAGTCCTATTTTTTATCTCTCTTTTTTTTATTCTTCGAGCAAGGAGGACCCCCCCTTTATTTCCATCAGAGTACCACTTCATTTTTAATTTACGCATGTTATGTGCATACGCAGACAGCATTGAATCTCGTAATTTAAATCTGATTGAAAATAGTTCAGCAGTGATTGAAGGAGTGACCGCCTTCTTGTTAATAGATTCTAAGGTTTGCAATCTGCCCAGAAGTTCTCTTTTCTCCTTCTCCTTTCCTTGTTTCAGAATAGAAGCTTGTTGTAATAACACCCCCCTTATAACCGCTTTATGTGCCATCCACAAGGTTTCATCATTGATCTCCCCATTGTCATTTTGGTCAAAATATTCCCTTACTGCAGAACCTACTATCGAAGATACCCTTTCATTCAGGAGCATTTCCTCATTCATGCGCCACCTAAATATGGGCGCTTGTTGGTGAGACAATGAGAACTTAAAATATATAGGAGCATGATCCGACCATGTTATCAGACCAATCCTTGCTTCCATACTCCTTAATAAAATGTTATCATCCACCAGGAAATAATCTATTCTGCTGTATGTCTGGTGACGGTGGGAGAAAAAAGTATAATCTCTTTCTGATGCTTGGATATATCTCCAATAATCATGATAGTGAAATTCGAGTGCTAATGATCTCAACTCCCCTCTACTCCGCTCACCCCCTCGAGAACTGTCCATCTCTCTACTCATAGGAAGATTAAAATCCCCACAAACTATTTTACCTCCTTTTCCAACTGCCTGTATTTTTTTAAATACCTTTCTAATAAATTTTCCTTGGCCCCTATTCGGAGCATATATTGTCGCTAATGTATGAATTATCCCATTTAAAGTACAGGACAAAATTAAAAATCTCCCTTCTGAGTCTACATATGTCTGTAACACTTCACATGCCACTGTATGTTTAATTATAATACAGACCCCACATTTTTTGGTCGTATTATTAGAAAAAAAAATATGTGGAAACTGATCATGGTGAAGTCTCCTATTATCTATTTCAAGCAGATGTGTCTCCTGTAAACAAATTATTTCTGCTTGTGATTTTAACACCTCTGACCAAACCATGCTCCTTTTACTAGGGGAATTCATGCCTTTAACATTTAATGACATTATTTTTATACTCATTACAACATATATATCTCTTCTGCTATAAAGTTCTCCTCCTCCTCCTTACCCTTTGAAATAATCCTATTAAATACACTAATATCTGTAATATCCAATGCTATAAAACAAGCAGATATCTCTGTCTCTTACAGACCCAAACTGCAAAAGAAAAAAAAAAAAAAACTGCAAAAAAAAAAAAAAAAAAAAAAAAAATTAAACAAAAAAAAGAACCGACATACAATCAGAGCCCTATGGTTGATCACAAGTACCATAGGGGAGGCCCTGTACCTCGGGCAGCGGGCAGAGAAAAAAAAAATATCTGCCTTGTTGGGGTCTGGAAAACAAAATTTGTCTCCAGTTAATGTCTCGAGGACCGGCCACGAGGCCTACATTCTGGCCACTTTAGACTTAGACTTTAAACTTTATTCCAGTCATTTACTACTTTCTTCCCTTTTTCCACTCTAGCAGGGGCACATGCGATTTTCCACACCGCTAGTTTCTCCTCAGCTAATTTAGGTGAGACGCAGGCCACTATATTACCTTCATATATTATATGGAGTTTCACAGGATTAAACCCCCATTTATATCTAATGTTAGCGTCTCTCAAGGCTGCGCATACATGTGCATACTCTCTGTGCTTTGCCAATGTTGCTGCAGATAAGTCTAAATACACCTGTAACCCTTGAAATTCCGTAGGAAGTGTAAGGGGCTTTCTTGTTTGTTGTATGAATGCTTCCTTGGTGGGAAAACGCAACAATCTGACCAAAGTGTCTCTAGGATATGAAGAATCCAGGTGTCTTGGTCTTGGAATCCTGTGAGCCCTTTCAATAACCAGTTCTGTAGGTGAAAAGTCAGGTAGTACCACAGCCAAAAATCTTAACATAAAAGGGGCCAGCTGTTTACCTATTATGTCCTCCGGGATACCTCGAACTCTGATGTTCTGCCTTCTGGACCTGTCTTCTAAATCATTTAATTTGTCATGCACCTTAGGCAACTCACTTTTTAGAGTCTCATTTTCGTCCACAAGGGCATTAATAGTTGTCGTATATTCCCCCATTTTAGACTCTATATGAGCTGTTCTGTCTCCCAGAGAATCCACATCTTTCCTCATTTCATTTAGCATTTCATACAGATCTTCTTTTAGTGATGCCCGCACTGTAGCTATAAACTCATTCATATCCCCTTTTGTAAATGGGGCTGAGCTGCTGCAACTACTACTCTCATTGTGCTGGGATGGTGCAATGCTTCTCCCATTTCTCCCCTGCGGGGAGTGTGGTTCTCTAGTTGGAGTAGCTGAGATTACCTTTCCCCTCGCATGCACCGTCTGGCCTCCTGGATAGAAGTCCGGCAGTCTAGGAGGTGATGTTTGTTTACTCTTCCCTCGGGTCATCATGTAATTGTAGATGATAAGCAGTAATCAGATTCCTCTGACAGGATCAACTAGCGTTCAGTACAGCTCAGTACAGCTCCGTGAAAGGAGAAGCAGCTTATAGTACCTCTCAAAGCAGCTTCAGAAACGGGAAGCAGCTGTAATAAAAAGTCCTTGGTGGCTGAGAAACTCTATGAAGCCGGCATGAGCTGCTGACAGCCTCGTGGCTTGGAACCCTCACAGACTAGGCGTCGGTCACATTCAGCATCCGGTCACACCCCCCAGACATTACATATCGAGTCAGTGACTTTGTGTTCTGTCACAACTCTTAACAGTATGGGTGTCTTGAGAACACGAATCTGCTAACAACATAGCAGACAAGACGGCCCACGACCAGAGAGGCCCTTCTGGCATTTGCTAGATGGCCAGTCCGGCCCTGGCCATGACTGTGGAAAAAAACAAGGTTCAGACTTCATGATAATAATACACCAAAGGAATATCTAACTTTTTGGCACCTTTATGAATTTATTTATTAATATATCTAAGGATTACCGTGCATTTACATGCATATATTAATCTATTCACATCTCTTCACTCTAATTGAGAGCAGCTTACTATGTGAGTAGATACATGATATACTCTTTACTTGAATACCTTGAATATTAATTTACTTTATATCTTTTATGCATACCTCCCATTGTCTCACCCACCATCTTTTATGTGTCTGCTTTTTGTATTTTAATGTTGATTTCAAAAGAGTATATTCATTTTTTAATAAGGCATAATACCAGTCCTGGCATTATTTTTATTCTTTAGTGTGTATTTAACAATGCTATACGGGACAACATATATTACCAGAGGCAACATTGCAGCTTCTTGATTCATAATAACAATGTGGATTTTTTTCCTGATACTTAATAGTCTATAAATATAATGAATATCATACTCTAGAATGCCTAAATAAACAAGAAAACACAGATTAAAAGGATAACATTCAAGAGGAGCTGTCCTTCCATTATAGAGCTAACCTTTCAATATGTATGGTAATCACACAGCTGGGGAATACAGCTTCACTAGAACTGGGATACTTTGTGCCAAATTTGTTGTTTGAAAACCAGCGAGAGGGAATATCCACACCAAATCATAATAAAATATAAACTTTTATTCTGATATTAAAATTATAATACAAAAAATCACACATGACAGAATATATATATAAAAAATCCGACATGCAAAGAAGAGGAAAGAACCAACCGATACACTAGAGGTAGGACATAGGACCTCAGTATGACCAGGGTGAATAAGCAAAACTGCTTAAATATCAATAGTAACGATACAATACTCCATCTATAAAACACCATAAACCCATATAAACATCTGATCTAATATGTCCCATATTCACATATGTTAATGGAATATGGTGTAAGCTCACCCAAAGTTGGTCCGGACTGATATGTAGCCTTCCCACAGCCCCTGACGCTTTCTAAAAATTTGTTATGCGTATATTTTGAGGAGAGTGAGATTACTGAAAATATATATTTATGTACAGAATAAAGCTAAGTAAAATGTATTCATATTTGCTGCATTAGTTAGGTAATGGATGAAATATTACTGTGGGATTAATACTAAAGGGGAAAAATGCACTTTGACTCTACAATCTTTTTATTTAAATCTGTAAAATAAACATAGATCTTAACAACACAGTGTCATTGTAACACTGAGATCCATTACCGGTTGTGTTGTGTAAATATTTGCTTTACATTGTGTTTCTATGGCATTTTGGGATTGTGCTGCTTAAATCAAGCGCTGTTTTAACTTTTTATTGACTGTTAAAGGAGAATTTAAGTTCACAGTTAATGACTCGAGCGGTGAATGAGCCATTTTGCACCAGGAGCTAGCAGAGTAGTCTGCATGGCACCAACTACAGTCTAATTTATAAATAAAATAAGACCAAAGTAAAGGCTTTCTCTTTCTTCTGAATTTTATACACACAACGTCTGGCTCTGCTGTACATAGAAAGCGCAGTTATAGTCTAGTGTTTCCAATGAGCAATTATTTGAAAGGTGATATCATTTATTCTTTTCATTTCTGGAGGTTTACCGATATTTTAAAACATCTAACATTGTAATTCTAAAGTTATTTATGATGCATAAGGACAATTTCTACTTATAATAAAGCTAGTTAAGATTCTAAAAGTGTAAAAATAACCAGGATATGTTTGCGAGGTCATAGCTAGAGATGAGCAAACTTGTTAAGAAAAGGTTCTCCAATCTCAAATTCAGCACGAATGCTACACATTCGGATTTGTGTACGGATTCCCGAATATTTTCCTCAAAATCGGCAAAATTTGGCCAAAGTTTGGTAAATGATTGAGTTTCCACTAACGCTTTTGTTAGGACTTTGGCTTGGATAGTGGTGCTGTATGATGACGTGATTGATGAGGGGACAGTGGGTAGAAGTTAGAGGAGTGGCGGAGTCTTAGGGCTTGTTCACACTTTGCAGATTTTGCTGCGGATCCGCAGCGGTTTTGAAAAACCGCAGTGCAAAACCGCTGCGGTTTTCACTGTGGATTTTCCTGCGGTTTCTTCTGCGGATTGCTCTGCGGGTTTTCAACAGCACTTTCCTATTGGTGCATGTTGAAAACCGCTGCGGAATCCGCAGAAAGAAGTGACATGCTCCTTCTTTTTTTCCGCAGCAATTCCGCAAGGTTTTTTCAGGGATTTTCCGCAATGTGGGCACAGCGGTTTTTGTTTTCCATAGGGTAACATTGTACTGTACCCTGCATGGAAAACTGCTGCGGATCCGCAGCGTCAAAACCGCTGCGGATCCGCAGCAAAAACCGCAAAGTGTGAACATAGCCTTATTCTTTAAAAAAAAATACAAATAATAATGTGTAGAGATTCCGGCAGTCATTCAGGGCGCAGAAACCATCCACAACATCAAGACACAAGGGCTTGTGTCATTGGCTGCTGGAGTCACATGATTCTCCCCACATAAAAAGCAGACATGTGGCTTAGGTGCCATTTTGTGACTGCAACAGCATAGTGAGGCTACTGATGCTGCTGTAAATAGTCAGATACTTAGTTAGGTGGTTTATTTTCAGCTAGTTCAGAGAGATAGGATCTTGTGTCAAATCAACCTTCCAGCATCTAAATCATTTGTGCTATTTGTGTGGTCCCGCCACCAGTCCACTTTTCAGCATATGAATCTCTTGATCTTTTGTGCTAATTCTGTAGTACCCCCATCAGTTCACATTTCAGCATATACATCTTTTGTGCTAATTGTGTGGTCCAGCTACCAGACCACATTTCAGTATATGACTCTTTTTTAACAACTCTGTGGTCCAGCCACCAGTCCACATTTCAGCATATAAATCATTTGTGATAATTGAGTGGTCCAGCCACCAGTCCACAATTCAGCATATAAATATTTTGTGCTAATTCTATGGTCCCGCTAACAGTCCACATTTCCGCATATAAATCCTTTGTGCTAATTGAGTGGTCCAGCCACCAGTCCACAATTCACCATATAAATATTTTGTGCTAATTCTATGGTCCCGCTAACAGTCCACATTTCAGCATATAAATCCTTTGTGCTAATTGAGTGGTCCAGCCACCAGTCCACAATTCACCATATAAATATTTTGTGCTAATTCTTTGGTCCTGCTAACAGTCCACATTTCAGCATATAAATCCTTTATGCTAATTGTGTGTTCCGGCCACCAGTCCATACATCAGCATATAAATATTTTGTGCTATTCTATGGTACCGCCACCAGTCCACATTTCAGCATATAAATCTTTAATGCTAATTGTGTAGTCTAGCCACCAGTCCACATTTGTGCTAATTTTTTGATCCCACCATCAACCACATTACAGCATATAAATCATTTATGCTAATTGTGTGGTTCGGCCACCAGTCCATACATCAGCTTTTAAATTTTTTGTGCTAATTTTTTGATCCTGCCATCAGTCCACATTTCATCATCTGAATCCTTTGTGCTTATTTGGTTGTCCAGCACATTTCAGCTTATAATAATAATAATAATAATGTTTATTTATATAGCGCCAGCATATTTTGCAGTGCTTTTCAGTTTAACAGTTCATACAAAATAGTCATAAGCAATAACGTTAAAGATAATACAATAATTAAAGCAATATAAGATGACCCTGCTCATTAGAGCTTACAATCTACAATGAGGTGGGAGGAGACAAAGTACAGGGACTTATTTACAATGATTGAGTGGGGAATAGATAGAGGCTACATGAACTGGTCACCAGCCAGTATTTGTGGTGCTATATAATTCTTTTGTGCTAATTCTGAGGTCCAGCCACATTATCTCAGCCAATAAATATTGCTTGTTAGTTTAGTGACAGGTGATTGACACGTCTGGGCTTAGGGTTGTGAAACAGTTGGTCACAGGAGGGTACATCCAAGTTAAGTGGGAAAAATCAAGGCCATAGTGGAAGGGGGAATAGGCTTGGTGTTGAATTTATATATGGGTAGGTGGCAATGTTACTGAAAACTCTACTGAACAAACACTGGCTCATTCTATCCAAAGAAAACTGACAACTGCTGTTACTGGATGGTATACTTGTTTACCTTTCTTTGGCAGCCACACAGCAGTATGCCTTGTAGATGAGGGACAGAAAGAGGAGGTACTCCAGTGGATGGCAAGTGCTGCATCATGTGGCCTCTCCTCCTATTCCACATTACACAGTACACCTGTTCACACATTCTATTCCATGGGCATCAGAGGTCTGTTCCAAAGATTCCCAGACTCAAGAAAAGGAAAGCATCTGCACCGATGCCCAGAATTTTTTACAGTTGGAACTGGGGCCAGACGAAGTAGGGTCCAAGCAGAAACCAGATCCTCGCCAGCAGACCCTTGGGGGTGGAGGTGATCCTGATGAGAATCAGATACCAGAGGGACACATGGACTGTACCGTGCTGTCAGGGCAGGAAGAGGAGGAGGGTAACTCTCAAGGTGAGGAGTGAGAGAACATACAGGATGATGATGAGGTTGTAGATCCTACTTGGTGTGAAGATAGAGGCATGCAGCTGAGTAGCTCAGTAGAGAAGGTGGAGGTGGAGAAAGACAATTAGGTTACATTGCAGATATGCGCACAGACACAAAGTAATGCAACCATGACAAGCTCTGCATCCTAAGCCACAACTCTGGCTGTAGTCAGCAGCGGGCATGGGTCTGCAGTTCACAGGAGCAGCAATGGTTGACTAGCCTAATCCTTTTTTATGACTGAAAAGGATGAGCTAACTCACGTTATCTGCCAGCTTTGTAAAAAACTACTTATTAGAGGCAAAAATACCAATAATTTGACTACTACATGAATGAAATGGCACATGCGCGAACAACACAAGTTAGTCTGGGAATCTCATTGCATTAAAATGCGGCCTAGTGGGCCTCACCACTAACCAGCTGCCGCATCAACCACATCTGTTCTTCTTGTTCCTCAGTCTCTAGCTGCAAAACCTCCACTTGCTAACCCGCTACAGTCAGGGCGAGTGAGAGCCCATCAGATGTTATGGAAGTGGACATGCCTGACATTTTTGACCAATCTCAGACACCGAGCACACCACATCTTTCTCAATCCACCATAACATCTCATGTCATTTTGCATAGCCTGGGCCAATGAAGTTTGGAAGTGAAGCAAATCATGCTTGCAAATGGCCAAAGATGAAGGACCTCTGCATCCTTCTGCACAGTTTCAAAATGGCTAATAAGATGATTACCACTGACTATGCCATCATCAGCATCACAATTCCAGTCATCTACGTGCTGGAGCACACTCTGAATAGTCTGAGGGGGGAGGTGGTGGTCCCAGAGGAATAGGAAGAAACAGAGGAGGATGTGGAAGGGATAACAATATCTCTACATTCTGGACTGTTGTGGCACTGGCGGTTGCCATGGGAGGGTGGATTACAGCGATCAATGGGGCTCATGATACTAGTCAAACTGTTATTGTGCTTGCAGGAGCCGTGGAACAAATGGAGGAGGATGAAGAGGAAGAGTTGATAAGCGTGCAACAGTCAGGAGATGAAGGGGATAATGATCCCCTCTCTGTTGTCTGTAGTCGGTAGGAGAGGATGGAGGAAGCAAGCTTTAGTGTTACCCCATTACCTACACACCATGAACTTGGACCTCATAGAAGCGCTCTACACATGAACACCTTCCTGCCGCATTATTTGCAACATGATGCCCGTAATATTTGGATTAGAAATAGTGCTGACTACTGGGTTGCCACTATGTTAGATCCACGGTACATGAGTAAATTTTGAAAGATGCTCCCATCCTGGAAAGGGACGCATACATACTGGAGTATCCAAACACGCATGTAGACAATATTAATAGTGGTTTTCACCAAGACAGCAGTGAGGCACACAGTATGCATCACAGGTGAAGACTTCCAACTCCCGGAACGTCGAGTCATCAACGCAAAATCATTAGCAGTAGCAGCAGTGTAAGTGGCAAAAGCAATTTCTGTGAGCTGCTTCAAACACATTTTACACCATCCTGTGCACTAGCAGTACAAGTCTGACACATAGTGAACGACTGTAGAGGATGATGCAGGAGTATCTGGAGCTCAATATTGATGCCATCAGTAAAGGTGTGGCCTCTTTTGCATTTTGGTCTTCCAAAATGGTAGAGAGGTCTGAGCTCCTAAGCCACACCTTGGAGGTTTTGTCATGCCCGGCAGCCAGCATTCTCTCAGAATGTGTCTTCAGCACTGCTGATGGAGTCCTGACAACCTGACAAATTAGTGCATCCGGCTGTCCCCTAAAAGTGTAGACAGCCTAACTGTCACGATACAACACTCGGGTGACACGGGAGCAGGGGCTCCATCCCTATCTCTAACACTAGGGGGCGCCCTAGGTCACCTTATTCTCCGGGATACTTCCGAAGGTGAGGATGCCGGGGCCTCCATCCTTGCCCTGTCTCCTGAGTTAGCCCTCTCTGTTCTCTTTCCCCACCAAGGGAAGGGGGGTGCTAATGTGCACCGTAGTTCACCAACCCGAAAAACAAGGCAACACAAAAAAGGGTTAACAGAAAACTCCAGGCTTACAAAATATTCAGTCACATATAGCAGAGGAATGCATCGGGTAGTGGAGTTAGGGAAATAAACCAAAATACAGAATAATAAGGAATTACCACACTCACAAACCAAGCAACAGCCACAGATAACTTCCCCCAACACTCCTTCTGAAATGAACACCTCTCCCTCCTCAAGCCATGCAGCAAATGCTAGCTCTGACAAGAATTTGTATCAGAGCCCAGATTATAAAGGGGAAAGAAGTGGCTAACTGAGCTCAGCTGTGACCTCAGAGATTTCCAACATGGCAGATTAACCCCTGTTCTGTCATAAGGATTAAATACCATTAAAATGAAGGAGACGTGCTTCTTCTCATTGCTGGAGTAGGAGCAATCAGACACTGTGGTCTTCTGGCTCCACACTGCTGCGGTAACCCTGTGATGCTAACTTTCATCAAGATGAACAAGTCATGGATCTCCAATGACTTTTGCACCCCAGTTTCAAACTTGGCAGGCTAGTCAATGGTGTAGTTTTCAGTGTGCTGCATTGATCTTGCATTATTGCAGTCTGTGAAGCCATTGTCGTGGTCTTTATGGCTACTGTTGCTACTGCTGCTGATGTAACTTACAAGTGCCTTGGTGGCGCAACAATCAGAAGCTGTGTCCACTGCTCTTCCTTTTACAATTTGCTTTTTTTTTAAAGCACCTACTATTTCTCCTATTCCTCCTCCTTTTGCTTCCTCCTGAGTCACGACAAGCCAAATTTTTGGTAAATGAAGACTCTTATTCAGATCTCCTTGTTGTGTGCTGCCTGTAGTAGCAGGGATCTCAAAGTACCATTATACTATTTATATTCTGGGGAAATTGATGCCACTTTAGTGTTGTGTGCCAATAAATTTTTGAAATGTGGAGACTTCAACTTGGGTCTCCATCTGGTGGGTTGCCTGTAGTGGAAGGGGTCTCAGAACACAAGTCCTACACCTGTGACTCATTTATTATTATTTATTATTATTTATTTATATAGCACCATTAATTCCATGGTGCTGTACATGAGACGGGGTTACATCAAAACACAAATATCACTTACAGTAAATAAAACTAACAATGACAGACAGATACAGAGGGGAGATGACCCTGCCCTTGCGGGCCTACATTCTACAGGATTGTGGGGAAGGAGACTGTAGGTCAGGGGTTGTGGTAGCGCCGATGGTGTTGAGCTGGTTGTGTGGTCATTACAAGTTGTAAGCTTCTTTGAAGAGATGGGTTTTCAGGTTCCATTTGAAGGATCCGAATGTGGTGGATAACTGGGTGTGTTGGGGCACAGAATTCCAGATGATGGGGGATATTCAGGAGAAGTCTTGGAGGCAATTGGGTGAAGAGCGAATAAGCATGGAGGAGAGAAGGAGGTCTTGGGAGGACTGGAGATTACGTGAGGGAAGATATTGAGAGATTAGTACGAATATATATGGAGGAGAAAGGTTATGGATGGCTTTGTAGGTCAGTGTTAGTAGTTTAAACTGGATGCGCAAGGAAATTGGGAGCCAGTGAAGGGATTTGCAAAGAGGGGAAGCAGGAGTGTAGCAAGGAGAGAGATTGATTAGTCGGGCAGCAGAGTTAAGGATGGACTGGAGGGGTGCGAGAGTGTTAGAGGGTAGGCCACAAAGGAGGATGTTGCAGTAGTCGAGACGAGAGATGATTAAGGCATGCACAAGCATTTTGGTTGAGTGAGGGTTGAGGAAAGGATGGATTCTAGAAATATTTTTGAGCTGGAGGTGACAGGAGGTGGCGAGAGCTTGGATGTGCGGTTTAAAGGACAGGGCAGAGTCAAGGATTACTCCGAGGCAGCGGATTACCAGGACAGGGGAAGTGTGAATTCATAGATAGATCAGGTAGGGAAGATGTGCGAGATGGAGGAAAGATAATTAGTTCGGTTTGGTCCACATTGAGTTTGAGGAAGCGAGAGGAGAAGAAGGAGGATATGGCTGATAGACACTCTGGGATTTGGGATTTTGGAGAGCAGAGAGGTGACATCTGGGCAGAGAGTTAGATCTGAGTGTCATCGGCAGATAGATGGCACTGGAAGCCATAGGACTTTATGAGTTGTCCAAGCCAAGGGTATAGATTGAGAAGAGAAGAGGTCCTAGGACAGAGCCTTGAGGGACACCAACAGAGAGGGGGCGAGATGAAGAGGTACTATGGGAGTAGGAAACGCTGAATGTGTGGTCGGTGAGGTATGAGGAGATCCAGGATAGGTTGAGGTCTTTGACACCAAAGGAAAAGAGGATCTGTAGTAGGAGGCAGTGGTCAACTGTGTTGAAGGCAGAGGACAGGTCTAGAAGGAGGAGTACAGAGAACTGTCTGTTAGCTTTGGCTGTAAGTAAGTCGATTGTAAGTTTGGTCAGGGCAGTCTCAGTGGAATAATGGGGACTGAACCCAGATTGTAGGCTGTCGAAGACAGAGTTAGATGCAAGGTGAGAGGAACTTTCAGCGTAGACATGCTGCTCAAGTAGTTTGGAAGCAAATGGGAGCAAAGATATGGGGCGGTAGCTGGACATAGCGCTCGGGTCAAGGGAAGGCTTTTTGAGGATAGGTGTGATTGTGGCATGTTTGAAAGCAGAGGGGAAGGTACCAGAAGTTAGTGATAGATTGAAGAGATGGGTTAGGGATGGGATTAGTGTAGTGGTGAGTTGGGGAGGAGATGAGATGGGGTCAAGTGCACAAGTGGTGAGGTGTGATTTGGAGAGAAGGTGAGCAAGCTGTCCTTCAGTGATTTTGGAGAGGGAAGTTATGAGGTTAAGGCATTGGTCTGGCATACAAAGGGGTTGTGGTGGTCGGACAACAAAGACTTGCCTTGTTTGGTCTATCTTATTTTTGAAGTGTGTGGCAAAGTCCTCAGCAGAGATTAAGGAAGTTGGAGGGGGCAGTGATGGGCGGAGGAGGGAGTTAAAGGTGTTGAACAACTGTTTGGGGTTGTGGGATAAAGAAGATACGAGGGATGTGAAATAGGCGTGTTTAGCAGAGGTGAGAGCTGATTTGAATGCGAGTGTTGCTTGTTTGAGTGCAGTGAAATCATATTGCAAATGCGTTTTCTTCCAATGCTGTTCTGGAATTCTGGATACTTGCCAAAGCTTTTTAGTGATGTTATTGTGCCAGGGTTGTCTATTGAATCGTCGCACTCTGCTATGCATGACAGGGGTGACCGAGTCGATGGCTGATGCCAGATTGGCATTGTAGAAACTAGTGGCAGTGTTTGTGTTGTGGAGTGAAGCTATGGAGGACAGCGGCTGAATAGAGTCAGAGAGTGTGCGAGGGTCTAGATGTGTGAGGTTTCTGCGGGGAGTGCACATGTTGCTGGACATGGGTGACAGGTGTGGAGGACAGTGATGAGAAAGTGAGTCTAATGTGTGTCTGTCTGTGTGGTTGGCTGAGGAGGACCACAGAGTAACTCCAAAAGATGAAGTAAGGGACAGGAGTTTGGAGGCTGCTGAATGGTGGGTGTCAATGGGGATGTTGAAGTTACCCTGATGATGGTGGGAATGTCAGCAGACAGAAAGTGAAGGAGCCAGGAGGAGAATTGGTCAATAAAGGCAGTGGTGGGCCATTTGGAGGCTGAAGGGAGAGTAGATACAGAAAGAGTGGACTTCAAAACAGTGGAGGATAAGGGATGGTAGAGGTGGAATTGGGTTAAAGGTACAGTTGGAAGAAAGGAGAAGGCCCACTCCTCCACCATGTCTGTTGCCAGGACAAGAAGTGTGGATGAAGTGAAGGCCGCAGTAACATAGCGCAGCAGGGGAGGCTGTGTCAGAGGGTGTCAGCCATGCTTCAGTGAGGCCCAGGATGGAAAGATTACGAGAGGTAAATAAGTCTTGAATCACGTTGAGTTTATTGCAGATGCAGCGGGCATTCCAGAGTGATCCAGAGAGAGGGAGCAGGGTGGTGGGCGTCAAGGGCACAGATTTGAGGTGGGCAAGATTTCGGGTGTTTATGTTGGGTTGGGAGCGATAGAAGGGGGTAATAATGGGAGGTATGAGATGTGGGGGTACAGGATTGGGAGATATGTCACCAGCAGTGAGGAGAAGCAGAGAGACAGAGCAGGTTGCAGAAGGAGAGTGGGCGGCTTGTTTAGTTTTTTTATATTAACAAAATGCCAAGAAAAGACGACCAACATAGTCCAATATGCGTATAAAAGTGAAAAATACTTTATTGTAACATAATAGTAAAAGGACAAAAAGAGAGCCATCAGGCCAAGAGATGACGTGCAATACATGAAACCAACATGACAATGGTACAAAACGGCTGGTATGCACGCAAACCAGGTTACTCAATACACAATAATAATATCAAAAAAGAAGAAAAATCTCCCCGTCACAATATGACGGTCTAAGAGAAGGTGCCCAAACAAAAAGGGAGTCGTGAAGCTAAAAAAATGAATAATGCTCCAAAAATTAGAGCACATGCTATGTCACTAGAAAAATAGACAGTATATGAAATAAGACAATACTACCTTAATGATAAGTGGCACCGGTGTAGAGATTCCTGGAAAGTGTGCACACACCCCAACGCACGTTTCGGATGTTATCCTTCCCCTGAGGAAGGATAACATCCGAAACGTGCGTTGGGGTGTGTGCACGCTTTCCAGGAATCTCTACACCGGTGCCACTTATCATTAAGGTAGTATTGTCTTATTTCATATACTGTCTATTTTTCTAGTGACATAGCATGTGCTCTAATTTTTGGAGCATTATTCATTTTTTTAGCTTCACGACTCCCTTTTTGTTTGGGCACCTTCTCTTAGACCGCCATATTGTGACGGGGAGATTTTTCTTCTTTTTTGATATTATTATTGTGTATTGAGTAACCTGGTTTGCGTGCATACCTGCTGTTTTGTACCATTGTCATGTTGGTTTCATGTATTGCACGTCATCTCTTGGCCTGATGGCTCTCTTTTTGTCCTTTTACTATTATGTTACAATAAAGTATTTTTCACTTTTATACGCATATTGGACTATGTTGGTCGTTTTTTCTTGGCATTTTGTTATGCCATGTGTTGCTTTTCAGTATTATATATAGCGACTAGTCCGTCTTTGAGAAGTCCATTCAGCTAATTATTCGTTATAACTAATAATTGTATTATTTATATCTATCTTTTGATATGGTATCATGCTGATTATCTTTGTAAGTATTGTTTTCATTTTTTTATATTAGGAGAAACCTGACCATTCAGTCCATTAACTGATTAACATTTCTGCATTGATGCCAATTTATTTTCTTAACCTAATCCACATTTCGTAGGGTTTCAGCTTTCAGAATAATAATTTATACAACCAATGGATGAATTTAATGTCAGGTTATAAGCTTTTGTTTACATAACATGGATAAGCGACATAACTTCTGTCAGGGAGTGTATGTCAGCATGATGATTAAGTGTGGTGGAAAGGGAAAGAAATGTAGTACATTTATTAACAGTGGTTAGTCTTACCTTCTGTTCACTTCTGGCTCATTTCTGGCATATCTCTGCTGTTATCCTTTTAGAGCCATCCTTATAGAGACAGATCACAGTCAAGACAGACCTGCAGCTCTGAATGTATAACAGGCTAAGTGCACATGAAATAGGCCAGGTGTGATCAGGAGGGAGGAGCAGCAGGGAGACTGATCAGACACAGGAGGGGATTAATTAGAAGTCAGAAGGGAAAATGCAAAAGGAAAAAGTCAGAATCAAATGGGATGATAAAGCCAACTGAGTGTTAGCATCAAAGAATTATAGTGGGAAAACATGGAGGAACGAAAAAAAAAAAACAGTAATAGCAGCCAGAGGACATACCAGGAATAGCAGACGGATACAGGGTGAGAAGGATCAGGAAAGTTGGCTGATGGTGATGGATCGGGATTGCAGCCAGAGGACACACCAGGAATAGCAGACGGATACAGGGTGGGATAGATCAAGAAAGTTTGGTGATGGTGATGGGATTGGGATTGCAGCCAGAGGACATACCTGAGGATGAAGCAGATTAATTGTCATCTACCTCTTACTGATCAATTTGTAAGCTAGAAATGATGGGCCAGGCCCTGTCCCATCCATCCCTGCTATGTCATTATAAAATTTATACTGTGGGTCAATTGATGCCACTTTTCCTGGTGTCTTCCCCTAATTTTTGGAAATGTTTTGACTCCAAGTTGGGTGTTTATCTGCTAGGTTGGCTGCAGTGGAAGATGTGTCGGTACCTATTATACTATTTCTACTCTAGTGAAATTAAAACCACACCAGTCCCTCAACCACCTTTTAATTTTAACTTAAATTTAAAGCTGTAATTCCTGGTTCAGACCCTGTCTCATGTATGTCCCATGCCTGACTGCTGCACCATTATAACATTTCTACTATGGGTCAATTGATGGCACTTTTCCTGGTGTCTGCCCCTAATTTTTGGAAATGTTTGGACTCTAAGTTTGTCAAATAAATAAGGCAGCACACTGCGGCGCCAAAACATGAAACATGATAATTGAACTGCACTACTGCACTAGAAATATGAAAAAATGAGAGCATTAAGTGCATAAATTGGCCAATTCATATGCACCTGGTAGCCACATTAAGGCATATCTCGTATACCAGGACCTAGACTTTCTTTTGCTCACTGAGAATAAACGTCTTCATCTGAATGGGAACCTACTATGAGTCCTCTTCTTAAACTAAATTTCTCTCTCTCTGAGGAGGGGTAATGGTCCGGCTGCGATTAAAACACCTGTGGCTAAGAGGTGGAGTGCTCAGTCAGAAGGCTAATGAATACAAATTTCAAAAAAACTGACTGTTACATGCAAACACAGACCAAGTGTGAACAGGTGTTGAACCTAGAGTCACCAACTCGTATACAGTCAAATAAATAAGGCAGCACACTGCAGCGCCAAAACATGCAAACTTGAAAATTGAACTGCATTACTGCACTAGAAATATGAAAAAATAAGAGCGTTTAGCACATAAATTGGCCAATTCATGTGTACCTGGTAGCCACATTAAGGCATCTCTCGTATACCAGGTCCTAGACTTTCCTTTCCTTGCTGAGAATAAACATCTTCATCTGAATGGGAACCTACTGTGAATCCTCTTCTTAGACTAAATTTCTCTCTCTCTCTGGAGGGGTAAAGGTCCTGCTGCAATTAAAACACCTGTGGCTAAGAGGTGGAGTGCTCAGTCAGAAGGCTAATGAATACAAATTTCAAAAAACTGACAGTCACATCCAAACACAGACAAAGTGTGAACAGCTGCTGAACCTAGAGTCACCAACTCGTATACAGTCAAATAAATAAGGCAGCACACTGCGGCGCCAAAACATGTAAACTTGAAACATGAAAATTGAACTCCATTAGAAATATGAAAAGATGAGAGCGTTTAGCGCATAAATTGGCCAATTCATGTGTACCTGGTAGCCACATTAAGGCATCTCTTGTATACCAGGTCTTAGACTTTCCTGTCCTCATTGAGAATAAACGTCTTCATCTGATTGGGAACCTACTGTGAATCCTCTTTCTAGACTAAATGTCTCTCTCTCTGTGGAGGGGTAACGGTTCTGCTGCAATTAAAACACCAGTGGCTAATAGGTGGAGTGCTCAGTCAGAAGGCTAATGAATACAAATTTCAAAAAACTGACTGTCACATCCAAACACAGACGAAGTGTGAACAGGTGCTGAACCGAAAGTCTCCAACTCGTAAACAGTCAAATAAATAAGGCAGCACACTGCGGTGCCAAAACATGTAAACTTGAAACATGAAAATTGAACTGCATTAGAAATATGAAAAGATGAGAGCGTTTAGCGCATAAATTGGCCAATTCATGTGTACCTGGTAGCCACATTAAGGCATCTCTTGTATACCAGGTCTTAGACTTTCCTGTCCTCATTGAGAATAAACGTCTTCATCTGATTGGGAACCTACTGTGAATCCTCTTTCTAGACTAAATTTCTCTCTCTCTGTGGAGGGGTAACGGTTCTGCTGCAATTAAAACACCAGTGGCTAATAGATGGAGTGCTCAGTCAGAAGGCTAATGAATACAAATTTCAAAAAACTGACTGTCACATCCAAACACAGACGAAGTGTGAACAGGTGCTGAACCGAAAGTCTCCAACTCGTAAACAGTCAAATAAATAAGGCAGCACACTGCGGCGCCAAAACATGCAAACTTGAAAATTGAACTGCATTACTGCACTAGAAATAGGAAAAAATGAGAGCGTTTAGCGCATAAATTGGCCAATTCATGTGTACTTGCTAGCCACATTAAGGCATCTCTCGTATACCAGGTCCTAGACTTTCCTTTCCTCGCTGAGAATAAATGTCTTCATCTGAATGGGAACCTATTGTGAATTCTCTTCGTAGACTGAATTTCTCTCTCTCTGTGGAGAGGCAACGGTCCTGCTGCGATTAAAACACCTGTGGCTAAGAGGTGGAGTGCTCAGTCAGAAGGCTAATGAATACAAATTTCAAAAAACTGACTGTCACATCCAAACACAGATCAAGTGTGAACAGGTGCTGAACCTAGAGTCACCAACTCGTATACAGTCAAATAAATAAGGCAGCACACTGCGGTGCCAAAACATGTAAACTTGAAACATGAAAATTGAACTGCATTACTGCACTAGAAATATGAAAAAATGAGAGCGTTTAGCGCATAAATTGGCCAATTCATGTGTACTTGGTAGCCAAATTAAGGCATCTCTCGCATACCAGGTCCTAGACTTTCCTTTCCTCACTAAAAATAAATGTCTTCATCTGAATGAGTGACGGTCTGTTTTTTGAAATTTGTATTCATTAGCCCTCTGACTGAGCACTCCAACTCTTTGCCACAGGTGTTTTAATCGCAGCAGGACCATTACCCCTCTGCAGAGAGAGAGAAATTTAGTCTAAGAAGAGGATTCACAGTACATTCCCATTCAGATGAAGACATTTATTCTCAGTGAGGAAAGTCTAGGACCTGGTATACGAGAGGTGCCTTAATGTGGCTACCAGGTACACATGAATTGGCCAATTTACGCGCTAAACGCTCTCATTTTTTCATATTTCTAGTGCAGTAATGCAGTTCAATTTTCAAGTTTGCATGTTTTGGCACCACAGTGTGCTGCCTCATTTATTTGACTGTATACGAGTTGGTGACTCTAGGTTCAGCACCTGTTCACACTTGGTCTGTGTTTGGATGTGATGGTCAGTTTTTTGAAATTTGGACTCTAAGTTTGGTCTCCTTCATGTGTGTTGCTTTTGGCAAGTCTCTTTGAGCACCAGGTCTATACCAGTCACTCATCCACCTGTTACTGATCAATGTTTAAGCTATAAATGCTGATCCAAGCCCTGTCCCAGGCCCTTTCCCATGCATCCATAATGCGCAATTGTGCTTTTTGTACCCTGGGTCAATTGATGCCACTTTTCCTGGTGTCTGCCTTTAATTTGAGCTGGTTTTGCAGCTTTTGGGCCCCCCTGAAGGTGTTGTCTATGCGTTTGGTTTTGCTTCTCTTTGAATTCAATGGGGTTCGGATACATTCTGCAAACTGTTCAGCGCTAATCGTAACCAAACCGAATCTTTAAAGGTTTGCTCATCTCTAGTCATATCAAGCATGATCAAATTTTTTCCACTGCAAATCGACTACAAGTTGACTTCCGTGACATTTGCAGTTCTCACTTAATTTGACCAATTTGTGACTCAATTCACGTGGTTGAAAAAAAAGCCCAGCACCTTTTCCCGCATCAGCATCAACCAGAGAGTAGATTTGTATGATGTCAGGCTCGGTCATGATGGCTTCCATATAATGCCTTGCAGCTACCACATTACATGCTTTAGTGCAGCCAATTAGGGGAAACAATCACAGTCACTATAAAAAAAATATACAAGCAAAGCAATGGTCATTTTAGGGTTTTATACTCTGGGGATTGAAGGTGAAAGAAATAAGGAGTTGCAGAAACTACAGAGTCTGTATGACTGTGAATTGATTAATCCATATATACTGCAGTACAGCACCTTTCTTTCATACTTCATGCTTTACATACAAGGAGCACAGCTTAAACCCCATTAGGCCTAATTACCTACTGAAGAAAAAATACTAAAACCAAGGCATATCTGTCTGAAAAAGAGTCTTTAAAAAAGTGTAAATATACAGAAGTGTTCAAAATAATGCCAGTTCAAAAACAAAAATCACTAAATATTTATACTAGTTTTTATTTCCATGCATTGGGAACATTGCACACTGTTTTCTAATTAAAAACATGAAGAGAAATGTATATAATTTTTAACTGCATTAAAGAAAATAACAAAAAATGAACATTGAGTTGTTCTAAAAAATAGCAGTCGCTGCAATTGTCTTTACAAACTCACAATAAGTACTTTTTTGTGGATTTAGCATTCCTGTGATTCACTAACCTAATAATTAGTTGTATACCCACAGTTTTTTAGAACTGCTTCACATCTATGTTGCATAGAGTCAACCAACTTCTGGCACCTGTCAACTGTTATTCCAGCCCAGGATGCTTTGACATCCCACATTTTTTTGGCATTTGTTGGATTTGCATGAGAACGGCATTTTTGATGTCACCCTACAAGTGTTCTATTGGATTAAGGTCTAGGGATTGAGCTGGCCGCTCCATAACCTCAATTTTGTTGGACTAGAACCAAGAGTTTGCTCATTTACTGGTGTGTTTAGGGTCATTGTCCTGTTGAAACAATCATTTCAAGGGCATATCCTCTTTAGTGTAAGGTAACATGACCTCTTCAAGTATTTTAATATATGCAAACTGGTCCATGATCCCTGGTATGAGGTAAATAGGTCTGGCACCATAGTAAGAGAAACATGCCCACATCATGATGCTTGCACCACCATGCTTCACTGTCTTCAGAGTGTACCGTGGCTTGTATGCAGAATTTGGAGGTTGTCTAACATACTGTCTGTGGTCCTTGGATTCAAAAAGAACAATTTTACTTTCATCAGTACAAACAAATATTTCTTAATTTCTCTTTAGGCCAGTTGATGTTGCATTTGCTTCAGCGCAAGTCTTTTTTTAACAGCAGGACTTTGCAGGACTTCTTGCCAAGAGATTAGCTTCACACAGGTGTCTTCTAACTGTCACAGTACTCACAGGTAAGTTGAGACTGTCTTTGATCATCCTGGAGCTGATTATTGGCTGAGCCTTTGCCATTCTGGCTATTCTTACATCCGTTTGAATAGTAGTCTTCTGTTTTGTTCCAAGTCTCTCTAGATTGGCTTTCCATTTTAAAGTATTGGAGATCATTATAGCTCGACAGCCGATCATTGTCTGCACTTCAAGTTTTACCCTCTCCAATGAACTTTTTAATCAAAGTATGCTGTTGTTCTGAAAAATGTCTCTAATAACAAATATTTTTCAGGCTTCCAAGGAGAAATGCATGTACAACATGTCCTGGCTTCACCCTTAAACAAGGGCCATCTGAGTCACACCTGTTTCTTCACAAAATGTTTGACTTCACTAATTGAACTCCACACTGCTATTATTTTAATACATCCCCTTTGAATTAATTATTCTAATACACATACTCAAAAACATTCAGATCATGAATCTGATTCTGTTGGCTTAGAATCAACTGCACCAACTGGTAAATTGTTTGACATGTGGTAATATAATTTATACCAAAAACAGTGATTAATCTGGTTAGTCATATTGGACTGCTATTATTTTGAACACTACTGTGTATATATTTAAATTTAAACGCAACTATCTACCTCTCAAAGTTTGCATCATTTTGTTTGTTTGAAAAGATAAGTTAAAGTTAAATGTGTTAACACTTGTTTTAATAGTCCAATATTAAAACAGTAAACGCCATATGAATATAGTGGCCTGTTGCAGGTGCTAGCTTTTGGGGCATGTACAAGGAAATGTGTCCTCTTTAACTTTAGGCCTTTCAGAGATCATTTCATCTTCAACTTGCTTAACTGTCCAAAATAACAGTAATTTTGACAAGGGGTGCCCAAACTTTTACATGCCGCTGTATTTATGTAGTTTTTCTTGACACTTCTTTTTGGGGAAAGGGAGTGATGTAATGCCACAATTGTCATAAACTATAGATTAAAGCTAAATTATTAATTTTACAAAAAGAGCATCACATTGAAAAAAATAATAATTTGGAATTGATTTCTTTTATCCACACTCCTTTCTAAAAAATGTTTTATAAAAGTTAATCAATAAAGTATATGTATCCTAAAACGGTGTAATTAATACCTAGAATAGCTACCGTGGAGAAAGAATAAGAAAGTTAAGGCCCTTGAGTTACTGCAACACAAAATTCATCTTTTTTCGTAAAACATGTTTTAATTGTGCAATTTAAAAAAAAAAAAAATATATATATATATATATATATATATATATATATATATATATATATATATATATATATATATAGGGTTTCTATATGTGTTGGGGCTCATCAAAAGTCAGTTTTTCTTGTACCAGTGCTGGCCATGTTTTTCACAGATAACGCTTCTACCTATGATAGTCTATATGGTATTTCACATGTCTGAATTTTTTATTGGACCGTCAAGTCTCAAATCAAATGAGTCAATGCAAGTCTATGGGTTTGTGAAAAAAATCGGACAACATAGTGGGGAAAATAATTATTTGATACAGTGCCAATTTTACAAGTTTTCACACTTACAAAGAATGGAGAGGTCTGTAATTTTTATCGAAGGTACCCTTTAACCGTGAAAGACAGAATCTTAAAAAAATCCAGATAATCATATTGCTTTATATTTACCTAATTAATTAGCATTTTATTATATGCAATAAGTATTTGATACAATAGAAAAACAGAATTTAATTTTTGGTACAGAAATCTTTGTTTGCAATTACAGCGGTCAGATGTTTCCTGTAGTTCTTGACCAAGTTTGTACGCACTGCAGCAGGGATTTTGACTCACTCTTCCAATCAGATTTCTCCAGATCTTTCAGGTTATGGGGCTGTTGCTATGCAACATTGAGTTTCAGCTCCCTCCAAAGATTTTCTATTGGGTTCATGTCAAAAGACTTGCTAGTAGGGTTGAGCGAAACGGGTCGATCATTTTCAAAAGTCGCCGACTTTTGGCTAAGTCGGCGTCTCATGAAACCCGATCCGACCCCTGTGCTTGTCGGCCATGCGGTACGCGACTTTCGCGCCAAAGTCGCGTTTCAATGACGCGAAAAGCGCCATTTCTCAGCCAATGAAGGTGAACGCAGAGTGTGGGCAGCGTGATGACATAGATCCTGGTCCCCACCATCTTAGAGAAGGGCATTGCAGTGATTGGCTTGCTGTCTGCGGCGTCACAGGGGCTATAAAGGGGCGTTCCCGCCGACCGCCATCTTACTGCTGCTGATCTGAGCTTAGGGACAGGTTGCTGCCGCTTTGTCAGAAGCAGGGAGAGCGTTAGGCAGGGTCCACTAACCACCAAACCGCTTGTGCTGCAGCGATTTCCACTGTCCAACACCACCTTCGGTGTGCAGGGACTGTGGAAGCTATTTTTTTTTTTTTTCCCCCTCAGCGCTGTAGCTCATTGGGCTGCCCTAGAAGGCTCCGTGATAGCTGTATTGCTGTGTGTACGCCACTGTGGAAACCAACTGCTTTTTTCAAAGCACATATCCTCTTGTTCCTTCCTTTCTGCACAGCTATCTTTTTTGTTTGTCCACACTTTTTATTTAATTTGTGCATCAGTCCACTCCTATTGCTGCCTGCCATACCTGGCTTAGATTACTGCAGGGAGATAGTAATTGTAGGACAGTCCCTGTTTTTTTTTTTTTTTTTTTTTTGTGGGAGATTAAGATTGGCATTTCTGCTACAGTGCCATCCCTGTGTGTGCCATCTCTCACTGAGTGGGCCATAGAAAGCCTATTTATTTTTTCCGTGATTTGTGTTCTAAATTCTACCTCAACACAAAAACACTACATCAATCAGTGGGAGAAAAATATTGGCCTCAGTCAGGGCTTGTGTGCCACTGCTGTGTGTGCTATCTCTCATTCAGTGGGCTATAGAAAGCCTATTTTTTTTTTTTTTTTTTTTTTAATATTATTTGGTTTCTAAAGTCTCCCTGAAAAAAAAAAAAATACCTAAAAAAACAGTGGGAGAGTAATATTGCCCTTTCAGCTTGTGTGCCAGTCTTGACTCCTGGGTGTGCCACCTCTCTCCCTCTCATTCAGTGGGCCATAGAAAGCCTATTTATTTTTTTTTTAAAATATTATTGGGTTTCTAAAGTCTCCTTTAAAAAACAAAAAATACATAAAAAAACAGTGGGAGAGTAATATTGCCCTTTCAGCTTGTGTGCCAGTCTTGACTCCTGGGTGTGCCACCTCTCTCTCTCATTCAGTGGGCCATAGAAAGGCTATTTTTTTTTGGTTTTTTTAATATTATTTGGTTTCTAAAGTCTCCCTGAAAAAAAAAAAAAACCATACAAAAAACAGTGGGAGAGTAATATTGCCCTTTCAGCTTGTGTGCCAGTCTTGACTCCTGGGTGTGCCACCTCTCTCTCATTCAGTGGGCCATAGAAAGCATTTTTCTTTTTTTCCTTGATTTGTGTTCTAAAATCTACCTCAACACAAAAACACTACATCAATCAGTGGGAGAAAAATATTGGCCTCAGTCAGGGCTTGTGTGCCACTGCTGTGTGTGCTATCTCTCATTCAGTGGGCTATAGAAAGCCTATTTATTTATTTATTTTTTTTCTTATTATTTGGTTTCTAAAGTCTCCCTGAAAAAAAAAAAAAGCATAAAAAAACAGTGGGAGAGTAATATTGCCCTTTCAGCTTGTGTGCCAGTCTTGACTCCTGGGTGTGCCACCTCTCTCCCTCTCATTCAGTGGGCCATAGAAAGCCTATTTATTTTTTTTTTAAAATATTATTGGGTTTCTAAAGTCTCCCTTAAAAAACAAAAAATACATAAAAAAACAGTGGGAGAGTAATATTGCCCTTTCAGCTTGTGTGCCAGTCTTGACTCCTGGGTGTGCCACCTCTCTCTCTCATTCAGTGGGCCATAGAAAGGCTATTTTTTTTTTTGTTTTTTTAATATTATTTGGTTTCTAAAGTCTCCCTGAAAAAAAAAAAAAAAACATACAAAAAACAGTGGGAGAGTAATATTGCCCTTTCAGCTTGTGTGCCAGTCTTGACTCCTGGGTGTGCCACCTCTCTCTCATTCAGTGGGCCATAGAAAGCATTTTTTTTTTTCCTTGATTTGTGTTCTAAAATCTACCTCAACACAAAAACACTACATCAATCAGTGGGAGAAAAATATTGGCCTCAGTCAGGGCTTGTGTGCCACTGCTGTGTGTGCTATCTCTCATTCAGTGGGCTATAGAAAGCCTATTTATTTATTTATTTTTTTTCTTATTATTTGGTTTCTAAAGTCTCCCTGAAAAAAAAAAAAAAAACATAAAAAAACAGTGGGAGAGTAATATTGCCCTTTCAGCTTGTGTGCCAGTCTTGACTCCTGGGTGTGCCACCTCTCTCTCTCATTCAGTGGGCCATAGAAAGGCTATTTTTTTTTTTGTTTTTTTAATATTATTTGGTTTCTAAAGTCTCCCTGAAAAAAAAAAAAAAAACATACAAAAAACAGTGGGAGAGTAATATTGCCCTTTCAGCTTGTGTGCCAGTCTTGACTCCTGGGTGTGCCACCTCTCTCTCATTCAGTGGGCCATAGAAAGCATTTTTTTTTTTTCCTTGATTTGTGTTCTAAAATCTACCTCAACACAAAAACACTACATCAATCAGTGGGAGAAAAATATTGGCCTCAGTCAGGGCTTGTGTGCCACTGCTGTGTGTGCTATCTCTCATTCAGTGGGCTATAGAAAGCCTATTTATTTATTTATTTTTTTTCTTATTATTTGGTTTCTAAAGTCTCCCTGAAAAAAAAAAAAAAACATAAAAAAACAGTGGGAGAGTAATATTGCCCTTTCAGCTTGTGTGCCAGTCTTGACTCCTGGGTGTGCCACCTCTCTCCCTCTCATTCAGTGGGCCATAGAAAGCCTATTTATTTTTTTTTTTAAATATTATTGGGTTTCTAAAGTCTCCCTTAAAAAACAAAAAATACATAAAAAAACAGTGGGAGAGTAATATTGCCCTTTCAGCTTGTGTGCCAGTCTTGACTCCTGGGTGTGCCACCTCTCTCTCTCATTCAGTGGGCCATAGAAAGGCTATTTTTTTTTTTGTTTTTTTAATATTATTTGGTTTCTAAAGTCTCCCTGAAAAAAAAAAAATACCTAAAAAAACAGTGGGAGAGTAATATTGCCCTTTCAGCTTGTGTGCCAGTCTTGACTCCTGGGTGTGCCACCTCTCTCCCTCTCATTCAGTGGGCCATAGAAAGCCTATTTATTTATTTTTTTAAAATATTATTGGGTTTCTAAAGTCTCCCTTAAAAAACAAAAAATACAAAAAAAAACAGTGGGAGAGTAATATTGCCCTTTCAGCTTGTGTGCCAGTCTTGACTCCTGGGTGTGCCACCTCTCTCCCTTTCATTCAGTGGGCCATAGAAAGCCTATTTATTTTTAAAAAAAAAATATTATTGGGTTTCTAAAGTCTCCCTTAAAAAACAAAAAATACATAAAAAAACAGTGGGAGAGTAATATTGCCCTTTCAGCTTGTGTGCCAGTCTTGACTCCTGGGTGTGCCACCTCTCTCCCTCTCATTCAGTGGGCCATAGAAAGCCTATTTATTTTTTTTTTAAAATATTATTGGGTTTCTAAAGTCTCCCTTAAAAAACAAAAAATACAAAAAAAAACAGTGGGAGAGTAATATTGCCCTTTCAGCTTGTGTGCCAGTCTTGACTCCTGGGTGTGCCACCTCTCTCCCTTTCATTCAGTGGGCCATAGAAAGCCTATTTATTTATTTTTTTTAAATATTATTGGGTTTCTAAAGTCTCCCTTAAAAAACAAAAAATACATAAAAAAACAGTGGGAGAGTAATATTGCCCTTTCAGCTTGTGTGCCAGTCTTGACTCCTGGGTGTGCCACCTCTCTCTCTCATTCAGTGGGCCATAGAAAGGCTATTTTTTTTTTTGGTTTTTTTAATATTATTTGGTTTCTAAAGTCTCCCTGAAATAAAAAAAAAACTTAAAAAAACAGTGGGAGAGTAATATTGCCCTTTCAGCTTGTGCGCCAGTCTTGACTCCTGGGTGTGCCACCTCTCTCTCTCTATTTGTGGGCCATAGAAAGCCTTTTTTTTTTTTTTTTTTTTTAATATTATTTGGTTTCTAAAGTCTCCCTGAGAAAAAAAAATAAATAAATTAGGTGGGAGATTAATATTGACATTAGTGCTTGAGTGACAGTCCTGCGTGTGTGTCATCTCTGTGATTTTGTGCCACAGAAAACAGAGTGTGTAACATTGTGCCTGATTTTCCTTGTGGTCTCACCAACCTGTTAAGGGATATTGAAATCATACTGAAGTTATAGCTCACCGTGTAAGTTGTTTGACAGCAACAAATAAAGTTACTTTGGTTAAGATTTTAAAACAATGAGGAAGTCTGGTGCAAGAGGTCGTCGTGGGCGTTCATTGTCAGCTGGTAATGATGGTAGTGGTAGTGGAGCATCAGGTGGTCGTGGGGATAAAAATATTCCACCTAAGTCTGGAGCTGTGGAGCCAGTTTCGTCGTCAGGCTACACAAGGCCTCGAACGCTCTCTTTTCTGGGAGTAGGAAAACCGCTTTTAAAGGCGGAGCAGCAACAGCAAGTTTTGGCTTACATTGCAGACTCAGCCTCTAGCTCTTTTGCCTCCTCTTCCGAAACTGGTAAATGTAAAAGCAGCGCGTCGCTTGTGGATGTTCACGGTCAGGGACAAGTCGCTTCCTTGTCCTCCTCAGCAAAAACTACAACAAGAGAGAAGGATGCAGCAGGCGACACAACGGGTCACTCCATGGAGCTCTTTACACATACCGTCCCTGGCTTAGAAAGTGAAACATTTAACAGGCCATGCCCATTACAAGTATATTCTGACATGGAGTGCACTGATGCACAGCCACAGCCAGAGTACTATGCTGCTCCTTTGACTCAGACCACCACATTGCCCTCTCAGGGTACAGATCCACAATCAGACCCTGATGAGACTATGTTGCCCCGCCACGAACGCTATACCACCGACCGACACAGTGACACAGACGAAGTTGCACACGAGCTCGAAGAGGAGGTAATAGATGACCCAGTTATTGACCCCGATTGGCAGCCATTGGGGGAACAGGGTGCAGGCGGCAGTAGTTCAGAAGCGGAGGTGGAGGAGGGGCCGCAGCAGGCATCAACATCGCAACAGGTTCCATCTGCCGGGCCCGTATCTGGCCCAAAACGCGTGTCAAAGCCAAAACCTGTTGGAGCACAGCGTTGCCATCCGGTTAAAGCTCAGTCTGCAATCCCTGAAAAGGGATCCGAGTCTAGGAAGAGTGCAGTCTGGCATTTTTTTAAACAACATCCAACTGATCAGCGCAAAGTCATCTGTCAAAAATGTTCAACTAGCTTAAGCAGAGGTCAGAATCTGAAAAGTCTAAATACTAGTTGCATGCATAGACACTTAACCACCATGCATTTTCAAGCCTGGACTAACTACCAAACGTCCCTCAAGGTTGTAGCACCCTCGGCCAATGAAGCTAGTCAGCAACGCAACATCCCTTCCGTCACTGTAAGGCCACCATTTTCCGCACCACCGGCAGTATCTGTGCAGGTTTCTTTGCCAGCCAAAAGCAGTCAGGGTCAGGGAATCACCAGTTTTGTAGGAGGAAATATTGCATCTAGGGCACCGGCGGAAACAATACCGTCTCCAACCGTCTCTCAGTCTGCCATGTACACCGGCACACCTGAAAGTTCCACGATCTCCAGCTCTCCAGTCCAGCTCACCCTACATGAGACTCTGGTTAGAAAAAGGAAGTACTTATCCTCGCATCCGCGTACACAGTGTTTTAACGCCCACATAGCTAGACTAATCTCGTTAGAGATGATGCCCTACCGGTTAGTTGAAAGCGAAGCTTTCAAAGCCCTGATGGAGTACGCTGAACCACGATACGAGCTACCCAGTCGACACTTTTTTTCCAGAAAAGCCATCCCAGCCCTGCACCAGCATGTTAAACAGCGCATCGTCCATGCACTCAGGCAATCTGTGAGTACAAAGGTGCACCTGACTACAGATGCATGGACCAGTAGGCATGGCCAGGGACGTTATGTGTCCATCACGGCACACTGGGTGAATGTGGTGGATGCAGGGTCCACAGGCGACATCAATTTAGGGACAGTTGTGCCTAGCCCACGGTCTAGGAAACAGTTGGCTGTAGGCGTTCGCACCCCCTCCTCCTCCTCCTCCTCGTCCTCCTGCAGAAGCTACAGCTCTTCCACAGAACGCAGTCTGCCAACCACTCCATCGGCAGATGACACTGTTGCACACCAGTTGTCCCATTATGGGCCAGCTACTGCCAAGCGTCAGCAGGCTGTATTGGCTATGAAGTGCTTGGGCGACAACAGACACACCGCGGAAGTTCTGTCCGAGTTCTTGCAACAAGAAACGCAGTCGTGGCTGGGCACAGTAGATCTTGAGGCAGGCAAGGTAGTGAGTGATAACGGAAGGAATTTCATGGCTGCCATCTCCCTTTCCCAACTGAAACACATTCCTTGCCTGGCTCACACCTTAAACCTGGTGGTGCAGTGCTTATTGAAAACTTATCCTGGGTTCTCCGACCTGCTCCTCAAAGTGCGTGCACTTTGCTCACATATCCGACGTTCGCCTGTACACGCCAGCCGTATGCAGACCTATCAGCGGTCTTTGAACCTTCCCCAGCATCGCCTAATCATAGACGTTGCAACAAGGTGGAACTCAACACTGCACATGCTTCAGAGACTGTGCGAACAGAGGCGTGCTGTTATTTATTTGTGGGAGGATACACGGGCAGGCAGTAGGATGGCAGACATGGAGTTGTCAGGTGTGCAGTGGTCTAAGATACAAGACATGTGTCAAGTCCTTCAGTGTTTTGAGGAATGCACACGGCTGGTTAGTGCAGACAACGCCGTAATAAGCATGAGCATCCCCCTAATGCGTCTGCTGATGCAAAGTTTGACGCACATAAAGGAGCAGGCGTCTGCACCAGAGGAAGAGGAAAGCCTTGATGACAGTCAGCCATTGTCTGGTCAGGGCAGTGTACAGGACGAGGTAGCGGGCGAAGAGGAGGTGTAGGACGAGGAGGATGATGGGGATGAGTATATTTTTAATGCCGAACCTTTCCCGGGGGCACAGGAAATTGGTTGCGTGTCACGGCCGGGTTCTGGTTTTTTGAGGGACACAAGTGACGTAGATTTGCCTGCAACTGCCCCTCAACCAATCACAACCGGAGATTTGACAACTGGAACTTTGGCCCACATGGCGGATTATGCCTTACGTATCCTAAAAAGGGACACACGCATTACGAAAATGATGAACGATGACGATTACTGGTTGGCCTGCCTCCTTGATCCACGCTATAAAGGCAAATTGCAAAATATTATGCCACATGAGAACTTGGAACTAATATTAGCAACCAAACAATCAACTCTTGTTGACCGTTTGCTTCAGGCATTCCCAGCACACAGCGCACGTGATCGTTCTCACACGAGCTCCAGGGGGCAGCAGACTAGGAGTGTTAGGGGTGCACACATCAGAAGTGGCGTTGGACAGAGGGGTTTTCTGACCAGGTTGTGGAGTGATTTTGCTATGACCGCAGACAGGACAGGTACTGCTGCATCAATTGAAAGTGACAGGAGACAACATTTGTCCAGTATGGTTACTAACTATTTTTCATCCCTTATCGATGTTCTCCCTCAACCGTCATTCCCATTTGATTACTGGGCCTCCAAATTAGACACCTGGCCAGAATTGGCAGAATATGCATTGCAGGAGCTTGCTTGCCCGGCAGCAAGTGTCCTATCAGAAAGAGTATTCAGTGCTGCAGGTTCAATATTAACCGAAAAAAGGACTCGTCTGGCTACCCAAAATGTTGACGATCTAACATTCATTAAAATGAACCACAACTGGATTTTGAAATCTTTTGCCCCACCTTGCCCGGCCGACACCTAGCTTTCCTATGAAAAGCTCTTGCCTGTGAATTACTTTTCTAATGTCTAATTTGCTGCAGCTGATTGTACAGCATACGACATGTTTACACCTCCCTAAATGGCAACACTCCCCACACGGGGCCGTGGTATCGCGACTTGGCGCAAGCACCCGTGAGACTGCTGTTTGTCTGAAGAGGTGGGTGTGCTCGCTTTTGGTTGACGGCATTGCTACTGGGTCCCTCATAGTACAATGTAGTGTCTCTGGCGGTGGTGGTGCGCACCCAACGTCAGACACACCGTTGTAACATGAGGGGCCCTGGGGCGGTCCCGCCGGCCTCAAGAGAGTTCCCCCCTACCCCAGCTCAAAATGTGCTCTACCACGTGCAAAATTATGTTGCACAGCTCCACCAATCTTTAGTCTATTCGCTGACATCATTCAATGTCTGGCACTGACAATACAAATTTGTAGACATCTATGATGCAAATTAAAGTAGTCTGTGTCTGTGTCCTATATTGGCACCATTAAATAGTTACTGCCAAATTACTATGTCAGAAACTCAGTAGATGAGCCCACCCCTGTACCTAAGTATGCCACCTTTTTTTTTGTTTTGGTTGTTTTGCGAGACATTAACATCTATTTATATTTTGGGAGTACTGGGACAGACACTCCTTGCACTACTCCTCCACTCACCACCAAGCTGCCTGTGTATCCATGTAACCGCTGTAAAGCTGCCATGAGCCTATTGTTTGTTATTTTAGGCCTTTGATAGCCTGTCTGCGGTCCCTACTTTAAATACTCCTCCACTGACCACCAAGCTGCCTGCCCGTGTATCCATGTAACCGCTGTAAAACTGCCATAAGCCTATTGTTTGTTATTTTAGGCCTTTGATAGCCTGTCTGCGGTCCCTACTTTAAATACTCCTCCACTCATCACCAGCTGCCTGCCCGTGTATCCATGTAACCGCTGTAAAACTGCCATAAGCCTATTGTTTGTTATTTTAGGCCTTTGAAGCCTGTCTGCGGTCCCTCCTTCCACTAGGCCTCCACTGACCAGACCACTGCTGCCCGTGTACCCCTGGAACCAATAATAAAGTGCCTACCGCCAGCCCATTTTTTTATGTTAGGCCTTTGAAGCCTGTCTGCGGTCCCTCCTTCCACTAGTCCTCCACTGACCAGACCACTGCTGCCCGTGTACCCCTGGAACCAATTATAAAGTGCCTACAGCCAGCCCATTTTTTTATGTTAGGCCTTTGAAGCCTGTCTGCGGTCCCTCCTTCCACTAGTCCTCCACTGACCAGACCACTGCTGCCCGTGTACCCCTGGAACCAATTATAAAGTGCCTACAGCCAGCCCATTTTTTTATGTTAGGCCTTTGAAGCCTGTCTGCGGTCCCTCCTTCCACTAGTCCTCCACTGACCAGACCACTGCTGCCCGTGTACCCCTGGAACCAATTATAAAGTGCCTACAGCCAGCCCATTTTTTTATGTTAGGCCTTTGAAGCCTGTCTGCGGTCCCTCCTTCCACTAGTCCTCCACTGACCAGACCACTGCTGCCCGTGTACCCCTGGAACCAATTATAAAGTGCCTACAGCCAGCCCGTTTTTTTATGTTAGGCCTTTGAAGCCTGTCTGCGGTCCCTCCTTCCACTAGTCCTCCACTGACCAGACCACTGCTGCCCGTGTACCCCTGGAACCAATTATAAAGTGCCTACAGCCAGCCCGTTTTTTTATGTTAGGCCTTTGAAGCCTGTCTGCGGTCCCTCCTTCCACTAGTCCTCCACTGACCAGACCACTGCTGCCCGTGTACCCCTGGAACCAATTATAAAGTGCCTACAGCCAGCCCGTTTTTTTATGTTAGGCCTTTGAAGCCTGTCTGCGGTCCCTCCTTCCACTAGTCCTCCACTGGCCAGACCACTGCTGCCCGTGTACCCCTGGAACCAATTATAAAGTGCCTACAGCCAGCCCATTTTTTTATGTTAGGCCTTTGAAGCCTGTCTGCGGTCCCTCCTTCCACTAGTCCTCCACTGACCAGACCACTGCTGCCCGTGTACCCCTGGAACCAATTATAAAGTGCCTACAGCCAGCCCGTTTTTTTATGTTAGGCCTTTGAAGCCTGTCTGCGGTCCCTCCTTCCACTAGTCCTCCACTGACCAGACCACTGCTGCCCGTGTACCCCTGGAACCAATTATAAAGTGCCTACAGCCAGCCCGTTTTTTTATGTTAGGCCTTTGAAGCCTGTCTGCGGTCCCTCCTTCCACTAGTCCTCCACTGACCAGACCACTGCTGCCCGTGTACCCCTGGAACCAATTATAAAGTGCCTACAGCCAGCCCGTTTTTTTATGTTAGGCCTTTGAAGCCTGTCTGCGGTCCCTCCTTCCACTAGTCCTCCACTGACCAGACCACTGCTGCCCGTGTACCCCTGGAACCAATTATAAAGTGCCTACAGCCAGCCCGTTTTTTTATGTTAGGCCTTTGAAGCCTGTCTGCGGTCCCTCCTTCCACTAGTCCTCCACTGGCCAGACCACTGCTGCCCGTGTACCCCTGGAACCAATTATAAAGTGCCTACAGCCAGCCCATTTTCTTATGTTAGGCCTTTGAAGCCTGTCTGCGGTCCCTACTTTAAATACTCCTCCACTGACCACCAAGCTGCCTGCCCGTGTATCCATGTAACCGCTGTAAAACTGCCATGAGCCTATTGTTTGTTATGTTAGGCCTTTGATAGCCTGTCTGCGGCCCCTACTTGCAATACTCCTCCACTGACCACAATGCTGCCTGGAGTGCCTGCCTGTGTATCCATGTAACCGATGTAAAACTGCCATGACTGCCTACTGTTTGTTATTTTAGGCCTTTGATAGCCTGTCTGCGGCCCCTACTTGCAATACTCCTCCACTGACCACAATGCTGCCTGGAGTGCCTGCCTGTGTATCCATGTAACCGATGTAAAACTGCCATGACTGCCTACTGTTTGTTATTTTAGGCCTTTGATAGCCTGTCTGCGGCCCCTACTTGCAATACTCCTCCACTGACCACAATGCTGCCTGGAGTGCCTGCCTGTGTATCCATGTAACCAATGTAAAACTGCCATGACTGCCTACTGTTTGTTATTTTAGGCCTTTGATAGCCTGTCTGCAGCCCCTACTTGCAATACTCCTCCACTGACCACACCAATGCTGCCCGTGTACCCCTGGAACCTATTTAAAAGTTCATAGAGCCTAGTTATATATTTTATTTACTATTAATAAGGCCATGATGGACTACGCTGTACCACGCTACAAGCTAACCAGTCGACACTTCTTTTGCGAGAAAAGCCATCCCAACCCTCCACCAGCATGTAGAAGACCGCATTGGCCATGCACTCTGGCAATCTGTGAGTACAAAGGTGCACCTGACAACAGACGCATGGACCTGTAGGCATGGCCACGGAAGATTACGTGTCCATTACGGCGCAATGGGTTGAGGTGGTGGATGCATGGTCCACAGGGGACAGCCTACTAAGTCTGTCTGCAGTCCCTAATTCAAATTGTCCTCCACTGTCTAAATCGGAGCTTCCACCTTCTGGCTTTCGGCCTATAGTATCAGAAATTAAACTGCATTTGGCCTTCAACTTTGGTTAGGGCCTACTAACGGCTTCTGCCCCTCCCTGGTGTTGCCCTCAACTAAATAAAGCTGAGCTTCAACCTTCTGCTCCAAATTACCATTTTAAAAAATGCAATAGGCTTTTCCGGCCTACTAAAGGTGTCTGTCTGTGTGCCCCTGCCTGGTGTTGTCCTCAACTAAATAAAGCTGAGCTTCAACCTTCCGGCTCTCATTAAGTGGTTTTAAAAAAAAAAATGGTGGTTAGGGCCTACTAACGGCTTCTGCCCCTCCCTGGTGTTGCCCTCAACTAAATAAAGCTGAGCTTCAACCTTCTGCTCCAAATTACCATTTTAAAAAATGCAATAGGCTTTTCCGGCCTACTAAAGGTGTCTGTCTGTGTGCCCCTGCCTGGTGTTGCCCTCAACTAAATAAAGCTGAGCTTCAACCTTCTGCTCCAAATTACCATTTTAAAAAATGCAATAGGCTTTTCCGGCCTACTAAAGGTGTCTGTCTGTGTGCCCCTGCCTGGTGTTGTCCTCAACTAAATAAAGCTGAGCTTCAACCTTCCGGCTCTCATTAAGTGGTTTTAAAAAAAAAAAATGGTGGTTAGGGCCTACTAACGGCTTCTGCCCCTCCCTGGTGTTGCCCTCAACTAAATAAAGCTGAGCTTCAACCTTCTGCTCCAAATTACCATTTTAAAAAATGCAATAGGCTTTTCCGGCCTACTAAAGGTGTCTGTCTGTGTGCCCCTGCCTGGTGTTGCCCTCAACTAAATAAAGCTGAGCTTCAACCTTCTGCTCCAAATTACCATTTTAAAAAATGCAATAGGCTTTTCCGGCCTACTAAAGGTGTCTGCCCCTCCCTGGTGTTGTCCTCAACTGAACAAAGCTGAGCTTCCACATTCTGGCTTTCGCCCTATACTATCAGATATTAAACTGCATTTGGCCTACTAGTGTGGTTAGGCCCTTGAAACAGTGTCTGCTGCTCTTGGGTTTGCTACTCCACTGAACAAAGCAATGCCGCCTGTTTAGTCCTGTTACCAATTTTGAACTGCATGTAGCCTACTTTATTCTTTGGCCCTATATCTGTTTCCTCCTCATCCTGCCCATTGCCCAGCCACTGCTAAATGAGTCTGCTGGTACATTGACCTAGACCACTACATTCCCCTTGTACTCTACACAGCCAGAATCTGACCCTGCTGAAAGTAAGGTTCCCCTTCCCGCATGTTATACCACCTTACACAGGGACAAAGAGGAAGGTGCAGATGAAAGTGCAGGTTCCTTCATCAGGTGGGGGGGCATACTCGTTGGCGACGTCACTGGCACAGGGCCCCTCAGAGTACGCAAAAGTGTCGCTGCTGGTGGGAGGCGCCCCCGCCATGCAAACACACCGCCGTACTTTGAGGGGCCCTGTGCCAGTGGCAATGCGAACGAGTGGGCCCCCCCCTGCTTGCTCAGGATCACAGCACTTGCAACGTTTAAATACTTACCTTTCCCTGCAACACCGCCGTGACGTAGTCCGCATTTCCTGGGCCCACGAAAAACTTGAGCCAGCCCTACTCCCCCCACAACTTTCCCCCAATTCCCTATGCCCAACTATTATTATACAGTTAATTAAGATTGGCAAGCTTCAGAAACAAGAATGGATGTTTTTGGCATTAAAATGGGCACTGTAGGTGTTTTCCTGGCCTCCACTCACTGCCGACTATGCTTCCCCATTGACTTGCATTGGGTTTCGTGTTTCGGTCGATCCCCGACTTTTAGCGATAATCGGCCGACTGCACTCGACTCGACTCTGGACAAAATCGGGTTTCCCAAAACCCTACTCGATCTTAAAAAAATGAAAGTCGCTCAACCCTACTTGCTAGTAGTGTTGAGCGATACCGTCCGATACTTGAAAGTATCGGTATCGGAAAGTATCGGCCGATACCGGCAAAGTATCGGATCTAATCCGATACCGGCAAAGTATCGGATCTAATCCGATACCGATACCCGATACCAATACAAGTCAATGGGACTCATGTATCGGACGGTATTCCTGATGGTTCCCAGGGTCTGAAGGAGAGGAAACTCTCCTTCAGGCCCTGGGAACCATATTAATGTGTAAAATAAAGAATTAAAATAAAAAATATTGCTATACTCACCTCTCCGACGCAGCCTGGACCTCAGCGAGGGAACCGGCAGCGTTGTTTGCTTAAAATTCGCGCCTTTACTTCCTTACTTGAAGTCCCGGCTTGTGATTGGTCGCGTGCCGCCCATGTGGCCGCGACGCGACCAATCACAGCAAGCCGTGACGTAATTTTAGGTCCTTCAGGATTTTAAAATTACGTTCTGGCTTGTGATTGGTCGCGTCGCGGTCACATGGGCGACGCGACCAATCACAAGCCGTGACGTCACGGGAGGCTGGACACGCGCGCATTTTAAAATGCACACTTGTCCTGCCTCCCGTGACGTCACGGCTTGTGATTGGTCGCATCGCGTCGCGAACAATCACATGCCAGAACGTAATTTTAAAATCCTGAAGGACCTAAAATTACGTCACGGCTTGCTGTGATTGGTCGCGTTGCGGCCACATGGGCGACGTGACCAATCACAAGCTGGGACGTCACGGGAGGCAGGACAAGCGCGCATTTTAAAATGCGCGCGTGTCCAGCCTCCCGTGACATCACGGCTTGTGATTGGTCGCGTCGCCCATGTGACCGCGACGCGACCAATCACAAGCCAGAACGTAATTTTAAAATCCTGAAGGACCTAAAATTACGTCACGGCTTGCTGTGATTGGTCACGTCGCGGCCACATGGGCGGCACGCAACCAATCACAAGCCGGGACTTCAAGTAAGGAAGTAAAGGCGCGAATTTTAAGCAAACAACGCTGCCGGTTCCCTCGCTGAGGTCCAGGCTGCGTCGGAGAGGTGAGTATAGCAATATTTTTTATTTTAATTCTCTCTTTTACACATTATTAGTACATTAATGTTGTTTCGATACCGATACCCGATACCACAAAAGTATCGGATCTCGGTATCGGAATTCCGATACCCGCAAGTATCGGCCGATACCCGATACTTGCGGTATCGGAATGCTCAACACTACTTGCTAGGCCACTCCAGGACCTTGAAAAGCTTCTTATGGAGCCACTCTTTAGTTACTCTGGCAGTGTGTTTTGTATCATTGTCATCCTGGAAGACCCAGACAAGACCTATATTCAATGCTCTTACTGTGGGAAGGAGGTTGTTGGCCAAAATCTCACAATACATGACCCCATCCATCCTCCCTTCAATATGGTGCAGTTGTCCTGTCCCCTTTGCAGAAAAGCACCCCCAAAGTATGATGTTCCTCCCACTATGCTTAACAGTTGGGAAGGTGTTCTTGGGGTTGTACTCATTCATCTTCTTCCTACAAACACAGTGAGTGGATTTGATACCAAAAAGTTCTATTTTTTTCTCAACTGACCACATGACCTTCTCCTATGCACCTCATGGATTATCCAGATGGTCACTGGAGAACTTCTATATGGGCCTGGACATGTCATGATGTTAGCAAGGGGACCTTGTGCTCCAGGCAGGATTTTAATCCATGATGACATAATGTGTTACTAACAGTAATGTTTGAAGCTTTGGTCCCAACTCTCTTCATGTCATTGACCAGGTCCTCCCATGTAGTTCTAGGCTGATCTTGACCTTTCTCAGAATCATCCTTACTCCAAAAGGCGAGAATTTGCTTGGAGCTCCAGTCCAAGGAAGATTGACAGTCATCAATTCATTTTCCTTCATTTTCTAACAATTAAGCCAATTGACAGTTGTCTTCTCATCAAGCTGCTTGCTATTGTCCTCTAGCCCATCCCAGCCTTTTGCAGGTCCCTGATGTCCTTAAACAGCTCTTTGATCTTTTCCATGGTGTAAAGGTTGGAATGTGATTTATTGAGTGTGTGGACAGGTGTCTATTATACAGGTAACAAGTTTAAACAGGTGCAATTAATACAGGTAATGAGTGCAGAGTAGAAGGGCTTCTTAAAGAAAAACTAAGAGGTATCTGAGACCCAGAATTCTTTCTGGTTTGTAAGTGATCAAATAATTATTTCATGCAATAAAATGCAATTTAATTACCGTATTTTCCGGCGTATAAGACGACTTTTTAACCCCCGAAAATCTTCTTAAAAGTCGGGGGTCGTCTTATACGCCGGGAATCGACTTGTACGCCGGTGTATATGGTGGGTGGGGAGGGGGAGTGATCCTGATGACGAGGGGGCGTCTCACAGGAAAGTGAGTAATCCCCATTACCTTATCCTAGCGGTGCAGCGTGGGGGTGTCAGTGCTGGGAGCGGCGGCGGCTGCTGTGTTCTGGTGCGGCGGCTCCTCTTCTGTGTGGGGCCTCTGTGCTGTGAGGTGGCGGCGGCAGCGGCGTATCTTTATCCAGTTGGGGCTCCTCCGGCATCTCCTTAGCCCTGGAGGCCCCGCCGCAACTCCATCGGTGCAATGTGGTGGCCTCCGGGAAAATGGCCGCTGCTCAGATTCAGATCTCGTGTCCCGAGATTTCGGGACGAGATCTGAATCTGAGCAGCGGCCATTTTCCCGGAGGCCACCGCATCGCACCTATTGAGCTGCCTCCGGGAAAATGGCCGCTGCATTGCACTCATGGAGTTGCGGCGGGGCCTCCAGGGCTAAGGAGATGCCGGAGGAGCCCCAACTGGATAAAGATATGCCGCCGCCACCGCCACCGCCACCGCACAGCACAGAGGCCCCACACAGAAGAGGAGCCGCCGCACCAGAGCACAGCAGCCGCCGCCGCCACTCCCAGCACTGAGACCCCCACGCTGCACCGCTACGATAAGGTAATGGGGGATACTCACTTTCCTGTGAGACGCCCCCTCGTCATCAGGATCACTCCCCCCCCCCCCCAAAAGGCACATATTCACCGGCCCTATAAGACGACATAGGGTGTATAAGAAGACCCCCGACTTTTAAGAAGATTTTATATTTTAACTGGTAAAGTTGGGGGGTCGTCTTATACGCCCAGTCGTCTTATACGCCGGAAAATACGGTATATAAAAATCATGCAATATGATTGTCTGGTTTTTATTTTTAGATTTTGTCTCCCACAGTTGAAGAGTACCCACGATAAAAATTACAGACCTCTCCATTCTTTGTAGGTGGGAAAACTTGCAAAATCGGCTGCGTATCAAATACTTATTTTCCTCACTGTAGATGTTATCCATGTGCTGTCCAATTTTTCCGGACTGTTTGATAAGAGAAGTTTGAGGGCCTCCAGAAGGTGTTTCTTTCATCCAAGAAGAACTGGTGAAACTCTGATGAAAAGTTGACAGTCTGATGAAACAGAGGAAAAAAAACAGCTCACCAAGCCACCGCCACAGGTGCACGTAACTCCACGCTGATCAACGAGGTCAAATCCAAAGGAAAAACGAGGAAAGATGACACGTGGCTTCATTATAATGGTTTTTATAAATGTGGTTCAAATCATTGCAAAACTTGCGCTCATGCTTTCGTTACTAAAATTTTCAATAATTCAGATAATTTGCAGACATTTACTATAAAACAGTATATCAATTGCAACACTACAAAATTGATTGTACTGCATGTCAGCTTTCTTACATCCGGTGTACTTCACGGAAATTGAAGGTTCACATTACTGAACATTTGTATGATATAGTACAAACTCGTAATTCAACCCGCAGTGCACCGGCAGCATCTAAACATTTTATCATGCAGCATGATCGAAGTACCAAGTTTTTTCAGGTTTATGGTATTGAACATGTGAACAGACCCTTGCGGGGTGGTGACATCAATTGGCGTCTCCACACTCGTGAGGCTTTTTGGATATATTATTTAAATACACGATCTCCAATGGGATTAAACAAACGTAATGAACTGATGTATTACTATTAATGTTTAATTGTGTGGTTTATCATGTTTTTAATGTTTTGAGTCCTTTTTTTGTTGCTATTCACATTTGTTTTTGATTCAGATATTCAGGACCTTCAATATATCATCTGACATGTCATGTGATTGCTTTTAGAAATTTCATTTGTTGTTAGTTTCTATATAGTGTTAATGTGCATTCACATTTGTAGCTTGGATAAAGATCCGCTTGGATCGATAAGCATCGCTCGTTGTCCTGTGTGCCCGTGGAGAGCTTTACAGCCATCGTTTTTAAACAGGATTTAATAAAGATATAATGCCTGAATTTTACCATGGATCTGGAACATGTTTTTTTTTTTCCTTTGAATTTGACATTGTTGATCAGCGTGGACGTCCGTGCACCTGTGGTGGTGGCTTGGTGAGCTGGCTTTTTTCCTCTATTTCTATACATGCAACTTTTGATTGCCATGTGCTCCTGAGCAGGCTCCCATTTTATATTGCACATTGTGGTTGAATCTAATTTGGCACATATACTGGACAATATTTTTATATTTTTTTTTTATTTTACTTTTAAATCACATCAGTTCATTTTGGCAACCAATCTGTCTAGAGACAGATCGCAAAAGGCTGCACATGTTTTTTCCAATGATATAACTGATTTTAATACTGCACCTGATTAGCAAGAGGGTCTCAAAAATTTGGAAAAACTGTTGTTACAAGAGACTAAGGTTTGGTGGGATCAAACTACCCTCAAGAACTATATAGAGAAATATATGATCCCGAGGGGTTTGCGCATTAAGAAGTTGCCCACCACGCTTTACTCAACAGAGTTTGTGGATGAATGGAATCAGATTTTGAGCAGCTGCTCTTTGAATTTAATGAGACTCATCGTGAAACACGAGGATATAAAACTGAGTCAAATACAGCAGCAGATGAAAGAGGTAAATTCTTCCTTGGTGCAATATAAAACCTTTGCACAATTTAATTCCCTCACAGCCAAAATGCATGACAATGTTTCTGCACTTGAGGATGAAATTATGGAGAGAAAGAGAAGGAAATTTACTCGAGATTTAAATGATTATTCTACCAAAAAGGTCTATGATTGGGTCCAATGGGAGAAAGTACAGAGAACCCCTAAATCTATTTTAAAACAAGGGCCAGCTCACCACAAGCAAGCAACCACCCACCAGATCGCATGTAAATTTCACTTCATCTGACCCTGAGTCTTCAGATGCCAATTGCAGTATATCAGACGTTTCTCTCAATGAAAATGCCACTGCTGGTAGGAAGAAATTCTTCAGGCATTCAAAAAACGCAAGAGGCGTGGTGGCAGAAAACACCATAGAAAATCAGGGAGTAATAACACGGCGAAAGAAACGTTTGTTCAAATGAAATCTTATGATAATGTACTTAATTTATCCTCAAGAGATTTAACCAATGAACAACTGGGAGTGTTGTCTCTTGGTCTCAATTTTGTGCCAGATCGTAATTTTGACTTGTTCACCACCATCTTGGATGTAAATAAATTTATACATGATCTCACCATCAAGAAACATTTTATAAATAACAAAGACGATAGTGAAGTGGAATTTCAGATGGTTGAAGATCCGGGGCCCGTTAATGAGTTTTCAGCTATGGATTTTACAGAGCAGGTGTCGTTGGTAGCTTTGCAGTCCTTGAACCATGAGAAAGTAGCGGATGATACTGTTATTCACCAATCTCACAATTTGCTGACTAAAAATCCTCATTTTTATCCTATACAAACAAGATCAGAATGCATGGATAAGTTTCAGGAATTGGTCAAGAGGGAACTGAAAAAATTACACAACAATATTTCATCAGACAGAACTAAGACTAACAGTAATTTTTCATATAGACAGTGAATAATTTTGCAAGAACTAACTGATATGGAGGATATAACCATAAAAATGTCCGATAAAGGGGGCATGGTGGTAGTGTTAAATTCTCAGGACTATCACCTTAAAATTATGAAATTATTGTCTGACTCTGGCATATATGAGAAACTTAAAACTAATCCTTTAAGTAAATTTAAAAATCAAGTGGATGCAATTATACAAGAAGGGTATAGTCTCGGTGTTCTGACCAAGAGACAAATGGAATATCTTACAGTCCAGGATCCGGTGTGTTCCATTTTACATGGGCTTCCAAAAATCCACAAAAATGAGGCCACTCCCCCCATGTGACCAATCGTGTCCGGGATCGGCTCTGCTAATGAACATTTATGTGAATGGGTCGACTCACTTTTACAGCCCTTAGTACGAAGGACCCCGGGTTACATTAATGATTCTAAAGAAGTTTTGAATGTTTTTTTCCGACAAAGTGTGGTCATCTGAATATTCATGGCTGTGTTGTGACGTTGTCTCTTTATACACTTGTATTCCTCACCATTTAGCCATGAAAGCCCTTCAGTTTCATCTTGAGAAATTTAGTAACTATTCAGATGATTTGTGTAATTTTATTTTACAAGTTATATTTTTTCTCATGACACACAAACTCATGACACACAATTTTTTTTCTTTTGATGGTGGTTATTATTTACAAAAATCCGGTGTGGCAATGGGTGCTAAATTTTCACCTTCTTTAGCTAATCTGGTTATGGCTTTTTGGGAATATGAGTTTGTTTTTTCAGTGTCCAATCCTTTTCTTTCCCAGGTTAGGTGGTATGGCAGATACATTGATGACCTGCTCATCATTTGGGGGTCCGATGTATCTGTCATACCTAGCTTCATTGATTATCTCAATTCTAATGACTATAATATTCGCTTTACTTTTAGGTATCACAAAAATCAAATTAATTTTTTGGATCTTGACTTGAGTGGAATAGTGGAACAGGTCATTATCACAAAAACGCATCATAAATCATTGAATGGGAATTCCATTTTGCATGCGAATAGTGGTCATCCTAAGCACACTATTCAGTCTGTCCCTGTGGGGGAATTTATCAGAGTGAAGCATAACTGTAGCAGGGATTTGGACCTTGATCTAGAGATCAACAGAGTGTCTGACAAATTAAGACGCCGCAGCTACCCTTCCTGGACTCTTAATAGAGCGCAGAAAATTCTGACCCATAAGAAACGTGAGGATCTCATTTCGTGCAAGGAGGGAAATTCTTCTGTTGATTTCCGTAATAAATTAACCAAAAGACCTTTCGTCTATTTTCAATTTAGTCCTCAGTTTAACCAAATAAAGGAAGTTATCAACAGATTTCTCCCAATTTTGCAGGAAGATGAGAGTTTATCCAAAATTCTGAACACAGGTGTCAACATAGTATCGAGAAGAGCTCCCATTATTGGGAACAGGATTTCTCCCAGTATGTATCACACAAAAACAAGGAAAGTTGAAATATGGCTTCATTATAATGGTTTTTATAATTGTGGTTCAAATCATTGCAAAACTTGCGCTCATGCTTTCGTTAATAAAATTTTCAATAATTCAGATAATTCGCGGACATTTAATATAAAACAGTATATCAATTGCAACACTACATTTGTAGTGTATAAAATTGATTGTACTGCATGTCAGCTTTCTTACATCCGGTGTACTTCACGGAAATTGAAGGTTCGCATTACTGAACATTTGTATGATATAGTACATACGGGTAATTCAACCTGCAGTGCATCGGCAGCATCTAAACATTTTATCATGCAGCATGATCGAAGTACCAAGTTTTTTCAGGTTTATAGTATTGAACATGTGAACAGACCCTTACGGAGTGGTGACGTCAATCGGCATCTCCACACTCGTGAGGCTTTTTGGATATATTATTTAAATACACGATCTCCAATGGGATTAAACAAACGTAATGAACTGATGTATTACTATTAATGTTTAATTGTGTTGTTTATCATGTTTTTATTGTTTCGAGTACTTTTTTTGTGGTTATTCACATTTGTTTTTGATTCAGATATTCAGGACCTTCGATATATCATCTGACATGTTGTGTGATTGCTTGTAGAAATTTCATTCGTTGTTAGTTTCTATATAGTGTTAATGTGCATTCACATTTGTAGCTTGGATAAAGATCCGCTTGGATCGAAACGCGTCGATCGTTGTCCTGTGTGCCCGTGGAGAGCTTTACAGCCATCGTTTTTAAACAGGATTTAATAAAGATATAATGCCTGAATTTTACCATGGAGCTGGAACATGTTTTTTTTTAGTCTGATGAAACAGCCCATTTTTGTGTACGAGAAAATTCCCTTAAGTCTGAATGACCCCTTAGGTATCACTGCATTTACCCGAGGAATTAAATTAATTTGATATTTTTACTGTCAGTAAACTGCAAAAGAAAAAAATACAAAGAATAATAATTATTTTTTGCCTTCCCCATTTTTTATACTTAAATGCATGCATTTTAGGATCAAAATCTGTTTTCCAATAAAAAACATTTTGAATCTTTTAGCTTGTATCAGTTCCTATTTATCATTGTACATAGTGTAGAAGGGTGCACAGTGATTAAAAAGTGAATTTGCCATACTGCTTTTAACCCAAAATGTAATGAATATGCAAAAGCGACTTTGGAGAAAAAAAAATAATGCCATCCTTTTCCTTCATTACTTCTTTGGTTTATTATACGGAAATGCAACTTATAAGACAATAAAATAATGAAACTTGTAATAAAACAATACAAATTTCTACACTATACATACCAAACTACGATGCAAGTAATGGGTCAAACACCGAAGCGATCCATAATAAAAATGTGACTTTATTTGTAATTAATTAAAACATGATAATAAAAAAAGAAGAGATGTCACAATAGGGGACACTTAGAGGTGGCACACAAAATATAACATGTATTCTTATAGTTAAGTTTATAATGGCTTCAAAGTGCCATGGGGAGCAATAGGTTAATGGAATAAATAAGGTAATGTGCACTTACATAAATAATACACTTGCTATGCAAACAATAGATCACTATTGTGGTGTTGTTCCTTGCTATAAATAATAATTAGGACCATACTCTCAAAAATAATGGTGCTGTGTTATAGGTGTATGAACTAGGTGTTGCCCTCATAAATTTATATTTGCAGCAGTGTGAATGAATCAACAGAAAATGCAGCCCCTAACACTGTGTGTATTACCTATTGCACCTAGGAGCGACACGGTGGAATGAAGAAGCTGGCGGCGAAACGAGCTTCGGGGTGAGGGAACGCCGAGGTGACCTCATACAGTGGATCTTTCATAGTTTAGTCACAACCAGGTAAATAAAATAAGGCACTAAAGCACTTTATCGTTAATCATTCCACCGCGTCTCTCCTAGGTGCAATGGGTAATACACACAGTGTTAAGGGCTGCAGTTGAGTCTCCTGCCAGGGCAGTGGTGATGCTCGGTACCGGGTCCGGTAGCAATTAAAGGGGTGGTCACGGTGGCAGAGACCCGGTCCATGGTCCTGGGCGCCCAAGTAAAAGGGATGGTCTTTAAAGGGATTGTGGAAATAATGAAAGTTTGTGATAACACCTGTGGTTTTTGGTCAGAGGTGACCGATGCTGCTTAAAGGGGTCCTCCGGGGGCGATGGTGCTGCAGCAAAGATGGTGTCGCTTCCCACAGGTGAAACGGGGTCACCAGGGCTACCGGTGTGTTTGGCAGGGATGGTGAATGCCGGCAAATAAATGGAGAACACATGGTTGCAGTCTTTACCTGGTGTACTGCTGTTAAGCAGCCTCAGTCCAGGGTACCGGCAACAGGTGTAGATGGAGTCCAGGCAGCCTGAAGACAAGTGGAAATCCCTTTGACAGGTCAGTTTGGGAGCTTTCCACTATGCGCTAATCTCTAGTCCCTTGCTGCCTGTAGTTGTCTAACAAGGTCCTCTTTTTTTCCTGTCCAGGGAGAGTACCTGCACAGTAGGCAACTTGAGCCATCTCTTTGGGGTCTCTGTCCATGGTGACTCTGGGCTCTGATTGCTGCTCTACCTCAGGTATTATGTGAGCAAGTCCATTTTAGTTTCCTGCCCTCCGTTTCTGCCGTGGGACCTGTAGTTCCTCAAGACCGGTGCACGGGTTCTGCACTCAGCTTAGAGAAGCCCAGTTGCAGCCCTCCTCTAGCTCCTAAGTCCTTCTGTACTCCTTCACTGTCTGCTACGAACTCTCAACTGTCCAATTATCTGCACGAGACTGACTCCTCCTCCAGACCAGGATGTAAATAAGGAGGTGCCCCTTAAACCGGGTTTAAAGCTCCCCCTTCTGGCTTTGAGTCAGAAAGTGTTGCATGTAAGATTACCTGCCAAAGGAATCCCTCCTGTCTCCAGGCATGGCACTACCCCGAGAGGAAGGCAGCACCACTGTGGTAACCGAACTCATGGGGTGCCACACATTCTCTGTTGATTCATTCACACTGCTACAAATATATATTTATGAGGGCAGCACCTAGTTCATACACCTATAACACAGCACCTGATTTATTCCATTAACCTATTGCTCCCCATGGCACTTTGAAGCCATTATAAACTTAATTATAAGTATACATATTATATTTTGATTGCTACCTCTAAGCATCCCCTATTGTGACATATCTGCTTATTTTATTATCAGGTTTTAATCAATCATAAATAAAGTCAAATTTTTATTATGGATCTCTTTGGAATTTGACCCATTATTTGGTTCAAAGTTTGGTATGTATAGTTGTTGAAGTGCCTAAAATAAGTCTTGGACCTTCTGGTATAATTAAAGTTTCTACACTAAGCAGAAACTGTGAATAATGTGCCCAACGTGAATTTCATTGAAAAACATGTATTAATACTACAATAAAATTAACTGCAATTAATTTACATTGAATTTATTTAAAAAGACCAGAATGTAATGGCCCCAATACAGTGCTGAGTAGACACAGACGCTGCCAATGGCTCTATATTATTGAACCTCATTTTGAGATATTGTTTTGTCTTTTATCAGTTCAGCAATATAGTTGTCTTCATATCCCAATATGTTTCTCAAGACCTCCACTGTGTGCTGCCCAATGACCGGAGGGGGTTGACGTGCAGACATGTTGAAATTGCTGAATCTTACTGCTGGACCTATGAACATAAAAATTAAATCTGCTTAGTTTAGTTAGTTGCTCAACTTCAGTTTATATGCAATAGCTCAAAATGTAATTTACATAGTATTTTAAATTTAGAAGTGCAGTTAGAAATGACATGATTTAGATAAGTTGGCTAAATCTGCTTACTTCAAGAAGATCATCCAACTTTCTACATCTAATTGTAGATGGTGGGGGTGAAAAAATAATTGTACTTGGTACTTCATCACTGTTCCTGGGCCTTCAAGGTTGACTCTATTTCTTGGACAGCATACCTGAAAATTTGTGTTTGCAGTAACATTTCTTATCAGGTCCAATTTTGGTGATGCAGGGTGACACCAACTGTACTATAGGTCTTGTTGCTATAGTCGTACTTTAAGGAAAACTATTATCAGAAAATTATATATTGCTTAAATAATTTTCTTCTGTTAAATGTGTTTTTTTTTTACTTTTTGACAATGTAGTATTGCCATATCACAATATACATTAAAAATAAAAAAAATTGAAATCTTACAGTTTTTACACTGGCCACTGGGGCTTTATTAGACTTTCACTTTGTGTTGTTTCAGGAAACAATACCTGTGCATAGCCAGAATGATCAGACCCTGATCCTAGCATTGTATTGAAGCAACTAATGAGCCTATACAATGGTCATTGTGAAGGAAGGGGGAGCTGAGGGAGCTGTGATAACATCTATTGTGAATGGTGGATCCTTTGGTATTAAGCTGTGTATAGAGGTGTTATCTGTCACTGTAAAGGTACCGTTACACTAAACAACTTCCAACGATCACGACCAGCGATGCGATCGTTGGTAAGTCGTTGTGTGGTCGCTGGGGAGCTGTCACACAGACAGCTCTCTCCAGCGACCAACGATCAGGGGAACTACTTCGGCATAGTTGAAACTGTCTTCAACGATGCCGAAGTCCCCCTGCAGCACCCGGGTAACCAGGGTAAACATCAGGTTACTAAGCGCAGGACCGCGCTTAGTAACCTGATATTTACCCTGGTTACCATTGTAAAAGTAAAAAAAAAACACTACATACTCACCTTCTGATGTCTGTCACGTCCCCCGCCGGCGGCTTCCCTGCACTGAATGTGTCAGCGCTGGCCGGCCGTAAAGCAGAGCACAGCGGTGACGTCGGGTTACTAAGCGCAGCCCTGCGCTTAGTAACCCGATATTTACCATGGTTACAAGTGAACACATCGCTGGATCGGTGTCACACACACCGATCCAGCGATGACAGCGGGTGATCAGTGACTAAATAAAGTTCTGGACTTCTAGCTCCGACCAACGATATCACAGCGGGATCCAGATCGCTGCTGCGTGTCAAACACAACGAGATCGCTATCCAGGACGCTGCAACGTCACGGATCATCGTCGTTCTCGCTGCAAAGTCGCTTAGTGTGAAGGTACCTTAATCCTGCCACTAATAAGGAGTCTTGCTTAAAACTCTTCCTGCAAGGACATGAGGTAGAAGTTTAAAAATCATCAATGCTAATGTGAAATTGCAAAATAATAATAATAATAATAATTATTATTATTATTATTATTATTATTATTATATTAATTTATAAATATAATTTGAAAAAAAACATATGCAAAAAATATTTAAAAATGCAAGTAACACAAAAACCCTATTTAAACAATAGGTTATTTTCTATTGATGTTTCCTATCAGGAAAGCAGTATATTATTTATCATTCTTCTAAAAATGTACATAATTCGAAAATTAACAGATTGAGGGAAATTTACTAAGCAAAATTCTGGTACAATTTGCATTAAAAAACTATGTACATAGAGTTGGTGCAAATTTATTCGCACATCCCATTCAATCGGCCATGACAGTGGTGTGTGGCCGAAGCACAAGAGCAAGAGAACTGCCTCTTACCTGCTATCATCCTCAATGCTTCTTTTGAGTAGCTAGCCTGGTGCAACTTCATCATTGTGGCTTGATGGACGTGGGGAGTAAAACCAGGCCGGCTAATAAAAATACAAGCTGTGGATGCCCCCCAGACAAGACAGGTCACTATCTCTTCCATTCAGCGGCTACATGCCACTGTCATGTCTAATGGAATGGGAAATGCGGATTGATCCATTTCAGCTTTTCTTGTATCACATTTATTAATAAAGATGAGTGGATCACTTTGCACAACCAGGTCAGTGCTATCTGGCCATGCAAAAAAAGCTCTGCAAATGTCCTGAACTTCCAGTTTCCACAGCATAGTGTTTGATTTCCCAGCCTATCATCATGTCATCTGTGCTGCAAGGGTAAGGTCATTTGTGTAGCTCCTACCCATGGCCAGAGAGTTGCACTAAGTGATCTGCTAATCTCTGTTTATTAGTTTCTGATCTTTGTTTGACAGATGGGTGTGGCTTTTTTAAGAAGATGTGTGACCACATCCTTAACTGGCAATGGCCTAGGTGTAACACTATTGATTAAAAATGTTACTTACATTTTTTCAAAAATTTTTGCACAAAGGATGCCAACTTCCTTTGTCTACTATGTGAATAGGATAGATTATCAATATCAGATCAGTGGGGATGTGACATGCAGTAACTCCACTAATCAGTTGTTATCATTTTTAGTGACATCCAGATATAAACAATGAACAAAGCCGAAACAGCACAGTTCCATACACTGCATGTAATTGTCCCTGCAAAATAATGCAGTTCAGCTTCTATCTTTATTTGCTATTGTTTTCAATATTGGCCATTCCACACTGAAAATAGCTGTGTACTTCTACTGTTCACATCTGCAGCTGAAGACAGCTGATTGGTAGGGGTGCTGGGTGCCTTACTCCTACCAATGTAATATTGATAACCTATCTTGGGGAAGGATCGTCATCAATTCCAATTCCATAATTAATACCATAAGCCTGCACAACACCTGCTTAATTGGGCTGTCTTTTTTATCAATATGATGCAATAAACTCCATTCACCATATTTAATATAATACATTATTACAGTGGCATTTAAAGTTTGGGCGCTGCTGGCCAAAATTACTATTATTGTGAACAGTTGAGATGATAAAATGATCTCTAAGAGGCCTAAAGTTAAAGATGACACATTTATTTTGTATTTTAGACAATGTATTATATATACTGTATATATATATATATCATATACACTCACCGGCCACTTTATTAGGTACACCATGCTAGTAACGGGTTGGACCCCCTTTTGCCTTCAGAACTGCCTCAATTCTTCGTGGCATAGATTCAACAAGGTGCTGGAAGCATTCCTCAGAGATTTTGGTCCATATTGACATGATGGCATCACACAGTTGCCGCAGATTTGTCGGCTGCACATCCCAAAGATGCTCCATACAAGGCAGGATGGATCCATGCTTTCATGTTGTTTACGCCAAATTCTGACCCCACCATCCGAATGTCGCAGCAGAAATCGAGACTCATCAGACCAAGCAACGTTTTTCCAATCTTCTACTGTCCAATTTCGATGAGCTTGTACAAATTGTAGCCTCAGTTTCCTGTTCTTAGCTGAAAGGAGTGGTACCCGGTGTGGTCTTCTGCTGCTGTAGCCCATCTGCCTCAAAGTTCGACGCACTGTGCGTTCAGAGATGCTCTTAGGCCTACCTTGGTTGTAACGGGTGGCGATTTGAGTCACTGTTGCCTTTCTATCAGCTCGAACCAGTCTGCCCATTCTCCTCTGACCTCTGGCATCAACAAGGCATTTCTGCCCACAGAACTGCCGCTCACTGGATTTTTTTTCTTTTTCGGACCATTCTCTGTAAACCCTAGAGATGGTTGTGTGCGAAAATCCCAGTAGATCAGCAGTTTCTGAAATACTCAGACCAGCCCTTCTGGCACCAACAACCATGCCACGTTCAAAGGCACTCAAATCACCTTTCTTCCCCATACTGATGCTCGGTTTGAACTGCAGGAGATTGTCTTGACCATGTCTACATGCCTAAATGCACTGAGTTGCCGCCATGTGATTGGCTGATTAGAAATTAAGTGTTAACAAGAAGTTGGACAGGTGTACCTAATAAAGTGGCCAGTGAGTGTATATAATGTATATAATGTATATATAATGTATATATATTGCATATAATGTATGTAATGTATATACAGTATATAAAGTTTGAGCACCCTCCATGGATAGTATCTAGAAGCACCCACTTTTGAAAATATAACAGCTTGTGAATAGTGTTGAGCGATACCGTCCAATACTTGAAAGTATCGGTATCGGATAGTATCGGCCGATACCCGAAAAGTATCGGATATCGCCGATACCGATACTCGATACCAATACAAGTCAATGGGACACCAAGTATCGGAAGGTATCCTGATGGTTCCCAGGGTCTGAAGGAGAGGAAACTCTCCTTCAGGCCCTGGGATCCATATTACTGTGTAAAATAAAGAATTAAAATAAAAAATATTGATATACTCACCTCTCCGGAGGCCCCTGGACATCACCGCTGGTAACCGGCAGCCTTCTTTGCTTAAAATGAGCGCGTTTAGGGCCTTCCATGACGTCACGGCTTCTGATTGGTTGCGTGCCGCTCATGTGACCGCCACGCGACCAATCACAAGCCGTGACTTCATTCTCAGGTCCTAAATTCCGAATTCTAGGAATTTAGGACCTGAGAATTACGTCACGGCTTGTGATTGGTCGCGTGGCGGTCACATGAGCGGCACGCGACCAATCAGAAGCCGTGACGTCATGGAAGGTGCTGAACGCGCTCATTTTAAGCAAAGCAGGCTGCCGGTTACCAGCGGTGATGTCCAGGGGCCTCCGGAGAGGTGAGTATATCAATATTTTTTATTTTAATTCTTTATTTTTTACATGGATATGGATCCCAGGGCCTGAAGGAGAGTTTCCTCTCCTTCAGACCCTGGGAACCATACACTGGGAACTTCCGATTCCGATTCCCGATACCACAAAAGTATCGGATCTCGGTATCGGAATTCCGATACCGCAAGTATCGGCCGATACCCGATACTTGCGGTATCGGAATGCTCAACACTACTTGTGAATGCTTTCTGTGTAGTCAGTCAAGAAGCTTTCAATTCTTGTTTGAGGGATTTTCATCCATTCTTCCTTGGAAAATTCTTCCATACACTGCTATTTTGAGGTCTAACCACAAATGCTCAATGATGTTCAGAACAGGGGATGGTGAGGACCATTGTAAAACCTTCAGCTTGCGCCTTTTGAGGTGATCTATGGTGGATTTTTACGTGTGTTTAGTATAATTATTAGTGATGAGCGAATATACTCGTTACTCGAGATTTCTTGAGCATGCTCGGGGGTCCTCCGAGCATTTTTTAGTGCTCGGAGATTTCGTTTTTCTTGCTGCAGCTGAATGATTTACAGCTATTAGCCAGCATAAGTACATGTGGGGATTCCCTAGCAATCAGGCAACCCCCACATGTACTTATGCTGGCTAACAGATGTAAATCATTCAGCTGCGGCAAGAAAAACTAAATCTCCGAGCACTAAAAAATACTCGGACGACCCCCGAGCATGCTCAAGAAATCTCGAGTAACGAGTATATTTGCTCATCACTAAACATCATACATTTGTAGAAGCCATCCTCTTTTCAACTTCAGTTTTTTTTGGCAGATGGTAATATGTTTGCATGAAAATTTTGTGGAAATGTCATTAAATCTATTCTTCTCTCTACCCATAAAATGTTCCCTTTGCCATTGGCTGCAACATAATCCTAAAGCATGATTTATCCAACCCCATGCTTAAAGGTTAGCAAGATGTACTTTTCCTCAAATTCTCTGCCCTTTTTCTTCCACACATACATTTCATCATTGTGGCCAAAGAGTTCCATTTTAACCTCATTGATCCACAGGATTTGTTTCCAAAATGCATTAGGCTTATTTACATGTTCTTTTGTACACTTCTGATGCTGAACCTTATGGTCAGGATGCAGGAGAGGTTTTCTAGTGATGACTTTTCCATGAAGGCCATGTTTGTGAAGGTGTCTCTGAACAGTAGAGCAATGTACCACAACTCCAGATCATGGTAAATCTTTCTGCAAGTCTTTTGCAGTCAGTCAGAGGTTCTGATTTGCCTCTCTAGCAATCCTACGAGTAACTCTCACTGAAATTATGCTTGGTCTTCAGACCTTAACTTGACCTCCACTGTTCCTGTTTACTGCCATTTCTTAATTATGTTTAGAACCGAAGAAACAGCAACTTTAAAATGCTTTGCTATCATCTTATAGTCTTCTCCTGCTGTGTGGGCCTCTACCATTTTTATTTTCAGAGTGCTAGGCAGCTGCTTAAAAGAACCCATGGCTGCTGTTTTTTAGCACTAGATTAGATGAGGCTGGGTTATTATAAACCTGTGAAATATGCATTATCTGGTCTTTTCTAATGATGATAGTAAACAAGCCATAACCTGAATAGGCTAATTAAGGTCTGAAACCTTGGTCAAAGTTATCGGAGTACACAAATCTCCAAGCGTGCCAAAACTTTTGCATCAGCCGATTTTCTGTTTTGTCAATTTTAAAATGTAAAAACTGACAATATTTTTGCTTAACATCTACTATATAATTGTCTAAGGGTCACTTCCGTCTGTCTGTCCTTCTGTCTTTCTGTCACGGATATTCATTGGTCGCGGCCTCTGTCTGTCATGGAATCCAAGTCGCTGATTGGTCGTGGCAAAACGCCCATGACCATTGCCACGACCAATCAGCAATGGCCACAGTCCGGTGGCAATATGGCCGCTCTTTCCTCCCCGCAGTCAGTGCCCGCTCCATACTCCTCTCCAGTCATCCAGTCAGCCCTCACACAGGGTTAATGCCAGCGTTACCGGAGCGCGGTGTAACGCACTCCGGTTACGCAGCTATTAACCCTGTGTGACCATGTTTTTACTATTGATGCTGCGTATGCTGCATAATAATAATAAATAATAATAATAAAAAAATGTTATTCTCACCCTCCGACGTCGCGTCCTGTCCGCCGGCAGGTTCCGGTGCTAAGGACACGTACACCGTACACAGGAGCCAGGACTAAGGTGAGTATATGTTTATTTTTTATTTTATGTCACTGGCCAATATACTACATTACTGGGCAATATACTACGTGGCTGACCAATATACTACATACTATGTGGCTGTGCAATATACTACATGGCTGGGCAATATACAACGTTGCTGGGCAATATACTACGTGGCTGGGCAATATACTATGTGGCTGGGCATTATACTACGTGGCTGGGCAATAAACTATGTAGCTGGGCAATATACTATGTGACTGGCCAATATACTACGTCGCTGGGCAATATACTACGTTACTGGGCAATATACTACGTGACTGGGCAATATACTACGTGGCTGGGCAATATACTACGTGGCTGGGCAATATACTAGGTGACTGGGCAATATGCTACATGGCTGGGCAATATACTACGTGACAGGGCAATATACTATGTGGCTGGCCAATATACTACGTGGCTGGCTAATATACTATGTATCTGGGCAATATACTACGTGGCTGGGCAATATACTACGTGGCTGGGTAATATACTATGTGGCTGGGCAATATACTAGGTGGCTGGGCAATATACTACGTGGCTGGGCAATATACTACATAACTGGGCAATATACTACGTGGCTGGGCAATATACTATGTGGTTGGGCAATATACTACGTTACTGGGCAATATACTACGTGGCTGGGCAATATACTACGTGGCTCGGCAATATACGACGTGGCTGGGCAATGTACTAAGTAACTGGGCAATATACTATGTTACTGGGCAATATACTATGTCGCTGGGCAATATACTACGTGGCTGGGCAATATACTACGTGACTGGACAATATACTACGTGGCTGGGCAATATACTACGTAACTGGACAATATACTACGTGGCTGGGCAATATACTACGTGAACATGCATATTCTAGGATAGCCGATGCGTTAGAATCGGGCCACCGTCTAGTACAAAATAAATGTGTCTTCTTTAACTTTAGCCGTTTTAGAGGTCATTTCAACTTCAACTTGCTTAACTGTTCACAATAACAGTAATTTTGACCAGAGGTGCCCAAACATTTACATGCCGCTGTATTGTGCAAAAAGTTTATTACTACTATTAGTAGTAATATTAAGTACCGTATATACTCGAGTATAAGCCGACCTGAGTATAAGCCGACCCCCCTAATTTTGCCACAAAAAACTGGGAAAACTTATTGACTCGAGTATAAGCCTAGGGTGGAAAATACAGCAGCTACCGGTGAATTTCAAAAATAAAAATAGATGCTCCATACCGTTCATTATTGCCCCAAAGGAGGTTCCATATAAAGCTGTGCCATATATAATGCTCCATACCATTGATTATTGCCCCATAGATGCTCCATATAAAGCTGTGCCATATAGAATGCTCTGCACCGTTCATTATGGCCCCATAGATGCTCCTTATAAAGCTGTGCCTTATATACTCTGCACTGTTCATTATTGCCCCATAGATGCTCCATATAAAGCAGTGCCTTATATGCTCTGCACTGTTCATTATGGCCCCATAGATGCTCCTTATAAAGCAGTGCCATATATGCTCTGCACTGTTCATTGTTGCCCCATAGATGTGCCATATAAATCTGTGCCATATATAACGCTGCTGCTGCAATAAATAAAAAAAACACATACTCACCTCTCTTGCTTGCAGCTCCTCAGTGTCCCGTCCCGGCGTCTCTCCGCACTGACTGATCAGGCAGAGGGCGGCGCGCACACTATATGCGTCATCGCGCCCTCTGACCTGAACAGTCAGATCAAGAGGACGCGAAGACAGAGCGGCGCACGGCGTGTGGAAAGTGGACAAGTGAATATAAAATACTCACCTAGTCCCGGCGCTCCCCCTGCCTGTCACACTGTCTTCGGGTGCCGCAGCTCTTCCTCTGTCAGCGGTCACCGGCACCGCTGATTAGAGAAATGAGTGGGCGGCTCCGCCCCTATGGGAGTGGAGTCCATATTCATTTCTCTAATGAGCGGTCCCACGTGACCGCTGTACAGGGGAAGAGCTGCGGCACCCGAAGACAGTGACAGGCAGGGGGAGCGCCAGGAGCGCCGGGACTAGGTGAGTATGCCTCATCGCCCTCTCCCCCTCACCCGCCGACCCCACCGCCGACCGTGACTCGAGTATAAGCCAAGAGGGGCACTTTCAGCCCAAAAATTTGGGCTGAAAATCTCGGCTTATACTCGAGTATATACGGTAGCTTATAAACTGATAATGAGTCCATCAGGTTCCTTTTTAAAAAATCTGATAGAATAATACAGGATGGTATGTCATTCTAGCCAAATATCAGAAAGAAACTAATGGTGAAGTTAAAGTGAGCTTTACAGATATGTCATGCTATCATTTTCTTATAAAGAGCAAAAAACAGTTGTTTTTATAAGGGAAAACCCTTAGAAAACTGCTTGTTTGTCCAGTAATGTTCATGGGATTTTCTGCACTTCGCCTGATGGCTTTGAGGTTATATGAAACATGCTAAAATATATGCCTGTGGCATTTTGGGTAAGCTGAGCCAAACCAAAAGATCAGGGTTTAGAACTAATCATCTCTGAAAATTCCCAGGAATCAATCCCGGAGTGTGTTTAATTATGAAAACACAAATCAAATCTGTTTCTGGGAGTTTTTCAATAGTAATAGGAAATTACACAAGCCATAGGATTGAAGGTCTGTGGTATATTCTTTCTATAATAGCTTGATAGCAAAAAGACAAAATGTCAACTGTGGCTTTAATTGCTCAATGAACTTAACACTGAACCACCTTGTCCAGAATGGCATAAAGTACCCTGGCTTACAAATAGTGAATGATCTGTAGAAATCAAGATACAGATAAAGAATAACTGCTCCCCATCTATGAATAAATTAGGCTCAATGTTATAAATTATGTTTTACACAAATTTGCTTCTATTCATCAAAATAGTGACCATGTTGTTTCTGCGGCATAAGCAGTGATGCTTGGTAAACAGAGCACACCTTTGTACAGCAGCCGAGACAGCAAAGCTATAACAGAACGAATGCCGCTGTGGTTTCTGCAAAATATGTTTTACAGTCATAGCAAGGTATAAAACAACGTTGTTAGTAAAAACCCCCATGATAGAGCCCATTCCCTGAAGTCATGAATACTGTTGATGAAGAATAAGCCCTGTAATAGTGAAAGGCCTCACTTTTATATTACAAAAACAACTTGCATTGCGAGCATTTAATTGGAAGGTAGATGTTGTAAAATTTTTACTTTTTAGGTGACCTTTTTCTTTAAACTGCTCTCATTTAGGTGGCTGGCAGCCGAATAAATTGCATTACCTTGAAGAATATTTTATTTTGCACTAAATGTTTCATAGAAGCTGATTTGAATGCACGATATCTACAGACTATAAGTAATTATTAAATAATATAGTCTAATTGGTAATAAAAGCTGAATACAATCACTGGCAATCTCTACAGGGCCGGCTAAGATGGAAATCTCATGCAAAGCATAGTGTTGGGCTCATGTACATGATTGCCATCCTGTATTACTAATACACTCGACATGTACAGTAGATACAGACCATTTTGGATTCCAGCAGGCCTGCCTGGTTGAGTGGTTCCTTAGGTTAGACTAAGAAGTGAGGAAACCTGGGACCACCATGACTTTTCCCTTTAACAGCTATATGGTGATCTTAACCTCAGGGCAGGGTTTACCAGGCATAGGGATTCAATTTCTTGGGTATCCATTAGTGCACACTCACGGTTGGGTCCGAACAGGTGCAATTTATTGTTTTAATAAATTTCAGAGGTCTCCAGACAAAACAAAAAAACAGCCTAAAGAGTGGAAAGATCCGGGACTATAAGTGGCAGGGAAGTATGACAGTGGACTACTTCTCATGAGGTTAATGTGGGGTCCATTGATTAGATCATTCAGCTCTTTATCTGTATTTCTGTAATAATACTATTTTATAAGATCAAATTCTTATACCATATAACAGTGTTTTTCAACCAGTGTGCCGCGGCACACTAGTGTGCCGCGACACATGGTCGGGTGTGCCGCGGGGAACGGGAGTCAGCTGTTCTCTGTGCCGACTGTCAAGCTGACAGCCGGCACAGAGAAGCTGCAGCGCGCCGGCTCCCGGAGATCAATTGTACTCGCAGACATCTACCAGCTGCGAGTACAATTGAGGCTCTGACTGCCGGGTCAGAGCGACGCCAGCAGCGTGATCAAGTCATGTGATCACGCTGCTGACGTCACTATCCGGCGCGCAGGAGAAAGAAGAGACTTGGTGGTAAGTGCTCCTGTGCTGTGGAGCTGAAGACACCGAAGATTCAGCGTGGGGTGGGTTTATGGGGAGTATGTGGGGGGATTTATTAAGTGTGTGGGGGGATTTATTAAGTGTGGGGGGATTTATTCAGTGTGGGGGGGGGATTTATTCAGTGTGTGGGGGGATTTATTCAGTGTGTGGGGGGATTTATTCAGTGTGTGTGGGGGATTTATTCAGTGTGTACGTGGGGGGGGCTGGAATTTATTTAGCATGTGTGGGGCAGGGTGCATTTATTCTGTGGAAGGGGATGGATTTATTCTATCGGAAGGGCAGTGGATATATTCTGTGGGGGTGAGTGGGGAGATGGGGGTGGACACAGTAGCGAGGGGAAAAATGTGTGCTGACAGTACTGGGAGCAACGGTGATGGGATGTGTGAGGACAGTATGGGGAGTCGGGGGAATGTGTGAGGGGGGAATGTGTGAGGAGGAAATATGGAGAGAGCAAAGGGGTATGTTAGCAGGGGGGGGGATGTACAGGAGGAGGCTATTAGAAATGTGTGCAGACAGTACTGGGAGCAACGGTGATGGGATGTGTGAGGACAGTATGGGGAGTTGGGGGAATGTGTGAGGGGGGAATGTGTGAGGAGGAAATATGGAGAGAGCAAAGGGGTATGTTAGCAGGGGGGGGATGTACAGGAGGAGGCTATTAGAAATGTGTGCAGACAGTATGGGGGGATGAAAGTGTGAGTGGACACATAATAGATACTGAGTAGTGTGAGGGTAACAGCCAGGAGGAGACAGTATGCCAAGTAGGAGGAGTGTAATGAAGGGGCACAGTAGAGAGACTGGGCTCTCTATGAGGGACACCGTATGAGAAGGCAGTGTGAAGTATGGAAAAGAGAGAGAGGGTAGTGTGGATGGCATGTACCATAAGAGGGACAGTGAGGGTCATATTATGTGCTGGGAATAAAGTGAGGGGCAATTATTTACTCAGAGGCTCAGCCTAGGGCAGATATTGTTATTCCGGAGCATTATAATAACACTGCTATCTTTAAGGGTGTTGTGTCGGGATGTGCTGCAGAAGACAGGAGAAGATGGAAGTCTGCAGAAACGAGCTCTGCCGGTGGATGAGAAGAGTCATCATGGCATCTGGACAAGGTGAAGATGAAAAGAAAGAGGCGACTCCACAAACAACGTCATCTATCAGGTACCTGGATGTAAATGTGTTTTTTTTGTGATACTAATTCTCATTTTTATTTGTTAGGAACATTAAAGGGGATGTCCAAGGTTGTGATGAGTCTGCAGTCATACTATGTGACTGCAGACTTCTGAATTCTCACAGTGCACACTGCTATCATAATTCTCTGATGTTGGTGATTTACATACATGCGGTCACGTGCTGACTAGACATGTGTGGCCTCATTCAATGAAAATGAATTGACTGAGGCCGGACACGTCTAGTTAGAATGTGACCAGAAGTATCCAAATCACATACTTGTGCTGTCATGACCGTCCACTCTGGCCACCGGCAAGGGAGAATCCTGAAAGTGTGCAGTGCTTGCGCTGTGAGAATTCAGAAGCCTGCAGTCACATAGAATGACTGCAGACTTTCATCTCAAACCTGGACGCACCATTTTGTGCCATTTTGGTTGGTGGTGTGCCTCGGGATTTTTTAAGTATAAAAAGTGTGCCGCGGCTCAAAAAAGGTTGAAAATCACTGCCATATAATAATCCAACAGATCACTGAATAAAAATGATCTCAAATGCGCTTTTAAGCTATTGGTGGTTCCAGTGACTATTGACGCTGCCAGTTGCAGGATGGGACATATCATTAGTGCAACCAAAGTAGACGCACATGGACCCAAGAGGTAAGAGGGCCCACTACCACTCCCAAGTCAGCAAGCCGCTTCTGTCATACACAGAACTATTGGACTGGGCACATGTACTGCTCTTACACAGAGGCACTTTTCTTTCTGTGTCCGTTACTGGCTAGATGTCTATCTAATATGGCAAGGAGTCCAATGCCATAACCCTTCCAGGGTAATCTGACTCATTGTTGTCTGCCTATGAGAATTATTACCAGACTAAGCATTTGGCACTATTTTTCATACTAATCTTATTTATTATACCCTTGTATTACATTTTGAACTTTCTGGCAACTGACAATGCTTTTCTTATATCAGTATTTTTGGTTCTTGGCCTCCTGCTCCACACTCATCAGAGGTAGAATGGCAAAAAAAGTTTCCATTTTACGATCTGATCTGTGTATTTAAAGGCCATAGATAATTCTGTGAAAATGTGGATGTTTCTTACTGAAAATATACTTGTTAATTTCACCTACTGTAGTTAGGCTTTACTGTGTGAAATAGATTATTTAAAAAAAAAAATAACATATAGATGTGATGAAACAAAACTTGCTACAGTTCCTGAACAAATATGTAAATAAGTAACCCTGAAAAATCTTTGGGCAATTCACTACAAAGTTTATTCCAGCTTTCAGGTTCTAAAAGGCCACACAGTTTTGTGCAACCCACATTTGCAAAACAAAATTTGTAACATCTTATCTTTTTGCGTTGACCCTCCCGTTTTTATAAAACGAGGGTGGAAATAAGGTGGGGCCAGCAAAGCCACAGAGATTTCAGACAATGCACACAGGCATCCCAAAGATGATGATTGGAGAATCGATGGTGGTCCTACTGGAGGGACATCCAGAAATCAGCAAATTGTCATCAATTCTGAAGATGGGAAATAAATTGTTAAGTTTGAACAAAAAAAAATGCCGAATCCTACTTCAGCTAAATTTTCTCTAAAAGGAATATTATTTTTTCATCTTGGGTAAATGCTTCTCTTCTCTAGAATGTGGTGTTGGTTTTCTGTAGTTCCTGAGCTTCTTTGTTCCTCAGGTATGGCACTTCTTCCTTTTATGTAAATCTAATCTTTTTAGTGAAGTGTGCATGTTCCTCAACATTAGCACACCTAGTTGGGTAAAAAGACTTTATACATAGGGAGGAAGAGGCCATATTTGAAAGATGGAGAGGCGCAGAAACAAAAAAATTAGACATTTCAGATTCAAAGCAGTAATATTTTTACCAGTTAAAAAAATATATATTTATGATACATGACATACTACTGGTATAAGCACCCTTATGTTCAAATCTCTGCTGTACAGACTTTTCCTACCACCAAATTCCAAAGCAGTGTTTGTCATATAGACGATCTTCATCTAGGGACTGCTTGATCATTCACAATGCATAGTCGACACTATAAGAAGCCATATTGTATACCCAGCTGTTCTGAGGTGCATACCAATCTGGTGTAATGTAGCCGTAAGGTGGTTCTGGAAAAGCTTACAAGAGCAATAACAGTTTAGAAGTCAAGTACATAATTGTGCAAGTAGTTATCATACTTTCTTGCTTGGACAATAGACATCTTTAATACCAACTTGATTGCAGACAGCCTGTGACACATATGGAGTCAATTAGATACTCTTTTAAATAACACTTTTTGGAGTACTTTTTGAATACCATGGTAGGTAGAAATTCCCTAGTTATGTGTATCTCCTGTTCATCATTCTAACCTATTCAAAAAAATTGAGCAATGAGAATATACACACACAGCGTCTTTAACAGGTGGAATCCTCCCTGCATCTGATTGAAAATATACTGCAGATGCGACCCAGAAATGAATATAATGCACAGAAATGTCACAATGACATTGCTGTGCACATGTTCCATCTTATGTCACTTCTTTTAACAATTTTGGTAAAGGTTAAAGCTGTGGAAAGAAGTGGCATGTTCATTCTTCAAGTGGCTTCTGCTGAGTAGTCATCCCTTCTCTATGCTTAGAAGTATAGAGTGAAAGCAGCCGCCATTTGGCAGTAATGCCAGCAATGCCAGCTCAGGAAAATGACTGCCAACATTCTTCTGTTCAGTGGTTAGTGTGAATATGCTCTTACACGCCAGTTTTTATCCCAGTTCATACCTTTGGGAATTCTTCTGAAGCAGACTGAGAATGCTGCGCTGATGTTTAAATGACACAGTGTATACACACCCTCACTTTTGTTTGTTCTTAGTTGCCTAACAGGAAGGGTATTCTGATTATAAAATTATTGTTAATTTTCATCCATTCACTGGATAGGTGATAACTGATAGATTGGTGGTAGTCCTGTAGCGCTCCCACTGCCGCAGGGCCGAGGGGTACCCGGTACCGGGCCACTGAGTCTCTGCTCTGGGGTTGTCACGGCGGCTAGGCCCCGGTCCGTGACCCTGCCGTGGGGCGCACAGTGAATAACAGGTGTGGATGATGGTGGTGGTGGTGCGGTGCAGTAAATAACGAGGACACCAGGTTGCAGTCTCTTTACCTCTTTACTGAAGATCTCTGGGTCCACAGTCCAGAATACGGTTCACCAGGCTGCGCAAGTCCGGCCGGTCCGATGGCACCTCCAGAGTTCTCCTCACAGGTGGAAATCGGTGCCTTCCTTCTAGCGCTAGGTGTTGTGGTCCTCCCCTGCTGTGCTTACGGAAAGTCCCCACAACCGTTGTGTCTGTTTCTTAAGTTCCCTCACAACTCGATTAAATGATGTTCTTCTAATCCTCCGTCCCTCCCTGATGTTCTGGTTGGGACGGCACCCGTTTGACGGGTAGGCTCGGAGCTCTTCCGGGACCCTAGAGTTGCCCCTCTCCACAAGTTGCCCCCCAAGACTGCATAGGTGATATGTGTTAGACAGCCCGCCTTAAACTGACTGTCCTGCCGCTGTTTAGAGTATTGCTTGAAGCTGAATGTTATTCTACTCCCTCGGCGTTCCGGCCACCGGTAGTGCGCCTCAGTAGGGTGTTGCTCCGGTCTTACAGCACGACCCCTACTGGTATTTCTCCTTTTGCTTGATCTCGTTTCTCACTCAGCACAATCTATCTCGCTTCTAGTCCTTTCTTGGGCACCGCCATTACCCGGAGCAGGCGCGGTCCCGTTACGTTCGTTCTTGTTGCCAAGCCTCTGTCAGGATCCCACCCCTGACAGAGACCCTACTGTATCTTCCCCTACAACACCCTCTGCCACAAGGTGTTGCCTGGTTCCAGCCCAGTCAGCTTTCTGATCTAACTTCCTGCCTGACCCCCAGTTTACCCACTATGGTGGGGAGTGGCCTAATGAATAGCACCCTTAGCTCCCCCCGGAGGCCCAGCTGTGAAATGTATTGGTGTCTGTGATACCTGATCAGATGAACTCCTTCAGTGCCATCAGACGCACCGTAGCTCCCCATAGTGGCGGAGCCACAGTACTGCAACGACCAGGACTCTGGGGCGCTGCAGTCCTACACACTGACCCATAGAGCATAGTCAGGGCCGGTTTTAGAGAAAGTGGGGCCCTGGGCAAAAGTTTAAAGTGGGGCCCCAAATGCTCACATATTCCACATCACACAAACATTTCAGCTGTATTTACAGGTGCAGAGTTTGGGCCATTAAACGAGCGCGATCGATGGCGTTGAAGTTGTTAGATGCATGTTCTCGATTTTCTTGACACCGGCTGAGGAAGAATGATGGGAACAGATAGTCCTTGATACAGTATAATGCAGGTCCCATATAGTACATTTAGTAATATGCACTCCCCATGAACCTTGATAGAGTATAATGCAGCCTCCCTCACAGTATACTGCAGCCCCCCTCATAGAGAATACTACAGCCCCACAAACACACAGTATAATGCACTCCCCTCAGAGTATAATGCAGCCACCCTCAGGGTATACTGCAACCCTCCTCATAGAGTATACTGCAGCCTCCCTCATAGAGTATACTGCAGCCCTCTCATAGAGAATACTGCAGCCCCACACACACCGTATAATGCAGTCCCCGCAGATTATAATGCAGCCCCCCTCATAGAGTATACTGCAACCCACTCATACAGTATACTGCAGCCCCTTCAGAGTATACTACAGCCTCTCTCAGAGAATACTACAGCCCCCCTCCGAGCATACTGCAGCCCCCTCAGAACATACTGCAACCACTTCAGAGCATACTGCAGCCTCCCTCTGAGTATACTACAGCTACACAGTATAATACAGCCCCCACACACACAGTATAATGCTTCTCCACACACAGTATAATGCAGCCTCCCTCCACACAGAGTATAATGCAGCCCCCCTCCACACACATTATAGTGCAGCTCCCCTCCACACACATTATAGTGCAGCTCCCCCAAACACATAGTATTGTGCAGCTCCCCCAACACACAGTACAGTGCAGCTCCCTCCCAACACACAGTACAGTGCAGCTCCCCCAACACAGTACAGTGGAGCTCCCCCTCACAAAGTACAGTGCAGCTCCCCCCAACACACAGTATAGTGCATCTCCCCAACACACAGTATAGTGCAACTCCCCAACACACAGTACAGTTTGGCTCCCTCCCCAACACACAGTACATTGCAGCTCCCTCGCCAACACACAGTACAGTGCAGCTCCCCAACACATAGTACAGTGGAACTACCCCCAAGAGTACAGTGCAGCTCCCCCAACACATAGTACAGTGGAACTCCCCCCCAGAGTACAGTCCAGCTCCCTCCCAACAAACAGTATAGTGCAGACACACACACAGTATAATGCAGCCCCACATACTCACACATACACACACACACAATACTCACCCCTCCTCCTTGTTCCCCATGTTGCTCCATGCTCTGCTACTCCGGTCTCATCGGCTCCACTGCTAGCACAGCGTGACGCATGATGAAGTGACATCATTGCGCGCCTGTTGAGTCACAAGCAGAGGGAGAGTGATGGGAGAGGGAACGTGACGTGACAATCTCTCCTACATCACTGCTTTCAACTGTATCAGCATCTATGATGCTGATGAGTTGAATCAGCCATGGGGGGCGGTGGCAGGCCCCTCAGCGGTCATGTGGTGTGCCGCTATTAGTAGCCATGTGGTGTGCCATTATTAGCGGCACACCACTGGCTCAGCCAGGTGCCCCTGGAGGAGCGTGGGCCCTAGGCAGCTGCCTAGGGTCTAGCTGCCACGAATGCCAGCCCTGAGAGTAGTGGTCCAGGATCACATGTGAATGGAACATTTGTCAAACATGTATTTTACTCTTCTTATTGGGACTGCTAGACTACAGCCCATTTTAGAGGGGCACACCACTACATTTTTCAAGCAGGATAGTTCCCTATCGATCTTCTGGTTATAACCTATCAAGTGGATAGATGAACATTTGTAATAACTTTTAGAACAGAAAATATTCTTGCAATCATGAACAGCAATGACTAATACCCCCCGTCTTCCCCCCTGATTGACAGCTTCCTGTGTTTATTGTGTATTGAAAGCAAGCTGCTAATTGATGGTGGGGCAGTGGTTCACTGATTTGCTGGTCTGGCATGGACGTGAGTTTAGTCTTGTGGTTATAATCTCATGTTCATAAAACACTTATTGTATTGCAACTACAGCACACAGCCTAATAAGTGGCAGATCCCTAGAATCAGGATTTCTTGCCTTATATGTTTCTGCTCTCAGATTAAGTAGCAAAAACCTACTGTCAGATTCTCTTTTAATAATGGCAATGTAAAAAAAAATATTTAAATTGATCATGTGTATTTTTACCTTTGGGGGTAATTTTGCTTTCTTTCTTTTAGGGCTAAAACTAATTTTTACAACTGGGATTCATTAAAATGTTTTCACCATGTGGCTTTTACAAACATTTTAGTTTCTCTACATATTCTACAATGGTAATAAATCAGATGAAAGAAGCTCAGAAAAGACTAATAAAAGATATACAATCTCTCCATCATACCAGGGTGATTAACAGATTCTCAGTTAACTTTTTCTGCAGCCAGCAATAGACAGTATAGCACAGAGGCTAAAGCCCCAAATACATGCATTTAAAGGAAACTAGTGTAATGATTCCACCCCTCAGTGCATTTTAGGAAGCAGTTACTAACGGCTCAGTTGTCCCATCTGGTGCAGGGGCATGCTGAGCTTTCTGTTCAGTGATTGACAGCTCAGTTGTCCAGTCTGAGCAGTCTGTATTTTTATTGACAGCTCGGCCATCCAATCTGAGACTGGGAGGTGCTGAGCTCTAATCAGATTCTCCCTATTCTTTGATTAGTTAGCTATTTAATTGGGCTGTCAGTCCCAGGTAGCTGCCAGCCATAGCTTCAGCTCTTTGTAGCTTGTTTTCCCTGTGCCTAGTGCCTTGCTTGTAGATCTATTGTTGACTGACCTTGGCCCTTGTTCTGACCATCTGTTTGTCTACTCCCTTTTCTCTGATCCACTATCCTCATGATATTTTAACCTCGGACTGTTACCTGACTACACCTTTGTCTCTTCCCTCTGTTTATAATGTAGCCTCCTGGCTATTGACCTCAGACTCTTTGACTATTCCAACTCAAGGCTTGTCCATGAGAAGTGATTCAGCAACAAAGTCAGAAACTTTTAAAGCACCCCGATCATTAATATTAATATGTATCCGTTTAAAACATAATTCAGATGATCACTTTATGACCCCAAATTCCTGATTCAGAAGTGAGAAATCACGTTTTGAAGTTGTGTTTTGCGCTCATTAAAATTCCTGACAGGTATCCTTTCAGTAAAAAAAAAAAAGAAAGAAATTTGGTCTCAAAAGTGGACAACTCCTCTGATAAACCTTCATTGATCCAAGTAATGTTTCAAAAATTGATATTGAGCCAAAATATTGAATGAGTAAATAGGAGTGAAATATTTATCAATCTATGGAGTGCTGCTATGATTCAAACTAGCTTTCAAGTGAATATGTGAATATAAATATGGTGCCTAGTAAACAGCTAAATAATATAACTCCAGCTCTGAAAAGTTAACGTACTAGAACAAATGGCATATAAATTTTATTTTTTATCTAATAACTAGAAATGAGCAACAACATTCAAATTTGCCATTTCACGTGGATTTTCAGGTTTAATTTGATTTGCAACAAAGTTATTCTCTACAAATCGAATGTTCCTTATTATGCTTTTGGTCTCTCCAGCTTCCCATAGCAAATTAAATGCAATAATTAAAAAAAAAATACTCCCAGCAATTGTGATATTTTTTTTGTAATTTTTATTTTTCTATGCCCCATACAGGAAAAAAATGATACTGTTTTATAGTATACATAATCATAACACAACTATTTGATAAAATACATTTCTTCCTTTTCGCATCACATTCTGAGAGCCATTTTTTATTTTTCTGATCACAGAGCCGTATGTTTTCTTTATGGAGCAGCATGTAGTTTTTACTTGAATCATTTTGGAACACAAAGCGTTTTCTAATTACTTTTTAGCTCACCTTTTACAGATATTAGTTTACAGTGTTCACAGTGTGGGAAAAATAATGATATAGTGTTACAGCACATGTTGATACAGATGCCGTGATAACAAATATGTGCCATTTTTTAAGAACACTTCTTTTTTCAAAATGAAACATTTTTTATTGGGAAAACTGGAATTTTCAGGAAGACGTTTTGACTTTTTTAACATTTAGAACTTTTTTTTTTACTTACGTAGAGCAGTGCATTACTGTCAGCTAGCTGATTAGTCCTCACCTCTGATAGGCTGTAGTATATTGCAGTCCAGGAGATCATTGTCATGCAACTGTTTGCTGTAGCAACCAACATGACCAATCACCGTGTGGGAGTATCAATGGGCTGTCAGAGGGAGAACTCTCCCTCTGTCCAACTATTCATGTGCTGCTGCCCCTATTGACAGGAGCATTGAGGGTTTAAACTGCTAGAATAGGTGAGGACATTGATCTCATCAGTTTAGCAGGAACCTAGCTGTGTATATGAGTCGGGCTTCTGCAGTTAATCACACCATTGCAGAAGCTGTACCCTGGGGTCATAAAGACCTAATATCAGTCAAGCAGCACAAAGTGATGTGCTATTGACAGATATATAAGTCAAATAGATTTAAGGTGTTAGCATAGCATGCTGTTTAAAAAATTACTGCTGAAGAAAGTGCTAAACAGTACACTACTTTATCTGACTCTCATAATTACATTGACATGTAAAAGATTGGGCACCTCTAGACAAAATTACTGTTATTGTGAACAGTTAAGCAAGTTGAAGATGAAATGATCTCTAAAAGGTCTAAAGTTAAAGGGAACCTGTCACCCCCAAAATCGACGATGAGTTAAGCCCACCAGCACCAGGGGCTTATCTACAGCATTCTGTAATGCTGTAGATAAGCCCCCGATATATCCTGAAAGAGGAGAAAAAGAGGTTAGATTATACTCACCCAGGGGCAGTCCCGCTGCGGTGGGCGTCGCGGTCCGGTCCGGGGCCTCCCATCTTCTTACGATGACGTCCTCTTCTTGTCTTCACACTGCGGCTCTGGCGCAGGCGTACTTTGTCTGTCCTTTTGAGGGCAGAGCAAAGTACTGCAGTGCGCAGGCGCCAGGAAAGATCAGAGAGGCCCAGCGCCTGCACACTGCAGTACTTTGCTCTGCCCTCAACAGGGCAGACAAAGTATGCCTGCACTGGAGCCGGAGCATGAAGGCAAGAAGAGGACGTCATAGTAAGAAGATGGGAGGGCCCGGACCGCACCGCGATGCCCATCGAACCGGACCGCACCGGGACCGCCCCTGCGTGAGTATAATCTAACTTCTTTTTCTCATCTTTTAGGTTACATCGGGGGCTTCTCTACAGCATTACAGAATGCTGTAGACAAAGCTTCTGATGCTGGTGGGCTTAGCTCATCGTCGATTTTGGCGGTGACAGGTTCCCTTTAAAGATGAAAAATTTACTTTGTATTTTAGACAAAACAATATATATTGTCATTGTTTACATTTTAAAAATTACAGAAAGGAAAATAGGCTGATGGAAAAGTTTGAGCACCCTGCATGGTTCGAACTTAGTGGCACCCCTTTTTGAAAATTTCATGGCTTGTAATTGCTTTTTGTTGCTAGCTGAAAGTCTTTCAATTCTTATTTGAGTGATTTTCATTCATTCTTCTTTGGAAAATTCTTCCAGCTCCATGAGATTCCTGGGACGTGTTGCATGCGCTTCTATTTTGAGGTCTAGCCACAGATTATTAATGATGTTGTCACTCTCGTGCCCAGACTGGTTGGCGCGGGCATGTGGGGGGTGTCTCCACTGTGCCACAGACTAGACTACCCTGGAAGGGGCGTAACTAAGTAGCTTCCTTGGTATTCGCTGAAACCTCTGATAGTGAGGTCAGGCTTGAGCGGCAGGAAGATACCAGGTACCACTCCAGGGTGGTGTCTGGCTGTGGCTGCTGATCCCACTGGAGGAAACGGAGCATAGACAGGCAAGCGGGCACGGCTGGCACTCTGGCAGACAGGCGGGCACGGCTGGGACAATGGAAGGCAGGCGGGCATAGCTGATTCTCTGGCAGGACAAGAGGACTGAACTGGTACACTGGCAGGACCGGTAGGGACCGGTATAAAGGCTGATATGTGAGAACAGGTAGGAACCTGTTCAGACAGGAGTGTATATGATAACTGGTAGAGAAAGACCGCAAGGAGCAGAGCAAAGCAGAAAACAGGAGGAGGAGCCAAGAGCAGGAGGCGGAGTCAAGTACAGAAACGCAGGAGGCGGAACCAAGAGCAGGAGGCGGAACAAAGAGCAGGAGGCGGAGCCAAGAACAGAAAAGCAGGAGGCAGAGCTAAGAGCAGGAGACGTAGAAACGGAGCAAGGTAGAACCGCAAGGAGCGGAGCCGCAGAGCGTAGTCACAGAGTGTAGAGACAAAAGCAGGGCAAAGCCACAGAGTACAGACACAAGAGCAGAGCAAGTCAAGACACAGAGTGCAGAGCCAAGAGCAGAGCAAAGCAAGACAAAGAGTGAAGAGCCGAGAGCAGAGCAATGCAAGACACAGAGTGCAGAGCTGAGAGCAGAGCAGAGCAAGACAGAGAGTGCAGAGCCCAGAGCAGAGCAAGACACAGAGTGCAGAGTCGAGAGCAGAGAAAGACACAGAGTGCAGAGCCAAGAGCAGAGCAAGACACATAATGCAGAGCCGAGAGCAGAGCAAAGCAAGACACAGAGTGCAGAGCCGAGAGCAGAGCAAAGCAAGACAAAGAGTGCAGAGCCGAGAGCAGAGCAAAGCAAGACACAGAATGCAGAGCTGAGAGCAGAGCGGAGCAAGACACAGAGTGCAGAGCCGAGAGCAGAGCAAGACCCAGAATGCCGAGAGCAGAGCAAAGCAAGACAAAGAGTGCAGAGCCGAGAGCAGAGCAAAGCAAGGCACAGAATGCAGAGCCGAGAGCAGAGCAGATCAAGACACAGAGTGCAGAGCCGATAGCAGAGCAAGACAGAGTACAGAGCCAAGAGCAGAGCAGAGCAAGACACAGAGTGCAGAGCCGAGAGCAGAGCAAGACACAGAGTGCAGAGCCAAGAGCAGAGCAAAGCAAGACACAGAGTGCAGAGCCGAGAGCAGAGCAAAGCAAGACAAAGAGAGCAGAGCCGAGAGCAGAGCAAGACAGAGTGCAGAGCCAAGAGCAGAGCAAAGCAAGACAAAGAGTGCAGAGCCAAGAGCAGAGCAAAGCAAGACACAGAGTGCAGAGCTGAGAGTAGAGCAGATCAAGACAAAGAGTGCAGAGCCGAGAGCAGAGCAAGACACAGAGTGCAGAGCCAAGAGCAGAGCAAGACACAGAGTGCAGAGCCGAGAGCAGAGCAAGACACAGAGTGCAGAGCTAAGAGCAGAGCAAGACACAGAGTGCAGAGCCGAGAACAGAGCAGAGCAAGACACAGAGTGCAGAGCCGAGAGCAGAGCAAAGCAAGACAAAGAGTGCAGAGCCGAGAGCAGAGCAAGGCAAGACACAGAGTGCAGAGCCGAGAGCAGAGCAAGACACAGAGTGCAGAGCCGAGAGCAGAGCAAGACACAGAGTGCAGAGCCAAGAGCAGAGCAAAGCATGACATAGAGTGCAGAGCCGAGAGCAGAGCAAAGCAAGACACAGAGTGCAGAGCCGAGAGCAGAGCAGAGCAAGACACAGAGTGCAGAGCTTAGAGCAGAGAAACACAGAGTGCAGAGCCGAGAGCAGAGCAAGACAGAGTGCAGAGCCAAGAGCAGAGCAGAGCAAGACACAGAGTACAGAGACGAGAGCAGAGCAAGACACAGAGTGCAGAGCCGAGAGCAGAGCAAGACACAGAGTGCAGAGCCGAGAGCAGAGCAAAGCAAGACACAGAGTGCAGAGCCGAGAGCAGAGCAAAGCAAGACACAGAGTGCAGAGCCGAGAGCAGAGCAGAGCAAGACACAGAGTGCAGAGCTTAGAGCAGAGAAAGACAGAGTGCAGAGCCAAGAGCAGAGCAAGACACAGAGTACAGAGACGAGAGCAGAGCAAGACACAGAGTGCAGAGCCGAGAGCAGAGCAAGACACAGAGTGCAGAGCCAAGAGCAGAGCAAAGCAAGACATAGAGTGCAGAGCCGAGAGCAGAGCAAGACACAGAGTGCAGAGCCGAGAGCAGAGCAAGACACAGAGTGCAGAGCCGGGTTGTTACAGTACCCCCCTTTACAGCTTCTTTTCTTCAAGCTCACCAGGATGATTTGCAGAAGAAGAATAGGTCCACACATATACCAGGCCATCATAACATCTTCAGGGTAGAATAAGGCAGGCGGGTCACCAGGAATCTCAGAAAACAAAGTCTCTTGGTGCTCAACAGGGTTAGCTTCCACAATGAGCTGGACCACCTCCTCCAGGTATTATTGAAATCCACCGCACTCCCTGTGTGGAATATCTTAGAAACAAAAGGTTTTTTTGAAATTTGCTAATTTATTCAAGTGAAAAACAGAAAATCAAATGTGACAGATCAAATAGTAGGCGACTGAGTGATTGATGTTTCGACCCTCCCGGGTCTTACTCTAAAGTCGCACTTAATCCAGGATTTATGAGTGGCTCTTATGGTAATGAGGATGTTATCCCTGTAGTGTCAAGGGGCAGGTACAGTCTTTTTGATACCAAGTATGGCCTGATAGTTGATTTTTCTCTGAGTATGACCTTGCTGAGGAATAGCAGCGGTGTATCAGCGTCTTGCTGCTGTTTGCATACGCGATTCAAATAGAAAGTTGGTATGTCACTGGAGACAACCTTTTTTGCAGGTGCCAATGTATCAGCCTTAAATTGCTGGTAAGTTGTATGTGGTTTAATGGATTTGCCAGTTCTGGATAAAGCCTTCCCACAGGACGCAGGAGCGCTATCCCCCATCCACTAAGGGTACTAAGCCTACATGTCCACCAGCAAGACGCAGATGCGCCGCTGTTACCCCACTACAAGGCTTTATCCAGAACTGGCAAATCCATTAAACCACATACAACTTACCTGCCCCTGGATTAAGTGCGACTTTAGAGTAAGACCCGGGAGGGTCGAAACGTCAATCACTCAGTCGCTTATACTGCCTACTATTTGATCTGTCACATTTGATTTTCTGTTTTTCACTTGAATAAATTAGCAAATTTCAAAAAAACCTTTTGTTTCTAAGATATTCCACACAGGGAGTGCGGTGGATTTCAATAATACTGATACTAGACCTTACGGTCTGTCTCACCAGCACCCCGATCTAAATTTAGAGTGCAGGCCAAATTATATTTACATTTATACCTCCTCCAGGTAGATAGGTAACTGGGACTTGAATGCTGCTGTCTTGACATCTTCACCAGCTGGACACTTGGAAACTGGAAACCCTCCCACGGGGTTCAACTTTTGACCGACAGGTAGCAGAGATATTCTTGGATACTGAACACAGGAAAAGTCATTGGAGATGAGTGTGGAGAACAACACCTCCACCAGTTCAGGGCAAAATTGAGGAGAATAAACTTCTGTTTTGAAATCTGCACTAGCCGACCACACGGAAGCTGAGGGAACTCTCATCGGATTCATCTTTTGCCTGTTATCCAGTAAAAATGTTTCAAGTAACAGAGATGTTCCAGGGTACTGTTTACAAGAAAAGACACTGGAGTTGAGTGAAGGGAACGTCACCTCCATCGGGTCAGAGGGAAGCTGAGGTGAGTAAATTTCTGTTTCACCAACCGGTCACAAGGATGCTGAAGGTATCCACATAGGAACCATCTTCTGCCCGTTATCCAGAAGAAATAGTCCAAGCGGTGGGGATGTTCCTGATAACAGATTGCTGGTATATTCGCTGGAGATGTGTGGAGAGATTGTCACCGCTTCCCCATCTTTGGTGATGTTACTACATCTTGACTCGATGACTAGCAGACCAGCTGAAGAAGATGACACTGCTGACTGTCTTTGATGCATGGGGCCCAGACACTTCTCAAGACTGGGTAAATTCAAACGAAGCACTTTACTGGAACTCTTGACCAGAGCGGGTGGTAGAGTCCTTTGGCTCAGAATGACCTATGGGCATAACAGACAGCATACGGAAAGCAAACTTCTTTGTGTAGTTCTCCAACTTGGAGCTGTAGTTGTCCTTGCAGGACTCGACTGCTCTTTAGCAGGGCTTGGCTATTATCAGACAATGCCCACACCGGGTTCTGGAGCTATAGGACGGATATCATACACTGACTCCGTATGGCTGGTGGTTTAAACACACCAAAGCTCCCAGAAGGCAGAGAAACAGTCATTAACTTTGGTGGGGAGGACGTACTCTCACAAGTAGCAGCCTCTCCTACTGGCCCAGGGTTTTGGAGTACAGGCTTCACAGGGCAGAGACCATCTGAATGTTCTTTACAACCATAGCTATACCGTATTTCAATCTCAGCACAAGATTCAGGCTGAAGATTTGCACCCCCTCTTATTAGACCCCTTGGATCTTGCTCAGGTGGCTGCTTTGGCAGGTTGTGGAAAAGGTGAGTCTTGGACGGTCATGGACGGAACAGATGGTTTAACCACAGGTTTCTTTCATCTGTACCGTCCCTGTGAGATTGGAGGGGAAGACTTTTTAGGAGACGCAGAAGTAGGCACATCAAAGACCGCCAGGAAGGCCTCCAAGTCCGTGATGATGGGATCCCCTGCCTCAAAGAGTGGGTTGATCCATTCCAAAGCATCTACTACTAGGTAGGAAATTATGTATCCCACCTTGAAAAGATCAGAGGGGAAATCGGAAGTATACCATTCAAAGTTCAGCATACACTGCTCCAGGAACACACAGCACAGTTTTGGATCCTCACAGTACCTTAGTGGATCCGCAGGAGCTTGCTTTTTGAAGGCTAGAAGTAGATTATAGATAACATCAGAAACAATGATTGGTGCATCTTTCTCCGAGAGCGAAAGGACTTGGGACTCAGCGGGAACCATGGCCTGCGCAAACTGTCATGCTCGCGCCCAGACTGGTTGGCGTGGGCGTGCGGGGGTTTGGCCCCACTGTGTAACAGACCAGACTACCCTGGAAGGGGCGTAACTAAGTAGCTTCCTTGGTATTCGCTGGAGCTGCTGATGGTGCGATCAGGCTTGCGAGGCAGGAAGCTACCAGGTACCCCTCCAGGGTGGTGTCTGGCTGTGGCTGCTGATCCCACCGGAGGAAACGGAACATAGACAGGCAAGCGGGCATGGCTGGCACTTAGGCAGATGGGCGGGCATGGCTGGGACAATGGCAGGTGTTATGATCTGGTGGCCTAAGAGCAGCATGAGACGTACTCTGGAGAAGGTGGTACCTGTACTGACCGCAGATCCTGAACTTAACACCGCAACTAGAAGTAGCCGTGGAATGTACCTAGCGCTCCCTAGACATCTCGACACAGCCGGAGGACTAATTACCCCTAGAGATAGAAAAGGGAAAACTATCTTGCCTCAGAGAAAATCCCCAAAGGATAGACAGCCCCCCACAAATATTGACTGTGAGAGGAGAGGGAAAAAACATACACAGACTGAAATGAGAATTTAGCAAAGGAGGCCACTTCTAGCTAAATAGAAAGGATAGGACAGAGTACTATGCGGTCAGTATTAAAACACTAGAAAATATCCACCACAGAAAATACAAAATCTCCACAGCTAACTAAAGATATGGAGGGTATATCTGCATCTCCAGAGATACCAGCTTGGCTAAACAAATCCTTATACAGAGCAAGCTGGACAAGAAAAAAAACATGGAAAAGAACTGAACAATAAGGCCACAGCATGTGGACAGCAAAAATCAAGGCCAGAACGTATCTTTGTTGAAATGAACTGCAAAGCTGAAGAGACCAGGCAGGGATGTGAATCCTCCAGGAACAACGGACAACTGGCACTGACTAAAGGGTGAAGCAAGACTAAATAGCCCAGTCAAAATTGCAAAAAGTGAACACACCTGATAAATGCTGCGATTCAGAGACAGCAGCGCTACAACTTACAACCACCGGAGGGAGCCCAAGAGCAGAATTCACAACAGTACCCCCCCTTGAGGAGGGGTCACCGAACCCTCACCAGAGCCCCCAGGCCGATCCGGACGAGCCAAATGAAAGGCACGAACCAAATCATCAGCATGAACATCGGAGGCAACAACCCAAGAATTATCCTCCTGGCCATAACCCTTCCATTTGACAAGATACTGAAGCTTCCGCCTCGAAAAACGAGAATCCAAAATCTTCTCAGCCACATACTCCAACTCCCCATCAATCAACACCGGGGCAGGAGGATCAACAGAGGGAACAACGGGCACCACATATTTCCGCAACAAAGATCTATGAAAAACATTATGGATGGAAAAAGAGGCTGGAAGGGCCAAACGAAAAGACACTGGATTGATAATCTCAGAAATCCTATAAGGGCCAATAAACCGAGACTTAAACTTAGGGGAAGAAACCTTCATAGGGACATGACGGGAAGACAACCAGACCAAATCCCCAACCCGAAGCCGGGAAACAACACACCGACGACGGTTAGCAAAACGCTGAGCCCCCTCCTGAGACAACACCAAATTGTCAACAACATGAGCCCAAATTTGCTGCAACCTGACAACCACAGAGTCCACCCCAGGACAATCAGAAGGCTCAACCTGCCCCGAAGAAAAACGAGGATGAAAACCAGAGTTACAAAAGAAGGGTGAAACCAAGGTAGCAGAACTAGCCCGATTATTAAGGGCAAACTCGGCCAATGGCAAGAAAGCCACCCAATCATCTGAAAAAATCAAAATATCATCCAAATATACAATCATGAATTTATCAAGATAATTCCGAAATATATCATGCATGAAGGACTGAAACACAGATGGAGCATTAGAGAGTCCGAATGGCATCACAAGGTATTCAAAATGGCCTTCGGGCGTATTAAACGCAGTTTTCCATTCGTCACCCTGCTTAATACGAACAAGATTATATGCCCCTCGAAGGTCAATCTTAGTAAACCAACTAGCCCCCTTAATCCTAACAAACAGATCAGAAAGCAAAGGCAAAGGGTATTGGAATTTGACCGTGATCTTATTCAAGAGGCGATAATCAATACAGGGTCTCAAGGAGCCATCTTTTTTGGCAACAAAAAAAAAACCTGCTCCCAATGGTGAAGAAGATGGCCGAATATGCCCCTTCTCCAAGGACTCCTTAACATAGCTCCGCATGGCGGTATGTTCTGGCACAGACAGGTTGAAAAGTCAGCCCTTAGGGAACTTACAGCCTGGAATCAAGTCAATAGCACAATCACAGTCCCTATGCGGTGGAAGGGAACTGGACTTGGGCTCATTGAATACATCCTGGAAATCTGACAAAAATTCAGGAATTTCAGAAGAGGGGGAGGAGGCAATTGACATCAAAGGAACGTCACCATGAACCTCCTGACAACCCCAACTAGTCACAGACATAGATTTCCAATCTAATACCGGATTATGCACCTGTAACCATGGGAAACCCAGCACAATAGCATCATGCAAATTATGCAACACCAGAAAACGACAATCTTCCTGATGGGCTGGCGCCATGCACATGGTCAGCTGTGTCCAAAACTGAGGTTTATTTTTAGCCAACGGTGTAGCATCAATGCCCCTCAAAGGAATAGGACTCTGCAAAGGCTGCAAGGGGAAACCACAATGTCTGGCAAATTCTAAGTCCATTAAGTTTAGAGCGGCGCCTGAATCCACAAATGCCATGACAGAAAATGACGATAATGAGCAGATCAGGGTCACAGATAACAGAAATTTAGGTTGTACAGTACTGATGGTAACAGAACTAGCGATTCTCTTGGTACGCTTAGGGCAATCAGAAATAACATGAGCAGAATCGCCGCAGTAAAAATACAACCTATTCTGACGTCTGAATCCTTGTCGTTCAGCTCTAGACACAATCCTATCACACTGCATAGGCTCAGGACTCCGCTCGGAAGACAATGCCATAGTGTGCACAACTCTGCGCTCGTGCAAGCGCCGATCAATCTGAATGGCCAGAGACATAGAATCACTCAGACCAGCAGGCGTGGGGAACCCCACCATAACATCTTTAACGGATTCAGAAAGACCCTTTCTGAAGATTGCCACCAAGGCATCCTCATTCCATTTAGTCAGTGCAGACCATTTTCTAAACTTCTGGCAATATGATTCTGCCGCTTCTTGACCCTGAGACAGGGCCAACAAGGTCTTCTCAGCATGATCCACTGAATTAGGTTCGTCATACAATAACCCAAGCGCCTGAAAAAAAGTGTCTACATTAAGCAACGCCGGATTCCCAGGTTCCAGGGAAAATGCCCAATCCTGGGGGTCAACACGCAGCAGAGATATAATAATTTTAACCTGCTGGATGGGATCACCAGAGGAACGGGGTTTCAGAGCAAAAAACAGTTTACAGTTATTTTTAAAGCTCAGAAATTTGGACCTATCCCCAAAAAACAAATCAGGAGTTGGAATTCTAGGCTCTAAAACCGGAGTCTGAACGATATAATCGGAAATACCCTGTACTCTAGCAGCAAGTTGATCCACACGAGAAGCCAATCCCTGAACATCCATACCAGCGCCGAACTCCTGAGCCACCCAGAGGTAAAGAGGGAAGAAAAAAAAAAAAAAAACACAACAGACTACAGAAAAAAAAATGGCTCAGCACTTTCCTTCCCTTCTTCTGAGATGTGGTTAACTCATTGTTGGCCAGTTGTACTGTTATGATCTGGTGGCCTAAGAGCAGCATGAGACATACTCTGGAGAAGGTGGTACCTGTACTGACCGCAGACCCTGAACTTAACACCGCAACTAGAAGTAGCCGTGGAATGTACCTAGCGCTCCCTAGACATCTCGACACAGCCGGAGGACTAATTACCCCTAGAGATAGAAAAGGGAAAACTATCTTGCCTTAGAGAAAATCCCCAAAGGATAGACAGCCCCCCACAAATATTGAATGTGAGAGGAGAGGGAAAAAACATACACAGACTGAAATGAGAATTTAGCAAAGGAGGCCACTTCTAGCTAAATAGAAAGGATAGGACAGAGTACTATGCGGTCAGTATTAAAACACTAGAAAATATCCACCACAGAAAATACAAAATCTCCACAGCTAACTAAAGATATGGAGGGTATATCTGCATCTCCAGAGATACCAGCTTGGCTAAACAAATCCTTATACAGAGCAAGCTGGACAAGAAAAAAAACATGGAAAAGAACTGAACAATAAGGCCACAGCATGTGGACAGCAAAAACCAAGGCCAGAACGTATCTTTGTTGAAATGAACTGCAAAGCAGAAGAGACCAGGTAGGGATGTGTATCCTCCAGGAACAATGGACAACTGGCACTGACTAAAGGGTGAAGTAAGACTAAATAGCCCAGTCAAAATTGCAAAAAGTGAACATACCTGATAAATGCTGTGATTCAGAGACAGCAGCGCTACCACTTACAACCACCGGAGGGAGCCCAAGAGCAGAATTCACAACAGGCAGGCAGGCGGGCACGGCTGATGCTCTGGCAGGACAAGAGGACTGAACTGGTAAACTGGCAGGACCGATAGGGACTGGTATACAGGCAGATATGTGAGAACAGGTAGGAACCTGTTCAGACAGGAGGGTATATGAGAACCGGTAGAGAAAGACCGCAAGGAGCGGAGCAAAGCAGAAAAACAGGAGGAGGAGCAGGAGGCAGAGTCAAGTTCAGAAACGCAGGAGGCAAAGCCAAGTACAGAAACACAGGAGGCGGAGCCAAGAAAAGGAGGCAGAGCCAAGTACAGAAACGTAGGAGGGGGAGCCAAAAGCAGAAGGTGGAGCCAAGTACAGGAAAGCAGGAGACGGAGCTAAGAGCTGAAGGCGTAGAAATGGAGCAAGGTAGAACCGCAAGGAGAGGAGTCATAGAGTGCAGAGAAAAGAGCAGGGCAAAGCCACAGAGTACAGAGATAAGAGCAGAACAAGTCAAGACACAGAGTGCAGAGCAGAGCAAGACACAGAGAGCAGAGCTGAGAGCAGAGCAAGACACAGAGTGCAGAGCCAAGAGCAGAGCAAGACACAGAGTGCAGAGCCGAGAGCAGAGCAAGACACTGAGTGCAGAGCCGAGAGCAGAGCAAAGCAAGACACAGAATGCAGAGCCGAGAGCAGAGCAAAGCAAGACACAAAGTGCACAGCAGAGAAAGCAAACAAGACAGGGATATAAATGGACACAGGATCAGGACCAGACTAAGACAGAGTCAGGAACGGGACAAGGCACAGAGACACGTACACAGGCCAGGGTACGACGCCCCACTGGGTGGCTGCACAAGGACACAGGCCAAGGTACAAAGCCCCACTGGGTGGCAAATACAGGGCACAGGCCAGGGTACAATGCCCCACTGGGCGGCAAACACAGGACACAGGCCAGGGTACAACGCCCCACTGGGTGGCAAACACAGGACACAGACCAGGGTACAACACCCCACTGGGTGGCAGACACAAGAGTAACAGACAGGACCTGGCACCTCAGCAGCAAAGAACTGACTGAGGGAGTAAGTTGCACAGGCCCCCACCAATGGGTGGGGAAGTCTTAAATACAGGAAGCCTCATGGCAATTGGTCCGGGACACCTTAGCAATGTGCACACAGTCTCAATAAGACACAGGAACTGCTGGCACCGCCCCCCTATGCACACAGTGAGCATGCACAGAGCAAGCACCAGACATGAGGAACACAGCATGGAGCTGGCAGCAGAGAGAACTCACAACATGGCCCAGAGAAGTAAGTGAGTTTGTGTGTAATGCAGGTGGGGGATGGGAGGCCATGCAGCTATGCCAGCAAGGTTGCTACAGATGTTCAGATCAGGTGACTGTGAGGGCCATTGTAAAACCTTCAGCTTACACATTTTGAGGTAGACTATTGTGGATTTTGACATGTGTTTAGGATCATTATCCTAATTGTTTGTAGAAGCCATCCTCTTTTTAACGTCAGCTTTTTACAGATGGTGTTATGGTTGCAGCAAGAATGTGTTCAAATTTCATTGAATCCATTCTTCCTGCTACCTGTGTGTCACGGATCCCACCGCGCTGCCACCAATTTGTCACAGATCCCACCCATGCTGCCACCAATTTGTTACGTACCCACTTCTCAGCATGTGACTTGGGGTTGCGCCTGCAAGGGTTAATCTATCTCCCCTCTCTCAGTCCAGCATTCAACCTTTGTCCTATGCTGTAGTGGGAGCATAAATCACACACCGACCCAGGGCACACACCCACTCATACACACTGCCACCACTCACCAAACACACGAGCGATGAGTCCCAGAAATATTACTACTACTGTCTGACAATCATGAGGATCAAATACTTTAAGGCTATGGATTCTTTAGAACATAAAAGGTTCAACTTGTTAAAGTTTTATGCTTTAATATAAAAAGATACAGTGCTTACAATAAAGAAAAAGGTTTAAAACTATGGTGATAAAAAGACATAGAAATATGCAAAACAGTTATAAAATAAACAGGAGAAAACTTACAGAAATAACTAACTTTGTAGTCTGGTTTCTGCTCCCTAAGGGGGGTGAATATGGACTGGAATACATCAGCTAGGCTGCCCCTCAATCTGTGAACACGATTCTATGTATACAGGCCTGATTTATAGAGTCACCCTGGAGGTAAGATTCTAGACCAGCTTCTCAGGTTAATATTATAATTGCTTGTTTTTTTATTGGCCCATGGCCACTCCACCAATGAATATATTATTTTCGCTGAAATTCTTGGTGTAAAGTTTCCCACAGACAGATAGTGTCAGGCTGTAATTGACATCTCTCTTCAAAAGAGCTAGAAGGTGTGAAATGTTTCCCCTTTTTCCTGGTTCCCAGCAGACCCCTGTCAAGATTGGAGACAGTAGACTGCTTGCTCAGGATACCATATGTTGTGACCTTTGTGAGACCTGCAGTTTCAGGGCAGATGTTAAACTACTGCTGGTCACTCATATAAACCTATACATATTTCACTACATACATATATACCTACACATATTTCATCGCACTGTGAAATATTTCCTGTGCCATTCGCTGCATCAGAACCCCAAATTTTGATTGATCCACCCCCATGCTTAATGATTGGCGATAAGTTATTTTACTGAAATCCTGTGCCCTTTTTTCTTCATGCATACCTTTGATCATTGTCGCCAGAGAGTTTTATTTTAACCTCATCGGACCACAGGACTTGTTTCCAAAATGCTTCCGGCTCACTTAGTTGTTCTTCTGCATGCTTCTGAAGCTGATTTTTTTTACGTTGAGGATGCCGAAGAGGTTTTCTTCTGATGATTCTTCCATGAAAGCCATATTTTTGCAGTTGCGTCTGAACAGTAGAACAATGTACCACAACTCCAGAGTTTGCTAAATCTTTCTGAAGGTCGTTTGCAGTCCGGTGGGGGTTCTGATTTGCTTCTTTAGCAATCCTACAAGCAGCTATCACTGAAATGATGCTTGGTATTCCAGAGTTTATCTAGACCTCCACTGTTAACTGTCATTTCTTAATTACATTTTGAATTGAGGAAAGGGCAAATTTTAAACATTTTGCTTTCTTATTGTAGCCTTCTCTTGCTTTGTGGGCCTCCAAGATTTTAGGATTTGGAAGGAATGTGTTTCACATGCTGAGCATCAGATAGTGCAAGGTCAGTAATTAAAAAAAATAGCAGAATAGACAGGGAGTAATCTAACAGTACCTTACAAAATGTAATAGAGTGGCGGAGTTATCTTCTATTATTATAGAAGGGAATGCCGTCAGCAATAAATAGAGGTTATAGGAGCGATTCGTCAAAGCTTTTACACCAGAAAACTGTAGTAAAGTGTTTTGAAAAGACACATTATTATGCAACATGAAGCAGCGCGAAAATGTTCTGGCATTTGGATTTTTCAAGCTAGTTTGAAGCAGGTCTGCTACAAAATTGGTGGAACAGGGTTGGGAAGGGCCATCAAATTCTGCAAAAGTGCCAGTGTTTCTACACCAGACCAATGACTAGAGAAGCAGCAGTGGTGAAGTGCACTAAGTGCACCCCATTGGGAATATGCATCAAATTAATTAAGTATGCAAATTGCCTCTTCAGAGAGAAAGAGGACTTGAACTCTACTTCCATTTATTAGAAGTAGCAATCCTACAAGTCAATAACAACTTTTAGGATTTTTACTTCCAATAGGCGGCATTGTAGTTCAAGCCCTCATCCTATCTGAAGAGGAAATTTGCACATTTAATTTCCCAGAGGAGCATTGCAGGGCTTGTAAGCCTCCTCACACTGGCATGCTAAACCTGGACATCACTCTCCACAAGAAGAAATATTACCCCTTAGATTCAAATTCATTAAGTGGTACGTAATGAATTTGGCACATCATACTCCATGTGAAATACCAGTCTTAGTGAGTCGACGAGAGAGAAAAGATGGATCATGGGAACAATCCATCATGTTGGTAGTTTCATCCAGAGCATGCCATGGTAGTATCAAAACAAAAGTGCCTCCCAGAACTAGGCAAGATTAAAAATGTACAAAAATATTAGCGTATGAACTATAGTGGCATTATCTAGAGATGATTCATGCATTTGTTATATGCCTGGAAGAAAATTTTTAATGGAGTCCACAATGCACCAATGCTATTGTACAGCAGATGATGCCTGTCTCATGGCTTCTGGCAAGCCAATAAGCAGATGTTAACATAAGCTAAAATCAGACATAAAAAACAAAAATATAAACTTTGGAAATGGAATTGTTACGATAAATAGTGGATCTTGGAGTTTGATTAAGATTCCGGAGGTGTCTGTTATATAATAGATTTATGCTATACTGGAAAGTGTATATTAACCTTCAAGAACGACAACGCCAAACGATTGTTTCTTTTTTTTTTTTATACTTTTATTTTCTCACCTAAAAACAGCTGAGAAAAACATCTGCCTACAATGTCTTCATCTTTTCCTTCCATCAGTCTTTACAGCAGTTATTCCTTGGACACTTGGGGAACCATACAGATGAGACTATTACAAATCAATGACATAACAGGAGATTCCGAGTGGATAATTACTGTTTCCTCCCTGCATTACTTCAATCTCTCAGCATGTTAATAGGCATTAGGACATTTTGTGCACATATTCCTAAACTACACATTTTACAGCATTTATAGTAGTACTTCACCTTCTTCCGTCTCATCCTCTCTGGCTTAATTGCTGTGTGAACTATAGGAGCCAACAACTCTGCAGGAGTTTTAAAGCTCATTCATAAGAGTGTGCCCCTCCTGCATGAGCGGAATAATAACATGACATTACTGGAGCCTCTCTCCACATACAATACACAGCTGTCCCTACCACACCCTTCCTCTCACTGAACATGTGGCTATATTGCTTGTTTAGATAGGCATGCTGAGCTGTAGCATCATACTGTACTTTGTCTTGTAGCCAGCAAAAACAAGCTACTTGTAATAAGCTGCTCTCTAAAGCAATATCCAAATCGAAAAAGCTATAGGTAGGTTACACTATATGGAATTTTTTAACTTGACTTCTCATGCAATAGTATGTCACTGTAAATCAGGGTTAGCATCAGGTATAGACATATTGCTAGAAAAAATGTTTCACATGATGGTAAACCAAAGACCAGTATCCAGTCCAGTGCCACCAGAAGACCATCTTTTAATAACATGACCTTTACAACTTGAGGTGAGGATCAGGGAAGTTCAATCCTCCATCATGCACTTTTTTGTAATGCTAATTTCTATTTATCTCCATTTCAGGATATTTATACATAAAAAAGAATTTATAGCTGTGAAAATGTTGGGATCAATCCAAATTGGACTATTTAACATTATATATAAAAGTTGTAGAAGTAAAATGGACTTCATCAAAGCCACTGGCCTACTAGAAAAAGAAAGGGTGTTGTGAGATCTTCACATTTTCTCTAAACTACTAGAAGCCTTATCTTAAGGTATTCCAATTCTTTTCACTTTTATAATTTGTAATTAGAGCTTTAATGCCCTATAGATTGGGGAGGATCCATGTTCTTACCAGTTGCTCTAAAAGCTTGTCAGACTTGCTCAGGGGAAAAAATTTCCTAAGCGTGTGCACAGAACATCCTATAGGGCAAATAGATATTCTACTAACGCACCACTACAGAGTTCTTTTTATTTCAGCACTTGAGAGGTGCCACTAATAGAACATTCTATAGGGCAAATAGATATTCTACTAACGCACCACTACAGAGTTCTTTTTATTTCAGCACTCGAGAGGTGCCACTAATAGAACATTCTATAGGGCAAATAGATATTCTACTAACGCACCACTACAGAGTTCTTTTTATTTCAGCACTCGAGAGGTGCCACTAATAGAACATTCTATAGGGCAAATAGATATTCTACTAACGCACCACTACAGAGTTCTTTTTATTTCAGTACTGGAGAGGTGCCACTAATGTAAACTGTCTGTCTCTAGTCTTGTACTTACCACCCGCTGTCTTCAGTTCTTCCCGGCGCCTCTTCGGTCCTACACAGCAATCTTGTGACTGCAGCTATTGACTGACTAGAAGTCAGAGGTAACAGTCACAAGCTCTCAATGTAAGTCTATGGTCACAACAAACTGGTGAAGACTGACAGGAGTGGCACTGGGAATACCTGAAGACAGAAGTTAGTAAGCATGAGACTAAGCAGAGAAAACTTAGATTAGTAGCACCCTTCCAGTGCTGAAATAAAAAAAGCTGGAGTGCTGCTTTATTTCCCACTATTTTCTCCAGCAACAAACATGGTGAAAATTTTTGATTGATAACAATGGATGATTTGGCATCTTTCATATTCAAAAATATAATAAAAGTGGCCTCCAAACAGCTAGATAACTTCCCCAGGATTTTCTTATTATTATGCAACATGTGTGTTCCCTCTCTACATAATTAGAGTATAGATCCCATCTACTGAGTTGATAGCACCTCGACAGCATACTTTCTGTCAGGCCAGGTAATGCTGTCTTTTACATTCTGGTATTGCATCAGTGAAAGAGGCTAGCGCAGCAGCATGATCCTGTGTGAGGTAAGGCTACATTGACTTATTGCCATCCTGTTCCTTTTTTTGCTGTGATGAATTTCGAAAACTGAATAAAAAAACTGCAGTTCTACCATGATCATGTGAGGGTGAGCCAGGGCCGTATTCATAGCCGAGGATTGCAGTATATCAGTGCCCTGGCTTCCCATCACATATATACAGTGTCCATTGCTCTGCATACCTGTGCCTTTTCTCACAGCGCGGTCAGGGTCTTCTCTGCGTTGCTGGAAGCTTTCTGTAATTGGTTTCACATGAATTGAGACACAGTCCATTGCAACTTTAAACTGAACAACTTTACTGGCTTCAGGACACAGCACATCCATATTCATCACAGCATCATCAACAGGCTCCATTATGCACACTTCTTCCTCATTCCATGTACTCTTCTCCCTGTCACACAGCACGTGCTCGAGACGAACCGTGTCATACGGTTCCTCAGCGTCCTCCCTGTCCAGAATTTTTTTGCTTGAGAGGTCCCTCAGCCGTTTTGCCCCGGATCTGAGGGCATCTGCCCATGCTATAACCTGCCACATGGTGAGCGACCTGCCCGTCTATAATGCCTTGTTATTCTTTTCAGCTCCAGTTCTCACTAAACGCTGTCACTGCTGCTGTTCTGCTATTTTTCTGGCCTGCTGCTAGTCTGGTCTGCTGGCCCTGGATGGCTGGGCTTCTTTCTTGGCAATGTTAAGCAGCTACTGTGTTGTCCTGGGCATTAAGCCCGTCTGGACTGTCAGGGCACTTAGGCCCTGCAGAGCTGTTCAGCTCCCAGGCTACACTGAGCTAAAAACAGGAAGCTCTCTAACTTATCCCACAGTGGCCTCTCCTATAGTAAACTATGTACAGAGTATGAACTAACTAGAGTCTGTCAGCACTCCATCTTGAGGACTACAGGGGTACTGCACTTTACCTATGTAAAACTATTATACATAGCAAGACAAGTATAAACATTTATACAAATTTAGGCAAAGGGGATATTAACACAAAAAGAAGGTAGTAGAGTATTACATGGTCCCAGTACACCCCTTACAATCACAGCAAACAAAATGCAGTCTAATACTATCACCGAAATACTTCCATCATACCCAGCATTCCAGTCATGCAGTTGTGTTTTCATCTTTCACTCATAATGCAATATCAGAATGGAGAACACAGTGAACTAAACAACACAGTGCCGAATGGAGACTACGAGTCAGAGCATTATGTCCCTTGGTGCCGCCTTTTCCGCTAACAGAATCTATACTCCAATTTCATAAACAGCAGGATCAATGCTGCATAACTATAGGAAAAGACTGGAGAATGCAAGGCATTTGGAAGCCATTTAGATCATATTTTTGAACAGGAATGAAGCGAAATTGCTTAAAGAAGTTGTCCAGTATTTTTATATTGCTGGCCTATTCTTAGTGAATAATAAAATAACAGACCAATCACCATCTGTCTGCTGGTTCCTATACCTTGTGACTTAATTTAATGCTGTGTCTGGAGGTTTTATGACTCCTCCCCTACTTTTCTTCACTTAGCAACCATGGTGGCTAAGGTCTGTTTCACAGATTCCCTGCCAGTGCTGTTTTGCCACCCACTGTTCAGTATCTGCTTTCCTTTCCTTCCCCAAAAGGGAAAGGGCAATTACAGGAGTGTCAATAAAAGACAAAAAGAAGGACATGTCTGTATTAAGGTCCAATAGGCTTTTCAGGCACTGTACTGCACATGACCAGTTGACTTTAGAGCAGAAATGTGATACACAAGCAACACTGGCATGATCATAGTAATGCAAGACGCAACACCAAATAGGGATATCTCTGCTTTGAGAATTTATTAAGAAAGTTGATAGAACTGACATTGAGGACTACTTGAAGGGCAAAAAGAGGAAAAAAGGCCCACCTCTTTAGACTTTTCACCCCAGGCGTTTTTCAAATTTTCATTTTCTCCTCCCCTTCCTCCAAGAGCCATAACTTTTTTATTTTTCCAGCTGTATGTGAACTTGTTTTTTTTTTGCAGGATGAGTTGTACTTTTGTATTATACCAGTCATTCTGCCACATAGTGTACTGGAAAACAATTTCAAGGAGGGTGAAATTGTAAAAAAGTGCATTTCCACAATGGTTTTTGGGGTATTTAATTTACCATGTTCAATATATGGTAACACTGAACTGGCAATATGATTTCCCAGGTCAGTATGAGGACGTAGATATCAAACGTCTAGCTTTTATTTTTATTTACCGTAAGTGGTGAAAAAAAATGTAGACATTTGTCAAAAAAACTTTTTGCTTTTGTAACCATTTCTCGAGACCCATAGCGTTTTCATTTTTTTAGATCTGGGGCTGTGTGAAAGCTTATTTTTTGAGCCCTGAGCTGACATCTTTACTGATACCATTTTGAGGTAGATACGATGTTTTGATGTTGTGGCAACTAAAAAACGTAAATCTGATGTACTGATTTTTTTTCTCGTTATCAATTGGAATAAATCATTTTATATTTTGAAAGATCGAACATTTCTGAAAATGGTGATACCAAATATGTGTATTTTTTATTGCTTTATTTTTAATGGTATAAAAGGGGGGTGATTTCATCTTTTGTGCTTTTTTGTTTTTTTTTAAACTTTTTTTATTTTTTACTGTCTTCAATAGGGCTGGCGTTCACAGGAGGATAGTTATGACAGACACAGGGGTCTTCGGCATACCCTCAGCTGTTATGTGAATCCATCGGCACCCACGCTATTGCATGAAAGGCATGCAAATGAGCAGGATCAATGATGAGCTTTGTTCCTGTGCATGTTAAATGCCACTGCCAGTGACTTAACAGTTGCGGGTGTTGCTCTGATCCACCTGCGACTGTTAGAGGCACTTGATGGCTAATTAAATCATCCATCAAGTGAGGAGAAAAATGCTGGCTCAGTGTGTGAGCCTGCATGATGACGTATGATGTATATACATGCCATCGGTGGTAAAGGGGCTAAATGTGTTAATAATGGAACTAGTCAGTAAAGTCCTGCAGAGCGCTATAAAGCAGAAGTGCCATGGGGAATATCCCTGAGCCATCAATTAGGGTCTGTCAAGTGCCATTTTAGCAACCATCCAAACACAACGATAACAGCTGGAGCAGCACATGTTGCTTAAACTTCTATAACAGTACATCATGTTACCTAAATAGTGTTAATATTCTGAAATGATATTTTGCAACACAGAGATTTAGAAACCAAAATGTATTACTGCAGTCCATCTAGTGGTCTGCCTTGTAATGAGTGCTAAGTTCTGAAACTTTGGAAATCGCCTAAAAGCACATATGGCAAAAAGCATTCATAACATCCATATTATTCTGACAGCTTTTTTATTTCAGTAAATATTTATGGATATTACCTCTAATAAAAGTGAGATGTTTCTAATATTACCAGAGCAGCCCTAGGATCGAATTTACACATAGACATGAAACATCTGATTATAATGCAGAAACATATGGGTGATGGCATTTACCAAATGTGTTTTCACTTCACATACAAATAAATCCTTTTGTGTTTCCTTACTCCGTGTAAACGTTGAAGCATCTTTCTCCTCTTATCTTCCCCAAATCCACAGACTACAGATGAGTTTTATCGCCTGGTTAACACTTTCATTGCTAGTGTTTCATAAAGCAAAAAAAAGGTTTCTTACTGTTTTACTAATTTGGATTATTCAAAGTATATGAGATATGGTATAGTCCTTTATTCAGTAGTGTTCATCATTCATGCCTAGCATCCTGCCTAGTTTTACCTAGTTCAATGTCATAACCAATCTAATATCTAATATACCTGGGACTTGGAGAGTGTGGGCAGAGGTGAGGAAACGAATTACTGGATATTACACTGCTGCCAGAGTACGTCACACTCACCAGCGGAATCTAGAGTCCGGTTGGCCCCAGTGCAAAACTTTGACATGTGCCCCGACCAGCGTGTTGGTCACATGCACAGTCCTCTATAACTTTCTGGATCTTATAAAGACGTACAGTTGTGTGTGCCCTCTTCCTGATTTCCTGTTCTTTTGCATGTTTGTCACACTTAAATGTTTCAGATCACCAAACAAATTTAAATATTAGACAAAGATAAAACAAGTAATCACAAAATGTAGTTTATAAATGAAGGTCATAATTAAGGGAAAAAGAAATCCAAACCTACAGGGCCCTGTGTGAAAAAGTGATTGTTCCCTAAATCTAATAACTGGTTGGGCAGCAACAACTGCTGTGTCTTTTTTATACATATTTTGAAACTATCTGGACTACAATACAGTCTTAAAATACACACAGCCCATACACATCGCCTAGATACAGTGCAAATCATGTTAAGTCATCTATTACTAAAGCAGCACTGACATTTAATATACAATATGGAAGTGGAAATACATAACTGTTGTCCATGCTTTTTTTTAAATGCCTTTTTTTCTCTTCATAATTGGATATGACAACTACTTTCATTTGGATTTCCACGCTAACCAGAGCTATGATTTATCCTGAACTACTGGCACTTGTGCTCAAAAGACTACAAAAGGAATATGAAAGAAACATTTACATTAATAACAGTAAAAGAAAATGTTATTGTAGGGTGTTCAGAGAAGTACAGGCAGTTCTCTTTACCTTATGGTCCAGGTCAAACAATCATCTGTTTTATATCTTTTCATTCATTTGTAACGTACCATGCAGTATTCGAATCTCTCAGCACACAGAGAACAAGACCCATGGCACTGATAAAAAACAAAGTTCCACTAACTGAAGAAAGAAAGCAAATGTCGTGTTGCTTCATTTTATGATCAGATTTTGTTTTAGTTTTACTAGAATAAAAAGAAATGAATAAAACTCTGAAATATTTCATTTTACAAATCGGTCGCCAGCAGGGCACACAGTTTATGCTTGCATGGGAACACAGACTATGGCAAAATCCTTGCTATTAAAGCTACTGGGATGCTGTAAACTGAAATACCCTGAGACCCTCTGCACCTGTTTTATCACTTACTGATGTTTGCAATAACTCTTAATGCTATTCTGTCCAAAGAGACTGAATGTACAGTAAAATACAAGGTCAATACCATTTCCTTAGTTTGCACCAGCTGCAGGTTAAAGGGCTTGTCTGTTTTCAGAAACAGCACCACTCTTGTCAATAGGCTGTATCTGGTATTGCACTAATTTACGGAGCTGATTTTTTTAAAGGATTGATCATGATGTACTAGCCATGGACAGTATTGAAAAGTGATAGGTGCGGTGAATACAATAAATTAGGTTCTACTCTAAATCACTGTGGCTCTTAACAGAAATCACAGTTTAAACACAAGCCTGTTTCTTCAAAATTATCAGGACTCTCCCTATTTGTCTACAGGTAGAGAGCTGTCAATCAAATTGAGTGACAGAGAGTTACATTACTAGCTTGTGGGTCCTAATGCAAAATCTGCAACAGGGCCGCTGATTATAATGGGCTTTTAACACCTTTCCAAGGGTAAATTTAATAGTATGTCTTATTTATGTGAGAGCTCTGGCAAATGGACGTACTGTACTGATGATTGTGTGGGCAGAGGAGGCCAACTGACTGCAGAGTTACTGCAGAAACAACCAAAGCCATCGTCAGCACTGTTCCTGTCTGTTTATAAAACTCATTTGATGCCACGATCAATAGCAATTGCAGCAACTGGAAGGTTGTGACAGGGTACAACTCACACCTCGTAAACACCCCCAAGATGTGAGAGGGGGAAGGAACTCCGAGTACATGTACAATGGCCTTCAAAGGGGTTGTCCACTACTTGGACACATCTTCTCATTACCCATGTTTGGCCCTGTTAAAAGAAAAACACTTAAATGTTTTGTCATGTGAGCCCTGCGCCCAATAAGATTCTAACAAACAGGCAATTCACACATTTGTTGAGGCTGTCGAACAGCCGCGAGACATGCAGCCACAGGAACTCGAACATATTATCCGAGCATGCCGAAGACACTCGGATAACACCTGAGAATGTTCAGATAACAACTTATCCAAGCACGTTCACTCATCACTATTTATATTTCATTTTCTTCCTCACAGACAAAGATGTGCCAAATATATTAAAAGGAATGCACATATTATTAAAATTGGCACTTTTTACCCTAGTCTAATCTGTTTAAAGGGGTATTTCCAACTCGGGCAGGCTGATGTTAGAATGCTTCTGAGAATATGGATGGGAAGATGGAAATGACTGTGCCATTTCTTTTCTGTAACTCTCATAGAAGTGCATTCTAGCTATAAGAACAGTGTAGTACAGCAATGGATGGAATTACCTCTTTAACGCCTTAATGACCGCCGATACGCTTTTAACAGTGGCAGTTAAGGGGCCTTATTCCTCAGTGCAACTTTTTAACGGTGCTGAGAAATAAAGGTGTAGCGCCCACCAGCATCTGAAAATCTCCAGGGTCATGGCTACCGAGGATCGCTGAGACCCTGGAGAACATGATTCGGGTCATTTTTTAACGTCCCCAGTGTTGCGATCACTGTTAGTCACCGAATAATGACGACCACAAAAAAAATTCCAATTTATTTCCAATTTATTTCTCTCTCCTCTGATATGATCTAGTATACCAGAGGAGAGAGAAATTGGGTCCCTTGATCCCCCCTGGAACCTTTGGCATCCCCAGACCCTTCAGCTCTGTCCCACAGTCCTCCATGTCATCTTCCTGGAAGAACATGGCGGGTGCATGCACAGTGCGCCCGCCGAAATCTGCCAGCTGGTACCCGGCAACAATAGGACATTTTTCCTATTGGTTCATTTTGATGACTGTGATAGACCCTATCACAGTGATCAAAATAAAAAAAAATAGTAAATCAAACCCCCCTTTATCACCCCCTTAGTTAGGTAAAAAATAATCAAATAAAAAAAAGTATTTATTTCAATTTTTCCTTTAGGGTTAGGGTTGGGGCTAGGGTTAAGGTTGGGTTAGAGCTAGGGTTAGGGTTGGGATTAGAGCTAGGTTTAGGGTTGGCTAGGGTTAGGGTTGGGGCTAGGGTTAGGGTTGGGAGTAGGGTTAGAGCTAGGGTTAGGGTTGGGCTAGGGTTGGGGCTAAGGTTAGGGTTGGGGTTAGGGTTGTGTTGTGGTTAGGGTGGTGAATCGCCCACCAGGCGCCCATGTTAAAGGGAATGTCCTTAATAATTGTAATAAAGTTTGTGTTTATTATGCCACCTGTGGTATTCAGTCTGAGGGGACTGATGCTGCTTAGAGGGGTCAGCTAGATGGTATAATTTCCTACAGGTGAAGTAGGTCCACAGGGCTCCCAGTGTATGGATGAGGATGCTGATTGGTGCAGTAAAGAATGGAGGACACAGGTTTGCAGTCTCTTTACCTGGTTTACTGAAGACTTCAGGCAGCCACAGTCCAGGGCACCAGATCACAGGTATAGGCAGGATCAGGCCGGCTTGGAAGCACATTCAGAGTCCCCTTTACCAGGTGGAGTTAGAAGCCTTCCTACTAGCGCGGTCATGTTGTAGTCCCTTACGGCCCATGGCTTCTGGCAAGGTCCTCACAGTTCTCTCTGTCCTCCACAAAGGTGGGACACTATGACAGGTATGACGTGGCTTGAGCCTTTTTTCCAGGGTTTCTATCACAACCCAGGCTCTATGCGCCATTGTGTCTCCTGGGTATTAGGGCAGACAGGTTCTGTGTAGTTCAGCTATCCAGTTGGTTTCTGCTGTAAGTCTTGGAGTTCCTTACAACCTCGGTCTTCTGGCTACCGGTATCTGTGCTTTTCAAGAAGGTAGCCCAATCGCAGCTGACCTCCCCAGTTGTCACTCGCCTGTGCTTCGCTCTCCTGCATGCTCACTACAAATCTGTTCATCTTTCTGTGTTGTCTCTGTCCGGGAGCTGCAACTCTTTCTTGTGGAGTTGTTTATTTCTCTGCCAGGAGCTGCAGACTCCCACGTCTGCTCAGCTATACTCCTTTCTTACCAGTTCCGCCTAGCTGATGTTCCTCGACAAGCTCCCTTCTGGCAATCTCTCTCTAGCCCTCTCTGACAGGGAGCTCCTATTTAGCACCTCTTCCTGCTTCACTATCCTTTCACCAACTAACTTTCCCTCCAGACCAGAATGTATCAATTGGGAAGTTCCCCTTAATCCGAGTTTAGAGCTCCCCCTTCTGGCCTGCAGTGTGAACATTTGTATGCTTGTGTTTACCTGGTGAAAGAGATCTTTATTCACTTCAAAGCGTGACATCACTCTCCCTGTGAGGAAAGCAATGCCACTATAACAACCAGGACCCTGGGGTGTTACAGTGGTGTTGGGGTTATGGTGGCATTGGGGTTAGGGTTTTGGTTAGGGTTATGGTTGTGATTATGGTTGGGCTTACAGTTCGGGTTGGGATTAGGGTTTTGGATGTGTTGGGGTTAGGGTTGTGGTTAGGGTTATGTTTGTGGTTAGGATTGGGATTAGGGTTAGAGCTGTATTGGGTTTGAAGTTAGAATTGGGGGGTTACACTCTTTAGGTACATCAGGGGGTCTCCAAACATGACATGGCACCCATCATTGATTCCAGCCAAGCACCTGAAGGGTTGAAGCACCTGGAGGATTAATAAACTTCTTGAGTGTGGTTTTGAGCACATTGAGGGGTGCAGTTTTTAGAATGGTGTCACTTTTGGGTATTTTCTGCCATATTAAGCCCACAAATTCACTTCAAATGTGAGGTGGCCCCTAAAAAATGGTTTTGTAAATTTTGTTGAAAAAATGAGAAATCGCTGGTCAACTTTAACCCTTATTACAATGTCCTAACAAAAAAAATTATGTTTCTAAAATTGTGCTGATTTAAAGTTGACATTTGGGAAATGCAATTTATTAACTATTTTGTGTGACATGACTCTCTGATTTAAGGGCACAACAATTAAAACTTTGTAAATTGCAAAATGTTCAAAATATTTGCCAAATTTGTTTCAAAAAATAAACACAAGTTATATCAAAGAAATCTTACCACTACCTTGAAGTACAACATTTCACGAAAAAACATTCTCAGAAGCAGTGGAATCCATTGAAGCATTCCAGAGTTATAACCCCATAAATTGACAGTGGTCAGAAATGTAAAAATTGGCTTCGTCATTAAGTACAAAATTGGCTCGGTTACTAAGGGGCTAATACTGGCATATGAATATCCAGTGTTAGTAAACTCCCCTTTTTGTATTGTTTAAAGGGAACCTACCACTCGATTCATGCTGCCCAAAAAAGGGACAGCATGAATCAAAGACTCACTGCAAGATTACAACCAGATATGTTCTTCTTAATTTACAAGTCAGCTGGCGTCTTTAGGGAGAGACCTCACTAGTCCTGCACGCTCTAGGCCTCTTCCTATATAGAAACATGGGAGACACCAGTTAATCAACTAGAGCTGTGTAGAGAGAACCTGGCCGGTGTGGCACTGGACTGCTCAGGTCTCTCTCTATAGTCCCTTTTTCAGTTATGGGCTCTTCAAACTATGTTTTCTCAAAAGCCAGGTATGTCGGAGTCTTTCAATCTCACAGCTAGGTTCTTATTCAATCTGGCCATAGTTTGTGCAGCATGAATAGCATGACAGGTTCACTTTATTGAACACGGAAATATCCAGACTAAAATACTTTAGAAATGAGATACAGAAGGATAAAAACAAACCTAAATTCTAAAATTCTGGCACCTTTTTAAAACGGAACTGTCACCAAATTTTTCATATTGAACCGGACACGCAATGTAAGAGTGGCTGCAGAGAAGAATAAAGCATTTTTATTTTTGTGTAATTTCACTACTTGGTTGGAATCAAAGTATTTGGCACCTAATAAGTTAACTTTTGTCCAAGTGGGTGTTGTCAGATAGCAACACAGATGGAGAAAAAGTGCACACCCCTAATAAACAGCATCTAACAACACCCCACCAGAACTTAACTAAAGTTAACGTATTAGGTGACAAATACTACTAATATCTCCTCCATGGAAAGGCGAAGTCAAAACAAACAAAGAAAAAAACATTTTAATCCACTCTGCAGCCACTTTTTCATTTTGTGTTCATTTCAACATGAATACATTTAACAGAGATACTGTCTCACCAACAACGAAGCTCCTGCAACCCTCAACCTATTGCCTCCTTCCCCATAATCCTGTAGAATGTAAGCCCTCAAGGGCAGGGTCCTCCCCCCTCTGTATCAGTCTGTCATTGTTAGTTTGTTTGCTGTAAATGATATCTGTAATTTGCATGTAACCCCTTCTCATGTACAGCACCATGGATTCAATGGTGCTATATAAATAAATAATAATAATAATAATAATAATGAATTTTACAGGACTGAGCAATGCTAAAGCCTCACTTTGTGCACTTTTCTTATTGCTGTAATATTTAAGAGCATAAAGCCATATTTGGAAATCTTGCTTGCAATACGGGTAACCTTAACAGCAGGCACACCCTGAACAAAGAAGGAGCAAGAAAGTTATGAAACAATTTGAGAAAAATGTCTTTGTTCTCTTTTTGGAATAGTAATCTCTCTTTCCATATGACAACTAAATAGCTCAAGAAATTAAATTCATATTGCTGAAGGAAAACACACATAAAAAACATTAGCAAAATACTTGAAAGCATATTCATTTGCATTTATCAGATGCCAGCATTATTTCTACCATTCTAGTTGCTACCAACTGACTGTTTTGCCATCATCTTCTGTCTATTCCAATTGTCAAGAAATTGTACTAACGAGTTTTAGGATTCCAAACTGTTGACTTTTACAAGCAGGTGCTTAGATGTAACCCTTCATGACATATGATGTTTATTTACGTCTTATGTTATGCCCCTGACTGATGCAGTCTTCGGTGCTGAGCCCGCATCTTTAACACACAACAGCAGATTTAATCAGCTGTCAGGTAAAGTTAACAGCCCCTTGTGGATTATAGCTCCACCCGCAGCTGATAACCAATTAAATCCCACTGTCTATCTTTGGCAGGGGAATTTAACACACCCCTGCCCAAAGTATGTCACAAATCCAGCCCACCAGCACTCTGTCATATGATCAGGGGTCGCCAATGGGTTGTCATGACAGCCGGGGATCTGCATAAGACCCTCGTGCCTGTCACTATGCATTTGGCCGGCGTTCACAGGAGATTGTAATTTCTGCTTTGTATGTGCAGCACATGCAATCACAGCTTCAAGTATCATAAGGGGACTGTTTAATACCGTAGTGTAAAAAAGTGAGAAAAAAGTTTTAAAAAATGTGAAAAAATAAAAAAATAAAAATTCAAATCACCCCACTTTTGTCCCATTGAAAATAAAACAAACAAAAAAATACACATATTTTGTATCACTGCTTTCATAAATATCCAGTATATCAAAATATAAAGTACTAGATGGCAGCCCGATTCTAAAGAATCGGGAGTCTAGAATCCATATATACTTTATTTATTCAAATGTAAGAATAATACAATTAATAAATAATAGTAAGAAAGAACAAAAAATGGCTGCACTCACCAGCTCTTGACAATTCTTGACATTACGGCACATTTCTGATTGGTCGCTCGCGGCAGGCGGCAACCAATCAGAAAAGTGCCGCGCACCACGAAGGCATATATCTTTGTCCACCCTGAGCGGGTGTAGGACGCTGGTGACGTCACTTATCTCCGGACATTATCTCCGGACAAAGCCACGGAAGTTGGCACAAATTGCCGGAAGTTGTATTCTAGGCAATTATATATTAGATTTTAATGTTATCAGTGTTTACCTTTGAACGTTTATATTGTATTGTCCTGTCACCAGCCATGTGTACGATTATCGGCCGAAAGCCTCTCTGGAACCAATAATCACCCCATGTAAAGGTATCTTTATAAGTTAAAGATTCAGAATACTATGACTTTTATCATATCCTGAACAGTCAAGTTTTTTATGAACCGTTAAGGTTTTCTGGTTGAAGTAAAAAAAACTCTGAGTGTTTACAGTTTGAAACCATAAAATGTTGAAAAATTATGTCATTCTTGAGTATATCACTCAATGGTGCTCATAAACGTGTCAAATTTGATCTATAATATACTTTAATATACGTTACTTTAATCTTTAATATACTTAAGAACAGGGCCCCAGACATCACACAGGGGGTCTGAAACACCGCACAGTGGTCCAAAATATCGCTGTGCTCTGCCTGGGGCCCCATATGCTGCCTGGGGCCCCTGTGCTCTGCCTGGGGCCCCATATGCTGCCTGGGGCCCCTGTGCTCTGCCTGGGGCCCCTGTGCTCTGCCTGGGGCCCCATGTTCTGCCTGGGGCCCCTGTGCTCTGCCTGGGGCCCCTGTGCTCTGCCTGGGGCCCCATATGCTGCCTGGGGCCCCTGTGCTCTGCCTGGGGCCCCATAGGCTGCCTGGGGCCCCTGTGCTCTACCTGGGACCACTGTGCTCTGCCTGGGGCCCCATATGCTGCCTGGGGCCCCTGTGCTCTGCCTGGGGCCCCTGTGCTCTGCCTGGGGCCCCATGTTCTGCCTGGGGCCACTGTGCTCTGCCTGGGGCCCCATAGGCTGCCTGGGGCCCCTGTGCTCTGCCTGGGACCACTGTGCTCTGCCTGGGGCCCCATATGCTGCCTGGGGCCCCTGTGCTCTGCCTGGGGCCACTGTGCTCTGCCTGGGGACCCATATGCTGCCTGGGGCCCCTGTGCTCTGCCTGGGGCCCCATATGCTGCCTGGGGCCCCTGTGCTCTGCCTGGGCCACTGTGCTCTGCCTGGGGCCCCTGTGCTCTGCCTGGGGCCCCATGTTCTGCCTGGGGCCCCTGTGCTCTGCCTGGGCCACTGTGCTCTGCCTGGGGCCCCATGTTCTGCCTGGGGCCACTGTGCTCTGCCTGGGGCCCCATAAGCTGCCTGGGGCCCCTGTGCTCTGCCTGGGGCCACTGTGCTCTGCCTGGGGCCCCATATGCTGCCTGGGGCCACTGTGCTCTGCCTGGGGCCCCATATGCTGCCTGGGGCCCCTGTGCTCTGCCTGGGGCCCCATATGCTGCCTGGGGCCCCTGTGCTCTGCCTGGGGCCCCTGTGCTCTGCCTGGGGCCCCATGTTCTGCCTGGGGCCCCTGTGCTCTGCCTGGGGCCACTGTGCCCTGCCTGGGGCCCCATATGCTGCCTGGGGCCCCTGTGCTCTGCCTGGGGCCCCATATGCTCTCTGGGGCCCCTGTGCTCTGCCTGGGGCCCCTGTGCTCTGCCTGGGGCCCCATATGCTGCCTGGGGCCCCTGTGCTCTGCCTGGGGCCCCATGTTCTGCCTGGGGCCCCTGTGCTCTGCCTGGGGCCACTGTGCTCTGCCTGGGGCCCCATATGCTGCCTGGGGCCCCTGTGCTCTGCCTGGGGCCCCATATGCTGCCTGGGGCCCCTGTGCTCTGCCTGGGGCCACTGTGCTCTGCCTGGGGCCCCATAGGCTGCCTGGGGCCCCTGTGCTCTGCCTGGGACCACTGTGCTCTGCCTGGGGCCCCATATGCTGCCTGGGGCCCCTGTGCTCTGCCTGGGGCCCCATATGCTGCCTGGGGCCCCTGTGCTCTGCCTGGGGCCCCATATGCTGCCTGGGGCCCCTGTGCTCTGCCTGGGGCCCCATATGCTGCCTGGGGCCCCTGTTCTCTGCCTGGGGCCCCTGTTCTCTGCCTGGGGCCCCATGTTCTGCCTGGGGCCCCTGTGCTCTGCCTGGGGCCACTGTTCTCTGCCTGGCGCCCCATATGCTGCCTGGGGCCCCTGTGCTCTGCCTGGGGCCCCATATGCTGCCTGGGGCCCCTGTGCTCTGCCTGGGGCCACTGTGCTCTGCCTGGGGCCCCATAGGCTGCCTGGGGCCCCTGTGCTCTGCCTGGGACCACTGTGCTCTGCCTGGGGCCCCATGTTCTGCCTGGGGCCCCTGTGCTCTGCCTGGGGCCACTGTGCTCTGCCTGGGGCCCCATATGCTGCCTGGGGCCCCTGTGCTCTGCCTGGGGCCCCATATGCTGCCTGGGGCCCCTGTGCTCTGCCTGGGGCCACTGTGCTCTGCCTGGGGCCCCATAGGCTGCCTGGGGCCCCTGTGCTCTGCCTGGGACCACTGTGCTCTGCCTGGGGCCCCATATGCTGCCTGGGGCCCCTGTGCTCTGCCTGGGGCCCCATATGCTGCCTGGGGCCCCTGTGCTCTGCCTGGGGCCCCATATGCTGCCTGGGGCCCCTGTTCTCTGCCTAGGGCCCCTGTTCTCTGCCTGGGGCCCCATGTTCTGCCTGGGGCCCCTGTGCTCTGCCTGGGGCCACTGTTCTCTGCCTGGCGCCCCATATGCTGCCTGGGGCCCCTGTGCTCTGCCTGGGGCCCCATATGCTGCCTGGGGCCCCTGTGCTCTGCCTGGGGCCCCATATGCTGCCTGGGGCCCCTGTGCTCTGCCTGGGGCCACTGTGCTCTGCCTGGGGCCCCATAGGCTGCCTGGGGCCCCTGTGCTCTGCCTGGGACCACTGTGCTCTGCCTGGGGCCCCATATGCTGCCTGGGGCCCCTGTGCTCTGCCTGGGGCCACTGTGCTCTGCCTGGGGCCCCATATGCTGCCTGGGGCCCCTGTGCTCTGCCTGGGTGTAAGACACTGGTGACGTCACTTATCTCCGGACATTAGCTCCGGACATTAGCTCCGGACATTATCTCCGGACATTAGCTCCGGACAAAGCCACGGAAGTTGGCACAAATTGCAGGAAGTAGTATTCTAGGCAATTATATATTAGATAGTAATCAAGTCGGTAAATGGCATAAGGAGAAAAAAAATTGAGACTCCAAAATTACATTTTTCTTTTGCTACTGTAGCATTGCTATAAAATATAATATGAGGCGAGCAACACATCAAATCTACCCCAAAATGGTATCAATAAATACATCACTCGAGGGTGTAAAAAATAAGCCATCACCTAGTGTCAGATCTTGAAAAATAATAACACTATGGGTCTTGGAAAATGGCGACAAACGCAATAACTAAAGATTGGCGAACCCGAACAGTAAAGTTTGGTGTCCGTACGGAACACCTACTGCTCGGGCACGGGCACCAAACACGGACTTCACCAGGAAGTCTGTGTTAGGCCGGCATCACACTAGCGAGTTTTACGGATGTATGAGCGCAGAAAATACGTCCAGAAAATATGCATTGCACGGCCCAATGATTCTCTATGGGGCAGCTCCTATCTGCCGTATATTACGCATCCGTTATATATACGGTATGTTACGGGCGTAGAAAATAGCAGCATGTCAGCGTATTGCGCAAAAAATACGCCAATTAAAGTCTATGGGGCGAGAAAATTACGGATTACACACGGACCATGCGTGTGACTTGCAAGAAATACGCACCAGTGTTCTATAGAAAAGCCGGCAATTCAGTGCGGTGTACAGTAAAATCACACTGACAGAATAGAATAGGTAGAATAAATGTGTACACATAGAATAGGTATATATACACTGTGTTCCAAATTATTATGCACAAAGAGTGCATTCAATTGCCAGCTTTTCCTATCTCCTTCACAAACCCGACAGGATATGAGACATGGTTTACATAAAGTAAACCATCTCATATCCCTTTTTTATTACACATTCCTCTTTACTAATGTAAGAAGTGTCGTTGTTTCAAATTTGGGGTCTCTAGCTATTAAATTAAAGGGTTTAATCCCGGACAAAATTGGCATGGCTCCCACGCAATTTTCTCCGCCAGAGTGGGAAAGCCAGTGACTGAGGGCAGATATTAATAGCCTAGAGCGGGACCATGGTTATTGCCCCCCCTGGCTAAAAACATCTGCCCCCAGCCACCCCAGAAAAGGCACATCTATAAGATGCTCCTATTCTGGCACTTAGCCTCTCTCTTCCCACTCCCCTGTAGTGGTGGGATATGGGGTAATGAAGGGTTAATGTCACCTTGCTATTGTAAGGTAACATTAAGCCAGGTTAATAATGGAGAGGCGTCAATTATGACACCAATCCATTATTAATCCAATAGTACGAAATGGTTAATAAAACACACATTATTAAAAAGTATTTTAATGAAATAAAGACACATGGTGTTTTAATATTTTATTATACTCTTAATCCAGCTGAATACCCTTGTCACCTGAAATAAAGTTAAAAAAAGAAACAACAATATTCCATACCTTCCGTCGTTACAGTCTTGTCCCACGCTGTAAATCAATCTGAAGGGGTTAAATCATTTTACACCCAGGAGCTCTGCTAATGCAGCTGTGCTCCTGACTGTAAAACTTGGTGAATGAATGGAATGCAGGGGAATGTTCTGTAGTTAACTCGAGTCGTGGTGATGCGCCCTCTGCTGGATGAACTTATATGAACTCGAGCATGGGAAAATTTTCTGAAAAGTTCCCACGCTCAAGTTCATATGAGTTCATCCAGCAGAGGGCGCATCACCGTGACCAGGGGGAGCCAATAACCATGGTCCCTCTCTAGGCTATTAATATCTGCCCTCAGTCACTGGCTTTCCCACTCTGGCGGAGAAAATTGCGCGGGAGCCCACGCCAATTTTTTCCAGGATTTAACCCTTTAATTTAATAGCTAGAGCCCCCAAATTTGACACAAAGACACTTCTTACATTAGTGAAGAGGAATATGTAATAAAAGAAGGGATATGAGATGGTTTACTGTATGTAAACCATGTCTCATATCCTGTCGGGTTTGTGAAGGAGATAGGAAAAGCCGGCAATTCAATTACCGGCTTTTCTGCTATCTAGCGCTGAATTAAATATAAATATATATATGTGTCTCACTGACATATATATATATATATATATATATATATATATATATATATACTGTATATATATATATATATATATATATATATATATATATATATATATACACTGTGTTCCAAATTATTATGCAAATAACATTTCCTCATATTTTCTCTAAATTATCTATCTGAATTGCAGTCATTGTTATTTTCCAGTCATCTTCTATTCTAGTATAATTGCAATGTTTTGGAACAAACTGCCTATGAAAACAGTATCTTTTAAAAAAAAAAATAAACACTCAAAATGCATGTTCCAAATTATTATGCACAGGAGAGTTTTCAACCTTTTTTTATTTTGAACAAAAAAATGGTCAATTGTATCTATAGACTATATATGTTTTTAAGAATATTTGAGCCGATGGATCCATGATATGTCCATTTTGCAAGCCTGCGAGAAAAAATTGCCGTACAGAAGCCATACGGATGACACACGGATAAATTTGTGCCTAAAAATCGCATCCTCGCATTGAATAAGGAACAGTGTTTTGGGACAATTACTGTGTATTACGGCCATAAAAAATGGACCTTATTTACTTACGCCTAGTGTGACGCCGGCCTTACTGTTTAGGTTTGGCTGTTCGAACACCGGGTGTTGTCGTGCTGTCATGTGCATGACAGCGTGGCAATCACAGCTTCTGATCGGTGGAGAAATCATCCCCGCCGGTCAGAGAGACGCAGTTCCCACGCTGTCAAAAGACAGCGTGAGCACTCAGCTGTGATCGGAGGTATAAAGTTTACCTCCGGTCACTGGTGTCAGCTGAGGAGATTACAGCTCCTCATCATCCGACACCTGCTGCCGCTAATAACAGCTGGCACAGGAGCAGCTGATGGGTGTATTCATTAGCCAGCTACTGCGCTGTAAATAAATAATTTTAAAAAATACCCGTGAGTTCCCCTATATTTTTGATAGCCAGCCAGGCAAAACTCACAGCTGGGGAATGCAACCCTCAGCTGCCAGCTTCAACAAGGCTGGTTAACAAGAATAGAGTGGTCCCCACTCTGTTGTCTAAATTATTTGAATTAATAATTTTTAAAAATGGCATGGCGTCCCCCCATTTTTGATAACCAGTCTTGCTAAAGAAGACAGCTGGGGACTGGTATTCTCAGGCTGGTAAGGGGCTATGGATATTGGCTCCCCCAGCCTAAAAATAGCAACCCGCAGCTGCCCAGAAAAGGCACATCTATTAGATGCGCCAATTCTGGCATTTTGCCCGGCTCTTCCCACTTGCCCTGTGTAATAATTATAGGGGATAACTCAGGAGACTCTTTGCGTGGAACAAGACAACTACAGGACACAGTTTTATAAGTGGTAAAGTCTATATTATCACATGGTGATTCAAACAGGTGCAGAAAGAAACTCGAGTCCACAACACTCGGTGTAAATATTAAACGCAGCTTAGCAGTCTATAGGAAACTTCAGAGGAAAATGCAATCAAGCAGAAAGTCTATGAAGCACAGTTATTCTTGAGGATACTTGACACGAATAAATCCTTGTCTTAGTCCAAACACAGATAGATAAGCTTATAAGGCAGTTAAAATAATATCTTATCTCAGGTTTTTGCAGAGTGGCAAACGCTTACATGTCCAGAAAATGCAGATGGAAGTAGACACGAGCAGCAGATGAAGGAGGATTACTGGAAACTGGTGTATGCAGCAGGAACACAGAGCAGAGTAGCAGGATCACCACACAGGTTTACAGGAGCAGGTATATAGCCAGGGAGTAATCAGTGGTCAGGAGCTGGATGCAAGGCAAAATCATCTAGCACAGACTGAAGGCTGGGGTGGAGTTTTATAGCAGGAAGACACAGTGCACATGAGACCAAAGACACCATCTTGGAAAAGGGCAGTAATGCACAAAGGTAAAAAATGTTCAGAGTCCTGACACCCTGTAGCGGTGGCAAGAGGGGTTAATAGTTATGGGGTTGATGTCACTTTAGTATTGTCAGGTGACATCAAGCCCATGGATTAGTAATGGTGAGGCATCTATAAGACACCTATCCATTACTAATCCTACAGTGGTATGGTATGTAAAGATACAGCCAGAATACAGTTCTTTATTAGAAATAAAAGAAAACACACTTTTACTTTTTTATGTAAAAATAACAAACACAGTTATTCTCAACGCCTATTCCACCAAAGCCCTTCTTCTCCTCTAATAGACCAAAAATAAAAAAACAATATTCCTCACCTATATGTTGTTCTGTCCCACACCGTAATTCATGTATGGGGGAAAAACAGTTTTTAACCTGGGCGGTGCCAAGATGCGTCCATCCAGGCTGAGAATCCCTGGTGACTGAATTGCTGTGAGAACAGCATCAGTGACTGGCAGTGACGTCAACGAGATTACTGCCGGTCAGTGAGGCTGCATTTCCTGCCAGACTGAACTGCTGTTACATTGGTGAGATCCCTGGAAAGGAGACTCAGTGACCTGAGGTAACCTCAATGACTCACTGCCAGTCACTGTTTCTGCACTCGCAGCAGTTCAGTCACCATTGGTTCTCAGCCTAGACGGTCCCAGCTGTCTGCTTTAGCAAGGCTGGTTGTCAAAAATGGGGGGGACCCTACACTTTTTTAAATTATTTATTCAAATTTAATTTGATTTAAAAAAAACAGCATGAGGACCTCACTATTCTTGATAACGAGCCTTGTTGAAGCTGACAGCTGAGGGTTGCAGCCCCAGCTGTGAGTTTTGCCTGGCTGGTTATCAAAAATACAGGGGAACCCATGCCATTTTTTTAAATAATTTATTTACAGTGCAGGAAGTGGCTAATGAATACACCCATGAGCTGCTCCTGCGCTCCCGTGTTATTAGCGGCAGAACGTGTCGGATGATAGGAGCTGTAGTCCCATCAGCTGACACCAGTGACTGGAGGTAAGCTTTATACCTCCAATCACAGCTGAGTGCTCATGCTGTCTTTTTGACAGTGTGGGAACCGTGGCTCTCTGTGTGGCGTGGATGATTTCACCGCCAATCAGAAGCAGTGTTTGCCGCACTGTCATTGCACATGACAGCGTTGCAAACAATGGATGTTGGAGACCCCCATTCAAGTGAATGGGGTCCAGGTTTGGGTTCTGGTCCTTTTGTAACTGTTCAGCTGAACCGTTGGACCAGAATATCCAAGTGTCCGCCCATCTCTAGCAATAAACATTTTTCCTACAAATTTCAGATTTTTTTTTTTTTAACTACTGAAATAAAAATAAACTGTACATGTTTGGTATCTGCGTACTTGTACTGACATGGGGAAACATATTGCCAGGTCAGTTTTACCATATAGTAAACATGATGAAAAAAAAAGCAAAAACAATTGTGGAATTTTACTTCTTTTTGCAATTTCACTGCACTTGGAATTTTTTTACCGTTTTTTCCAGTACATTATATGGTAAAATCAATATTGCCATTCAAAAGCACAACTTGTCCTGCAAAATACAAGCCATCATACGGCTATATTGATGGTAAAATGAAGGCTTTGGAAGAGAGGGAGGAAAAAAGAAAAAAAAAATGAAAAACACCATTGCGCGAAGGGGTTAAAGGTTTATCCTATTTATTGGGTGACCAGGACATTCTGCAGCAACTCACAGAAACAGCATCAGGACTACTGAAAAGCTGACATGTACAAATTCTCACAATGGTCTGTTACTTTGTTTTACGTAGCCAGGTTTAGGAAAGAAAAGCGTTAAAGAAACACCGCACACCTTACACATGGGATCACTCAAACATCATGGTAATGCTTAAGTCACTTCTGCCTTCAAAACACATTTTTCCAGGTACATACGATAAGGAAACATTTTGCACCTTCATTTTTTGTTACTACATTTATTTGGTAAGAGAAAAGATTCAAAACAATGAAAATAGATTTCAGGGAGGTATGAGGGAGCACGGTAACAAGAATATCAGCGATTAGCACAAGTGAATCCAACTCTGCTGCGCCCCCCAGTAATTTTGCATAAGGGTAGCCATCGTTTAAATTTTTATGTCAGAAATCAATAGTACACATGAAAATAAGAAACTTTATAAGGGCTTGTGCACATGTTGCAGATTTGTCATGTTTTGTTGCAGTTTTTTCTGCACAGATTAGTCACAAAGCCTGAAGGATTTCTTAATACCAGCAAAGTGAATGAGAATCTTGAAGTCTCACACACACATTGCTTATTTTTTATTTGCACATTTGGTACAGAAAATAATCTGCAGCATATCAATACAGTGTTTTTCATGCAGATTTCACTAGGGTTGAGCGACTTTTGCTTTTTTAGGATCGAGTTGGGTTTTGTGATACCCGACCTTCTCGAAAGTCGGATCGCGTGAAATCGGCCGATTCTACTGTAAAGTCGGGTTCCGGACAGGAACACGAAACCCAATGCAAGTCAATGTGGATTATCTCTCTCTCTCTCTCTCTCTCCCCTCCGTGCAAAGCATATGTTGTGTTTGACTGCGGAAATCACTGCAGCCCAAACGGTAATATGGCTCTATGACGCCGCAGAAACCAGACTGGAACCTACGTCATCACGCTGCCCACACTCCTTAATTGGCTGAAAAAATGGCGGGGAAGGCGTCATACAAAACGCGACTTTGGCGCCAAGATCGCCGACCACGTGGCCGATCCCACGCTGGAGTCGGGTCGGGTTTCACGAAACCCGACTTTGCCAAAAGTCGGCGACTTTTGAAAATGAACGATCCGTTTCGCTCAACCCTAGATTTCACCCATACTAATGAGTATACAAAAATCTGCAGTAAAAACACGTAAAGAAAGCAGCACAAAAGTATTTAAAAATGCACCTATTTTACTTAGTGTTTTAACTGCTATGGCTACTTTCACACTAGTGTCGTGCACTGCACGTCGCTATGCGTCGTTTTGTAGAAAAAACGCATCCTGCAAAAGTGCTTGCAGGATGCGTTTTTTTCTCCATTGACTTGCATTAGCGACGCAGTGCGACGCTGTGCCACATGTCGCAACCATCGTGTTGCGTCGGACCGTCGCCACCAAAAAACGTTACATGTAACGTTTTTTGGGGCGTCGTGTCCCGCATTTCCAACCGCGCATGCGCGGCCAGAACTCCACCCCCTCCTCCCCGCACATCACAATGGGGCAGCGGATGCATTGAAAAACAGCATCTGCTGCCCCCGTTGTGCAGCGCTTCCACAGTATGCGTCGGTGCACCGCAACATCACATTGCGACGTGCAGTGCACAATGCTAATGTGAAAGTAGCCTAAGAATTGCAGAAATGGTGTAGATATTTCTGTACTAAATACTTAATGTGTGCATATACCCCAATCAGCGAAATTTGTTTTTTTCCTCCGGGAGTGATCTTTCACTTTCAACTCATTAGTAAAATCTGTATTCAGTGAAAAGAGATTTTAACATTACTGAGAAAGATGACAGTTGTTGCTATTACATTTTAAGGGAGGCAGTAGAAACTAGAGGCAAGCACAGACAACTGCTCTGTTGCATGAAACGGCCATTTTCTTTGCACTCTCCAGCCCCTCACCTGCCTGAGATGTTTTAAACAGTTTTTGGACCAATAAAGTTTGGAGTTTATTCTGGTGAGTACCACCTATTTTCTGTTCACTTTGCTCTGGTGTGCACCCAAAGGAAAAAGGTTTATGCCTGCGGTAATTTTGTTCAGCTTATGTATTGGCTCCGTGGATCGCCGGTGGTGCTCGGTTTCCTCTACTTTTGTGACATTTACATCACTGTGTGTAAGCCAAAATGAGGAGTGGAACAATCAGTGGGAAAGTATAATAAAAACACATCACCACTTCTGTATTTATCATCCACTCCTGGTTTTGGCTTACAAATAGTGATGTGAAATACTGACCAAATACTGTATGTGTGAATGTGGCCTTAAACTAAGAATTTTAAGACTGAATGATTAGTCTAGGAGGTGAAAGAAGTGGGATTCTCTAACAAATATATTACACTGTTTAGTTATGAAATTATTTACCATTGGTTCACAATGAGTAGTTGGGACAGTAGGGTCAACATACACAATATGTTCCATGCTGACCTGTGTCCTATAGTGTATAAAATAGCTAATAAAAATATAATAATAAAATAAAAAACTAATAAAAAATATACAAAGACCACCACGACATACAAAAAAAAATCCTTATAATTTTTATGGAGAATCTGATGTCCATGTAAATTGCATATGATATGGCAATTATAGTGAACACAATGAGGATATCACACATACAGTACAGCCATTAGAGGTATTAAATAGAAAAGGTTCGTGCAGCATCCACTTTAGAGAATTGGAGGGAAAAACTGACTTTTCTGTGGTTTTATTTATTACTAGATGGCAGCCCGATTCTAAAGAATCGGGAGTCTAGAATCCATATATACTTTATTTATTCAAATGTAAGAATAATACAATTAATAAATAATAGTAAGAAAGAACAAAAAATGGCTGCACTCACCAGCTCTTGACAATTCTTGACAGTACGGCACATTTCTGATTGGTCGCTCGCGGCAGGCGGCAACCAATCAGAAAAGTGCCGCGCACCACGAAGGCATATATCTTTGTCCACCCTGAGCGGGTGTAGGACGCTGGTGACGTCACTTATCTCCGGACATTATCTCCGGACAAAGCCACGGAAGTTGGCACAAATTGCCGGAAGTTGTATTCTAGGCAATTATATATTAGATTTTAATGTTATCAGTGTTTACCTTTGAACGTTTATATTGTATTGTCCTGTCACCAGCCATGTGTACGATTATCGGCCGAAAGCCTCTCTGGAACCAATAATCACCCCATGTAAAGGTATCTTTATAAGTTAAAGATTCAGAATACTATGACTTTTATCATATCCTGAACAGTCAAGTTTTTTATGAACCGTTAAGGTTTTCTGGTTGAAGTAAAAAAAACTCTGAGTGTTTACAGTTTGAAACCATAAAATGTTGAAAAATTATGTCATTCTTGAGTATATCACTCAATGGTGCTCATAAACGTGTCAAATTTGATCTATAATATACTTTAATATACGTTACTTTAATCTTTAATATACTTAAGAACAGGGCCCCAGACATCACACAGGGGGTCTGAAACACCGCACAGTGGTCCAAAATATCGCTGTGCTCTGCCTGGGGCCCCATATGCTGCCTGGGGCCCCTGTGCTCTGCCTGGGGCCCCATATGCTGCCTGGGGCCCCTGTGCTCTGCCTGGGGCCCCTGTGCTCTGCCTGGGGCCCCATGTTCTGCCTGGGGCCCCTGTGCTCTGCCTGGGGCCCCTGTGCTCTGCCTGGGGCCCCATATGCTGCCTGGGGCCCCTGTGCTCTGCCTGGGGCCCCATAGGCTGCCTGGGGCCCCTGTGCTCTACCTGGGACCACTGTGCTCTGCCTGGGGCCCCATATGCTGCCTGGGGCCCCTGTGCTCTGCCTGGGGCCCCTGTGCTCTGCCTGGGGCCCCATGTTCTGCCTGGGGCCACTGTGCTCTGCCTGGGGCCCCATAGGCTGCCTGGGGCCCCTGTGCTCTGCCTGGGACCACTGTGCTCTGCCTGGGGCCCCATATGCTGCCTGGGGCCCCTGTGCTCTGCCTGGGGCCACTGTGCTCTGCCTGGGGCCCCATATGCTGCCTGGGGCCCCTGTGCCTGCCTGGGGCCCCATATGCTGCCTGGGGCCCCTGTGCTCTGCCTGGGGCCCCTGTGCTCTGCCTGGGGTCCCATGTTCTGCCTGGGGCCCCTGTGCTCTGCCTGGGGCCACTGTGCTCTGCCTGGGTGTAGGACACTGGTGACGTCACTTATCTCCGGACATTAGCTCCGGACATTAGCTACGGACATTAGCTCCGGACAAAGCCACGGAAGTTGGCACAAATTGCAGGAAGTAGTATTCTAGGCAATTATATATTAGATGGGCATTTCCTGAAGGAAATACATGGTGCTTGAACAGCGCTACCAGCTTTACAGCAGCACTTTTCACACACGGGACTGGGGGGCTCGCTTACTTTTGCACCCGGGGCCGGGGGCGCGCTTACTTTTGTACCCGGGGGCGCACTTACTTTTGCACCCGGAGGCGCACTTACTTTTGCACCCGGGGGCGCACTTACTTTTGCACCCGGGGGCGCACTTACTTTTGCACCCGGGGGCGCACTTACTTTTGCACCCGGGGCGCACTTACTTTTGCACCTGGGGGCGCACTTACTTTTGCACCCGGGGGCGCACTTACTTTTGCTCCCGGGGGCGCACTTACTTTTGCACCCGGGGGCGCACTTACTTTTGGGGCCGCACTTACTTTTGGTGGGCGGGGCTCCTCGGCCTCCGATTTGGTTGGTGGGGCCCCTCGTCCTCCAATTTGGTGGGTGGGGACCCTCAGCCTCCGATTTGGTGGGCGGGGACCGGTCTCCGATTTGGTGGGCGGGGACCCTCGGCCTCCGATTTGGTGGGCGGGGACCCTCGACCTCCGATTTGTTGGGCGGGGACCCTCGGCCTCCGATTTGGTGGGCGGGGACCCTCGGCCTCCGCTTTGGTGGGCGGGGCCCCTCGGCCTCCGATTTGGTGGGCGGGGTCCCTCTGCCTCCGATTTGGTGGGCGGGGACCCTCGGCCTCCACTTTGGTTGGCGGGGCCCCACGGCCTCCGATTTGGTGGGCGGGGTCCCTCAGCCTCTGCTTTGGTGGGCGGGGCCGCTCGGCCTTCGATTTGGTGGGCGGGGCTCCTCGGCCTCCGATTTGGTTGGTGGGGCCCCTCGGCCTCCGATTTGGTGGGCGGGGCCCCTTATCCTCCGATTTGGTGGGCGGGGACCCTCGGCCTCCAATTTGGTGGGCGGGGCCCCTCGGCCTCCGATTTGGTGGGCGGGGCCCCTCGGCCTCCGATTTAGTGGGCGGGGACCCTCGGCCTCCGATTTGGTGGGTGGGGCCCCTCGGCCTCCGATGTGGTGGGCGGGGCCCCTCGGCCTCCGATTTGGTAGGCGGGGACCCTCGGCCTCCGATTTGGTGGGTGGGGACCTTCGGCCTCCGATTTGGTGGGCGGGGACCTTCGGCCTCCGATTTGGTGGGCGGGGACCCTCGGCCTCCAATTTGGTGGGCGGGGCCCCTCGGCCTCCGATGTGGTGGTCGGGGCCCCTCGGCCTCCGCTTTGGTGGGCGGGGCCGGGCCCCTCGGCCTCCGCTTTGGTGGGCGGGGCCGCTCGGCCTTCGATTTGGTGGGCGGGGCTCCTCGGCCTCCGATTTGGTTGGCGGGGCCCCTCGGCCTCGGATTTGGTGTGCGCTCTGCCTGGGGCCACTGTGCTCTGCCTGGGGCCCCATATGCTGCCTGGGGCCCCTGTGCTCTGCCTGGGGCCCCATATGCTGCCTGGGGCCCCTGTGCTCTGCCTGGGGCCCCTGTGCTCTGCCTGGGGCCCCATGTTCTGCCTGGGGCCCCTGTGCTCTGCCTGGGGCCACTGTGCTCTGCCTGGGTGTAGGATACTGGTGACGTCACTTATCTCCGGACATTAGCTCCGGACATTAGCTACGGACATTAGCTCCGGACAATAGCTCCGGACAATAGCTCCGGACAATAGCTCCGGACAAAGCCACGGAAGTTGGCACAAATTGCAGGAAGTAGTATTCTAGGCAATTATATATTAGATATACCTGTGGCTTACTGAAAATAACAAAAGTGATGATTTTCCATGTCTTTCATTCATTTCCCATGTACAATATAATTTTGCCAAATGAAGCCAAACAGAAATAGAAGTAAAATATTACTATTGCGAGAAAATGTTATTATAAAATATTAGATGAACTTAAAGAAAAAAACATTTTTAACAATGTGTGCAATAACACAAAAATATGTTTTCTTTCCCTTCATGTGATTTAAATGAAAGTAAAATGATGAGACAGCTGATGCCAATTGCTAAATATGTTTGGGGTAGGCGGTATTATTTTGATGCAATATGATACATCCTAATAATGTCTAATGGGTAATGTAATTAATAATACATAAAGTTTATAATGATTACTGAATTTATGGATATAAATATTCATAAATCTTTAACCCCTTCATGACCTTGGGATTTTTTGTTTTTCCGTGTTCGTTTTTCATTCCCCTCCTTCCCAGAGCCATAATTTTTTTATTTTTCCGTCAATTTGGCCATGTGAGGGCTTATTTTTTGCGGGACGAGTTGTACTTTTGAACGACATCATTGGTTTTACCATGTCATGTACTAGAAAATGGGAAAAAAATTCCAAGTGCGGTGAAATTGCAAAAAAAGTGCAATCCCACACTTGTTTTTTGCTTGGCTTTTTTGCTAGGTTCACTAAATGCTAAAACTGCCATTATGATTCTCCAGGTCACTATGAGTTCATAGACACCTAATATGACTTGGTTATTTTTTACCTAAGTGGTGAAAAAAAATTCCAAACTTTGCTAAGAAAAAAAAAATTGCACCATTTTCCGATGCTCGTAGCGTCTCCATTTTTCATGATCTGGGGTCGGTTGAGCACTTATTTTTTGCGTGCCGAGCTGGCATTTTTAATGATACCATATCAGTGCAGATACGTTCTTTTGATCACCCGTTATTGCATTTTAATGCAATGTCGTGGCGACCAAAAAAACATAATTCTGGTGTTTCGATTTTTTTTCTCATTACGCCGTTTAGCGATCAGGTTAATGCTTTTTTTTATTGATAGATCGGGCGATTCTGAACGTGGCGATGCCAAATATGTGTAGGTTTGATTTTTTTTTTATTGATTTATTTTGATTGGGGCGAAAGGGGGGTGATTTAAACTTTTATATATTTTTTATTTTTTTCACATTTTTTTTAACTTTTTTTTTTACTTTTGCCATGCTTCAATAGCCTCCATGGGAGGCTAGAAGCAGGCATAGCACAATCGCCTCTGCTACATAGCAGCGATCTGCTGTTCGCTGCTATGTAGTAGAAAATCAGGTGTGCTGTGAGCGCCGACCACAGGGTGGCGCTCACAGCTACCGGCGATCAGTAACCATAGAGGTCTCAAGGACCTCTATGGTTACAATGGAGAAGCATTGCTGACCCCCGATCATGTAACAGGGGGTCGACGATGTGCTCATATCCGGCCGCCCGGCCGGATGCTGTAGTTAAATGTTCAAAACATCTGACATGTCCCGGCTTTGATGTGGGCTCACCGCGGAGCCCTGCATCAAAGCAGGGGAGCTGACCTCGGACGTACTATCCCGTCCGAGGTCAGTAAAGGGTTAAAAATTAAATTTAAAATTCTTGCTTTGACCTATAAATTCAATAGGTAATGACTAGTAATGAGCGAACGTGCTCGCCACTACTCATTACTCGCCCGAGTATCACTATGCTCTGTGTACTCGGCGAGCAGCGATCATTTCCGGGATGTTTCGGTGGTAACTGGTGTTTCCACCCAGCATTTTTGGCGGACTTTAGAGACCCAATCACGAGGCAGGGATTGTCTGCAAGGCCATGAAACGCCACAGCCATCTTTGTTGTGGTTGTACAGTGATTGGCTTGGCTGTACAGCGTCATCCCGAGTATAAGAGACCTCGCACCGCCTTGCTCGCCGCATTCTGCTCCAGATTCAGCGAGAGTAGGGAGAGCTGCTGCTGAGATAGGGTCAGAATCGTGGTTTTTAGAGTTATTGTAGGTCTGCAACTCTTAAATCCACAACTCCTCAGAAACCAACAGTCCTTTTTAGGGCTAATTTGTGGGTCCCGATATTGCAGCGCTAGGTAGGCAGGGCACAGCATATCCACATCAGTGCAAGGCCTGCAGGCACTGTATGTGCGTACATTGCTCCCACTGCATCCCTCCCAAAAAGAGGGCAACAACAAAGACCCACATCTTCTCACTCTGCCTTCCTGTACCAGTTTCTAGGGGACCGTAGCACACCACTATTGAAGCCAGAGCAGTATGAAACGGTTGTTGGTTGGATAGCAGATAATGCTTCCAGCCACTTAGCAACCACCAGCATGTCTTCCACACGGTCACGTCTTAATAGCCGTGACTGTGGCCCAGATATTCCTCACCCTGATCCTCTTTCCTCCCGCCATGCCGAGTGCCCTGAGACAACTGATCCCACACTTGGACACTCTGAAGAGCTGTTCAGTTTTCCATTTCAAGATTCAGAACTCTCGGATGGTCAACTTGAAGTAGGGACAGATGAGATTGCATGTAGAGCTGCCCAAAGCTTTGACCAGCCCCGGTCACATGAAGGCGATGATGGGAAAGTGTCAGAAGAGGTGGACAATGATGAGACACAGTTGACAGAAAGTCAGGAGGAGGAGCAGGGTGCAGATGTGGAAGACGAGGTAGTGGATGACTATGTGACTGACCCAACCTGGCAGGAGGACATGCAGAGCGAGGGCAGCAGCAGGAGGCATATCACCCCAACAGGCAGGAAGAAGCAGTGTGGCGGCCACAGACAGGTGTGCATTCATTCCCTGTAACACCAGCATGAGGGAAGTTGCCATTCCAGCTGTTAGATCTTCCCAAGTCTGGTTATTTTTTAAAGACTCTGCCGATAACTCCAAACAGGCCATTTGCAGCACGTGCCATGCTCGTATCAGCAGGGGTAGCAAAGCAACCAGCCTGACCACCACCAGCATGATCAGGCACATGGCAGCAAAGCACCCGACTTTGTGGGCTGAACCCCAGGCTCCAGGATCACTGCCTGCAGGTCACACCACTGATTCTTTCACTGTTTTGCGTAGAAGCCAATCCCCAGTACACCATGCATGTGAAGATGCCTCTAGCCCTGCACCTGTTGTGGCCCACAGTCAAGCAGCATATATATGTACATACAATACCTTAAAACTTTACTTTTAATTATGATCCATATAAAACCCAGACCCAGTATAAAAAGAGCTTAATTTAGATACCATATATGAAGAAATATATCACCAAGGTAAATCACCTAATAAGATCCTAAATAAACCTACCGCTCACACCTGCCTTACTGTGGAGGTTGGCACACTAAGAAATGATTTTTTGGCGCCCCCACTCAACGCAAGCTGTCCCTCTCTTCCCTACAATGTACCTCTCAATAAAGGTGGGAAAACAAAATAGCTAAGAGCAGTGGTGAAAGAAAGAATCAAATATAGGCTACGTTCACATTGGCGTTGTGCGCCGCAGCGTCGGGCGCTGCAGCGTCGCTGCATGCGTCATGCGCCCCTATATTTAACATGGGGGCGCATGGACATGCGTTGTGTTGCGTTTTGTGACGCATGCGTCTTTTTGGGCGCACGCGTCAGGGCGCAGAGGACGCAGCAAGTTGCATTTTTTTTGCGTCCAAAATCATGCAAAAAAAGGACGCATGCATCACAAAACAATGCGTTTTGCATGCGTTTTGCATGCGTTGTGCGTTGCGTCGCCGATGCGTTGCTGACGCAACACACAACAACGCAAATGTGAACGTAGCCATATACAGACAAATAAATCATCATATAGACCTTACTGGGTGCCTCCAAATAATATAACAGCATTCCCAACACACCGCATATAATGCACATATAATGCTTCTATAATGTCAACCAATATTCCAGTCCACCAATGTATGTCATTATTCTCGACCCATCATGGGTAGACAGTCCATTCCATGGCAAGGCAAATACAATTCAAGGCCCAGAACATGCCAAAAAGGACTTTCTTAATAAATGATAATAAAGGTGATTTAGTGTGTGTCGGTGTCGGCCCACAGTCAAGCAGCACCATCATCAAGCCCGTCCTTCAATTGTCTATAACCCAGTCTTTGGAACGCAAGCGGAAATACCCAGCCAACGCCCCACAGGCCACAGTCCTAAATTCTAATATTTCTCTTCTGCTTGTGCTAGAAATGCTGCCTATTAGGCTTGTTGAGACGGAAGCTTTCCGCAAGCTGATGGCGGCGGCCGTCCCAATGTAATCGGTCCCCAGTCGCCACTATTTCTCCCGATGTGCCATACCGGCATTACACCAGCATGTGTCCCACAACACTACCCATGCCCTCAACAATGCTGCTACAGGGAAAGTCCACCTAACCACGGACACATTGACAAGTGCTTGTGGGCAGGAACGGTACATCTCACTGATGGCACACTGGGTTAACATAGTGGAAGCCGGGACCCAGTCGGACCTTGGGATGGAACACATCCTCCCCACATCGAGGATTGCTGGCCCTACGTCAATCAGGGTTGCGCCCACAGTCTACAGCTCCTGCATCTCCTACTCCTCTTCATCCTCCATCTATGAAATCAACACATCAGTCAGAATCTGGAAGCACTGCAGCACTGCCTCAGCTAAGCGCCAACAGGCTGTGCTGAAGCTAATCTGCATAGGTGACAATCCGCACAATGCAGAAGAGTTGTGGACAGCGCTGAAAGAGCAGTCAGATGTTTGGATGACACCGCTGAACCTACAGCCAGGCAAGGTCATGTGTGACAATGGCGGTAACCTGGTGGCAGCTCTGAGGCATGGTGAGCTCACACACATACCTTGCTTGGCCCATGTGCTTAACCTCAAGGTTCAACATTTTCTGAAAAGCTAACCGGAGCTGCCAGATATGCTAGTGAAAGTACGCAGTCTGTCTGCCCATTTTAGAAAGTCAGCTACAGCTTCAGCCGCCCTTGCCGTGCTTCAGCAGCATTTGCAGCTTCCAGCTCACCGGCTGGTGTGTGATGTCCCCACGAGCTGGAACTCTGCGCTGCATATGTTGGAAAGGATTTGTGAGCAGAAGAGGGCAGTTGTTGTACTACCAACATCAACAAGGCCGTCAATATTCAGTTCAGACTCCACACATAAGACCTCAGGAATGGACATGAATGTCCGACATATGTACCATCATCCAAAACTTTGAGGACTGCACCAAGATGGTGAGTGGCGATGATGCCATAATTAGCATCACCATCCCTGTCTTCAGCATTCTGAAAACCTCTCTGCTTACAATTAAAAAGGATGCATTGCAGGCAGAGCACGAGAACATGGAACAAGGAACCATACAGGGGGATTACACTCAGCCCAGCCTCATGTCTTCTCAACGTGGATTGGTAGTCAATGAGGAGGACGAGGAAGAACAGGAGCTACTTTCATGCACTATAGACGGTACTAAAAACACAGCTGTCATACCATCTGTTCAGCGGGGATGGCTGTTGGTGAGGACATAGAAGTCTTGCCTGTTAGCAGTCTGGCACGCATAGCTGACTTTATGTTGCGCAGCATTTCATGTGACCCTCGCATTATAAAAATTTTGGGTGACACTCATTACTGGTTGGTGACACTTCTAGACCCACGCTACAAGGAGAACTTTCAATCTTTTCTACCAGAGGCAGAGAGGTGTACTAAAATGTTGCAGTACCAGACGGCCCTTGTAGCGGAATTTCTTTGAAAATTCCCATAAGAGAATGCTGGCAGCAAACGTCAGAGTTTGTTGTACAACCAAGGAGTCCAAGGGAGAGACAGAAGTACAATCCAGCTCAGGCAGGGGAACTGTTGTGAACTGTGTTTCTGGGCTCCCTCTTGTGGTCACTAATGGTATTGTATAAGTCATGTCTTTCTGCAGGCCTGGGCTTCAGCTGTTTCATTAAGCTGTGGGTGTTCCCTATTTAGTCCTCCTTAGGACTCAGTCCCTTGCCTGGTATCGATGTATTCAGTCCAATTTGGTCTCCTTCTGATTCCTTGCCATCTGTCTCATGCAAGAAAGCTAAGTTCTGTTTGCATACTTTGGATCATTTGCATTATCAGTGTTTTTTTGTCCAGCTTGCTCAAAATGTGATTTTCTAGCTCGCTGGAAGCTCTAGGGTGCTGATATTCTCCCCTCACACCGTCAGTCGGTGCGGGGGTTCTTGAATATTCAGCGTGGATGTTTTTACAGGGTTTTCTGCTGACCGCATAGTTCACTTTCTATTTTCTGCCTATCTAGATTAGTGGGCCTCACTTTGCTGAATCTAGTTCATCTCTGTGTTTGTGTTTTCCTCTTGCCTCACCGTTATTATTTGTTGGGGGCTTTCTATATCTTTGGGGTTAATTTCTCTGGAGGCAAGTGAGGTCTTATTTTCCCTTTAGGGGTAGTCAGTTCTCCGGCTGGCTCGAGACATGTAGAAACAACGTAGGCACGTTCACCTGCTACTTCTAGTTGTGTGTTAGGATCAGGTATGCGGTTAGCCCAGTTTCCACCTCCCTAGAGCAGTTCCTATGTTTTTGCAGACTTAGCCGGAATACCAGAGATCCTCTACCACTAGGATCATAACAGTATACCAGGCCAAAAAGGAAATGTTTAATGTATCGCAGAAGCGGGATTAAAAAGAAGTTCTGAGTATTTTTTTTTTGTGTGTTGTTTTTCCGTGCTGCAGTCTGTCTAGCTTCTTTCATCCCTTTATACTCTGAGTGGCTTTGAGCTCTGCTGCAGACATGAATTTTCAGACTCTGACTTCTAGTGTGGATCAGCTTGCTGCAACGGTGCAAAGCATTCAGGATTTTGTCACTCATAGTCCTATGTCTGAACCAAAAATACCTATCCCTGAGCTGTTTTTTGGAGATAGATCTAAGTTCCTGAATTTTAGGAATAATTGTAAATTGTTTCTGTCTCTGAGACCTCATTCCTCTGGTGATTCCACTCAGCAAGTTAAAATTGTTATCTCCTTCTTGCGTGGTGACCCTCAAGATTGGGCTTTCTCTCTGGTGCCAGGAGATCCTGCATTGGTGAATGTTGATGCGTTTTTTCTGGCGCTTGGTTTGCTTTATGAGGAGCCTAATCTTGAAAATCAGGCTGAAAAGGCGTTGCTAGCTATCTCTCAAGGTCAGGACGAAGCTGAGGTGTATTGTCAAAAATGTTGGAAATGGTCCGTGCTTACTCAATGGAATGAGTGTGCCCTGGCCGCAAATTTCAGAAATGGTCTTTCGGAAGCCATTAAGAATGTGATGGTGGGGTTTCCTATCCCTACAAGTCTGAATGATTCAATGGCTCTGGCCATTCAAATTGATCGGCGTTTGCGGGAGCGCAAATCTGCTAATCCTTTGGCGGTGCTGTCTGAACGGACACCTGACCTTATGCAATGTGACAGAATCCTGACCAGAGCCGAACGGCAAAATCATAGACGTCAAAATGGGTTGTGTTTTTACTGTGGTGATTCAACGCATGTTATCTCAGTATGCTCTAAGCGCTTAAAAAAAGTTGTTAATCCTGTCGCCATTAGTACTTTACAGCCTAAATTTATTTTGTCTGTGACCTTAATTTGTTCATTATCTTCTTACTCAGTCATGGCTTTTGTGGATTCTGGTGCTGCTCTTAGTCTGATGGATTTGTCGTTTGCCAGGCGCTGTGGTTTTGTCCTGGAGCCTTTGGAATTTCCTATTCCTCTTAGAGGAATTGATGCTACGCCATTGGCGGAGAATAAACCTCAGTATTGGACGCAGGTGACCATGTGCATGACTCCTGTACATCAGGAGGTGATTCGCTTCCTTGTTCTGCATAATTTGCATGATGTTGTCGTTTTGGGTCTGCCATGGCTACAGACCCATAATCCAGTTTTGGATTGGAATGCTATGACTGTGTCAAGTTGGGGTTGTCAGGGGATTCATGGCGATACTCCGTTGGTGTCTATTGCTTCTTCCACTCCTTCTGAGACCCCTGAATTTTTGTCAGATTACCAGGATGTATTTAGTAAGCCCAGGTCCAGTGCCCTTCCTCCTCATAGGGACTGTGATTGTGCTATAAATTTGATTCCTGGTAGTAAATTTCCTAAGGGTCGACTCTTTAATTTATCTGTACCAGAGCATGCCGCGATGCGGAGTTATATAAAGGAGTCTTTGGAGAAGGGACATATTCGCCCATCCTCTTCCCCTCTTGGTGCAGGATTCTTTTTTGTGGCCAAGAAGGACGGGTCTTTGAGACCTTGTATAGATTATCGTCTTCTGAATAAGATCACGGTCAAATTTCAGTATCCTTTGCCATTGTTGTCTGATTTGTTTGCTCGGATTAAGGGTGCCAGTTGGTTCACCAAGATAGATCTTCGTGGTGCGTATAACCTTGTGCGCATTAAGCAGGGAGATGAATGGAAAACAGCATTTAATACGCCCGAGGGTCATTTTGAGTACTTGGTGATGCCTTTTGGACTCTCTAATGCTCCTTCTGTGTTTCAGTCCTTCATGCATAATATCTTCCGGAAATATCTGGATAAATTTATGATTGTTTATCTGGATGATATTTTGTTTTTTTCTGATGATTGGGAGTCCCATGTGAACCAGGTCAGGATGGTGTTTCAGGTCCTGCGTGATAATGCTTTGTTTGTGAAGGGCTCAAAATGTCTCTTTGGAGTACAGAAGGTTTCTTTTTTGGGTTTTATTTTTTCCCCTTATACTGTGGAGATGGACCCAGTCAAGGTCCGTGCCATTCATGACTGGACTCAGCCCACGTCTGTTAAGAGCCTTCAGAAGTTCTTGGGCTTTGCTAATTTTTACCGTCATTTTATCGCTAATTTTTCTAGCGTAGTTAAACCTTTGACGGATATGACCAAGAAAGGTTCTGATGTTGCTAATTGGTCTCCTGCGGCCGTGGAGGCCTTTCGGGAGCTGAAGCGCCGGTTTACTTCAGCGCCAGTCTTGTGCCAGCCGGATGTCTCTCTTCCCTTCCAGGTTGAAGTTGATGCTTCTGAGTTTGGTGCGGGGGCCGTTTTGTCGCAGAGAAGCTCTGATGGCTCTGTGATGAAGCCATGTGCTTTCTTTTCCAGAAAATTTTTGCCTGCTGAGCGGAACTATGATGTTGGTAATCGTGAGTTGTTGGCTATGAAGTGGGCATTTGAGGAGTGGCGACATTGGCTCGAGGGAGCTAAGCATCGTGTGGTGGTCTTGACTGATCATAAAAATGTGATTTATCTCGAGTCTGCCAAGCGTCTGAATCCTAGACAGGCTCGTTGGTCGTTGTTTTTCTCCCGTTTTGACTTTGTGGTCTCATACCTGCCTGGTTCGAAGAACGTGAAGCCTGATGCACTTTCTAGGAGTTTTGTGCCAGACTCTCCGGGAGTCTCAGAACCGGCTGGTATTCTCAGAGAAGGAGTGATTTTGTCTGCCATTTCCCCAGATTTGCGACGGGTGCTGCAGAAATTTCAGGCTGATAGACCTGATCGTTGCCCACCAGAGAGACTGTTTGTCCCTGATAGATGGACCAGCAGAATTATTTCCGAGGTTCATTCTTCGGTGTTGGCGGGGCATCCTGGGATTTTTGGTACCAGAGATTTGGAGGCTAGGTCCTTTTGGTGGCCTTCCTTGTCGCAGGATGTGCGTTCCTTTGTGCAGTCCTGTGGGATTTGTGCTCGGGCTAAGCCTTGCTGTTCTCGTGCCAGTGGGTTGCTTTTGCCCTTGCCTATCCCGAAGAGGCCTTGGACGCACATTTCCATGGATTTCATTTCGGATCTTCCAATATCTCAGAAGATGTCTGTCATCTGGGTGGTGTGTGATCGTTTTTCTAAAATGGTCCATTTGGTGCCCTTACCTAAGTTGCCTTCCTCCTCCGATTTGGTTCCTTTGTTCTTTCAGAATGTGGTTCGTTTGCACGGCATCCCTGAGAATATTGTGTCTGACAGAGGATCCCAGTTTGTGTCCAGATTCTGGCGATCCTTTTGTGCTAAGATGGGTATTGACTTGTCGTTCTCATCAGCTTTTCATCCTCAGACTAATGGCCAAACCGAGCGAACTAATCAGACGTTGGAAACTTATTTAAGATCTTTTGTTTCTGCTGATCAGGATGATTGGGTGACCTTTTTGCCATTGGCCGAGTTTGCCCTTAATAATAGGGCTAGTTCTGCCACTTTGTTTTCGCCCTTTTTCTGCAATTCTGGTTTTCATCCTCGTTTTTCCTCGGGCCAGGTTGAGCCTTCTGACTGTCCTGGGGTTGATTCTGTGGTGGATAGGTTGCAGCGGATTTGGAACCATGTGGTGGACAATTTGAAATTGTCACAGGAGAAGGCTCAGCGTTTTGCCAACCGCCGCCGCGGTGTGGGTCCCCGACTTCGTGTTGGGGATTTGGTTTGGTTGTCTTCTCAGCATGTTCCTTTGAAGGTCTCCTCTCCTAAGTTCAAGCCTCGCTTTATCGGCCCTTATAAGATTTTGGAAATTCTTAACCCGGTGTCTTTTCGTTTGGACCTTCCAGCGTCATTTGCTATTCATAATGTGTTCCATAGGTCCTTGTTGCGGCGGTACGTGGTGCCTGTGGTTCCTGCTGTTGAGCCTCCTGCCCCGGTGTTGGTTGAGGGTGAGTTGGAGTACGTAGTAGAGAAGATCTTGGATTCTCGTATCTCTAGACATAGACTTCAGTATTTGGTTAAGTGGAAGGGCTATGGTCAGGAGGATAATTCCTGGGTTGTCGCCTCTGATGTTCATGCGGCTGATTTGGTTCATGCCTTTCACGCTGCTCATCCTGATCGCCCTGGGGGTCTTGGTGAGGGTTCGGTGACCCCTCCTCAAGGGGGGGGTACTGTTGTGAACTGTGTTTCTGGGCTCCCTCTTGTGGTCACTAATGGTATTGTATGAGTCATGTCTTTCTGCAGGCCTGGGCTTCAGCTGTTTCATTAAGCTGTGGGTGTTCCCTATTTGGTCCTCCTTAGGACTCAGTCCCTTGCCTGGTATCGATGTATTCAGTCCAATTTGGTCTCCTCCTGATTCCTTGCCATCTGTCTCATGCAAGAAAGCTAAGTTCTGTTTGCATACTTTGGATCATTTGCATTATCAGTGTTTTTTTGTCCAGCTTGCTCAAAATGTGATTTTCTAGCTCGCTGAAAGCTCTAGGGTGCTGATATTCTCCCCTCACACCGTCAGTCGGTGCGGGGGTTCTTGAATATTCAGCGTGGATGTTTTTACAGGGTTTTCTGCTGACCGCATAGTTCACTTTCTATTTTCTGCCTATCTAGATTAGTGGGCCTCACTTTGCTGAATCTAGTTCATCTCTGTGTTTGTGTTTTCCTCTTGCCTCACCGTTATTTGTTGGGGGCTTTCTATATCTTTGGGGTAAATTTCTCTGGAGGCAAGTGAGGTCTTATTTTCCCTTTAGGGGTAGTCAGTTCTCCGGCTGGCTCGAGACGTCTAGAAACAATGTAGGCACGTTCACCGGCTACTTCTAGTTGTGTGTTAGGATCAGGTATGCGGTTAGCCCAGTTTCCACCTCCCTAGAGCAGTTCCTATGTTTTTGCAGACTTAGCCGGAATACCAGAGATCCTCTACCACTAGGATCATAACAGGGAACAATGGCAAAGTTCTGGGACAGTTTTCCCAGACCCTCCCATTGTGATGGAACAGAGGCAAGGGGTGCTATCACAAGAAGTGCAATGTTCGGGAAGATGGTGAGGGAGTATCTTGCAGATCGTACAAACATCTTCTGTGATTTCTCTGTGCCTTTTAGTTATTGGGTATCCAAGCTGGACACGTGGCATGTACTGGCTCTCTACGCCTTGGAAGTCCTGGCCTGCCTTGCAGCTTGCGTTCTGTCAGAGCGGGTTTTTAGTGCCGCTGGTGGAATTATAACAGATAAGCGCATCCGCCTGTCAACTGAAAATGCTGACTGGCTGACTCTTATAAAAATGAACAAGGGCTGGATTGAGAAAGACTTCTGTACACTTCCAAGTGAAAACAGCAAAACATAACCTCAAATACATTCTCTCTTTTGAGGAGGTGTATTCTCATGCACCTCTTCACAACCACACATGGGTATACGCTTCCAGATTTGGTCTGTTTGCTGTTATCCACCTCCTTACCCTCATCATCCAGAACCACTAGATGACCAGGGTGAACATGCTCTGTACTGTTATAGGCCAGTGCATTTAGGGCAAGGGGGCTGTGATGGCACTATTTTAATTTGTAAAAAAAAAAAGGACCCCACATTGGGGAATTGGGCATGGCATAACATTGGGCCTACTTCTTAATTCTGTGTCCTGCAATGTGTCTTTTAATTGCCACTAGATCACCAGGGCGAACGTGCTCTGTGCGGTGCATTATGGCAAGGGGGCTGCGATAACACTATTTTATTTTGTAAAAAAAGGACTCCACATTGGGGAATTGGGCATGACATTACATTGGGCCTACTTCTTAATTCTGTCTCCTGCAATGTGTCCTTTAACTGCCACTAGATCACCAGGGTGAACGTGCTCTGTACGGTGCATTTTGGGCAAGGGGGCTGTGAATGGCACTATTTTATTTTGTAAAAAAAGGACCCCACATTTGGGAATTGGGCATGACATAACATTGGGCCTACTTCTTAATTCTGTCTTCTGCGGTGTGTCCGTTAACTGCCACTAGATCACCAGGGTGAACGTGCTCTGTACGGTGCATTTTGGTCAAGGGGGCTGTGATGGCACTATTTTACTTTGTAAAAAAAGGACCCCACATTGGGGAATTGGACATAAATTTGGGAATTGGGCACACACCACATGGCCAGCTAGGGTTGTTAAATGTAACAATGACATTTCCCAGAGAACGCATTTGTAGTGGTTGAAAGCAATGTTAAAGTTGATAAACGCTTCAAAAATGCTGCGTCTGAACTAAGCCTATGTGGGGGAGGAAATTTTCATTCTGGGGTTAATAATTTGGCAAGTCATTAACCTGCAAAGGATGTACCTTAACATATTTCCCAGCAAAATCCGTTTCGGTTTCGGTTTAGTGTTTGGTTTTTTTGGTGGCACCGGGAAAAATGGCATGAATCTCGGAAAAAATTGTTTAAAGCTGTGAACTAGGAGTCAGGAATGCTTCCAGGGGTGATCCCCATGATGTTCCTGTGTCATTTGAGCAGTGTTTCCATCATTTTCAGACCTTAAAAGGACCCCCCGGGGGAGATCACGCTAAAAATACTCGGGTCTCCCATAGGCTTACATTGGGCTTGTTGTTCTGGCCAAGTACCCGAATATTCCAATCTGCTCGACCCGAGCAACGAGCACCCGAGCATTTTAGTGCTCGCTCATCACTAGTAATGACATTAAAAACTAAAGCCTAAACAATGAATAGAGCTAGGAAAAATCAGGAAAGAAATCTCATTTTAAGTAAAATACCTTTCTTAGATTACCCTGATTCCATAAATGATTTGTAAGCCATCTGTGCTTTTCCTGATTCAATATGCAGACGGTTGTATAAAACACTAAATATTTCCTCATAACCTGACATAAAATTTGGTTCTTACAGGTGTACAGTATGGAAGGAATTCTAGAGAAAAAAAATCATAAAAAAAATCATAAAATAAAATTCATTGTTTAGCTTTTCTGGAATTTACGTCTTATTGTCTCCCGACTCCCCAACTTTTTTAGAGACTGCATCAAATATAGCTTTCCAAAAAATGATCTCATCCTGAGTACCTGTTAAACATTTTACTGATTTCATAATTAATATCAAGGCCAGATGTTCTATTAAAAAACTATTGTAGAGGTGAAATTTCATTCACTATTCTCATTCAATGCTACAGAAAAGTCTAACTTTATTTTTTATCTGAAAATAGTAAAAAGTACAAATTATAGGCATTTTTCACTCCTGTTTCATATCTGTGACAGCACTGAGCTTCCTGCCTACAGTTGTGGCCAAAGTATTGACACCCCTGCAATTCTGTCAGATAATACTCAGTTTCTTCCTGAAAATAATTGCAATCACAAATTCTTTGGTATTATTATCTTCATTTAATTTGTCCTAAATGAAAAAACACAGAAGAGAATGAAGCAAAAAGCAAAACATTGATCATTTCACACAAAACTCCAAAAATGGGCCAGACAAAAGTATTGGCACCCTCAGCCTTACACTTGGTTGCACAACCTTTAGCCAAAATAACTGCGACCAACCGCTTCCGGTAACCATCAATTAGTTTCTTACAGTGCTCTGCTGGAATTTTAGACCATTCTTCTTTGGCAAACTGCTCCAGGTCCCTGATATTTGAAGGGTGCCTTCTCCAAACTGCCATTTTTAGATCTCTCCACAGGTGTTCTATGGGATTCAGGTCTGGACTCATTGCTGGCCACCTTAGAAGTCTCCAGTTCTTTCTCTCAAACCATTTTCTAGTGCTTTCTGAAGTGTGTTTAGGTCATTGTCCTGCTGGAAGACCCATGACCTCTGAGGGACACCCAGCTTTCTCACACTGGGCCCTACATTATGCTACAAAATTTGTTGGTAGTCTTCAGACTTCATAATGCCATGCACATGGTCAAGCAGTCCAGTGCCAGAGGCAGCAAAGCAACCCCAAAACATCAGGGAACCTCCACCATGTTTGACTGTAGGGACTGTGTTCTTTTCTTTGAATGCTTCTTTTTTTCTCCTGTAAACTCTATGTTGATGCCTTTGCCCAAAAAAACTCTACTTTTGTCTCATCTAACCAGAGACCATTCTTCCAAAACGTTTTAGGCTTTTTCAGGTAAGTTTTGGCAAACTCCAGCCTGGCTTTTTTATGTCTCGGGGTAAGAAGTGGGGTCTTCCTGGGTCTCCGAACATACAGTCCCTTTTCATTCAGACGCTGATGGATAGTACGGGTTCACACTGTTGTACCCTCGGACTGCAGGGCAGCTTGAACTTGTTTGGATGTTAGTCGAGGTTCTTTATCCAACATCCACACAATCTTGCGTTGAAATCTCTTGTCAATTTTTCTTATCCGTCCACATCTGGTGAGGTTAGCCATAGTGCCATGGGCTTTAAACTTCTTTATGACACTGCGCACAGTAGACACAGAAACATTCAGGTCCTTGGAGATCGACTTGTAGCCTTGAGATTGCTCATGCTTCCTCACAATTTGGTTTCTCAAGTCCTCAGACAGTTCTTTGGTCTTCTTTCTTTTCTCCATGCTCAATGTGGTACACACAAGGACACAGGACAGAGGTTGAGTCAACTTTAATCCATGTCAACTGGCTGAAAGTGTGATTTAGTTACTGCCAACACCTGTTAGGTGCCACAGGTAAGTTACAGGTGCTGTTAATTACACAAATTAGAGAAGCATCACATGATTTTTCGAACAGTGCCAATACTTTTGTCCACCCCCTTTTTTATGTTTGGTGTGGAATTATATCCAATTTGGCTTTAGGACAATTCTTTTTGTGTTTTTTCATTTAAGACAAATTAAATGAAGATAATAATACCAAATAATTTGTGTTTGCAATAATTTTCAGGAAGAAACTGAGTATTATCTGACAGAATGCTGTAGATAAGTCCCTGATGCTGGTGGCCTTATCTCATATACGATTTTTGGAATGACAGATTCCCTTTAAAAAAATATCCATTTGAAAAGAAATACATACGTTTATGTATATATCTATATATACATATGTCATACAGTATTGTGCAAAGGTTTTAGACAGGTTTGGAAAAATGCTCACAGGTTTCAAACATAGAAGTGTTAATAGCTGTATTTTAGTTTATTTCAGTGTATAAAATGCAAAGTGTATGGACAAAAGAGAAATCTAAAAAAAAATCAATGCCAATTTGCCTATAAAACAGACAGACAACCCTTTGAACAATTAGTACCCCATTTCACAATATCTCGAGATTCCCAGTCTATAACAGGATTATGCAACTGTAACTAAGGGAATCCCAACACCAATCTCGCTGGAAGATTGTCCAGAACATAACATGAAATGCGTTCCTGATGCAAGGAACCCACTTTGAGAAGAAACTCCTCCGAGACAGGCTTAATAATATTCTTAACCAGCGGTGTCTTATCAATGGCAATGATATGAATTGGGGTTTCAAGCCTAACTGTTCCTATCTTACTCTTGGACACCACGCTTGAGTCAATGAAGTTCATGGATGACCCACAGTCCATGAAAACTGAAGTGGGTGTGCAACTATCCCCCAATAAAGTTCCACCTCCAACAATATCTTTTGAAATGAGGAAAAAGGTACCTGAGAGTCTGGGTGATCTCCTCGGCAATCACCCAGACTTAGGCATTTTCTCGGCAACTTGTTAGTCAGTGGGCAAGAGGAGCAGTCCTTTTTCCAATGTCCCGGACTTCCACAATAAAAACATAATTTCCTTTCACTTCGTCGCTTCCTCTCCATCTCCATGAGATTGGTGGCTCGAACCTCCATAGGATCCATATATGGCACCACATTAGAATTAGCAGGATGTAAAGGAACCTCTCGCTGCATTACACCTCTCTCCCTTAAATTCTGATTCAAATGAATATCCTGAGTCATGGCCTCCTCCAAGGAGATGGGTGGCAGATGGAGAGCCATAGCGTCCTTAAGATGATCCGACAGTCCCCTCCTGAACTGACATCTTAGTGAAGAGTCATTCCAGGACCCTTCCTTAGACCACCATCTAAACTCAGAGCAATACCATTCGTCTGTGAGTTTACCCTGGGAGAGACCCATGATTGTGTCCTCTGCCACCCTGACCCGGTTTGGTTTATCAAAATGAGTCCTAAAGCGTCAAAGAACCTATCCACAGACACACGTTCAAGGGCAGTAGCAGGTAAAGAAAAAGCCCAAGTTTGAGGACCCTCCCGGAGTAAAGAAATAATTATCCCCACCCATTGATTCTCATCACCAGAGGATCGGGGTCTAAGGGAAAAAATCAGCTTACAACTCTCCCTGAATGTACAGAACTTCTCCTTTTCTCTGGAGAAAGTATCAGGGAGCCTGAACATGGGTTCAGGAGAGTGTAACAAGACATCTATGGGGCCCGAGTGCTTACAGGCTGATAGTGCAGTAGAACCCTGAAAAGACTTAACTGTCTCAGTAAGTTCCCTCTGGAGTTGATTATGGGAAGTGGCCAGGGCTCGATGTTCCATGGACAAATCCTGCATCATTTGATTCCGATTACACATCTGATCCACCAGGGTTCGAAGTGGATCCATGAGGAGAGGAACAAAGGAAAAATAAAATCTGTCAATGGTCAGTTATATGTAAAGCTGCAACTCTGCAGGTAAATGCAAACTCCACTAGGTGGCAGCAGAGTTGAGAGAGGACTGAAATCCTGTTTAGAGCAGACCAGCAAAACTGCAGCGAGGCTACCACCAGGTGGCTGTAGAATAGTCAAACAAGCAGGGTCGACACCAAAGAGTAGAGTAGTACCAAGGGGAAAATCACACACGGAAACAGAGGAAAGCCAAGAAGTCAGTACCAGTCCGAAGCAGAAGTATCAGAGGGAAAAGACAGAGTCAAGTCAGAGTCAAAGCCAAGTAGAGTACCGGGAAATCCAGACGCGAAGGGAAAACACAGAGTTGGGGCAGGAAGAGAGGAATGAGCGCACATGGGCAAGGTCAGCTAAACGCATCAGGACAAATCAGGGTTTCACCAGAGTCAGCTACTCACACCATAGGCAGGAAATATAACTGACACTTCCTGCATGATGCAGCGCAGAGAAATAGCAGACCTGAAACTAAAACAAGGCAGAAAGTTAACCCCTGACATGACCAGACTGGGGAAAAGAGAGACAAATTCCCAAACCCTGTCCGGATCATGACTCAGGAGATCTGCACATGCGCGGCCTCCGGTGGCCATTTTCCTGAAGCCGAGGGCCACCAAGATCTGAATCTGCTCTTGCACCGTCTTCAGCGGCCCACGGCTTCAGGATGATGGCAGCAGGGAAACCAATGATGCACTCCACACCGCTTACCGCTGACACCGAGCCTCAGCATCGCCACACCTCTGCTGCCGCCGGTTCCGCTGCTACACCACTGCCGGAACCCCCCGGTAAACCTGCGTTAAGACTATAAGACGCATCCTCCATGTTCCTCAAAAATTTTTTGGGGAAAAGTTTGTCTTATAGTCCGAAAGAAAATAAAAAAAATAAAAATAAATATATATATATACCAGGCCAAATACAATGGATGTTTATACTGTAGGTGCCTATTTTTGGGACGCAAAACTAACAGGCTTGTCTTGACTTGTTCTAAATATTTAATATATCGGCCACATTTACATTTTTTGAACACCTGCTTTAAAAGTTTAATATTCACCAGAGCAATATTGCTGGCTGTTGACACAAATTACTCTCTGCGTATGTACCTATGTAGTAACATAGAATTTTAGGGTTCTGTACATTTACTTTTTTGGTAAGGGGGAAAAAACTGTAAAAAATAAAAATAAAAAAAACCCACTGGTGACCTGACATTAAAAAGGTTGTGTTTGCAATAAATAGCCCAGATTGGCATCAATACATTCCTAGGGGAACTTTGCATGTTATATACCTATTTTCAATGCAATGAAAGTCTTTGCAGTAATGCAAGTCAATTTTTGGAGAAAGTTCAGTGAGCCCTAGGAATCTGAATTTCAAACTGCTATGTCATTTCTAGTACAAAGCATAATATGTCTTTCATCTGCTGCATGAAGTTTCCTTGGCCTACCACTGTATAAAAGGTGCACACAGTTTATAAGGTGCAGACACAAGCGACATCCACAGAAGATCTGTGGTTAGTTCTCCAAAATATTTGGAACAACTTCCCTGCCGAGTTACTGTGTGCAAGTGTACCTATATACATTGATGCTTTTATCCTGTTATAACCACTTCACGACCAATGACCAGGTACGTAATCAGACATGTCCCTGCCTTTGATACAGGCTCTGGCTCTGAGATGGCATTTTTCCCTGCACATGACAGCTGATTTGATCAGCTATCAAGGACCTCAAGGATCTCAGTGCTGAGATCTCATCTCCTGAGATTTTGGTGCCGAGATGTCCATCTGCGCATGCGCTGCCCCCCGGCAGCCATTTTCCTGGAGACACCCACAGCAGCACCGGAGACACCCGCAGTAGCACCAGACATCCCCGTAGCACAGCCGGGCACCCGCAGTGCCGGACAAAAAGAGCAGAACCGGACACCAACAGCATAACCGGACACCCGAAATGGCGCAGCATCAACCCACTCCTGCCTCCTCCAGCAGCGACCCTGGGACCCCGCTTGACTGCAGCCACCACCCCCGGTAAGTAATAAGACGTACGGATTATAAGTAGTGTTGAGCAATACCTTCCGATATTGGAAAGTATCGGTATCGGAAAGTATCGGCCGATACCGTCAAAGTATCGGATCTAATCCGATACCGATACCCGATCCCAATGCAAGTCAATGGGACGAAAATATCGGAATTAAAATAAACCCTTTATAAACTTGTAGGTTCATTCTACATGAAGGAAAACAACTAAGAATAATGTAGGATGTATTGGGGGAGGTGGCGGAGACATTAAAGGCACAGAGGTTTAGCCCAATCAAATAGAATAGCAGGATTTTTATTTTTTTTTATGACGTTCGGCGTTAGAAAGATTTTGACTGTTATTTTTTTTTATTTTAGTTTGGCAGATATTGATGTTTCACTACTTCCACGCCCTTCACCTTCTTTTTTACTTCTCCCACACTTTCTTCTTCATTATCCTCATCATCAGCTTCTTTGACATCAACTTCTTCACCTTATTCATCTTCTTCATCTTCTACCTATTATTTTTTTTGTTACATTGTTCATATTCTTTTTATTTTACTATTATCTTCTTCATATTCAACTTCTTCATCATATTCTTATTTGTGACAGGCATTCCCGTAGTTGTTATCTATAAAAGTTTGAAGATTACACCTTCCATTCTGCCTGTCACAAAACAGTTACATTTGTCCGCGTTCAGTTTGGCCTGCAGCATCAGGCTTTATCCAGGGGCACCATGAGGAGGAACGGACTCACCCCCATACACTGCTTAGTCTTCTTCTGCTTATAATTTAGATAATATCTTTTGCTCTGATATTTAGTCTTATGCTTAATGTTCTTCTGCTCTTTGTTCTGCAGCCTCTTGTTCTTCTGCTTCTCGGTCTTCCAGGTCGTCGTCGTCTCCAGGGTCGTCGTCTCCGGGGTCGTCGTCATCGGGGTGGTCTTCAGGGTCATCGTCTCCAGGGTCGTCGTCATCACGGTGGTTGTCGTCTCTGGTGTCGTTGTCATCTTAGGGGTGGTCTTCCGGGTCATCGTGTTTAGTCTCTTGAACTTGGAAATGTAGCAGAAGGTACAAGAAGGCTGAGAAAATGCCGAGAAACAGCTGATGGAACTGGAACTCGGATGGCTACCCGAAGGTCCAAGAGCCAATGGAACTACCGAGGACCAGCTGACGTTACTGGAACCCGGTTACTAAGCAGGAGGTACCCGTGCCTGAAAGCACTACCAAGGACCACCTGACGTTGGTGGAACTCGGATACCCAGAGGGAGGCACCTAAGCCAAAGGCTCTGCCCGGAACCAGCTGATGGTACTGGAACCAGGATGGGGAGCAGAAGGTACAAGAGCAAAAGACACTGCCGAGAACCAGCTGACGGTGCTGGAACCCGGATGGGTAGCCGAAGGTCCAAGAGCCAATGGAACTACCGAGGACCAGCTGACGTTACTGGAACCCGGTTACTAAGCAGGAGGTACCCGTGCCTGAAAGCACTACCAAGGACCACCTGACGTTGGTGGAACTCGGATACCCAGAGGGAGGCACCTAAGCCAAAGGCTCTGCCCGGAACCAGCTGATGGTACTGGAACCAGGATGGGGAGCAGAAGGTATAAGAGCAAAAGACACTGCCGAGAACCAGCTGACGGTGCTGGAACCCGGATGGGTAGCCGAAGGTCCAAGAGCCAATGGAACTACCGAGGACCAGCTGACGTTACTGGAACCCGGTTACTAAGCAGGAGGTACCCGTGCCTGAAAGCACTACCAAGGACCACCTGACGTTGGTGGAACTCGGATACCCAGAGGGAGGCACCTAAGCCAAAGGCTCTGCCCGGAACCAGCTGATGGTACTGGAACCAGGATGGGGAGCAGAAGGTATAAGAGCAAAAGACACTGCCGAGAACCAGCTGACGGTGCTGGAACCCGGATGGGTAGCCGAAGGTCCAAGAGCCAATGGAACTACCGAGGACCAGCTGACGTTACTGGAACCCGGTTACTAAGCAGGAGGTACCCGTGCCTGAAAGCACTACCAAGGACCACCTGACGTTGGTGGAACTCGGATACCCAGAGGGAGGCACCTAAGCCAAAGGCTCTGCCCGGAACCAGCTGACGGTGCTGGAACCAGGATGGGGACCTATTAAAGCTTGTATTCCTAGAGCCCCAACTGGCGGTGTTGGAGCCCAGGGTCAGCAGGAGGAGGAGATGGAGCAGAGTGTAGGCCGAAGCCTGCACTGGCGGCAGCTTTGGGTCTGTTGTGCCTGCGTGGCTGTTGCAGGACACGTTGCCGGCTGCACAGCAGGGGAACAGCTGGCGGTGCTGAACCCCACTGACACATTGGCTGGTGTTTTTCTCTGTGCAGCTAGCAGTACCGGGCCCCAACTGGCGGTGTTGGAGCCCGGGCTCTGCAGGGGGAGCAGAGTGTAGGCCGAAGCCTAATTGAACCAATTTCAAAGGTAACCTTTAACCCCCCCTCAGGGGTTACAAAGTAGAAGAGCCACAGCTTATGCAGCAGTAGTGCTGCACAAGTCAAAGGTTGCTCTTTTAATTTTTCTCCTTGCACATGCTGAATGAAACACGTATAACATTTAGCCCTTTATACAGTCAAACTGTGTTGGAGGCGCGAGTTCCCTTCGTAATGAGACGCAGCACAGATGTCAAGAATCCCACCTTGGTGCTGGGTGCAGCCTCCCGAGCGTTGTTATTTGCTGTACAGGAGTCTGCGCTGTCGTGTTATCCCCTGGCCTAGCGCTGTTAGCGCTGCCCATCTTCTGACATCATTTAATGTCAGCCGGTGCGGTTCGCGATGACCATGAATCCCAGCCCCGCAGTGTCTTAACATTGTTAAAACACTGCGGGTCTGGGATTCATGGCCTGGCGCAGCACATATGTTCGCCTCTCACACTCGGGTCCTTACACCCGCTTCAGACTGTGCGGCGTCAGCTGATCCCTTATCGCATGCCACGGCCATGAAGCCGCACAGTCTGAAGAAGGCGGAAGGAGATGAGGGACAGGCGAACTGATGCACTGCTCATGCCCATCAATCACACCCTCGCAGTCCCAATAAATAAGACACCGAGGGGCGTTGTGTGGGTCAGGGCGGCCGCAGAGGCGCAGGCAGCCAAACAATGATGCCAGAAGACGGGCAGCGCTACCAAGGGGGTTGCAGCGTGTCATTACAAAGGAAAGTCACACCACCGGGACGGTTAAATGGTCACACAGAGGACACATTTTAGACATGTTTTCAGTTCCACATGTGCGAGGAGAATACGTTTATGAGCCACCTTGCACACATGCAGCATTACCGCTGTACAAGGTGGCTGTAAAACGTACAAACGCCTGGGGGAGGGGGGACAGGTTCCCTTCAATTTCAGTTCTTGTGTCTGCGTGGCTTTTGCAGGACACGATGCCGGCTACACAGCAGGGGAACAGCTGGCGGTGCTGAACCCCACTGACACATTGGCTGGTGTTTTTCTCTGTGCAGCTAGCAGTACCGGGCCCCAACTGGCAGTGTTAGAGCCCAGGGTCAGCAGGAGGAGGAGATGGAGCAGAGTGTAGGCCGAAGCCTGCACTGGCGGCAGCTTTGGGTCTGTTGTGCCTGCGTGGCTGTTGCAGGACACGTTGCCGGCTGCACAGCAGGGGAACAGCTGGCGGTGCTGAACCCCACTGACACATTGGCTGGTGTTTTTCTCTGTGCAGCTAGCAGTACCGGGCCCCAACTGGCGGTGTTGGAGCCCGGGCTCTGCAGGGGGAGCAGAGTGTAGGCCGAAGCCTAATTGAACCAATTTCAAAGGTAACCTTTAACCCCCCCTCAGGGGTTACAAAGTAGAAGAGCCACAGCTTATGCAGCAGTAGTGCTGCACAAGTCAAAGGTTGCTCTTTTAATTTTGCTCCTTGCACACGCTGAATGAAACACGTATAACATTTAGCCCTTTATACAGTCAAACTGTGTTGGAGGCGTGAGTTCCCTTCGTAAAGAGACGCAGTACAGCTGGCATAGATGCCACCTTGGTGCTTTGCGCGGCCTCCTGAGCATCGTTATTTGTTGCACAGGAGTCTGCGCTTTTGTGTTATCCCTTGGCCTTGTGCTGTTAGCGCTGCTCATCCTCTGACATCATGTTATGTCGGCCGTTGCGGTTTGCGATGACCATGAATCCCAGCCCCCCAGTGTCTTAACATTGTTAAAACACTGCGGGGCTGGGATTCATGGCCTGGCGCAGTACATATGTTCGCCTCTCGCTTGGGTTCTTACACCCGCTTCAGACTATGCGGCGTCAGCTGATCCCTTATCGCATGCCACGGCCATGAAGACGCACAGTCTGAAGAAGGCGGAAGGAGATGAGGGACAGGCGAAGAAATGCACCGTTCATGCCCATCAATCACACCCTCGCAGTCCCAATAAATAAGACACAGAGGGGTGTTGTGTGGGGCAAGGCGGCCGCAGAGGCGCAGGCAGCCAAACAATGATGCCAGAAGACGGGCAGCGCTACCAAGGAGCTTGTTGCGTGTCAATACAAAGGAAAATCACACCTGAGGGACGTTTTAATGGTCGCAGAGGACTCATTTTTAGACGTGTTCACTTCAACATGGGCAAGGAGAATAAGTTTCTGAGCCACCTTGCACACATGCAGCATTACTGTCGTACAAGGTGGCTGTAAAACGTAAAAACGCCTGGGGGAGGGGGGACAGGTTTCCTTCAATTTCAGTTCTTGTGTCTGCGTGGCTGTTGCAGGACACATTGCCGGCTACACAGCAGGGGAACAGCTGGCGGTGCTGAACCCCACTGACACATTGGCTGGTGTTTGGCTCTGTGCAGCTAGCACATCTGGGCCCCAACTGGCGGTGTTAGAGCCCAGCGTCAGCAGGAGGAGGAGAGGGAGCAGAGTGTAGGCCGAAGCCTGCACTGGAGCAAGTTGAAAGGGAAACTTTAACCCCCCCCAGGCGTTTGTAGCTGAAAGAGCCATCGTGTACAGCACTAATGCTGGAAAAGGTAAACTTAGCTCTTTTAATTATGGTCCTTGCACATGCTGAACCTAACACTTATGAAATGTGTCCCCTCCTACCGTGATACCGTCCGGTAGGTGGAACTTTCCTTTGTGATGTGGCGCAGCACAGCCGTCATTCTTACCCCCTTGGCACCGTGCGCCGCCTCCTCAGCGTTGTTTGAATCAGTCCCGGAGCCTGCGCTGTTAGGTTAGCCCTTGGCCATGCACACATTTTGCGCTGCCCATCTTCTGACATCATTTGGTGTCAGGCTGGCTGCGCCTGTGCGGCCGTGCTGGCCAAGATCCCGCCTCGTACTGTCTTCTGATTTAATCCCACTGGGGGCCTGAGATCCGTGGCCATGCGCAGTGCTTACAGCACTACTGGATGGCAACTAGCGGTGTTGGAGCCCAGGGACAGGTGGAGGAGGTGGAGGAGGTAGGAGGAGGTAGGAGGGATTGCCACACACACAGCAGGGGAACAGCTGACGTTACTGAACCCCAATAACAGAGGAGGGACTGTTGACTGTGCGTACAGCACTACTGGACGGCAACTAGCGGTGTTGGAGCCCAGGGAGAGGAGGGGGAGGTGGAGGTGGAGGAGATAGGAGGGATTGCCACACACACAGCAGGGGAACAGCTGACGTTACTGAACCCCAATAACAGAGGAGAGACTGTTGACTGTGCGTACAGCACTACTGGACGGCAACTAGCGGTGTTGGAGCCCAGGGACAGGTGGAGGAGGTGGAGGAGGTAGGAGGAGGTAGGAGGGATTGCCACACACACAGCAGGGGAACAGCTGACGTTACTGAACCCCAATAACAGAGGAGGGACTGTTGACTGTGCGTACAGCACTACTGGATGGCAACTAGCGGTGTTGGAGCCCAGGGACAGGTGGAGGAGGTGGAGGAGGTAGGAGGAGGTAGGAGGGATTGCCACACACACAGCAGGGGAACAGCTGACGTTACTGAACCCCAATAACAGAGGAGGGACTGTTGACTGTGCGTACAGCACTACTAGACGGCAACTAGCGGTGTTGGAGCCCAGGGACAGGAGGGGGAGGTGGAGGTGGAGGAGATAGGAGGGATTGCCACACACACAGCAGGGGAACAGCTGACGTTACTGAACCCCAATAACAGAGGAGGGACTGTTGACTGTGCGTACAGCACTACTGGACGGCAACTAGCGGTGTTGGAGCCCAGGGACAGGTGGAGGAGGAGGAGGTGGAGGAGGTAGGAGGGATTGCCACACACACAGCAGGGGAACAGCTGACGTTACTGAACCCCAATAACAGAGGAGGGACTGTTGACTGTGCGTACAGCACTACTGGACGGCAACTAGCGGTGTTGGAGCCCAGGGACAGGTGGAGGAGGTGGAGGAGGTAGGAGGAGGTAGGAGGGATTGCCACACACACAGCAGGGGAACAGCTGACGTTACTGAACCCCAATAACAGAGGAGGGACTGTTGACTGTGCGTACAGCACTACTGGACGGCAACTAGCGGTGTTGGAGCCCAGGGACAGGAGGGGGAGGTGGAGGTGGAGGAGATAGGAGGGATTGCCACACACACAGCAGGGGAACAGCTGACGTTACTGAACCCCAATAACAGAGGAGGGACTGTTGACTGTGCGTACAGCACTACTGGACGGCAACTAGCGGTGTTGGAGCCCAGGGACAGGTGGAGGAGGAGGAGGTGGAGGAGGTAGGAGGAGGTAGGAGGGATTGCCACACACACAGCAGGGGAACAGCTGACGTTACTGAACCCCAATAACAGAGGAGGGACTGTTGACTGTGCGTACAGCACTACTGGACGGCAACTAGCGGTGTTGGAGCCCAGGGACAGGTGGAGGTGGAGGAGGTAGGAGGAGGTAGGAGGGATTGCCACACACACAGCAGGGGAACAGCTGACGTTACTGAACCCCAATAACAGAGGAGGGACTGTTGACTGTGCGTACAGCACTACTGGACGGCAACTAGCGGTGTTGGAGCCCAGGGACAGGAGGGGGAGGTGGAGGTGGAGGAGATAGGAGGGATTGCCACACACACAGCAGGGGAACAGCTGACGTTACTGAACCCCAATAACAGAGGAGGGACTGTTGACTGTGCGTACAGCACTACTGGACGGCAACTAGCGGTGTTGGAGCCCAGGGACAGGTGGAGGAGGAGGAGGAGGTAGGAGGAGGTAGGAGGGATTGCCACACACACAGCAGGGGAACAGCTGACGTTACTGAACCCCAATAACAGAGGAGGGACTGTTGACTGTGCGTACAGCACTACTGGACGGCAACTAGCGGTGTTGGAGCCCAGGGACAGGAGGGGGAGGTGGAGGTGGAGGAGATAGGAGGGATTGCCACACACACAGCAGGGGAACAGCTGACGTTACTGAACCCCAATAACAGAGGAGGGACTGTTGACTGTGCGTACAGCACTACTGGACGGCAACTAGCGGTGTTGGAGCCCAGGGACAGGTGGAGGAGGAGGAGGTGGAGGAGGTAGGAGGAGGTAGGAGGGATTGCCACACACACAGCAGGGGAACAGCTGACGTTACTGAACCCCAATAACAGAGGAGGGACTGTTGACTGTGCGTACAGCACTACTGGACGGCAACTAGCGGTGTTGGAGCCCAGGGACAGGTGGAGGTGGAGGAGGTAGGAGGAGGTAGGAGGGATTGCCACACACACAGCAGGGGAACAGCTGACGTTACTGAACCCCAATAACAGAGGAGGGACTGTTGACTGTGCGTACAGCACTACTGGACGGCAACTAGCGGTGTTGGAGCCCAGGGACAGGAGGGGGAGGTGGAGGTGGAGGAGATAGGAGGGATTGCCACACACACAGCAGGGGAACAGCTGACGTTACTGAACCCCAATAACAGAGGAGGGACTGTTGACTGTGCGTACAGCACTACTGGACGGCAACTAGCGGTGTTGGAGCCCAGGGACAGGTGGAGGAGGAGGAGGTGGAGGAGGTAGGAGGAGGTAGGAGGGATTGCCACACACACAGCAGGGGAACAGCTGACGTTACTGAACCCCAATAACAGAGGAGGGACTGTTGACTGTGCGTACAGCACTACTGGACGGCAACTAGCGGTGTTGGAGCCCAGGGACAGGTGGAGGTGGAGGAGGTAGGAGGAGGTAGGAGGGATTGCCACACACACAGCAGGGGAACAGCTGACGTTACTGAACCCCAATAACAGAGGAGGGACTGTTGACTGTGCGTACAGCACTACTGGACGGCAACTAGCGGTGTTGGAGCCCAGGGACAGGAGGGGGAGGTGGAGGTGGAGGAGATAGGAGGGATTGCCACACACACAGCAGGGGAACAGCTGACGTTACTGAACCCCAATAACAGAGGAGGGACTGTTGACTGTGCGTACAGCACTACCAGGCAACAACTAGCGGTGTTGGAGCCCAGGGACAGGAGGAGAAGCAGAGGAACACAATGTAGGCCGAAGCCTGATTGGAGAAAGTCGAAAGGGAACCTTTAACCCCCCCCCAAGGTTTTTGTAGCTGAAAGAGCCAGCTTGTGCAGCACAAAGGATGCAAAAGGAAAAGGTGGCTCTTTTCATTATGCTCCTTGCAAACACAGAACTAAACACTTATAAAATGTGTCCCCTGATACCGTGAGACCGTCCCGTAGGTGGGACTTTCCTTCGTAATATGACGCAGCACAGCTGTCATTCCTACCCCCTTGGCGCCGTGCCCCGGCTCCTCAGCGTTGTTTGATTCCATCCCGGAGCCTGCGCTGTTATGTTATCCCTTGGCCAGGCACACTTAGCGCTGCCCATCTTCTGACATCATTTGGTGTCAGGCTGGCTGCGCCTTTGCGGCCGCGCTGGCCGAGAGCCCGCCTCGCAGTGTCTTCTGATTTAATCCCACTGGGGGAATGGAGAAGATGATGGAATTCACCAGTGTGTCTTGGTACTCCCGCATTTTTCGCTCCCGGTTCAACGGTGTGATGAGCCTTTCTACGTTGTCCCGGTAGCGAGGATCGAGGAGGGTGAACACCCAATAATCAAACATGTTGAGAATGTGGGCGATGCGGCGGTCGTTTCTCAGGCACTGCAGCATGTAATCCACCATGTGCTGCAGACTCCCAACTGCCCAAGAAACGCTGTCCCCTGCTGGAGGCGTGATCTCTGCCCGCTCGTCATCACCCCACCCTCGCTGTACACATAGAGTACTGGACAATTGTGTAACTCCCTCCTCTGGACGCATGTCTTCCTCCTCCATTGACTCCTCCTCATCCTCCTCACAAACTGTCCCCTGCCTACGCGTTTGTGAGGAACCACGTGGCGCTGACTGTCCAGAAGATGATGGAAATGCTGAATCCTCATCCTCCACCTCTTCCACAACATCATCCCTTAGCGCTTGCAGTGATTTTTCAAGCAGGCAGATAAGGGGGACAGTCATGCTGACTAGTGCATCATCTGCACTCGCCATCCGCGTGGAATAATCAAAGGGATGCAAAACCTGGCAGACGTCATTCATAGTGGCCCACTCTGTGGTTGTGAAGTCTGTACGGCGCTGACTGCGACTTCTTTGCGCCTGAAGCAGCTGGTACTCCATTACAGCTTGCTGCTGCTCACACAACCGCTCCAACATATGTAACGTGGAATTCCACCTGGTAGGTAGGTCACATATGATGCGATGTTCCGGCAGGCGGTGTCGGCGCTGCAGAGCCGCAATGCGCGCTTTTGCCATGCTGGAACGCCGCAAGTGAGCACACTCTAGGCGGACCTTGTGCAGCAGTGCATCAAGATCCGGATAGTCCCTCAGAAAACTCTGCACGACCAAATTGAGCACATGTGCCAGACATGGGATGTGAGTGAGGTTGCCGAGGCCCAGAGCTGCCACCAGATTTCGGCCATTATCACACACTACCATGCCTGGCTGGAGATTCGCTGGCACAAACCACACATCGCTCTCCTGCTTGATGGCATTCCAGAGCTCCTGCGCTGTGTGGCTTCGATTCCCCAAATAAATTAATTTCAAGACGGCCTGTTGACGTTTGGCCACGGCTGTGCTCATGTCGGTCGTAACAGGTACACGTTCATCACGGGTCCATGTGGAGGTGGACTGTGACGGCTCCTGCAGCGATGATTCTGAGGAACTGGTGTAGGAGGAGGAGTCAATGCGTACAGAATGGATTCCTGCAATCCTTGGAGTGGGCAGGACACGTCCTGCGCCACTCGCACTGTCTGTACCCGGCTCAACGACATTAACCCAATGGGCAGTGAGGGAAAGGTATCGCCCCTGTCCATGTTGACTGGTCCACGCATCGGTGGTGAGGTGGACCTTGCTACTGACGGCGTTCAGTAGCGCGTGTTTTACGTGTCCCTCCACATGCTTGTGCAGGGCAGGGACGGCTTGCCTGCTGAAGTAAAAGCGGCTGGGCACATTGTACTGTGGGACTGCCAATGACATCAAGTCACGGAAGCTGTCAGTCTCCACCAGCCTGAATGACAGCATTTGCAGTGACAGAAGTTTGGCAATGCCTGCAGTCAGAGCCTGTGCTCGTGGGTGGTTTGACGAGAAAGGCCGCCTTTTCTCCCATGCCTGTACTACCGATGGCTGTAGACTGGGCTGGGAGTGTGTGGATGACTGGGAAAGTGGTGCTGCGGGTGGAATTACAGCGGGTCTCTGGACAACAGGGCCAGAGGTTCTTCCACGGCGATCCTGGGAGGAAGCCGAACCAGCTGCGTGTGAGCTGGAGGAAGAGGCAACACGAGCTGAAGAGGTGGTAGCTGCCGCTGTTGGTTGGCCTAGCTCTTCAGTGTGTTTTTCTAACTCCGCCGGGTGCCTGGTGCGCACATGTGGTGTTTCCACATGTTGGAGGTATTGAGGTTGCTGACATTTTTCCCTCTTTTTACTTTGTGATGACACACCTTGCATTTGACATAGCAAATGTCATCTGCAACTGTGTCAAAAAAGGACCAGGCACTGCAAGTCTTGGGAGCGCCCTTTTTGGCTTTTGGAAGAGACATGCTCCTAATGGGTGCCAAAGCGGAGGCTGCAGGATCCGCAGTCTTCCCCCTCCCTCTCCCTCTTTGGGCCGTACGGGGAATCTCTTCCTCAGAGCTGCTCCCACCACCTTCCTGTCCCTCACGCCAAGATGGGTCAAGGACCTCATCATCTACACTACCCTCTGCCCCCAACTGCTCCTCCTGGGTAGTCTCAGCAGCAGAGCACGCACCAGTAAGTGGCACCTGAGTGTCATCATCAGCTGATGCGGCCTGCGATGTGGTGAACGGAGCCACTGGCCCACCCGCCTCTTCAGAGGAAGAGAGAAAAAGCTGTTGGGCATCACTGCACCCTGCCTCTTCTTCCATTTCTCCAATGCTGCTTGGCTGGCCCCCTGTTTCCAAGCCAAGAGATTCAGAGAACAGAAGTAGAGACGGCTCCTGTCCTGGGCTCTCTGTCTGCCTGGGCAATTTGGTAGGTGGTGAAGAGACAGATGGCTGCTCTCCAGTGCTCTGTGTCTGAGAGGATGTGGCACTAATTGAAGTTGATGCATTAGCTGCCATCCATCCGACAACGGCTTCAATTTGTTCTTCACGCAGCAGCGGTGTACGGCGCTCTGCGACAAAGCTGCGCATGAATGACTGTTCCCTTGTGAAAGTGGGTGCTGATGAGTCACCGGTGCCCGCAGCAGGCACAGAATCCCCACGTCCCCTCCCTGCTCCGCGCCCACGCCCATGCCCACGTGCCTTACTCACTGCCTTCTTCATCTTGGTTGACTGATAAAGATAAGCAGAAAAGTACTAACGGATTTGTGTGCTTATTCCTGAACAACTCCTCCTAACAGGTATAAGGGTATGTGCACACGTTGCGGATTTCTTGCAGAAAATTCCTGAAGAAAACCGGAAATTTTCTGCAAGAAATCCGCATTTTTTTTTTGCGTTTTTTTTCCGTTTTTTTCGCGTTTTTTTAGCATTCTGCAAGCGTAATTAGCTTGCAGAATGCTAAAGTTTTCCAAGCGATCTGTAGCATCGCTTGGAAAACTGACTGACAGGTTGGTCACACTTGTCAAACATAGCGTTTGACAAGTGTGACCAACTTTTTACTATAGATGCAGCTTATGCAGCATCTATAGTAAAAGATAGAATGTTTAAAAATAATAAAAAAAATAAAAAAATGCTTATACTCACCCAGACATCTCCTCAGCGGCCGTCCGGCTCCTCTTCTAGCTGGTCTGTGCGCACAGGACCTCCCGTGACGTCACGGTCACGTGAGCGGTCACATGACCGCTCACGACCAATCACAGGACAGTGACGTCATTCGGCGAGGTCCTTCAGCGCACACCAGCTACAGGAACCGAACGGCAGCGTGCGAGGAGGCGGGAATACATCGAGGGTGAGTATAGGACTGTTTATTATTTTATTTCTTATTTTTTGACCACTTATATGGTGCCCAGTGCGTGGAGGAGAGTCTCCTCTCCTCCACCCTGGGTACCAACCGCATATAATCTGCTTACTTCCCGCATGGTGTGCACAGCCCCGTGCGGGAAGTAAGCAGATCAATGGACCCCTAGGTGTGCGGAATCCCTGCAATTCCGCATTTTTAATGAACATGTTGCTTTTTTTTCCGCTATGCGATTTTTTCGCGGAAAAAATCGCAACATTTGCACAAAAAATGCGGAATACCCTGTAAATAATAGGAGGCTTATGTAAGCGTTTTTTTTCGTGTTTTTATCACGTTTTTATAGCGAAAAAACGCGAAAAAAACGCTAACAATCCTGAACGTGTGCACATGGCCTAAGAAACACTAATTTTCTAAAGTGTGGACTAGACTTTAATATGAGCTAATGTGGCCTACACAAATGTAAAGTGGTGTCACTGGTGTGTTTGGTGAACTTTATTATTTATTTATTTTTTGGGGGCTGAACTGACAACAGATAGAGCTGCAGTCACACGGAGACCGTGCAGACAGACGTAAACGGCGCTGCAAGGCCCAAAAACCCTCCTCTACGTTATCCTATGTAGTGTTTTTCCACAAATTAGCTGGAGACGGGTGGAAAGACACTAATAGGAATTTTTTGAAAAAATGTGCAGCAGCCTGCACTACTTAAAACAAAATGAAAATTGATTTGGCGGTATGACGCAGTGAAGAACCCTGAGCTGGAGACAACCAGGCTATGGCTGCTCACAGACTACAGGGCGAGCTGCAGTCACACGGAGAGCGTGCAGACAGCCATAAACGGCGCTGCAAGGCCCAAAAACCCTCCTCTACGTTATCCTATGTAGTGTTTTTCCACAAATTAGCTGGAGATGGGTGGAAAGACACTAATAGAATTTTTTTGAAAAAATTAGCAGCAGACTACACTACTTGGAAAAAAAAAAAAAAAAGAACAGTATGAGGCAATGAACCACCCTCCCTGAACTGAATACAACCAGCTATGGATGGCCTATGTGGCTGCACTCAGACTAGAGAGTGGGCTGCACTCACACACACACACACACACACAGACCTTGCAGATCGCTGTGAAAACAGCGCTACAAGGCAAAAGCAAGGTGAATAGCAGGTGAGCACAGCGGTTGCTAAATTAGCCTTTGGAAAGCACAAAGAAGCAAATCGCTATCTCTAAACTGGCCCTCAGTCAGCAAACAGCGTCCTGTCACTAACTGAATTCACAGCAGAGTGATCGCAAAATGGCGCCAGCGACTTTTAAACTGCATCATGACATCATTTCAGCAGCCAATCACAGCCATGCCAGTAGTTTCATGCCCTCCATGCTGAACAGGATGTGCCCACACTTGGAATCATTCTCATTGGCTGAATTTGTGCATTTTGAATCTGGGAACTTCCGATTCCGGTATCCGATACGCGGCAAGTATCGGAATACCGGTATCGGAATTCCGATACCGCAAGTATCGGCCGATACCCGATACTTGCGGTATCGGAATGCTCAACACTAATTATAAGAAGCACCACCATTTTATAGAAAAATATATTTTTCCTATTTTTCACCTCAAAATCTGTGGTGCGTCTACTAATCCGGAGCGTCTTATAATCCAAAAAATATGGTATATATAAACATTTTCTACAACCATTGCATAAAATTATGGAATCTCCATACCTGCAGGATTTCCACCCAGCTTTTTTGATTCATAGTACAGTACATAGACATGACAGGAATGAAATAATACAATACTGGTTTAATAGCTGATCGTTTTGGATTTGTAAAACATATCTCTAACAAATGAAACTAAATTATTTTAAATTAAAGGCATATGTTTTTCAAGATGAAATAGAAAAAAAGGATGGATTCAACCAAAAATATCTATTATTAAACATGTTTCCACAAACTCTTATAAACAAATTCTGAAATCAGTGGTATAAAACAAACCACATTGCAAAAAGAAAAAAAAGATGATTTTGTTATATTCTACTAGATGTTTCTGCTACCCAGTAATAGTGATAAGAACTGCAGCTTTTCAAAGGGTTTTGCTAACATATAAATGAAATTGGGGTACTTAACCCCTTAGCGACATATGACTAACTACAGTATGTCCTTCATAAGTCATCTCCCTGCTAGTGTTGAGCGATACCTTCCGATATGCATTGGTATCGGTATCAGATAGTATCGGCCGATACTGGCAAAATATTGGATCTCGCCGATACCGATACCCGATACCAATGCATTTCAATGGGACGCAAAGTATCGGAATGGTTCCCAGGGTCTGAAGGAGAGGAAACTCTCCTTCAGGCCCTGGGATCCATATTCATGTGTAAAATAAAGAACTAAAATAAAAAATATGGATATAATCACCTCTCCGGCGGCCCCTGGACCTTACCGCCGTAACCGGGAGCCTCCGTTCCTAAGAATGAGCACGTGAAGGACCTGCAATGACGTCGCGGCTTGTGATTGGTCGCGTGAGCGGTCACATGAGCGCTCACGCGACCAATCAGAAGCCGCGACGTCATCGAAGGCCCTTCACGCGCTCATTCTTAGGAACGGAGGCTGCCGGTTACAGCGGTAAGATCCAGGGGCCGCCGGAGAGGTGAGTATATCCATATTTTTTATTTTAATTCTTTATTTTACACATGACTATGGTTACGATACCGATTCCCGATATCACAAAAGTATCGGAACTCGGTATCGGAATTCCGATACCGCAAGTATCGGCCGATACCCGATACTTGCGGTATCGGAATGCTCAACACTACTCCCTGCCTTTGATGCTTTCACACAGCAACATATTCTGAAAAGTTTTGAATGTTACGGCACTCAGAAAGTGGCAACGCCAGCAAAATGGTTTGTTTATTTTTACAGATTTCTTATTTTTTTTTCCAACAATTAAAGGGTTTTAGGGTCTAAAATGAAAAGTCTACAATCACTTTATGTGACTGTAAGGCCGTGTCACACTTGCGAGATCAATGCGAGAAACTCGAGCGAGTCAGGACCGGAGTTTGCAGCTGCATGTATTTCTATGCAGCCACAGGCTCCAGTCTGAACCGCCGGCGCTAGTGCCGGGAATTGATGGGAGAGACTCGTGTGAGTTTATCGCATTGAACTCACAAGTGTGACCCCGGCCTAAACTTGCTAATTCTCACACAGAGTGCAATGCATGCTGTAAGGATTATTGGGTGTCTGCACTGGGAACGACAGCTATGTGACAAGCATGTGATATGTATACTCCCGGCCAGAGCTATATCTTGTCTAGTGCAATACACCTGCACTGAGCATGTCAGAAACAGCCTAGTCAGGTTCTGACCGGACGTTTTCATACCATATACTTACGGTCATGTGGCCGCCATTCCCCGAGAATCTTTATTGCATGCAGAGTGCGCAACGTGAGAATTCACAGGTATACAGTCACATTGATCGACAGTCAATTTAGACCAGAAAATGCCTTTAAATAAAACAAAAACTATACACGTTTGGTATCTGTGTAATCATACTGACCAATCATGTTGCCAGGTTGCTGTAAATAAGAATATAAAAAATGATTGCAGAATTGCACTTTTTTCACTATTTTGCCAAACTTGGAATTATTTTTCTCGCTTTGCATTTGCATCATGTGGTAACATGCATGTTGTCATTCAAATGTACAAGTCATCTCACAATAAACAAGCCCTCCCACGGCATTGAGCCAAAAAATGAAAAGTTATGGCTCTTGAAATAAGGGGAGGAAAAAACGAAAGTGCAAAAATGAAAAATTGCCTGGTCCTTAAGAGGTTAAAAGGAATCTGTCAATTGTTTTTTTTCTCCTATTTCTCTGAATGCTGAGCCCTGTATACCCCTCCACACACACACACACACACACACACCGCTGATTGACAGTGTTCTGTATACACTGTGCATATGCAGAAAACTGCCAGTCAGTATTTGGGGAATGGTGTTATCAATGTTGTTTACTTGTCTCATTGTACACTCTGAAATTCCATTCCAATCTGTTATACAGTCTGTTACAGGATAAATAAGTATTAATAAATCCATTTCACCTTTAGTTTTTTATTTGAGATTTATACAGGGTCTAACGTTGCCCATAACGTTGATATATTTATTAGGTTCCCCACCCTAATAAAGTCAATACTGTACCAACACTGGAGCCTTAGACTGCAAGCTATTGTATCATCTACAATGTTAAAGGGAATCTGTCACCAAGTTTTTGCGACCCTATCTGACAACAGCATAATGGGGCATAGAACCTGAGTCCAGAGATGTGTCACTTACTGAACTACTTTGAAAATGCATCTGTTCAATCGAGCAGTACTTGACCATCAAATAACTTTTCAGAAAAAAATGTTTTTACAGGATTTACATGAAAATGAGAAATGACTGAGCAGAGAGGGAAATCTAGCTGAGCAGGGAGGGAAGAGGAAGAAACTGTCCAAAAGACTGCTCTTTCCCATCCAAGCTCATTTTTAAACAATGTTTTTTTCTGAAACACTGAAGTGTTTTGGAGTAATGCTTAGATTTCTAGAATGAAGGAGCCTGTCACTGTTTCATGCTGCCCATAGATTAATAAGCATGAATTCCCTTTAACCAAATTATGGAATATTAACCTATTACACTGGACTCATGATTCGAAAACACTGTCATTAGAGATGTGGAGCACCCGCTAGGGCCGGGACCAACGGTTATTAAGGGGGTGACCACAGCAGCAGTGACCCGATCCGTGGCCCTGGGCGTTCAATAAAAGTTAATAGTCAATTAAAGGGGGAAATAAAGTTTATAGGAGATTTGTTTGTGATGCCACCCGTGGTGTTTGGCAACGAGAGGCCGAAGCTGCTTTAGGGGACCGCTGGGGCTGATGGTGATGCAGCAGAGTTGTTACGCCTCTCCACAGGTAGAGCTAGGCCCCAGGGCAGTTAAAGACTAAAAGTTAATGATGGTGAATGTTGTGATGCAGGGCAGGTGATGCAGTAATAATTCAGAAGACACAGCAGGGTGCAGTTTCCACACTTTTACTCACAGTTCTTTAAAGCAGTCCCAGCCGGGTGCTGTGTCCTCCGGGCCTGTGATCTAGCCAGCTCTCAGGTAATTTGGGGTCCCCTTTGCTAGAACCCCCTTCTTATGTGCTTTCCCTGGCTATCTCACTGCGCTGGCTCCCGCTTCTCCTGCCCTACGCCTTCACACACAGTGTCCCTAGCCAGCAGCCTCAGATCCTGTAGGGCGACGTCCTCCTGGTCCCCTTGATCCTATGTGGCTGCCTTTTCAGCGAATGTGTGTGGTTGTGGCTGTGGCACGTACAGATACAACAGTCTCTGGCTGGCTAGCTGAGCCTTGTAGTTCTCCACAAGTCTGGGGGCCGGTTCCCCCACTGCAACCTGGTCCCTCCACCCAACTACTGTCAGTGTGGATTTGGGCCCCACGGGTGGATTCCTCACTACCCATGCCCCTAGGACCCCTTCTCTCTTTTCTTTCTGTCAGGAGCCTCTCTCTATCTTCCTTGTTTCTCTCTCTGTCTTCTGGTGCTTGGACGAGCTCCTCACTCCTCAAGTCTCCAGCTCCAACTCCCTCTGCCTCTCACTGTTCACTACTCTTCACTCTGACCTAACTCCTCCCTCATGTTTCAATGACAACTCCTCACAACTGCCACTTTCTCCACCCACACCCTCTACCTTGCTCCCTCCAGGCCTATAGAGGTATAATGATGGGTGCTAGTGTGTGGGTCCTGGGTAGTGTCCCCTCCTTACCCAAGAGAAGAGTACACCTATGGCTGAGGTGTAGTACTTCTGTGGCGACTGGACCCTCAAGGGTGCCACAGATGATCAAATCGCTTCTAGGTGAATAGAAATGGGGTAGCATTTTCTAAAATCTGCAGGTCCTAACTGTGGCGCTAGTCACTTCTCACAGCTAAGACATGGGTCAGAGTTGTCAAGGAGTCCAAGGTCAGAACCTAGGAGGGTACATCATGAACAGAAGGAAAAGACAAAAGAGTAGTCAGGTAACATTCCACAGTCAGAGTACCGGGAGTATAACGGATCAGAGCTGAAGGGGTTAAACAGGCAGGTAGTCATAACAAAGCCCAAGGTCACACAATAGATCAAACATATAGAACTCAAGGCACAGAGAGCACAGCACAAACCTTATAAGATGAATTTACGTATGGCAGTGGTCTGAGAGAAGCTGCTCAGTTAAGTGGGCATAGCATTTACCCAGGATAGTGAACACCTGGAGACTGCCGACACCTCCCAGTCACAGATTGGATAGTCGAACTGTCTATAAACACACTGACAGCTCAGCACGCCCCTGAAACAGACTGGATGGCCATGTTTTCAATCAAAGTACTGACAGCTTCAGCACGCCCCTGTATCAGATTGGATGGCCGAGCTGTCAGTAACTGCATCCCAGACACCCTGAGGGGTGGAACCGCGACACTAACAAATTCAAGCAACTCACTTGAGTCGATGAAAAAAGGTTGTCGCCATTTTACACACTGCAGAAGATTGCATGACTCACAGACTTTGAGAACTTCCCCATAATGCCTTGCAGCTATAATATCACACATTATGGCACTACCAATCAGGAAGGACTATCATAGCCCATATCTTTGATGGTGTTAATCTAGCAGTGAGCTTCGCTTGCTGTGCATGCCCCTGAAAATTGTATCCCTTACTTGTGCGTGCACTATGGAATTCTCTATGTCTTTTTCTCTCCCGTCCCATACTAACTGCCGGATTACCACCATCTACTTCTTGAGTCATCGCACTTTTAACTTACTGAGACTAGCTTTGCATTAAAGATGTTAGAAAAAATTGCATACACGCCCAGGAAAACTCATAGCGTTACACATATCTTTTCAAAACAATTGGACTACTTGTGGTTGATGGTAAACTTCATCTCAAATAAAATTTTTGGGAAAATTTCAGTGAATTTGGTGAATATTAATTTTAAAAAAAATTGATCTTCTATAGCATCTCTATCTCTAGATGTAGTGGTGCTGAGTAAAATATCGATGTCTACAAAGAAACAGCTTGAACCTGTTTTATGCTGCCCATGGATTTGTAAGCATAAATAACATGACAATTTCCCTTTAATCAAACGACAGTGTAGTAACACATTACACTATCATCGTTTTATATTGCAAAATTTACACACAATGGTTGTCGGGGGAGCAGGCAATTGCAGGAAAATCAAGCTGGCCAAATGTAAATGTATTTAATGAGATGATGAACACAGAGAGGTATGTGTGTCACTGACATATATATATATATATAGAGAGAGAGAGAGAGAGAGAGAGAGAGAGAAAGAGACTGTATATATGTTTTCACGAATATTTGAGCCCATGGATCCATTATATGTCCATTTTGCAAGCAGGCAAGAAAATCTCGCCATAAGGATGTCATACGGATGTCACATGGATGCTTACATGTGAGAAAATCGCATCCTCGCACTGCACACGGATGACATACGGATCACTGTTCAGGGAACATTTCTGCGATTCTCGTCCGTGTAAAACAGACCGATTTTTTATACGTTGTGTGTGACTCCAGCCTAAAGGAGATCCCCCAACATCTATATATATAATTGTCTAAGGGGTATTTCCGTCTGTCTGTCTTTCTGTCTGCAACTTCCGTCACGGAAATCCCGCATCGCTGATTGGTCTCGCCAGCTGCCTGTCATGGCTGCCGCAATCAATCAGCGACGGGCACAGTCCGATTAGTCCCACCCTACTCCCCTGCAGTCAGTGCCCGGCGCCCGTTCCATACTCCCCTCTGGTCACAGCTCACACAGGGTTAATGCCAGCGGTAACGGACCGCGTTATGCCATGGGTAATGCACTCTGCTACCGCTGCTATTAACCCTGTGTGTCCCCAACTTTTTACTATTGATGCTGCCTATGCAGCATCAATGGTAAAAAGATCTAATGTTAAAAATAATAAAAAAGCAAAAAAACAAAAAACCTGCTATTCTCACCTTCCGTCGTACAACGATGCGCTCGTGCCTGCCGCCATCTTCCGTTCCCAGAGATGCACTGCAAAATTACCCAGAAGACTTGGCAGTCTCGCGAGACCGCTAAGTCTTCTGGGTAATTGCGCAATGCATCCTGGGAATGGAAGATGGCGGCAGCCGCGCGCCTATCGCCAGAGCTTCGCTGGATCCCGGCGGGTGAGTATATAACTATTTTTTATTTTAATCATTTTTTTTAACAGGGATATGTGCCCACACTTCTTAATACTGCGTGGGCTGTATTATATACCGCGTGGCTGCTATATACTACATGGGCACTGTTATATACTACGTGGGCTGTGTTACATACTGCATGGGCTGTGCTATATACTGCATGGGCTGTGCTATATACTACGTTGCCTGTGTTTTATACTGCGTGGCTGCTATATACTGCGTGGGCTGTGTTATATAGTATGTGGGCTGTGTTATATACTGTTTGCACTGTGTTATATACTGCGTGGCCTGTATTAACGCATCGGGTATTCTACAATATGTACGGATGTATGTATATAGCAGCCACATAGTATATAGCACAGGCCATGTAGTATTTGTCTGCTATATACTACATGGCTCCTATATACTATGTGGCCTGTGCTATATACTATGTGGTTGCTATATACATACATACATACATGCATACATATTCTAGAATACCCGATGCGTTAGAATCGGGCCACCATCTACACTGTGTTCCAAATTATTATGCAAATTGGATTTAAGTGTCATAAAGATTTAATTGTTTTGTTTTTCAAATAAACTCGTGGATGGTATTGTGTCTCAGGGCTCAATGGATCACTGAAATCAATCTTAAACACATGTGATAATTGGTTTTCCAGGTGATTCTAATTAAAAGGAAAACTACTTAAAAATGATGTTCCACATTATTAAGCAGGTCACAGTTTTCATTTTTTCAGGGTGCAGCTGGGCCCTGGATGGCTCTGTATACTGTGGCCTCTGTTCACACAGGATGCATGATAGCAATGGCTGGCCCGCTATATGGCGTTACTAATAGGCCTGAGCCATATGCTTTGTATTTCTGTGTGAACATGCCACATACAGATCATTTTTGCACACGTGTGCCAGGCGGCCAAATCCTGATTGCAGGCTGGCTTGCAGTATTGGTATTATTGCACCTGTGCATCTGTCATCCACCATCTTAACTTGGGTCCGCTGCACTTTGGTTAGTGTAATTGGTTGGAGGCCTCAGACAGGTAAGCATCTCTGCCTGTGTAATGGTTTTTCTGTCCCCCCCACAGTTTTCAAGTAACATGGGAAAGAAAAAGGATCTCTCTGCTGCTGAAAAGCATCAAATAGTGCAATGCCTTGGTGAAGGGATGAAAACATTAGAAATTTTCCAAAAACATAAGCGTGATCATCGTACTGTTAAGAGATTTGTGGCTGTATCTGAGCACAAATGTGTTTGTGCTGATAAAGGCATAACGAGGAAGATTTCTGCCAGGCAAGTTCATCGGATTAAGAGAGCAGCTGCTAAAAAGCCATTACAGAGCAGCAAACAGATATTTGAAGCTGCTGGTGCCTCTGGAGTCCCTCAAACCTCAAGGTGTAGGCTCCTTCAAAGGCTTGCTGTGGTGCATAAACCTACTATTCGGCCACCCTTAAACAGGGTTCACAAGCAGAAATGGTTGTATTGGGCCCACACATACATGAAGACTAATTTCCAAACAGTCTTGTTTACTGATGAGTGTCGAGCAACCCTGGATGGTCCAGATGGATGGAGTATTGGATGGTTGGTGGATGGCCACCATGTCCCAACAAGGCTGCAACATCAGCGAGGAGGTGGAGGAGTCATGTTTTGGACCAGTATCATGGGAAACAGCTGGTAAGGCCCTTTAAGGTTCCTGAAGGTGTGAAAATGACCTCTGCAAAGTATATAGCGTTTCTAACTGACAACTTTCTTCTATGGTCTAAAAAGCAGAAACGTGCCTTCAGGAGCAAAATCATCTTCATGCTGACAATGCCCCATCTCATGCTGCAAAGAATACCTCTGAGTCATTGGCTGCTATGGGCACAAAAGGAGATAAACTCATGGTGTGGCCACCATCTTCCCCTGACCTCAACCCTATAGAGAACATTTGGAGGATCATCAAGCAAAAGATCTATGAGGGTGGGAGGCAGTTCACATCCAAACAGCAGCCCTGGGAGGCTATTCTGACTTCATGCAAAGAAATACAAGCAGAAACTCTCCATAAACTCACAAGTTCAATGGATGCAAAAATTGTGAAGGTGACATCAAAGAAGGGTCCTATGTTAACATGTAACTTGGCCTGTTGGGATGTTTTGGCGTTAAATAGCTTTTTTGTTCAGTGAATGTGACCTCCTAATGCTGCAAATTCCACAAATGAGCATTTTCAGTTCTTTAAAACATATCAAATGTTTAGAAATTCTACTGTGCCTAATAATTTGGAACAGTGCATTGTGAGTTTTTATTTATTTTGGAGATTATACTGTTATCATTGGGAGGTTTCTTCAATAAAATTCGATGTATAATCTAACGGGTGATGACTTTTATTAGACTGACTGTCATTTGCACCAACCATTTAGGAAAATCTGATAAAAATGTAATTTGCATAATAATTTGGAACATAGTGTAGTTAAGCATAATGGTATTTTACTTACTGATCAGAAGGGGTCTGATTGTCAGGACCTTGCAAAAGAACAGGGATAGCAGCATTTTTCTCCTCCACAGCAGCACTGCCATCTATTTGTAGTGTAGGGAAGTGCAGCACAGCCTTATGTATGTGAACGGAGCAGCTCCCTGTACAGCAGTGCCACTTTGACAGTAAAAGTTATGAAGGAGAATTGACCCCATAACTGAGCATATTTACACCATTGTGTAATAATTGGGAATATCCCTTTAAAAAAAAAGTAATATCTGCAGATTATTTTACCTTTTTTTTTCCCTATGGTTTGATTTTTTTTTCAATTTTTGCAAGGTTGTTTCCACCAATCTCTCCCATTGGAAAGCAATGTAAAGTCTGAGTTATGTCAATGCTGCAGTTTTTTACTTGGAACCAGAGGTGACTCCAGGTCACCAATAAGCTGCAACCTTAGAAGGAAGATAGAGTTTTCAATGACTGTCCAATAATACGGAAAATCTGATGGTTCAGAACCTGTCCAGTCCCTTTTAGGTTGCATTCATTTATATCTTCTGTTTTAAAGCTGAAGTTTTAAACAGGTAATGTTTTACTTTTATTCTACTTCCACATACAGTACAGACCAAAAGGTTGGACACACCTTCTCATATAAAGATTTTTCTGTATTTTCATGACTATGAAAATTGTACATTCACACTGAAGGCATCAAAACTATGAATTAACACATGTGGAATTATATACTTAACAAAAAAGTGTGAAACAACTGAAAATATGTCTTATATTCAAGGTTCTTCAAAGTAGCCACCTTTTGCTTTGATGACTGCTTTGCACACTCTTGGCATTCTCTTGATGAGCTTTAAATTTATTTGTATGCTTTGGGGTAGTGTGGTAGTGTGGTGCCACCTGCAGGTCATTTTTTCTTACTGCAGTTTTATGAAAATTAATGTTTAAAATGTATTTTGTGATAACATCGTGGATGTGTGGTTTGTTTGGCTATTTTCTTGCTGAAGGGGGCAAGTTTACCTTTCAAATGGTGTATCATTTGTGTGTGTGGGTGCAGTGTGAACGGAGATACAACGTAATCACCGAAAAAGAATGTTTTGAAATAATATGGAAGGATTTTTATCCACACATACACTATGTGCCATTGTTTTTTCTATTGAAAAGCAACAGTTACAAAGATGTTCTCAATTTCCAATGTTTGCAACTAACTTGGCTACTTTCTTTTAAGCTGGGGTCACACTAGCGTATTGCATCCGATGCGAGAGCATCTGCTGTGATATGCTAATGACCTTCGGCTCCTGCTCTGCTGCGAGAGAGAGCCGAGTGTCATGCGTCTGTGCTACGAGCCTCTCGCACAGAGAGGATCGGAGCACAGCTGCGAAGGAGGCGGCAAAATGAATTTCTCCATTTCCTCCACTGCCGGGGTCAGCATGTAATGACATCACTCGGATGATATCCGAGTGATGTGCGTTGTCTCACTCGCACCCATAGGCTTGTATGGGTGCGAGTGAGCCAAGACTCGGCCGAGTGTCGGTGACAATCGCAGCATGCATCAATTTCACTCGCACGAACAATATGGCAGAGGAAGAAAACGCTGATGGGAGCTGCCCCATAGAGGAATACTGGTCCGAGTGCTATGCTATTTTTTAACCCATAACACTCGTCTGTATTCCTCTCTAGTGTAACTCCGGCCTTACTCTTTAACTATAGACTTGGTTGGATGTTGATTAGGTAACTGTGACTGTTGGTCATTATAAACATTTTAAAAAAAATTTAGAGATACTGGAAAATATGAAAAATTACTATTAGTTGTCATCCCTACAGAAAACATTGAATGTTTTTTGTTTCACAAGAAAACGTATTGCTTCACTTATATCGCAGCAGGGATCATATGCGGTCCATCAACACAGTGATGTGTCATCAAGGAAAAAATTGTGTGCTGTGAGTTCTAAAAAAAATCAAACATTCTATAACTTTATATTAAAAACAAACATGAAAGATTATATAGGTCAAACCAGTTGCAAGTAGTTTAAGGACATTGCAGTAATTTCAATATGCTATTCCGAGATCCCAAGCAACCCAACTACATTTTCATCTGTTCTTGCATGCCAACATCTAAAATGTCTTTAAACTAAGCCACACAGGAGAAATGCTACAAATAACAGGTAAAATATAGAGTATTATAAAAAAGCACTTGCAATGCTGACAAATTCCATTTTTAATACATTAATGCCATCTATTAGACTAACTGTAGTGCCAAGAGTTGGATATGAGCACTGTACTCATCAGATATGATTGTAAGCGACAGTAAAAGCCTTCGACCACAACACTACTTTACAGATAGCTTCCTTGGACTGAAAATTAAAGCAAATATATTCTCTGAAAAGGCAAGTCAAATGGAAATTTCTGAATCAATAAAAATAGTAAAACCCTAGAAAGCCTGGAAAAATATTCCTCTTTGCATATAATGTCTCTTACAGAAATTTTATTGGCTGGCTTCTGATGGATATATTTTATATGCAAGAACTTTTTCTTTCTCATCTTAAATGGTCTTTATACTTTGCTTATTGCTCCAAATCGCTAAAAGAAAAACAGGACCAACATTTGAAAAAGTGTTAATTGAAAATATCCTACTGCTGTCTACAATTCCAATGCAGAACTATGGCTCTGGTTCAACAAACCAATTTAGGCAGAATTCTGGTGTAAATTGCTTTGAAAAGTTACTAAATTTTGGCGCAACTCAGACTTACACAAAGTGTTTGTGACTCTTGGCGTTTTCACATCAGATTCTCACAGCTGTGTAAAAATGGGTTAAGCGAGCACGAGACAGGGGCTAGAGTTAGAGACTGGAGTAAGATTTCTGGTATGGAGCACAGAGGTGCATGCCACTGGGTAGGCAGTCCTCATTCACGAAGAGGTGTGTGATTCATGAATCGGGAGTGTCTGACTCCTACATGCCCCCTTATCAAGAGTCGTCTTGATGAATTGAGCCTTTGTGTAATTGTAGAAGACAAAAAAACACATCATTTGTAATCTAGTACTCCAGTGATATTCCTGTCCAACTGTCCATAGCTAAATGGGATCTAAGGGGTGTAGAGTGACATGTCTGGTAAGACAGTGCAAGGAGACTTATAAGTCATGCAATGCTTTTCTAGGAAATTAAATATTCAAATTGCCACTGCAGAGAGAAAGAGGACTTGAATAGGCAAATTTGTGCAGTATCAATCTGCAGTCATACTCCCGTCCATCTGTTCCATACTTCTAACTAATAAAATATACATTTAGTTAGTGGCATTGAAGAGGACTTGAACTGTACTGCTACCTGCTTGAAGCAGCAATCCTAAAAGTCATTATTAACCTTTTATCGAGCCTTGTCATATGACTTGGGATAAAAGTCAAACCAGTATCTTAATTTGTATTTCTGGGTGTTGCACCTCACGCAAACTATGAGATCTGATTTGAATGTATGAGAGTCATATGACAAGGCTCGTTAAAGGGTCGATATTGATTTTCAGGATTACTATTTCCAATAGGTGGCACTAGAGCTCAAGTCCTCTTCCTCTCTGAAGAGGCCATTTTGAATAACTAAACGTTAATTATATTAGCTAGACGTATCGGACAGAGGAATGGGAGTATGATTGCAGATTGAGACTACACAGATTTGTAGTCTGAAACCAAGTAAACACATAGGGAAGCACAAGAACTACAGATACAAATAAGTGTGATGCTTGAGGGTAGGATTCTTCTCAAAATGTAGTTGCATTGGATCAGTCTAAAAAGTTTGCAAAGGTTTAGATGCTCTGTAACTACAATCTGTCAAACGAGGCAGCAAAATTATAGTCATCTAAGGAACCCTGACGTGCTAACGTGTGGATCTACACATTCACACAACAAAGATTTTTATGGACTTCAGGTAGATGGCTTTTTCCTTTAGCACAAGTCTCCTCTTTTTTAAACAGTCCTCTTTTTGTATGCCTTTAAGACCAATGTGTTCATTTCATTTCAGACACTGCAGGTTTGCATTTATAAATCTATTTTGCTGTATCTAATTAAAATATGAAAACCTCCAGCATCCTTTGTTCAAATTGTAAAGTCCCATTTTGAAATGAATTAATAATTAGGTTTCTTAGTAATTGAAATTGTATGTTACACCCGTAGTGGGAGCACCAAATAAAGCAGATTCTGTACCAAGTTAACAAGCCCCAGAATTGTAAACAAATTAAAAACAGTTCTTTCTTGATCTGCAGACCTAAAAAACGGCAATTATTGTGCTTTGTCTAGCTGCAGTCTTCTATCATTAGGCATAATCTACTTCCATGTTTTCGGAAGGCATGAGAAAATGAAGCCAAATGGCAAAATTACCACAAACTTTCAATTGATGCTACACAAAAATTCAAATCAAGTTGTGTTTACAATGTGTGTTTTATATAGGAGGCTGCCCATAACTAAAAGTGAAAACAGATTGACAAAAGGAATGCAAAACAACGGAAAACAAATGGCTGCCCCAAGGTTACAATCTGAGCCGACCTACTCCACCTCTTATTTACCTTTTACATTATAGCGCTTTAATTTCAGCTGAATTCGTTGTAAACAACAGCAGCTTACAGTAGACACAATTGTTGCCTATATTACTGCCGGAGAATGTAGCGGTTTTAATTACCCATACGTTCGTTTATTTGGATCAACAGCATGCTTTACTTAAAGCAGTTGGAAAGTCATTGTAATTATGTGCTACAGACTAAAATGTTTGGGATGATTTTTTTTCCGTTAGAATGCATAGTGTGGTATTTGCAATGCCAGCCTGCATGTTATTTTAATAGCAATGAGAATCCTTTCTGGTCATTAGTGAAAAACGAACAAAAATATTTATGTAGTTTTACTTCTTAATCAGCAAAGGTTTCCTTTTGAAGTCATAAGTAGAAATCCATTCCTAGGGGTGGCGTAACTTATTTGGCTGTGTAGTATACTGGCTTACACCTGTCTGATTCATTTTTATCTTTGCACGATGTGGTTGGTTCTACCTTCTCCATCCTCTGTTACTGTCATACCCATTTCGACTTAGGAAGCTTTTAACGACTCAATGTCTTCATATCAGAAGCAAGTTATAACACCTCAAATCAACTCCAGGCCTTTTATCTGCTTAATTGAGAATGACATAATGATGGGATTGCCCACACCTGTCCATGAAATAGCCTTGGAGTCAATTGTCCAATTACTTTTGGTCCCTTTAAAAACAGGGTGGCACATGTTAAGGAGCCTAAACTCCTAAACCCTTCATCCAATTTTAATGTGCATACCCTCAAATGAAAGCTGAAAGTCTGAGCTTCAACTGCATCTGAATTATTTCGTTTAAAATTCATTGTGGTAATGTCTATAACCAAAATTAGAAAAATGTTGTATCTGTCCAAATATATATGGACTTAACTGTATATATATATACTAGATGGTTGCCCGATTCTAACGCATCGGGTATTCTAGAATATGTATAGTAGTATATAGCACAGCCCACGCAGTATATAACACAGCCCATGCATTATATAACACAGCCCATGCAGTATATAACAGAGCCCATGCAGTATATAACACAGCCCACATAGTATATAACACAGCTCATGTAGTATATAACACAGCCCATGTAGTATATAACACAGCTCACGTAGTATAGAACACAGCCCACATAGTATATAACAGCCCACGTAGTGTACGACACAGTCACGTAGTATATAGCACAGCCACGTAGCATATTGCCCAGCCACGTAGTATATTGCCCAGCCACATAGTATATTGCACAGCCATGAAGTATATAGCACAGCCCACGTAGTATATAGCACAGAGATGTAGTATATAACACAGCCCATGCAGTATATAACACAGCCCATGCACTATATAACACAGGCCATGCAGTATATAACACAGCCCACGCAGTATATAACACAGGCCACGCAGTATATAACACAGCCCATGCAGTATATAACACAGCCCATGTAGTATATAACACAGCCCATATAGTATATAACACAGGCCACGTAGTATATAGCACAGAGATGTAGTATATAGAACCACCCATGTAGTATATAACACAGCCACATAGTATATTGCACAGCCACGTAGTATGTAGCACAGCTCACGCAGTATATAACACAGGCCACATAGTATATAGCAATGTGGGCACCATATCCTTGTTAAAAAATAATTAAAATAAAAAATAGTTATATACTCACCCTCCGGCGGCCCCCGGATCCAGCCCAGGCCTTTAGCGATGCTTGTCGCGACACTTCGTTCCCAGTAATGCATTGCGGCAATAACATGTGATGATGTAGCGGTCTCGCGAGACCGCTACTTCATCTCCGGTCATTGCCGCAATAGATTCTTGGGACCGGAGCATCGCGAAGGTACCGGAAGGTGAGAATATAATGATTTTTTATTTTTTTTATTATTTTTAACATTAGATCTTTTTACTATTGATACTGCATATAACTCAGTCCATTTAACAGACTGCTAAACCGCTATGGGGGCACTGACTGGAGGGCAGTAGTGAGGGGACACTGACTGGAGGGGAGTAGGGAAGGGGAATTTGTGGCCGGACTGTGTGCGTCGCTGATTGGTCACGGCCGGCCGCGACCAATCAGCGATGCGGGATTTCCGTGATAGACAAACAGACGGAAGTGACCCTTAGACGATTATATAGATAGTTATATATATATTTATATATACAGTATATATATATATATATATATATATATATCATTTACATTTTAAAAATTACAAAAAAGAAAATGGGCCTATGTTTGGCCACCGTGATTAGTACCTAGTAGCACCCTTTTTGAATTACAGCTCGTAGACACGTTTTTGCAGCCAGCCAAGAGTCTTTCAATTCTTGCGTGAGGGATTTTCATCCATTCTTCCATGGAAAAATTATTCCAGTTCTGTGAGATTCCTGGGTCATCTTGCATCTACTGCTATTTTGAGGTCTAGCCACAGATTTTCAATGATGTTCAGTTCAGGGGACGGTGAGGACCATTGTAAAACCTTCAGCTTGCGCCTTTTGAGGTAGTCTATTGTGGATTTTGACATGTATTTATGATCATTATCCATTTGTAGAAGCCATCTTCTTTTGAACTTCTGCTCTTTTACAGATGGTGTTATGTTTGCATGAAGACTTTGTTGAAACTTCATTGAATCCATTCTTCCTTCTATCTGTGAAATGTTCCCTGTGCCATTGGCTGCAACCCAACCCCATGATTAATCCAACCCCTTGCTTAATTATTGGCAAGATGCTTTTTCTGAAATTCTGTGCCCTTTTTTCTCCAGACATAACTTTGATCATTGTGGCCAAAGAGTTCTATTTTAAGTTCATCGGTCCTCGGGACTTGTTTTCAAAATGCATCAGATTTGTTTAGATATTATTTTTCATACTCTGGCACTGAATTTTATGGTGCTGATGCAGGAGAACTTTTCTTCTGATGACTCTTCCATGAAGGCCATATTTGTGTAGATGTCTCTGAACAGTATATCATTGTACCAAAACTCCAGAGTTTGCTAAATCTTTCTGAAGGTCTTTTCCAGTCAAGCGGAGTTTGTGATTTGCCTCTCTAGCAATCCTGCTAGCAGCTCTCACTGAAATTTTGTGTGGTCTTCCAGATCTTATCCTGACCTTCACTGTTCCTGTTAACTGCCATTTCTTAAGTACATTTTGAACTGAGGTAAGGGGACTTTGAAAACGCTTTGCTATCTTCTTGTAGCCTTCTCCTGCTTTGCAGGCCTCCACCATCTTCATTTGCAGAGTGCTAGGCAGCTGCTCAGAAGAACTCATGGCTGAGGGTTTTTTTGGCACAAGATTAGAGGAGGCTGGGTTTTTTCTAAAGCTGAAAAATTACATCACCTGGCCTTTCCTAAAGATGATGGTGAACAAGCCATAACCCGAACAATCTAATTAAGGTCTGAAACCTTGGTCAAACTTATCTCAGCACACAAATCTCAAAGGGTGCCAAAACGTTTGCATTGTCTTATTTTCCTTTCAGTAACTTATAAAATGTAAAAGATGAAAATATTTTTTGCCTAAAACACAAAGGAAATGTTTCATCTTTTAACTTTAGGCCTTTTAGAGATAATTTCATATTCAACTTGCTTAACTGTTCACAATAACAGTAATTTTTACCAGGGATGTCCAAACTTTTACATGCCACTGTATATCTGATGTTGTTTATTTTCTTCCATTTTTATATAATGCAAAAAAAGCAATGGGGACAGATTATGAAAAAATAAATAAAATCTAATGGCATCTTTATCATAACTGGCAGCCTGTCTACTATAGACAGGTGGATACCGTATATACTCGTGTATAAGCCGACCCGAGTATAAGCTGAGGCACTTAATTTTGCCACAAAAAACTGGGAAACTTATTGACTCGAGTATAAGCTGGGTATGCATTGTCCCCTCATTCCTATCCTGGTATGCATGGTTCCTCAATCCCATCCTTGTCTGCATGACCCCTTATTCCCATCCTGGTCTTCTGGGACAATGACTCGTGTATAAGCCGAGGGTGGTGTTTTCAGCACACAAAAAATGTGCTGAGAAACTCAGCTTATACACGAGTATATACGGTAACTGTTGTGAATGTAATTTTAATTTATTTTTGGCTGGCATGCATGTACTGGCATTATAAAACTCAAAATTTAACACCTTTATGATGAATGACAGACATGACTAGGTGTCAGTTCCAGATTCATGACGTGCTATGTCCGTCATGATTTTAAACTGTCACTGCGTGTAAACGCGCAGTGACAGTTCCGTGCCAAAAACTGTAACTGACAGCTGAACGGCAGGGGAAGAGAGAGGTGTTGGGACCCATGTCAATGTTCCCTGCACTCAGGACGCTGTGATCGGTCAGTCAATCTGACTGATGAATCACAGCATGATTGCACAAGAGGTGCTGAAGTATATCATCTCCTCGTTCCCAATCACAATAGGAGCTAAGCGCTGCTAGTGGTCGAGCTCCTGCACTAACAGCTAGGGATGGAGCCAGCACCACCCCTGGCTGTTTAACCTCCTAAATGCTGTGATTGAGAGTGAGAGCAATTGCAACATTTAGAAGGCAGGCAGAGGGAAGAAGCTTTCTCTGCATTCAGATCGGTGCCCCTGTGGGGGTCTGATCGTTGCCACGGTGATCCGGGCCCATCATGAAGACCTATGGGTCACCAAGCTACAGAGAGCTTCTTAAACCATAGTCTAAGAACCTTTTGTACAAGTATGATGCATCGTAATGCTATGGTATTGTACTGCATTATACCAGTGATCAAAGTAAAAAGAGGGATTAAGTTAAAAAGGTTTTAAAAAAAATATATTTAAAAAAAACAACAAAATAAAACATACAGTATTACACCGATAAATACAATTTTTATGTAAAAAAACAAACAAAACAAATAAAGTGCACATATTTGTTATTACCGCATCTAGATCGACCTGATCTATAAAACTAGTTAACCCATTCAGTGAACGCTGTAAAAACAAAAAATGAAAAGTTTGGCAAACTATGGTTTTTCATGATACCACTGGGAAAAAGTGGAATAAAATGAGATTAAAAAGACGAATGTAAATAAAATTGCATAGATGAAAACGGAATATTTTCCCTAAAAAAAACACGCCATTCAGTTACAGCATCGGAAAAATTAAAAAGCTATATCTCTCAAACTAAATCAATGCAAAAATAATTAAAAACTGATATAAAAGTGGTATCGCTGTAACCATACTGAACTGAGAAATAAAGCTGCCTTACCAATTTTACCACACACTGAATGGCATAAGAAATAAACCCCAAAAAAAATTCTTGAATTGCTGGTTTTTGTTCATTATGCCTCCCAAAAATAGGAATACAAAGTGATCAAAAAAAGTTATTTGACCAAAACTGGTACCAATAAAAACGTCAACCCGTCCCTCAAAAAAACGATACCTCACATGACTGTCGGCACAAAATTTTGAAATATTATAGTTCTCAAAATAAGGCTATGCAAAAACTAGTTTTTGCCAAAAAAGCATCTTTTAGTGTGTGACAGTAACTAAACAGAAAAAAATATATAAATCTGGGAACCCTGGAATCACACTGACCCAAAGAATAAAGTTGTCTAATCACTGACACCGCATGAGGAATGGTGCAAAAAAAAAATAAATAAAACCAATTCCTAACCTGCTGTCGATTTGTTCATTCTGAGTGCCAAAGATTGCAGTAAGGTGAACATTTATTCTGCTCTCTGTGCTGAGAGTTTACATCAGGGCTTCAGTGTAAATCTCTAAAATATATGATTCAGATGGAACCTGCGACAGAAGATTCCCTATAATGTGGCAAATAGAGGCACTGTGGATGCCATCTGTCCTATGAAATGATGGTATACGTGGAGCTCCAGATAGGACCATGGGGTACTCGGGCTGGGTCTGGCGGTACTTAAAGAGGAAGGTAATGGCAATGGTGACCTGATCCGTGGTCCTGGGCATCCAATTTAAGGGTATGAAGTGTAGTGGCAAATAAAGCCTATGGAGAAATGTTCATGACACCACCTGTGTTACTCGACAAGGGATGGCCGACACTGCTTAAAGGGGACCACTGGGGCTGATGGTGTTGCAGCAGAGTTGGCATAGCTCCTTACAGGTAGAGCTTAGTCCCCAGGGCTACCGGTGCAGTTGGTAAAGGATGATAGATGGTGGGGTGCAGGACTGATGATGCAGGAAAAAATGGGAGTACACAGGGTTTGCAGTTTCCTTTAACTTTTTACTGATGTATTTCAGGTGCAGTCTGGGGCAAAGGTTACAGGTGTTGATGGATTTGTCACTCCACAGGACACATTTTCACTAATCTGAGCATGGAAGACTTTTTTGTAATGCATTATTCACTAATGTATTTGTTATCAATAATGCACTCCCCAGTCTTGCTGCTTAACGTTACACTATTTGCCAATCTGTGGCTGAGGTTCCTAAAGGCTTCCACTTTTCAACAATACCACTTACGAGCATTTGTTCATAAATAGAGATGGGCAAACCCAAACAGTAAAGTTCAGCGTCCGTACCAAACACTTATTGTTCAGGCACAGACACCGAACACGGATTCATTAGGAAGTCCATGTTACTGTTTGGGTTCGGCTGCCCCAATACTGAGTGTCTGTCACACTGTCAAGTCCATGACAGCGCTGCAAACACCACTTCTGTTCGGTGGTGAAATCATCCCCGTGGACAGAGAGCCGCAATTCCAGCACTGTCAAAATACAGCGTGAGCGCTCAGCTGTGATCGGAGGTATAAAGTTTACCTCCGGTCACTAGTGTCAGCGAATGGGACTATTGCTTTCATCATCTGACACCTGTTGCTGCTAATAACAGCGAGAGCAGGAGCGGCTGATGGGTGTATTCATTAGAAAGCTGCTGCATTGTAAAAAAAATGATTAAAAAAAACAGTAGGTTCCTCTGTATTTTTGATAACCAGCCAGGCAAAACCCTCAGCTGTCAGCTTCAACAAGGCTGGTTATCAAGAATAGAGGGGTCCCCATGCCGTATTTTTTAATTATTTAAATAAATAATTAAAAAAAGAAGCATGGGGTTCCCCCATTTTTGATAACCAGCCTTGCTAAAGTAGACAGCTGGGGGCTGGTATTCTCAGGCTGTAACCTCGGTGAGATCACAGCTAGCACTGGAAAAGCCGGGCAAAGCACAAGAATTGGCACATCTAATAGATGTGTCTTTTCTGGGCAGCTGTGGGCTGCTATTTTTAGGCTGGGGACCAATATCCATGGCACCTTACCAGCCTAAGAATACCAGCCCCTAGCTATCTGCTTTAATGAGGCTGGTTGTCAAAAATGGGGGGGGCCACGCCTTTTTTTTAATTATTAATTTAATCAATTAAAAATATGGCATGGGGACCCCTCTATTTTTGAAAAACAGCCTTGTTGAAGCTGACAGCTGAGGTTTGCAACCCCCAGATGTGAGTTTTGCCTGGCTAGTTATCAAAAATACAGGGGAATCCACTCTTTTTTTTTTCCATTATTTATTTACAAAGCAGAAGCCGTCTAATGAATACTCCCATCAGCTGTTCCTGTTATTAGGCGCAGCAGGCGTCAGATGATGGGAGGTGTAGTCCCATCCACTGACACGAGGGACTGGAGGTAAACTGTATATCTCCAATAGTGTTGAGCGATACCGTCCGATACTTGAAAGTATCGGTATCGGAAAGTATCGGCCGATACCGGCAAAGTATCGGATCCAATCCGATACCGATACCCGATACCAATACAAGTCAATGGGACTCAGGTATCGGACGGTATTCCTGATGGTTCCCAGGGTCTGAAGGAGAGGAAACTCTCCTTCAGGCCCTGGGAACCATATAAATGTGTAAAAGAAAGAATTAAAATAAAAAATATCGCTATACTCACCTGTCCGACGCAGCCGGGACCTCAGCGAGGGAACCGGCAGCGTTGTTTGTTTAAAATTCGCGCTATTACTTGGTTACGTGAATTCCCGGCTTGTGATTGGTCAGGTCGGCCATGTTGCCGGGACGCGGACCAATCACAGCAAGCCGTGACGAAATTACGTCACGGCTTGCTGTGATTGGTCCGCGTCCCGGCAATATGGCCGCCCTGACCAATCACAAGCCGTGACGTCACGGGAGGCTGGACACGCGCTCATTTTAAAATGGGCGCGTGTCCAGCCTCCCGTGACGTCACGGCTTGTGATTGGTTGCGCCGCGGTCAACCAATCACAAGCCGGGAGGCTGGACGCGCTCATTTTAAAATGGGCGCGTGTCCAGCCTCCCGTGACGTCACGGCTTGTGATTGGTTGCGCCGCGGTCAACCAATCACAAGCCGGGAGGCTGGACGCGCTCATTTTAAAATGGGCGCGTGTCCAGCCTCCCGTGACGTCACGGCTTGTGATTGGTTGCGCCGCGGTCAACCAATCACAAGCCGGGAGGCTGGACGCGCTCATTTTAAAATGGGCGCGTGTCCAGCCTCCCGTGACGTCACGGCTTGTGATTGGTCAGGGCGGCCATATTGCCGGGACGCGGACCAATCACAGCAAGCCGTGACGTAATTTCGTCACGGCTTGCTGTGATTGGTCCGCGTCCCGGCAACATGGCCGACCTGACCAATCACAAGCCGGGAATTCACGTAACCAAGTAATAGCGCGAATTTTAAACAAACAACGCTGCCGGTTCCCTCGCTGAAGTCCCGGCTGCGTCGGAGAGGTGAGGATAGCGATATTTTTTATTTTAATTCTCTCTTTTACACATTTTAACATTAATGTTGTTGCGATACCCGATACCCGATACCACAAGAGTATCGGAATCCCGGTATCGGAATTCCGATACAGCAAGTATCGGCCGATACCCGATACTTGCAGCATCGGAATGCTCAACACTAATCTCCAATCATAGCTGAGCACTCACACTGCTTTTTGACAGCGTTGAAACGGCTGCACTGAATGTCCGGGTCCCTCATTCAAGTGAATTTTTGTAAGGCCGGGGTCAGACGTAACGTATCACAATATGGTCCGTTTTTTACGGCCGAGATATGCAGAAAAGTTCCTGAACAGTGATCCGTATTCAATGCGAGGATGCGATTTTTTTCTCCAAAAATTATCCGTGTGTCATCCGTATGGCGAGATTTTCTGTCCGGCTTGCAAAATGGACATAGAATGGATCCATGGGCTCAAATATTCGTGAAAACATATATACAGTCTACACATACTGTATATATATATATATATACACTCACCGGCCACTTTATTAGGTACACCTGTCCAACTTCTTGTTAACACTTAATTTCTAATCAGCCAATCACATGGCGGCAACTCAGTGCATTTAGGCATGTAGACGTGGTCAAGACAATCTCCTGCAGTTCAAACCGAGCATCAGTATGGGGAAGAAAGGTGATTTGAGTGCCTTTGAACGTGGCATGGTTGTTGGTGCCAGAAGGGCTGGTCTGAGTATTTCAGAAACTGCTGATCTACTGGGATTTTCACGCACAACCATCTCTAGGGTTTACAGAGAATGGTCCGAAAAAGAAAAAAAATCCAGTGAGCGGCAGTTCTGTGGGCGGAAATGCCTTGTTGATGCCAGAGGTCAGAGGAGAATGGGCAGACTGGTTCGAGCTGATAGAAAGGCAACAGTGACTCAAATCGCCACCCGTTACAACCAAGGTAGGCCTAAGAGCATCTCTGAACGCACAGTGCGTCGAACTTTGAGGCAGATGGGCTACAGCAGCAGAAGACCACACCGGGTACCACTCCTTTCAGCTAAGAACAGGAAACTGAGGCTACAATTTGTACAAGCTCATCGAAATTGGACAGTAGAAGATTGGAAAAACGTTGCTTGGTCTGATGAGTCTCGATTTCTGCTGCGACATTCGGATGGTAGGGTCAGAATTTGGCGTAAACAACATGAAAGCATGGATCCATCCTGCCTTGTATGGAGCATCTTTGGGATGTGCAGCCGACAAATCTGCGGCAACTGTGTGATGCCATCATGTCAATATGGACCAAAATCTCTGAGGAATGCTTCCAGCACCTTGTTGAATCTATGCCACGAAGAATTGAGGCAGTTCTGAAGGCAAAAGGGGGTCCAACCCGTTACTAGCATGGTGTACCTAATAAAGTGGCCGGTGAGTGTATATATATATATATATATATATATATATATATATATATATATATATATATATATATATATATATGTCAGTGAGACAAATATATATATACACTGTGTGCAGAATTATTAGGCAAGTTGTATTTTAGAGGATTATTTTTATTATTGATCAACAACTGTGTTCTCAATCAACCCAAAAGACTCATAAATATCAAAGCTTAATATTTTTGGAAGTTGGAGTGGGGTTTTTTAGATTTGGCTATCTTAGGAGGATATCTGTTTGTGCAGGTAACTATTACTGTGCAGAATTATTAGGCAACCTAATAAAAACCAAATATATTCCCATCTCACTTATTTATTTTCACCAGGTAAACCAATATAACTGCACAAAATTTAGAAATAAACATTTCTGCCATGCAAAAACAAAACCCCTGTTAGGTGTCGAGTTCCTGCCTCTGCACAGTGGGAATCGCGATCCATCTCCGCTGCGGTCTCCCATTCTTCTCCTGCCGCAGTGGAGCCTGCTCAGCAGAGGCGTCGGTTCCAGATTCATGCTCAGTCTGACACTGTTTGAAGGGTTATTGCTGCCCTTCCAGCTTCTGCCATTGTGGCCAGGACTGGTCAGCAGCGAGCAGATGTCTTTGGGACTAAGTCCTACTTTTCCTCTTCTGAGCATGCCCAGGGTAAGATCTCTCATTGGAGATCAAGGGTCACATGCTCAGGTACTGCAGCAAATCCTATTGGTCCTCTAGGAAGGTCCTGAAGGTGTTCAACGTCTGTGGCAGTCTCTCATTGGTCCTTCTAGGAAGGTCCTGTACTTGCTGCAGATATAAGAGGTGCGCATGACCGCACGGCCATGCGCTAGTGTCAATTTATGTATGAGCTCAGCACCAATGTGGTCATGTTTGCGTGTGTATTCAGGGACCCGGCTGAAATAAGCCCCTAGAATGCTGGCACCTCCGGTGAGGAGTTTGGTGTGTGTGTATTCAGGGACCCGGCTGAAATAAGCCCCTAGAATGCTGGCACCTTCGGCGAGGAGCTGCGTGTTTGCATTTGACTGCATGACCACCATCTGCTCTACTAAATAGCTATGTTCCTCTGTGAGCCAAACAGGGCACAGCATTATCCTTGCTAACAGACTCTGTGAAGTAACAGAGTCTGTTTATATTACTAAATTGTACCGCCATATCTAGCTGCAGGTGCTTTCCTGCACGGTGGATCCCGGGTTGCGATCACACCAACTTCTTCTAATAAATATATATATTTGGTGCATTCCGCCAACCCTAACAGTACACTAGCGCCAGGATCTGGCTAGTTATGGCAGACACACAGCAATCCATGCGGTACATCCAGCAGCTGGAGGGTAGGTTGGTGGCTCTCGAGCGCATAACCTCAGCTGTGGACGTAACCGCAGTTGCTGTACAGGCTGCTAGCGTGGCTGCAGCAACCATGTCCACTGCCACTCCTGTTCCGACTCTATATCGCCTCCCGCTGCCAGAAAATTTTTCTGGTGATATTAAATCTTGTAGGGGTTTCGTGAGCCAGTGCTCTATACATCTCGAGCTCCTGGCCGCACGTTTCCCCACAGAGCGGGCAAAGGTGGGATTTATTGTGTCTCGCCTGTCGGACAGGGCATTGGAATGGGCAACGCCGCTGTGGGAGCGTGGCGATCATGTGGTGCAGAGTGCTCCGTTGTTCCTGAGCACTCTGAAACAGGTCTTTTTAGGACCGCGTGTCACCCATGATACTGCGCTCCAGCTGTTGGCATTGACTCAGGGCTTGTCCTTGGTCAGCCATTTTGCCGTCCACTTTCGCACCCTAGCATCTGAGCTGGAGTGGGCGGATAAGGCCCTTATTCTGATATTTTGGAGGGGGCTGGCTGACCACGTGAAGGATGCTGTGGCCACTAGGGAGATTCCCGCCACACTGGAGGAGTTAATAACTGTATCCACTTGTATTGACCTCCGTTTTCACGAGTGGAGGTTAGAGCAAGCCCAGTGTAGGCAGAGGTTTCGGCTGGCTCCCACCTTTGCCAAAACTCTGGAATCTCTGGTCCTGGTCCCTGAGTCACATGAGGCCATGGTAGGGTCACGAGCGGGATCTAAGTCCCGGACCGCTCGTGCACTCCAGGCTTGTCATGTTTGCCAGCAGTCAGGACATCTTGCCACCAGATGTCCTCAGCGGTCGAGGGAACATCAGCATCTAGTGGTAGTAGGTGGAGGTACACTAGACACGGCGACATTTGCCTCCAAATTGTCCTTTAATGGGACAATTACTATAGGCTCATTTACCCACTCGGTAGAGCTCTGCGTGGATTCTGGGGCGGAGGGCAATTTTATGTCTTCTGCCTTCACCCAACGTCAAGCAATTCCCCTGGTAATGTTAGCTCAACCAGTAACAGTACGTGTGGTAAATGGGTTGACACTGCCCTCACAGGTTATACACCAGACCATCCCTTGTCGCCGTCTCATCAGGAGATTATTTCTCTGCTCGTCATTCCTGAAGGAATTGATGAGGTCCTGTTAGGGATGCCTTGGCTACGGTACCACTCTCCTCACATCGAGTGGTCCACAGGCAGAATTTTGGGATGGGGTGAATCTTGTGGGGGTAGATGTCAGAGGGAGAGCGTTCAGGTTGCTTCAACAGAGGTACCCGCAAATCTTTCCTCTCTGCCCAAGCAGTATTGGTCCTATGCTTACGTGTTCTCCAAAAGGGATGCGGGACCCTTCCGCCTCACCGCCCCTATGACTGTCCTATTGACCTCTTGCCTGGTGCTGAGCCTCCCCGGGGTCGAGTCTATCCGTTATCTCTCCCGAAGACAGAGGCAATGTCTCAGTACATCCAGGAAAATCTGGCAAGAGGATTCATTAGAAAGTCAGTGTCACCTGCAGGGGCTGGGTTCTTCTTCGTGCAGAAGAAGAGTGGAGAACTGCGTCCATGCATAGACTACAGGGGTCTTAATGCCATCACCGTTAAGAATAAATATCCTCTGCCCCTGATATCTGAGCTTTTTGATAGGCTCCGGGGAGCAAGGGTGTTTACTAAACTAGATCTGCGGGGTGCTTACAACCTGATTCGCATCCGTGAGGGGGACGAATGGAAGACGGCTTCTAACACTAGGGATGGGCACTATGAATATCTAGTGATGCCCTTTTGGCTCTGTAATGCCCCAGCCGTTTTCCAAGACTTTGTAAACGATATCTTCCGGGATATGCTCTCCACCTCGGTCATAGTCTATCTGGATGATATTCTCATCTACTCTCCAGATATTGACTCCCACCGGAGAGATGTTTGCAGAGTCTTCGACCTCTTACGAACTAACTCCCTCTACGCCAAGTTGGAGAAATGTGTGTTTGAGCAGGAGTCCTTACCTTTCCTGGGCTTTATCATCTCCAACCAAGGATTGGCTATGGATCCTGCCAAATTACAGGCTGTGATGGACTGGCAAGAACCCCATTCCCTTAAAGCGGTGCAGCGCTTTATGGGGTTCATTAACTATTATCGCCAGTTCATTCCTCATTTCTCAACCTTGGTAGCCCTCACCAAGAAGGGAGCAAATCCCAAATTGTGGTCTGTGGAGGTCTCCAAGGCTTTCACTTCTATTAAATCTCATTTTGCTAGCGCTCCCATTCTACTTCGCCCCGATGTAGATAAGCCGTTTATAATGGAGGTGGATGCCTCTTCTGTTGGTGCTGGAGCAGTCCTCTTCCAAAAGGATGCTCAAGGTCAGAAGCATCCTTGCTTCTTCTTTTCCAAAACTTTCACACCAGCGGAGAGGAATTATTCCATCGGGGACAGGGAGTTGCTAGCAATGAAGTTAGCCTTCTCAGAGTGGAGACATCTCCTGGAGGGGGCTCGTTTTCCCTTCCAAGTATTCACAGACCACAAGAATTTGGTTTATTTACAGACCGCCCAGCGGCTAAATTCTTGCCAGGCCAGATGGTCCTTGTTCTTGTCTCAGTTCCATTTCACCCTCCATTTTCTTTCCGGGGAGAGGAACATTCGTGCCAACGCTCTCTCTCGCTCCATTGTATCATCTGAGGAGGAGGAAGAGGAGCCTCGGCTTATTGTCCCTTCCGAGAGCCTGAGAACTGTGGCCCCGGTTTCGCTAGAGTCTGTGCCTCCGGGCAAGACTTTTGTACCATCCAGTTTGCGTCCAGAGGTTCTCTCTTGGGCTCACTCGTCTAGGGTGGGTGGACATTTTGGGACCAAAAGGACATCTGAGCTCCTGGCGAGGACATATTGGTGGCCGCATATGGCCCATGATGTCACAAACTATGTTCGGGCATGTGTCTCCTGCGCCAGGAACAAGTCTCCTCATCAACGGCCAGCTGGGTTGCTTCATCCCCTGCCAGTGGCAGACAGACCCTGGGAGATGGTCGGGATGGATTTTGTGGTGGGCTTAACTAAGTCTCGTAGCTGCACCATTATTTGGGTTATCACCGACCATTTTTCCAAAATGGTGCACTTGGTGCCTCTTCCACGGCTACCTTCTGCACGGGCTCTGGCGGTGTTGTTTATCAAACACATATTTCGCCTACATGGTATGCTGGACAAAATTGTCAGTGACTGGGGTCCCCAGTTTGTGTCTCGTTTCTGGAGAGAGCTTTGTCGTCTACTCAGCAATGAGTTGAATCTCTCTTCAGCTTATCATCCCGAGACGAATGGGTTGGTAGAGAGGGCCAACCAGACCTTGGTCACATATCTTCGACATTTTGTCTCAGCCAGGCAGGATGACTGGGCATCCTTGCTACCGTGGGCGGAGTTTGTGCTGAATAACGCTGTAGCCGACTCCACCCCATTCCTCCTAAACTATGGTCAGCATCCGAGGGTACCTGTGCCTATGCCCGTGTCTTCCGCCGACTTCAGGGTAGCAGACTGGGCTGTGGAGGCGTGGGACATTTGGGACTGCACTCAGGATGCCATTCGGGCCTCCAAGGAGAGAATGAGGTCCTCCGCCGATGCACATCGGCGTCTCGCTCCGACCTTTGCTCCTGGTGACTTAGTGTGGCTCTCCGCCCGTAACATCAGGCTGCGAGTTGAGTCCACTAAGTTTGCTCCTAGCTACCTGGGTCCTTTCAAGGTCCTCGAACAGATTAACCCAGTGGTCTACCGTCTTGCCCTTCCGCCACGTCTGGGTATCATCGAAACCTTTTATGTGTCCCTCTTGAAGCCCGTATACATGTCCCGGTTTTCCGAGTCATCTGCTGGGACATCGGGTTCGTCTACGGACGATTATGAGGTGAATGCTATTTTGGGGTGCAAGGTGGTACATGGCAAAAAATTTTATTTGGTGGACTGGAAGGGTTATGGTCCTGAGGACAGGTCCTGGGAGCCTGCTGAGAATATTCGGGCTCCGCAGCTCATTGCTGCCTTCGAGCGTGGCAAGGTCCAAGGAGGGGGGGGCTATGAGGGGGGTAATGTTAGGGGTCAAGTTCCTGCCTCTGCACAGGGGAAATCTCGATCCACATCCGCTGCGGTCTCCCATTCTTCTCCTGTCGCAGTGGAGCCTGCTCAGCGGAGGCGTCGGTCCCAGCGTCATGCTCAGTCTGACACTGTGCGAAGGGTTACTGCTGTCCTTCCAGCTTCTGCCATTGTGGCCAGTACTGGTCAGCAGCAAGCAGATGTCTTTGGGACTAAGTCCTACTTTTCCTCTTCTGAGCATGCCCAGGGTAAGATCTCTCATTGGAGATCAAGGGTCACATGCTCAGGTACTGCAGCAAATCCTATTGGTCCTCTAGGAAGGTCCTGAAGGTGTTCAACGTCTGTGGCAGTCTCTCATTGGTCCTTCTAGGAAGGTCCTGTACTTGCTGCAGCTATAAGAGGTGCGCATGACCGCACGGCCATGCGCTAGTGTCAATTTATGTAGGAGCTCAGCGCCAGTGTGGTCATGTTTGTGTGTGTATTCAGGGACCCGGCTGAAATAAGCCCCTAGAATGCTGGCACCTCCGGCGAGGAGTTTGGTGTGTGTGTATTCAGGGACCCGGCTGAAATAAGCCCCTAGAATGCTGGCACCTCCGGCGAGGAGCTGCGTGTTTGCATTTGACTGCATGACCACCATCTGCTCTACTAAGTAGCTGTGTTCCTCTGTGAGCCAAACAGGGCACAGCGTTATCCTTGCTAACAGACTCTGTGAAGTAACAGAGTCTGTTTATATTACTAAATTGTACCGCCATATCTAGCTGCAGGTGCTTTCCTGCACGGTGGATCCCGGGTTGTGAACGCACCAACTTCTTCTAATAAATATATATATTCGGTGCGTTCTGCCAACCCTAACAACCCAAAAAAATTAGTGACCAATATAGCCACCTTTCTTTATGATGACACTCAACTCAACAGCCTACCATCCATAGATTCTGTCTGTTGCTTGATCTGTTTATTATTATTATTATTATTATTATACATTTTTATAGCGCCATTTATTCCATTACATTAAACATGAGCAAAAAACAAGGTATGCAGGTACATAAGGAGGGAGGACCCTGCCCGCGAGGGCTCACAGTCTGGATGGGGATGGGTGATGAAACACTAGGAGAGCGTAGGGAAGGTTGTGCGGCAGTTCAGTAAGTTCAGGATCACTGCAGGCTGTAGGCTTGTCAGAAGAGGTGAGTCTACAGGTTCTTTTTGAAGGTTTCTATGGTAGGCAAAAGTCTGATGTGTTGAGGTAGAGAGTTCCAGAGTATGGGGGAAGAACGGGAGAAGTCTTGGATGCGGTTGTGGGAAGAAGAGATGAGAGGGGAGTAGAGAAGGAGGTCTTGAGAGGATCGGAGGTTGCGTGTAGGTAGGTACTGGGAGACCATGTCACAGATGTATGGAGGAGACAGGTTGTGGATGGCTTTGTATGTCTTTATGAGGGTTATGAACTGGAGTCTCTGGGCGATAGGAAGCCAGTGAGTGGCTTGACATAGGGGAGAGGCTGGGGAATAGCGGGGAGACAGGTATATTAATCCGGCAGCAGAGTGTAGGATGGATTGGAGTGGTGCCAGAGTGCTAGAGGGGAGTCCAGAGAGTAGGAGGTTGCAGTAGTCGAGGCGGGAGATGATAAGGGCATGCACTAGCATTTTTGCGGTGTCGTGGTCAAGGAATGCGCGGATTTGGGAAATATTTTTGAGTTTGAGAAGGCAGGAGGAGGCAAGGGCTTGGATATGTGGCTTGAAAGAGAGGGCAGAGTCGAGGATCACACAGAGGCACCGGGCTTGTGGGACTGGGGAAAGTGAGCAGCCATTAACATTGATGGATAGGTCTTGTGGAGTGGTAGAGTGAGATGGGGAAAGATGTTGAATTCTATTTTGTCCATGTTCAGTTGTAGAAAGCAAGCAGAAAAGAAGGCTGAAATAGCAGACAGACAGTGCGAGATTTTGGTAAGTATGGAGGTGAGGTCAGGTCCGGATAGGTAGATCTGCATGTCATCAGCTAAGAGATGGTACTGCATACCGTGGGATTCTATGAGCTGTTCCAGGCCGAAAGTGTAGATGGAGAAGAGTAGGGGTCCTAGAACAGAGCCTTGAGGAACACCGACTGACAAGGGGCGAAGTGAGGAGGAAGTGAGTTTACGATCAACATTGCGTGCAGCAGTCACCACAGCCTCCCAGACACTGTTCCGAGAGGTGGACTGTTTTCCCTCCCTGTAGATCTCACATTTTATGAGGGACCACAGGTTCTCTATGGGGTTCAGATCAGGTGAACAAGGAGGCCATGTCATTATTTTTTCTTCTTTGAGACCTTTACTGGCCAGCCACGCTGTGGAGTAGCTGTAGGCATGTGATGGAGCATTGTCCTGCATGAAAATCATGTTTCTCTTGAACGATACCGACTTTATCCTGTACCACTGCTTGAAGAAGTTGTCTTCCAGAAACTTGCGGTAGGTCTGGGAGTTGAGTTTCACTCCATCCTCAACCCGAAAAGGTCTCACAAGTTCATCTTTAATGATACCAGCCCATACCAGTACCCCACCTCCACCTTGCTGTCGGAGTGGAGCTCTCTGCCCTTTACTGATCCAGCCTCTGGCCCATCCATCTGGCCCATCAAGAGTCACTCTCATTTCATCAGTCCATAAAACCTTTGAAAAGTCAGTCTTAAGATATTTCTTGGCCCAGTCTTGACGTTTTATCTTATGTTTCTTGTTCAAAGGTGGTCGTTTTTCAGCCTTTGGCAATGTCCCTGAGTATTGCACACCTTGTGCTTTTTGTTACTCCAGTAACGTTGCAGCTCTGAAATATGGCAAAACTGGTGGCAAATGGCATCTTGGCAGCTTCACACTTGATTTTCCTCAATTCATGGGCAGTTATTTTGTGCCTTCTTTGCCCAACACGCTTCTTGCCACCCTGTTGGCTATTTGCCATGAAACGCTTGATTGTTCGGTGATCACGCTTCAAAAGTTTGCCAATTTCAACACTGCTGCATCCCTCTGCAAGACATCTCACAATTTTGGACTTTTCAGAGCCCGTCAAATCTCTCTTCTGACCCATTTTGCCAAAGGAAAGGAAGTTGCCTAATAATTAAGAACACCTTATATAGGGTTTTGATGTCATTAGACAACACCCCTCCTCATTACAGAGATGCACATCACCTGATTTACTTAATTGGTAGTTGGCTCTCAAGCCTGAACAGCTTGGAGTAGGACAACATGTATGAAAAGTATCATGTGATCAAAATACAACTTGCCTAAAAATTCTGCACAAAGTGTATATATATATTTACATTTACTACAGAGCTACTGTAGATAGCTTAAAAGCCAGTAATTGAATTGCCGGCTTTTGCTATCTACTTATCAAACCCGACAGGATATGAGACATGGTTTACATACAGTAAACCATTTCATATCCATTATATTTTTACATATCCCTCACTAATAATGTTAGTAGTGTGTGTGTGTGCGAAATTTGGGAGCTTTAGGTGTTAAAATAAAGGGTTAAATCATGGAAGGAACTGGTGTGGGCTCCGGCGCAATTTTCTCCGCCAGAGTGGGAAAGCCAGTGACTAAGGGCAGATATTAATAGCCTAGAGAGGGACCATGGTTATTGCCCCCCCCCCGGCTGAAAACATCCCCAGCCACCCCAGAAAAGGCACTCCCGAGTAGCGGTGGGATATGGGGTAATAAGGGGTTAATGTCACCTTGCTAATGTAAGGTGACATTAAGCCAGGTTAATAATGGAAAGATGTCAATAAGACACCTATCCATTATTAATCCAATAGTAATAAAGGGTTAAAATACACTCACACATTATGAATAAATTATTTTAATGACATAAACAAACATCTTTACTGTACGCTCAATCCAACCGACGACCCTCATTCTTCTGAAAAAAAAGGAAAATAAAAAAGCAACAATATCCCATACCTGTCCACCGTACAGTCATGTCCCACGATGTAAATCCATCTGAAGGGGTTAAATAAATTTACAACGAGGAGCCTGCTAATGCAGGCGCCCCTGGCTGTAAAAACTGGGGAATGAATATATATGTGTGTGTGTGTCAATGACATACCGTATATCTACCTATTCTATGTGTAGACATTAATTTTATCCATTCTATTCTAACCTGTCAGTGTGATTTTACTGTACACCGCACTGAATTGCCGGCTTTTCTATAGAACACCGGTGCGTATTTCTCACAAGTCACATGCATGGTCCTTGTGTAATCCGCATTTTTCTCGCACCCATAGACTTTCATTAGCGCATTTTCGGCGCAATATGCTGACAATCGCAGCATGCTGCGATTTTCTCTGCCCGTAAAATGCGGACGAGAAATATACGGTTGATGGAAGCTGCCCCATAGAGAAACATGGGTGCATATGCAATGCGTTGTTTTTGCGCCTCTCACTCATCCGTATTTCTCTCTAGTGTGACCCTGGCCTAACTGTTCAGCCGAACCCGCCTGACCCGAACATCCAGGTGTCTTCCCATCTCTAATCATAAAATATTTAGGAGCGAAAACAGTTTCAAGCTGACTTGTTGACACAGTGGTATTCTGTTACAGTGCCATGCTAGAATTCAGTGAGCTATTAACCCCTTTACCCCCATGGGTGGTTTGCACGTTAATGAACGGGCCAATTTTTACATTTCTGACCACTATCCCTTTATGAGGTTATAACTCTGGAATGCTTCAACGGATCCTGGTAGTAAAATTTCTTTGATATTTCCTGTGTTTACTTGTGAAAAAATGGATATTTGGTGAAAATTTTGAAAATTTTGCAATTTTCCAAATTTGAATTTATATGCCCTTAAATCCCAGAGATATGTCACACAAAATACTTAATAATTAACATTTCCCACATGTCTATTTTACATCAGCACAGTTTTGGAACCAAAATTTTTTTTTGTTAGGGAGTTATAAGGGTTAAAAGTTGACCGGCAATTTCTCATTTTTACAACACCATTTTATTTTAGGGACCGCATCACATTTGAAGTCATTTTGAGGGGTCTATATGATAGAAAATAACCTAGTGTTATACCATTCTAAAAACTGCACCCCTCAAGGTGCTCAAAACCACATTCAAGAGAAGTTTATTAACCCTTCAGGTGTTTCACAGGAATTTTTGGAATGTTTAAAAACAATGAACATTTAACTTTTTTTCACCAAAAATTTTATTCAGCTCCAATTTGTTTTATTTTACCAAGGGTAACAGGAGAAATTGGACCCCAAAAGTTGTTGTACAATTTGTCCTAAGTATGCCGATACCCCATATATGGGGTTAAACCACTGTTTGGGCGCATGGCAGAGCTCGGAAGGGAAGGAGCGCCGTTTGACTTTTCAATGCAAAATTGACTGGAATTGAGATGAGACACTATGTTGCGTTTGGAGAGCCCCTGATGTGCCTAAACAGTGGAAACCCCCAATTCTAACTGAAACCCTAACCCAAACACACCCCTAACCCTAATCCCAACCACACCCTTAACCCCAACCACACCCCTAACCCCAACACACCCCTAACCCTAATCCCAACCCTAACCACACCCCTAACCATAATCCCAACCATAACCCTAACCACAATCCTAACCCTGACACACCCTTAACCCTAATCCCAACCGTAAATGTAATCCAAACCCTAACCCTAGCCCCAACCCTAGCCCCAACCCTAGCCCTAACCCTAGCCCTAACCCTAACCCTAACCCTAGCCCTAACACTAGTCCTAAACCTAACCCTAGCCCTAACCCTAATGGGAAAATGGAAATAAATAATTTTTTTTAATTTTTTAATCTTTCCCTAACTAAGGGGGTGATGAAGGGGGTTTGATTTACTATTTATAGTGGGTTTTGTAGCAGATTTTTATGATTGGAAGCTGTCACACACTAAGGCTACGTTCACATTAGCGTCTTTGGGTGCAGCGTCGTTGACGCAACCCAAAACGCAATACACAACGCAGTGTTTTTTGATGCATGCGGTCAACGCAGAACAACCCAATAAAAATTAAATAATCCACCATAAATTGCAAGAAAAAAAAAATGTCACACACATAAAAAACAAACAAACAACAAACATTGCAAAGAATAAAAAAAAATGGGCAGAGAAATTATATACTTACATCTCTTGAAGGCAGAGCTGTGTCTTGTGTACTCTCTGTTTCCAGACGTGCAGGCAAGTCAAATACAATGCAATCACCCTTTTTTATATCTATGGGGTGGTCTTGTCACTGTCTAGACACTTCATCACTTGTTTTTTACTCAAAAGGCGCATGCGTCGAACAACGCGGGTCAACGCAGGCACCTGCGCCCTATGCGTTGTACATAGACAGTAATGTGGTCTTTTGGCGCATTTACGATGCAAGTGCGTTGCATGCGTTGTTTACCGGAAATTTGGCGGAGGAAAAATGCAACATGTAGCGTCTGCCACTCCCTGTCTGGTACGCCCAAATGACGCATGCGTCGTACAACGCGTGACAGCGCATACCAGCGCATGTCCATGCACCCCCCATGTTAAAGATAGGGGCGCATGACGCATGCGTCGGTATCCATCGATGACGCTGCACCCAAAGACGCTAATCTGAACGTAGCCTAAAAGACGCTTTTTATTGCAAAAAATATTTTTTGCTTTACCATACTTTGAGAGCTATAATTTTTACATATTTTGGTCCACAGAGTCATGTGAGGTCTTGTTTTTTGCAGGACGAGTTGACGTTTTTATTGGTTACATTTTCGTGACATTTTTTGATCGCTTTTTATTCCGATTTTTGTGAGGCAGAATGACCAAAAAACAGCTACACATGAATTTCTTTTGGGGGGGCGTTTATACCGTTCCGCGTTTGGTAAAATGGATAAAGCAGTTTTATTCTTCGGGTCAATACGATTACAGAGATAGTCCTCATTTATATCATTTTTTTATGTTTTGGAGCTTTTATACGATAAAAACTATTTTATAGAAAAAATAATTATTTTTGCATCGCTTTATTCTGAGGACTATTACTTTTTTATTTTTTTGCTGATGATGCTGTATGGTGGCTCGTTTTTGCGGGACAAGATGACGTTTTCAGCGGTACCATGGTTATTTATATCCTTTTTTTATCGCGTGTTATTCCACTTTTTGTTCGGTGAAAATAAAGCGTTGTTTTTTGCCTCGTTTTTTCAATTTTTTACGGTGTTCACTGAAGGGGTTAACTAGTGGACCAATTTTATAGGTCGGGTCATTACGGATGCAGAGATACTAAATATGTGTACTTTTATTGTTTTTCTTTTTATTTAGATAAAGAAATGTATTTATGGGAACAATATATATTTTTTCTATTTAGGAATTTATTTATTTTTTTTACACATCTGAATATTTTTTTTTACACTATAACATTGCCCCGGGGGGGGCATCATGTTATAGTGTTAGATCGCTGATCTGACACTTTGCTGTGCACTGTGTCAGATCAGCGATCTGACGTGCACTGCAGAGAGGCTACCCGGCGCGCTTGTAAGCCACCTCTCTGCAGGACCCGGATGCAGCCCCGCGGCCATTTTGGATCCGGAGCCTGCAGGGTGGAGACGCTCGGTACAATGCGAGCACATCGTGTTGTACTGAAGGTCTCAGGGAAGCCCCCTCCTTGCGGGATGCTTTCCTATGCCCTCGGAACACTGCGATCATGTTTGATCGCAGTGTTTCGGGGGTTAATGTGCCAGGAGCGGTCCGTGACCGCTCCTGGCACATAGTGCCGGATGTCAGCTGTGATAGTCATCTGACACCCGGCCGCGATCGGCCGCGCTCCCCCCGTGAGTGCGGCCGGTCGCTATGATGTACTATCCCGTCGGCAGGCATACAGGCCCACCCCACCTCGACGGGATAGTACATCACATTTCAGAAAGGGGTTAAGAACAAACAATTATTTCATAAATGTCTGAAAAGGCAAACTGCATGGAAAGGTGCTTCATTTTATACATCTTTCAGAATTGACTTGAAAGCAATTTAGTTAGTGAAAATAATCATCAGCAATGTCAATGCTTTTCAGGAACATGGCAATCACCTAATCGTTGGGTAAATGACAACACAACAGAACTGCTGGCTGGGTCCTAGCCAACCCAGATCAGCTCTTCCAGTGACTTATGTCACCATAGTGGGCTGTTTTCTCATTCAACTGAGAATACAAACTAAATAACCAAAACCACCTGAACCAAAAATTACATTTTTCTATATTTGAATTGCAAAAACAACTTATATAAATTGCACTGTAATTTATATGTACCCAAAACAGCATTGAAAAATAATGCAATCTGTACAATATAAAACAAAGCTTCATACATTGCAGCAGTGAAATAATAGAAAAGTAATGGTTGCTAAAAAGAGGAAAGGCAAAACTTCAAAAAATGGCCAGTCTTTAACCCCTTCATGACCTTGGGATTTTCCGTTTTTCCGTGTTCGCTTTTCGCTCCCCTCCTTCCCAGAGCCATAACTTTTTTATTTTTCTGTCAATATGGCCATGTGAGGGATTATTTTTGCAGGACGAGTTGTACTTTTGAACGACTTTGGTTTTACCATGTCGTGTACTAGAAAATGAGAAAAAAATTCCAAGTGCGGTGAAATTGCAAAAAAAGTGCAATCCCATGCGGGTTTTTTGTTTGGCTTTTTTGCTAGGTTCACTAAATGCTAAAACTAACCTGCCATTATGATTCTCCAGGTCATTACAAGTTCATAGTTCATAAACATGTCTAGGTTATTTTTTTATCTAAGTGGTGAAAAAAAATTCCAAACTTTGCTAAAAAAAAAAAATTGCGCCATTTTCCGATACCCATAGCGTCTCCATTTTTCGTGATCTGGGGTCAGGTGAGGGATTTTTATTTACGCACTGAGCTGATGTTTTTAGTGATACCATTTTGGTGCAGATACGTTCTTTTGATCACCCGTTATTGCATTTTAATCAATGTTGCGGCGACCAAAAAAAGTAATTTGGGCGTTTCGAGTTTGTTTCTCGCTACGTTGTTTAGCGATCAGGCTAATTCTTTTTTTTTTATTGATAGATCGGGCGATTCTGAACACGGCATTACCAAATATGTGTATATTTAATTTTATTGTTATTGTTTTATTTTGAATGGGGCGAAAAGGGGGTGATTTAAACTTATATATTATTTTTATTTATTTCATATTTTTTTAAACATTTTTTTTTACTTTTGCCATGCTTCAATAGCTTCCATGGGAGGCTAGAAGCTGGCATAGCCTGATCGGCTCTGCTACATAGCAGCGATCATCAGATCGCTCCTATTTAGCTGAATTACAGGCTTGCTATGAATGCCGACCACAGGGTGGCGCTCACAGCAAGCGGCATTAGCAACCATAGAGGTCTCAAGGAGACCGCTGGTTACTACGCCGACGCCTCACTGACCCCCGATCCGGATGGCCGGAAGCGGTAGTTAAATGCCGCTGTCAGAGTTTGACAGCGGCATTTAACTAGTTAATAGCGGCGGGTGGATCGCGATTCCACTCGCTGCTATTGCGCGCACATGTCAGCTGTACAAAACAGCTGACATGTCACGGCTTTGATGTGGGGTCACCGCCGGAGCCCACATCAAAGCAGGGGATCTGACCTCGGACGTACTATCCCATCCGAGGTCAGAGAGGGGTTAAGGCCCTTTCTGGCCTGGTCATTAAAGGGAATCTGTCACCACATTAAACCTATCTAAATTATTATGGCTCATACTTATTTGTGAGAAAAATGGAAGCGTGCAATCCGATACAAAATCGGATTGTAGTCTGACCGATGTTAATCTATGAGTCTGTGCTCATCTGCATTTTTTTTTCTGAGCTCAGATTGGGCTGAAAAATAAATCACAGCATACTGCAGTTGTCCTCGTATCTTGGACAAGACTCACCAATGCAAGTCAATGGTTGTGATGAAAGAAACTGCACAGCACTCGGACCATGCGAGTGTCGTCCAATTGTTACACACCCATGTCCTTGAAAACCTTAAAATCACAGCGTGACAAGTTGGAATAGAATAGATAAAATAGATATATATATATATATATATATATATATATTTATATATATATATAGCAGGTGTACATATATATATTGTGACAGAGTCACTGGCTTTGTAGAAGAAGGGAGGTATGTGTCACTGTGCATGCAGCGATCAGTGATGTGAAACTGGAGTGTTTTTGTGCTTCCAGCACACTAGGTGCTGAGAGGCTATGTACAGAGTTCAATGGGCCGGTTTTATGTGAGCAACCGCAGTGCGGAAGGGAGGGTGCTCACTGTATCTCTTTCCCTGCAGGACCTGCAAGTGTTTGAGGACCTTGCAGTGAGGTCATGATCATGTGACCAGTAGGGTTGAGCGACCTTTACATTTATAGGATCGGGTCAGGTTTCACGAAACGCGACTTTTTCAAAAGTCGGGTCGAGTGAAATCGGCCGATCCTATAAAAAAGTCGGGGTCGGCCGAAACTCGAAACCAAATGCAGTGCATTGGGTTTCCAATGGTTCCCAGGGTCTGAAGGAGCGGAAACTCTCCTTCAGGCCCTGGGATCCATATTTAAGTGTAAAATAAAGAATTAACATAAAAAATATCGCCATACTTACCATCTGATGCGCCCTGGTATTAAGCGGGAACCTTCCTTCCTTAGAATCAGCCTTCCAGGACCTTGCGGTGACGTCGCGGCTTGTGATTGGTCGCGCGGCCACCCATGTGACCGCTCACGCGACCAATCACAAGCCCCGACGTCACCGTAGGTCCTGGAAGGGCTGATTCTTAGGAAGGAAGGCTGCCGGAAAGAAGCCGAGGGTGAGTATATTCCTATTAGGTATATACTCACCCTCGTACGTGCCCTGCTTCTTTCCGGCAGCCTTCCTTCTTAAGAATCATCCCTTCCAGGACCGTCGGTGACGTCACGGTGACGTCCCGGCTTTTGATTGGTCGCGCGAGCGGTCACATGGGCGGCCGCGCGACCAATCACAAGCCGCGACGTCACCGCAAGGTCCTGGAAGGCTGATTCTAAGGAAGGAAGGTTCCCGCTTAGTACCAGGGCGCATCAGATGGTAAGTATGGCGATATTTTTTATTTTAATTCTTTATTTTACACTTAAATCTGAATTCCGATACCAATTCCCGATATCTTAAACATATCGGGAATCGGTATCGGAATTCCGATTCCAGATTCAGAAGATCGCCGACTTCATGGCCGACCCCACACAGGGGTCGGGTCGGGTTTCATGAAACCCGACTTTGCCAAAAGTCGGCGACTTCTGAAAATTGCCGACCCGTTTCGCTCAACCCTAGTGACCAGTACATGTGGTATATACCTGAACCTGTGGTTCAGTCAGGGGGTGTGTGTTGGGGGAGAGGTAGAACTCCCAAGTGGCTCCCATAGGAGCTAAGGACACTGTGTGCGTTACCTGCAATGAAGCCTGCAGGATGAGGACTCTGACAAACTTTATCTTTGTTTTACCTTTATGCCAGAAAGGCTCTGTTTATTTTTTTGAACCCTGATAAGGTTTATGCTGTGTACAATAAACCAGCAGGTGATTTACTACCAGAACTGTTCCTGTGACTACCTTGTGAAGCAGTGGAGTGAATCAACTCCTCACAATATACACACATAGAATAGATTGATATAAAGATATAAGTGACATATGTAATTGTTACATTGCATACACATATTTTGTTACTAAACAAACTATTTTTGGAAAAAAATGGTGTGGGATCCCCTGAAATTTTATTAACCATCAGAGTGAAAGCGGACAGCTGGTGACACATGTTTATAGCTTGAGAAGTTGGTAATACTCATGAAGCTTCCCATGCTGTTAATATTAGCTCACAGCTGTATACTTAGTTTTATTGGTTATTAAAATGGGGGACCACTCAAAAAATGAGGTAGGGTCCTGATATAATTAATAACCAGCAAAGGCTAGGCAGACAGCTGTGGGCTGATATTAATAGGCTAGGAAGGAGTCATGGATATAGGCTCCATCTCAGACTAAAAACATCAGCACTCAGCATCCCCAGAAAAGGTGCATCCATAAGGTGCACCAATTCTGGCACTTAGTCTCACTCTTCCCACTTGCCCTGGTGCATTGGTAAGTGGCTTGATGTTAGCTTTGACCGATATTGGACCACTTTTTTATGGTGATGGGTATGTGCCCTTAATATGGGCATACAGGTTATAGACTACTGAAAAAAGTCCTACCTGCATGCCTCATATCAGATACCTTGTTGTTGAGAAATTATCTTTTAACACTTTATATAAATGACCTCTTCCAGGCTATGGGAAGGACAGTGCCTGGAAGATAATTCTGCCTCCAGAGATTATTTTACATGAAGGGGCATTACTAGTGAGACAAGCAACTAACACAGAACAGGAGAAATTAAATTTGTCTTCTTGCAAACACATTTTTTGCATCCCTCTGAGCTCTGCTGCATTACTGAAGCTGAGAGGAACCTGCAGATGTGTCAATTATAACCACACACAGCTCTGTAGTGAGATCAGGAGAACATAGAGTGGCCATTACACACCACACTGGTAACTCCCAATTATATTTCAATAACAAGTTCTGGAGGCAGAGTTATTTTCCAGGTAACATCCTCTCCAGAGCCTGGAAGAAGTAATTTATATAAAGTGTTAAAAGATGATTTCTTAACAACAAGGCATCTGATATGAGGTAGGACTTTTTTCAGTAGTCTATAACCTGTATGTCCTTATTAATAGCTTAGATAGGTCAAATGTAGTAACAGATTTCGTTTGAAGGGAACTTGTCAGGTCCCACTTGCCCCCAGAACCACCAGCCCCTTTATTACATTACATACATAAATTACATACGGTACATAAGTATATATTACATAAACAAAGTATTTCTAAAGTCCGTTTATGATACTGTATGTAAATGAGGGCTTCAACTAGTTGATGGAGAGTTCGTGTCCCCAGAATAGATGTCCCACTTAGCATGTTATCACGCCCCTGTAGATGTGATAACATAGCTCACAAATGCCAGCGTCATCGCTAGAGTTATACTTACCACGCACATACGTGGCTTTTTTCCCTCATTGCATTCATCCTCTGAAGCCGGGTGTACGTGTCCTGGCTTCAGAGCGGTGTACTGCGCATTATCGGTAGATTTCTGGACATTCGATCATGCAGTGAAGCCAGGACACGTACACCCAACTTTAGAGGATGAATGCAGTGAGGGATAAAAGTCGTGCGCATGTTGCGAGGTAAGTAGAGCAATGACGCTGCCACTTGTAAGTTATGTTATCACTCACACAGGAGCATGATAACATGCTAAGTTGGAGGACTCGTCTAGAGACACTAACGCCTCACCAACTTGTCAAATCCCTCAATTACATATCATAAACAGATTTAAAAAATACTTTTTCTAAAGATCTGTTTATGTGTGTAATGTAATAAAGGAACTGTTAGGCAGGGTTTACATATGCAGACACAACTCCTGGTGGTTCTGGGGGCACGGAGGCCATGACAGGCTCCCTTTAAGGGGTAAATCGGCTCTACTATTTAGTTTTCACTATTGCTCAAGAGAAACAAATGGGGCAATGTCAGGGCAATAAAAGAACATTTGCTTGATCTTGGCCAAAATGTTTAGTTTTAGTCATTATGAAATTAACTAAATCATCTTCTGTCTATAACTAGTTCTCAAGATTTACAATCTATAAAAAATAAACTGCTGCACACATTAAAAGAGATTCTATTTATTATTCTAGGCAGTGAGAAACAATGTTGTATTTGACTCTTCCTAACATTTTCTCATCTTCAAACCATAATTATGACACTTTCCAAACATAGCCAACATATCATTATCCAATCTTCTCTGAGAGATTTATTTCCACCGCTCTAGGAATATTATACAGTAGTCTATTGATTCAATACTTTGTGCTCTACCAAAGAAAATTATTTTGCCTTAAGCATGCTTAGTCAGTGTGGCTCAATAAGTAAATGTTACAAGATGTGTTAGGACTGCTCTTTTCTCTAGATATTCCGTGATACAGAAACATTTCATCCATTTTCTGAGTAGTACAATAATCAAGCCAGAATTTTCAAAATCGTCTAAGCCTACTTTACTAATCCATTTTGCCTGAACTGACAAAGTTAATAAACTACAGGATACAAACAATTCAAAATTAAGTGTGGATTTCTATTTTTCGTCTGACAAGAATTACATAGGAAAAACGCTGAGACGTAAAGAGCAGTAAAATAGTAATCCTATGCAATTTCCTATTTTTCTCAAATGAGAATACCTTGTGAATGGTAAGTGTCTCATGTGTCGGCCAACTGTTACATAGATATATTAATAAAAAAAATAAAAGTCTGTAACTTTTAACCCTTCTAGAGTAGCACAGAATGTTGAATGGAAACTATGTTCTACCATAAGTGGACCAAGTTGTCTCTCAGAGGAAATGCTGAGTTGGAAACACAAATTGGTAGCCAGGAAAAAGATTTGTCCACTTAAATCAAAATTTTATAGCCTAGGAGCGGCAAAGGTTTAGTGCTGTGTAGCAGCCAAAAAAGCTTTACTTTTATCACCTCTATATTGTATGACTATTATTAAGCTTTACTTCAGGATAATTGTAAAATGGACAGGGTGGATATTTCTGTCTGTCTAACAAGGTTTAACAACAACATAAAAACATATGGCAGCCAAAAGCCATATACAAAAATGAAGGAGAACATATTATCTATTGACTCAGTCTCATCTGGTTTCATTTGTTGATCCCTTTCAGGTGTTTGGTTGTCTTCAGTTCTTTAACTCAGAGCCAGCTCTCTACTACTGAAGTCTATGATAATATCCCTGTTTCCAAGTTATTCAGGAAGAGCTTGTGCTTATGTAGTATGTCTGTTCATTGAAAAAAAGAGAGATTTTTATCCTTAGAAATATATTACTGTCCTGTCTTGTGTGGCTTCCTAATTGATAAAACTGCAATACACCATGACCTTGACATACAGCATTTACACTCATTTTTTGAAACTGTAAGTCTAATGCTTCAAGAATAGGCTGAGCTAGTGAAGTGGATTTGCAAAGCCATTGGTCAAGGTAAGAAACTTGAGCCACTGGTGTTGTTGACACAGCAGAGCTGGACAAGCCAGGTGACATGTTGAATAGCGAGTACCAGAAGAGATGGATACGCTAGACAGATGGAGAGAGAATTAGTGGAGCTGGAAATGCTCAGACATGATAATTAGCAGAGCAGGAGAAACAGACAAGCATGACTTCAATGTGAGGACTGAACACAGGAACAGTTGAGATGAGTCTGCTGACTGGTACCTTGATGAAAGATCTAGTCTGTAGACAGCATCCTGGAACAGCAGAGCTAATCCAGCAAACAGATATTTGGGTGTATCAGAGCCAAGTGAGCAAACAGCACCCAGAAACATCAAAGCTGAGTTGGCAGTTAGGCACCAGGTTGCAGCAGGGTTGGATGTGCAAACAGCAGCTCAGAACAGCAGAAATTAGTCATTTACCTTTGAGTTACAGAGCTGAGTGTGTAGGCAGCACTTTAGAATAGCTGATTCAGCAGTCAGAAACCAAGTTCCAGCTGAGTTACATGTGCAGGCAATACCTTGAAACAGTAAACTTGTATGTGCAGATAGCACTCAGATGCATCAGATGTTAGTCACACTGTGAAAAAGTTGCAACAGAGCAAGGCAGTAATACAGCTGGGTTGGTTCTATGAATAAAAGAAGCACGTGTCCCTAACTCAATATTCAGGAGGCAAGCAGCCTGCCTGAGTGATCTTAAAAGGCCTAACAAGATGTCATAAGAGGTGCAACTGGGTTACCATAGCCAGTCTTGTACTGGCTCACAGGTGAACAGGAGAATCCTCTGGTGGGCCCCATGTACAAGAGTGGGCCACCAACCATTTATATGAGCAGCACTTGGCATAACATACTTGAATCACTATGCACAGACAATGGTAGCATCTTATTCATTTAACAATCTACCCAGTTCATTGTTATATAGATTTGTGATTGAGAATAATGTCACAATTAGTGATGGGTTAGGATTGGCGAGTTTGCCTGAGTTTTTCTGTAAAGTTTGAGTTCGGGGCCAGAGATGACGCAATTTTGAGTCCGAACCCCGAACTTGGACTTTACAGATATGGGATGGAGCGGGTGGCTGTAAAAGAAAGCATAAAATTATTAATAAACGTTATAATAATGCTTACCTGTCCAGCGACACGTCCTCCCGTCCTGCTGTCTCCTGGCCGCATCAGCTTCCGGGGCCGCTCATTACCTTCCAGCTGTATTCACGGCAGTCTTCGGCTTTTTCCAGCAGTGGTTCATGTGGTCACCGCACGTTATCACTAGTAAAGATGTTGAGAATGGGTGAGCGATGTTTATCTGTACTCCTCAGGTTTAGCTTCAGCTGGTTCCAAATTAGATTGAGCCAAGTGTCATGGATGTCCTATAAAACACTGTTTACAGCAGGAGGCTCACTTTTGGACACAATTAGCAAAACATTTTTTATTTTTTTATTTTATTTTTCAGATTTTTGCAGAGTGCACGCCACAACCTGGAAGCAGATTGTATATATTGGTCAGAGATTATATGAACAAAGAGGCTGTGAAGTCAAAAAATCTACCTGAAGAAAGCTTGGGCAAGCTGTGGAGTAGGTGAAAGTCCTGCTAATGAAAGAGAATGAGTCATCCATTCATCACAACCCACATGATTGTGGACTCTTGTGCCACCAAAAGATTGTAAGAAAGTTAATAAATATTTCAACTTGTGACTATAAAGGACCAAGAAAAGCTTGACGAGAAAATTTGAATTGAACACATAGATGCCGTATACTCTTTAACATCCTGATTTCAATCAGGTTACCAATAGAAATGGGAAAGGAATTCTGCAGTACATCTTACTCCTGGGTGACCTTAGAAAATAGGGCTAAGTCAAGATCTTTGGGCGAAGTGCTTTAGACATGAGAAAACATCCTTTAGCTGTAGACTTAATAGAATAAGGAATAGTAGCAAGAATACTCTATTGTTCACATGCATGTGAGAGTGTGTCTTCAGAAGCATAGCATGAATCAAAGGATCTGGAAAGAGCATCAACCCAACATTTTTCCCTTGGAAAGATGATAGGTGAGAATTAAGTCAAATTGTAAGAATAGAAGCAGCCATTGAGCTTAATGAGAATTCAGCCTATGGGCTGATTGAAGATTCTCTTGATTTTTACTGTCTATAGATGTGGTCAATGGGAACTTAGCTCCTTCAAGTAGATGTAGTCTCATCCAAAGCTAATTTTGTGGCTATAACTTCTCAATCACCAATGCAATAATTTGGTTTAGCTAGAAAGAATTTCCTGGAGAAAAAAGTACAAAGATAATTTTCAGATTAAGAAGAATTCTATGAAAAATGGCCTGTCAACATTTGGAAGGTATAGAACCGGAACATAAAATAAGCAGAATTTAAATTGCTTGAGTAGCTAAATCTTGCCAATTGAGAGAATTCGTGCCCTTTTGATGGGAACCTGTAAAAGGAGTTACCACTTGAGAATAATTTTTAATAAACTGCTGGTAATAGCTCATAAAGCCAAGAAACCTTTGAAGGTTTAATTCCTAAAACTCTCTGGTCACTAGTATAGCAAAGACGTTGTCCAGGACTATATGCAGACCTCCAAAGAGATGATTTATTCCAGAAATGGAAATTCATGATGCTTGGAGATATATTTTCGGCAAAGTTGATTTTGTTGCAGTCTCTTTAGAATGGAGCGGACATGAAGAGTCCACGTCTATAGAGAAGATCAAGATGACATCCAGGTAAACACGTACATACCTCTCAAACTATTTTGATAAGAAAATGCTGGAATACAACAGGAACATTACAAAAACTATAGGGCATCACTTATATTCATACTGACCATATCTTGTGGTGAAATCGTTTTTTCCATCTGTCACCCTCTTTTATGCATCAGATTACAAACTCCATGCAGGTCTAACTTGGTGAAGAAAAATGCTTGCATAATAGGATAAAAAAGTTCAGAGATGAGAGGCAATGGACATCGACCCTTTACATTGAATTCTTTAAAACCCTGTTTGGCTTTAGACTGTATAAAATACTATTCTTCCTTTTTTCAAAGCAGAAGCCTGTTCTGACCAGTGATATCAAGTTTTGGATGAATTCCCTTTACAAATTCTCTTTAATGTAAGTGGCCATCACTTCAGTTTCTTGGAGATATAATAGGTAAACTCTTTCTCTGGGTGATTCAGTCCCTGGGAGAAGATGTATGACATTGTCAAATGGCCAATGAAGAGATTGAGTTGGAAAATATATATATCCACAAAGTTCGGATGGAGAAAGAGTAGATTTGAGGAGATGGATGCAGAGCAAAGTTTTAGAAAAGGTGGTTTAGATAGAACTTTGAGGCTATTTTAAAAACAAGAGAAACTCCAATCGAGTATTTCATATGATCACCTCATTCTCATAAAGGTGCTGCCAATGTCAAGGCTTCTCTGGAAATCAAATAAAAAATATAGTCCACTTTTATCTGGTTAAGAAATTTGAAACAAAAGTTCAAAATGTACAATGTACAATGCATAGGCAACAAATTCCCAGCAGGCTTAGGCAAATGTTGCATAACCAGTCCATATAAGTCTTCAATGTCCAACAGTAACACAGTATCCAACACTGCACCTTTGAAATGCATGGCTTGATTATTTGGTTAAAAGCTCACCTAATGAGGTGGATTCCTGTCCAGTGATGTAAGAATCGAGATTAATGAAGAATTGTATAGATGATTAAGATTTATAAATTCCCTAACGGGAAAAGCTGGAAACAGTCACACAATATTAGCAGCTATCAGTTCTGATGGCATCACAATGTTTCACTGTGCTTAACCTGCAAGTTATATATGTGTCCTTCCTTACCTTCCTTACAAATCTCAAAATGTGAAATGGCAAATTACCATTTTGAAAAAACAATATTTTGAAATACTCTGTCAAAAGAGGTTTATGCTATATGTGTGTCACCCATGAGCAATCGAAGCAACAAACAAAATTCATAGAAGGGAAAAATTGGACACATCAGTATTTCATTCTGTTGTACTGCCTAGTCACTTATCACATCAAGCTGCTTCTGCCCTATAGATAGACATGAATGACAAATCGTTTTTTTTCATGCAGAATTTTATAGCTACTTGATTTTTCTATCCACAGATGGGAAGAATATTTGAGTTATAATCATTTATGCACAGCCCACAAAACTTGTGTGAACTAACCCGGAATATGCAAACAGAGAATCTGTGAAATCTCACATTAGGCTGTGCATACTCATTGTGTTGTGTATTGCTCAGTAGCTCTAAGGGTACTGTCACACAGTGGCACTTTGATCGCTCCGACGGCACGATCCGTGACGTTGCAGCGTCGCTTGATTATCGCTCCAGCGTCGTAGACTGCGGTCACACTTTGCAATGCACGGAGCTGGAACGATAATTTCATGATGTAGTTGCGATGTAGAAGTCATACGGGACATTGGGAATATCGTGCACACCTTTGTTACACGCTGCGATCATGCCGCCACAGCGGGACACTTGACGACGAAATAAAGTTTCAAACGATCTGCTACGACGTACGATTCTCAGTGGGGTCCCTGATCGCAGTAGCGTGTCAGACACAGCGATATCGTAACTATATCGCTGGAACATCACGGATCGTGCCGTTGTAGCGACCAAAGTGCCACTGTGTGACAGTACCCTAAGTTCTACTGGAAGACTAATTTGTCTTGAGATTGTAAACAGTGTGAATGTTTTACACAGTGTCAATGTTTAGTCAATGACCAAGTGAAAGTCAAACCAAAGCAAACGTGTTGCGCTAAATGCATCATCCCGCCTGTTCTATCGTTGGCTGCAGGAAGAGAGAGAAGCATAGAGAACATGCTGTTTCGTCAATTGATCATCAAACCTTACTTGATGCTTTAGCTTTCATGGGTATATGAGGAAAGCAAAACAATTTACTTGTACGTTTAAATGAGGAGCAATGCCATAACACTTTATAGCACAAATGTCAATAATGGGAATTACATAAGAACAAGTAAAACATTAGTGTTACGGGTAAAGAACAGGAAGCCTACAGCTGATGTTCTTCTAAGGGCTCATTCCCACTTGCGATGAAATCGGATGAATGCAATCTGATTAAAAATCAGATTGCATTTGGACCAATGTTATCCAATCATTGTGTGTTCATCTGCGGTTTTTTTCCAGCTCGGATAAGATCACGATCGGACTGGAAAAAACTTGCAGCATGCAGTGATTGTAATTAGCAATTTAGTTTTCATCGTGGCAGCTGAATGATTTACAGCTACTACCCAGACTGAGCACATGTGGGGGTTGCCTGGTTGCTAGGGAATCCCCACATGTAATCAAGCAGGCTAGTAGCTGTAAATCATTCAGCTGCCACGATGAAAACTAAATCTCCAAGCAGTCATAAATACTCGGAGGTCACCTGAGCGTGCTCGGGAAAACCCGAGTAACGAGTACACTCGCTCATCACTAGTAGCGTCTCCATTTTTAGTGCTCTAGGGTTGAGTGAGGGTTTATTTTCTACTTGCCGAGGTGTTGTTTTTAGTGATACCATATTGGTGCAGATACGATCATTTGATCGCTCGTTTTTGCATTTTTAATGCAATGTTGCAGTGACCAAAAAACGTAATTCTGGCGTTTTAAATTTTTTTTCTCATTATGCCGTTTAGCGTTCGGGTTAATTATTTTTTTTACATTGATAGATCAGGCGATTCTGAACACGGTGATACCAAATATGTGTATGTTTGATTTTTTTATTGTATTATTTTCAATGAGGCGAAAGGGGGGTGATTTGAACTTTTATATTTTTTTTATTTTGTAATATTTTTAAAAACTTTTTTTTTACTTTTGGCATCGTTCAATAGTCTCCATGGGAGACTACAAGCCGTCATAACACGATTGCCTCTGCTGCATACAGGCAATGATCAGATTGCCTGCATGTAGCAGAATTGCTGATTTGCTATGAGCGCCAACCACCAGGCGTGAAATCGCAGGACCTGCCTGATGGCACCACGATCAGGAGTTCACAGGGAGACACTGAGCACATAGTGCAACCATGCAGCCTGCCATCTAGATGTAGCAGAGTTAGACTAGTCATGGGAGAAATGGATAAGCAGCAACATATACTGGCTTAAGAAGGGGGACACATCTGGCACTGCAGGATCTGAGTCCCTGGTGGCGTAGTGTGTTGCCTTATGGTAGCCTTTGTTACGGTGGTCCCAGCTCTATGCAGGTCATTCACTAGATCCCTCTGTGTGGTTCTGGGATTTTTGCTCACCGTTCTTGTGATCATTTTGACCCCACGGGGTGAGATATTGCGTAGAGCATCAGATCGAGGGAGATTATCAGTGGTCTTGTATATCTTCCATTTTCTTATTATTGCTCTCATCTTGCACCATATATCTTGGGATATAATGAGCCAATAGTAAAGGTAACACACCTGTACATTACAAGTTTTCCTTCTTTCAGTGCATGTTTGCATATTTTTTGAGCACCAAATTCATATAAAACAATTGAATAGATCCAAAAAGGTAGAAAAAGATTAAAAAATCACTAATTATAAAACTGCACTCTTTACTTTTAAATAAAAAAGCACAACAAAATTACATTTTATTAAAAGTTTCATCCAGGAATTTCATTAGGATTGCAATTTTGATGTAGCTGCCAAATGTATGGATCAATACCCTTAGTTTAAAATAGAGTACATGAAAGGGGAATCTGGCATGAGTCATAACTGAGTTTAATTCAGACGGACATTGTCTGGAAGTTCAACAATGTGCATGAAAAAAACCAACATGAATATAAATGACTTCAGGATACATATCTAAAGTATTAGACTTTTAGGAAGTTTGGAACATAAACTACTCTGTACCCCTCGCTAAGTGCGCATTTCTATTACAGACAGATTGTAATTCATGTGACTGCAAATAAATGATTATGTAAAAGATATCCCTTCAAAATTCAATATCAGAGCTCATCATAAAAAAGATGTCGAAATCCAACAAACAAGTCCCAAATGCAAATTACAAGCCATCACTAGAAGATTATATAGAAACCATAAAAATAGATACATGTCTTTTATAAAATGGCTCTTATTTTAATTTAAAACAGACTTGCAAAGTAAGATTATATGGAGTTCTCTCATTTTGTCATATGCAGCCTTGGAAAATGTTTCTTTGAATTTATAGGTGCGAGTGTCACGGGTGTGTCAGATGCAATATACTGTCACTCTACATCTGGCTGCAGAAAGTCTCTGCATTTTGCATTATAGACGCCTTCTTAATCATTCTGACTCTTGGACCCATCGGCAACCTTCCTCCAGCTCTAGTTGACACACCTGGGCCTGGGTGTTTATAAATCCTGTTGTGGATTCTGTTGGTGGGCTCCCTCTGGTGGTTACTGCTGGTACTGGGTGACTTTGGTGAGTTGCGGCCTTTGGTTTCCACCTGTCCATCAGAGGCTGGGTGTTTCCTATTTTACCTGGCCTTTCTGTCATTTCCCTTGCCGGCTATCAATGTGTTCAGATGTGCTCTGTTTGGTTCCTGCCTACCTGCTCCCAGATCTTTCAGGATAAGCTAAGTGCTGATTTTCAGTTGTTTGGTTTTTTGGTCCAGCTTGCTTAGAATGTCTCTATGCTAGCTGGTTGCTCTAGTGGACTGAGGTTCTCCCCATGTGCCATGAGTTGGCACATGGGTTCTTGTAATCTCAGGATGGTTTTTTTGATTAGGGTTTTTTGCTGACCGCTCAGTCCCCTTTTGTATCATTCTGCTTTCTAGTTTTCAGCGGGCCTCTATTTGCTAAAGCTATATACATCATCTCTATGTGTGTGCCTTCCTCTCATTTCACCGTCAATACATGTGGGGGGCAACTATACCTTTGGGGTTAATTCCTCTGGAGGCAAGTGAGGTCTTGTTTTCTCTGCAGTACTAGTTAGCCCTTAGGCTGGTGCGTGGCGTCTAGAACCAACGTAGGAACGCTCCCTGGCTATCTCTAGTTGCGTTTGTCAGGCGTAGGGCAGCGGTCAGCCCAGGTTCCATCACCCTAGAGCTCGTCCGATATTTGTTATACTTTGCTTGTCCTGTGCTATCCCTAGCCATTGGGGATTCATGACAGTATAGCCAGCCCACAAAGTGTTAATTGTTTGGGCTGAAGCAGGAGGAAAAGAAGTGTTCAAGGAAATTTTTTTTTTTTTTTTTTTCCTTCAGAGTTTTGCTGCCTAGCCCTTAATTGCTGTCTAGCTGCTTCTTACCTCCTCCTAACCCTTGAATGGCTTTGATCTTAGCTGTTTATCATGGATGTCCAGAGTTTGGCTTCCGGCCTGAGTAATCTCGCGGCAAAGGTTCAAAACATACAGGATTTCGTTGTTCACACTCCCATGTCTGAACCTAGAATTCCTATTCCAGAGGTTTTTTCTGGAGATAGATCTACCTTCCTGAATTTCAGGAACAATTGTAAATTGTTTCTCTCTTTGAAATCTCGCTCCTCTGGAGACCCTGCTCAACAGGTCAAGATTGTTATATCGTTCCTACGGGGCGACCCTCAGAATTGGGCATTTGCATTGGCACCAGGGGATCCTGCGTTGCTCAGTGTGGATGCGTTTTTTTCTGGCATTGGGATTGCTCTATGAGGAACCTAACCTAGAGATTCAGGCTGAAAAGGCTTTATTAGCCCTCTCTCAGGGGCATGATGAAGCGGAAATATATTGTCAGAAATTTCGGAAATGGTCGGTGCTTACTCAGTGGAATGAGTGCGCCCTGGCTGCAAACTTCAGAAATGGTCTTTCTGAGGCCATTAAGGATGTTATGGTGGGGTTCCCTGCGCCTTCAGGTCTGAATGAGTCTATGGCTATGGCCATTCAGATTGATCGGCGTTTACGGGAGCGCAAACCCGTGCACCAGTTGGCGGTGTCTTCTGAACAGGCACCTGAGACTATGCAATGTGATAGAATTCAGTCCAGAAGTGAACGGCAAAATTATAGGCGGAAAAATGGTTTGTGTTTTTATTGTGGTGATTCAGCTCATGTTATATCAGCATGCTCTAAACGCACAAAAAGGGTTGATAAATCTTTTGCCATTGATACTCTGCAGTCTAAGTTCATTTTGTCTGTGACTCTGATTTTTTCACTGTCTTCCATTTCCGTCAATGCCTATGTGGATTCAGGCGCTGCCCTGAGTCTTATGGATTGGTCATTTGCTAAACGCTGCGGTTTTAGTCTAGAGCCTCTGGAAGTTCCTATTCCTCTGAAGGGAATTGATTCTACACCATTGGCTATGAATAAACCGCAGTATTGGACACAAGTGACCATGCGCATGACTCCCGTTCATCAGGAGGTGATTCGCTTCCTTGTACTGTATAATTTACATGATGTACTAGTGCTTGGTCTGCCATGGTTACAAACTCATAATCCTGTCCTGGACTGGAAAACAATGTCTGTGCTAAGCTGGGGATGTCAGGGGGTTCATGATGATGCACCTCCGATTTCTATCGCTTCATCGACTCCTTCGGGGATCCCGGGATCCCTGCGTTTTTGTCAGATTATAAGGATGTTTTTGAGGAGCCTAAGCTCAATTCGCTCCCTCCTCATAGACAGTGTGACTGTGCTATAGAATTGATTCCTGGCAGTAAGTTCCCTAAGGGTCGTTTATTTAATCTGTCACTGCCAGAGCATACTGCTATGCGGAATTATATTAAGGAGTCCTTGGAAAAGGGACATATTCGTCCATCTTCGTCCCCTCTGGGAGCAGGTTTTTTTTTCGTGGCAAAAAAAGATGGTTCCCTGAGGCCTTGTATAGATTATCGCCTTCTGAATAAGATTACAGTCAAATACCAGTATCCATTGCCATTATTTACTGATTTGTTTGCTCGCATTAAGGGGGCTAGGTGGTTCACTAAAATAGATCTTTGTGGTGCGTATAATCTGGTGCGGATAAAACAGGGTGATGAGTGGAAAACCGCATTTAATACGCCTGAGGGCCATTTTGAGTATTTGGTAATGCCTTTTGGACTCTCCAATGCTCCGTCAGTCTTTCAGTCCTTTATGCACAATATTTTCTGTGAACATCTGGATAAGTTTATGATTGTGTATTTGGATGATATTTTGGTGTTTTCTGATGACTGGGAGTCTCATGTTCTACAGGTCAGGAAGGTGTTTCAGGTTTTGCGGGCCAATTCTCTGTTTGTGAAGGGCTCAAAGTGTCTCTTCGGAGTCCAGAAGATTTCTTTTTTGGGGTACATTTTTTCTCCTTCTACTATTGAGATGGATCCCGTTAAGGTTCAGGCTATTTGTGACTGGACACAACCTACATCTGTTAAGAGCCTTCAGAAGTTCTTGGGGTTTGCTAATTTTTATCGTCGGTTCATTGCTAATTTTTCCAGTATTGTTAAACCTTTGACTGATTTGACTAAAAAGGGTGCTGATGTTGCTGATTGGTCTCCTGCGGCCGTGTAGGCCTTTCGGGAACTTAAGCGCCGGTTTTCTTCTGCTCCTGTGTTGTGTCAACCAGATGTTTCACTTCCTTTTCAGGTGGAGGTTGATGCTTCCGAGATTGGAGCGGGGGCGGTTTTGTCACAGAGAAGTTCTAATGGCTCGGTGACGAAGCCATGTGCTTTCTTCTCTAGAAAATTCTCGCCCGCCGAGCGCAATTATGATGTGGGTAATCGGGAGCTTTTGGCCATGAAGTGGGCATTTGAGGAGTGGCGTCATTGGCTTGAGGGTGCTAAACATCGCGTGGTGGTCTTGACTGATCACAAGAATCTCATTTACCTTGAGTCTGCCAGGCGTTTGAATCCTAGACAGGCTCGTTGGTCATTATTTTTTTCTCGTTTCAATTTCGTGGTTTCATACCTGCCAGGTTCAAAGAATGTGAAGGCAGATGCTCTTTCCAGGAGTTTTGTGCCTGATTCTCCTGGAGACACTGGGCCTGCTGGTATCCTTAGGGATGGGGTAATATTGTCCGCCGTATCCCCAGACTTGCGACGCGCATTGCAGGAGTTTCAGGTGGATAAACCGGATCGATGTCCACCAGAAAGACTGTTTGTTCCGGATGATTGGACCAGTAGAGTCATCTCCGAGGTCCATTCTTCTGTGTTGGCTGGTCATCCTGGAATATTTGGTACAAGAGATTTGGTGGCCAGGTCTTTTTGGTGGCCTTCCTTGTCTAGGGATGTGCGTACCTTTGTGCAGTCTTGTGAAGTGTGTGCTCGCGCTAAGCCTTGCTGTTCACGGGCTAGTGGGTTGTTGTTATCTTTGCCCATCCCGAAGAGGCCTTGGACGCACATTTCCATGGATTTTATTTCTGATCTCCCGGTTTCACAGAAAATGTCCGTTATCTGGGTTGTGTGTGACCGCTTTTCTAAGATGGTTCATTTGGTGCCCTTGCCTAAGTTACTCTCCTCCTCTGAGTTGGTTCCTTTGTTTTTTCAGAACGTGGTTCGTTTGCATGGGATTCCGGAGAATATCGTTTCTGACAGGGGATCCCAGTTTGTGTCTAGATTTTGGCGGACGTTTTGTGCCAAGATGGGCATTGATTTGTCTTTCTCGTCTGCATTCCTTCCTCAGACGAATGGCCAGACGGAGCGAACTAATCAGACCTTGGAAACTTATTTGAGGTGTTTTGTTTCTGCTGATCAGGATGACTGGGTTGCTTTTTTGCCACTGGCCGAATTTGCTCTTAATAATCGGGCTAGTTCTGCCACGTTGGTCTCTCCTTTTTTTTGTAATTCGGGGTTTCATCCTCGTTTTTCCTCTGGTCAGGGGGAATCTTTGGATTGTCCTGGAGTGGACGTGGTGGTGGACAGGCTACATCAGATTTGGAATCAGGTGGTGGACAATTTGAAGTTATCTCAGGAGAAGACTCAGCAGTTTGCTAATCGCCGTCGCTGCGTGGGTCCCCGACTTCTTGTTGGGGACTTGGTGTGGTTGTCTTCTCGTTTTGTCCCTATGAAGGTCTCTTCTCCTAAGTTCAAGCCTCGGTTCATCGGTCCTTATAGGATCTCGGAGATTCTTAACCCTGTATCTTTTCGTTTGGATCTCCCAGCATCGTTTGCTATTCATAATGTGTTCCATCGGTCGTTGTTGCGGAGGTATGAGGTGCCCGTTTTTCCTTCGGTCGAGCCTCCTGCTCCGGTGCTGGTGGAGGGAGAATTGGAGTATGTTGTTGAAAAGATCTTGGATTCTCGTGTTTCCAGACGCAAACTCCAGTATTTGGTTAAGTGGAAGGGTTATGGTCAGGAGGATAATTCCTGGGTGGTCGCCTCCGATGTTCACGCGACTGATTTGGTTCGCGCCTTCCATAGAGCTCACCCTGATCGCCCTGGGGGTTCTCGTGAGGGTTCGGTGACCCCTCCTCAAGGGGGGGGTACTGTTGTGGATTCTGTTGGTGGGCTCCCTCTGGTGGTTACTGCTGGTACTGGGTGACTTTGGTGGGTTGCGGCCTTTGGTTTCCACCTGTCCATCAGAGGCTGGGTGTTTCCTATTTTACCTGGCCTTTCTGTCATTTCCCTTGCCGGCTATCAATGTGTTCAGATGTGCTCTGTTTGGTTCCTGCCTACCTGCTCCCAGATCTTTCAGGATAAGCTAAGTGCTGATTTTCAGTTGTTTGGTTTTTTGGTCCAGCTTGCTTAGAATGTCTCTATGCTAGCTGGTTGCTCTAGTGGACTGAGGTTCTCCCCATGTGCCATGAGTTGGCACATGGGTTCTTGTAATCTCAGGATGGTTTTTTTGATTAGGGTTTTTTGCTGACCGCTCAGTCCCCTTTTGTATCATTCTGCTTTCTAGTTTTCAGCGGGCCTCTATTTGCTAAAGCTATATACATCATCTCTATGTGTGTGCCTTCCTCTCATTTCACCGTCAATACATGTGGGGGGCAACTATACCTTTGGGGTTAATTCCTCTGGAGGCAAGTGAGGTCTTGTTTTCTCTGCAGTACTAGTTAGCCCTTAGGCTGGTGCGTGGCGTCTAGAACCAACGTAGGAACGCTCCCTGGCTATCTCTAGTTGCGTTTGTCAGGCGTAGGGCAGCGGTCAGCCCAGGTTCCATCACCCTAGAGCTCGTCCGATATTTGTTATACTTTGCTTGTCCTGTGCTATCCCTAGCCATTGGGGATTCATGACAAAATCCCCAGTCTGCTGCAGAGAGTCGCCTGTGATATTCACATTTTCCCTTGTGAAGGCTTGGAGTTAACTAACTTGGCAGTTTGCTAACTTTCTCTCTGGAGCTTATTGAGGACGTTTGGTGTTACTTCTCTGAGTCTGCTTAAGCTAAGTTCATTCCCCTTGTCTGTCTACCTTTGTCTTTAGTTTACAGTGAGGACTGACCAGTGCACATCCCATCCCCTCCCTATCCAGGGCTTAGCTCTAGGGAGATACAGGGCTTAGGTTTCCTGTTTGGTGATTGGTAAGGAACCAAATTAGGGATGGTAGGGCCGGTAGTGTGTTTTTAGATCTGCCTAGGGGTTTCCACTCACTCTTTCCCTAGTGTCTGGGCTTCCTTCCCCTCATCCCTTCGTGTTGCACCTAGTTTTTCCCACACTGTGCGTGACAGCAAGGTGCATGTGTGTACACAATTTACAAGTATAGTATGACCATTTATGTATGAACAGTTAGGGTATGGGCACACAATGTCTTCTTCAAGTGTGTCAGCTTCTTCAACCGCCTGAAAAAAGTTCCTAAAAAACACTTTAAATAATGAGCAAATGTATTTTTATGTAAACGTTACTTGCTTTTCATATGTTAAGTCTTTTGTGCATCTTTTAACTACTTCAGATTTCCAAAGAGGCCAAGTAGTTAAAAGAAGTGAAATGTTAACAACTGTAGCAGAGAAGAGAGCCATTGACACCCTGCTATGCCACTTACTCTGGAAGGCCACAGGCTATTTCTGCTGGAGGCCAGCGCCACCCAGGGAATGTCAGGTAGCGCGATGGCCTCATTGCACCACAGCACCCACACCCACTGCAAGACAAGCCAAAAGAGGAAACAGCAGTTACAGAGGTAGAGAAACAGAAATAAGTGTGTACAAGGCTTTTGTTTTTATTTTTTTATTATAACATGGGCTATGATGGCAACATATAGATATTTTTACTGTAGACCATCATTCTGTCCATAGAAGTGATGGGGGGCATGATGTATATTTGAAGCTAAAGCGGCATTATTCTGTGCATAGTAAGCTGGGGTGGACTTGATACTGTGTATACGGAGACATAGTGCCCTCCGACTGTGTATAGCGGGGCAATGAGGGCACTAAACTGTGTATAGAAGCTATGGGCTATCATACTATGTATAGGGCGCTATGAGGCAATATGCTGTGTATAGGGGCTTTTAAGCAATATGCTGTGAATAATTTGAGCCATGGGTGTCATAATGTGTATAGTGGGCTTTGGGGCATTATAATGTACATATGGGGATGTGGGAACAACTTACTGTGTGTAGAGAGGCTATAGGGCTTTATATTGCATGTATGGGAGCTACAGTGGTGGGGAAAATAGAGTAAGCATTTGATACACTGCTGATTTTGCAAGTTTTCCCACCTCCAAAGAATAGAGAAGCCTGTAATTTTTATTGTTAGTACACTTCAACTGTGAGAGACAGAATCTTAAAAAAATCCAGAAAATCACATTGTATGATTTTTACATAACTTATTTGTATTTTATTGCATGAAAAAAGTATTTGTTACAATGGAAAAACAGAACTTAATATTTGGTATAGAAAACTTTGTTTGCAATTACAGAGGTCAGATGTTTTCTGTAGTTCTTGACCAAGTTTTCACACAATGCAGCAGGGAGAATGGCCCACTCCTTTATACAAATCTTTTCCAGAGCTTTCAAGTTTCGGGGCTGTTGCTGCGCAACATTGAGTTTCCACTCCCTCGAAAGATTTTTTATTGGGTTGAGGTCTAGAGATGCTAAGCCACTACAGGACCTTGAAATGCTTCTTACGGATCCAATCCTTAGTTGCCCTGGCTGTGTGTTTCGGGTTATTATCATGCTAGAAGACTCAGCCATAACCCATCTTCAATGTTCTTACTGAGGTAAAAAGATGTTTAGAATTGAGAGTCCTCAGTGGTTGATACCTTTTAATGGATAACTGAAAAGATGGTAACAAATTGTAAGCTTTCTAGACTACACAGGTCTCTTCAAGACCACACTTCAAGATTCTTCAAGAATCACATATTTATGCACAACATAGCACAGAAAAACAAAAAAACAAAAAAAAACCATGGATAAGACAGGTGGCATGAAGCAGAATTACCATGGGTGATAAACAGTTATGTCCATAAATGTTGGGCCAGTTCTTATCTAACAACTGGCCCAACATTTATGGACATAACTGTTTATCACTCATGGTAATTCTGCTTCATGCCACCTGTCTTATCCTTATTTTTTTTTTCTGTGCTATGTTGTGCATAAATATGTTATTCTTCAGAATTTGTATTAGTCTATGCCTGATGAAGAGACCTGTGTAGTCTCGAAAGCTTGCAATTTGTTACCATCTTTTCAGTTAGCCATTAAAAGGTATCAACCTCTGAGGACTCTCAGTTCTAAACATCTTTCTATTTTCTGGCTAACACGGTACCAAGATATATATCTTTCCTGTATCTTACTGAAGTAAGGAAGTTGTTGGCCAAATCTCTCAATATATTACATCCATACTCCCTTCAATATGGTGCAGTTGTCCTGTTCCCTTCGCAGAAAAAGACCGCCAAAGTATGTTGTTTTCCCCCACCATGCTTCACGATTGGGAAACTGTTTTCAGCGGTTGTACTCATCCTTCTTCCTCCAGACATGGCGAGTGGAATTGATATTACAAAGTTCTATTTTGGTCTCATCTGACCACATGACCTTCTCCCATACCTCCTCATGATCATCCAGATGGTCCATGGCAAACTTAAAATGTGCCTGGACATGAGCTGGTGTGAGCAGGGGGACCTTGTTTGTCCTACAAGATGTTAATCCTTAATCGATATCGACGTAGTGTTTTACTAACGGTAATGTTTCAGACTGCGGTCCCAGATCATTTCAGGTCATTGACCAGGTCTTACCATGTGTCTTGCCATGTGGTTCTGGGCTGATTCCTGACCTTTCTCAGAATCATCTTATCCTTGTCCTATGAGACAAGATCTTGCATTGAGCCCCAGACCAAGGAAGATTGATGGTCATCTTGTGTTTTTTTCATTTTCTAATAATTGTGGCAACAGTTGTAGCCTTATCACCAAGCTGCTTGCCTATTGGCCTGTAGGCCATCCCAGCCATGTGCAGGTTTAAAATGTTGTCCCTGGTGTCTTTAGACAGCTCCTTGGTCCTGACCATGGTGGAGAAGTTGGAGTGTCATTGATTGTGTGGACAGGTTTTTTTTCTACAAGTAATGAGTTCAAACTGGTACAATTAATAGAGGTAATTGTGGCACCCCTGAGGGTCCAGTCGCCACAGAGGCACTGCACCTCAGCCAGAGGTGTGGTATTTCACTCTGGGGTAAGGAGGGGGCACTACCCAGTACCCGCATACCAGCAACCAACACCACACCACTCCAGGCCAGGGGATCTGGGCAGACCGTATTTAGGGAGGGCCCCATCTTAGGCTGGAGGGGGAACTACGTAGAGGGTGTGGGTGGATGAGGTAGAGTGACAGTTGGGAATAAAGTGTTGTCATGGAAATGGGAGGAGGAGTCTGTGTGGAGTTAGTCTGAGGAGAGAGGAGCAGAGACAAGGGCTCTGGGGAATTGCAGCAGCGTCAGAGCTGACCCCGGAGCAGAGCGCTGACAAAGAGGATGCAAGAGCCTTGGCTGTGCGGGTGCTGTACGCCTCGACAGCCGAATCTGGAGGGCAGGGGACTGCAAGCTCCCTGGCCACACCGAACACCCGGAGGAACTGCAGCAGACCAAGAGCCCGGGGCTGCTAGTGAACAGGCAGTGCCTGTAATAGGCTCACGCGGTCTGCCATACAGGTCATAACCAAAACACAGGAGAGGGCCACAGCTAGCTACAGGCAGCAGGGACCTGAAAATAGAGTGCAGCAGGAAGGCTTCCAACCCCACCTGGCAAGGTGGAACCCCTGAATGCTTCCAGTATAGCCGGACTCCTGCTGTCATCCGTAACTGGTACCCGGGACTGCATGCTCATCTACCAAGAAGTAAAGGTAAATAAAACTGCAATTTTCTGTGTCCCTTGCTTATTCTCTGCATACCAACGTTCACCACCACCCGAACCGGCTGTTATATCTGCCCTGGGGCCCCACTCTACCCGCGGGGAGCTGTACCATCTTTGTCGTGTCACCATCGGCCCCAGTGGACCTGAACCGCAGCGTCGGCCATCCCTTGCTGAACACCACTGGTGGCGTCACAAATCAGTCCCCTATAACTTCTCCCCTTGCAGCATTTTTATTGCATGCCCAGGGCCACGTAGTACCCCACAGCCCTGGTGGGCATCGCATAATGAGTGCAGAGTATTAGGGCTTCTTAAAGAAAAAACAACATGTCTGTGATAGTCGGAATTCATGCAGGTTGGTAGGTGATCAAATACTTATGTCATGCAATAAAATGCAATGTAATTATTTAAAAATCATATAATGTGATTTTCTAATTTTTATTTTTAGATTCTGACTCTCGGGCTATGGTTCCACGGTCAGGAAATGTTCAGGATTTGCTGCGGATTGGACGCTCCATACAGCCACAGCTTCCAATCTGCAGCATCCAGATGTTACAGCATAGTGGAGGGGATTTTATGAAATCCCGTCTCCACTATGTGTGTAGGGCCGCATCCGGCTGCCCTGCGTAACAGGACATGCGGCGCATCTTTCCAGACCACAGCAGGTCTATTTATCTTGTGGAGATGCTCCATTTTCGCAAGATAAATAACACAGTCTATCTATAGGATGCGGTGATTCCACATGTGTTCAATGAACACATCCGGAATCAATGCACGTACAACAGGGGGCGGCGCTTTGGGCAGAGTGGGGTATCCGCTGTATCCAAAGCGCTGCTAATACGTCCTGTGGACACATACCCTCACAGTTGAAGTGTCCCTATAATAAAAAATACAGACCTCGCCATTTTTTTGTAGGTGGGAAAACTTGCAAAATTGGCAGAATATCAAATACTTATTGTCCCCACTATGTGGGGAGATTATACTGTTTTTAGTAAGCTATGGGGAATTATATTGTATATAGTGAGCTATGGTGACAACATTCTGTCTATAGTAGGGGTAAATGGGGCATCATACTGTACATAAGGAGTGATGGAGGCCATCATGCTGTGTATGGGGGGCTATGGGGTACTATACAATGTAAATTAGTGTCTATGGAGCATTATGTTGTACATAGTGAGCTGTGGGGATGCTATACAATATATAAGAGGTATCAGATTGTATATAGGGAGCTTTAGACCATCATACTATACATAGGGAGCTGTGGAGCCATCACAATGTATATAAAGTGCTGTAGCTGACAAGGAATTTGATTTACTAGTACAAGGAGAGCCTGGATTTGGAGAGATGTATGCTGTGAATAGGTGAAGCAGACGATTCAGTTATTTGTGAGAGTATCTCTTGAGTTACGCAGTGGGAGTGGATGGATTTTTGTAATTTAAGAGTGTGAAATGAGTATGTGAGCTATACATGGTAGAAGGGAGGATACTGGTAATGATGGAGGGTTCAGAGTGTGTGAAAGGGTGGTAGATTTAAAAAAATGAAGCAGCTAGAGAATAAATGATACAAATGATGAGGTATATACACACGTGGTCAAAATTGTTGGTACCCCTCATTTAATGACCGAAAAAACCACAATGGTCACAGAAATAACTTGAATAATAAGTAATAATTAATAAAAGATCTATGAAAGTGAACAAATGAAAGTCAGACATTGCTTTTCAACCATGCTTTCACAGATTTAAAAAAAATATATAACTCATGAAATAGGCCTGGACAGAAATGATGGTACCCTTAACTTAAAGGGAATCTGCCACCCCAAAAATCGTATATGAGCAAAGGCCACCGGCATCAGGGGCTTAGCTACAGCATTCTGTAATGCTGTAGATAAGCCCCCGATGTAACCTGAAAGGTAAGAAAAACAGGTTATATTATACTCACCCAGGGGCGGTCCCGCTGTGGTCCGATGGGCATCGCGGTCCGGGTCCGGCGCCTCCTATCTTCATACGATGACGTCCTCTTCTTGTCTTCCCGCAGCGGCTCCGGCGCAGGCGTACTTTGTCTGCCTTGTTGAGGGCAGAGCAAAGCACTGCAGTGCGCAGGCGCCGGGCCTCTCTGACCTTTCTGTCATGATTCCCCAATGGCATGGGAACATCAGAAACACAAAAATTACAGACTAGCTCTCGGGTGATGGAAACTCAAGCTGACCGTGACCTAAATCTACCACACAACTAACAGTAGCCAGGGAGCATTCCTACGGCTGCCTAAATGCCACGCGCCAGCCGGAGAACTAACTACGCCTGGAAGAGGAAGGAACAGACCTGGCTTACCTCTAGTGAAATTCCCCAAAGATGATAGTAGCCCCCACATATATTAACGGTGAGTTCAGAGGAAAAGACATACACAGTATGAAGGTAGATTTAGCAAAGCGAGGTCCACTTACTAGATAGAGGAAGGATACAAAAGAGGACTTCACGGTCAGCTGAAAAACCCTTTCAAAAACCCATCCTGAAATTACTTTAAAACTCCTGTGTCAACTCATCACACAGGAGTGGCAATTTCAATCCACAAGAGCTTCCAGTAACAGGAAATGACAAAACTGTAAACTGGACAAAAATACAAAACAATAAGGACAAGAGTCCACTTAGCTGATCAGCAGACTAGTAGCAGGAACATGCAACTGAATGACTCAGGTTACAATGATGACCGGCAAGGAAGTGACTGGAGAGCAAGGCTAAATAGGGAACTCCCAAAACTGATGGAAGCAGGTGAGCGAGGCAGAAAAGAACACACAAGTCTCCAGTACCACCAGCCACCACTAGGGGAGCCCAAAAAGCGATCACAACAGTACCCCCCCCTTAAGGAGGGGGCACCGAACCCTCACAAGAACCGCCAGGGCGACCTGGATGAGCCCTATGAAAGGCACGAACCAAATCCGAGGCATGAACATCAGAGGCAGTTACCCAAGAATTATCTTCCTGACCATAGCCCTTCCATTTAACCAGATACTGGAGTCTCCACCTGGAAATACGGGAGTCCAAGATTTTCTCTATAACGTACTCCAATTCACCCTCAACCAGCACAGGAGCAGGAGGCTCAGCAGAAGGAACCACCGGCACCTCGTATCTCCACAACAACGACCGATGGAACACATTATGGATAGCGAAAGATGCCGGGAGGTCCAAACGAAAGGAAACAGGGTTAATAATCTCCAAAATCCTATAGGGACCGATAAACTGAGGCTTAAATTTAGGAGAAGAAACCCTCATTGGGACAAAACGGGAAGACAACCACACCAAGTCCCCAACACGAAGGCGAGGACCAACCCAACGCTGGCGGTTAGCAAACCGCTGAGTCCTCTCCTGGGACAAATTCAAATTGTCCACCACTTGTTCCCAAATCCGATACAACCGATCCACCACAGCATCCACTCCAGGACAATCCGAAGACTCCACCTGACCAGAAGAAAAACGGGGATGAAACCCCGAATTGCAAAAGAAAGGGGAAACCAAAGTGGCCGAACTAGCCCGATTATTAAGAGCAAACTCCGCCAAAGGCAAAAAGGCAACCCAATCATCCTGATCCGCAGACACAAAACACCTCAAATACGTCTCCAAAGTCTGATTAGTTCGCTCCGTCTGGCCATTAGTCTGAGGATGGAAGGCAGACGAAAAAGACAAATCAATGCCCAACCTGGCACAGAATGCCCGCCAAAATCTAGAAACGAACTGGGTACCCCTATCAGAAATGATATTTTCAGGAATACCATGCAAGCGAACCACATTTTGAAAAAACAAAGGAACCAACTCAGACGAGGAAGGCAACTTCGGTAATGGCACCAAATGAACCATCTTAGAAAAACGGTCACACACCACCCAGATAACAGACATCCTCTGAGAGACAGGAAGATCAGAAATAAAGTCCATCGAGATGTGCGTCCAAGGCCTCTTCGGAATAGGCAAGGGCAACAACAACCCGCTAGCCCTAGAACAACAAGGCTTGGCCCGAGCACACACATCACAAGACTGCACAAAAACACGCACATCTCGAGACAGATGGCCACCAGAAGGATCTAGCCACCAAATCCCTGGTACCAAAAATTCCAGGATGACCCGCCAGCGTAGAAGAATGAACCTCCGAGATGACTCTACTGGTCCAATCATCAGGAACAAACAGTCTACCAGGTGGACAGCGATCAGGTCTATCCGCCTGAAACTCTTGCAAAGCACGTCGCAGATCTGGGGAAATAGCAGATAATATCACCCCATCCTTAAGGATACCTGTAGGTTCCGAATCACCAGGGGAATCAGGCTCAAAACTCCTAGAAAGGGCATCCGCCTTCACATTCTTAGAACCTGGTAGATATGAGACCACAAAATTAAACCGAGAGAAAAACAACGACCAGCGCGCCTGTCTAGGATTCAGGCGCCTGGCAGACTCAAGATAAATCAGATTCTTGTGATCAGTCAAAACCACCACCTGATGTCTAGCACCCTCAAGCCAATGACGCCACTCCTCAAATGCCCACTTCATGGCCAAAAGCTCCCGATTACCGACATCATAATTTCTTTCGGCGGCAGAAAATTTTCGAGAAAAGAACGCACAAGGTCTCATCACTGAGCAATCGGAACTTTTCTGCGACAAAACCGCCCCCGCTCCGATCTCGGAAGCATCGACCTCAACCTGAAAGGGGAGAGAGACATCGGGCTGGCGCAACACAGGGGCAGACGAAAAGCGGCGCTTAAGTTCCCGAAAGGCCTCCACAGCGGCAGAGGACCAATTGGCCACATCAGCACCCTTCTTAGTCAAATCCGTAAGAGGCTTAGCAACACCAGAAAAACCAGTTATAAATCGACGATAAAAATTAGCAAAGCCCAAGAATTTCTGAAGACCCTTTAGAGAAGTAGGCTGCGTCCAGTCACAAATAGCCCGAACCTTGACAGGGTCCATCTCAACAGAAGAAGGGGAAAAAATGTACCCCAAAAAGGAAATCTTTTGAACCCCAAAAACACACTTAGAACCCTTTACACACAGAGAATTCTCCCGCAAGACCTGAAAAACCCTCCTGACCTGCTGAACATGAGACTCCCAGTCCTCAGAAAAAATCAAAATATCATCCAAATACACAATCATAAATTTATCCAGATATTCACGGAAAATATCATGCATAAAGGACTGAAAAACTGAAGGTGCATTAGAAAGGCCGAAAGGCATTACCAAATACTCAAAGTGGCCCTCAGGCGTATTAAATGCGGTTTTCCACTCATCCCCTTGCTTAATTCGCACCAAATTATACGCCCCACGGAGATCAATCTTGGAGAACCACTTAGCCCCCCTTATGTGAGCAAACAAATCAGTAAGCAGCGGCAACGGATACTGATATTTGACAGTAATTTTATTCAGGAGTCGATAATCAATACAAGGCCTCAGCGAGCCATCCTTTTTAGAGACAAAGAAAAACCCAGCTCCTAAAGGTGATGAAGAAGGACAAATATGTCCCTTTTCCAGGGACTCCTTAACATACTCTCGCATGGCAGCATGCTCAGGTACAGATAGGTTAAACAAATGACCCTTTGGAAATTTACTGCCTGGAATCAGATCTATGGCGCAATCACACTCTCTGTGGGGAGGGAGAGAACCAATTTTAGGCTCTTCAAAAATATCCCCAAAATCCGACAAAAATGCCGGAATCTCAGAGGGAATAGATGACGAGATAGAACCCAAAGGTATGTCCCCATGAGCCCCCCGACAACCCCAGCTTAACACAGACATAGTCCTCCAGTCCAGTACTGGGTTATGAGATTGTAACCATGGTAATCCAAGCACTAACACATCATGTAAATTATGCAACACGAGGAAGCGAATCATCTCCTGATGGTCTGGAGTCATACGCATAGTCACTTGCATCCAGAACTGTGGTCTATTACAAGCCAGAGGTGTAGAATCAATACCCTTCAGAGGTATAGGAACTTCCAGAGGCTCCAAATCAAACCCACAGCGCCTGGCGAAGGACCAATCCATGAGACTCAGAGCGGCGCCAGAGTCCACATAGGCATCCACGGTAATAACTGATAATGAACAAATCAGAGTTACAGACAGAAGAAATTTAGACTGTAAAGTGCCAATAGAAACAGACTTGTCAACCTTCCTAGTACGTTTAGAGCATGCTGATATAACATGCGCGGAATCACCACAGTAGAAGCACAAGCCATTTTTGCGCCTATAATTCTGCCGCTCGCTTCTTGACAGAATTCTGTCACATTGCATTTTCTCTGGCGTCCCTTCAGAAGATACCGCCAAATGGTGCACGGGTTTGCGCTCCCGCAAACGCCGATCAATCTGAATCGCCATTGTCATGGACTCATTCAGACCTGTGGGCGTAGGAAACCCCACCATGACATCCTTAACGGCATCAGAAAGGCCCTCTCTAAAAATTGCCGCTAGGGCACACTCATTCCACTGAGTAAGCACAGACCATTTACGAAATTTTTGGCAGTATATCTCGGCTTCATCTTGCCCTTGAGACAGGGCTATTAAAGCTTTTTCAGCTTGAATCTCCAAATTAGGTTCCTCATACAGCAACCCTAAAGCCAGAAAAAACGCATCCACATTGAGCAACGCAGGATCCCCTGGTGTCAATGAAAATGCCCAATTTTGAGGGTCACCTCGCAGCAAAGAAATCACAATCTTAACCTGCTGAACAGGATCTCCAGAGGAGTGAGGTCTGAGAGAAAGGAATAATTTACAATTACATTTGAAATTCAGAAACCGAGATCTATCTCCGGAAAATACCTCTGGTGTAGGAATCTTAGGTTCAGAAATAGGAGTACGTATAACATAATCTTGTAAATTCTGAACCTTCGTAGCAAGATTATTTAAACCTGCAGCCAAACTCTGAGAGTCCATCCTTAAACCTGAGAGATCAGAGCCATTCAAGGATTAGAAGGAGAGAAAGGCAAGGCTGTAAATAGAGCAGAAATACAACTGAGCCAACTAAGTAGCAAACATGAGAGGAAAAAAAAAAAAAAAAATCTACAGACTTCTTTTACTCTCCTTTCTTCTGCCAATTACTTTAACAGTGGCCGGTCATACTGTCATGATTCCCCAATGGCATGGGAACATCAGAAACACAAAAATTACAGACTAGCTCTCGGGTGATGGAAACTCAAGCTGACCGTGACCTAAATCTACCACACAACTAACAGTAACCAGGGAGCATTCCTACGGCTGCCTAAATGCCACGCGCCAGCCGCAGAACTAACTACGCCTGGAAGAGGAAGGAACAGACCTGGCTTACCTCTAGTGAAATTCCCCAAAGATGATAGTAGCCCCCACATATATTAACGGTGAGTTCAGAGGAAAAGACATACACAGTATGAAGGTAGATTTAGCAAAGCGAGGTCCACTTACTAGATAGAGGAAGGATACAAAAGAGGACTTCACGGTCAGCTGAAAAACCCTTTCAAAAACCCATCCTGAAATTACTTTAAAACTCCTGTGTCAACTCATCACACAGGAGTGGCAATTTCAGTCCACAAGAGCTTCCAGTAACAGGAAATGACAAAACTGTAAACTGGACAAAAATACAAAACAATAAGGACAAGAGTCCACTTAGCTGATCAGCAGACTAGTAGCAGGAACATGCAACTGAATGACTCAGGTTACAATGATGACCGGCAAGGAAGTGACTGGAGAGCAAGGCTAAATAGGGAACTCCCAAAACTGATGGAAGCAGGTGAGTGAGGCAGAAAAGAACACACAAGTCTCCAGTACCACCAGCCACCACTAGGGGAGCCCAAAAAGCGATCACAACACCTTTCCCAGTCGCAGCAGGAAGACAAGAAGAGGACGGGATCGTATGAAGATGGGTGACGCACATCGGACTGGACCGCAGCGGGACCGCCCCTGGGTGAGTATAATCTAACTTGTTTTCTTACCTTTCAGGTTACATCAGGGGATTATCTACAGCATTACGGAATGCTGTAGATAAGCCCCTGATGCCGGTGGCCTTAACTCATATATAATTTTTGGGGTGACAGATTCCCTTTAATATTTTGTTGCACAGCCTTTTTAGAGTCTGCCTATGGGGAATGCATTATACTATATAGAGTCTGACTATGCTGGTGCATTAAACATTATAGAGTCTGCCTATGGGGGTGCATTTTTACACTATAGTGTCTGCCTATGGGGTGAATTATACTATATAGAGTTTGCCTATGGGGAGTGCATTATACTAAATAGAGCATGCCTATGGGGAATGCATTATACTTTAGAGGCCAATGAGGAGTGCATTATATTATATGGAGGCATAGGGGAAATGCATTATACTATATTGAGGACTATCTGGTGCATTATACTATATGAAGGTGTCAAGTACCTGCTTCTCAGCACGTAACTTGGGGTTGCACCTGCAAGGGTTAATCTACCTCCTCTCTCTCAGTCCAGCACTCAACCTCTGTCCTATGCTGTAATGGGAGCATAAATCATACCCCAACAGACCACGCACCCCACTCGTACATGCTGCCACTACTCACCGAATACACGGGCGATGAGTCCCGGAAATATTACTACTACTGTCTGCCAATCATAAGAATCACACTATGGCTATGGATTCTTTAGAGCATACGAGGTTTAGACTTATTAAAGTTTTAAGCTTTAATAGAAAAGGTGCAGTGCTTACAATAGAATGTAAGTCCGCAAGGACAGGCTTCTCTCCCCTCTGTACCAGTCTGTCATTGTAAATGTGTTTACTGTAAACGATACCTATAACTCTGTACGCAACCCCTTTCTCATGTACAGCACCATGGAATTTATGGTGCTATACAAATAAGGGAATGAAAGGTGACATACAAATATGCAAAAACAGTGGTAAAATAAAGGGATAACTTACAGAAATATCAAACTTTGCATTCTGCTTCTCTGTCCCTGGGGGAGGGAGAAATATGGATTGAATCACCTCAGCTTTCCAGGCTGCCCCACATACAAACATCTTTCTTTGTGTGTAGGCCTATTATAGAGTCAACCTGGAGGTCAAATTTCTAGACCAGCCTCTCAGGTTAATATAATTGCTGGTTTGTGACTGGACCATGGCCACTCCACCAACGAATATATTATTTTCTCTGAAACTCTTTGTGTAAGGTTTCTCATAGATAGATAGCGTCAGGCTGTAATTGGCATCTCTCTTCAAAAGAGCCAGAAAGTGTGAAACGTTTCCCCTTCCTGGTTCTTAGCGAGGCCCCCTGGCGAGATTGGAGACAGAAGACTGCCGTCTCAGGATAACATATGCTGTGACCCCTGTGAGACCTACAGTCTCAGGACAGATGTTACATTACTGCTAGACATACATTCATACCTATACATATTTCACTACAGAAGGCTATCTAGGGGCCATTATACAATGTGGAGATTACAGCAAGGGGGCCATCATACAGTGTTGGAGCCATCAAACAGTTTGGGGTCTACTAAGGGGTCAGTATACTGTGTCGGTAGTGCTACACAGTGAGGGGGCATTATGCTGTGTACAAGAGAGCATCATACTATGTATAGGGGAGCTGTTGTCACGAAACAGCTGTCGAGTGACCAGGGACTCCTTCCTTGTCCCTAACACTAGGGGTCACCCTAACTCACACTACTCCCAGGGATACTTCCGAAGGGGAAGATGCCAGGGCCTCCACCTTTGCCTTATCTCCTGAGTCAGCCCTCCATCTATTTTCTTTCCCCCCCACCCAGGGAAGAGGGGCACTACTGTGCACTGTAGTACACCAACCTGAAAAACAAGGCAACACAAACAAGGGTTAACAGCAAACTCCAGTCGCACAAAATATTCACTCACATATAAGAGAGGAATGCACCGGGATGTGACAGTAGGGGAATAAACCAAAATAGAGAAGGATAGGGAATTACCACACATACAAACCAAGTAACAGTCACTAATCACTCCTCCAACTCTCCTTCTCATAAGAACTCCTCACACTCCATTATCCATGCAGCAATAAAGCTAGACAAGGATCTGACAAGGATTTGTATCAGAGCGCAGATTATAAAGGGGAAAAGAGTGGCTAACCGAGCTCAGTTGTGAGCACAGGGATTTCTAACATGGCTGATTAACCCTTGTTCTGAATGAGAAGTGCTTCTTCTCAGCGCCGGAGTAGGAGCAATCAGATGCTGCGGTCTTCTGGCTCTACACTGTTGCGATAACCCCATTACAGTACCCCTTCCTCTACAAGGGACCTCCAGAACCTCAGGACCAGGCCTATCAGGGTGAGCCAAGTGAAAAGCACAGACCAGTCTGGCCACGTGAACATCAGATGCTGGTACTCACATCTTCTCCTCAGGACTAGGGTTGAGCGAAACGGATTGGACAAATTCAAAAATCGTGAAACCCGAATTCGTGAAACCCGAATCGTGAAACCAAAATTCATGAAACCCGACCCGATCCTAGCGTGGGATTAGCCATGTGGTCGGCCAACTTCGCGCCAAAGTCGCGTTTCGTATGACATGTTCAGCACCATTTCTCAGCCAATGAAGGAGGATGCAGAGTGTGGGCAGCGTGATGACATAGGTCTCGGTCCCCACCATCTTAGAGAAGGGGATGACAGTGATTGGCTTGCTTTCTGCGGCGTCACGGGGTATAAAGGGGCATGCACGCCGACCGCCATCTTATTTCTGCCGATCTTAGCATAGGGAGAGATTGCTGCAGCTTCGTCAGAAGAAGGGCTATAGTTAGGGAGGGAAGATTAACCCCCAAACCGCTTGTCCTGTAGCGATTTCCACTGTCCAACACCACCTTTGTTTTGCAGGGACAGTGGAGGCTATATCTTTGTGCATCAGCTCTGTAGCTTATTAGGCTGCCTTATAAGGCTCCCTGATAGCTGCATTGCTGTTTGCACCGCTGCTGTGCAAACCAACTGCCTTTTTAAAAGCAAAAATCATGTTGCTCCTTTCTGCAGTTATCTTGTTTATTTGTCAACACTTTTGTGTGCAGCAGTCCTTTTTGTTGCTGCCATACTTGTCCTGAGATCATTGTAGGGAGATGGAAATTGTACTACAGTCCTTGGATTTTTTCAGATATCTTCCAGCCACTTTCTGCCACTTACATTGTGTTGTGTTAAACACTGGGCCTTAGTTGTGGTGCTGTCTCCCCCCCAAAAAAAGGGAGATTCAAATTGTCACAAAGTGGATATGCGTCAGTTCTGTTAGTTTGTCGTATATCAGCCAGCCACAATCTGCCACATACATTGTGCTGTAAAATACACTGGGCCTGAGTTTGGGTTCAGTCTCCCCCCCAAAAAAGTGAGATTCAAATTCTCACAAAGTGGATATACCTCAGTCCTCTTAGTTTCTCGTGTATCAGCCAGCCACTTGCTGCCACTCACATTGCGTTGTAAAATACACTGGGCCTGAGTTTGGGTTCAGTCTCCCCCCATAAAAAGTGAGATTCAAATTCTCACAAAGTGGATATACCTCAGTCCTCTTAGTTTCTTGTGTATCAGCCAGCCACTTGCTGCCACTCACATTGCGTTGTAAAATACACTGGGCCTGAGTTTGGGTTCAGTCTCCCCCCAAAAAAAGTGAGATTCAAATTCTCACAAAATGGATATACTAGAGTCCTGTTAGTTTGTGATATATCAGCCAGCCACTTTCTGCCACGTACATTGTGTAGTGTAATACACTGGGCCTGAGTTTTGGTGCAGTCTCCCCCCCAAAAAAGGGAGATTTAAATTGCCACTAAGTGGATCTACGTCAGTTCTGTTAGTTTGTCGTATATCTTCCAGCCACGTTCTGCCACTTACATTGTGTAGTGTAATACACTGGGCCTGAGTTTTGGTGCAGTCTCCCCCCCAAAAAAGGGAGATTTAAACTGCCACTAAGTGGATCTACGTCAGTTCTGTTAGTTTGTCGTATATCTTCCAGCCACGTTCTGCCACTTACATTGTGTAGTGTAATACACTGGGCCTGAGTTTTGGTGCAGTCTCCCCCCCAAAAAAGGGAGATTTAAATTGCCACTAAGTGGATCTACGTCAGTTCTGTTAGTTTGTCATATATCTTCCAGCCACGTTCTGCCACTTACATTGTGTAGTGTAATACACTGGGCCTGAGTTTTGGTGCAGTCTCCCCCCAAAAAAAGGGAGATTTAAATTGCCACTAAGTGGATCTACATCAGTTCTGTTAGTTTGTCATATATCTTCCAGCCACGTTCTGCCACTTACATTGTGTAGTGTAATACACTGGGCCTGAATTTTGGTGCAGTCTCCCCCCCAAAAAAGGGAGATTTAAATTCTCAACAGGTTTATATACACCTTCTACCTTGTTTTACAGTACCATATAACGGTTGTTATTTTGGTTACATTTTCCCAAAAATGAGGAAGTCTGGTGGAAGAGGCCATGGGCGGTCATTGCCAGCTGGTAATGATGGTGGTGGTGTTGGTGGTGGAGCATCTGGTGGTAGTGGGAAAAGCAAAATAGCACCTAAGTCTCGAGGTGTTGAGCCAGGGTCATAGTCTGGCTACACAAGGCCTCAAAGGCTCCCTGGGAGTAGGAAAACCGCTTTTAAAGCCGGAGCAGCAGGAAAAAGTTTTGGCTTTCCTTGCTGACTCAGCCTCTAGCTCTTTCGCCTCCTCTTCTGAAAGTTCAAAATATAAAAGCAGCAAGTCATCAGTCATCTGTGGATGCTCCCGGTCAGGAACAAGTTGCTTCCTTGTGTCCTTCACCCAAACCAAAAGTGAAGGATGCGGCAAGCGACACTACAGTTTACTCCATGGAGCTCTTTACACATACCGTGCCTGGGTTAGAAAGGGAAATTGTTAACAGCCCATTACAAGATGAATCGGACATGGAGTGCACAGAAGCACAGCCACAGCTAGATTATTATTCTGTTCCATTTACTCAGATCACTACATTGCCCTCGCAGTGTACTGAGCCGGAATCTGACCCTGATGAGACTATGGTGCCCCATCCCGAACGCTATAGCACCTTACACGGTGACACATAGGATGCTGCACATGACATTGAAGAGCAGGTGATAGATGACCCAGTTGTTGACCCAGATTGGCAGCAATTGGAGAAGAGGGTGCCACTGCCAGTAGCTCAGAAGCGGAGGAGGATGATCCGCAGCAGCCATCTACATCGCAACAGCTGTCATCTGGCAGGCCCGTATCAGGCCAAACACGTTTGTCAAAAACAAAAACAGTTTTAGGACAGAGTGGCCATCCGGTGAAAGTAGCACAGCGTGCAATGCCTGAAAATGTTATCCATAGTAGGAAGAGTGCAGTGTGGCAATTTTTTAACCAAGATCCGAATGATCAGTCAAAAGTTATCTGTAAGAAATGCTCAAAGACCTTTAGAAGAGGGAAGAATCTCCAAAATTTAAATACAACGTGCATGCGTAGACATTTAACCAGCATGCACTTGTAAGCCTGGACTAACTACCAAACGTCCCGTACCGTTGGTGCACCCGCTCAGAATGAAGTTAGTCAGCAACACTGCATTGCTTCCCTCATTGTAAGCCCACCGGTTAGGACACCACCAGCAGCAAATGTGGAGGTATCGTCGCAAGGCCAAAGCAGTCACGGAATCACAAGGTTATTGGTAGGAAACACTGTATGTAGGCCAACATCAAGAATACCATCACTAAACCTCTCTCAATCTGCCATGTCCACCACCACCCCCGCTAGTTCCACCATATGCAGCTTTCCAGTCCAGCTCACCCTACAAGAGACTCTCGTTAGGAAAAGAATGGTTTGAACGCCCACATTGCTAGACTAATCTCGTTAGAGATGATGCCCTACCGGTTGGTTGAAAGCAAAGCTTTCAAAGCCCTTATGGCCTACGCAGTACCACTCTATGACCTACCCAGTCGACACTTCTTCGTGAGAAAAGCAATCCCAGCCCTCCACCAGCATTTCAAAGACCGCATTGTCCATGCACTGAGGCAATCAGTCAGTAGAAAGGTGCACCTCACAACAGATGCATGGACCAGTAGGCATGGCCAGGGACGTTACGTGTCCATCACGGCGCACTGGGTTAATGTGGTGGATGCAGGGTCCACAGGGGACAGCCATAGTGGGACAGTTCTTCCTAGCCCACGGTCTAGGAAACAGTTGGCTGTAGGCATTCACCACCCCTCCTCCTCCTCCTCCTCCAGAAGCGAAAGCTCTTCCACAGAGCGCAGTCGCACAACCACTCCATCCACAGATGCCAGTGTTGCACACGAGGTGTCCCATTATGGAACAGCTAGTGGTAAGCATCAGCAGGCTGAGTTGGAAATGAAGTGTTTGGGCGACAACAGACACACCACGGAAGTACTGGCAGAGTACTTGCAGCAAGAAACTCAGTCATGGCTGGGCAGTGAACATCTTGAGGCAGGCAAGGTAGTCAGTGATAACGGAAGGAATTTTATGGTTGCCATAGCCCTTTCAGAACTGAAACACATACCTTGCCTGGCTCACACCTTGAACCTGGTGGTGCAGTGCTTCCGGCGGTTACCAGCCCTTCACCTGAAGGTGTGATGACTTTGCTTGCACATCCGCCGGTCGCCCGTACACTCCAGCCGTATGCTGAACCATCAGCAATCGCTGAATCTTCCCCAGCACCGCCTAATAATCGACGTTGCAACAAGGTGGAACTCCACACTGCACATGCTTCAGAGGCTGTGCAAACAGAGGCGTGCTGTAATTAATTTGTGCAGAGGATACAAATACACGGGCAGGCACTTGGATGGCAGACATGGAGTTGTCTGGTGTGCAGTGGTCGAAGCTACAAGACCTGTGTCAAGTCCTTCAGTGTTTTGAGGAATGCACACGGCTGGTAAGTGCAGACCACGCCATCATAAGCATGAGCCTCCCACTAATGCGTCTGCTGATGCAAAGTTTTGGCGCACATTAAGGAGCAGGCGTCTGCAGCCGAGGAGAGAGGAGGAGGTAAGCCTTGATGACAGACAGCCATTGTCTGCTCAGGAAACTAATATTGGCGGCCAAACAAGCAACTCTTGTAGACCGTTTGGTTCACGCATTCCCAGCACACAGTGGCGGTGATGGTTCTCACACGAACTGTAGGGGGCAACATGGCAGAGGTGTTAGAGGTGCACAAATCCGAAGTGGCGTTGGACAGAGGGGTTTTATGACCAGGTTGTGGAGTGATTTCACAATGACCGCAGACACGACAGGTACTGCTGCATCGATTCAAAGTGACAGGAGACAGCATTTGTCCAGTATGGTTACGAACTACTTTTCCTCCCTTATCGATGTTCTCCCTCACAGGTCATTCCCCTTTGATTATTGGGCATCTAAAATAGACACCTGGCCTGAATTGGCAGAATATGCATTACAGGAGCTCGCTTGCCCAGCTGCTAGTGTGCTATCAGAAAGAGTCTTCAGTGCTGCTGGTTCAATACTGACCGAAAAAAGGACATGTCTGGCTACCCAAAATGTTGATGATCTAACCTTCATTAAAATGAACCAATCATGTATTTCAAATTATTTTGCCCCACCTTCCCTTGCTGACACGTAGCTTGCCTGAAAAATGTCTTGCTTTTGGCCTCCTATTACTGACTGCTCCAATTCCTCCATTTGCAGCTGCTGAATGTCCACCATAGGCCATTTTTATACCTCCCTAAATGGGCTGACTCCCTCCACAGGGCTGTGGTCACCACTTTGCGCAAGCACCCGTGCGAGTGCCGTTTGCCTGGACAGGTGGGTGTGCCCACTCTTGAGCGACGGCACTGGCAAAGGGTCCCTCATAGTACAATGAAGTGTCTCTGATGGTGGTGGTGCACAACCAACATCAGACACACCGTTGTAATATGAGGGGCCCTGTGCCAGTACCACCGCCCACAAGAGAATGTTTCCCCCCAGCTCAAACAGTGCTCTACCACTTGCAAAACTTAGCTTTCCCTGCTCCACCACTGTGTAGTCTGTGCTGTTAAATCCTTCAATGGCACAGCCAATACAAATTTGTTGAAATGATAGATGATAGCAAAAATATACAGGGGCCCTGGCCTCCATTTAGACCAGTTAATACTTTGCGCCAACTACCACTGTCTGCTACTCAGCAGAGGAGCCCACCCCTGTACCTAGCTATGCCACCTGTTTATTTATGAACTTTTTTTGGCAGACATTTAGCCTACTTACTTATTTGGGCCTAGTAACTGTGTCAGCCAGTCCTTACAGTTGTCCTCCACTTAACAAAGCAATACCGCCTGTGTACTCCTGTTACAAATTTTGAACTGCATTTAGCCTACTTTTTTATTTTAGGCCTACTACCTGTGTCTGTCTGCGCCACTCCTTACAGTTGTCCTCCACTGAACAAAGCTATGCCGCCTGTGTACTCCCATTACCAATTTTAAACTGCATTTAGCCTACTTACTTATTTGGGCCTAGTAACTGTGTCAGCCAGTCCTTACAGTTGTCCTCCACTGATCAAAGCTATGCCGCCTGTGTACTCCTGTTACCAATTTTGAACTGCATTTAGCCTACTTTTTTATTTTAGGCCTACTACCTGTGTCTGTCTGCGCCACTCCTTACAGTTGTCCTCCACTGAACAAAGCAATGCCGCCTGTGTACTCCTGTTACAAATTTTGAACTGCATTTAGCCCACTTTATTATTTGGGCCTACTAACTGTGTCTGCCACTTATTACACTTTTCCTCCACTGAACAAAGCAATGCCACCTGTTTAGTCCTTTTACCACATTTGAACTGCATTTAGCCCACTTTATTATTTGGGCCTACTAACTGTGTCTGCCGCTCATTACAGTTTTCCTCCACTGAACAAAGCAATGCCACCTGTTTAGTCCTGTTTCCACATTTGAACTGCATTTAGCCCACTTTATTATTTGGGCCTACTAACTATGTCTGCCACTCATTTCAGTTTTCCTCCACTGAACAAAGCAATGCCGCCTGTTTAGTCCTGTTAACACATTTGAACTGCAATTAGCCCACTTTATTATTTGGGCCTACTAACTGTGTCTGCCACTCATTACAGTTTTCCTCCACTGAACAAAGCAATGCCGCCTGTTTAGTCCTGTTTCCACGTTTGAACGGCATTTAGCCCACTTCATTATTTGGGCCTACTAACTGTGTCTGCCACTCATAACAGTTTTCCTCCACTGAACAAAGCAATGCCGCCTGTTTAGTCCTGTTACCACTTTTGAACTGCATTTAGCCCACTTTATTATTTGGGCCTATATCTGTGTTTCCTCCTCATCCTGCCCATTGCCCAGCCACTGCTAGATGAGTCTGCTGTTACATTGACCCAGACCACTACATTCCCCTTGCTCTCTACACAGCCAGAATCTGACCCTGCTGAAAGTCAGGTTCCCCTTCCCGCATACTATACCACCTTACACGGGGACAAAGAGGAAGGTGCAGATGAAAGTGCAGGTTCCTTCATCAGGTGGGGGGGGCATACTCATTGGCACTGGCACAGGGCCCCTCATAGTACGCAAAAGTGTCTCTGGCAGTGGGAGGCGCCACCCGCCGTCAAACACACCGCCATACTATGAGGGGCCCTGTGCCAGTGCCAACTAGTGGGCCCCCCTGCTTTCTCAGGATCACAGCACTTGCAAAGTTGAAATACTTACCTCTCCCTGCTCCACCGCCGTGATGTATTCCGCGTTTCCTGGGCCCAAGAAAATCTTGAGCCAGCCCTACCCCCCACAACTTTAGCCAAATAACCCCGTTTTCTATGCTTAACTATTATTAAAAAGTAAATTAAGATTGACAAGCTTAAGTAATAAGAATTGATGTTTTTGGCATTAAAATGGGCACTGTAGGTGTTTTCCTGTCCTCCACTCACTGCCAACTTTGATTCCCCTTTGACTTGCATTGGGTTTCGTGTTTCAGTCGGCCCCCGACTTTTCGCAATAATCGGCCGATTTCACCCGACCCGACTTTTGAGAAAGTCGGGTTTCGCGAAACCCGACTCGATCCTAAAAAAGTAAAAGTCGCTCAATTCTACTCAGGACCTTACCCCCTCCAATGTACCAGATACTGAAGCAACAGATGAACAAGGCAAGAATCCAAGATCTTGGCAAACTGAAACTCCAAGTTTCCATCGACAATGACAGGAGTTGGTGGTAGAGGTGATGGTAGTGAAAATGCAACGTATTTTTTGAGGAGAGAATGATGAAATACATTATGGATCCTAAAGGTAAGCAGTAAAGCAAGGCAAAATGTTAAGCGATTGACAATGGCTACGATCTTATAAGGACCGATAAACCTTGAACCCAGTTTCCAAGATGGAACCTTCAGCTTAATGTTCCTAGAAGAGAGCCACACCAAGTCACCAACACACAGGTCCAGACTCACCAAACGTCTCAGATCAGCCAACCTCTTATATTTGGATCCCATCTTCCTCAAATTATTCGTAACCCCTGGTATATGGTAGAAGTACAAGATGAAAACTGTTCTTCCTCCGGTAATCCAGAAGGGCAATTACTATGAAATGAACTAAACTGAGGATTAAACCCATATGCCCAAACAAACAGGGACTTGCCGGTCAATTCCTGACAATGATTATTTACAGCAAATTCGGCTAATGGTAAATAGGTAACTGAGTCCTCCTAATTTTTAGATACAAAACACCTCTAGATTCTGGTTAACCCGTTCCATCTGCCCATTAGACTGTGGGTGAAATGCAGAAGAAAATGACAAATGGATCCCCAGATAGGTGCAAAATGCCCTCCAAAACTTGACTTGATACTGCACCCACCGATCAGAAAAAATGTCGATTGGGATCCCATGTAAACAAATTATTTCCCTGACAAAAACTTGTGCCAAGGATTTGGGGTTCAGTAAAGCAACAAAATGAGACATTTTACTGAATCTACCTACCACCATCAGAATTACAGTATTCCCCGTTGACACGAGTAGATCCATGATATAATCGACCGACAAGTGAGTCCAAGGTTTGCTGGGAATCTCCAATGGTTGGAGAGTCCCCGACGGACGAGTATGAGAGGTCTTAGAATGCACGCAAACACTGCTAGTGGCTACATACTTCCAGACTTCTTGATGAGCACCTGGCCACCAAAAACACTGAGTAAGCAGATCATCGGTGACTTTATTACCAGGGTGTTGAGCCAACACTGAATCGTGATGTTCGCTGAGGACTCTAAGATAAAGATTAACAGGAACAAACCGTTTACCAAGTGGACAGGCAGCAGCGGCATTCCCCTGAGCGGCAACAACCTCTCTTTCCAGATCAGAGCAAAAAGACAAAAAGACACCTTAACCATCCCTTTTTGAAGAACAGGCACCGATTCACTCTTACCTCCTCCCCCAGGAAAGCAATGGGATAAAGCATCTGCTTTAATGTTTTTGTTCCTATATGTGACAAAAAAAGATAAACCTGGTAAAGAAAAATGCCCATTTTGCCTGTTGATCTGTGATTACTATAACTTGATGAACCACTATGTCCAAAAAATTACGCTACTCTTCAAAAACCCTTTTGATTGCTAAGAGTTCCCTGTTACTAATGTCATAATTTTTCTCAGCTGGTGACAGTTTTTTAGAAAAATAAGTACATGGTTGCCATTTACCAGAAGACACACCCTGCAACAATACAGCTCCCACTCCCACCTCAGACGCATCGACTTCAACAATAAAAGGCTGAGAGACGTATTCTGTATAAGAATCAGTGCAGAAGAAAAACACCTTTTCAACGTATCAAATGCCTCCCTGGCAGGAATGGACCACATGGAGAAGTTTGTTCCCTTCCCGGTTATATCCGTTAAAGGTTTGGCCACTACTGAAAAATTCTTTAATAACTTACGGTAGTAGTGGGTGAAACCTAAAAACTTTGTAATGCCTTCAAATCCTCCGGATGATCTCAATCCAATACCAGCCGAACTTTTGCCGGATGCATACAAAAACTGGTGAAAGACAACACATATCCTAGGAAAGGGATCTCCTAAACCGAGAACACACTTCTCAGGTTTGATACATAAATTTATTGTCTCTGAGTATATATAAGATCAGCCTGTCATGTACCAGATGTGAATCAAGGTCAGAGGAATATATTAGTATGTCATCCAGATAGAAAACCACGAATCTAGCTACCAGGTGACTAAAGATGTCATTTATAAAGTGTTGAAAGACAGCGGGCGTGTTTGTCAATCCAAAAGGCATCACCAGATTCTCATTGTGTCTCTCAGACGTATTGAACACTGTTTTCCACTCATTCCCCTCTTTAATGCAGATGAGATTATATGCTCCCCTGAGGTCCATCTTAGAGAACCATTTTGCCTCTACAATTTGATTAAAGGGAACCTGTCACCCCGTTTTTTCCGTATGAGATAAAAATACCGTTAAATAGGGCCTGAGCTGTGCGTTACAATAGTGTATTTTGTGTACCCTGATTCCCCACCTATTCTGCCGAAATACGTTACCAAAGTTGCCATTTTCGCCTGTCAATCAGGCTGGTCTGGTCAAATGGGCGTGGTGACATCGCTGTTTCTTCCCCCAGATCTTGCTTATTTTTCCGTTGGTGGCATAGTGGTTTGCGCATGCCCAACTGCCGAATTCACTGCACAGGTGAGGAAAAAGAGCGCGATCTGCGCTATTCCCCTGGTGATCGGTGGGGGCGGCCATCTTCCTGAGGCCGCGCGTGCGCAGATAGAGCGCTCTGCTGCCCGGGGCTTCAGGAAAATGGCCATGGGATGCCGCGCGTGCGCAGATGGGGATCGCAGCGGCCATTTTCCTGAAGCCGAGTTCGCATCTCGGCTTCAGGAAAATGGCCGCCGCGATCTCCATCTGCGCACGCGCGGCATCCCGTGGCCATTTTCCTGAAGCCCCGGGCAGCAGAGCGCTCCATCTGCGCACACGCGGCCTCAGGAAGATGGCCGCCCCCACCGATCACCAGGGGAATAGCGCAGATCGCGCTCTTTTTCCTCACCTGTGCAGTGGATTTGGCAGTTGGGCATGCGCAAACCACTACGCCGCCAATGGAAAAATAAGCAAGATCTGGGGGAAGAAACAGCGATGTCACCACACCCATTTGACCAGACCAGCCTGATTGACAGGCGAAAACTTCGACTTTGGTAACGTATTTCGGCAGCATAGGTGGGGAATCAGGGTACACAAAATACACTATTGTAATGCACAGCTCAGGCCCTTTTTAACGGTATTTTTATCTCATACGGAAAAAACGGGGTGACAGGTTCCCTTTAAAGAGGTCTGGAATGAGAGACAGTGGATAAGGATCACAGACAGTGATCGTATTGAGTTCACGGAAATCCAGGTAAGGGCGTAACCCCCATCTTTTTTCTTTACAAAAAAAGAACCCTGTGACAATAGGCAATGAGGATGGTCTGATGTGACCCATAGCCAGGCTTTCTGTGATGTAGTCCTTTATAGCCTGTCTCTCTAAACCAGAGATATTATAGAGTCTGCTCTTGAGCAGCTTGGCACCAGGAAAAAGATTAATGATGCAATCATAAGGACAATGGTGAGGGAATACTTGGCAACTCTGCTCAGAGAATAGATCCCCAAAATCCGACAGGTAGCTACACTATGTTCCAAATTATTATGCAAATGACATTTTTCTCGGATTTTCCTAAATGGTCAGTGCAAATGACAGTCAGTCTAATAAAAGTCATCACCTGTTAGAGTATACATCAAATTTTATTGAAGAAACCTCCCAATGATAACAGTATAATCTCCAAAATGAATACATACTCAAAATGCACTGTTCCAAATTATTAGGCACAGTAGTATTTCTAAACATTTGATATGTTTTAAAGAACTGAAAATGCTCATTTGTGGAATTTGCAGCATTAGGAGGTCACATTCACTGAACAAAAAAGCTATTTAACTCCAAAACATCCTAACAGGCCAAGTTACATGTTAACATAGTAACCCTTCTTTGATATCACCTTCACAATTCTTGCATCCATTGAACTTGTGAGTTTATGGAGAGTTTCTGCTTGTATTTCTTTGCATGAAGTCAGAATAGCCTCCCAGAGCTGCTGTTTTGATGTGAACTGCCTCCCACCCTCATAGATCTTTTGTTTGATGATACTCCAAAGGTTCTCTATAGGGTTGAGGTCAGGGGAAGATGGTGGCCACACCATGAGTTTATCTCCTTTTATGCCCATAGCAGCCAATTACTCAGAGGTATTCATTGTCATGCATGAAGATGATTTTGTTCCTGAAGGCACGTTTCTGCTTTTTAGACCATGGAAGAAAGTTGTCAGTCAGAAACTCTATTTACTTTGCTGAGGTCACTTTCACACCTTCAGGAACCTTAAAGGGCCCTACCAGCTGGTTCCCCATGATTACAGCCCAAAACATGACTCTACCTCCTTGCTGACATCGCAGCCTTGTTGGGACATGGTGGCCATCCACCAATCATCCACTACTCCATCCATCTGGACCGTCCAGAGTTGCTCGACACTCATTAGTAAACAAGACTGTTTGAAAATTAGTATTCATGTATGTCTGGGCCTACTGCAACCGTTTCTGCTTGTGAACACTGTTTAGGAGTGGCCGAATAGTAGGTTTATGCACCACAGCAAGCCTTTGAAGGATCCTACACCTTGAGGTTCGAGGGACTCCAGACGCACCAGCAGCTTCAAATAACTGTTTGCTGCTTTGTAATGGTATTTTGGCAGCTGCTCTCTTAATCCAATGAATTTGTCTGCCAGAAAACTTCCTCATTATGTCTTTATTTGCATGAACTCTGTCTGTGCTCTGTTTCAGTCACAAATCTCATCAGAGTATGATGATCACTCTTAAGTTTCCGTGAAATATCTAATTTTTTCATACCTTGTCCAAGGCATTGCACTATTTAACGCCTTTCAGCAGCAGAGAGATCCTTTTTATTTCCCATATTGCTTGAAACCTATGACCTGCATAATAATGTGGAACATCATTTTTGAGTAGTTTTCCTTTAAAAATGAATAACCTGGAAAACTAATTATCACATGTGTTTAAGATTGATTTCAGTGATTCATTGAGCTCTGAGACACAATACCATCCACGAGTTTATTTGAAAAACAAAACAATTAAATCTTTAAGACACTTAAATCTAATTTGCATAATAATTTGGAACACAGTGTAGGCACAGACTGGGTATCCACCCTAGCCAACCAGGTACCCAAGCAGTGTCCTAGACAATAAACACTCCATTTTACTACTTACTGAGTCTGCCAATCTACTACAGAATTGTGCAGAGTGAGCCAAGGAAGTCCCAGTACCACAGGTGAGGGCAGAACCTCTAGCAGATAAAAGTGTAACACCTCAGTGTCCATGTCCCCATCTGAAGCTGTAAATTTCAGACGACTTGAGTAAAGTACCCCTGTTTCAAGGGGCAGAGTTGATGGCAATTATGGGTATGGGTCTGGACAGAGCATGTGGGATGAGGCCTTGGACCTGGACGAACCTAGCATTGATCAAATTAAACTCCGCCCCACTGACCAGAAATGCAGACATGTCCACCTTAATTACACCCACGTGGATTATGGCTGGTAAAAAAAACTGTGTCCTACTCACAGAGGTGATAAGAACACCCAGGTAGTTAACCTCTCTGCAACCCAAGTCATCTAGTTTTCCAGCGGTTGCTTACTATGTGGTAGGGAATTGCACGTGCCTACGAAATTGCCCTTTTTACCACAAAAGAAACACATTCCCCCTTACGACAGACAACTGACAAATTTGCCAGAGTGAGATGCCACACCCACCTGCATGGGTTCCACAGTAATCTCAGTGCTGACCTCCCTTGACCCTGGACCTCCCGCACACAGAGGCGACTCCCTATGTCTCTGTCAAAGACGGTGATCAACCTGGATCGCCAGACATATGGCTGCCTCAAGTGAGTCTGGAGTCTCATACAGAGCTAAGCCATCCTTCACCCTTAATGTAAGCCCCTCACAGAACTGACTACGAAGTGCGGGGTAATTTCACTTGGTATCCACGGCCCATCTCCGGAAATCAGAGCAATATTCCTGTGCTGGCCAATCTCCTTGCTGACATTGGTGCAGTGTGGACCCAGCTAAGGAGACACGATTGGGGTCATCATATATAAGACCCAGTACCCCAAAAAATCCCTCCACTATCTGAAGCGACTGAGAGTCAGACAGGAGCGAAAACGCCCATGCTTGGGGGTCCCTCTGAAGGAGCGAGATTACTATCCCCACACATTGATCCTCTGTACCTGAGAAAAACGGACGTAACCTGAAGTACAGTTTATAGGCCTCTCTGAAAACAACAAACTTGTCACGCCCCCGATAACCTGTCAGGCAACATGACCTTGGGCTCCGCCATGGTTTTCCTGAAAGACGAGATTTTCACACCAGATGTATTAGGGTGCTGCAAAGCCACAGTGTGTAAATCCACCACCTCCAGACTGAGCTACTGCAATTGCCCCATCAGAGCAGTGATTGGATGCATCATGGATCAGAGAAAATGGTTGTGGTCAGAGCTAATGTCACCAAACAGCTGTTGGGTGACTCGGGAACAGGGGCTCCTTCCCTGTCAATAACAATAGGGGGCACCCTAGCTTGCCCTACTCACCGGGATTGTTGTGAATTAGACTTTTTTGGCTCCCTCTTGTGGTCACTAGTGATATGACTCTGGGATTGTCTTTCCTCAGTTTGGCACCCACCTGGGTCGTTAGTCCAGGGGTGTGCTATATAAACTTCCTGGTTTCTCAGTCCAGTGCCTGGCATCGTTGTAATCAGTTCCTTTCTGTTTGCTCCTGTCTGCTGGTCTTGGATCTTGCAAAAAAATTAAGCTAAGTCCTGCTTCCTTGTTTTTTGGTTATTTGCTTTGCTCTTATTTTTTGTCCAGCTTGTACTAAATGTGATTCCTGATTTTGCTGGAAGCTCTAGGGGGCTGGTGTTCTCCCCCCGGGCCGTTAGACGGTTCGGGGGTTCTTGAATATCCAGCGTGGAAATTTTGATAGGGTTTTTGCTGACCATATAAGTCATCTTACTATATTCTGCTATTAGTCAGTGGGCCTCTCTTTGCTAAATATCTAGTTCATTCTTACGTTTGTCTTTTCTCCTTACCTCACCGTTATTATTTGTTGGGGGCTTGTATCCAACTTTTGGGGTCTTTTCTCTGGAGGCAAGAAAGGTCTATCTTTTCCCTTCTAGGGTTAGTTAGTTCTCCGGCTGGCGCGAGACGTCTAGAACCAACGTAGGCACGTGTCCCGGCTGCTGCTATTTGTGGTGCTAGGATTAGATATATGGTCAGCCCAGTTACCACTGCCCTATGAGCTGGTTTTTTGTGTTTGCAGACTTGGTATGTACTTTTGATACCCTCTGCCATTGGGGTCATAACACGGGATACTTCCAAAGGTGAAGATGCCAAGGCCTGCTCCCTTGACTTATCTCCTGAATTAGCCCTCCATCTATTCTCTTCCCCCACAAAGGGAAGAGAAGCACCACTGTGCACTGTACTACACCAACCCGACAAACAAGGCAAGACAAACAAGGGTTAACAGAAAACTCCAAGCATACAAAATATTCACTCTCATATAATAGAGGAATGCACCGGCGTGTGAAGGTAGGGGAATAAACCAAAATAGAGAAGGATAGGGAATTACCACTCATACAAACCAAGCAACAGTCACTAATAACTCCTCCAACTCTCCTTCTCATAAGAACTTTTCTCCCTCCGTTAGCCATTCAGCAATAAAGCTAACTCTGACACAGATTTGTATCAGAGCCCAGATTATAAAGTGGAAAGGAGAGGCTAACCGAGCTCAGTTGTGAGCACAGAGGTTTCCAACAAGGATGATTAACTCCTGTTCTGCCAGAAGTAATAAACACATTTAATATCAAGGAGAAGTGCTTCTTCTCAGCGCTATAGTAGGAGCAATCAGATGCTGCAGTCTTCTGGATCCACACTGTCATGGTAACCATGTGACAGCTGTACAGAGGGGAAACTCGAGACATAATTAAATGTAAAGTGGGCACCTATTGTTATAGGGGAACTCAGGTTACTGTGACTGTCAAAGGGGCACACAGGGAATTATTGCTTTCTAGGGGACAAAATGTGGGCACTGTTTTCTATGGAACTTAAACAGGACATTACTATTACTGTAGAGGTTTGTTTTATCAGCTAGAGGGCACACAGTACCACAGTACCACACAGTAGATACCGTAATAGGGACACATATGGCAGCAGCTCAGCATTGCGGTGTCAGCAGGATGAGGAGTTTGTGCAGGTTGGGTATAGATGGGGACAGTGTTGAAAATATGAGAAGTGAAATGTGTGTTTGTTGTAATCTCTGCAGCAGAGTTGTGGCTGGAAGAAGTCATGTCGGTCTAGGCCAAATGAAAAAACTGGAAACGTGAACGCCTCCATCATAAAGAACTTCAGCTGTATTTCACTATCTGTAACTACTCTATAGACACTTATATGTTCCGTAGGACTGGTATTTACTATTGACCATATCGCGGTAATATCAATGTTGGTCTTTGTATAGAGATTACTTTCAGCAACAGTGCCCATCTGCTAACATTCTCCTCCATCCACTATTAGGGTGCGTCACCCAGTTATAATCAATGTGACCTAGTTAGGGGCCCACTCAGAAGTTTTGCCTCCCCTGAACCAAAACCCTAGCTGCGCCTCTGGTTCATGGCCAAGCTCCATCCCAACTTCTTGTTATTCACAACAGGCTGTAGAATGAAAGGTACAAAGACACATAGTGACCAGCACTGTATTGCATTTTTACAGGGATAAGGCTATGTATTCTCCAAGTCAAGTTACCGTATATACAGTTTTGTTGGGACTGCCATCTTCTGAGATAGAATCACCCATAGAATTTGATTAAGTTCAAAGCTAACCACAATCAACTTTTGTATCTTCAAATGTAAAGTGCAAAAATAGAACCTAGCCTGTCTTGCCTCTAACAATACACTTTCACTAAGAGACCCAGGGCCTACTATCCAGAACCTACAAACATTTTTTCCATGCCAGTCCTTTTGATGGCTCTCATAGTCTTGGCATAGCCTGTGAATCCCTAGAGTATTTGTATGAGAACAACTCACTTATTTCACATCTGTTGCCTAACAAGGCTCATTAGGCAGCACAAAACCTTGGACCACCCTGAAGAGAGAGGCATTTTGATTTCTCCCACAATTTCAACAACCTGACATTATTTATTCATTATATCACACACTTCAAACAGGCCTAATGTATAAAAATTAGTGGAGAAAAGAACAATATGTTGTTCATAGTAATACACTGAATAAAAAAAACTAAAGGTAGATAGATGGATCAATTTTAAGCAAATGAAACTGTAGGTAGATATTTTATAAAATTTAAATTCATTGTATTGATAAGTAAGTCAAAATATTACTTTCAATTGTTAAATGATCATTTAATAATGAGTGTCCGCCAGACACACTTCTACGGTACTGTAACCAAGTTTGGTATTATACACTTGGAATAGGAAATATTTGCTTCCGCCCTCTCCTGCATTTGTATTACTAGCTGGCACTTTTAAAATGACATGCCTGATAAATATTTAAAAAAAAATTCTTAGACCTTAACATGTTTTTTTTTTCAACAACTAGGAACGTTAAGTCCTGCCAAAGTTTCCTCCCTGCCAAGTCCTATTAGCATAAATGAAAGGTTTATTTTCAGAAATGCCTGATAAATTACTTACACAATCGGTAATGAGGGTGCTGTCAGCAAATGAGAATCATTTCCAAAATCCCCTTGGCATAAGAGAATAGCTGTCCTCTTGATGTTAATATAGCCCTTATTCAACCCCTTCAAAGCTACGAGTGGGTGTCAAATTCCAAAACCTACAAACGCTCATGGTGTAACATTTATTAATTGAAGACGTTGGATGGAACAATTTGCTTTAGGCTTTTCTTCTGAAATTCCAATATATTGGCATCAATTTGTCAAGATTTTCAAATTCTCAACATTTTGGTTTTTAAGAATTGCATGTGGATTCTCTTTATAGCAATGTTCTGCCTTTTTCATAAGTGCTATATTATCAGCATATACAGTTTAGAAAACACAGCTGTAAAGAATCCTGTAATCAAAATTGTGGCTTCAGCACTCAGGGCAAGGCTAGCCCAAGGAAATAACAAATAATGTGATTTTAGAGCACCTTAAAATAGATAATGCCTGAGGACTGCCCCATTTGATAGTATTAATGCCCACTTAAAAAATAATTATACCCCCTCCAAAGTACTAATGCCACCTTTGTGCCACCTCAAACAAAGAAAACAGTTTAAACTCAGTTAATCAGGGCAACTGAGTCCTCTTCTCCCTGCATACAAAGTAGGGCAGCACATGGGTAGCAATGCAGTGATGTCATTGCTGTGACGGGATGCTGATGTTATGAAGGCCTATAGCCTACAGCAGTCTGCAATATATTGGATGAGGAATGGCGCTGCGTAATGAATGCTCAACCACAGGATCCAAATATATCTGCATCATGTTGACGCCCATATAGTGCAAAATGGTGCTTGCCCTGAGACCTTGGCACCTAGGCTTTTCGGTTCGAACAATACCATTGCTGTTTTCTTTGTTTTTTTTCCTTAGAAATTTTCACCCATACGAGTTTTGTGTCCAAGTGAACTGCCCCTGTCGATCATTCCCCCACCACACACAGTTTCACACTATGCTACTGCATCAGAAGGTAGAAAAAAAGATTGGAAACCGTGTTTGGGGTAAACGTGACCAGTAGTAGAGGAAACAATATTTACATTCATCCATTGTATTTTAACTATGAATAAGCATTTGTAAAGATAAAAGGCATTATATTGCACTAAACTGATACACTATCACCTAGGTCAATGTAACAAAAATGCATAATATCTTTCTTTACAGTAAAGCAAAATTAAAAACCAATGAGTGCAAGCATAACAGTATTGAAATATAATGGAGACATGGAAGTAAAGTTAATCACTATCGGCTTTCTTAATTCACTAAATGTCCAATTTGTGATAGCAAGTGCCCTGTTTGATATGCCGTAAATGATGTGAAGTCCCATCCACAGCTCTCGGAATACATTTTTAAACCACCAGAAATTATATTGTGTAGAGAAGAAAACTGAACCATCATGAATAACATATTGCACACATCCTGGACCACCTTGGGCCACCATTAACCAACCATTGCATGTAACACCCAAACGTAATGTCGTTGACTTTTAGATTGAAGAGAACTGTGATTATCAGGGATATGACGATGTTCCTTTGAGAGCTCCATAGGCTTCCTAGGAATCCATATATAATTCAATCCACTAGCTTAAAAAAGCAGAGCTAAACAGAAATAATAGGGTACAAGACGTAGATGACCACATTTTCTTCTTCAATTTAGTGATTGGTGGAGGTCAGGCAGTTGTTAAAGAGATAAATAATGTGTTAGGATAAACTGTTCGAAAGCAGTTAGGATAAGAGGAGACATATCCAACACCTCTCCCGGCTTTTAATTTCTTGGAAGTGAGGGTCTTCCAAGAAAGAATCTTTGGTAGACATTACATTCCAAATGCACCACTTCTTGAATAACTGACTCATTGCTTTTATAAACTATAATTTACTACAAAATGTTTTTAATGCAATCAAGAGTACAAAGAAATGCCAAAAACTCTAAAACTGCAATTGTTCTGAATCACTATATCATTTAGTTCTCATAGCCTCTACCAACACATTTTGGAAAGATGCGCTTGGCGTATTATGTTCTTTCTATTGGCATTATGAATAAGCCATTTGTGAATAAAAGTTATTTATTGTGCTGCCAGTTAAGTAAATAGCCAAAGAAAACACAGAAGCTAGATCAGGCCAAAAATAAAGGAAAGGGAAAAATGCCAAAGACGAAGAGCCAAGGAGGATCTGAAAACAGAGAAATCTCTAAAGATCAACGAATACTACTAACTGAAGAAGTGCCCTACTTCAGATGTAGTGTTTCTATATGTTTTCAGAAAGGAATAACACATTTTTCATCTTAATATTTCAGGTCAAATCTGTTTTTGAAAGGTTCTCCATAGTAGGTCAAAAACGTTACATGTTATTGTGTTACATAGAATTCTGTTACATGAGTCGGGCCAGAGCCAGCCTATGATGAATGTGTGCTCTTCATCTATGGAGTGGGACCATGAGCTGAGCTTTCTCCAACAGCAGAAGATTAACAACTTAGATTGCTACTGTCAATTGTGTGCAGATGGCAGGGCCGGACTGGCCATTTGGCAATTCTGGCAAATTCCAGAAGGGCCTGTTTGGTTGTGGGCCGCCTTGTCTGCAACATTGTTAACATGATCGGTTTTCTCAAGACAGCCATACTGATAAGAATTGTGACGGAGAACAAAGTTGCTGACTCTATCACTTACCCCAGCAGGCCATGGGTATCAATAGAAATATTGGTCTTGTAGTAAATCTTGCTTTCCTCCATCCAGGGTAATATTAGTAATATATCCCATCTAGTGCTTGGGGATGGGGACAACATGGGTGTTATGGTTCTCAATGGCAAGAGAACATAGCCCAGCAAACATAAGTACTAGCTCTTGGAAGGATGGAAACTAAACTGACCATGAACTAAACCTGCCGCACAACTAACAGTAGCCGGGTAGCGTTGCCTACGTTTTTTATCCCTAGACGCCCAGCGCCGGCCGGAGGACTAACTAATCCTGGCAGAGGAAAATATAGTCCTGGCTCACCTCTAGAGAAATTTCCCCGATAGGCAGACAGAGGCCCCCACATATATTGGCGGTGATTTTAGATGAAATGACAAACGTAGTATGAAAATAGGTTTAGCAAAATTGAGGTCCGCTTACTAGATAGCAGGAAGACAGAAAGGGCACTTTCATGGTCAGCTGAAAACCCTATCAAAATACCATCCTGAAATTACTTTAAGACTCTAGTATTAACTCATAACATCAGAGTGGCAATTTCAGATCACAAGAGCTTTCCAGACACAGAAACGAAACTACAGCTGTGAACTGGAACAAAATGCAAAAACAAACGAGGACTAAAGTCCAACTTAGCTGGGAGTTGTCTAGAAGCAGGAACATGCACAGAAAGGCTTCTGATTACAATGTTGACCGGCATGGAAGTGACAGAGGAGCAAGGTTAAATAGCGACTCCCACATCCTGATGGAAACAGGTGAACAGAGGGGATGATGCACACCAGTTCAATTCCACCAGTGGCCACCGGGGGAGCCCAAAATCCAATTTCACAACAGTACCCCCCCCTCAAGGAGGGGGCACCGAACCCTCACCAGAACCACCAGGGCGATCAGGATGAGCCCTATGAAAGGCACGGACCAGATCGGAGGCATGAACATCAGAGGCAGTCACCCAAGAATTATTCTCCTGACCGTATCCCTTCCATTTGACCAGATACTGGAGTTTCCGTCTGGAAACACGGGAGTCCAAGATTTTTTCCACAACGTACTCCAACTCGCCCTCAACCAACACCGGAGCAGGAGGCTCAACGGAAGGCACAACCGGTACCTCATACCTGCGCAACAATGACCGATGAAAAACATTATGAATAGAAAAAGATGCAGGGAGGTCCAAACGGAAGGACACAGGGTTAAGAATCTCCAATATCTTGTACGGGCCGATGAACCGAGGCTTAAACTTAGGAGAAGAAACCCTCATAGGGACAAAACGAGAAGACAACCACACCAAGTCCCCAACACAAAGCCGAGGACCAACCCGACGCCGGCGGTTGGCAAAAAGCTGAGTCTTCTCCTGGGACAACTTCAAATTGTCCACTACCTGCCCCCAAATCTGATGCAACCTCTCCACCACAGCATCCACTCCAGGACAATCCGAAGATTCCACCTGAGCAGAAGAAAATCGAGGATGAAACCCCGAATTACAGAAAAAAGGAGACACCAAGGTGGCAGAGCTGGCCCGATTATTGAGGGCAAACTCCGCTAAAGGCAAAAAAGCAACCCAATCATCCTGATCTGCAGACACAAAACACCTCAAATATGTCTCCAAGGTCTGATTCGTCCGCTCGGTCTGGCCATTAGTCTGAGGATGGAAAGCAGACGAGAAAGACAAATCTATGCCCATCCTAGCACAGAATGCTCGCCAAAATCTAGACACGAACTGGGTTCCTCTGTCAGAAACGATATTCTCCGGAATACCATGCAAACGGACCACATTTTGAAAAAACAGAGGAACCAACTCGGAAGAAGAAGGCAACTTAGGCAGGGGAACCAAATGGACCATCTTAGAGAAACGGTCACACACCACCCAGATGACAGACATCTTCTGAGAAACAGGAAGATCCAAAATAAAATCCATCGAGATGTGCGTCCAGGGCCTCTTCGGGATAGGCAAGGGCAACAACAATCCACTAGCCCGAGAACAACAAGGCTTGGCCCGAGCACAAACGTCACAAGACTGCACAAAGCCTCGCACATCTCGAGACAGGGAAGGCCACCAGAAGGACCTTGCCACCAAATCCCTGGTACCAAAGATTCCAGGATGACCTGTCAACGCAGAAGAATGAACCTCAGAAATGACTTTACTGGTCCAATCATCAGGAACAAACAGTCTACCAGGTGGGCAACGATCAGGTCTATCCGCCTGAAACTCCTGCAAGGCCCGCCGCAGGTCTGGAGAAACGGCAGACAATATCACTCCATCCTTAAGGATACCTGTAGGTTCAGAGTTACCAGGGGAGTCAGGCTCAAAACTCCTAGAAAGGGCATCCGCCTTAACATTCTTAGAACCCGGCAGGTAGGACACCACAAAATTAAACCGAGAGAAAAACAACGACCAGCGCGCCTGTCTAGGATTCAGGCGTCTGGCGGACTCAAGATAAATTAGATTTTTGTGGTCAGTCAATACCACCACCTGATGTCTAGCCCCCTCAAGCCAATGACGCCACTCCTCAAAAGCCCACTTCATGGCCAAAAGCTCCCGATTCCCAACATCATAATTCCGCTCGGCGGGCGAAAATTTACGCGAGAAAAAGGCACAAGGTCTCATCACGGAACAATCGGAACTTCTCTGCGACAAAACTGCCCCAGCTCCGATTTCAGAAGCGTCGACCTCAACCTGAAAAGGAAGAGCAACATCAGGCTGACGCAACACAGGGGCGGAAGAAAAGCGGCGCTTAAGCTCCCGAAAGGCCTCCACAGCAGCAGGGGACCAATCAGCAACATCAGCACCCTTCTTAGTCAAATCAGTCAATGGTTTAACAACATCAGAAAAACCAGCAATAAATCGACGATAAAAGTTAGCAAAGCCCAAAAATTTCTGAAGACTCTTAAGAGAAGAGGGTTGCGTCCAATCACAAATAGCCTGAACCTTGACAGGATCCATCTCGATGGAAGAGGGGGAAAAAATATATCCCAAAAAGGAAATCTTTTGAACCCCAAAAACGCACTTAGAACCCTTCACACACAAGGAATTAGACCGCAAAACCTGAAAAACCCTCCTGACCTGCTGGACATGAGAGTCCCAGTCATCCGAAAAAATCAAAATATCATCCAGATACACAATCATAAATTTATCCAAATAATCACGGAAAATGTCATGCATAAAGGACTGAAAGACTGAAGGGGCATTTGAAAGACCAAAAGGCATCACCAAATACTCAAAGTGGCCCTCGGGCGTATTAAATGCGGTCTTCCACTTATCCCCCTGCTTAATTCGCACCAAATTATACGCCCCACGGAGATCTATCTTAGAGAACCACTTGGCCCCCTTTATGCGAGCAAACAAATCAGTCAGCAGTGGCAACGGATATTGATATTTAACCGTGATTTTATTCAAAAGCCGATAATCAATACACGGTCTCAAAGAGCCATCTTTCTTAGCCACAAAGAAAAAACCGGCTCCTAAGGGAGATGACAAAGGACGAATATGTCCCTTTTCCAAGGACTCCTTTATATATTCTCGCATAGCAGCATGTTCAGGCACAGACAGATTAAATAAACGACCCTTAGGGTATTTACTACCCGGAATCAAATCTATGGCACAATCGCACTCCCGGTGCGGAGGTAATGAACCAAGCTTAGGTTCTTCAAAAACGTCACGAAATTCAGTCAAGAATTCAGGAATCTCAGAGGGAATAGATGATGAAATGGAAACCACAGGTACGTCCCCATGCGTCCCCTTACATCCCCAGCTTAACACAGACATAGCTTTCCAGTCAAGGACTGGGTTATGAGATTGCAGCCATGGCAATCCAAGCACCAACACATCATGTAGGTTATACAGCACAAGAAAGCGAATAATCTCCTGATGATCCGGATTAATCCGCATAGTTACTTGTGTCCAGTATTGTGGTTTATTACTAGCCAATGGGGTGGAGTCAATCCCCTTCAGGGGTATAGGAGTTTCAAGAGGCTCCAAATCATACCCACAGCGTTTGGCAAAGGACCAATCCATAAGACTCAAAGCGGCGCCAGAGTCGACATAGGCATCCGCGGTAATAGATGATAAAGAACAAATCAGGGTCACAGATAGAATAAACTTAGACTGTAAAGTGCCAATTGAAACAGACTTATCAAGCTTCTTAGTACGCTTAGAGCATGCTGATATAACATGAGTTGAATCACCGCAATAGAAGCACAACCCATTTTTTCGTCTTAAATTCTGCCGTTCACTTCTGGACAGAATTCTATCACATTGCATATTCTCTGGCGTCTTCTCAGTAGACACCGCCAAATGGTGCACAGGTTTGCGCTCCCACAGATGCCTATCGATCTGGATAGCCATTGTCATGGACTCATTCAGACCCGCAGGCACAGGGAACCCCACCATAACATCCTTAATGGCATCAGAGAGACCCTCTCTGAAATTCGCCGCCAGGGCGCACTCATTCCACTGAGTAAGCACAGCCCATTTACGGAATTTCTGGCAGTATATTTCAGCTTCGTCTTGCCCCTGAGATAGGGACATCAAGGCCTTTTCCGCCTGAAGCTCTAACTGAGGTTCCTCATAAAGCAACCCCAAGGCCAGAAAAAACGCATCCACATTGAGCAACGCAGGATCCCCTGGAGCCAATGCAAAAGCCCAATCCTGAGGGTCGCCCCGGAGCAAGGAAATCACAATCCTGACCTGCTGAGCAGGATCTCCAGCAGAGCGAGATTTCAGGGACAAAAACAACTTGCAATTATTTTTAAAATTTTGAAAGCAAGATCTATTCCCCGAGAAAAATTCAGGCAAAGGAATTCTAGGTTCAGATATAGGAACATGAACAACAAAATCTTGTAAATTTTGAACTTTCGTGGTGAGATTATTCAAACCTGCAGCTACACTCTGAATATCCATTTTAAACAGGTGAACACAGAGCCATTCCAGGATTAGAAGGAGAGAGAGAGAGAGAAAGGCTGCAATATAGGCAGACTTGCAAGAGATTCAATTACAAGCACACTCAGAACTGAAGGGAAGGGGAAAAAAAAAAAAAAAAAAATCTTCAGCAGACTTCTCTTTTCTCTGTCAATTAATTTAACCCTTTTTGGCCGGTCAAACTGTTATGGTTCTCAATGGCAAGAGAACATAGCCCAGCAAACATAAGTACTAGCTCTTGGAAGGATGGAAACTAAACTGACCATGAACTAAACCTGCCGCACAACTAACAGTAGCCGGGTAGCGTTGCCTACGTTTTTTATCCCTAGACGCCCAGCGCCGGCCGGAGGACTAACTAATCCTGGCAGAGGAAAATATAGTCCTGGCTCACCTCTAGAGAAATTTCCCCGATAGGCAGACAGAGGCCCCCACATATATTGGCGGTGATTTTAGATGAAATGACAAACGTAGTATGAAAATAGGTTTAGCAAAATTGAGGTCCGCTTACTAGATAGCAGGAAGACAGAAAGGGCACTTTCATGGTCAGCTGAAAACCCTATCAAAATACCATCCTGAAATTACTTTAAGACTCTAGTATTAACTCATAACATCAGAGTGGCAATTTCAGATCACAAGAGCTTTCCAGACACAGAAACGAAACTACAGCTGTGAACTGGAACAAAATGCAAAAACAAACGAGGACTAAAGTCCAACTTAGCTGGGAGTTGTCTAGAAGCAGGAACATGCACAGAAAGGCTTCTAAATACAATGTTGACCGGCATGGAAGTGACAGAGGAGCAAGGTTAAATAGCGACTCCCACATCCTGATGGAAACAGGTGAACAGAGGGGATGATGCACACCAGTTCAATTCCACCAGTGGCCACCGGGGGAGCCCAAAATCCAATTTCACAACACATGGGCCTGTGTGATTTCAAATGCCAGGGCTGAATTTCAGCCCCAGTCCATCCCTGGCTGATGGCACTGTTAGAGCAGCCAGGGGACTATTGAAGGTCACTGTGTCTGCTGTGTTTGCACACCTATGAAACTTGGCCTGGCTTCAAAGGATTGAAAGGTTCAAATTGCCCAACGGTGTCTAATAAAATAAAAGAATCAATGATAAAAAAGCAGACAAAAAATAATGGAAATTTTTGTGAATGGAAATCGGATTACAAAAATATTTAAACGCAGGTTGTAATGTAACACAATAGGTAAAAAGCCAAGGGGGTGAATACTTTCACAAGCCACAGTAAACTGACAATTATTTGCTAATTATAAATATCTACAATAAATGATTAATGGTAGAAGCAAAGAAATCTGCTTGCCAGTATTAGTTTACAGGTAATGTTTCTAAGCAACAATTTTTGTTTTAATTTCCAAAGTAGTGTTAAATATTCAAATATTTTCCTAGGATTTTCTATAGTTTGGCATTCATTTAAAAGAACAAACAAATTCCATATGATTTTTATAGGAAAAATTAATTCAATATTCACTGGCGGGGATCCTACTTGGGGTGAAAAGAATGCCCATAAGTTGCCTATTATCACACATCAGGAGATCTAAGAATAAAACCTTATTTTTGTCTTGGAGATAGTGGGTTTCACATGATGACTGAGGGCTTGTGAGGACCAAGGTATTTAGATCACAAACTGCAAACTGCTGTTGGAAGGGTTTCAATTGATTTGAAACATAAACTGTAATGATAGTTATGAACTTATGACATGTTATAGTGTCTTTAGCTTCGTCTTTCATTTATAAATTTCCAAACTACAAATTAACATGACAATCATGACCTGCTCTATGCAGAGTGAGTTTTGGTTGTCTGAGACACTTAAGGTACCTTCACACGAAACGACATCGCTAGCGATCCGTGACGTTGCAGCGTCCTGGCTAGCGATATCGTTTCGTTTGACACGCAGCAGCGATCAGGATCCTGCTGTGATGTCGCTGGTCGCTGAATAAAGTCCAGAACTTTATTTGGTCGTCCGATCACTGTGTATCGTTGTGTTTGAAAGCAAAAGCAACGATACCAGCGATGTTTTACACTGGTAACCAGGGTAAACATCGGGTTACCAAGCGCAGGGCCGCGCTTAGTAACCCGATGTTTACCCTGGTTACCAGCGTAAAAGTAAAAAAAACAAACAGTACATACTCACCTGCGCGTCCCCCAGCCTCTGCTTCCTGACACTTACTGAGCGCTGGCCCTAAAGTGAAAGTGAAAGCACAGCGGTGACGTCACCGCTGTGCTGTTAGGGCCGGAGCTCAGTCAGTGTCAGGAAGCAGACGCTGGGGGACGCGCAGGTGAGCATGTACTGTTTGTTTTTTTTACTTTTACGCTGGTAACCAGGGTAAACATCGGGTTACTAAGCGCGGCTCTGCGCTTAGTAACCCGATGTTTACCCTGGTTACCCGGGGACCTCGGCATTGTTGGTCGCTGGAGAGCTGTCTGTGTGACAGCTCCCCAGCGATCAAACAGCGACGCTGCAGCGATCGGCATCGTTGTCGCTATCGCTGCAGCGTCGCTTCGTGTGAAGGTACCTTTAGTACAGCTGTTTGCTGATCCAATCAAATGCAAGAAAGCACATTGGCATAGAGTAGTCTGAGACATTCCAACTCCACAGACTTAATAAAAAGCTGGAAGGAGAGTAAAAGCGCAATACGGTGTTATCTGGTATTAAGAGATATACACTCACCGGCCACTTTATTAGGTACACCATGCTAGTAACGGGTTGGACACCCTTTTGCCTTCAGAACTGCCTCAATTCTTCGTGGCATAGATTCAACAAGGTGCTGGAAGCATTCCTCAGAGATTTTGGTCCATATTGACATGATGGCATCACACAGTTGCCGCAGATTTGTCGGCTGCACATCCCAAAGATGCTCCATACAAGGCAGGATGGATCCATGCTTTCATGTTGTTTACGCCAAATTCTGACCCTACCATCCGAATGTCGCAGCAGAAATCGAGACTCATCAGACCAAGCAACGTTTTTCCAATCTTCTACTGTCCAATTTCGATTAGCTTGTACAAATTGTAGCCTCAGTTTCCTGTTCTTAGCTGAAAGGAGTGGTACCCGGTGTGGTCTTCTGCTGCTGTAGCCCATCTGCCTCAAAGTTCGACGCACTGTGCGTTCAGAGATGCTCTTAGGCCTACCTTGGTTGTAACGGGTGGCGATTTGAGTCACTGTTGCCTTTCTATCAGCTCGAACCAGTCTGCCCATTCTCCTCTGACCTCTGGCATCAACAAGGCATTTCCGCCCACAGAACTGCCGCTCACTGGATTTTTTTTCTTTTTCGGACCATTCTCTGTAAACCCTAGAGATGGTTGTGCGTGAAAATCCCAGTAGATCAGCAGTTTCTGAAATACTCAGACCAGCCCTTCTGGCACCAACAACCATGCCACGTTCAAAGGCACTCAAATCACCTTTCTTCCCCATACTGATGCTCGGTTTGAACTGCAGGAGATTGTCTTGACCATGTCTACATGCCTAAATGCACTGAGTTGCCGCCATGTGATTGGCTGATTAGAAATTAAGTGTTAACAAGAAGTTGGACAGGTGTACCTAATAAAGTGGCCGGTGAGTGTATATACTTTTGTGGTTTTCTGATGAAGGAGTCATAGTACTCCGAAACGCGTTGAGTAAAGCCACTTTTTCCACTCAATATCCATTTGGACTTCCATCTTTCAAGCAGCGTGGAGTTAATCCACCTTTTTATCCCATTTTTTATTTTTTTTTTAACTCCACAGACTTGGAATTCTTTAACTTAGTATTGTTAGGTTAATAACTATTGTACGGTCAACATTTATAAAGCAAAATTCAAGATAACCCAAAAAGGTCAAATTTTGTGAGACTTTTTCTAAGTGCAACCACCTTTGAAGTCTGTTTTTTGTGATTATCCCAGAAAATTCAAGACAGTACAAGCTGTTAGGGTTTGCGGAACGCAACGAATATATTTATTGATGTGATTGGTGCGTTCGCAACCTGGGATCCACCGTGCAGGAAATATCTTGCCGCTAAGTGAATGGCGGCACAATATGGCGGTATTAACCAACTCTGTTAGCTTCACAGAGTGGCCGAGAAAGCAGAGCTCTGTGCCCTGTTAACTCTCACAGAGACACAGGCTAACTATCCAGAAGAGAGCAGTCAGTGGTCATGCATGCACACAACACTCCTCGCCGGAGGTGCCAGCATTCTAGGGGCTTATTTCAGCCGGGTCCCTGAATACTCTCATACACAATCTCCTCGCCGGAGGTGCCAGCATTCTAGGGGCTTATTTCAGCTGGGTCCCTGAACACATTCACGCATATGACCACAGTGGCGCAAAGCATGTAACTTTAGAAGATACTAGCACATGGCCGTGCGGCCATGAGAGCCTTAAATAGCTGCAGCACGTACAAGACCTTCCTAAAGAGGACCAATGAGAGACTGCTACAGAGCCTGCGTACCTACAGGACCTTCCTAGAAAGACCAATAGATTTGGCTGCAGTACCTGAACATGTGACCCTTGATCTCCACTGAGAGATCTTTCCCTGGGCATGCTCAGTGTGTGCAAAGCAGGACTTAAGGTACCATCACACTAAACGACATCGCTAGCGATTCGTGACGTTGCAGCGTCCTGGCTAGCGATATCGTTGTGTTTGACATGCAGCAGCGATCAGGATCCTGCTGTGATATCGCTGGTCGTTGATTAAAGTTCAGAACTTTATTTGGTCGTCAGATCGCCGTGTATCGTTGTGTTTGACAGCAAAAGCAACGATACCAGCGATGTTTTACAATGGTAACCAGGGTAAATATCAGGTTACTAAGCGCAGGGCCGCGCTTAGTAACCCGATGTTTACCCTGGTTACCGGTGTAAAATGTAAAAAAAACAAACAGTACATACTCACCTTCTGATGTCTGTCACACGTCCCCCGCCGTCCGCTTCCTGCACTGACTGAGTGCTGGCCGTAAGTGAAAGCAGAGCACAGCGGTGACGTCACCGCTCTGCTGTTAGGGCCGGCGCTCAGTCAGTGCAGGAAGCGGACGCCGGGGGACGCGAAGGTGAGTATGTACTGTTTGTTTTTTTACAAGCAACCCGATGTTTACCCTGGTTACCCAGGGACCTTGGCATCGTTGGTTGCTGGAGAGCAGTCTGTGTGACAGCTCTCCAGCGACCAAACAGCGACGCTGCAGCGATCGGCATCGTTGTCTGTATCGCTGCAGCGTCACTTAGTGTGACGGTACCTTTAGTCCCAGAAAAGCCTGTTCGCCGCAGATCAGTGCAGGGTACAATAGCAGAGCCTGGAGAGGCAGCAATAACCCTTTGCACAGAATCAGACTCAGTGAGATGCTGGGACCGACGTCTCCGCTGAGCAGGCTCCACTGCGGCCGATGGAGAATGGGAGACCGCAGCAGACACAGATCGAGATTCCCCCTGTGCAGCAGAGGAAACTCAACTCCTAACACAAGCTACCTACAAACTTTGTTACCATGTGGCTGAGAAAACAGATGAATAGCCTAAGGGTACCGTTACACTAAACGATTTACCAACGATCATGACCAGCGATACGACCTGGCCGTGATCGTTGGTAAGTCGTTGTGTGGTCGCTGAGGAGCTGTCACACAGACAGCTCTCCAGCGACCAATGATGCCGAAGTCCCCGGATAACCAGGGTAAACATCGGGTTACTAAGCGCAGGGCCGCGCTTAGTAACCCGATGTTTACCCTGGTTACCATCGTAAATGTAAAAAAAAAAAAACAGTACATACTCACATTCCGGTGTCCGTCAGGTCCCCTGCCATCTTCTTCCTGCATTGACTGTGAGCGCCGGCCGTAAAGTAAAAGCAGAGCACAGCGGTGACGTCACCGCTGTGCCCTGCTTTCCGGCCGGCGCTCACAGTCAGTGCGGGAAGCAGACGGCAGGGGACCTGATGGACACCGGAATGTGAGTATGTACTGTTTGGGTTTTTTTACATTTACGATGGTAACCAGGTTAAACATCGGGTTACTAAGCGCGGCCCTGTAACCGATATTTACCCTGGTTACAAGCGAACGCATCACTGGATCGGTGTCACACACACCGATCCAGCGATGACAGCAGGAGATCCAGCGACGAAATAAAGTTCCAAACGATCTGCTACGACATACGATTCTCAGCGGGGTCCCTGATCGCTGCTGCGTGTCAGACACAGCGATATCGTATGGATATCGCTGGAACGTCACGGATCGTACCGTCGTAGCGACCAAAGTGCCACTGTGAGACGGTACCCTAAGAAAGGTTTTGTAAGAGGACTAAAACCACCTCTTTAGCAAATCTGTTGTAAATTTCTTTTGTTTCTTTATCATTGATCAGGTTATCTGGGGATTAACAACTGATGACGGATCCATAGAATAGGTTATCAATATGAGTTTGGATGGGATCCAAGCACCCCCAGCGACTTGCTAATATCTGTTCTGCAGAAATAAGTAATATACAGTACGCTGTGGAACACAGTAGATCATTTGAATAAGAGATTCTGCTAGAGCAGTTCTCAGCTGATATGTAAGTGTGGTGGATGCTGAACCCCTACCGATCTGATCTAGATGATGGATGGGTCATCAATTCACATTGTATATACACTGCTCAAAAAAATAAAGGGAACACTAAAATCCCACATCCTAGATGTCACTGAATGAAATATTCCAGTTGTAAATATATATTCATTACATAGTGGAATGTGTTGAGAACAATAAAACCTAAAAATGATCAACATAAATCACAACTAATATCCCATGGAGGTCTGGAGTTGGAATGATGCTCAAAATCAAAGTGGTAAATGAAGTTACAGGCTCATCCAACTTCAGTGGAAATGCCTCAAGACAACAAAATGATGCTCAGTAGTGTGTGTGGCCTCCATGTGCCTGTATGATCTTCCTACAATGCATGGGCATGCTCCTGATGATGCGGCAGATGGTCTCCTGAGGGATCTCCTCCCAGATCTGGACTTAAGCATACATCAACTCCTGGACAGTCTGTGGTTAAATGTGACGTTGGTGGATGGTGCGAGACATGATGTCCCAGATGTGTTCAATCGGATGCAGGTCTGGGAAATGGGTGGGCCAGTCCATAGCTTCAATGCCTTCATCTTGCAGGAACTGCTGACACACTCCAGCCACACGAGGTCCAGGAGGAACCCAGGGCCAACCGCATCAGCATATGTTCTCACAAGGGGTCTGAGGATCTCATCTCGGTACCTAATGGCAGTCAAGCTACCTCTTCCGAGCACACTGAGGGCTGTGCGGCCCTCCAAAGAAATGCCACCACACACCATTACTGACCCACTGCCAAACCGGTCATACTGAAGGATGTTGCAGGCAGCAGATCATTCTCCATGGCATCTCCAGACTCTGTCACATCTGTCACATGTGCTCAGTGTGAACCTGCATTCATCTGTGAAGAGCACAGGGCTCCAGTGGCGAATTTGCCTATCCTGGTGTTCTGTGGCAAATGCAAAGCATCCTGCATGGTGCTGGGCTGTGAGCACAACCACCATCTGTGGATGACGGGCACTCAGACCATCCTCATGGAGTCGGTTTCTAACCGTTTTTGCAGACACATGCACATTTGTGGCCTGCTGGAGGTCACTTTGCAAGGCTCTGGCAGTGCTCCTCCTGTTCCTCCTTGCACAAAGGCTGAGGTAGCGGTCCTGCTGCTGGGTTGTAGCCTTCCTATGGCCCCCTCCACATCTCCTGGTGTACTGGCCTATCTCCTGATAGTGCCTCCAGCCTCTGGACACTACGCTGACAGACACAGCAAACCTTCTTGCCACAGCTCACATTGATGTGCCATCCTGGATGAGCTGCACTACCATAGCCACTTGTGTGGGTTGTAGAATCCGTCTCATGCTACCACGAGTGTGAAGGCACAACCAACATTCAAAAGTGACCAAAACATCAGCCAGAAAGCATTGGTACTGAGATGAGGTTTGTGGTCCCCACCTGCAGAACCACTCCTTTATTGAGTGTGTCTTGATAATTGCCAATAATTTCCATCTGTTGTCTATTCCATTTGCCCAACAGCATGTGAAATTGATTGACAAACAGTGTTGCCTCCTAAGTGGACAGTTTGATTTTACAGAAGTCTGATTTACTTGGAGCTATATTCTGTTGTTTGTGCTCCCTTTATTTTTTCGAGCAGTGTATATATATATATATATATATATATATATATATATATATATATATATATATATATAAAAGAGTTTTTGGCAAAGCCAGCTTACCGCTTTGAAGAAACAGGAATGCATCCAACCTGTGGTTACAGTTCGCACAGAAAACGTATTGGGACAAATCCACACATGTAAAGAAAAAACTTTTTGTTTCTCCAGCCATCAGTCCAATGGTAGAATAGGGACCTTGAAGAAGACACATGTGGTGTTGAAACATGTCGTCCATAAGGGATTGAATGTATGCAATATTGTTACTGAAGAAATCTGGAACTTTTTAATGGATAAATAAAAGGTATATTTTACTCTACCATTGGACTGATCGCTGGAGAAACAAAAAGTTTTTCATATATATATATATATATATATTTATAGTGATGCAGTGTCCCATGCTGCAGCTAGGGGGCACTGTCTGGGCTCCTCACGATACGCATGGAGGCGTAACTAGGTTTGTGAAACAGGGTCCGGCATGATTGTAAATGGCTAGTATGTGTTGCAGAGAGAATCTGCGCTGTAAGCCAGTATTGTTGCTCTGGGACTTGTAGTTCCATAAGAAATGTGTTTGTGTAGCTTTAAAGGGAGGCTTACAGGGTTAGTCGGAGACACACACCTCCCACCTATGGGAGTGGATGCAAGTATATAATGTGACCATGGTGTGGTCACATGGTCTCTCTCTGCTTTGAAGGCCCTGTGTGTGTGGATCGGATAACTGGGAAGCACATAGGGGAGAGTGTGTAAGAACCTGGAAGGGCTATGTGTTGGAAGGTCCCAGGTGGGGCCGGACTTCCTGAAAAGCACATGATGAGGCCTTGGACCTGGAGGCCGATGTGTTGGAAGATTCTGGGAGTAGGATTTCCTGAATAGCACATCCTGTGTTGGAAGATCCTGGGAGTAGGACTTCCTGAAGAGCACGTGGTGAGACTGTCTGCAGAGTCTGTGACAGCACTGCATTAGGTGGAGCTACAGTCCTTCGGTGGGTCTGAAACTGACTGATGTGTGCCTGCAAGGCAAGTACGTGATCCCCATATGGCAGCTTCCCTGGGAGCGAGAGTACTGACAGGAGTCAGCATGTGGAGCAGGAGCTACTGGAAGGTAACCCAGAGTATGGGGAACTGTGTGCACTGACAGGGGGTCAGTTAATAAACTGTGCGGTCACCCATGGTAACTGGACAGAGTAAGGTCCAGCAAGTTTAGAGACTGCAACCTAATGTCATGTGCTGGTGCCTGTTGTGCTCCATGGACATTGATGAACTGTTCGGCGTGCGGTCATCCACGGTAACTCGACAAAGAGGTCTGGCGTGTTTGGTGACTAAGTCTCAAAGCTGTATGAAGTGCTAAGGTTTATATGAGTTCTGTGATGGACAACATGGCCTGCAGTGGTTTATGATGCTTGAATAAACCAATATAGACTGTTTATGTGAAAAATCCACGCCTGTCTCTACGTTTATGCTAATGCCAAGCGAGCATTCCCCAATCCCGTTAGTGATCGCGGCATGACAATATATATATATATATATATATATATATATATATACACTCACCGGCCACTTTATTAGGTACACCTGTCCAACTTCTTGTTAACACTTAATTTCTAATCAGCCAATCACATGGCGGCAACTCAGTGCATTTAGGCATGTAGACATGGTCAAGACAATCTCCTGCAGTTCAAACCGAGCATCAGTATGGGGAAGAAAGGTGATTTGAGTGCCTTTGAACGTGGCATGGTTGTTGGTGCCAGAAGGGCTGGTCTGAGTATTTCAGAAACTGCTGATCTACTGGGATTTTCACGCACAACCATCTCTAGGGTTTACAGAGAATGGTCCGAAAAAGAAAAAAAATCCAGTGAGCGGCAGTTCTGTGGGCGGAAATGCCTTGTTGATGCCAGAGGTCAGAGGAGAATGGGCAGACTGGTTCGAGCTGATAGAAAGGCAACAGTGACTCAAATCGCCACCCGTTACAACCAAGGTAGGCCTAAGAGCATCTCTGAACGCACAGTGCGTCGAACTTTGAGGCAGATGGGCTACAGCAGCAGAAGACAACACCGGGTACCACTCCTTTCAGCTAAGAACAGGAAACTGAGGCTACAATTTGTACAAGCTCATCGAAATTGGACAGTAGAAGATTGGAAAAACGTTGCTTGGTCTGATGAGTCTCGATTTCTGCTGCGACATTCGGATGGTAGGGTCAGAATTTGGCGTAAACAACATGAAAGCATGGATCCATCCTGCCTTGTATGGAGCATCTTTGGGATGTGCAGCCGACAAATCTGCGGCAACTGTGTGATGCCATCATGTCAATATGGACCAAAATCTCTGAGGAATGCTTCCAGCACCTTGTTGAATCTATGCCACGAAGAATTGAGGCAGTTCTGAAGGCAAAAGGGGGTCCAACCCGTTACTAGCATGGTGTACCTAATAAAGTGGCCGGTGAGTGTATATATATATATATATATATATATATATATATATATATATATATATATATAATTGTGCTCAAAAGTTTACATACCCTGGCAGAATTTTTGCTTTCTTGGCCTTTTTTCAGAGAATATTAATGATAACATCAAAACTTTTTCTCTACTCATGGTTATTGGTTTGGTGAAGCCATTTATCATAATGACAACCCAAAATATCCAAATGACCCTAATCAAAAGTTCACATACCCCATTTCTTAATACAGTGTATTGCCCCCTCTAGCATCAATGACAGCTTTTACTCTTTTGTGGTAGTTGTGGATGAGGTTCTTTATTTTCTCAGATAGCAAAGATGCCCACTCTTCTTGGCAGAAACCCTCCAGTTCCTGTTAATTCCTGGGTTGTCTAGTATGGACTGCACATTTGAGATCTCCCAAGAGTGGCTCAATGATATTGAGGTCAGGAGACTGAGATAGCCACTCCAGAACATTCGCTTTGTTCTGCTGTAGCCAATGACAGGTTGACTTGGCCTTGTGTTTTGGATTTTTGTCATGTTGGAATGTACAAGTATGTCCCATGCGCAGCTTCCGGGCTGATGATTGCAAATTTACCTCAAGTATTTGCTGATAACTTGCGGCATTCATCTTTCCTTCAACATTGACCAAGTTTCTTGTGTGTTTTTAGCTCACACATCCCCAAAACATAAGCAATCCACCTTGATGCTTTACAGTAGGAATGGTGTTCCTTTCATCATAGGCCTTGTTGTCCTCTCTCCAAATGTAACGTTTATGGTTGTGGCCAAAAAGTTCAATTTTAGTCTCAACTCCAAATCACCTTGATCCAGAAGTTTTGAGACTTGCCTCTGTGCTGTTTTGCACATTTTAGGCAAGATACTTTGCGGCATTTGCACAGTAATGGCTTTCTTCTGGTGACTTGACTATGTAACCCATTATTCTTCAAGTGACTCCTTATTGTGCATCTTGGAACAGCCACACCGCTAGCTTTCATAGAGTCCAGTATTTCAGCTGATGGTATTTGAGGGTTTTTCATTGCATCCAGAATAATTTTCCTGGCAGTTGTGGACAAAATTTTGTTAGCCTACCTGGCCGAGGTTTTGTTTTTACAGAGCCCCTGATTTTCCATTTGTTAATCACAGTTTGAAAGCTGCTGAGTGCCATGATCAATTCCTTGGATATCTTTTTTTATAGCTTTCCTGTTGTATACAGTTCAAGTACCTTTTCCCAAAGATCCATTGAGAATTCTTTTGGTTTCCCCATGACTCACAATCCAAAAATGTCAGTGGCTGGATGAGAGATGCAAGAGTCTGTCTGGATCCCAGACACTTACTCAGCTTTTATGCACACACACTGATTACAAGCAAACAGGTCACAGGTGAGGATGTTACCTTTAGTAACCATTCAAACCAATTTGTGTCAACTTCTGTGCATGTAATCAGTAGAGATGAGCCACCTCCCTAGTGTTTGGGTTTGGTTCGTCGAACAGGGACGTGTTCGACGAACTGTTCGTCGAACGTTCGACGAACACAGTCGAACCCCATTGAAACCAATGGCAGGCAAACACAAACACATACAAACACATGGAAAACACATAGAAAACACCTTAAAAGGTGTCCAAAAGCTGACAAACTGTTCAGAAGACACAACAAACACATGGAAAAGTCACAACTACTTATAGTCATGCGAAAAGAAAAGAGGTGGAGGAGTAAAAGGAGGAGACACAGATATAGGCATGTCATGCCCTTCGAAAATCAAGAAAGGCTGGAGTAAAAATCTAAACTCTCTCTACCAACACCCAGACGTCTTGACAAAAAAAATAAAAAAATAAATATCTTTAGGTAGAATGGCGGTGGGTCCATTCAGAACACTTTCCTTAGAAGACGTAGTGGTACCCCCATTGGGAGTTGTGCCAAAAAATGAACCCAATACATTCAGGCTAATCCACCATTTGTCATATCCAAACGGCAGGTCAATAAAAGACAACATCGACGCGGAACCAAGTACAGTACTATGTACTGTACCTCCTTTGACGAGGCAATCAGGCGGGTCAAGAAGTTGGTAAGGGGCACCCTAATGGCCAAAACAGACATTGAGAGGGCGTTCCGGTTATTACCTGTGCCTCCAAATAGTGTCCTCCCATTGGGCTGCTTCTCTGAAGGAGCATACTACATAGATCGCTGTTTGCCCATGGGGTGCTCCATATCCTTCTCACTATTTGAGGCGTTTAGTTGCTTCCTAGAATGTGTCGTCATGGACGTTTGTAAGGCGGCACATATTATCCATTACCTCGACGACTTCCTATGCCTGGGCCCAAAAGATTCGCCACAGTGTGAAAACATGCGGTAGTCCACCTGTGAGAAGAGAGAGCTGGAGGGAGAGTGGACACCCCAGAGCCGAGGGGTTAGATTGAGAAAGAAAGAAGGCGGTGTAGCTTGCTTCATGGGTGGGGTACTCTGCTGAGTAGCAGAAATTGCTACTAGGCCCAAAAGGATTTCCTGGGCCAGATGCAGTTACAAAATAGTAGTTAGGTAAACAGGTGGTGTAGCTTGCTTCATGGGTGGGGTACGCTGCTGAGTAGCACCAAATTCTACTAGGCCCAAAAGGATTTCCTGGGCCAGATGCCGTTAAAAATAGTACTTAGGTAAACAGGCGGTGTAGCTTGCTTCATGGGTGGGGTATGCTGCTGAGTAGCACTAAATTCTACTAGGCCCAAAAGGATTTCCTGGGCTAGATGCAGGTTACAAAATAGTACTTAGGTAAACAGGCGGTGTAGCTTGCTTCATGGGTGGGGTACTGTGCTGAGTAGCACAAAATGCTATTAGGTACAAAACAATTTCCTGGGCTAGATGCAGTTAAAAATTAGTAATTAGATCCACAGGTGGTGTAGCTTGCTTCATGGGTGGGGTACGCTGCTGAGTAGCACTAAATTCTACTAGGCCCAAAAGGATTTCCTGGGCCAGATGCCATTACAAAATAGTAGTTAGGTAAACAGGTGGTGTAGCTTGCTTCATGGGTGGGGTACGCTGCTGAGTAGCACCAAATTCTACTAGGCCCAAAAGGATTTCCTGGGCCAGATGCCATTAAAAATAGTACTTAGGTAAACAGGTGGTGTAGCTTGCTACATGGGTGGGTTATGCTGCTGAGTAGCACTAAATTCTACTAGGCCCAAAAGGATTTCCTGGGCTAGATGCCGTTACAAAATAGTACTTAGGTAAACAGGCGGTGTAGCTTTCTTCATGGGTGGGGTACTGTGCTGAGTAGCACAAAATGCTATTAGGTACAAAACAATTTCCTGGGCTAGATGCAGTTAAAAATTAGTAATTAGATCCACAGGTGGTGTAGCTTGCTTCATGGGTGGGGTACGCTGCTGAGTAGCACTAAATTCTACTAGGCCCAAAAGGATTTCCTGGGCTAGATGCCGTTACAAAATAGTAGTTAGGTAAACAGGCGGTGTAGCTTGCTTCATGGGTGGGGTACGCTGCTGAGTAGCACTAAATTCTACTAGGCTCAAAATGATTTCCTAGGCCAGATGCCGTTAAAAATAGTACTTAGGTAAACAGGCGGTGGGTGGCTGGGCTACTCTGCTGACTAGCAGACACTGAAGCTTTGGAGCAGACCTCTGAATCCCAGGCCATAGTATGAGTAAACAACTCTGCAGACGACCCCACCCACCTGGAATTGACGATGGCAACGTCATGTAAAACTCAGCAAGGGGACTAAATAAAAGAGTCTCCATTTTTTCAAAAAATTTGGCCACAGACACCACTTAAGTGGCATCAATTTCGCCAGAGTTTTTTAAAACGGTTGGTGTGGTGATTTTCAAAAATCATCAAGCTTTTAGTCTCTTCAAGAAGACACAGGGGTAGAAAAGTCCTTGCGGATCCAGGATTTGTTCATCTTGATGAACGTTAGTCTGTCTACATTGTCACTGGACAGCCGCGTGCGCTTATCTGTCAGCACACCACCAGCAGCGCTGAACACACGTTCAGAGAGAACGCTGGCTGTGGGGCACGACAAGATCTCCAAGGCGTGAGTGGCGAGCTCAGGCCATTTTTCAAGATTGGAAGCCCAAAATGAGCAAGGGTCCAGTTCCACAGTCATGGCATCGATGTTAACTTGGAGATACTCTTGTACCATCCTCTCTAAGCGTTGGCTGTGCGTCAGACTTCTTGTCTCCTGTGGCCTTGCAAAGGATGGTCTAAAAAAATCTTGAAACGATTGGAAAAAATTGCTGTTACCACCAGATACAATGTTACTCTTACGGTTAGAGTGATGACTCGATATTCCCATGGTTGGCAAGTTAGAACTCAGAGATTGACTATGTGCACCACTGGTGTTTTGTGGAAAAGCAGATGTTAGATTCTGTAACAGTCTCTGCTGATACTCCTGCATGCGTGAATCCCTTTCTATGGCAGGAATTATTTCGCCAAATTTGCTTTTGTACCGGGGATCTAAGAGTGTGGCAACCCGGTAGTCGGCATTACTTCGGATTCTGACAATCTGAGGGTCATGTTGCAGGTAGTGCAGCAAGAAGGCACTCATGTGTCTTGCGCATCCAGGAGGACCAAGTCCTTGTTGTCTAGGTGGTGGCGAGGTGAGAATCATGCTTACTTTGTCTGCCCTCTCCCCCCAACCTCGCTCAGCAGAAATTTGATCAAGGTCTCCCTCATCTGATGAGTCTTCCATGCCCAGCGCCAGTTCATCCTCCACTTCTTCCTTGCCTCATGCACCTTCCTCAACAGTTTGCCTGCTACCATGCGCCCTCGGTAATCCCTCTCCCCCAGCCTCCAATGCCAGCCGCCTTGGTGCTGCCAACCTCCTTGTCCTTGGAGATATGATCCCTTCCACATACGACTCCTCCTGTTCCTCCTCCTCCTCTTGATCCACCACCTGACTCTGAACACTGTGTAAGGTGTGCTCCAGCATGTAAATCACCGGAATGGTCATGCTGATAATGGCATCGTCAGCACTAAACATCTTCGTTGCTATTTCAAAACTGTGCAGAAGGGTGCATAGGTCCCAGATCTGAGACCACTCCTGCAGCGTGATTTGCCCCACCTCTTGAGCTCGTTGGCCCAGGCTATAAAAAAATGCAGTAAAAATTGAGATACACAGGCGGTATAGTTAGTTTCACAGGCGGGCTACTCTGCTGACGTGCAGACACTGCTCCTAGGCCCAAAACTATTAACTGGATTAGATGCAGTAAAAATTGAGATACACAGGCGGTATAGTTAGTTTCACAGGCGGGCTACTCTGCTGACGTGCAGACACTGCTCCTAGGCCCAAAACTATTAACTGGATTAGATGCAGTAAAAATTGAGATACACAGGCAGTATAGTTTGTTTCACAGGCGGGCTACTCTGCTGACGTGCAGACACTGCTCCTAGGCCCAAAAGTATTAACTGGATTAGATGCAGTAAAAATTTAGATACACAGGTGGTATAGTTAGTTTCACAGGCAGGCTACTCTGCTGACGTGCAGACACTGCTCCTAGGCCCAAAACTATTAACTGGATTAGATGCAGTAAAAATTGAGATACACAATCGGTATAGTTAGTTTCACAGGCGGGCTACTCTGCTGACGTGCAGACACTGCTCCTAGGCCCAAAACTATTAACTGGATTAGGTGCAGTCAAAATTGAGATACACAGGCGGTATAATTTGTTTCACAGGCGGGCTACTCTGTTGACGTGCAGACACTGCTCCTAGGCCCAAAACTATTTACTGGATTAGATGCAGTAAAAATTGAGATACACAGGTGGTATAGTTTGTTTCACAGGTTGGCTACTCTGCTGACGTGCAGACACTGCTCCTAGGCCCTAAACTATTAACTGGATTAGATGCAGTGAAAATAGAGATACACAGGCGCAGTAGTTTGTTTCACAGGCTGGCTACTCTGCTGACGTGCAGACACTGCTCCTGGGCCCAAAACTATTAACTGGATTAGATGCAGTGACAATAGAGATACACAGGCGGTGTAGTTAGTTTCATAGGCTGGCTACTCTGCTGACGTGCAGACACTGCTCCTAGGCCCAAAACTATTAACTGGATTAGATGCAGTAAAAATTGAGATACACAGGCGGTGTAGGTAGCTTCACAGGCGGGCTACTCAGATGACTATCAGACAATGCTACTAGCCCAAAAGGATTGGCTGAGCTAGATTACACCAAATGCTGTGACTAACACTTGCACAGCACTGGCTCTGACCTGCCTGGCAAACAGTGCTATGAACTGCTGTAACCTACCCTGAAAAGGGCTGATATTACAACTAGTCCCGACTCCTCCCAACTCCCTAAACCTATCTCTCTGACAATTCGCTCAAAAAAAACACTCTTAGTCTGTATAGCGCTCACAGCAGCAGCGGTGCCGCCTAACACTAAGCTGCAGCAGTGAGGAAATGGTGGCAACGGGGCAAATGGCTGCTTCTTATAGGGCAAGGACATGTGACATACACAGCCAATGACGCATGCCCTTGTTTGTGTGCATCACATGCACATTGCTGTGTGTGTGTGCACTGCTGATAGGCTGAGAGACTGCACCGCCCCTCTGTAAATGCGGGAAAGAAAAAAAAAATATGGAGATTGGCGTTATTTCAGCACAGATCTATCCCCCGCCCCCCCCAACCCGCCCACTATACACTGAAACAGTCCATTAACAATGATAAACTGTTTTAATGTGCAAATCAAGCTAGGCTTTTGGTGAACGAACAGTTATCGAACAGAAACTCGATCAGCCGAATTTTAAGCAAATTGTTCGGGTTCGTCGAACGACTCGAACACCGCCCAAAACAGCTCGAATTTGAAATTGGCGAACAGTTCGACTTGAACACTGCTCATCTCTAGTTATCAGGCCAAAATCACCAGGGTATGACAACTTTTGATCAGGGTAATTTGGATGTTTTGGGTTGTTATTATGGCCTCACCCATCCACTAACCATGAGTGGAGAAAAAGTTTTGGTGTTATCATTCATATTCTCTGAAATAAGACCAAGAAAGCAGAAATTCTGCAGGGGTAAGTAAACTTTTTAGCACAACTGAATATACATAGAGAGAGAGATAGGGCAACACGTTGGCTCAGTGGTTAGCACTGCAGCTTTGCAGTGCTGGAGTCCTGGGTTGAAATCCCACCAAAGACAACATCTTCAAGGAGTTTGTATGCTCTCCCCGTGTTTGCGTGGGTACTCCGCTTTCTTCCCACATTCAAAGACATACTGATAGGGAATTTAGATTTTGAACCCTATCGGGGACAGTGAGGATAATATATGTAAAGTGTTGCGGAATATGATAGCGCTATATAAAAAATATAAAGAGGAATATTGCCTTGCGCAGGCGTGTACTCCGGAGGACAGAGAATGAACTTCAATCCAATATTGCGGCCAGCATGCAGCCTGCGGTTAAAGGGAACCTGTCACCCCGTTTTTTCGGTATGAGATAAAAATACCGTTAAATAGGGCCTGAGCTGTGCATTACAATAGTGTATTTTGTGGACCCCGATTCCCCACCTATGCTGCCGAAATACGTTACCGAAGTAGTCGTTTTCGCCTGTCAATCAGGCTGGTCAGGTCAAAAGGGTGTGGTGTCCTCCCCCAGATCTTGCGTAGTGTTCCATTGGTGGCGTAGTGGTGTGCGCATGCCCAAGGTCCCGAATCCTCTGCCAGGGGTGTGAAAACAACAGCGATGCCCGTTATTCCATTGGTGGTCGGTGGGCGCGGCCATCTTGCTTTGGCCGCAGAATCGGCGCTCTGCTGGCCGCGGCTTCAGGAAAATGGCCGCGGGCATCCGCGCGTGCGCAGATGGCTATCGCGGCGGCCTTTTTCGTGAAGCCGAGATGCGAATTCTGCTTCACGAAAATGGCCGCCGCGATAGCCATCTGCGCACGCGCGGATGCCCGCGGCCATTTTCCTGAAGCCGCGGCCAGCAGAGCGCCGATTCTGCGGCCAAAGCAAGATGGCCGCGCCCACCGACCACCAATGGAATAACGGACATCGCTGTTGTTTTCACACCCCTGGCAGAGGATTCGGGACCTTGGGCATGCGCACACCACTACGCCACCAACGGAACACTACGCAAGATCTGGGGGAGGACACCACACCCTTTTGACCTGACCAGCCTGATTGACAGGCGAAAACGACTACTTCGGTAACGTATTTCGGCAGCATAGGTGGGGAATCGGGGTCCACAAAATACACTATTGTAATGCACAGCTCAGGCCCTATTTAACGGTATTTTTATCTCATACCGAAAAAATGGGGTGACAGGTTCCCTTTAAGGAAAGGGTGAATCAAACACCCGAAAACCCCGCCCATATGACCCAAAACTGGTCCCGCCAAATTCAGGTGACATTTTCCCTTTAAGCGCAGTCAAATCTAAAGGTAGACACCACCTCCAATAGTATCCTATTAAAAACTGACCAGCACCACTAAACAGGATAATGTAAGTGTGAACAGGTGCAAGCTGCTATGACTGCATAGCATAGAAGCAAAAGAATACAGCAGCACTCTGTAAGTGTTAGAATATATGCAAATATTGAATATATTAAGTTTCAACTGCATTACTGATATAGAGAATATTCCTTAAGCATGTCTCTCCCATGCTAAGAGCCTATGACTTTGAAGGGCATGTAGAATCCAGAGATAGATAGATGGATGGATGGATGGATGGATGTATAGATAGATAGATAGATATGAGATAGATAGATAGATAGATAGATAGATAGAATGAATATGTTATTGTGTCGTCCACACCTAAACATTATTGCCAGTAATTTTCATTTGTCACGCAATGGAAGGGTTTCCTAGAATATAGCCTTGTATCTATTACCAATGTGATTCATGAGATCACAGGAAGTACACCTGTGCACACCTCCCAGAACATGTGACTGCTTTTATATCAAAGGGTAGATGACAAGAGACAGAATCTTATTATTGCTACACACATTACTCTTCCTATCCCCATTAGATCCTTTCGCAAACAATCCTTTAAAGGGTGCTTTTAAGTGGTTTTTATCTTATTCTTCAGCCATCTGCAAGCTGAGTACACAAATTGTGTCAAATTAATGAAGTCTTCTGTAGAACACCGCTTCATTTATCACACTCATTATGAGTATTTTAGGCATTCATGTGCATAGTCTTACGGTATTTGCCTTGTGATGAATAGAAAGACAATTTCTCCAAGCCACAATATCAACTGCACAGTAGAGAACTCAAAACAGTAATGTCCTCAAAATCCTTCAGTGATGGATATCAATGGAAGCCTATATCAACATAGAGGTGGCTAATGTTACTGCCATTCATGAGAACTGCAGTAGCTTTAACACTGAAGAATGGGCTGCCCCTGGCGCACACAGGTGCAACTTGAGACTGCTGAGCCCAATGCAAAGAGGAGAGAGCTTATTTGTGCACTGCAACCTGTCATTTTTACTGCAACCATTTTAGGGTGAATACAATGTTTTGATCACTTTTTATTATATTATTGGAGATAGGATTCTGGTCATATAGATAGGAGTCTTCTCCGGTCTCTCTCTCTTCCTGGGGTTTTTCTTGACAGACCTCCAAACAGTTCTAGGATGTATTAAGAGAAGCAGAGTCTAGATCACAATCAAGAAATCATCCCCCTCTTTCTGCCTTACTGTTCATAGGGAGATCATAGAATCATATAATGTTGGAGTTGGAAGTGACCTCAACGACCATGGTGTCCAGCTTCATGCTCAATGCAGGATTCACTAAATTGTCTCAGACATATGTCTGTCCAGCCTCTGTTTGAAGACTTCCATTAAAGGAGAACTCACCACCTCTCGTGGCAACCTCTTCCACTAAATGATCACCCTCACTGTCAAAAAGTGTTTTCTAATATCTAATCTGTATCTTCTCAGTTTCATTCCATTGCTTCTTTTGTTTCCAATTGCAAATGAAAATAAGGATTTTCCCTCTATGTTGTGACACTCCTTCAGATATTTGTAGACAGCTATTAAGTCTCCTATTATTCTTCTTTTTTGCAAGGTAAACATTCCAACATCATTTAACCATTCGTCGTAGGACATACTTTGCAGTCCGCTCACCATCCTGGTAGCTTTTCTCTGAACCTTCTCCAGTTTTTCAATGTCTTTTTTAAAATGTAGCACCCAGAACCGAACACAGCATTCCAAATGAGGTCTAACCAAGGAGGAGCATTGGAGGGTGATGCCCAGCGGGAATGTCTTTACATTAAAAGAAAATATAACAAATCTTTCTATACATAAACTGCATATCTGCATTTCATGATGTTCCTGGCTAACAGCTACTTACCTTTTCTCTAAAAAAAGGTTACACTCTCTTGCAGTACGCCTGGTCTTTATGCATGTGGCTGTCAAATGATTTCTGAAGGCAATAACTGGGGTAGAAAAACAAACTGAGTTGTGTAGCTTTTTTCTTTTACAATTTTGGCTGCCATTTTTGAAAAACAATATTGGCTGCCATTTTTGAAAAAAAAGTGAAGTTGGATAATCTCTTTCAGCCGTATTTCAGGGGCCATATAGGCATGTAACCTCGTAGAAACATATGAAGCTGTAAGTTTGGGTCGGGAAACCTGCGGTCAGTCCGAGTATTGTGGTCCATATATAGACCAAGAAATATGCTGTTTTGAACCCTGAATTAAGCATACATGCATGTATCTAAAATGTAGCTTCTAAAGTTTCACCAAATTTTTCCCAAAAAATTAGATTCACCATGAATTGAAAGTATAGCTTAGCCTACAATTTCCTTTAAAAGTCGTAAAACTCTGACATCTACTTGGGCTGTATTCAACCTCTTTTAAGCTCTTTAAAGAAAATCTGTCATTCAATTCATACTGCTCAAACTACGGTTGCAGTCACAATAGCGGCCAGGCATATTTTACTTTAAAATGCTGGAACATTCAACAAAGTTTGTAGAGCGAGGGACCATAGGCAGCGGCAAGACTGGCCCAGCATGGCCCCCAGCTGGCTTTTCCAAGTCCTGCTCCAGGTGATTCACAAATCTCTTGCTAAGTACACACATGGAAGACACCTATCAATCAACTAATGCAGCAAAGGGAGAAACCAGCCAAACCCTAACTGCATTGATCTTCTGAAGCTGGGTGTATGCGTCCTGGCTTCAGACAGGCGTACTGCGCAGAATACTTCACATCACGCGCAGTTTGCCTCTCTGAACCTGGAACGTGTACACCCAGCTTCAGAAGATCAATGCAGGGAGGGAGAGAAGCCGAGCGCATGCGCAAGGTATGTATGGCGTTGGCGATGACGTCAACTCTTGAAAGTCATGCTAAGTGGGCCAACTAGCCTGGGGACACTAAACCCCATTGACTAGTCAAAGGCCTTCTTTTTATATCTTAAATGGAGTTTAGAAAAACTTTTTTCTAAAGATTGTTAGTGTGTGTAATGTACTAAAGGGACTGTTAGGCAGGATATTTAGCTATGCAGACACAACTGCTGGTGGTTCTGGGGGGCACAGGGGACCTGACAAGTTCCCATTAAGGTACCCAGCTAGATACTCATCTACATCTAGCTGATTGCAGACAGGCTCTTATTTATGGCACCATTGTTTTGGGTAGCATAAATCATCCGATAGATTCCTTTCACCAAAAACATTGACCTTAGCAATGTCAAAGGAACTTCAACATATCAATGGCCTGTTTATAAAATTAAAACCGTTCCAAAATTTTATTTTTTTGGAAGCTGATACATGCAATTCCATAGTTTATATATATATGCAGTGCACACAGAGGAAGACATAGATTTTTGACAAGCAATAGATAAAAATGTATTCCTATTTGAGGAGCAGCATAATGTTTGGTTTATATAAGCTTAATAAGCTATGGCTTTGCTACTTTTAACACCATATTGCAAAATTATGCGCCTGTAGATCAGCAGTGGGGTCAAAGTCTGAAGGGGGACCAGAAGTTTATCTCCTTCCACACTATGAAGATGATGGCTCTATTACATAACCAGCATCTGACTATAACATTATTGGCCTGGAGAAATAAAAACAAGTGGATCTTCCTGTGTAACACTGTGGGAAACAGGTGAAGGTGAGTTGGAGGGTTGGCCGCGCATCTGCTCAGGTTGTGCTTGGCACAACTACCGTAAGTAAAGAGTAACATATAATACAATCATGGCTGCTGCTCTGGTCGCTGTACTCATACCAAAAGAAGAGAGGACATAATAAGTAAAGAAGTTCGGTGGATTCCAGGTGCTGCCGCTGAAAAAGATTAATCCAGGTGTAAGTAAAAAAAAACTTCCAATTTATTGCAATGCGTTTCGGAGCAGAACCTACTCCTTCCTCAGGAGTATCCTTATTGGCTTTCTCTCTATATGTATATGTGAGCTGTGACATCCTATCACTATCCAAATTTACCACAAAATGGCTCCTGCATTTCCTGCTTCTGCTTTTGTGCAGTATGATGTGATATCTGCCATGCTTTATATGGGTGCCACCCGAGATCATGTGATCCTTGTTTGGCTGAAACTTCTGCAATGTGTTAAATGGTGGCATCAAATGGATTTGCTTATCACTATTAACTCTAAAGGAGCTCTAATGTGATATTACTATGTTACTTAAATAATAGAAATAAAATGGAATAATTTATGACAAAGTATTACCCAGGTGGTATGACAGTATACAAGAAGAAGACATCATTATAATATATTAGTCTTCTACAGGAATTTAAAGAGCTACATGTTGCAATTTAGTTCTCTCTCAGGTATTACTAACTACAGAATGGATAGTCACATATTATCGGCAATAAAGGCAAAATTCTTCTCTCCCAACATAAAAAGTGTTACATGAAAGGGCAATCAAAGCCCCCGCTTTCTTTTGTGTAACAGCGCAGATTCGTGTTTAAAGACGTTCCAGTCTACTAAGTTTACAGCACCTACGGAGCACTGATGCACACAGAACATATGCACATGTGTGGCGATGCTTCCACTTGCGGAAAAAGCACAAAGGAAACACTTGTACACATGGGATTAAGCCGTAAGCCATCAAAGTGCTTCTTATTTGAACTCTGAAACCACCAAAGCTGTTGTGTGTATAGTGCAATGCTAGGTGTGGTGAGCAATGAGAGATGGGTTTGAAGTCACATACAGTATGTGGTTATGAATGGCTGCTTTACTTTAATCATCTTTATGCTTCTGACATTACTGTAACTAAAGGTGTAAGACCTCTATATAATATTACAACCATTAAGTGCATCACAGCATTAGCGCACATACATCACATCTTCTTTGTATGTGTATTATTTTTAGATTGTAAAATGTCACTAAACCTACAGTATAGATTACTGTTACTTTACCCATGAAGACATTTCACTTCCTTGGAAAAACTTGCAATGGTTTCTAATTCTTAAACTATAATTTCAGATTAAGCCAATGCAGAGGACAGCAAGAAAATTTGCCATCTAAAATATTTATGGCATCAAAGGTACACAGTATAAATGTTTGATAAGTACCTGTTCCACTTCTAGGATTTCCAACTATGAAAGTCTCCTATTCTCATGTTTGCACACCAGTAGGGAAGAGACCATGTATGGTTCCTCCTCATTGTAATTAACGGAAGTTGCTGACATGGCCAAAAGTTTCATTATTCCAACAAACTACATTTTTTTTTACAGATACACAAGTGTATAGTCTCCTCTTCACCTCCTTTACTCCATCCTGGAGGGCCACACAAGGGTCAAGAACAAAAGACCATTATTCTGACAATTTAAGGATCTAGACAATGTAGCATTAGTACTTACCCATCCCTGCTCCTGTGCTATGGGCCACTCTTTAAAAGTGAGCAGCAACCAGACATAGACATGCAAGATGGTGATCCAATGGCACGGGCAACATATGGCCCTATCTGCAGGTTGTGCACCCCTTATGTGGAGTATCTGTTTTTAAAGTGAACCTGTCACGTGATAAAATGCTGTTAATATGGCATTAATCTGCAGGCTAATTGGATTCTCAACCTGACCGGTCTCGACACTTAGACCCTGCTGCCGGAAAGGGAATGAACTTTATGCTTTCGGGTAGCATTCGGGTTTCAGTTATGGGGGTGGTGCCATGGTGGTTTCAGTCATCATTCGGAATATAGAGGTGGTGGCCACTGTCAGTCGGTGCCGGGAACGCGGTTACAGCAGTTGCTCTCTTTGCACAGAGCGATGACTGAAACGGCATCCACCCTGTGCTTGAAACCCGAATGCTACTTGAAGGAATAAATTTAATTTCCTTCTGGTGGCGGGGATCTAAGTGCCGGTACCGGACAGGTTCAGAATGCTAATAATCAGCAGATTAACCTCATAGCTGCAGGTTAATAGTGTTTTTTTAAGTGGCAAGTCCCTTATGAGTATTCCTCATGTGCCTCTTCTGTCAAAACAAAACCTTAATTGAATAACACATGATCCTCAGTTTGACCAATGTTTAAGGATATATGAAAAATGTGCAATCTGAAAGCACTTTTGAATTCAAATGCCACGATTCATAAACGTGTGTATGTTAGAAATTGGGTGCAAAACACTTTGAAACCCCTCCATATTTTGCACAATGCAATATTGTTGCTCTGTTTTGCGTTTCAGGACAGTTTTGGTCAGTTGCATCAAAATGGGGAGAACTGGGGCGGAACTAGGCGCGGCGACACACATGTGAAAAGCGCTTGTCTTGATGAATCGGGACCATCATGTATATTCTACATTTTTCCTGGATTCATTAGAAAGTTGGAAGGAGTTATGTTATGTTAATGTTTCCTATCCTTAAAAATCAAATTTTAATAGGAATGGGGCGTCCATTTTTTATTTTATTGTGATTTAAAGTTTACATTTTTTCTATAATAGTGAATAGTGATTCAAAGCTTTAATCAACTTGTGCATGAGCATAAGGAAATACTGGGTTTATGGAATTCTAAGGTTACGCTAACCAGTTCAGTAAAGTTACAGCCAGTGCAGAGCAAACTAAGCCGTGTAATAAGTGACACAACTCACATGCACCTTATTAATGCTAAAATACATGTTATTAGTAGGGGCCTTAAGTGAGGAGATCTACTACCACTGCTGCATACCTATTATCTTGTACACCTTAGCAGTCTTTGATGACATTCTATGGCTTTTTTGTCTTTTTGTGCATGGAAAAATGCGTGAAAAATCCAGTTAGTGCTAATTTTTCAAGTGTTCAAACCACCATACCCTATCCAAGGACATCAAACCTTGCTGAGCAAGCAACACTCATTCTGTTCATCCTAGTGTGATCAGCTGATGGTAACTGAAGCAGCACCTGGCACGTTAAGATTATCATCACATTGCATTTTAAAAGGATGGGGAGTCTCCAGAGAGACATCCCCTGCAAGTGATGGGAACAGAGCAATAATAATAATAATAATAACCTCTAGCTATTGGGTATTTTAAAATCATAGTGGTAGTTGGATGGCAAGACCTGTCACTAGTGATTGCCATTTAAAGAGGTTTTCCACTATGTTAACATTCATGACTTATCCTTAGGATAGGTCATCAATATCTGATTGATGGGGATGAGACACCTGGCTATCCCGCCGAACAGCTGTACTAGGTGCCTGATGGAAGTTCTCAGTTATGGACCTGCTCTGTCTGCTGACAGTGGCAGCAGCTGGATACTGTCCCTATTGATTATGTCAAAGTAGTGGACAACCTCTTTAACACATTTTTTAAAAGCTTCTATGAATGTGGATGCATATTAATAACAATAGTGACTGACAATGATATATATGCTGATTTATGAAATGTGCCAAGGTAAAGTAATTCAAAAAAGCCACTGCCTCGTATTTTCCATTCTTGTAAAATTGGCACATATTTTTATTGCGTTCACTAAATTATTATTTGATTTTACTCCTGGTGTAATATTTGGCAACTGTAAAAATCCTTGTTCTCACAAACTATGGAAACACACAAAGACTTCAGGCTTTTTTTTCCTGTCTGCTATAGCTACTTTTACAATATTTCAATATAATGTCATATCCAGTTAAAAGACAGTTAAAGGAATAAACTTAGAAAGTGAGAAATGATTAAAAAGGTTTAAAGCAGTGACAAAAAGCAATTGAGAATAGCTGCTGTGTGGATACTGACTGAAATGTAGCAATGCATTACAGACTGCTAAACACTGACTGCTTCTCGGGAATTTTTTCATTGAGTGAATAGTAAAAGGATTTTCTAGGATGAAATCGAAATTTTGCAGCCACGTTATGTGACAGCATACTGCCAAGTCATGACAGTGTGCAATGTGTACACTGTCATGATTTCCATGTATTCTCTTCCAAAGTCACGTGACTGCTTGTGTGCGCGACATGATGGTTTGTATGTGATTAACATACTTATGATTACATGCTGACTAGATTCTCTTGTGCTTCTCTCAAATAGAACTGCTTCAATAATTTTGATAAATCAGGCTTTACAAAATAAGATATCAAATACGATTTTTTTTCTTTGTATTGGGATAGGAGGTGATTCAAACTTATGTTTTTTTTTAAGATTTAGTCTAGTTTCACATTTGTGTTACAATCCGCAGCGTTTAATCTGCATCCGCAAGTGCGGGAAAAAACGCATAGAAAAGCGTGCAAACGCGGCGTTTTTTAGACCCATGTGTTCCCGCATGCGGTTAAAAAAACCCCGCAGCATTTGCATGCTTTTCTATGCGTTTTTTCCTGCGTTTGTGTTTTTGGTGCGCATGGCAAATTTTACAGGAGAAAAATCTAGATAACCAGACACCGCCAATGGGACTGCACAGGGCGTGTATTATGGAATCTCTATATATAGACCCTAGGACAGCTGAAATCTTAACAGAGTGCTACTGTATCCTGTGTCATGATGGATCTTCACATGGAGAGCTTTTATTTCAACCTGGATTTAAGCATCAAGCTGTTTCTTGCCTGTGCGTTTGCTTGGGAGCAAGACAGAAATCGCGAAAGATGGAGAAGGAGACATCGCAGGCGTTTTTGGAGACACCCCATTATTGAATTACGTAAGAGACGTGGAGCCTATCACACGCTGTATGGTGAGCTTAATGCCAACCAGGACAAATTTCCGGAATATACAAGGATGTCACAAGACTCATTCCGGGATTTGCTTGCTCGTGTCCAAGGAGCCATACGGAGACAGGACACCCAGCTCCGTAGAGCGATTCCACCAGAGGAACGTCTGCTGGTTACATTAAGGTACATAACAAATCTAAACCAATGACAGTGCTAACTTTGGGTGTTCTGACAATTTTTTTTTTATTTTCCTTTATGTCTTTAGTATAACAACACCATAAGTAGAATTGATTGTAATTTTTTTTTTCTTCCACATTTCTGGCAACCGGAGAGAGTTTATCATCCCTCCACTTCCAATACCGGCTTGGAATTTCCACCCTGTCCGGAATAGTTGCGGACACCTGCTGGACTTTGTGGAATGTACTCCGGGATGAGTTTATACCCCTACCCACCTTGGACATGTGGATTGGAATTGCGGAAAAATTCTGGAGTGTGTGTGATTTCCCCAACTGTTTGGGAGCGGTGGATGAAAAGCACATCTGCATTATCAAATCAGCCAGAACAGGATCAGAAATGATTCACAGACTTTTAAGAACTCTGATATGGGCTGCCGTGGGTATGGCAAAAATTTTAATTTTCCACGGCCACGACCTCTCAACCAACACTCAAGGTCCACCAATGCCATTTGTTATGGTTGGTGATGAGGCCTTTCAGATGTGGGAAAACCTACTGAAGCCATAATCCAGCCGGGACTTGAACCTCACTAAAAGGATTTTTAACTACAGACTGACCAGGGCCCGAAGAACAGTAGAGTGTACCTTTGGGATTCTTGTCTCAAAATGGCGCATTCTTGCATCAGCCATTAATCTAAAATTGGAGACAGTCGACGAGGTGGTCAAAGCCTGTGTGGTTCTGCACAATTACATAATGGCAAAGGAGCGGCCCAACATTGAACTGGATGAACCTGTTGGAAACCCATTGCCAGATTACCAGCATCACCCGTTGTGGTCAACAGCTGAAGTTGGCCACATGCGGGACCAATTTTCTGCCTTTTTTGATTCGGATATTGGAAGTGTGTCATGGCAGGACAATGCTGTGTAAATGTCCTCTTGGGATTTTATCTGTACCAGTTATTTTCTTAACTGTTACAAATATTTCTCCTTAATAAACTTTATTTTTTGGTGTCTTGACCGTGTCTCCTATGTCTTTCCTCTACAAACCCAGGCTGTCCTCACACTAGCAGTATTAAAACAGTATTAGGTCTGTATTTAATATGAGTATTTGTAATCCAAAACCAGGAGTGTGTGATAAAGGCTGAGGTGCTAGATATGTTAATATTATAATTTTCCTATAATTGTTCCAATCCTTGTTTTGGCTTACAAATACTGATATAAAATACTGACCACATACTGCTAGCGTGACGGCAGCCATGTTGTTAGTGGTAAGGTTGTTGACGTCATTGCTAGTGTTGAGCATTCCGATGCTGCAAGTATCGGGTATCGGCCGATACTTGCTGTATCGGAATTCCGATACCGGGATTCCGATACTCTTGTGGTATCGGGTATCGGGTATCGCAACAACATTAATGTTAAAATGTGTAAAAGAGAGAATTAAAATAAAAAATATCGCTATACTCACCTGTCCGACGCAGCCGGGACTTCAGCGAGGGAACCGGCAGCGTTGTTTGTTTAAAATTCGCGCTATTACTTGGTTACGTGAATTCCCGGCTTGTGATTGGTCAGGTCAGCCACGTTGCCGGGACGCGGACCAATCACAGCAAGCCGTGACGAAATTACGTCACGGCTTGCTGTGATTGGTCCGCGTCCCGGCAATATGGCCGCCCTGACCAATCACAAGCCGTGACGTCACGGGAGGCTGGACACGCGCCCATTTTAAAATGAGCGCGTCCAGCCTCCCGGCTTGTGATTGGTTGACCGCGGCGCAACCAATCACAAGCCGTGACGTCACGGGAGGCTGGACACGCGCCCATTTTAAAATGAGCGCGTCCAGCCTCCCGGCTTGTGATTGGTTGACCGCGGCGCAACCAATCACAAGCCGTGACGTCACGGGAGGCTGGACACGCGCCCATTTTAAAATGAGCGCGTCCAGCCTCCCGGCTTGTGATTGGTTGCGCCGCGGTCAACCAATCACAAGCCGTGACGTCACGGGAGGCTGGACACGCGCCCATTTTAAAATGAGCGCGTCCAGCCTCCCGGCTTGTGATTGGTTGACCGCGGCGCAACCAATCACAAGCCGTGACGTCACGGGAGGCTGGACACGCGCCCATTTTAAAATGAGCACGTGTCCAGCCTCCCGTGACGTCACGGCTTGTGATTGGTCAGGGCGGCCATATTGCCGGGACGCGGACCAATCACAGCAAGCCGTGACGTAATTTCGTCACGGCTTGCTGTGATTGGTCCGCGTCCCGGCAACATGGCCGACCTGACCAATCACAAGCCGGGAATTCACGTAACCAAGTAATAGCGCGAATTTTAAACAAACAACGCTGCCGGTTCCCTCGCTGAAGTCCCGGCTGCGTCGGACAGGTGAGTATAGCGATATTTTTTATTTTAATTCTTTCTTTTACACATTTATATGGTTCCCAGGGCCTGAAGGAGAGTTTCCTCTCCTTCAGACCCTGGGAACCATCAGGAATACCGTCCGATACTTGAGTCCCATTGACTTGTATTGGTATCGGGTATCGGTATCGGATTGGATCCGATATTTTGCCGGTATCGGCCGATACTTTCCGATACCGATACTTTCAAGTATCGGACGGTATCGCTCAACACTAGTCATTGCGTCTTGATTTTGTTCTGCAGTATCCATTGGACACAGACTGAAGAGACAATGGCTGTCATACAAAACAGATCTATACTCATCAAGTCAGGTGTCAGAAATAATGAATTCATGATGCACATATAACAGCCTCATGTATTCACTATTTCTGACACATGTCCAGGTGAGCATAGATATGCCTTGTATGACCTCCATCGTCCCTTCACTTTGTGTGAAATAGATTACGTACACAGAAGCGAAAATGGAGGTTATACAAGGCAGTTCTCTACTCACAAGGTCAGGTGTCCTAACTAATGAGTTTTTGGACACCTGACCTGTTGAGTATAGTTCTGCATTGTATTTCCGCCATTTTCTCTTCAGTCTGCAACACTAGTCACAGACTAAGCAGAAGGAAGAGATTATGGAGATAATACAATTATTAATTTTTTGGCCCATCTCATATCTCTGTACTAAAGACACACAAAGCTGCAGTCTTTTACTTGCTAACTACTGGAGCTATGATGTGGCCAAAAAATTAACTGTTCGGCGCACGGTGTGTGTTGACGGCAGCGATATACACAAGTAAACCACACATAATTGGGGGCAAAAAACAATATTATTTATTTTGTTATACACAAACTTTTTTATTTAACTGTGCCTGCTTGGGGTAGAGTGATGTAAACGGGGGGTGTGAAGCTGTGAGGCCTGGCTAACTGTGGACAACGCAGAGGTGGCAGGAGAAGGGGCAATGAAACTTGTGGGGTCTGGTAGTTTGGGGATAGGGCTTGACACATGAGAGGCCTGAGATGCACTGGAAGGGTGAGACAAACCTGACATTACAGACACACTGGGAGGTGAGGGGGGAGGAATACTAAGAGTCTGCTGTTTTTTTTTTCCCTTTCTGGGATTGCCGGGTTCTGGGAAGCCTCAGTGGGCTCATATGTCATGGCATGGTCGTGGTTGATGACCTGTCAGGGTCCGGCTGTACTGTGCCAGAGTCCATAGTGCTCGTAGAGCGTGCAGCCATGCCAGAGTCCATAGTGCTCATAGAGCATGCAGCCATGCCAGAGTCCATAGTGCTCGTACAGCGTGCAGCCATGCCAGAGTCCATAGTGCTCGTAGAGCGTGCAGCCATGCCAGAGTCCATAGCGCTTGTAGAGCAGAAGGCCATGCCTGGGTCCTGCTGCATCATCGTGGTGGCGATACTGAAGGCCATGCCAAGGTCCTGCTGCTGCATCATGGTGTTAGTGGAGGAGGTCCAAGCAGGAGCAGCGGTTGTCATGGTGGTGGCGGTGGGCTGTCCTACAGCACTCGGCATGGTGGTGGTGCTGTAGTGGTGTCCGGCAGTGCTAGGAATAGAGGTGGCCATGCAGTGGTATGCAGCAGAGGTTATTTGTGACAGTGAAGGCACAGGTGGATATGCCACCACAGTCTGCTGAAAATACCGACTCTGCTGCATAGCCTGCACATAAGCAGCATTGCAGGCCTGCATGACACTAAGTTGGAGATCAGGAGTAAGGTGTTCCGACATGCCCTGCTCAATTTGTTTAAAAAAATGATGTGCTGGCTTCTGAAGGTCGGCTTTTACTTGGTCAAGGCTTTTGGTGACCTCCTGGATACGTGTATTCATGTGGCTAAGGGAAAATAACCATTCGGTCACCCAAAGCCTTAAGTCCTTCGTGAAAAACCGAGCTCAAGTGCAAAAACTCAGTCATGAGAGACCTGTCCGATGCCCTCTTCCACTGCTGGGAGGAGCCCAAAAAAAAGGGGCAGAGGCAGAGGACTGGGAAAGGGGAAGACCTGATGGACCAGCTTCCTGGTCTCCAGTTTGTGTGGCAGGCCCACTTGCTGCAGCGCTGCTGGTTGGCTGGGACGGATCTGTGGCTCTCTGATGAAGGACCGCTCCAGAACCTGGGCCAACAGCGCTGCTCCATGTGCTGTGAAAAAAGGAAAAAAAAATTAATACGAAAAATTAACCAGATGCCAACTCCTGTGGAATAGAAACATACAGATTATGGCAATACAACACAACCTAATGCACGGGAGAAATACTTACGTTCTCTGGGCAAGGACCAGTCTTAAAAATGCCAGAATGCGATGGTATTTGTACTTTCAGATCCTTGCTCCAGAACCACTGGGAACACGGCTCTCTTGACGCAGGTCCTTGTTGAAGCAGTCCTTCATCGAACGCCAACGTGTTTTGACTCTGCCCACTGTTGAAAAAACAAAACATAATGGTTAGACAATGGTCTTTTGGCCATGCTCACACAACTGTGTGTGATGAGAGAAACTCTCAGGAGTTTCTCTCATCACACACAGTTGAGTGAGCACGGCCAAGGTCTCTGCTGCTTCACACTGCATTGCAATACTTACCAAATGCAGTTCGGACCCGAGTGGGGGCGTTGTCCCAGCCATCCCACATCGCTTTGGCCACCTCATTCCATAGGTGCCGGATCGTCACATTGTCCGAGTGCTGTGGAACCCGGGTGTCCCACAACGGGACTCGCTCCTGGACCAGGGAGATGAGGAGGTAATTTTCTATGAGGTCTTCATCCCGTTCTGGAACCTAAAAAATAAATGAAAACATTAATGTTGGATACATTAACATAAGGAAAAGAAAGAAACAGAGGATGAGAAATGGCATGAATAAGGAAAGTCAAGATACAAAAGGAGTCCAGAAGAAAATTGTAAAGAAAGAGTAAAGTACAGAAAGGAAGATTCAAGAATACTAAAGGGAAGATACAGTAAACAGTCAGCCTTGTATACTTACACGCTGCCGCCTTGATACTCGTCCGTGACCCCGCTGCTCCTGCCCAGTCTCTGCCGCAGTAGAAGAAGTGCTCTAAAAAAATGAAAAACAAAAATTGTCATATGTGTAGATGTGACAGTGAATACTTACCAATCTGAGGAGGTGAGTACTCACTTCACTGACATATTCTACTTCAGAAGGCCCAGGACGTTGCTCCTCATCAGAAGAAGAAGACATTCTGATGCATGCAGAAAGAAATGCAAGAAATTAAGACATGTAGAGACATAACATAGAAAATAAAGGCATTGGCTAGGATATACTCACATTGTTTAGAGTCTTGTTTCCTCCAAGCTGTTTTTGTCTGTCTCCTCTGCTTCTCTGTCTGCTGCGTAGTGACCTGCAACTGTCCACTCCCTCCCTTTATCACCTTGTATGTGGGGGGTGGCTAATCAGTGTCTAGACATGTTTTTCTCTGGTGCAACGCATGCATTCACAAATGCATGCAAACGCATGTGCTTGCGGCCGCAGGCGTTCACACAGACAGCAATGCGTTTTTTGGCGCATTTCTACCGCTAACAACCGCATATGTTTCTAGGCGGCAAATTGACGCCTCTAAAATTACTACATGTAGTATTTACCGCCAAACCGCAGACGACGAAAAGATGCATGCGTCATCAAACGAGGCAAAACGCAATCAAACACAGACACTTGCGATCCTAATGTTAAATATAGGAAAACACAACGCATGCGGATTATTGCGGAAGAAATGCTGCGGACACAACCGCAAATGTGAAACCGGCCTTAAACTACTAATTTTATTTTCTGTCCCTGGGGAATTGCAAAGTTTCAGTATGTAATGAAATCAGCAATCTACAATGAAGTCAAGCCTCAGGCTGGGCTTCACAGAAGTACAAGGATGGCACTGATGTGATCTTCAATGGACCCATGGTTGCTATGGAAATTCCCCGACACTCCACGATTGTGTTGCGCAATGGACACCAACCAGGGACAATGTCACTGTCAGAGATTGACAGCAAGATTTAATTTCTTAAATATCAGCAATAGGAGGCGCTCTGACCACTGCAGTTAGAGTGAGTTGTCGGCTTAGTTCTGGAGCTCGCTCTTTAGACGTGCACCTGACATCCATCACACGTGTAAGGTGTATGCCAGGAAAGAGATAAAAGTTAAACCTAAAGTCTATCCATATAATTTAAAGCTTAATTCTAAACCTAAATTCTATGTGATAACTATGCACATTATTCTTAAGTTGATTAAAACAGACTATTCTAATCAAATTGCTTGTCACAAGTTAGCCATGTTTAAAATTTCATCCAGTAGTTACTTGTCCATGAAGGATCTCACAATGAAAGAATGTTCCTAGCACATTCTGTAGTGCAGCAGTGTCCTCGTTGTGCACTGAGAAGGCAGTAACCTGACAACAGTTCAAAATAAAGTCTCGTTCAGGGTATGTGCACACGTTGCGGATTTTGCTGCAGATCCGCAGTGTTTCTTGTTGTGAACTATACTTTTTGGCTCCCTCTTGTGGTCACTAGTGATTTGGCACTTGGATTGTCTTTTACCAGGTTGGTGCTCACCTGCTTCGTTAGGCCTGGGGTGTTGCTATTTAAACTTAAACTTGGATTCTCAGTCCAGTGCCTGGCATCATTGTAATCAGTTCACTTCTGTTTGCTCCTGTCTTCAGGTCCTGGTTCTTTGCAAGATAAGCTAAGTCCTGCTTTCGTACTCTTGATCATTTGCATTGTTCATATTTTTTGTCCAGCTTGTACAATATGTGATTCCTGTTATTGCTGGAAGCTCTAGGGGGCTGATATTCTCCCCCCACACCGTCAGTCGGTTTGGGGGTTCTTGGATATTCAGCGTGGATATTTTGCAGGGTTTTTTGCTGACCATATAAGTCTTCTTACTATATTCTGCTATTAGTCAGTGGGCCTCTCTTTGCTAAATCTAGTTCATTCTTACATTTGTCTTTTCTTCTTACCTCACCGTTATTATTTGTTGGTGGCTTGTATTACTTTGGGGTCTTTTCTCTGGAGGCAAGAGAGGTCTTATTTTCACTGATAGGGGTAGTTAGTTCTCCGGCTGGCGCGAGACGTCTAGAACCAACGTAGGCACGTTCCCCAGCTGCTGTTAGTGTTTGCGCTAGGATCAGGTATATGGTCAGCCTAGTTACCACTTCCCTATGAGCTGGCATTTATGTTTTGCAGACTTTGCTGTAATCTTTGAGGTTCCCTGCCATTGGAACCATAACAGTATGCCAGGCCCATAAATAGTTAATGCATTGCTGAAGTGGGATTAAAAGAAAAGAAGTTCTGAGTTTTTTTTGTTTTTTTTTCTTCCTCCCCTTTATCTCTGAGTGGCTTGAAGCTTTGCTGCAGACATGAATGTTCAGACCTTGATTACTAGTGTGGATCAGCTTGCTGCACGTGTGCAGGGCATTCAGGATTTTGTTGTTAGCAGTCCTATGTCAGAGCCTAAGATACCTATTCCTGAGCTGTTCTCTGGAGATCGATTTAAATTTAGGAATTTTAGGAATAATTGTAAATTGTTTCTATCTTTGAAACCTCGTTCGTCTGGAGATTCAGCTCAGCAAGTCAAAATTATTATCTCCTTCTTGCGTGGTGACCCTCAGGATTGGGCCTTCTCGTTAGCGCCAGGAGATCCTGCATTGGCGGATGTTGATGCGTTTTTTCTGGCGCTCGGATTGCTTTATGAGGAGCCTAATCTTGAAATTCAGGCAGAAAAAGCGCTACTGGCCATCTCTCAGGGCCAGGATGAAGCTGAGGTGTACTGCCAAAAATTTCGGAAATGGTCCGTGCTTACTCGATGGAATGAATGTGCTCTGGCCGCAAATTTCAGAAATGGCCTTTCTGAAGCCATTAAGAATGTGATGGTGGGTTTTACAGTTCCTACAAGTCTGAATGATTCTATGGCGCTGGCTATTCAGATTGATCGGCGTTTGCGGGAGTGCAAATCCGCTAAACCTCTGGCGGTGTTGTCTGAACAGACACCTGTCTCAATGCAATGCGATAGAATCCTGACTAGAACCAAACGTCAAAATCATAGACGTCAGAATGGGCTGTGTTTTTACTGTGGTGATTCTACACATGTTATATCAGCATGCTCTAAACGCCTAACCAAGGTTGTCAGTCCTGTCACCATTGGTAATTTGCAGCCTAAATTTATTTTGTCTGTGACTTTAATTTGTTCATTGTCTTCCTACCCTGTTATGGCATTTGTGGATTCAGGTGCTGCCCTGAGTCTTATGGACTTGTCGTTTGCCAAGCGCTGCGGTTTTGTCCTGGAGCCTTTAAAGGTTCCGATTCCTCTCAGAGGAATTGATGCTACGCCACTGGCGGAAAATAAACCGCAGTATTGGACACAAGTGACCATGTGCATGACTCCTGAACATCGGGAGGTGATTCGTTTTCTTGTTCTGCATAAAATGAATGATTTGGTCATTTTAGGTCTGCCATGGTTACAGACCCATAATCCTGTTTTGGATTGGAAGGCTATGTCTGTCTCAAGTTGGGGTTGTCAGGGAATTCATTGCGATTCTCCGCCGGTGTCTATTGCTACTTCTATTCCTTCAGAAGTTCCTGAGTATTTGTGTGACTATCAGGATGTATTCAGTGAGTCCAGGTCCAGTGCTCTTCCTCCTCATAGGGACTGTGACTGCGCTATAGATTTGATTCCTGGCAGTAAATTTCCTAAGGGACGATTATTTAATTTGTCTGTACCCGAGCATGCCGCGATGCGTTCTTATGTCAAGGAGTCTTTGGAGAAGGGGCATATTCGTCCATCCTCTTCCCCTCTCGGTGCGGGATTCTTTTTTGTGGCCAAGAAAGACGGGTCTTTGAGACCTTGTATAGACTATCGGCTTCTGAATAAAATCACTGTTAAGTTTCAGTATCCGTTGCCGCTATTGTCAGACTTGTTTGCTCGGATTAAGGGCGCCAAGTGGTTCACCAAGATAGATCTTCGTGGTGCGTACAACCTTGTGCGCATTAGGCAGGGAGATGAATGGAAAACTGCATTCAATACGCCCGAAGGTCATTTTGAATACTTGGTGATGCCCTTTGGGCTCTCTAATGCCCCTTCAGTGTTTCAGTCCTTTATGCATGATATCTTCCGGAAGTATCTGGATAAATTTTTGATTGTGTATCTTGATGATATTCTAGTTTTCTCGGATGATTGGGATTCTCATGTAAAGCAGGTCAGGATGGGGTTTCAGGTTTTGCGTGATAACGCTTTGTTTGTGAAGGGCTCAAAGTGTCTCTTTGGAGTGCAGAAGGTTTCCTTTTTGGGTTTTATTTTCTCCCCTTCTGCCGTGGAGATGGACCCAGTCAAGGTCCGAGCTATTCATGATTGGACTCAGCCCACATCTGTTAAGAGTCTTCAGAAGTTCTTGGTGTTCGCTAATTTCTACCGTCACTTTATCGCTAATTTTTCTAGTGTTGTTAAACCTTTGACGGATATGACCAAGAAAGGTTCTGATGTGGCTAATTGGGCTCCTGCAGCCGTGGAGGCCTTCCAGGAGCTGAAGCGCCGGTTTACTTCGGCGCCTGTTTTGTGCCAGCCTGATGTCTCACTTCCCTTTCAGGTTGAAGTGGATGCTTCTGAGATCGGTGCTGGGGCTGTTTTGTCGCAGAGAGGCTCTGGTTGTTCTGTGATGAGACTATGTGCCTTTTTCTCTAGGAAGTTTTCGCCTGCTGAGCGGAACTATGATGTTGGTAATCGGGAGTTGTTGGCCATGAAGTGGGCATTTGAGGAGTGGCGTCATTGGCTCGAGGGTGCTAAGCATCGTGTGGTGGTCTTGACTGATCACAAAAATCTGATGTATCTCGAGTCTGCTAAACGCCTGAATCCTAGACAGGCTCGTTGGTCATTGTTTTTCTCTCGTTTTGACTTTGTGGTCTCATACCTGCCTGGTTCGAAGAATGTTAAGGCTGATGCTCTCTCTAGGAGCTTTGTGCCTGACTCTTCTGGAGTCTCGGAGCCAGCTGGTATTCTCACAGAGGGAGTGATCGTGTCGGCCATATCTCCGGATTTGCGACGTGTGTTGCAGAGATTTCAGGCTGGTAGACCTTACTCGTGTCCACCCGACAGACTGTTTGTTCCTGATAAATGGACCAGCAGAGTCATTTCCGAGGTTCATTCCTCGGTGTTGGCAGGGCATCCGGGAATTTTTGGTACCCGAGATTTGGTGGCTAGGTCCTTTTGGTGGCCTTCCTTGTCACGGGATGGCGATCTTTTTGTGCTAAGATGGGCATTGATTTGTCATTTTCATCTGCCTTCCATCCTCAGACTAATGGTCAAACGGAGCGAACTAATCAGACACTGGAGGCTTATTTGAGATGTTTTGTTTCTGCGGACCAGGATGATTGGGTGACCTTCTTGCCATTGGCGGAGTTTGCCCTTAATAATCGGGCTAGTTCCGCTACTTTGGTTTCGCCATTCTTCTGCAACTCTGGTTTTCATCCTCGTTTCTCCTCGGGTCATGTTGAGTCTTCTGACTGTCCTGGGGTGGATTCCGTGGTGGATAGGTTGCAGCGGATTTGGAATCATGTGGTGGACAACTTGAAGTTGTCACAGGAGAAGGCTCAGCGTTTTGCCAACCGCCGCCGCGGTGTGGGCCCCCGACTTCGTGTTGGGGATTTGGTTTGGTTGTCTTCTCGGTATGTCCCTCTGAAGGTTTCCTCTCCTAAGTTTAAGCCTCGCTTTATTGGTCCTTATAAAATTTTGGAAGTTCTTAACCCGGCTTCTTTTCGTTTGGATCTTCCGGTGTCGTTTGCCATTCACAACGTGTTCCATAGGTCTTTGTTACGGCGGTACGTTGTGCCTGTGGTTCCTGCTGTTGAGCCTCCTGCTCCGGTGTTGGTTGAGGGCGAGTTGGAGTACGTGGTGGAGAAGATCTTGGATTCTCGTCTCTCTAGACGGAGGCTCCAGTATTTGATCAAATGGAAGGGCTATGGTCAGGAGGATAATTCCTGGGTGGCCGCCTCTGATGTTCATGTGGCCGATTTGGTTCGTGCCTTCCACGCTGCTCATCCTGGTCGCCCTGGTGGTCTTGGTGAGGGTTCAGTGACCCCTCCTTAAAGGGGGGGTACTGTTGTGAACTATACTTTTTGGCTCCCTCTTGTGGTCACTAGTGATTTGGCACTTGGATTGTCTTTTACCAGGTTGGTGCTCACCTGCTTCGTTAGGCCTGGGGTGTTGCTATTTAAACTTAAACTTGGATTCTCAGTCCAGTGCCTGGCATCGTTGTAATCAGTTCACTTCTGTTTGCTCCTGTCTTCAGGTCCTGGTTCTTTGCAAGATAAGCTAAGTCCTGCTTTCGTACTCTTGATCATTTGCATTGTTCATATTTTTTGTCCAGCTTGTACAATATGTGATTCCTGTTATTGCTGGAAGCTCTAGGGGGCTGCTATTCTCCCCCCACACCGTCAGTCAGTTTGGGGGTTCTTGGATATTCAGCGTGGATATTTTGCAGGGTTTTTTGCTGACCATATAAGTCTTCTTACTATATTCTGCTATTAGTCAGTGGGCCTCTCTTTGCTAAATCTAGTTCATTCTTACATTTGTCTTTTCTTCTTACCTCACCGTTATTATTTGTTGGTGGCTTGTATTACTTTGGGGTCTTTTCTCTGGAGGCAAGAGAGGTCTTATTTTCACTGATAGGGGTAGTTAGTTCTCCGGCTGGCGCGAGACATCTAGAACCAACGTAGGCACGTTCCCCGGCTGCTGTTAGTGTTTGCACTAGGATCAGGTATATGGTCAGCCTAGTTACCACTTCCCTATGAGCTGGTATTTATGTTTTGCAGACTTTGCTGTAATCTTTGAGGTTCCCTGCCATTGGAACAGTTTCTGCAGCTCCGGGTCCGCAGCAGTTTCCTGTTGTGAATTTGGATTCTGGGCTCCCCCGGTGGCCGCTTGTGGAATTGGACTTGTCATCCTCTTTCCTGTTTCACCTGATTCCATCAGTAGTGGGTGTCGCTATTTAAGCTCATTTCTCTGGTGGTTTCTTGCCGGTCAACAATGTTATCTGATGCCTCTCAGTGCTTGTTCCTGCTTCTAGACTACTACTAGATAAGTTGGACTTTTGTCCATGTTTTGTTTTGCCTATTTGTTCCAGTTCACAGCTGAAGTTTTGTTACTGTGTCTGGAAAGCTCTCGTTGATCAGGGATTGCTACTCTGGCGTTATGAGTTAATGCCAGAGTTTAAGGTAATCTCTGGATGGTGTTTTGTTAGTGTTTTTCTGCTGACCATGAAAGTATACTATCTGTCTTCTGCTATCTAGTAAGCGGACCTCAAATTTGCTAAGACTATTTTCCTGCTGCGTTTGTTGTTTCATCTGAACTCACCGTCATTATATGTGGGGGGCTACTGTCTTCTTTGGAATATTTCTCTAGAGGTGAGCCAGGTCTTATATTTCCCTCTGCTAGCTATTTAGGTCTTAGGCCAGAGCTGGGCATCTAGCGATAAATAGGAAATGCTACCTGGCTATTTCTAGTTGCGCGGCAGGCTTAGTTCATGGTCAGTATAGTTCCATCTTCCGAGAGCTTGTCCCTCTATAGGCTTGCTATGATCTCTGCCTGCAGAGATCATGACAGTTTGACCGGCCAGTAAAGTGTTAAAGACCCAGGTTGAGAAAGGAGAGTTATAAGAAGTCTGCTGAAATTTTTTTTTTTTTTTCCTCCAGTCTGCCTTGCTGCAGTCTTTTCTCTCTCTCTCCTCCTAATCTCTGTATGCTCTGTGTGCACCTGACAATAATGGATCTCCAGAGTGTAACTGCGGGTTTGAATAATCTCATCACGAAAGTACAAAATTTACAAGATTTTGTGGTACATGCTCCGGTATCTGAGCCGAGAATTCCTTTGCCGGAGTTCTTCACAGGGAATAGAGCTAGCTTCCAGAATTTCCGAAATAATTGTAAGCTTTATTTGTCCCTGAAGTCTCGTTCAGCTGGAGACCCTGCTCAGCAGGTTAGGATTGTGATTTCCTTGCTCAGGGGTGACCCTCAAGATTGGGCCTTCTCATTGCCAGCAGGGGATCCTGCGTTACGCGATGTGGATGCGTTTTTTCTGGCCTTGGGCTTGCTTTATGAGGAACCTCATTTGGAACTTCAGGCAGAAAAAACTTTGATGGCACTATCTCAGGGGCAAGACGAAGCTGAAGTTTTCTGCCAAAAATTCCGTAAATGGTCTGTGCTTACTCAGTGGAATGAGTGCGCCTTGGCGGCAACTTTCAGAGAAGGTCTCTCTGATGCCGTTAAGGATGTTATGGTGGGGTTCCCTTTGCCTGCAGGTCTGAATGAGTCCATGACAATGGCTATTCAGATTGATAGGCGTCTGCGGGAGCGCAAACCGGTGCACCATCTGGCGGTGTCTATGGAAAAGACGCCAGAAAGTATGCAGTGTGATAGAATTCTGTCCAGGAGCGAGCGACAGAATTTTAGACGGAAGAATGGATTGTGTTTCTATTGTGGGGATTCTACTCATGTTATATCAGCATGCTCTAGGCGTACAAAGAAGCTTGATAAGTCTGTTTCCATTAGCACCATTCAGTCTAAGTTTATTTTGTCTGTAACCCTGATTTGCTCTTTGTCATCCATTGCCACGGACGCCTATGTTGACTCTGGCGCCGCTCTGAGTCTTATGGATTGGTCCTTTGCCAATCGTTGTGGTTTTGATTTAGAGCCTTTGGAGACTCTTATTCCTCTGAAGGGGATTGACTCCACCCCATTGGCTAATAATAAACCACAATACTGGACACAAGTAACCATGCGTATCAATCCGGATCACCAGGAGATTATTCGTTTCCTGGTGCTGTATAATTTACATGACGATTTGGTACTGGGATTGCCATGGTTGCAGTCTCACAACCCAGTCTTGGACTGGAGAGCAATGTCTGTGTTGAGCTGGGGATGTAAGGGTATTCATGGGGACGTACCTTTGGTTTCTATTTCGTCGTCCATTCCCTCTGAAGTCCCTGAGTTCCTCTCTGATTATCAAGACGTCTTTGACGAACCCAAGCTTGGGTCGTTACCTCCGCACCGTGAGTGCGATTGTGCCATAGATTTGATACCGGGTTGTAAATATCCAAAGGGTCGTTTGTTTAATTTGTCTGTGCCGGAACATGCTGCTATGCGGGAATATATAAAGGAGTCTTTGGAAAAGGGACATATTCGTCCATCCTCTTCTCCCTTGGGAGCTGGGTTTTTCTTTGTCTCAAAAAAAAGACGGCTCTTTGAGACCATGTATTGATTATCGGCTTCTGAATAAGATCACTGTTAAGTATCAATACCCATTGCCATTGCTTACTGATTTGTTTGCTCGTATAGAGGGTGCTAAGTGGTTCTCTAAAATTGATCTTCGTGGGGCGTATAATTTGGTGCGGATCAGGCAGGGGGATGAGTGGAAGACCGCATTTAATACGCCCGAGGGCCACTTTGAGTATTTGGTCATGCCTTTTGGTCTTTCTAATGCCCCTTCAGTTTTCCAGTCTTTTATGCATGATATTTTCCGCGATTTTCTGGATAAATTTATGATAATATATCTGGATGATATTCTGATTTTTTCTGATGACTGGGACTCTCATGTCCAGCAGGTCAGGAGAGTTTTTCAGGTTCTGCGGTCTAATTCTTTATGTGTGAAGGGGTCTAAGTGCGTTTTTGGGGTCCAGAAAATTTCCTTTTTGGGGTATATTTTTTCTCCCTCTTCCATTGAGATGGATCCCGTCAAGGTGCAAGCTATTTGTGACTGGACTCAGCCCTCCTCTCTTAAGGGTCTTCAGAGATTTTTGGGCTTTGCCAACTTTTACCGCCGATTTATTGCTGGTTTTTCGGATGTCGTTAAACCACTGACTGATTTGACCAGACAAGGCGCTGATGTTGCTAATTGGTCCCCTCATGCTGTAGAGGCCTTTCAGGAGCTTAAGCGCCGTTTTGCCTCTGCCCCTGTGTTGCGTCAGCCTGATGTGAATCTGCCTTTTCAGGTTGAGGTTGACGCTTCGGAGATCGGAGCTGGGGCAGTGTTGTCGCAGAAAGGTTCCGACTGCTCCGTCATTAGGCCTTGTGCCTTCTTTTCTCGCAAATTTTCGCCCGCAGAGCGGAATTATGATGTTGGGAATCGGGAGCTTTTGGCCATGAAGTGGGCGTTTGAGGAGTGGCGCCATTGGCTCGAGGGGGCTAGACATCAGGTGGTGGTATTGACTGACCACAAAAATTTGATTTATCTTGAGACTGCCAGACGCCTGAATCCTAGACAGGCGCGCTGGTCTTTATTTTTTTCTCGCTTTAATTTTGTGGTGTCATACCTACCGGGTTCTAAGAATGTTAAGGCAGATGCCCTTTCTAGGAGTTTTGACCCGGACTCTCCTGGTAATTCTGAACCCACAGGTATCCTTAGGGAGGGAGTAATTTTGTCGGCCGTTTCTCCTGATCTGCGGCGGTCCTTGCAAGAGTTTCAGGCGGATAGACCGGATCGTTGTCCGCCTGATAGACTGTTTGTTCCGGATGATTGGACCAGCAGAGTCATCTCTGAGGTACATTCTTCTGCATTGGCAGGTCATCCCGGAATTTTTGGTACCAGGGATTTGGTGGCAAGATCCTTCTGGTGGCCTTCTCTGTCACGAGATGTGCGAGTCTTTGTGCAGTCATGTGACGTTTGTGCTCGGGCCAAGTCTTGTAGTTCTCGGGCTAGCGGACTGCTGTTGCCCTTGCCTATTCCTAAGAGGCCTTGGACACACATCTCGATGGATTTTATTTCAGATCTGCCTGTTTCCCAGAAGATGTCTGTCATCTGGGTGGTCTGTGACCGTTTCTCTAAAATGGTCCATTTGGTTCCTCTGCCCAAGTTGCCTTCTTCTTCTGAGTTGGTTCCTCTGTTTTTTCAGAATGTTGTCCGATTGCACGGTATTCCTGAGAATATTGTTTCTGACAGAGGTACCCAATTTGTGTCTAGATTTTGGCGGGCATTCTGTGCTAGGATGGGCATAGATTTGTCTTTTTCGTCTGCTTTTCACCCTCAGACTAATGGCCAGACCGAGCGGACTAATCAGACCCTTGAGACATATCTGAGGTGTTTTGTCTCTGCTGACCAGGATGATTGGGTTGCTTTTTTGCCATTGGCAGAGTTCGCCCTCAATAATCGGGCCAGTTCTTCCACCTTGGTGTCCCCGTTTTTCTGTAATTCGGGGTTTCACCCTCGATTTTCCTCCGGTCAGGTGGAATCCTCGGATTGTCCTGGAGTGGATGCGGTGGTAGAGAGATTGCATCACATTTGGGGGCAGGTTATGGACAATTTGAAGTTGTCCCAGGAGAAGACTCAGCGTTTTGCCAACCGTCATCGTCGTGTTGGTTCTCGGCTTTGTGTTGGAGATTTAGTGTGGTTGTCTTCTCGTTTTGTCCCTATGAGGGTCTCTTCTCCTAAGTTTAAACCTCGGTTCATCGGCCCTTATAGAATATTGGAGATTCTTAATCCTGTTTCTTTCCGTTTGGACCTCCCTGCGTCCTTTTCCATTCATAACGTTTTTCATCGGTCGTTATTGCGCAGGTATGAGGTACCTGTTGTACCTTCAGTTGAGCCTCCTGCTCCGGTGTTGGTTGAGGGTGAGTTGGAGTACGTTGTGGAGAAAATTTTGGACTCTCGTGTTTCCAGACGGAAACTCCAGTATCTGGTCAACTGGAAGGGTTACGGCCAGGAGGATAATTCTTGGGTCAATGCATCTGATGTTCATGCTTCTGATCTTGTTCGTGCCTTCCATAGGGCTCATCCTGGTCGCCCTGGTGGATCTGGTGAGGGTTCGGTGCCCCCTCCTTGAGGGGGGGGTACTGTTGTGAATTTGGATTCTGGGCTCCCCCGGTGGCCGCTTGTGGAATTGGACTTGTCATCCTCTTTCCTGTTTCACCTGATTCCATCAGTAGTGGGTGTCGCTATTTAAGCTCATTTCTCTGGTGGTTTCTTGCCGGTCAACAATGTTATCTGATGCCTCTCAGTGCTTGTTCCTGCTTCTAGACTACTACTAGATAAGTTGGACTTTTGTCCATGTTTTGTTTTGCCTATTTGTTCCAGTTCACAGCTGAAGTTTTGTTACTGTGTCTGGAAAGCTCTCGTTGATCAGGGATTGCTACTCTGGCGTTATGAGTTAATGCCAGAGTTTAAGGTAATCTCTGGATGGTGTTTTGTTAGTGTTTTTCTGCTGACCATGAAAGTATACTATCTGTCTTCTGCTATCTAGTAAGCGGACCTCAAATTTGCTAAGACTATTTTCCTGCTGCGTTTGTTGTTTCATCTGAACTCACCGTCATTATATGTGGGGGGCTACTGTCTTCTTTGGAATATTTCTCTAGAGGTGAGCCAGGTCTTATATTTCCCTCTGCTAGCTATTTAGGTCTTAGGCCAGAGCTGGGCATCTAGCGATAAATAGGAAATGCTACCTGGCTATTTCTAGTTGCGCGGCAGGCTTAGTTCATGGTCAGTATAGTTCCATCTTCCGAGAGCTTGTCCCTCTATAGGCTTGCTATGATCTCTGCCTGCAGAGATCATGACAGTTTCCCATGAGTTTACAGTTCAATGTAAACCTATGAGAAATGGAAAACGCTGTGCACATGCTGTGGAAAAAAACGTGCAGGAACGCAGCGGTTTACAATCTGCAGCATGTCACTTTTTGCATTGGAATGCATTGATCCGCTTACTTCCCGCATGGGGCTATGCCCACCATGCGGGAAGTAAGCAGATCATGTGCGAATGGTACCCGGGGTGTAGGAGAGGAGACTCTCCTCCAGGCCCTGGGAACCATATTTGTGTAAAAAAAAGAATTAAAATAAAAAATAATGATATACTCACCTTCTGATGGCCCCTGAAGTCCTCCCGCCTCTCAGCGCTGCACGCGGCCGTCCGGTTGCAGGGTTGCTATGCGAGCAGGACCTGCGATGACGTCGCGGTCACATGACCGTGATATCACGAAGTTCCTTCTCGCATAGCATCTTTGGAACCGGACCGCAGCATGCAGCGCCGAGGAGATCGGGACGTCGGAGGGTGAGTATAACCATATTTTGTATTATTTTTAACATTAGATCTTTGCAGCATCAATAGTAAAACAAGTGCAGGAGTAAACCCGCAGTGGAAACCACAAGACAAACCGCGATAAATCTGCAGGGATAACCGCAGCAGTTTTGCCCTGCAGATTTATCAAATCCGCTGTGGGAGAACCCGTAGAGGACCCTTCCTACATGTGCACATAGCCTTAATGTACAGCATACTCACAAAGCAGAAAATAAAACAGATCCTCCCGATCGCAGCCGGGAAAAAACAAAAACAGTCCGTGACCGGTTGCCGAGAGCTACGGCACCGTCATCTACTCTGAGGGTGCCAGGCTTCTTGGCTCCACTTGGCCCTGTGTTGCCTCACACAGGAAATACTTTGCAGAGCTGTCTGCTCTGCCTGCTTACAAAACAAAACTGACACACCCAAAACCCTTCCTGCAGGGTTTTTCTCTCAAACTGGAATCTGTGGCCATAGGCCACTTGCAAGACCCGGCCTAGAGGAAATGGACCGGCCCCACTTCCTTCCTGCAGTACTTTTCAAAAATAAAAACCCTTACCGGCTTTTCCTGAACAATGCCCAAGCCAACTAGCTTGACCAAGTCCACGCTTACTTTTATATTGCCCTGTGACTCACAGGCATCCTGCTGTGACCACAATGCACTCCATCGGGTCTAATAGGACTCCATCCGCATCCTGGGGGGTACATATCGACCCTCACATATGATCCCCCTCTCTGTCTCACAATTCCCAGAAAGATTGTTCATCCTTCATAGATTGTCGTTAAACATAAATGACCACTGTGAGGCACTGTGCAAGCCGATATGGAATAGAACGTGTATCTGCTGCATGTTAGCATAAGTAGCATAACTGTCATTCATCAGACAATCGATCAATCAACGGTTTCCAAATCAACCTATTTCTATTTAATGTTTATGGCCACCTTTAGTCTCACAAGTTATGTACTGAATATATTGTTGACAGCAAATTAAATCAGTGAGATATTCACTATGGTGCTCTTCAAAAGGATTAGTGCCAAAAGTCAAGAGCGCCTATCTAACCCATGAAGTGCTTAATATATCAGCAGCTACGACCACATCCAGGTGCTGGTTCATGCCACAAAACTCCTAAATATAAAAGACCCATAGCATCATTTGGGCCTGCCTCTGTGGAAAGTTTACTCGATTCTTCAAAAATAATGTTTTTAATATCGAGTTGATACTTTTCTTCTATGCACTTTGTGTGTTTTTGCGATTCTGTGACAAAGACAGGCAGGTGACCAATAGTTTGTCTGCCTGTTTCAACCCCTAGTGTTTTCTGCAGACTATGTTCGATCCATAATGTTAAGTTCTTTACTGAACTCCATCTTTACATTATGTAAAAAAAAAAATATTGTACCTTTTAAGGAGTGAATGAAGCAGCAAAATATGGAGTTTGGAACTTTACTGATGAATAACATAGGTGCATGGTTGGGGAGGAAAAAACCTCTATGCAATTAGTACATGTGGAAGTGGAGAATGACTAGTGAGCCGGAAGATGACATAAGGGAATGTCCTAGCCATGAGGAGGATTGCAATATAGGTTGGCCTACCAAAGGAAACAATAATGGGGTAGCTGATAGAAATAAGGAGAACTTAAGCAGGTCTTATTTGCACTAATTATTTACTTGAGCTTGTTTTACTTGGAAAGGGAATTGTTGTGAACTCTGTTTTCAGGCTCCCTCTTGTGGTCACAGGTGGTATTGTGTGACTTTTGTTTTGGGCTCCCCCTGGTGGCTTTGTTTGTTATTCTGCGGGTCTGTGGCTGATCAGCTGCCTCGTTATTCACTTGGGAGTTTCCTATTTAGCTCTGTTTCACTTCCACTTGTTGCCGGCTGTCAATGTACTCAGTGCTATTCTGATTACTCCTGATTATCTTCGGTTTCAGTCTCTTCAGGAGAAGCTAAGTTCTGTTTAATTATTTTTTGCTCATCAGTCTGCAATATGATTTCTGTGTATGATGAGTTTAGTCCAGCTTGCTAATATGTGATTTCTTCTGCTGGTTGGCTCTGGGGTACAGAGTTGCTTCCCCCGCACCGTTAGTTGGTGCAGGGGCTCGAGCGATCTCTGCGTGGATATTTTGAATAGGGTTTTTAATTGACCGCACAGTTCCCTTTCTATTTTCTGCTTTCTAGTGTTAGTGGGCCTCATTTGCTAAATCTAATTTCATCTCTGCATTTGTGCTTTCCCCTTAACTCACCGTTAATATTTGTGGGGGGCTATTCTATATCTTTGGGGTCATTTCACAGAGGCAAATGAGGACTTTCGTTCCCTCTAGGAATAGTCAGTTTCTCAGGCCGTGAAGAGACGTCTAGGATTTTCAGGTAACGTTCCACGGCTGCCTATAGTTGTTTGCAGATAGGATCAGGTTGCGGTCAATTCAGTTACCACTTCCCCAGAGTTTGTAGTCGGTTTAGTTACTTAGCTAGTCCTACTTGCGATCCTTGCCACTAGGATCATAACAGTACAGCCGGCCAGTAAAGTGTTAATTGCATGGCAGAAGCAGGAGAAAAGAAGCCTTGAGAATTTTTTTTTTTTTTTTTTTGCCGTGTGTCTAGCTGCGGTGTGTCTAGCTTCTCTCCTCCTCTTAATCTTGGTGTGACTCTGAACTCAGCTGCTGATATGGATATTCAGAGTTTGGCCTCCAGTGTAGATCATCTTGCTGCAAGGGTACAAAGTATTCAGGATTTTGTTGTTCACAGTCCTATGTCAGAGCCTAGAATACCTATTCCGGAGTTGTTTTCTGGAGATAGATCTAGGTTCCTGAATTTTAAGAACAATTGTAAATTGTTTCTTTCTTTGAAACCTCGTTCCTTTGGTGATTCCGTTCAGCAAGTTGAAATTATAATTTATTTCTTGCGTGGTGACCCTCAAGATTGGGCCTTCGCATTGGTGCCAGGGGATCCGGCATTGCTCAGTGTTGATGCATTTTTTCTGGCCCTTGGATTGCTCTATGAGGAACCTAATCTTGAGAACCAGGCTGAAAAAGCGTTGTTGGCCCTCTCTCAGGGGCAAGATGAAGCAGAGGTGTACTGCCAGAAATTTCGGAAATGGTCGGTGCTTACTCAGTGGAATGAGTGTGCCCTGGCTGCAAATTTCAGAAAAGGTCTTTCTGAGGCCATTAAGAATGTCATGGTGGGGTTCCCTACGCCTGCAGGTCTGAATGAGTCAATGACTCTGGCCATTCAGATTGATCGGCGTTTGCGGGAGCGCAAACCTGCGCACTATTTGGCGGTGTCTTCTGAACAGACACCTGAGTCTATGCAATGTGATAGAATTCTGACCAGAAGTGAATGGCAAAATTATAGACGGCAAAATGGGTTGTGCTTTTACTGTGGTGACTCAGCTCATGTTATCTCAGCATGCTCTAAGCGCAAAAAAAAGGTTGATAAATCTGTCACCATTGGCACTTTACAGCCTAAGTTCATTTTGTCTGTTACCTTGATTTGTTCCTTGTCATCTTACTCGGTTATGGCTTTTGTAGATTCAGGTGCTGCCCTGAGTCTGATGGACTTGTCATTTGCCAGGTGCTGTGGTTTTGTTTTGGAGCCTTTAAAATTCCCTATTCCACTAAGGGGAATTGATGCTACGCCATTGGCTACGAATAAACCTCAGTACTGGACACAAGTGACCATGTGCATGACTCCTGTTCATCAGGAGGTGATTCGCTTTCTTGTGCTGCATAATTTGCATGATGTTGTCGTGTTGGGTCTGCCATGGTTGCAGACTCATAATCCAGTCCTGGATTGGAAAGCAATGTCTGTGTCAAGTTGGGGTTGTCAGGGAATTTATGGCGATGCTCCTGTGGTGTCAATTGCTTCATCCACTCCTTCTGAAGTCCCTGCGTTTTTGTCAGACTACCAGGATGTATTTGATGAGCCCTAACTCAGTTCTCTACCTCCTCATAGGGATTGTGATTGTGCTATAAATTTGATTCCTGGTAGTAAGTTTCCTAAGGGACGACTTTTCAATTTGTCAGTGCCAGAGCATGCTGCCATGCGGAGTTATATAAAGGAGTCTTTGGAGAAAGGACTTATTCGCCCCTCCTCCTCCCCTCTTGGTGCGGGGTTCTTTTTTGTGGCTAAGAAGGATGGTTCTCTGAGACCTTGTATTGATTATCGCCTTCTAAATAAAATCACGGTCAAATTTCAGTATCCTTTGCCATTGTTTTCTGATCTGTTTGCTCGCATTAAGGGGTCTAGTTGGTTCACCAAGATAGATCTTCGTGGTGCGTATAACCTTGTGCGTATTAAGCAGGGTGATGAATGGAAAACTGCATTTAATACGCCCGAAGGCCATTTTGAGTACTTGGTGATGCCTTTTGGACTTTCTAACGCTCCTTCTGTCTTTCAGTCTTTTATGCATGACATCTTCCGCGAATATCTGGATAAATTTATGATTGTGTATCTGGATGATATTCTGTTTTTTTCTGAAGATTGGGAGTCCCATGTTAAGCAGGTCAGGATGGTGTTTCAGGTCCTGCGTGCCAATGCTTTATTTGTGAAGGGCTCAAAATGTCTTTTTGGAGTCCAGAAGGTTTCTTTTTTGGGTTTCATTTTTTCTCCTTCTACTATTGAGATGGACCCAGTCAAGGTTCAGGCTATTCATGACTGGACGCAGCCTACATCTGTTAAGAGTCTTCAGAAGTTCTTGGGTTTTGCTAATTTTTACCGTCGCTTCATCGCTAATTTTTCTGGTGTTGTTAAGCCTTTGACGGATTTGACCAAGAAAGGTTCTGATGTTACTAACTGGTCTCCTGCGGCTGTGGAGGCCTTTCGGGAGCTGAAGCGCCGGTTTTCTTCGGCTCCGGTCTTATGTCAGCCAGATGTCTCTCTTCCTTTCCAAGTCGAGGTTGATGCTTCCGAGATTGGAGCGGGGGCTGTTTTGTCGCAGAGAAGCGCCGATGGCTCTGTGATGAAGCCATGTGCTTTCTTTTCAAGAAAGTTTTCGCCTGCCGAGCGGAATTATGATGTCGGTAATCGGGAGTTGTTGGCTATGAAGTGGGCATTTGAGGAGTGGCGTCATTGGCTCGAGGGAGCTAAGCATCGTGTGGTGGTCTTGACTGATCACAAGAATCTGATTTATCTCGAGTCGGCCAAGCGGCTGAATCCTAGACAGGCTCGTTGGTCGTTGTTTTTCTCTCATTTTGATTTCGTGGTCTCGTACCTGCCTGGTTCGAAGAATGTAAAGGCTGATGCTCTTTCTAGGAGTTTTGTGCCTGACTCTCCTGGAGATTCAGAGCCGGCTGGTATTCTCAGAGAAGGGGTGATTTTGTCTGCCATCTCCCCAGATTTGCGACGAGTGCTGCAGGAGTTTCAGGCGGATAGACCTGACCGTTGTCCACCGGAGAGACTGTTTGTCCCGGATAGATGGACCAGCAGAGTTATTTCCGAGGTTCATTCTTCGGTGTTGGCGGGCCATCCTGGAATATTTGGTACCAGAGATTTGGTGGCCAGGTCCTTTTGGTGGCCTTCCTTGTCGCGGGATGTGCATTCCTTTGTGCAGTCTTGTGGAATTTGTGCTCGGGCTAAGCCTTGCTGTTCTCGTGCCAGTGGTTTGCTGTTACCTTTGCCTGTCCCGAAGAGGCCTTGGACGCACATTTCCATGGATTTTATTTCAGATCTCCCTGTCTCTCAGAGAATGTCTGTCATCTGGGTGGTGTGTGATCGTTTTTCTAAGATGGTCCATTTGGTGCCCTTGCCTAAGTTGCCTTCCTCCTCCGAGTTGGTTCTGCTGTTTTTTCAAAATGTGGTTCGTTTGCATGGGATCCCTGAAAATATTGTTTCCGACAGAGGATCCCAGTTTGTGTCTACATTTTGGCGGACCTTTTGCGCTAAGATGGGCATTGATTTGTCTTTTTCGTCGGCCTTCCATCCTCAGACGAATGGCCAAACTGAACGAACTAATCAGACCTTGGAAACCTATTTGAGATGTTTTGTTTCTGCTGATCAGGATGACTGGGTGACTTTTTTGCCGTTGGCCGAGTTTGCCCTTAATAATCGGGCTAGTTCTGCTACTTTGGTTTCTCCTTTTTTTTGTAATTCGGGGTTTCATCCTCGTTTTTCCTCGGGTCAGGTGGAGCCTTCTGACTGTCCTGGAGTGGATGTTGTGGTGGATAGGTTGCATCAGATTTGGAATCATGTTGTGGACAATTTGAAGCTGTCACAAGAGAAGGCTCAGCGCTTTGCCAACCGCCGTCGCTGTGTGGGTCCCCGACTTCGCGTTGGGGACTTGGTGTGGTTGTCTTCTCGCTTTGTTCCTATGAAGGTCTCCTCTCCTAAGTTCAAGCCTCGGTTTATCGGTCCTTATAAGATTTTGGAAGTCCTTAACCCTGTGTCATTTCGTTTGGACCTCCCAGCATCGTTTGCTATTCATAATGTGTTTCATCGGTCATTGTTGCGGAGGTATGTGGTGCCTGTGGGTCCTCCGGTTGAGCCTCCTGCCCCTGTGCTGGTTGAGGGAGAATTGGAATACGTGGTGGAGAAGATCTTGGATTCTCGTATTTCTAGACGGAGGCTTCAGTATTTGGTTAAATGGAAGGGCTATGGTCAGGAGGATAATTCCTGGGTTGTCGCCTCTTATGTTCATGCGGCCGATTTGGTTCGTGCCTTCCATGTGGCTCACCCTGATCGCCCTGGGGGTTTTGATGAGGGTTCGGTGACCCCTTCTCAAGGGGGGGGGTACTGTTGTGAACTCTGTTTTCAGGCTCCCTCTTGTGGTCACAGGTGGTATTGTGTGACTTTTGTTTTGGGCTCCCCCTGGTGGCTTTGTTTGTTATCCTGCGGGTCTGTGGCTGATCAGCTGCCTCGTTATTCACTTGGGAGTTTCCTATTTAGCTCTGTTTCACTTCCACTTGTTGCCGGCTGTCAATGTACTCAGTGCTATTCTGATTACTCCTGATTATCTTCAGTTTCAGTCTCTTCAGGAGAAGCTAAGTTCTGTTTAATTATTTTTTGCTCATCAGTCTGCAATATGATTTCTGTGTATGATGAGTTTAGTCCAGCTTGCTAATATGTGATTTCTTCTGCTGGTTTGCTCTGGGGTACAGAGTTGCTTCGAGCGATCTCTGCGTGGATATTTTGAATAGGGTTTTTAATTGACCGCACAGTTCCCTTTCTATTTTCTGCTTTCTAGTGTTAGCGGGCCTCATTTGCTAAATCTAATTTCATCTCTGCGTTTGTGCTTTCCCCTTAACTCACCGTTAATATTTGTGGGGGGCTATTCTATATCTTTGGGGTCATTTCACTGAGGCAAGTGAGGACTTTCGTTCCCTCTAGGAATAGTCAGTTTCTCAGGCCGTGAAGAGACGTCTAGGATTTTCAGGTAACGTTCCACGGCTGCCTATAGTTGTTTGCGGATAGGATCAGGTTGCGGTCAATTCAGTTACCACTTCCCCAGAGTTTGTAGTCGGTTTAGTTACTTAGCTAGTCCTACTTGCGATTCTTGCCACTAGGATCATAACAGGGAATATGCCTATAAAATGACATCCAACAAGATCATTTTTTCTGTGTTCCAGAGTTTATATATGAAACTGAAAAGAAATGCTGGTTATTTCCAACCAAAAGGTTAGAGAAATAGTTTTTTGATGGTGTAGATAAGATTGATTATATTTCTTTCACAAGTATTCATCAGAGATGTCGTTTGATTGATGGACATTAGGGTAATTTATGAGAGTGCTCATATAGACCAGTGTTCAGATGTAAGATAGAAATCTAAACCATGGTTGATTTTTCAGAATATGAAACACATTTACCAGACAAGATCTGTGTCAGATTAGTGAATAGCAAATATTGCTTGTGTGCTTTACAACCGCAAAACATAAAGTGCAAGGAAAAGGAAAATATACTGTTTCCCAGTAGCTATTTTCATTACATGATTATATTTCCTTACAGTATGTATTTCCTATACTGAAATATACTAGATATTTATGTACTTTATATGGCCCAACATTGTGACAGCAGAATAGAGATTAATACAAAATATACAAAGTATACAATTGGATTTTATTAAAGGGCTTTTGCCAGGAACAAAGTTGATTTTAATCAACAGACCCTTGGAATAATAATAATTTCCACAACTGGATGTGTTAAATTTAATGTTACTGTGCTGAGATAACCTTATAAATGTGCCGCTGCTGTGTACTGTGTAATGGCTGTGTCGGACCTTACAGGAACATGGTCTGATCATACCACAGCTCCTAGGAACATATTTCGCTTCTCCCCTTCCCTGTCTTTCTCTTCTTTCCTCCAAACAACCCCCCTTTCTCCTTTGACCTGACCCTTCTCTGATTTGCTCTCCTCTCTTTTCCCACTTTCCCCTTACACCTTTTCTTCCCTTTCTGTCCTTTCTTCCTCTTTTTCCTGTGTCTCGATTCATGACTTGTTTCTCGTAACTTTATTCATTGTTTCATTTGCTTTGCAGTTCACAACCCCCTCTTACCGACCACTCCGATAGCTTCACAGACTAGCACTTCAATCCACATATGTATGCTGTTGTCCTTTAATTTAATTTTAATTTTTTACTTTTCTCTGTCTTTCTTTTCTATGTTTCTTCAGATTATATAAATTACTGACCTTGTTACACAATGTCTTGTACAGTATTTATTTGATGAAGGTCCATGTGGACCGAAACGCTGTCTCTATGAGCTGTTGATTTACGGACTGATTCACTGTTAATAAATTCACCTTATTTTGCAACATATCCTCTTAAGTGCCGAGTTTTACTACTCTCGCACCAAAAGGAACCCTACTCAGGCACCTCATCCATCTACTGGAGTGCCAGTTTATGATTTTTCTACTTTGTTTCTAACAGGGACTATAAGCTATGTGCAGAGCTATTTCTTTAATTACTTTGGTGACATAACAGCTTTTTTTTCCTTGTAGCATATATTTCCAATGTAACCAAAATTCTCACGATTGCAAGTTGTATTTGCAATGAGTGTTGACATTACTATGTATAGTGCTCATGTGCTGACTAGTGTAGTATCTGGTGTTTTATGGTGGTGATCTAACAGAGTTTCTGTTGCCTGTTTGTATTTTTAACATTGGATTTGTCATTGTGATCATTCAGTATTCAACATTTGTTAAGATGAAGATATATAAGTAACACATTCCCTCTTAGCCACTGATTACTTTTCATCCTTGGCAACCCAGTAGTAATAAATGTTTTGACCCCTTCCTCTCCTTTAATATTCACAATGAGCAAAATATTAAATGATCTACCAGTTAAAGGCTAGTAGGGCTATTCATTCCCTGAACTAAAGCCTTGCCAGTATAGAGTCAAAAGTATAACATGTCAGTATAGGATAAAAAAAAATTGGTTATGGTTCAGTGTTAGATGGCACTTTAGAATCTTTGCTTTAAATGAACTCATATTCTGACTACTAGAGGTTACATTAATAAACCGTTAAGTGTGGCCATTGTTGAACTGAGGTACCTTAGGCCCTCTATGGACAAGTAATTGCATTCATGCCCAAGAAACAAATGAGGATATATTTTGTTGGACCTTTGGGGTCAGAGCATGCATCCATACATATTGTGTTCTGGTGGTCCGATCTGACCATGGCATCATCTGGAAAGTACAGATCAGTACTGTAATGGAAGGAGACATGTTCATGTTCTCAGGAAGCTATAGAGAAATTGGAGGGGGTCATAGGATGGAAGGCCCATGGGGAAAAATTAATAAATGCATCTCAATTATTGTTATTATCTGTTATAAATATATCATTATTAAACATATTTCTTTCAATTATAAACAGAATGGGCTATTCTGAATGGTATTAATGGTGTAGATTCCCATTTCCTCTTATCCGCTGATGAGTCACAGTCCTGAATCTAAACACAGCTTGGACTTTAAATCTATTCATTGGTGGTATGTAAGATTTCTCATAGTGAACTGTATGTTACAATTTATAGTATGTTTTACCTGCACTGTGTGACTTAATTTGTAGTTTCCTCTGACATCCTCAGACATTTCTTTCAACTCCCTCATCTTGCACTTTGCATGAGTCCCAGAAGGGGTATACTCTTTCTCAAAGATAAATTGAGTAATGTATGTAGAGTGATTGCAAGGTCCCTCTGAAACCAAAAAGCTTTCCTACCTGCATAAAAAACTCAATCGTTGAGTCCCAGACTGCCAATAATTTCCAGATGTGACTATGTGTCTACAAATGTGTGTAAGAGTGTATATGTGTGTGCAAACATTGATACATAGCATTTAGAGAGATGAAGAATTAGTGTATTCCTTAAAGCCTAAAATCACATTACTGTTAAGTGTCATAACGGACATTAGTTACTGAAAGGAAATATTTTTACCATTGTAATACAATTGTTTGGAATATTTTTTAAACTAGTTTTGAAAATTAATTGTCCGAAGTTCAAATGGTAGAAAGGCCTAATACTAAGTCTTGAGTTGCTTAATTTTTAACTTCGTAAACATCTTTTTACTGTAGCCATTAAGGAGACTTATTCTCTAGCACCGTGTTTTTAGGTGCTGTAACATTGTAAAGTGCCAAGAAATTTCCCATACCACCCTAGAGTGGGGTGCTCAGCTGAAAAATCTCTAATCCTGGCTGTCTCACTCTTTGATTGGTCAAGATTGACTGTAGCATTATCATGGGTGTTTCCCTCCACCCACCCCATTACTGGTGACATAATCAGGGACTCGGGGACAGAGAAAAGACACCGTTGTTCCTTGTATAATCAGCCTGCATAGGATATGTTCACACTGACCTTTTTCTGACAGATTTTAACATGAAAAACACATATTTGCCATGCCAAAATCTGTGCCCAAACACTTGCAAAACAAGCTTTGATGTCTCCAAATAGAATAGTTTTCTTTCTGGCGTGGTCTTAACAACCATGCGCCAGGAAAAAAAGAAGTGACATGTTACTTCTTTGATCTTTCTTTTTTAAATCCACACCAAATTTTGCAATGAAGTAAAAATAATGAATAAAAACCTAGATAAAGGTTCCAAAAAGGCATTAAAACACGTGTTGAAACAAAGCATGGCTTTCTCTTGTTAACCATATCAGACTTTTTTACCTTAAAAAAAAACTCTGAGCAAATCTACCCTAAAGGCCCCGTCACACACAGCGACGCTGCAGCGATACAGACAACGATGCTGATCGCTGCAGCGTCGCTGTTTCGTCGTTGTGTGGTCGCTGGGGAGCTGTCACACAGACAGCTCTCTCCAGCGACCAACGATCAGGGGAACGACTTCGGCATCGTTGAAACTGTCTTCAACGATGCCGAAGTCCCCCTGCAGCACCCGGGTAACCAGGGTAAACATCGGGTTACTAAGCGCAGGGCCGCGCTTAGTAACCCGATGTTTACCCTGGTTACCAAAAAAAACAAACAGTACATACTCACCATCTGTTGCCCGTCAGGTCCCTTGCCGTCTGCTTCCTGCTCTGACTGAGTGCCGCCGTACAGTGAGAGCAGAGCGCAGCGGTGACGTCACTGCTGTGCTGTGCTCTCACTGTACGGCGGCACTCAGTCAGAGCAGGAAGCAGACGGCAAGGGACCTGACGGACATCAGATGGTGAGTATGTACTGTTTGTTTTTTTTGGTAACCAGGGTAAACATCGGGTTACTAAGCGCGGCCCTGCGCTTAGTAACCCGATGTTTACCCTGGTTACCAGTGAAGACATCGCTGGATCGGTGTCACACACACCGATTCAGCGATGTCAGCGGGACCTCAACGACCAAAAAAAGGTCCAGGCCATTCCGACACGACCAGCGATCTCACAGCAGGGGCCTGGTCGCTGGTACGTGTCACACATAGCGAGATCGCTACTGAGGTCGCTGTTGCGTCACAAAACTTGTGACTCAGCAGCGATCTCGCTATGTGTGATGGGGCCTTAAGTGTTGCCCCAAAAACAACCTGAACCACAGTGAAGCACAATGTAATCAATTGCAATTAATTTAGTATATACTATACACTCTATATAGTATTCATATTCTTGGGCATACATTAAATAAAAAAAATCTACACATACTTGGTATCCATGTTATCATAACAACATGAAGAATCAGTATTTGATATAGTCAAAAGTTGCTTTTTATTTGTGAAACAAAATATTACAAGAAATTACACAAGTAAATTATATGTGACATCAAACAATGAAAACAAAAATTTCAATTTATCCTGCAAAAAAACAAGCTCTTACAAATTCAGGTCAAATAAAGATTAAAAAACAAAAACAAAAAAATATTATGGCTGCTAATATGCAGAGGGAAAAGAAATAGAAAAAAAAAGTCAGTCATTACATCTCCTGTAGTCCTAATCCTAAGGCTCCCTTCAGGGTATGTTCCCATGGTCAGTAAACGCTGTGGGTTGGATGATGCGTATATCCGCAGCGTCCAACCCACAACGTCCAGATGATGCAGCATAGTGGATGGGATTTCAAGAAATCCCATGTCCACTATGCGTGCAGAGACACCAGTGGCTTAGCTGCGGATACGGACATGCGGCATGTCTTTCGAGACTGCAGCATGTCAATTTATCTTGCCCACTGACATGAGCAGTCTATAATTTTAAGGGTAGATTAATTTTAAGATTGAGAGATAGAATACCAAAAATAAAATTCAGAAAATCACATTGTAAAAATTATGTAAATTTATTTGCATTTTGCAGTGAGAAATAAGTATTTGATTCCCTACCAACCATTAAGAGTTCTAGCTCCTACAGACCAGTTAGACACTCCTAATCAACTTGTTACCTGCATTAAAGACAGCTGTCTTACATAGTCATCTTTATAAAAGACTCCTGTCCTCAGACTCAATTAATCAATCAGACTCTAACCTCTACAACATGGGCAAGACCAAAGAGCTTTATAAGGATGTCAGGGACAAGATCATAGACCTGCACAAAGCTGGAATGGGTTACTAAACCATATGTAAGATGCTGGGTGAGAAGCAGACAACTGTTGCAATAGTAAGAAAATGGAAGAAATACAAAATGACTGTCAATTGACAGCCACCAAGAAAACCATTGCTAACGCATTATGCCGTAAAGGTTTAAAACCCTGCAGTGCCTGCAAGGTCCCCCTGCTCAAGAAGGCACATGTGCAGGCCCATCTGAAGTTTGCCAATGAACACCTGGATGAGTTGAGCTCATAGGCATTAACTCAACTCGCCATGTTTATAGATAGAGAAATGCTGCCTATGACTCAAAGATCACCGTCCCCACTGTCGAGCATGGAGGTGGAAACATTATGTTTTTGGGGTGTTTCTCTGCTAAGGACACAGGACTACTTACCGCATCAATGGGAGAATGGATGGAGTCATGTACCGTAAAATCCTGAATGACAACCTCCTTCCCTCCGCCAGGACATTAAAAATGGGTTGTGGCTGGATCTTCCAGCAAAACAATGACCCAAAACATACAGCCAAGGCAACAAGGAGTGGCGAAAAAGAAGCACATTAAGGTAATGGAGTGGCCTAGCCAATCTCCAGACCTAAATGCCATAGAAAACTTATGGAGGGAGTTGAAGCCCGGGTTGCAAAGCGACAGCCTTAAACTCTTAATGATTTAGAGATGATCTGCAAAGAGGATGAGGTTAGTAATTATAGGGGGACCCTAAGTCAGTTTTTTGGGGGTCCCCATTTTAATAGTCAGTAAACGCTAATTATACAGCTGTGAGCTGATATTAATATCCTGGGAAGCTCCCTTGGTATTTCCCCCTTTCCAGGCTAAAAATATCTGTCCCCTGCTGTCGGCTTTTCCTCTGCTGTTAACGAAAATTGTGCAGGAGCCCACGCAATTTTTTTCAGAAAAATCTTTTATTAATTAAATACATGTACAGTAAGCTGCACACGCGCTGTACTAATTGTATTTGTCACTGACATCTATATATCTACCTATTCTATATGTACTTCCTGTATGTAATCCATCTCGGTGAGTCTCTGCCCCTGCACAGAAGCAAGATGAAGGCACTGCCCATAGAAGGGCGGATAAGGCATCCATAACCACATGAGTGCACAGGGCATGCGTGGGATTACGGTGCCGCAACTGTATGGCACAAGTCAGTGTGATGTGCATGGGAGAGGGTGCTATTGTAATGAAGAGAGAAGGCAGTGATTTCTTCCAGGCGCAGCACGTCCCAGAGCTTGGAAGAAATCATTAACATAAAACATTCAAAGTGCATTTCTCAACATCTACCCCGCAGCTATGAGGCATACAGGTTAGAATAGTTTAACCATTCCTTTACTTGTATGTCCATAGTAATAGCTTAAAAGTGTTCAGAGGGTGACAGATTCCCTGTAAATGGAGCATATATTACATGTCATCTTGTGTCAAAATCCTTAGCATGTCGGCATTTGATAATATTGAAATCATGTACAAAAAAATTACAATCAAATAAGTAGCAAAATGATAATAAATATACGCATAAATTATCAATGGAAGTCTCATAATGTTCATTTTATATTAAGACGTATATAATCCAACTAATAGTTTAGGCAAGTTAAATACCTATATATCACATCATTTTATCCATATATGTTTGACCATAGCACACGAGGATAGACAAGTTAGTATATAATGACATTTATTTATTAATAATAATCTTTATTTTTATATAGCGCTAACATATTCCGCTGCGCTTTACAGTTTTGCACACGTTTATTTACACTAAGAAAACAATTTCCAATCATATACCACATCAAGTGGTCCCGATCATGAACTTAATGAAAAATGCTAAATGGAAAAAGCTTTGGAGACAATCACTATATGAGAATCCCTCGTTCAAACCATCTGGATTCAGGGTACCCAATTTATATATCCATGTAGCCTCTTCTATCAATTGAAGTTGGTCCAGGTTACCTTTTCTTTGTTTGCGGGTACATTTTCTATCTACCCCCAAAACTGTATGACCAGAGGGTCCGTACAGTGATGGAATCTCATATGGCGTGATACAGGAGTGTCGTAATTGTCCCAAATAGAGCAAATGTGAACATTTAGCTATATAAATCACACCAGATGTGGTGCAATTTATTAAATCTCTAATAAAGCTTTTAGAGTTTTTTAAATTTTGAAATTGTTTGGTAGTCAAGATAAAATTACACGCCTTAAAATAACCAGATCTATATAATCCAACAATTTGATTTTGTAACCAGGTCATATTTGATTTCTTATCTTGTGATAAATGGCTTGGAACTAGCATATTTTTCAAATTAGGGCCTCTTCCGTATGTAATATTGGCAGATTGCGAAATTCTACCTTCCAAGTCATTGTCCTCTTGGAAAAGGTGCCAATGTTTTGACAATATCTTCTTAACTACAGACACTCCTTGATCGAAGGTACCAATGCATCTAACCATAGATACAGTACATCTTCGTTTTTTCGAAAAACATTTTTTCTTTTGTAAGAGTTGATCTCTTTTCGTATGTAATACACGATAATAGGCCCTTGTTAGACATTTACAAGGATATTTCCTTTCCCTAAATCGTCTATAAAGAGTATTCGGCTGTAGCAACACGACTTTGGTTGCAAAATTTGTCATGTGACCAAAGTTCGTTAGGTGTCCCTGCTATATCGCAGTGCAAGACAAGTTAATGGGCGTGAGGGAACTGAGACCACAACAAGCAAGCCATAAGAAGGCAAACCTCATCTGAATTTTTGCCACTTTCCTTTTGCAGTTGCACTTTTTGTGCTGCGATGTAGCAGTGACAGCTAGCAAAATTTGGTAGCGTAACAGGTGTCACAGCCAATGTCACCACGTCAAGTCAACTATGCTTAAACTGGCATAATATTGGTTGATATTAAATGGATATATTGTTAGGGTTTGCAGATTGCACTAAATAAATTTGATAGAGAGAAGCAATCGCAACCCGGGGTCCACCGTGCAGAGATGAAAAACTGCAGCTATTGTGTACAATGACGGAATACACAGCGAGCTATTGCTAGCAAGAACTGAGTTAAACGTCACTCAGTGATCAGCATGAAGCTGTGTCACTCACACACAAAAACAGAATAAATGCACTGCAAAAGAGCTGTGTCACTCAAACACAGTAACGGAATAGATGCTCTGCAATTTTCACACAGTAACGGACTAGTTGCTCTGCTATAGAGCTGTGTCACTCGCACACAATAACGGTATAGATTGCTCTAGGTATGATCCCTGTTAACCTCACAGGGGAACGAGGCCTACTCTTGGGATAAGTAACAACCAGTGGTCACACAGTCAGCAAATCACTCAACCAACTCATCTCCGGAGGTGCCGGAATTCTAATGGCTAGACGCCAGCCCTGAATTCACTCAGGCAAACTCCTCTCCGGAGAACAGGAATTCTAACGGCTTACCGCCGACCCTCAGCACATGCTGATAAAGACCACGCTGTTGCAATGTCTCATATACACATGAAAAATTATTGATACTAGCGTGCCCATGAGCGCCTCTGAGACCTTTTTACATCTTCAGTTCATGTCCAGTCAGACAGGACCTTGCACGTAGTGTTATGACCCCAATGGCAGAGGGTCTCAAAAGTACATACCAAGTCTGCAAACACAAAAAACCAGCTCATAGGGCAGTGGTAACTGGGCTGACCATATATCTAATCCTAGCACCACAAATAGCAGCAGCCGGGGAACGTGCCTACGTTGGTTCTAGACGTCTCGCGCCAGCCGGAGAGCTAACTAACCCTAGAAGGGAAAAGATAGACCTTTCTTGCCTCCAGAGAAAAGACCCCAAAAGTTGGATACAAGCCCCCAACAAATAATAACGGTGAGGTAAGGAGAAAAGACAAACGTAAGAATGAACTAGATATTTAGCAAAGAGAGGCCCACTGACTAATAGCAGAATATAGAAAGATGACTTATATGGTCAGCAAAAACCCTATCAAAATTTCCACGCTGGATATTCAAGAACCCCCGAACCGTCTAACGGCCCGGGGGGAGAACACCAGCCCCCTAGAGCTTCCAGCAAAATCAGGAATCACATTTAGTACAAGCTGGACAAAAAATAAGAGCAAGCAAATAACCAAAAAACAAGGAAGCAGGACTTAGCTTAATTTTGCAAGATCCAAGACCAGCAGACAGGAGCAAACAGAAAGGAACTGATTACAACGATGCCAGACACTGGACTGAGAAACCAGGAAGTTTATATAGCAACACCCCTGGACTAACGACCCAGGTGGGTGCCAAACTGAGGAATGACAATCCCAGAGTCATATCACTAGTGACCACAAGAGGGAGCCAAAAAAGTCTAATTCACAACAGTACCCCCACTTTAGGGAGGGGTCACGGAACCCTCACCAAGACCACCAGGGCGATCAGGATGAGCAGCGTGAAAGGCACGAACTAAATCGGCCGCATGCACATCAGAGGCAACCACCCAGGAATTATCCTCCTGACCATAGCCCTTCCACTTGACCAGATACTGAAGCCTCCGCCTGGAGAGACGAGAATCCAAGATCTTCTCCACCACGTACTCTAACTCGCCCTCAACCAACACCGGAGCAGGAGGCTCAACAGAAGGAACCACAGGTACAACGTACCACCGCAACAAAGACCTATGGAACACGTTGTGAATGGCAAACGACACCGGAAGATCCAAGCGAAAGGACACAGGATTAAGGATTTCCAATATCTTGTAAGGACCGATGAAGCGAGGCTTAAATTTAGGAGAGGAGACCTTCATAGGAACAAATCGAGAAGACAGCCATACCAAATCCCCAACACGAAGTCGGGGACCCACACCGCGGCGGCGGTTGGCAAAACGCTGAGCCTTCTCCTGTGACAACTTCAAGTTGTCCACCACATGATTCCAGATCCGCTGCAACCTATCCACGACGGAATCTACCCCAGGACAGTCAGAAGGCTCCACATGTCCCGAGGAAAAACGAGGATGGAAACCAGAGTTGCAAAAAAATGGCGAAACCAAAGTAGCGGAACTAGCCCGATTATTAAGGGCAAACTCAGCCAACGGCAAGAAGGTCACCCAATCATCCTGATCTGCAGAAACAAAACACCTCAAATAAGCTTCCAGAGTCTGATTAGTTCGCTCCGTTTGTCCATTAGTCTGAGGATGAAAGGCAGACGAAAACGACAAATCAATGCCCATCTTAGCACAAAAGGATCGCCAGAACCTGGAAACAAACTGGGATCCTCTGTCAGACACAATATTCTCAGGAATGCCGTGTAAACGAACCACATTCTGAAAGAACAAAGGAACCAGATCGGAAGAGGAAGGCAGCTTAGGCAAAGATACCAAATGGACCATCTTGGAAAAGCGATCACATACCACCCAGATGACAGACATGCCCTGAGACACCGGAAGATCTGAAATGAAATCCATGGAAATGTGTGTCCAAGGCCTCTTCGGGACAGGCAAGGGCAAGAGCAACCCGCTGGCACGAGAACAGCAAGGCTTAGCTCGAGCACAAGTCCCACAGGACTGCACAAATGACCGCACATCCCGTGACAAGGAAGGCCACCAAAAGGACCTAGCCACCAGATCTCTGGTGCCAAAAATTCCCGGATGCCCTGCCAACACCGAGGAATGAACCTCGGAAATGACTCTGCTGGTCCACTTATCAGGAACAAACAGTCTGTCAGGTGGACAAGAGTCAGGTCTCTGCAACACACGTCGCAAATCCGGAGAAATGGCTGACAGGATAACTCCCTCTTTGAGAATACCAACTGGTTCTGCGACTCCAGGAGAGTCAGGCACAAAGCTCCTTGAAAGAGCATCAGCCTTCACATTCTTTGAACCTAGTAAATATGAGACCACAAAGTCAAAACGGGAGAAAAACAATGACCAGCGGGCCTGTCTAGGATTCAGGCGTTTAGCAGACTCGAGATACATCAGATTTTTGTGATCAGTCAAGACCACCACACGATGCTTAGCACCCTCGAGCCAATGACGCCACTCCTCAAATGCCCACTTCATGGCTAACAACTCCCGATTGCCAACATCATAATTCCGCTCAGCAGGCGAAAACTTCCTAGAGAAAAAAGCACATGGTCTCATTACAGAGCAACCAGGGCCTCTCTGCGACAAAACGGCCCCTGCCCCAATCTCAGAAGCATCCACTTCAACCTGAAAGGGAAGTGAGACATCAGGCTGGCACAAAACAGGCGCCGAAGTAAACCGGCGCTTCAACTCTTGAAAGGCTTCCACGGCTGCAGGAGCCCAGTTAGCAACATCAGAACCTTTCTTGGTCATATCCGTCAAAGGTTTAACAACGCTAGAAAAATTAGCGATAAAACGACGGTAGAAGTTAGCAAAACCCAAGAACTTCTGAAGACTCTTATCTGACGTGGGTTGAGTCCAATCATGAATAGCTCGGACCTTGACTGGGTCCATCTCCACCGCAGAAGGGGAAAAAATAAAACCCAAAAAGGGAACCTTCTGTACTCCAAAGAGACACTTTGAGCCCTTAACAAACAAAGCATTCTCACGCAAAACCTGAAACACCATCCTGACCTGCTCTACATGCGAGTCCCAATCATCAGAAAAAACCAGAATATCATCCAGATAAACAATCATAAATTTATCCAGATACTTCCGGAAAATATCATGCATAAAGGACTGAAACACTGAAGGAGCATTAGAGAGCCCGAAAGGCATCACCAAGTACTCAAAATGACCTTCGGGCGTATTAAATGCAGTTTTCCATTCATCTCCTTGCTTAATGCGCACAAGGTTGTACGCACCACGAAGATCTATCTTGGTGAACCACTTGGCACCTTTAATCCGGGCAAACAAGTCCGACAACAGAGGCAAAGGATACTGAAATTTAACAGTGATTTTATTCAGAAGCCGATAGTCAATACAAGGTCTCAAAGATCCGTCCTTCTTGGCCACAAAAAAGAATCCCGCACCAAGAGGGGAAGAGGATGGACGGATATGCCCCTTCTCCAGAGATTCCTTGATATACGAACGCATTGCGGTATGCTCAGGTACAGACAGATTAAATAATCTTCCCTTAGGAAATTTACTACCTGGAATCAAATCTATAGCGCAGTCAAAGTCCCTATGAGGAGGAAGAGCACTGGACCTGAACTCGCTGAATACATCCTGGTAATCAGACAAATACTCAGGAACTTCCGAAGGAGTAGAGGAAGCAATAGACACCGGCGGGGAATCACCATGAATTCCCTGACAGCCCCAACTTGACACAGACATTGCCTTCCAATCCAAGACTGGATTATGGGTCTGTAACCATGGCAGACCCAAAACGACCAAATCATGCATTTTATGCAGAACAAGAAAACGAATCACCTCCCGATGTTCAGGAGTCATGCACATGGTTACCTGTGTCCAAAACTGCGGTTTATTTTCCGCCAATGGCATAGCATCAATACCTCTAAGAGGGATAGGATTTACCAACGGATCAAGAACAAAACCACAGCGCTTGGCAAACGACAGATCCATAAGACTCAGGGCAGCACCTGAATCCACAAACGCCATAACAGGGTAGGAGGACAATGAGCAAATTAAAGTCACAGACAAAATAAATTTAGGTTGCAAATTACCAATGGCGACAGGAGCAAACAGAAAGGAACTGATTACAACGATGCCAGGCACTGGACTGAGAAACCAGGAAGTTTATATAGCAACACCCCTGGACTAACGACCCAGGTGGGTGCTAAACTGAGGAAAGACAATCCCAGAGTCATATCACTAGTGACCACAAGAGGGAGCCAAAAAAGTCTAATTCACAACAACATAGGCCAATCCGGAGCTGCCACATCACCAGAGGAGCTGATGACTGACCATCAATGAGAGGTCGCCACATCACGAGCATGCTCAGCTCAGTAAAGTGATTTCTGAACTTAGTCTCCAGAGTGTTCGCTAGTCACTGCCTACTGCTGGTTACCATAGGCTTGCCTGATGAGCCAGCAGTAACCAGACGAACAGTACGAGCCTGAGCAAGATACTGAGGCCGATGTCTATGCTCAGCAGCACCCGCAGCAGCCAAAGATTAATGGGTGACCGCTGATGCAGGCAAGGCTTGGAATCTACCCTGTGCAGCGGGAGAATCCTGGCGCGTACCATTTACATTGTCAGCTTACATCCATATTTATCGCAAAAGATAATTCTTAGCTAAATAATAAATGTTATTAAAAAAAATAAAAGATATATTATAAAAAATTTACTAACCTGGCACTGATATCTTCCCTGCTATCGTGTGATCCATTTCAAGAATAAGGCCATTGTGGGCAACCTGAAAGTCACAGATGTTGTTATTAGTGTTAGTATTTATTCATGACAGTGAATGTAAAGCCAGAAAATAACATTGTTTAAGCACTTTGAAAATTTTATAATGCACTGTTACATACAAATTCTGAAAATTAAGAGACCACTGCACAGCTGTATAAAAATCAGCTACATGTCTGACAGCCATTCCATTCTAGTGTCAGTTGAATTCCATCCAGAATACACCTCATTCTACTTAATGTGCTTCTGATTAGGTGATCACCTGAACCAAATCTTATTTAACGAAGGAAAATATAAAAAAACACTGTTGTGGTGTTCACAATCCTCTTGCAATAGGACAAGCTGGATGGCAAAACAAGTGCTAGTAATATCCCAAAAGTAATAGGAATGAAAAAATGACTTTTAGGCATGCCAAAGGAGTTGAAAAGAAAAGTCTTGAGTGAGGAAAAGAAGGGCTCAATTCTGGCTTCACTAGCAGAGGGACACAGTGAGCATCATGTTGCCTCCATCCTTAAAATTTCTAAGATGGCAGTCCATCACAACAAGGTCAAGCAGCAGACATTTGGGACAACAAGGCTACAGACTGGCAGAGGGTGAACACAACTCTCCACTAACCGGAATGGCCATCATCTTATTCAAATGTCACTCAGCAACCGCAGGATGACATCAAGTAACCTACCAAAGGAAAGGCAAATGGCAGGTGGGGTGGAGTGCATGGCAAGAACAGTTCATAACAGGCTCCTAGAGGCTGGACTCAGGTCATCTAAAGCTAGAAAAAAGCCTTTCATCAATGAGGAGCAAAGGAGAGCCAGGCTGAAGTTTGCCAAAAACCATAAGGATTGGACTATAGAGGACTGGAGTAAGGTAATCTTCTCTGATGAGTCTAATTTTCAGCTTTGCCCAACACCTGGTTGTCTAATGGTTAGACGGAGACCTGGAGAGGCGCACAAGCCACAATGTCTTGCACCCACTGTGAAATTTGGTGGAGGATCGGTGATGATCTGGAGATGCTTCAGCAAGGCTGGAATTGGGCAGGTTAATCTTTGCAAAGGACGTATGAATCAAGCCGCATACAAGGTTATCAGTTGATTCCTTCTACTCAGGCAATGTTCCCCAACTCTCAGGACTGTTTTTTCCAGTAGGACAATGCGCCATGCCACACAGCTAGGTCAATCAATGTGTGGATGAAGGACCACCACATCAAATCCCTCTCATGGCCAGCCCAATCTCCAGACCTGAAGCCCATTGAAAACCTCTGGAATGTAGTCAAGAGGAAGATGGATAGTCACAAGCCATCAAACAAAGAACTGCTTAAGTTTTTGTACCAGGAGTGGCATAAGATCACCCAAAAGCAGTGTGAAAGACAGGTGGAAAGCATGCCAAGACGCATGAAAGCTGTGATCAAAAATCATGGTTATTCCACAAAATATTGATTTCTGAACTCTTCCCGAGTTAAAACATTAGTATTGTTGTTTCTAAATTATTATGAACTTGTTTATTTTTTTGCATTATTTGAGGTCTGCAAACAAAGCTTTTTTTTGTTATTTTGACCATTTCTCATTTTCAGAAAATAAATACAAAATGTATTGCTTGGAACTTCGGATACATGTTGTTAGTAGTTTATAGAACAAAATAACAATTTACATTTTGCTCAAAAATATACCTATACCTAAAAAATCAGAGAAACTGAAAATTTTGCAATGGTCTCTTAATTTTTGCCAGAGCTGTATTTATACAGTAATCACAGCCTCATTTTTCCTGATACAGAGCTCCAAATCCTGTAAAGCCATAGAGTTTATGAACAAATATGGCTGACATGAGCTATCACCATAAATGGATAAGGAACTCACCTGTTACTGATTATCTTATATGTTGAACTCAAAAATAAGGCTGTAAAAATCATGAAATCAAACTTGGTGCAAACATTAAACCAGCATCGAATGCTGGAATATTTCCGTCCCAAAATCTGCAGAATTGTGACTGCTTTTTAGGGCTCGTTCACACTGCCGGATGAAACTCACCCATTCAAGTCTATAGGTGCGTGTGAAACATCGGACTGCACTTAAATGTCATCCGAGTGCAGTCAGATTACTGCGGATGCTGGCAATGGAAGAGATGGAGAAATTTCTTTCTCCATCTCCTCCGCACCTATGCTCTAATTCTCTCATGAGAGAGGATCAGAACACCTAGCACTCGGCTCGCGCTCACAGCAGAGTTTCAGCTGTCATTTGCATAATGGTCTAGATTCTTTTGAATAGAGAATTAGCAACCCTGCGAGCGAGCCCTTAGACTAAGATGGTGGCTGAATCTTGAGATCAGTAAATAAAGAGCAATGTATTTACAAAGTTGCTCAACTCTTTATTAAAATGAATTCTATATTTGAGCTTTAATATTCTGCGTGGAGGTGAACATATGCTTTAGTTGCTTACACTTTTAGTGAGTGAGGGAATATAAGTTCTGCAACTGTAACGTCTATGAGTCATCTGTCTGGCAGGGTGTGCTGGGACTTCTAGCTCCACACTCCACAGCAACTGGAAGGCTACAAGTTATTTTAAGCTAAAGTAGAAAACCTAACGCCTTCAATCTTCCGAGACTGTAGGAAGTAAAGTATACAAGTGGGAAGTATTGAGAGGTCAAGGAAAGTTTTGTTCTGTACCTTCGTGAAATTAACACATTTTTATTTATCTGATCACCGGATAGAGACATGAATATACTCATACAGATATTTTTACACAGAACTAAGCTGCGGCGTTCACCTAATTAGTATTAATATTCATCATGGTGCACAAAAAACAAACAGCTACAGTAAGTGACAAATTCAGCTCTGCTACACTTGTTTTCTTATATCAACTACAGTGCAAGAAGTTTTAATATTAAAAAAGCTATCCTGAGAAGTTCTGATCAGACACAAACTAAAGGGGGCCTTAGCCTTCCGGATTGTAGAAGGCATTACATGGCAGCAGTACACACTAGAATCCTGGACTTCTTCCATTATTTGAGGGGAAATTATGGGTCTAAATAGCCTAATCCATTTGTCCTACAGCTCTTATCACTCTCCCATGGTGCGCCCATTTAACTGTTCCCTCTCCTGGCCTCATGTCATATAGTACCTACACCACTGTTCTGGCTTTGAGATCCCATAAAAAAGCTTATCCTTAATCGACCCCCAGGGTTCTTTGCTCCCGATTTCAGATAATCCGGATTTCCCACCAGGCCTATCTGCAAATAGATTTCTTGGTTCAAACAAATCGCATCTGATATTCTTTTCTCATGTCATCTCCAATACTTTGCTGCTCCCCCTCAATGACTTGCTGCAGGGAAGAGCTTCTTCCCCGAAGGTTAATTTTGAATATAGTCATTTAGAACACTTCTATTCAGCTATGAAGAAGCACGCACATCTTCATAGAAATATCACAAAGTTTGAAAAACTATGTCTATCATTGTCACTCCCTACACAATCCATCTCTCTGCATTATAACCTCTTCATTGCCCAGGTGACTGACAATAGACCGACATTTTGTGATGCATGGGAAAGGGAACTGGGGAAATCCTTCTCTGACTCACAATGGGATAAGTGTTTCTTCCTAATACATAAAACCTCAACAGGGTCCAAACCTCAGGAATTCTCCTTCAAAATTATGGTACTGGGTACCGGCCTTCATAGATGGTACCCAGTGGCCTCAGGCAGATGTTGGAGGTGTCTGGGGACCGGGAAGGGACAATGTCACACATATGGTGGGGGGTGCCATAAAATAAATACATTTTGTTCAAAGGTTGTTCCCTTGATTGAGAAAATAACTGGTTGACTACCCCCAATATGCCAGAAATCCTCCTCTTATCAATGTCACCATTAAGTAAACACTTGTATAAAAGGTCATCAATAGGCTACCTAATACAGGCGGATAAGAATATCATTCCGCGGCATTGGAAAAGCACTACTCCACCCACTGAGGAGGAATAGTTTGCGGAGATTTCTCTCCTTAATGGGATGAAGCATCTGATTGCCCTCTCACCTGCTGTTGTTGATAGATACTGTGTACTTTGGAGGGTTTGGATGGATTTAAAAAATTCTGAAGCCTATCGTCTAGCCCCCAACTAAAATTATCTGGGATGTCATCATAACAATGTTCATAATCACTCTCTATTGATTGGTGGTCTGCGGTGGTCCGCTCCCTCTCTATCTTTATCTTTCATATGGAAAAATACATGCTTGATTGAGATATTGATGGAAATCCCTCCCTATACCCCCAATGTCCTGTAGTTATGTGTAGATTTATAGTTATATTTTACACCCTGTATTATTTGTATTGTATTTTCTTGTACTTTCTAAACACAAAAATAAAAAACTTGAATTTGACAAAAAAGGTATCCTGGTTTCATTCTTTCACTCTTTCAACACGCTTATTACATTGCGTTAATAAAAAGTAAAATCAGAGATACTTACCCTCCGCAGGTCCAGCGATACCGCTTCACTGCTGCCTAAGGCCTTGTTGACTCCCTGTAGCGGAGATGTCACAACTAAAGCACAAGTGACCACTGCATCCAATTATTTGGCCAAGTGGTGATGCCACTGTACCACGAGGCAAGATGCTGAGCCTATTGACTGGAAGTGTTTAGTTGTGACATCACAGGTGCAGCCCAGGGGCTAATCAAGGTTTTTCTGCACCCAAGGCAAAAATCCAGTTTATTGTCTTCTCCTATACACAGTTTAAGAAGCTTGAGTAGTCATCATGTGACTGCTGATATGTGATTTGCAGACTTACAGACACATTCCAACTAGCTATTCTTCCTAATTGTTTCAATATTCAGTGCTTCGAGACATGACTGCTATTAAGAAAGTGGCATATCATTGGTCATTTGATGACCATTGCAACTGCCAAGCAGAACCGAATCCTGACAGTGAGTATACACTGTGTTCCAAATTATTATGCAAATTGGATTTAAGTGTCATAAAGATTTAATTGTTTTGATTTTTAAATAAAATCGTGGATGGTATTGTGTCTCAGGGCTCAATGGATCACTGAAATCAATCTTAAACACATGTGATAATTGGTTTTCCAGGTGATTCTAATAAAAGGAAAACTACTTAAAAATTATGTTCCACATTATTAAGCAGGTCACAGTTTTCAAGTAACATGGGAAAGAAAAAGTATCTCTCTGCTGCTGAAAAGCATCAAATAGTGCAATGCTTTGGTGTAGGGATGAAAACATTAGAAATTTCCTGAAAACTTAAGCGTGATCATCGTACTGTTAGGAGATTTGTGGCTGTATCTGACCACAGATGTGTTTGTGCTGATAACAGCATAATGAGGAAGATTTCTGCCAGGCAAGTTCATCGGATTAAGAGAGTAGCTGCTAAAAAGCCATTACAAATCAGCAAACAGATATTTGAAGCTGCTGGTGCCTCTGGAGTCCCTCGAACCTCAAGGTGTAGGCTCCTTCAAAGGCTTGCTGTGGTGCATAAACCTACTATTTGGCCACCCTTAAACAGTGTTCACAAGCAGAAATGGTTGCATTGGGCCCAGACATACATGAAGACTAATTTCCAGTCTTGTTTACTGATAAGTGTTGAGCAACCCTGGATGGTCCAAATGGATGGAGTAGTGGATGGTTGGTGGATAGCCACCATGTCCCAACCAGGCTGCAACGTCAGCGAGGAGGTGGAGGAGTTTTGGGCCGGAATCATGGAGAAACAGCTGGTAGGGCCCTTTAAGGTTCCTGAAGTGTGAAAATGACCTCTGCAAAGTATATAGAGTTTCCGACTGACAACTTTCCTCCTTGGTATAAAAAGCAGAAATGTGCCTTCAGGAGCAAGATCATCTTCATGCATGACAATGCACCATCTCATGCTGCAAAGAATACCTCTGAATCATTTGCTGCTATGGGCATAAAAGGAGATAAACTCATGGTGTGGCCACCATCTTCTCCTGACCACAACCCTATAGAGAACCTTTGGAGTATCATCAAGCAAAAGATCTATGAGGGTGGGAGGCAGTTCACATCAAAACAGCAGCTCTGGGAGGCAATTCTGACTTCATGCAAAAAAATACAAGCAGAAACTCTTCAAAAACTTCCAAGTTCAATTGATTCAAGAATTGTGAAGGTGATATCAAAGAAGGGTTCCTATGTTAACATGTAACTTGGCCTGTTAGGATGTTTTGGAGTTAAATAGCTTTTTTGCTCAGTGAATGTGACCTCCTAATCCTGCAAATTGCACAAATGAGCATTTTCAGTTCTTTAAAACATATCAAATGTTTAAAAATTCTACTGTGCCTAATAATTTGGAAGTGTATTTTAAGTTTTTATTTATTTTGGAGATTATACTGTTATCATTGGGAGGTTTCTTCAATAAAATTCGATGTATACTCTAATGGGTGATGACTTTTATTAGACTGACTGTCATTTGCAGCAACCATTTAGGAAAATCCGATAAAAATGTCATTTGCATAATAATTTGGAACATAGTGTATTATATGCTGTTAAGTTTTGGCATGCTACAGTGTTGAATTTTATAATTAATGCTCCTAACATAAATACAGATAAAATAACTGTTAAATAGTGTTGAGCATTCCGATACCGCAAGTATCGGGTATCGGCCGATATTTGCGGTATCGGAATTCCGATACCGAGTTCTGATATTTTTGCGATATCGGGAATTGGGATCGGAATGCATATTCACATGTAAAATAAAGAATAAAAATAAAAAATAGGGATACACTCACCCTCTGACGCGCCCTGGTGGTAACCGCTGCAACCGGCAGCCTCCGTTCCTAAGAATGAGCGAGTGAAGGACCTGCGATGACGTCGCGGTCTTGTGATTGGTCGCGTAACCGCTCACGTGACCGCTCACGTGACCAATCACAAGCCGCGACGTCATCGAAGGTCCTTCACTCGCTCATTCTTAGGAACGGAGGCTGCCGGTTGCAGCGGTTACAACCAGGGCGCGTCAGAGGGTGAGTATATCCGTATTTTTTATTTTTATTCTTTATTTTACACATGAATATGGATCCCAGGGCCTGAAGGAGAGTTTCCTCTCCTTCAGACCCTGGGAACCATCCAGGATCACTTCCGATATTTGTGTCCCATTGACTTGTATTGGTATCGGGTATCGGTATCGGCGATATCCGATATTTTTCGGATATCGGCCGATACAATCCGATACCGATACTTTCAAATATCGGAGGGTATCGCTCAACACTACTGTTAACTTGTGAGATGGAAAATACTTTATTCACATAATCATGTATTACGTCATCTAACAAGTTATGGATTGCTACATGTGTACAGGATCAGAACCAATAACGGTACAGGAATACAACACCAGAATCACCATGAGTGCAGAAATACAGCACCAAAACCACCAATACCAATATTACAAAAAACAGAATCACATCCGTTATCAGTAAGAGTTTCAGTTGAACTCATGATTGAAAGACATGGGTAATTGAATGTAGGAAGACTGCCTTTTAAGTGATCTCTGTGTTGGCTGTCAGTTTGACAACTGGTTCGAAGAAGAATCGAATCCCACTCCCGAGTGTACAGCAAAATGAGGCCTCCTTGAAGAAACATCAGCCCACTGAATTAGACAGACCAAAGGTGACCCCCCTGTTGGCTGCACCCTGGCTAAATGCCATGCTTGCCCCCTTTAGGTACACCCCTGCTTCAGCCTATTTACATGGGCATCACCTCTGGGTCCAGTAATTGACTGGAGTGGTCACATACACTGTAATTGTGAAGTCATCACTGTGCTCTGTCCCAAAGGCCAGGGGCTGTGGCAGAGAGGCATTACTTGCCCTACAAAGGGTACATAATTTGGATTGTATTATATTTCTCAAGCACAAGCTAATGAGCTAATAAAAATGAAAAATGGAAAAATCCTTTTAAACCTCAATCGCCTTCATTCAGTGACATCACAGGCATTTTCTACTACAAAGCAACATGAAAAGAGTCAAGGCAGGAAAATGTCACTTCATCAACTGCTATATTTGTAGGCTAGGCAGCTGGAAATAAGCCATTAGAAACTAGTTAATTAGCATGGCATAACTAAATCTAAAAATAGAAATCTGATCACTGTATCTAGTTATGGAAAACACTGTAAGTCCAAAATTATTTAGACAGCCCTTCTAATTAGTGAGTTTGGCAGCATCAACCACTGCTAGCAGGTTCGCAAAATCTAAAACTCTACTAGGCAATATACATAAAAAACATTATTAGAAGAAAAATGGGTGCAGAGATTCTGGGCATGTAAAGCAGGGGACCGAATGCAACTCATAGGAGACACCAGGCAGCAACAGTCAAAGAACGATTTAATTATATCAAATGCATCAGGGATTTACTGTAGTGAAGAGACAATTAATGACACCAAACAATGCAAATAAACAATGGACCATACAACAATACAGTTGTAATAACAGGGAAAGCTTCTCATTCTATTATGGTAATGTTCTCCTTGGAAGGGTGGTATGACCGTTCATGGGAGCTACCATATTAGATCTTCCTGAAATCTTAGCCCTAGCGGGGAAAACTGGGACAAAACCTATTAGAGAGTATTGATCCTCCCATGAACCAACCGGCCAACTCTCCACCTGTTGTCGTAACCTAGGCCTGCTCCAGTACCATACGTTGTAGCTGAAAGTGACAGCCCTGCTCACTCATGCCATTCCTCTGTAACCGCAGGCTTGCTCCTCCAATCGTCGTCTCCTTGCAACTCTTCGGTGCTTGACTGTCAGCGGGAGGCTGCTAGGCCTGGGTACCGACTCTCGATGGTGTCGTCTGGCCTCTGAGACTTGCCCGGCATAGGGCAATGATTCTGGTCTTGACCAGCACAGTCTGAAGTCTGGGTCTTGACCAACATCCACCCTGCAGATGGCAATCTTTCCTCACTAATGCCACAGCATATAGAGACTCTTCAGGGGTACCATGGCTTCCTCTTACAGGCACATCACAGCATACCAGCAGGAGAACAGAGAAGGAGCAGAGACAAGTTGTTTATGAGAAAAGTCATCAAGGCTTCTGGAACAGAATATTTGGCCAACGTCTAGTATTAGGATATATTATAAAGTAGAATCAGTTATTATGTAGGTATAAAATGATCACCCCTTGCAAACATCAGCAAGGCAACTCTTATAGTACTGTAATAAGCGTAGTTTGATTCATACATTCACATGGCCCTAACGGTAAGTGCACATCTGATCAATGCCTCATATAAACGGGAATCTGTGACCAGCTTTTTGGTATCTCATCTGAGAACAGCAAAATGTTGAGAAAGAGACCCTGAATCCAACGATGTATCACTTAGTTTACTGGGTGCAGTAATTCAGAGTTTTTAGATGCATCATGTAGCAGAGCACAGAAAGCTAATCCCACCTCACCTCCTTAGAATGCAATAAAAAGCAATCAAAAAGTTGTATATACCCCAAATATGCTTAAAAACATTTGGTTGACACAAAAAAACAAGACCTCACATGCCTCCATGGAAGGAAAGATAAAAATGTTACGGGCCTCAAATCACAATCATATTTTTTTTTCTTTACAGAAATAAATCTTTGAAAGTTTGGTATTGCCATAGTCTTATTGACTTGGAGAATTAAGTTCACATTCAATACAGGTCCATATTGCACTGTGGTTGCCATTTGACTTTCTGGCTCCGGCAACAGGAAAGCTAGAATTGGCCCAGATGCACCTTATTCATTAAGTGATGTGCGCCTTCCTCATTTTTAATGACTTGGACCCCTAGTGTTTAGAGATATTAAAGAGCGATCATTAACAATGGTATTAGGAGGCTGATAAAAGTGCTCCTAACAACTTGTAGGGGTAAATCCTGTTGATAGGTTCCCTTTAATAAGTAGTTTAGAAGCCAATACACAGAACACAATCATCTTGACACAACTATTAACAGAAAATATGCTGCTCCAAATACAACATAAGCAATTGAAGCTATCAACTAAAGCTTTCTTCAAGGCTTTCACAATTATTGCTGTTTTCAGCAGGTCATCACTTACATATGGGGCCCATATTTTCTTGCGAAGAAATATGTCTCTAAAAGGGCTGCAAGTATATAAAAGTAAAAATTTCCTTGAAAAATATTTTGGCCACTCACTTAGGATAAGAATAGATGTTTATAGATGTTTATGTTTCTATGGTGTCCAATACATTTGGACCAAGCTGTAAATAGTGATCCAAAGCTATAAAATACAAAATAACAAATAAAAAGGTAAATTACAAATAAAAGATAAATAGGCCTTTCCTGTTCCATAATATCTCAAACATATGGAATACTAGAAAAATAGAATTTCTCATGATTCCTTTCCCATGATTCAACTTATAAACAAGATTCCAAAAACAATAGGTGCCAGTGGGAAGATTTAGTCTTTCATACACTGCACTATGTAAATGTAATACCAATACGATGCCGATTTCATAACTCCTTCATAAATAAATTTTACATAGAAAGGTGGATAAGTAGCTGTTTTAATCTCTCATGATTGCCTTAATCCCATAAAACAAATTCATTTACTATCCCATGACAGGTTTTGGGGGTCAGTCAGTGTATCTAAATGAATATCAGATTGAGGATATACAAACTATCTTATTTGCATAGCCAGTTTTACATAAAGAAGAAGTGAGACATTTTGTCAGTTTGTTTTATGCGAAAAGGGCAACCAAATAAACAAAGGGTATGGTCCTCTAAATAAAACCCATAAAAAAATAATTTAATAAGTTTTTTTTTTTACAGACATTAATGGAAGCATGATTAGTCAGACTCAATAGTAAAGTATACTGTGATATTTTATCTGGATCAAAAAATGAACATAGCTAAAAAAAGAAGTTTAAAAACTTAAAAGGAGGTCAAAAGGAGTCCAAAGGAGGTCAAAAGGTGTCAAAAGCTTAATATTTTGAACTTGGTTTGCCTCTGAAGCCAGTGGCTCTATCATGGGCTTGTGAAAATACTGTTTTTGGGGTATTCACAAGAAATCCCACACTGAGTCATGAACAGGGATTAAGAAATGGTGTAAACCCAGCCTTCCATGGAGAAAACAGGGTAATCAGGCACAACATCACCATATACATGGCGTAATACTAGTCCTTTTAAGGGTGTAAGGAAAAAAGTCTATTTAATGATAATAGCAATGCACATATGAATATCAATAAAGAATAATATATGGTTTTATAGCCCAAAGGTACATTAAAAAAAAGGAAAATCAATTTGTGAGACTCTCTTTTAATTAGGTTTATCCATAAATATGAGACACTGAACAGCTATATCTTTACCAATGATTATAAGGAACCTGTCAGCTAAGAAAATGCTATTTTACGGCAGTTATGCGGTTAATCTGCAGGTAAATAGCATTAAAATGCTGCCCGTCCACCTTAATGAAAGTGCAGCTACCGGGGGCATGAATTTATTGCCTTTCCGGCGCACCCAGTCAATGCGAGTATACAGTTAGGTCCATATATATTTGGACAGAGACAACATTATTCTAATTTTGGTTCTAGACATTACCACAATAAATTTTAAACAAAACGATTCAGATGCAGTTGAAGTTCAGACTTTCAGCTTTCATTTGAGGGTATCCACATTAAAATTGGATGAAGGGTTTAGGAGTTTCAGCTCCTTAATATGTGCCACCCTGTTTTTAAAGGGACCAAAAGTAATTGGACAGATTAAATAATTGTAAATAAAATGTTCATTTCTAGTACTTGGTTGAAAACCCTTTGTTGGCAATGACTGCCTGAAGTCTTGAACTCATGGACATCACCAGACGCTGTGTTTCCTCCTTTTTGATGCTCTGCCAGGCCTTCACTGCAGTGGTTTTCAGTTGCTGTTTGTTTATGGGCCTTTCTGTCTGAAGTTTAGTCTATAACAAGTGAAATGCATGCTCAATTGGGTTCAGATCAGGTGACTGACTTGGCCATTCAAGAATATTCCACTTCTTTGCTTTAATAAACTCCTGAGTTGCTTTGGCTTTATGTTTTGGGTCATTGTCCATCTGTAGTATGAAACGACAACCAACCAGTTTGGCTGCAGTTGGCTGGATCTGAGCACACAGTATGGCTCTGAATACCTCAGAATTCATTTGGCTGCTTCTGTCCTGTGTCACATCATCAATAAACACTAGTGACCCAGTGCCACTGGCAGCCATGCATGCCCAAGCCATCACATTGCCTCTGCAGTGTTTTACAGATGATGTGGTATGCTTTGGATCATGAGCTGCACCATGCCTTCACCATACTTTTCTCTTTCCATCATTCTGGTAGAGGTTGATCTTGGTTTCATCTGTGCAAAGAATGTTCTTCCAGAACTGGGCTGGCTTTTTTAGATGGTTTTTAGCAAAGTCCAGTCTAGCCTCTTTATTCTTGATGCTTATGAGTGGCTTGCACCGTGCAGTGAACCCTCTGTATTTACTTTCATGCAGTCTTCTCTTTATGGTAGATTTGGATATTGATACGCCGACCTCCTGGAGAGTGTTGTTCACTTGGTTGGCTGTTGTGAAGAGGTTTCTCTTCACCATGGAGATTATTCTGCGATCATCCACTGCTGTTGTCTTCTGTGGGCACCCAGGTCTTTTTGCATTGATGAGTTCACCAGTGCTTTCTTTCTTTCTCAGGATGTACCAAACTGTAGATTTTGCCACTCCTAATATTGTAGCAATTTCTCGGATGGGTTTTGTCTGTTTTCGCAGCTTAAGGATGGCTTGTTTCACCTGCATGGAGAGCTCCTTTGACCGCATGTTTACTTCACAGCAAAACCTTCCAAATGCAAGCACCACACCTCAAATCAACTCCAGGCCTTTTATCTGCTTAATTCAGAATGACATAATGAAGGGATTGCCCACACCTGTCCATGAAATAGCCTTGGAGTCAATTGTCCAATTACTTTTGGTCCCTTTAAAAACTGGGTGGCACATGTTAAAGAGCTGAAACTCCTAAACCCTTCATCCAATTTTAATGTGGATACCCTCAAATGAAAGCTGAAAGTCTGAACTTCAACTGCATCTGAATCGTTTTGTTTAAAATTCATTGTGGTAATGTCTATAACCAAAATTAGAAAAAGGTTGTCTCTGTCCAAATATATGGACCTAACTGTATTCACCATTCATTATATTGTGAGTGGCGGCTGTAAGCATGTCCCGACACTATTATTGATAGTTCACGCTGTACAGTTGGCTGTCAATCAGAGTGCCAGGGCGTACTGAGAGCCGCCGCTCACAGTGTAACTGCTCAGTGTATGTCCCCCATGACTGAAAGCCGGAGGCTCCCAAGTGGAAATAGTTCATTTTCTCCCAGTAGGTAGCCACACATTAAGTAAGGCGTCTGGACAGCATTGTGACGCTATTTACCATCAGATTGATCCTAAATCTGCATATACATAGCGTTTTCCAAGGTGACAGGTTCCCTTTAAGTGTTTTCAGAATTTCAAACATTAGGATCACAATATTGTTCACATCTAGAAATCCTTATTGGCATCCCTGCTGCTATCTAGGACATAGTGTGATATAAATGTGCAAGAAGAAAAACAAGTCTCTATATGCATTTAAAACTATATAAATCATACGCTATCTTTCAGATTGTGATGTACAGGGCAAAGTTTATCTTAAGTATGCATAGTAGCTGTGCCAGTTGTCTACATACTGTTTTGAAACATGAAATTTAAGTCTATGTAATTGCTAATAGAATTCAACTTGCACAATTAAAGCAAAGGGTAACCATTTGAATACACTTTATTTTGCATTTTAGAAATAGGGAACATTGCTGTTAGAAGGACAGGCACTGTAAGGCCTCACACAAAATGATGACATTTTTAGATCGTATGTACATAATGCATTGCCCACTATTCCTCTGTACATATATGGAGGCACATATCTTTTGTGTCAAGAATTCATTGAGAAGAACAACAATGACAAGCACCAATTGCTTGCTGTATTATGGAAGCATTATGTCGAGGGAAGAACAGACTGCCCTATGCTGGTATCACATGGAGTACTATAGCTCTATACAGGGTCGGCTCCAGGCTTTCATGGGCCTCGGGCAAAATAGTCTCAGTGGGCCCCTTTAAGGGTATGTGCACACGTTGCAGATTTCTTGCAGAAAATTCCTGAAGAAAACCGGAAATTTTCTGCAAGAAATCCGCATTTTTTTTTTTGCGTTTTTTTTCCGTTTTTTTCGCGTTTTTTTAGCATTCTGCAAGCGTAATTAGCTTGCAGAATGCTAAAGTTTTCCCTGCGATCTGTAGCATCGCTTGGAAAACTGACTGACAGGTTGGTCACACTTGTCAAACATAGCGTTTGACAAGTGTGACCAACTTTTTACTATAGATGCTGCCTATGCAGCATCTATAGTAAAAGATAGAATGTTTAAAAATAATAAAAAAAATAAAAAAATGCTTATACTCACCCAGACATCTCACCGGCGTCCGTTCCGTATAGCTGGTCTGTGCGCACAGGACCTCCCGTGACGTCACGGTCACGTGAGCGGTCACATGACCGCTCACGACCAATCACAGGACAGTGACGTCATTCGGCGAGGTCCTTCAGCGCACACCAGGTACAGAAACCGAACGGCAGCGTGCGAGGAGGCGGCAAGACATCGAGGGTGAGTATAGGACTGTTTATTATTTTATTTCTTATTTTTTGACCACTTATATGGTGCCCAGTGCGTGGAGGAGAGTCTCCTCTCCTCCACCCTGGGTACCAACCGCATATAATCTGCTTACTTCCCGCATGGTGTGCACAGCCCCGTGCGGGAAGTAAGCAGATCAATGGACCCCTAGGTGTGCGGAATCCCTGCAATTCCGCATTTTTAATGAACATGTTGCTTTTTTTTCCGCTATGCGATTTTTTCGCGGAAAAAATCGCAACATTTGCACCAAAAATGCGGAATACCCTGTAAATAATAGGAGGCTTATGTAAGCGTTTTTTTTTCGCGTTTTTATCACGTTTTTATAGCGAAAAAACGCGAAAAAAACGCTAACAATCCTGAACGTGTGCACATGGCCTAACACATGCCATGACTCATGATGCAGAGATATGGCAGAGAAAAGAGAGAGTACAATGCCAAAGATTTCACTTACTTTTTACATTACATGAGTGAGCTCAGAAACCAAACAGTATAGTCCTCCATACAGTATTATGGACAACACATAGTGATCCATACTGAATAATGAGCCCCATATATTGCTTCATACAGAATAATGGCCCCATACAATGCTCCATACAGTATAACGAGCCCCATATAATGCTCCAAACAGTATAATGAGCCCCATATAGTGCTCTATACAGTATAATGGACTCCACATAATGCTCCACACAGAATAATGAGCCTCATATATTGCTCCATACAGTATAAAAAACCCTATATAATGCTCCATACAGAATAATGAGCCACATACTGTATATTGCTCCATACAGTGTAAGGAGCCCCCTATATTGCTCCATACAGAAAAATTATCCCCATATATTGCGCCATACAGTATATAATAGGCCCCATATATTGCTCCATACAGTATAATGAGTCCCATATATTGCACCATACAGTGTAATGGGCCCATATAATGCTCCATAAAGAATAATAAGCCCCATATAATGCTCCAAACAGTATAATGAGCCCATGTAATGCTCTATACCGTATAATGAGCCCCATATATTGTTCCATATATAATGGGCCCCAACTAATGTTCCATAGAGTATATCATGGGCCTCATATAATGCTCCATACAGAATGGGCTCCATATAATGCTCCAGTATATGATGGGCCCCATATATTTCTCCATATATAATAGGCCCCATATAATGCTCCATGCTGTATAGGATGAGCCCCATACAGTATAATGAGCCCCATATATTGCTCCATACAGTATAATAACGTCCAACGTCCCACATAATGTTCCATACAGTATATGATGGGCACCATATAATGCTCCACATATAATCTGCCCCATATAATAGTACATATATAATGGTCCCCATATGATGCTCCATATATAATGGGCCTCATATGATGCTCCATTTATAATTGGCCTCATATAATGCTCCATATACTGTATAATGGGCTGCATATGATGCTCCAGTGTATGATGGGCCCCATATAATGCTCCAAACATAAGAAAAAAAAAGAAAAACTCACCTCTACTCGCTGTCCACTGCTCTGCTCCAGACTCCTCAACTCTCTGCACTGTGACTGTTCAGGAAGAGGGTGTACACTAGTCACATCATCACACCCCCCTGACCTGAAATGTCACAGTCAGAAGACACAGAAGATGCTGCAGTGGTGAAATGGGGAGAGGTAAGTATTGCAAGTACAGGGACCCTGAGCAAATGGGAGGGGGGCACTCGCGGGCTCTGGCACTGGCACTGGCACAGGCACCAGGACCCCATAGTGCACCGGGGTCCCCGATGGCAAGTGTGCCTCCCGCCTGCTCAGAGCCTCGGCACTTGCCCAGGTGCGGATGTCATCCCTGGCTCTAAAATATGAAGGACTCAGTACAATTTATAATCATGGCTTTGTCCAATGCTTCAACTCTCACTGATTGGTCTTAAAGAAGCACTCCTCCCATCAAAGTTATTATCCTCTTACTATATTGAAATCATCATATTATACAGCACTGTGCATTTGCAATTGCTCATTTTGACTTTCTAACCAGCTAATTCTTCTGTTTCCTCTGCTCTATGTAGAAACAGGAAGTCTCTTGTCCCTGCATTTATCATTCCTCTCTTCAACTCCTGACCCAGCTGCTCTGCTCCTCCCCCATGCCAGGGATTTTTACAGTGAATTATGAAGTGAAAAATTGACCTCCTGTTTATACATAGAGCTTAGAAGGATTCAGCTAGTCAGTTTTTAATCACGTGATGTCATAGACCTAATGGAAAAAAGTAGAATAATCTGAGTAGAAAGGCAAAGTGAGCAATTGTAAGTACACAGAGATATAGATTATAAGGTTAGACTATATTAAGAAAATTAAGAGAATAAAAAGGTTGATGGGAGAAGCGCTTCTTTAATCTTTAAAGGGCTTTTGTCTACATCATTACTGAGTAAAATTGCAAATCAGCTTTGTCGTTTAACCCATATTACATATCTTCTCCGTTCTGAACGACGTAAGCATTTGTAATTCTATCGTTTACTGCCTAGGTTACCGACCACTGCTGCAGTCTACCATATATGGATGATCCCCTAGGTAAGAAGCGCAGCACATGCAAACTCTTTGCTTTAGAGCTTACAAGTGCAGCGCTGCAGCTTTACAAATCTCTGATTGCTACCAGCTTGAGGCAACCATTCTAATGCAGTTACATTAACTAAACAGTAATATAGTCAAAATCCCATAACAAGTAAGTGTATCACCCATTTATTAGCTCTCTTCTGCACTTTATACTGCAACACAGCAGATTTCTCTGTATATGAGACCAGGTTTTAGGTGCCTATTCTGGGAGGAGAGACTATGATTCTATTGATGTATCCCTTACTGGGCTGCTTGAGGTAGATTTCATAAAATCACTATTTTATCAGGAGATTTACACTAGAGAACTAGTAAATTTCCTGCCATGTAGTCCTCTATATTAATGAGCTCTTTATAACTCCACCCCACAACTGATTGGCAGCTTTCTGCCTATGCACAGTGTGTGGGCGGGGTTATACAGAGATCAGCATTCAGAGAACTGAAATATTTAAAGCAGAGAAGCATTTATTTTTATTCAAAACTGCAGCAAGAAGCTAAATGTGGGATACATCACTGGAATCAGGGTCTCTGCCCCAAATTATGCTGCTCTCAGCAAAAACCTGATGACTGATTCGCTTTATTGAGATGCTTCAAATGATGGAGCAAAAGTGCTGCAATGCATATGGCATGTACAAAATACACAGGACATTCAAAATACGGTACATAGAAATGATGAACTAAAATAACACTAATAAGAATCCAAACGCTGAGTTCATTAAAGCAGCATATTTCTCGGGATACTGTGAAGTGTATGTACACTAATCATATTTGTCATGCATGCCTTCCCTTACATTTTTATATTATAATCATGCCATAAAATAGATCAAAACCATGTGTGCTTGCTGTTGTGCTGATCTAATAAGTTGGAAATATTAAAAATAATTCAGCGTTTCGTCTCATTTAAGAAAACAATAGCAGAAAATCCACCAGTAATTTCAGTACGAGAATGGAGGTCATAGACATTACAAGTCCCCTTTGGAATGTCGTATGTACTTAGAGGTATCCCACGTAGGAAGCATGTTAGTGTAACCTTGCAGTACGTGCATAAGTACACACTATTAGTATGGCATGCCAAAGTACAAAGGGGAGCAATCTACTACAGCACGTTGCATTATGTATTGATATATTACTTTTTGCCTTAGGCAGCAAAAATACTAGAAGTACCGTAACCCTTCACACAGTCTGATATTCCCAAGTCTGTCATTTATACTAATTGCTCATTTTGGTTCAATTAAGATTATTCTGTATATAAGAATGTTTAATATTGGATGTTTTTGGGCTGAGGTCACAGGGATCGGGCCGATTATGCTAATGACACTCAGCACTAACTCTGTCAGAGTTTGAGCCGAGTGTCATCTTACTGTGCTGCCATTCTGCCACATGAGAGAATCTCAGCACAAGTCTGGAGAAGATGGAGAACTCAATTTCTCCATCTTCTCCATTGTCTCTGTGTGCTGATGTTGGACTGCCCTTGGACATTCGAGAGCTGTCCGATGTTTCACGTGCAATCAGGTGCGGACTGGGGCTGAAATTCAGCAAATTCCAAGCTTTCGAGACTACTCAAGACTCCTCGAGACACCAAGTGCAATGACTCCCATTCCTCCCTGCATCTCCCCTGGCTCACTCTCCACATTTGATCCCATCACAGAAGAAGAAGTCTCCAAGCTCTTCTCCTCTTCTTGTCCGACTACATGCACCACTGACCCCATTCCCTCACACCTCCTCCAGTCTCTCTCTCCAGTCATCACAACTCACCTAACTACAATCTTTAATCTCTCCCTCTCCTCTGGCATTTTCCCCTCCTCCTTCAAACACTCTATCATTACTCCATTACTAAAAAAAACCACCCTTGACCCATCATGCGCAAACAACTACAGACCGGTCTCCAATCTCCCCTTCATCTCAAAACTCCTGGAGCACCTAGTCTACTCCCGCCTTACCCATTACCTCTCCACTCATTCCCTCCTAGACCCTTCACAGTCCGGGTTCCGCCCCCTACATTCAACAGAAACTGCACTCATCAAGGTGACCAATGACCTTCTGACAGCAAAATGTAACAGTGACCACTCTCTGCTCATTCTCCTCGATCTTTCTGCAGCTTTCGACACTGTTGACCAACCTCTCCTACTCTCTAGGCTCCAGTCACTAGGCATTAAGGACACTGCTCTCTCCTGGTTCTCTTCCTATCTTTCTGAACGCTCCTTCATTGTTCTGTTCTCTGGCTCCACTTCATCTCCTCTTCCTCTCACTGTCGGGGTACCTCAGGGCTCAGTCCTTGGCCCCCTTCTCTTCTCCCTCTACATGGCCCCAATTGGACAGACTATCAGCAGATTTGGCTTTCAGTACCATCTTTATGCTGATGACACACAACTATACACGTCAGCCCCTGACCTTACCCCCGCTGTACTACAGAACGCCACTGACTGTCTGTCTGCAGTCTCTAACATCATGTCCGCTCTGTATCTGAAACTCAACCTCTCCAAAACTGAACTTCTTCTGCTCCCGCCTTCTACTAGCCTCCCTAAATCTGACTTTTCCCTCTCCGTGGGTGGCACCATAATAATGCCTAGGCAGCAGGCACACTGTCTGGGTATTATGTTTGAATCCGATCTCTCCTTCACCTCCCACATACAATCTCTTGCCCGCTCGTGCCGCTTACACCTAAAGAACATCTCTAGAATCCGCCCTTTTCTCACCATGGAGACAACAAAAACTCTCACTGTTGCCCTAATCCACTCCCGTCTGGACTACTGCAACTCAATATTAATTGGCCTCCCCCTCACGCGACTTTCCCCTCTCCAGTCTATCCTTAATGCAGCAGCCAGGGTCGTCCATCTGGCTAATCGTTACTCGGACGTGTCCGCTCTTCGCCAGTCGTTACACTGGCTGCCCATTCATTACAAGATACAATTCGAAGTACTTGTTCTCACCCACAAAGCTCTCCACAGTGCGGCACCCCCTTACATCTCCTCCCTCATTTCTGTCTATCGGCCTAGCTGACCGCTGCGCTCTGCAAACGACTTTCGACTAACCTCTGCACTAATCCGTACCTCCCACTCCCGACTCCAAGACTTCTCCCGTGCTGCGCCAATCCTCTGGAATTCTCTACCCCAAGATATTAGGACCATCCACAACTTGCATAGTTTTAGGCGCTCGCTCAAAACTCATTTGTTCAGAGTGGCCTATCACGTTCTCTAATCAGTCATTTTATGTTTGTGTGTGTGTGTAGCCCATTCACTATCTCCATCTACCCCCCCACCCCCTGAAGATGGCTGGACCATCATTGTAAATACATCATTGTAAATACACACCTGTACTTTGTATCTCCCCACCTCATTGTAGATTGTAAGCTCTCACGAGCAGGGTCGTCTTATCTTGTCTTATTTTGCTTTATTACTGTATTGTTAACATTGTTACCTATGACTGTTGTGTTTGAAACTGTTAAACTGTAAAGCGCTGCGGAATATGTTGGCGCTATATAAATAAAGATTATTATTATTATTATTATTACTCAGGTTCCTTCATCAGGCATAGATGAAGGGACCTGAGTAGTCTCGAAAGCTTGCAATTTGTTACCATCTTTTCAGTTAGCCATTAAAAGGTATAAACCACTGAGGACTCTCAAATCTAAATATTTTCATAGCAAGTGAGCATTTCTGCTACACACAGGCGATCTGATCGGACAACTGCAGCTTTTAGTCTCCCATGAAGACTATTGAAGCATGTCATTCTGTAAGACCCAGCCACAACTAATCTTCAATCCTCTTGTTTGTCAAAATCTCACAGTACATGACCCCATCCATCCTCCCTGGTGTCCTTAGACATCTAGTTCGTCTTGGCCATGGTGGAGAGGTTGGAGTGTGATTGAGTGTGCGGACAGGTGTCTTTTAGGCCGGGTTCACATTTGCATCTGTGTGCACAGCGTACGATCCGCATCGATCCGCATGCGTCATGCGTACATATACACTCACCGGCCACTTTATTAGGTACACCTGTCCAACTTCTTGTTAACACTTAATTTCTAATCAGCCAATCACATGGCGGCAACTCAGTGCATTTAGGCATGTAGACATGGTCAAGACAATCTCCTGCAGTTCAAACCGAGCATCAGTATGGGGAAGAAAGGTGATTTGAGTGCCTTTGAACGTGGCATGGTTGTTGGTGCCAGAAGGGCTGGTCTGAGTATTTCAGAAACTGCTGATCTACTGGGATTTTCACTCACAACCATCTCTAGGGTTTACAGAGAATGGTCCGAAAAAGAAAAAAAATCCAGTGAGCGGCAGTTCTGTGGGCGGAAATGCCTTGTTGATGCCAGAGGTAAGAGGAGAATGGGCAGACTGGTTCGAGCTGATAGAAAGGCATCAGTGACTCAAATCGCCACCCGTTACAACCAAGGTAGGCCTAAGAGCATCTCTGAACGCACAGTGCATCCAACTTTGAGGCAGATGGGCTACAGCAGCAGAAGACCACACCGGGTACCACTCCTTTCAGCTAAGAACAGGAAACTGAGGCTACAATTTGTACAAGCTCATCGAAATTGGACAGTAGAAGATTGGAAAAACGTTGCTTGGTCTGATGAGTCTCAATTTCTGCTGCGACATTCGGATGGTAGGGTCAGAATTTGGCGTAAACAACATGAAAGCATGGATCCATCCTGCCTTGTATGGAGCATCTTTGGGATGTGCAGCCGACAAATCTGCGGCAACTGTGTGATGCCATCATGTCAATATGGACCAAAATCTCTGAGGAATGCTTCCAGCACCTTGTTGAATCTATGCCACGAAGAATTGAGGCAGTTCTGAAGGCAAAAGGGGGTCCAACCCGTTACTAGCATGGTGTACCTAATAAAGTGGCCGGTGAGTGTATTTAACATTGTGTAAGCAGGGACATGGTTTTGTATGCGTCGTTTTGAGGTGTGCGCCGGGGTCCGGCAAATGCATCATGTTGCATTTATTGTGGCGTCAAATATTGCGCAATCATCCGCAAGCGGACGATTGCGGATGATTGCGTAAAAAACGCATTAGTCTCTATGGGAACGCATTGGTACGCAATGACATGCATATGAATGTGTTCGATGCGCATGCGTACTTTAGACTGTGCATGTCCAGAAGATGATGTCACCGCCTCCACTATGCGCATAAAATACGCAAACACATGGCAAAATGCATGCACACGCAGCATTTTTGTTTGCGTCATGCACAAGATGATGCGCAAGCGTGAGAATGCTTTTGCATGTGTTTTGGCATGCGTTTGCGCATGCAGATGATACACTGTGCACAGAAACTCTAATGTGAACTTAGCCTTATACAGGTAAGGAGTTAACCCCTTCATGACCGTGGGATTTTTTGTTTTTCCGTGTTCGTTTTTCACTCCCCTCTTTCCCAGAGCCATAACTTTTTTATTTTTCCGTCAATTTGGCCATGTGAGGGCTTATTTTTTGCAGGTCGAGTTGTACTTTTGAACAAATTCATTCGTTTTACCATGTCGTGTACTAGAAAATGGGAAAAAAATTCCAAGTGCGGTGAAATTGCAAAAAAAGTGCAATCCCACACTTGTTTTTTGCTTGGCTTTTTTGCTAGGCTCACTCAATGCTAAAACTGACCTGCCAGTATGATTCTCCAGGTCATTACGAGTTCATAGACACCTAACATGACTAGGTAAGTTTTTACCTGAGTGGTGAAAAAAAATTCCAAACTTTGCTAAAAAAAAAAAAAAAAATTGCGCCATTTTCCAATACTCGTAGCGTCTCCATTTTTCATGATCTGGGGTCGGTTGAGGGCTTATTTTTTGCATGCCAAGCTGGCATTTTTAATGATTCCAATTAGGTGCAGATACGTTCTTTTGATCGCCCGTTATTGCATTTTAATGCAATGTCGCGGCGACCAAAAAAACGTAATTCTGGCGTTTCAATTTTTTTCTCGTTACGCCGTTTAGCGATCAGGTTAATGCTTTTTTTTATTGATAGATCAGGCGATTCTGAACGTGGCGATACCAAATATGTGCAGATTTGATTTTTTTTATTGATTTATTTTGATTGGGGCGAAAGGGGGGTGATTTAAACTTTTATATTTTTTTTATTTTTTTCACTTTTATTTAACTTTTGTTTTTCACTTTTGCCATGCTTCAATAGCCTCCATGGGAGGCTAGAAGCTGGCACAACTCGATCGGCTCTGCTACATAGCAGCGATCTGATGTTCGCTGCTATGTAGCAGAATTGCAGGTGTGCTGTGAGCGCCGACCACAGGGGGGCGCTCACAGCTACCGGCGATCAGTAACCATAGAGGTCTCAAGGACCTCTATGGTTACAATGGAGAAGCATCGCCGACCACCGATCATGTGACGGGGGTCGGCGATGCCGTCATTTCCGGCCGCCCGGCCGGATGCGGTAGTTAAATGCCGCTGTCTGCGTTTGACAGCGGCATTTAACTAGTTAATAGCGGTGAATCGCGATTTCACCCGCCGCTATTGCGGGCACATGTCAGCTGTTCAAAACAGCTGACATGTCCCGGCTTTGATACGGGCTTACCGCGGAGCCCTGCATCAAAGCAGGGGAGCTGACATCGGACGTACTATCCCGTCCGAGGTCAGTAAGGGGTTAAAGTAGGTTCAATTAATACAGGTAATGAGTGCAGAGTAGGAGGACTTCTTAAAGAAAAACTAACAGGTCTGTGAGAGCCAGAATTCTTGCTGGTTGGTAGGTGATCAAATACTTATTTCATGCAACAAAATGCAATTTAATTATGTAAACATCATACAATGTGATTTTCTGGTTCTTATTTTTAGTTTTTGTCTCCAACAGTTGAAGTGTACCTACGATAAAAATTACATACCTCTCCAATCTTTGTAAGTGAGAAAACTTGCATAATTGGCAGTGCATCAATCCTTATTTTCCCCACTGTATAAAATGCCCAAACCTGTACATGTTTTATGCTAAGATTAAAGTGTTGTCCATGACAATGTTATTTTTTTACTATGAGCCTAAAACAGGCAGGTAGTTTCTAACAGAGGCAACTACCTGCTGGCTCCACCCGGCGCTGGCTCCACCCGGCGCCGGCTCAGAGTGGTTATCGATTCATCTGCTCCACATCAACAGAACAGCTCTTCATCTTGCAGACTGCTCTGTTGATCGGGCATGGCTGCCAATGTCATGATGATTGACAGCTGGCTCCCCACAGGTAGGCAGTCCGTAGCTGTCTGTCAATCATCATGATGTCAGCAGTCATGCCCCATCAACAGAGCAGAAGAGAAGCTGTTGCTTTGATGACATGATATCAGCGAAAGTTGCTGAATCGACAGGAGGGTTAGGTGTTACTTGATATTTCCTTCTTTTCATAACTTGAATTGTGGATTGAATAATTTTGACTGCAGCTGTATTGTTTTTTTATATGTCTAGATAAAAGATGTACTCTCTAAGTCGAGTACAAAACAACTGAATTCTGGAAAATAAAAATGAATTCCAGGAAACACCTAAATAATAGTAGAGAACTTTTCGGTTGTGTTACAGCATAACACTTTTCTGCTCTTTTAATAGTTATTATCACTATAGCATATAATAAAGTAGGACGTGGTAAATACCTCGGAACTTGTAAAATTAGGATCAATGTTCTACAAGCTTGGATTCTTGCCATGTTACATATTACCTGCCTCCCTCCATACTGATCAAGTCCTTTCATGTTCATGGAGAAAGAGTTTTTTACCTCATGTTTATTTTCATGTGTGAAGCACTTATCCCCTTTGTGTGTTGATTTGTAATGACCGTAAAGGCCCCGTCTCACATAGCGAGATCGCTAGCGAGATCGCTGCTGAGTCACAAGTTTTGTGACGCAACAGCGACCTCCATAGCGATCTCGCTATGTGTGACACGTACCAGCGATCAGGCCCCTGCTGCGAGATCGCTGGTCGTGTCGGAATGGCCTGGACCTTTTTTTGGTCGTTGAGGCCCCGCTGACATTGCTGAATCGGTGTGTGTGACACCGATCCAGCGATGTCTTCACTGGTAACCAGGGTAAACATCGGGTTACTAAGCGCAGGGCCGCGCTTAGTAACCCGATGTTTACCCTGGTTACCAGCGTAAATGTAAAAAAAAACAAACAATACATACTCGCCTTCTGATGTCCGTCAGGTCCCTTGCCGTCTGCTTCCTGCTCTCACTGACTGCCGGCCGTACAGTGAGAAGTGAGAGCACAGCAGTGACGTCACCGCTGCGCTCTGCTCTCACTGTACGGCCGGATCTCAGTCAGAGCAGGAAGCAGACGGCAAGGGACCTGGACACCGAAAGGCGAGTATGTAGTGTTTGTTTTTTTTGGTAACCAGGGTAAACATCGGGTTACTAAGCGCGGCCCTGCGCTTAGTAACCCGATGTTTACCCTGGTTACCCGGGTGCTGCAGGGGGACTTCGGCATCGTTGAAGACAGTTTCAACGATGCCGAAGTCGTTCCCCTGATCGTTGGTCGCTGGGGAGAGCGGTCTGTGTGACAGCTCCCCAGCGACCACACAGCGACTTACCAACGATCACGGCCAGGTCATATCGCTGGTCGTGATCGTTGGTAAATCGCTAAGTGAGACGGGGCCTTAAGAGGTTGTGTACACAAATATCTTTGTTCGGGGTTTATCATATTTGCAAAGGCAAACATATGACTCTTGGCAATACATTAAAAGACTACACAGCACCGGGAAAAGGTACAAGTACAAAATAGAGATCAATGGAATTATTTTAACATGAGACTTCCCACAATAGCCGCAAAATTGAAACTAGAAGGAACTCTGGGAAGCAGAACTGTAAAAATCGATGAAGACAAAATGTTTTGCATCTTGTGCATTTTCTGACAGATACAACCTTTTAAATAGGGCAGGCAGACTAGGAAAACTAAAGGAACCAGTCTAAGATAATTCTGATTTTCTGTTATTCTGGGATTTTCTCAGTTTTGGCCAGTATTGAAATTAAACTGTTCAGTACTGGGTTGATAGATATTGCAGTTAAAGAGAACCTGTCAGCAGGATTTTGTTAAGTAAACTACAGGCATTGTCATGTTTACAGCAAAGAAGAAAAATGCAGATAGCACTCACCGGTCCTTAAAACTTCATCCTTTATTCAAACTTTAAAATGTCATGGCCAGAGAAACAAGTTGCTGGGATGTGCGAGCTGGTGTAAGACGCCGGCCGTTTTGCGCCACTTAGCACTTCAGCGTGTCTAGATAGACACGTTGAAGCACTAAGTGGTGCGAAACGGCCATCGTAATACACCAGCTCGCACAGCCCAGCAACCTGTTCCTCTGGCCATGACACTTTAAAGTTTGAATAAAGGATGAAGTTTTAAGGACTGGTGAGTGCTATCTGCATTTTTCTTCTTTGCTGCATACACCCTGTTTTTGCATGAGCACCCGGAGTCCATAGAGGCGGTCTCTATCTGGAAAGCACTCCATTCAGCATATGGTTGTCTGGCGCCACAGCAGTGCCGTTATATTTTTCTCTTTTGCATATTGTCATGTTTACACTGTTACACTGATTAATATGATACCTGGAGCAAAGAAATCCATTTTGTGGCTATTGCGTAATCAGTGTTAGAAGTTTTCAGCTGATGACATGCTTGTGCTTCCTGAGGGACTGTAGGCAGTCTTATCTTCCTGCTCTAAGCCAGAGAAACCTGTTCACAGGCCCACCTCGAAGTACAAGCATGTTCCTTATCATAGAGACAGAGAGAGACAGACAGACACACAGAGAGAGACAGACACAGAGAAAGAGAGACTGACACAGAAATACAGACAGAAGGTCACATTAGTGGATAAAGATTACCATTTTGTAGGCCAGACACAATGAGACGAAACCAACTTGTGCTGGAAGATTTGCAGGGGGAGCAACTTTGGGTGCTGAATCTGATCAGGTGACTGGTAACTCAGAGATTCTGAGCATAAAAGGCTTGCGTGCCAAACGGCAGAGAGATTTGGCACCAGTAAGGAGAACAAAGTGGATGCAGCCCAGAGGTGGCATCGAGGCCAGCGTAACAGGACTTAGCAGGAAGTCCATGCCGCTAAGGTGCCAGTCACTTTCTGACAGGGTTAAGACTACCGTGTCCAGAGGGAAATATGATGTGCACACTGTAAAATTCAGGGAGGGAGGTGCTGGCTGGACATCCAAAGTCAAATATACAAGAAAAACAGCCGCACTCAAGTCTTTGCGTTTATGTAGAAAATTTTAGTTGCTTTTATTCATGTGCACAGGCACCACCAAATAATTTTTAAAGAAAAAGGAGGGTGATTGCGGAAAACAAGGTTAACGTTTCGACCAGGCACGGTCTTTCTCAAAACCTCACAGCTCCAGGTAGAGTTCAGGGGTAGAGTGTCGGTCTCATTGGTGATGCAGTCATCACCAATGAGACGGACACGCTACCCCTGAACTCTACCTGGAGCTGTGAGGTTTTGAGAAAGACCGTGCCTGGTCGAAACGTTAACCTTGTTGTCCGCAATCACCCTCCTTTTTCTTTAAAAAGGGTTAAGACTACGGCCGAGGAAACCCAGAGTTCCAACTATGCCAGTCAAATCCAGAATCTGCGCCCTATGCTGTTCAATGTTCATTACTTGGTCATATGAGTAAAGTTAGGGACAAATTGCTGCCTTGATTTCCTTGTCCAAATAAATTCTATAAGTATTATATTGTTTATTCTTAGGACAACGAAACACTCAAAAAGTCTACCTTAACTAAGAAAAGGGTTAACAGATGCGCCACCTGTAACATTAAGTTGTCAGAAACATACAGCAAGAAGCTTTGTGCAGAATGCATATCTAAGATAATTAAAGATGAGCATCTACATTCATGACAGACAAGAGGGTAGTAATTAGGGAGGAAGTGCAGAACAACGTTTCTGCCTTTATCTCGCCTCAGTCTCCCCAGCCTAAACACCCTAGGTGGGAAATAAACTGAAGCTCAGAGGAAGGGGAATTATTCTACTACTCTGACCTAGAGCTGGGCCAAAGGACTACTACACTATTATTCCCTAGAAAAGGAAAAAAATGCTTACTTTCTTCCAAAATGCAGATACACTTTCACAGGCCGTAAGAGAAACCATGAAAATTGAGGACACCTGTAAAACATTGTCAATTCAGGAAGAGATGTTTGGGGGTCTAAAAGTTCAGAGAAACAGGGTTTTCCCAGTTAATAATTACATCACTGCTATGGTCCTGGAAGAAACAGAGGAAGCAGGAAAGAAACTTGTTATCCTGAAGGATTTTAAAGCACGCCTTCCCTTTGACCCTGAAAAAATCAAGTTAGGGAAAGAAATTTCAAAAATTAATATACGAGTGGCCAGGGTTGCTAGGAAAACCTCTATTAAATTTGAGGATTCTTCAAGTCATAAGGATCTGATGGATAAGAAATCAGAAGCCCTCATTAAAGGGAACCTGTCACCTGAATTTGGCGGGACCGATTTTGGGTCATATGGGCGGGGTTTTTGGGTGTTTTATTCACCCTTTCCTTACCAGCTGGCTGCATGCTGGCCGCAATATTGGATTGAAGTTCATGCTGTGTCCTCCGTAGTACATGCCAGCGCAAGGCAATATTGCCTTGTGCAGGCGTGTACTCCGGAGGACAGAAAATGAACTTCAATCCAATATTGCGGCCAGCTTTAAAAAAAACTTGATAGGCCTCCTCGGTTACTATTTAGGCAAACATAGCTGCCACATCCATAGCTAGGTCAATGTACCTTTGAATGCAAGAAGTAGAAAATCATATAAGGAACAAAACCACAAGAGAAGAGATACTGGGATCACTACCCTTGCTTAAAATGGCAACTGCAATATGCTTATGGCAGACACTTCTATGGAATCAGTTCTGTTTGCGGCAAGGAATGGAGCACTTTCCAACACTGCAAGGCGGACTCTATGGCTGAAGACATAGTCATGAGAAAACCACTCAAATAATAAATTATAGTGCTGGCAAAAAATATCTTGATAAGATCAACTAAAACCAGAAAGGAGGAAGATCTTCCTAGTGGTACTTCTGGATTCAGGACACCAATATTCCTTCTTCCTGTGCAAAACAGGAAAGAGTCAGGATGGAGATTCAGCCCATCCAAAAGAAGAAACACATTTCTAAACGAAAGGCAATGAGGATCTTGGGTCTAATGACCTTCTGTATATCCAGCATTCACTGGAATGTAGACAGCTATTAAGTCTCCTCTCAGTCTTCTTTTTTGCAAGCTAAACATTCCCAAATCCTGTAACCGTTCCTCATGGGACATGGCTTGCAGACCGGTCACAATTCTGGTTGCTCTTCTCTGAACTTGCTCCAGTTTGTTGATGTCTTTTTTAAAATATAGTGCCCAAAACTGGTTACAGTATTCTAGATGAGGTTTTGACCAAAGAGGAGTAGAAGGCAATAATGACTTTGTGTTATCTAGACTGTATGCTTCAGTTAATACAACCCAGAATTGCATTTGCCTTTTTTGCTGCTGCATCACACTGTTGACTCATGTTCAGTTTATGATCTATTAGTATACCCAAGTCTCACATGTGCTGTTGCTTAGCCCTATTCCTCCCACTCCGTATATGCTTTTTTCATTTTTATTGCCCAGATGTAGTACTTTGCAATTTTCCTTGTTAAAAACCATTCTGTTAGTTGCTGCCCACTGCTCCAGTTTATTTATATCTTTTTAAATCCTTTCTCTCTCTTCTCTAGTATTAGCTATCCTTCCTAGCTTTGTGTCATCAGCAAATTTAATCAGCGTACCCTCAATTGCTTCATCTAAATCATTGATAAAGATGTTGAACAATACAGGGCCCAGGACAGAACCCTGTGGTTATAGATTTGTTTGCCTCCAGGAAAAAAGGAAGAACAAGGGAATTATTTTCATTAAACCCAGGGAACAATCCAGCTGTTATAGATGCCTTATTCCTTATGTGGTGTGATACAGCGATGTCCTTGCTGTGCAGTGAGTAGGCAGTGACCCATATAAAGTTCAAATAAAGTCTCGTTTATTTCATAGTCACAAACAGAAAAATAAGCAAACAAGTCCTTCGGTATGCAGCCGGGAAAAGTAACGACAGTCCACAATCCGTTGCCGTGAATGTATTACACCACCGTGTACGCTGGGGTGTCAGGCTTATTGGGGTGTCAGGCTTTTTGGGCTCTGCCTGGCCCATGTTGCTCCACACGGAAAGAGCTCCTCATAAGCCTCCTGCTAGGTCTGACTCCCAGACCAATACTGACACACCCAACTCTCTTGCAGGGGTTTTTTTTCTTTCCTCCAGATTCTATGGCCATGTGCCACTATAAGATCTGGGCTGGAGGAAACAGACCGGCCCCACTACCTTCCTGCAGTCCGTTTCAAAAATAAAAGCCCATACCAGGTTTTCCTGAATAATTTCTGGGTCAAATAACTTGATCCAGTTCACACTCACTTTTATTCTTCCCTGTGTCTCACAGGCAAACCTGCTGTGAGCACAGGGCACTCCAGCGGATCTAATATGCTTCTAAGCACATCCTGGGGGATACATAGCGACCCTGGCATATGACACCGGTCACTGCCTTACATACCCCCCCTCTGTTCAGACTTGTGGGGTTGAACATTTGTCAGCATACATGGTGCCCGTGACAGGGCATCCGCATTTCCCTGTGATTTCCCAGCCCGATGTTCCACAGAGAAGCTGAAGTTTTGTAGGGACAAGAACCATCTGGTGACTCGGGCATTCCTCTCTTTTGCATTTCTCATCCAGACGAGGGGTGAATGGTCCGTTATCAACCAAAACTGACGCCCAAGCAAATAGTAGCGTAGGGACTCCAAGGCCCATTTAATCGCCAAGCACTCCTTCTCCACTACGCTATAATTTTTCTCTGCTTAAATAGGTGACTGGATGCACATCCCCGTTCACCTCTTGCGACAGCACCGCTCCTAAGCCTACCTCTGAGGCATCGGTTTGCACAATAAAGGTTTTCTTGAAGTCGGGGTTGATGAGGACCGGCTGTCCACACAATGCCGACTTCAGAGACTGGAATGCTTCCTCTGCTTGAGGATTCCACTTGACCATCACCGTTTTCTTCCCTTTTAACAGGTCCGTTAGGGAAGCCGATTTACCAGCAAAATTGGGTATAAATCAACGTTAATACCCAATGATGCCAAGGAATGCCCTCACTTGTTTGGTACTTAAGGGCTTGGGTCAGTTTTGAATGGCCTCAATTTTGTTCACTTGAGGTTTGATAACCCCCCGGCTGATCATGTATCCTAAGTACCGGGCTTCCGTGAGACCTATGGTGCATTTCTTTGGGTTTGCTGTTAACCCTGCAACTCTAAGAGACTCCAGCACTGCTTGTACCTGGGACAGATGGGTATCCCAGTCAGTACTAAAGATGACTATGTCATCCAAACAGGCCGACGCGTAATCTCTATGTGGCGCTAACACAATGTCCATCAGCCTCTGGAATGTGGCCGGAGCCCCATGTCACCCAAAAGGTAAGACAACATATTGATAGAGACCCTCTGGGGTTATAAAAGCAGTCTTTTCTTTCGCTGACTCTGTTAAGGGAACCTGCCAGTAACCTTTCATGAGATCCAGTGTGGTGAAGTACTGGGCCTCCCCCAGTCTCTCAATTAGCTCATCCACCCGTGGCATGGGATAGAGGTCAAATTTTGACACTTCATTTAACTTCCTAAAGTCATTACAGAAGCGTAATGACCCATCAGGTTTTGGAATTAGTACAATGGGGCTAGCCCTGTCACTTCGGGACTCCTCAATGTCTCCCAACTGAAGCATTTGCTTTACCTCGGCCGCGATGGCTTGCCTTCAGGCTTCTGGCACTCTGTACGGTTTCATCCACACCTTTACCCGGGGCTCAGTGACAATGTCGTGCTGAATCACTGAGGTTCACCCCAGTAGCTCTGAGAATACATCCATATTCTGCTGTACCGAAGCTCGAGCCTCCCGCCGCTGCTGTTTTGTGAGGGCATCATTGACTTTTACCTCACACCCGGCTGTGTCCTTGGCCAGTGCCAGAGGGACCTCCGATTGTATGACCGTAGTTGCTTCTGTGACCAAACATTCTCGGTCCTTCCAGGCCTTTAGCAGGTTTACATGGTACAGCTCCTCAAGTTTTCTTTTCCTGGGTTGGTACACTTTGTAATTCACTTCCCCCACCTTCCCCCGTATCTCATAAGGCCCTTGCCACTTGGCCTTGAGTTTACTCTCTGTGATGGGTACTAGCACCAACACCCGGTCTCCTTCTTTAAAGGTCCTGACTGTGGCCCTTTTATTATATGTACGGCTCTGGGCGGCCTGGGCATCCAACAGATGCTCCTTTACTATGGGTTGCACGACCGCAATCCAATCCTGCATACTTGCCACATACTCGATAACACTCTTATGTGGAGTGGGCTCCTGTTCCCACGTCTCTTTGGCTACATCCAGCAGTCCCCTCGGGTGCCTGCCATACAATAGCTCAAATGGGGAGAACCCCGTGGACTCCTGAGGTACCTCGCGTATGGCGAACATTAAATATGGCAATAACATATACCAATCTCTCCCATCCTTGGCGACCACCTTTTTGAGCATGGCCTTGAGGGTCTTATTAAACCTCTCGACCAACCCATAGGTTTGTGGATGGTACACTGACGTACGTAACTGTTTAATTTGGAGCAATTTACATAGCTCCCTAGTCACTTTAGACATAAAAGGGTTCCCTGATCTGTAAGGATCTCCTTGGGTAGCCCAAGGCGACAAAACATGGCAAACAGTTCACGGGCTATTAGCTTAGCCGAAGTGTGCCGGAGCGGTATCGCCTCTGGATACCGGGTGGCGTAGCCTATGACTACTAATATGTGCTGGTGGCCCCGGGCAGATTTTACTATTGGTCCTACCAGATCCATCGCTACCCGCTCAAAAGGTACTTCTGTGATGGGCAGAGGCACTAATGGACTCCAGTAGTTCGCAGTGGGTGAGGTTAGTTGACACTCAGGACATGTGTCACAGTACTTTGTAACCTCAGCATAGACACCAGGCCAAAAAAACCTCTGTAACATGCGCTCTAATGTCTTTTTGGCCCCCAAGTGCCCCCCAACATGTGAGTGTGAGCCATGTCGAGTACCGCCTGATGATAGGGTTGGGGCACTACCAGTTGTTCCACCACCTCATCCCGGATTTTATCAACCCTGTACAGTAACTCCTGGTTGATCATCATCCGAGGAAACTCCTTTTCTGCACCAGGTTGTTGTGCCACCCCATTCACCTCGATTACTCTTTCCCTTGCCCGGGTCAGAGTGGGATCCTGGAGCTGGGCAGTCCCAAACTTACCAGGTGACACCTCCAGCTCAGGAATTGGTGGATTCTCCTCCACTTCTCCTGCCAATACCTCTAGGGGAAACCTATCGGGATTACACCCTGTCCCTATCGTGGCGACCCCTACGGCAGGTGTTCCTGACTCAGGATCTTCGGGTTCTGCACCCAAAATGCTTTTTACCCTGAGAGGATTGACTCTGGTCCCCAAGTCTCTACCCATCACAGTCCCATATGGAAGAGTCTTTACCACTCCCACCACATGTTTTATCTCTCCACATGGGGTGGAGAACATGACCTCTGCAGTTGGGTACTCTCGGAGGTCCCCATGTATGCATACTACCCCCACCTTTCATCCATTAGGACTGTCCCCAGCAACCAGGGACCCGTGTTCCAGGGTCACCAAGCTCCCTGAGTCCAAGAGAGCATCCGTCTGGTACCCGTTAATGAGTACTCTGCACAGCTGAGGTTCGGTACCGGCAGGGTCTGTAGTGGCAATGCAGACTGGCTGGGCATACATAGACACCCAGCGGGTATACTCGCAGTCCATGGGTTGTGCTGTTAGGAGGCAATTAGCAACCACATGTCCAGGTTCTTGGCATCGCCAACATGTAATGACTGTGGCACGAGGTAACCTTGGGGCCAGTTTACGGGACACAGGTCTGTGGTCACTCTCTTTCCGAGACAACCCCTCAGCACGGACTCGGTCCGGTTTTGTCCCAGTGGAGGGTCGTGGACTTTTCTCAGACTCCTGAGCTGGCGGAGCCTTACGTGACAGCCGAAGCAGAGCAGTGTCCCGTATAAAGTCCTGGGTGGCCTTATATCGCTCTATCAGACCTACAACCTGGTCTAGGGTACCCGGGTCCCCTTGACCCACCCAACGCTGTATGGCGGCTGGCAGAGCCCTCACCAGTCGGTCGACCACCACCCTCTCCACTATCTGACTTGTGGTTAAAGTCTCAGGTTGGAGCCACCGTTTCACAAGCTGCAGTAAGTCAAAAACCTGAGACCGGGCAGGCTGGGCTTCCACAAAAGTCCAAGAAAACACCTGTTGAGCTCTCACATAAGTATTAACCCCCAGTCGGGCAAGGATCTCACCTTTTAGCTTGGAATAGTCCTGGGCATCCTCCCGACTGAGGTCAAGGTAGGCCTTTAGCGCATCACCCCTCAGGAACGGAGCCACAACTTCAGCCCACTGTGCTGCTGGCAGATTCTCCTGCTCTGCGGTGCGCTCATAGACAGTGAGGAAAGCTTCCACATCATCTACTGGACTCAATTTCCTCAAAGCGGAGCGGACCTTGTCTCGGGCATCGCGACGTTCCAGGGTCGGCGCTGGAGGTGCCTCACGCACGGCTGTAATTTGCTGCAGCAACAGGTTATTAGTTTGTTGCTGTTGTTGCTGTGTGAGGACCAGCTGCCTCAGAATCTCCTCCATTTTGTCTGTAGGCCTGAGTTGCAATGTAGCAGGCTTGATAACAGACATGCAAATGGTGTTGGGGTATGCCTTAATTCACACTGCTCCGCATTCTCCAACCATATGTGATGCAGCGATGTCCTTGCTGTGCAGTGAGTAGGCAGTGACCCATATAAAGTTCAAATAAAGTGTCGTTTATTTCATAGCATACTCACAAACCGAAAAATAAGCAAACAAGTCCTTCGGTATGCAGCTGGGAAAAGTAACGACAGTCCACAATCCGTGTACGCTGGGGTGTCAGGCTTTTTAGGCTCTGCCTGGCCCGTGTTGCTCCACACGGAAAGAGCTCCTCATAAGCCTCCTGCTGGGTCTGACTCCCAGACCAATACTGACACACCCAACTCTCTTGCAGGGTTTTTTTTTCTTTCCTCCAGATTCTATGGCCATGGGCCACTATAAGATCTGGGCTGGAGGAAACGGACCGGCCCCACTACCTTCCTGCAGTCCGTTTCAAAAATAAAAGCCCATACTGGGTTTTCCTGAATAATTTCTGGGTCAAATAACTTGATCCAGTTCACACTCACTTTTATTCTTCCCTGTGTCTCACAGGCAAATCAGCTGTGAGCACAGGGCACTCCAGCGGATCTAATAAGCTTCTAAGTACATCCTGGGGGATACATAGCGACCCTCACATATGACACCGGTCACTGCCTTACAGTGGATATATGGAACTGGCAGAGTGCAACGTATCAATGGACAACCCTGGCACAATAACACCACTAAAAAGCTCCGGCAAGTGTCCAGGGTTGTAGAGCAGCATTGGAAGAAAACACATTCACAAGACGACTTCACTGCATTCAAACACTACTTCACAACCCTCTTATCTTCCCTATCCTACAACCCCAAAGAGCTATTCAAAACCTTTAAATCCCTCCTCCACCCCCTATTGCCCCCTCCAACCTCCCTCATCTCTGCTGAGGACTTTGCCACACACTTTAAAAATAAGATCGACCAAACAAGGCAAGTCTTTATTGTTCAACCACCACAACACCTTTGTACACCAGACCAATGCCCAAACCCCATAACCTCCCTATCCAACATCACTGAAGGAGGTTTAACTGTCTCCTCTCCAAATTGCACCTCACCACCTGTGCGCTCGACCCCATCCCATCCCACCTCCTTCCCAACCTCACCACCACTCTTATCCCATCCCTAACCCACCTCTTCAACCTGTCACTAACTTCTGGCACCTTCCCTTCTGCTTTCAAACATGCCGTAATCACGCCTATCCTTAAAAAGCCAACCCTTGATCCAAATGCCATGTCCAGCTATCGCCCAATATCGCTGCTCCCATTCGCTTCCAAATTCTTGGAGCAGCACGTCCACGCTGAACTTTCCTCCCACCTCTCATCTAACTTGCTCGTTGACAATCTATAATCTGGTTTCCACCCATCACTCAACTGAGACAGCCCTGACCAAAATTACTAACGTCCTACTTACAGCCAAAGCTAACGGACAATACTCTGTACTCCTCCTTCTAGACCTGTCCTCTGCTTTCGACACAGTTGACTGTTGTGAACTCTGTTTTCGGGCTCCCTCTTGTGGTCACTGGTGGTATTGTGTGACTTTTGCTTTGGGCTCCCCCTGGTGGCTTTGTTTGTTATCCTGCTGGTCTCTGGCTATCAGCTGGTTCGTTATCCTCTGGGAGGTTCCTATATAGCTCTGTTTTACTTCCACTTGTGGCCGGCTGTCGATGTAATCAGTGCTACTCAGATTCCTTCTGACTACCTTGCTCCCAGTCCATCCAGGATAAGCTAAGTTTTGTTTGCTCATTTTTTGATCAGCAGTGTTTATCATGTTTTCTGTTCCAGCTTGCTAAAATGTAATTCCCTCGCTTGCTGGTTGCTCTAGTGGGCTGAGTTTCTCCCCACACACCGTTAGTTGGTGTGTGGGTTCTTGAAATCTCAGGATGGATATTTTGTAAGGGTTTTTTATTGATCGCATAGACCCCTGCTCTATTTTCTGCTTTCTAGTACTAGTGGGCCTCTTTTGCTGAATCTGATTTCATCCCTATGTATGTGCCTTCTTCTTACTTCACCGTTAATATTTGTTGAGGGCTTCTATATCTTTGGGGATTATTTCTCTGGAGGCAAGCGAGGTCTTTCTTTCTCTTTAGGGGTAGCTAGTTCCTCAGGCTGGCTCGAGACGTCTAAGAATTTTTTAGGCACGTTCACCGGCTACCTCTAGTTGTTTTGGATAGGTTCAGATTTGCGATCAGTCCAGTTACCATCTCCCTAGAGCTCGTCCTTAGTTTAATCACTTGCTGATCTATTTGTGATCCTCCGCCACTAGGGATCATAACAGTACAGCCGGCCATAAAGTGTTAATTGCATGGCAGAAGCAGGAGAAAAGAAGCCTTGAGAATTTATTTTTTTTTTTTGCCGTGTGTCTAGCTGCTGTGGCTAGCTTCTCTCCTCCTCTTAATCTTGGTGTGGCTCTGAGTTCAGCTGCTGACATGGATGTCCAGAGCTTGGCTTCCAGTCTGGATCATCTTGCTGCTAGGGTTCAAAGTATTCAGGATTTTGTTGTTCACAGTCCTATGTCAGAGCCTAGAATACCTATTCCGGAGTTGTTTTCTGGAGATAGATCTAGGTTCCTGAATTTTAGGAACAATTGTAAGTTGTTTCTTTCTTTGAAACCTCGTTCCTCTGGTGATGCCGTTCAGCAAGTTAAGATTATCATTTCCTTTTTGCGTGGTGACCCCCAAGATTGGGCCTTCGCATTAGCGCCAGGGGATCCTGCATTGCTTAGTGTAGATGCGTTTTTTCTAGCCCTTGGATTGCTCTATGAGGAACCTAATCTTGAGAACCAGGCTGAAAAAATGTTATTGGCCCTCTCGCAGGGGCAAGATGAAGCAGAGGTGTACTGCCAGAAATTTCGGAAATGGTCGGTGCTTACTCAGTGGAATGAGTGTGCCCTGGCTGCAAATTTCAGAGAAGGTCTTTCTGAAGCCATTAAGAATGTCATGGTGGGGTTCCCTACGCCTGCAGGTCTGAGTCAATGACTCTGGCCATTCAGATTGATCAGCGTTTGCGGGAGCGCAAACCTGTGCACCATTTGGTGGTGTCTTCTGAACAGACACCTGAATCTATGCAATGTGACAGAATTCTGACCAGAAGTGAACGGCAAAATTATAGACGGCCAAATGGGTTGTGCTTTTACTGTGGTGACTCAGCTCATGTTATCTCAGCATGCTCTAAGTGCAAAAAAAAGGTTGATAAATCTGTCACCATTGGTACTTTACAGCCTAAGTTCATTTTGTCTGTTACCCTGATTTGTTCCCTGTCATCTTACCCGGTTAATGCTTTTGTAGATTCAGGTGCCGCCCTTAGTCTGATGGATTGGTCATTTGCCAGGCGCTGTGGTTTTGATTTGGAGCCTTTAAAATTCCCTATTCCTCTAAGGGGAATTGATTCTACACCATTGGCTACGAATAGACCTCAGTACTGGACACAAGTGACCATGTGCATGACTCCTGTTCATCGGGAGGTGATTCGCTTTCTTGTACTGCATAATTTGCATGATGTCGTCGTGTTGGGTCTACCATGGTTGCAGACTCATAATCCAGTCCTGGATTGGAAAGCTATGTCGGTGTCAAGTTGGGGTTGTCAGGGAATTCATGGTGACGCTCCTGTGGTGTCAATTGCTTCGTCCACTCCTTCTGAAGTCCCTACGTTTTTGTCAGACTACCAGGATGTATTTGAGGAGCCCAAACTCAATTCTCTACCTCCTCATAGGGACTGTGATTGTGCTATAAATTTGATTCCTGGTAGTAAGTTTCCTAAGGGACGACTTTTCAATTTATCTGTGCTGGAGCATGCTGCCATGCGGAGTTATATAAAGGAGTCTTTAGAGAAGGGACATGTTCGCCCGTCCTCATCCCCTCTTGGTGCAGGATTCTTTTTTGTGGCTAAAAAGGATGGTTCCCTGAGACCCTGTATTGATTATCGCCTTTTGAATAAAATCACGGTCAAATTTCAGTATCCTTTGCTATTGTTAACTGATTTGTTTGCTCGCATTAGGGGGTCTAGTTGGTTCACCAAGATAGATCTTCGTGGTGCGTATAACCTTGTGCGTATAAAACAGGGTGATGAATGGAAAACTGCATTTAATACGCCTGAAGGCCATTTTGAGTACTTGGTGATGCCTTTTGGACTTTCTAATGCTCCTTCAGTCTTTCAGTCCTTTATGCATGACATCTTCCGTGAATATCTGGATAAGTTTATGATTGTGTATCTGGATGATATTCTGTTTTTTTCTGATGATTGGGAGTCTCATGTTAAGCAGGTCAGGATGGTCTTTCAGGTCCTACGTGACAATGCTTTATTTGTGAAGGGCTCAAAATGTCTTTTTGGAGTCCAGAAGATTTCTTTTTTGGGTTTCATTTTTTCTCCTTCTACTATTGAGATGGACCCAGTCAAGGTTCAGGCTATTCATGACTGGACGCAGCCTACATCTGTTAAGAGTCTTCAGAAGTTCTTGGGTTTTGCTAATTTTTACCGTCGCTTCATAGCTAATTTTTCTGGCGTTGTTAAGCCTTTGACGGATTTGACCAAGAAGGGTTCTGATGTGACTAATTGGTCTTCTGCGGCTGTGGAGGCCTTTCGGGAGCTGAAGCGTCGGTTTTCTTCGGCTCCAGTCTTATGTCAGCCAGATGTCTCACTTCCCTTCCAGGTGGAGGTTGATGCTTCCGAGATTGGAGCGGGGGCTGTTTTGTCGCAGAGAAGCCCCGATGGCTCTGTGATGAAGCCATGTGCTTTCTTTTCAAGAAAGTTTTCGCCTGCCGAGCGGAATTATGATGTCGGTAATCGGGAGCTGTTGGCTATGAAGTGGGCATTTGAGGAGTGGCGACATTGGCTCGAGGGAGCTAAACATCGTGTGGTGGTCTTGACTGACCACAAGAATTTGATTTATCTCGAGGCGGCCAAGCAGCTGAATCCCAGACAGGCTCGTTGGTCGTTGTTTTTCTCTCGTTTTGATTTCATGGTCTCGTACCTGCCGGGTTCGAAGAATGTGAAAGCTGATGCTCTTTCTAGGAGTTTTGTGCCTGACTCTCCTGGAGATTCAGAGCCGGCTGGTATCCTTAGAGAAGGGGTGATTTTGTCTGCCATCTCCCCAGATTTGCGACGTGTGCTGCAAGACTTTCAGGCGGATAGACCTGACCGCTGTCCACCGGAGAGACTGTTTGTCCCGGATAGATGGACCAACAGAGTCATCTCCGAGGTTCATTCTTCGGTGTTGGTGGGCCATCCTGGAATATTTGGTACCAGAGACTTGGTGGCCAGGTCTTTTTGGTGGCCTTCCTTGTCGCGGGATGTGCGTTCCTTTGTGCAGTCTTGTGGAGTTTGCCCTTAATAATCGGGCTAGTTCTGCTACTTTGGTTTCTCCTTTTTTTTTGTAATTCGGGGTTTCATCCTCGTTTTTCCTCGGGTCAGGTGGAGCCTTCTGACTGTCCTGGAGTGGATGTTGTGGTGGATAGGTTGCATCAGATTTGGAATCATGTGGTGGACAATTTGAAGTTGTCACAAGAGAAGGCTCAGCTCTTTGCCAACCGCCGTCGCTGTGTGGGTCCCCGACTTCGCGTTGGGGACTTGGTGTGGTTGTCTTCTCGCTTCGTTCCTATGAAGGTCTCCTCTCCTAAGTTCAAGCCTCGGTTTATCGGTCCTTATAAGATTCTGGAAGTCCTTGGCCCTGTGTCATTCCGTCTGGACCTCCCGGCATCATTTGCTATTCATGATGTGTTCCATCGCTCGTTGTTGCGGAGGTATGTGGTTCCTTCGGTTGAGCCTCCTGCCCCGGTGCTGGTTGAGGGAGAATTGGAATACGTGGTGGAGAAGATCTTGGATTCTCGTGTTTCTAGACGGAGGCTCCAGTATTTGGTCAAGTGGAAGGGCTATGGTCAGGAGGATAATTCTTGGGTTGTCGCCTCTGATGTTCATGCGGCCGATTTGGTTCGTGCCTTCCATGTGGCTCATCCTGATCGCCCTGGGGGTTTTCATGAGGGTTCGGTGACCCCTCCTTAAGGGGGGGGTACTGTTGTGAACTCTGTTTTCGGGCTCCCTCTTGTGGTCACTGGTGGTATTGTGTGACTTTTGCTTTGGGCTCCCCCTGGTGGCTTTGTTTGTTATCCTGCTGGTCTCTGGCTATCAGCTGGTTCGTTATCCTCTGGGAGGTTCCTATATAGCTCTGTTTTACTTCCACTTGTGGCCGGCTGTCGATGTAATCAGTGCTACTCAGATTCCTTCTGACTACCTTGCTCCCAGTCCATCCAGGATAAGCTAAGTTTTGTTTGCTCATTTTTTGATCAGCAGTGTTTATCATGTTTTCTGTTCCAGCTTGCTAAAATGTAATTCCCTCACTTGCTGGTTGCTCTAGTGGGCTGAGTTTCTCCCCACACACCGTTAGTTGGTGTGTGGGTTCTTGAAATCTCAGGATGGATATTTTGTAAGGGTTTTTTATTGATCGCATAGACCCCTGCTCTATTTTCTGCTTTCTAGTACTAGTGGGCCTCTTTTGCTGAATCTGATTTCATCCCTATGTATGTGCCTTCTTCTTACTTCACCGTTAATATTTGTTGGGGGCTTCTATATCTTTGGGGATTATTTCTCTGGAGGCAAGCGAGGTCTTTCTTTCTCTTTAGGGGTAGCTAGTTCCTCAGGCTGGCTCGAGACGTCTAAGAATTTTTTAGGCACGTTCACCGGCTACCTCTAGTTGTTTTGGATAGGTTCAGATTTGCGATCAGTCCAGTTACCATCTCCCTAGAGCTCGTCCTTAGTTTAATCACTTGCTGATCTATTTGTGATCCTCCGCCACTAGGGATCATAACAGTTGACCACTGCCTCCTACTACAGATCCTCTCCTCCTTTGACATCAAAACCTCGTCCTATCCTGGATCTCCTCATACCTTTCCAACCGCACATTCAGTGTCTCCCACTCCCACACTACCTCCCCATCCCACCCTCTCTCTGTTGGAGTCCCCCAAGGCTCTGTTCTAGGACCCCTGCTCTTCTCAATCTATGCACTTGGCCTGGGACAACTCATAAAGTCCCATGGATTCCAGGACCACCTTTATGCTGATGACACTCAGATCTACCTTTCTGGCCCAGACATCACCTCTCTGCGGTCCAGAATCCGGGAGTGTTTATCAGCCGAGTGTCTATCAGCCATATCCTCCTTCTCCTCTCGCTTCCTCAAACTCAATGTGGACAAATCTGAACTCATCATCTTTCCTCCATCTCATAGATCTTCCTTACCTGACCTATCGCAATTAATGACATCACGCTTTCACCCGTACCGAAAGTCCGCTGCCTTGGAGTAACTCTTGATTCTGCCCTGTCCTTCAAACCATGCATCCAAGCTCTTTCCACCTTCTGTCGCCTCCAGCTCAAAAATATCTCCAGAATTCATCCTTTCCTCAACCGTCAATCTACTAAAATGCTTGTGCATGCCCTCATCATCTCCCACCTTGACTACTGCAACATCCTTTTCTGTGGCCTCGCTGCTAACACCCTTGCACCTCCCCAGTCCATCCTTAACTCTGCTGCCCAACTAATTAATCTCTCTCCTTGCTACTCCTCCACTTCCCCCCTCTGCAAATCTCTTCACTGGCTCCCATTCCCTCAGCGTATCAAGTTCAAATTACTAATACTCACCTACAAAGCCATCCATAACCTGTCTCCTCCATATATCTCTGAACTAATCTCCCGATATCATCTTTCGCATAATCTCCGGTCCTCCCAAGACCTCCTTCTCTCCTCCAAGACATATCCCGAATATCCCCCATCCTCTGGAATTTTGTGCCCCAACACGCCCGACTATCAACCACATTCAGATCCTTCAGACGGAACCTGAAAATGCACCTCTTCAGGAAAGCCTACAGCCTGGACTGACCCCACTGCCTCCTCACCACTACCAAAGCTACCACCTCACCAACACCGGAGCTCCTGCAACCCTCAACCTATTGTCTCCTTCCCCACCATCTTGTAGAATGTAAGCCTGCAAGGGCAGAGTCCTCGCCCCTCTGCATAAGTCTGTAATTGTTAATTTGCTTACTGTAAGTGATATCTGTAATTTTTATGTAACCCCTTTTCATGTACAGCACCATGGAATCAATGGTGCTATACAAATAAATAATAATAATAATAACTTGCATTTGCCTTCCTACCATTTTCTGTTTCTGAAAGTATTAAGGAAGATCCCGGAGAATCGAACTACAATGGTTTAATAGTTTCATACTGGCCCAAGAGAAGTTGTTTTTTCCTTTTAAGATGGATGTACTTGGAGGATTCTGTCCTCCTTCCAAAAAGATATGACCTTCTGTAACACGGTCCATTAAAGCACCAGAATGTGGAGATGCTGCACTTATCAGTGTGGATCCTGAGAGGTAAATCCTGAGAAAAATGAAACAGTAATTTCTAGGATTCAAAACAGTAGTAACCCTGTGACTTGAGTTGTCTATACAAAGATCTGGAAGTTGTTCTGTGCACAAAACAAGGATTCTATTTCTGTTACCTCTGACACAGGTTTTCCTAAAATCCTAGACTTACTTTTATCAGGATTTGAAAGAGGGCTAAGGCCCAGTACTGTAAAGGTGCAGATATAATTTTTCAATTATCCTTTGGCCAATCATTCATGGATTATAATTATTGTAATAGCTATCCATCGGCTTAAACACACAATCAGGTGTTCCTTGCCACCATGGGATTTTAGTCTGGCCTTGAACGCCCTATGTAAAAACCCATATGAATCTCTAGACCAAGTAGAGTTAAGGTGCATATCTCTGAATACAGTCTTTCTAGTAGTAATCACATGATCAAGGTGTATAGGGGAAATTCAGGCTTTCTCCATAAAAGAAAGACCCATATTTAAGATTTCAGGAAGACTGTATCATTCTGAGACTGGATCAAGTATTTCTATCAAAGGTTGTCACAGAATTCCATAGGAACCCGGAGATTATCTTGCCTTTTTTCTGTCAAAATCACAGTCAAAAATAGGAGATTTCATTCCACTTCTTGGATGTAAGAAGAACAGTCTTACATTACATGAATATTAGATTGGAAGATTGGAGATTTGACTCAAATCTTGTTTTCATATTTTCAGGGAAAAACAATTGAGACCATCAAGGGCCAATCAACAAGAGCAGTATTAACTTCATGGACAGAAAGAGAAGTGGCCTCACTGGATCAAATCTGCAGAACAGTAACTTGGTCAAATCTTAATACTTGTTGTAGACATTACAAGTAGTGTTGAGCGATACCTTCCGATATTTTAAAGTATCGGTATCGGATTGTATCGGCCGATATCCGAAAAATATCGGATATCGCCGATACCGATACCCGATACCAATACAAGTCAATGGGACACAAATATCGGAAGTGATCCTGGATGGTTCCCAGGGTCTGAAGGAGAGGAAACTCTCCTTCAGGCTTTGGGATCCATATTCATGTGTAAAATAAAGAATAAAAATAAAAAATAGGGATATACTCACACTCTGACGCGCCCTGGTTGTAACCGCTGCAACCGGCAGCCTCCGTTCCTAAGAATGAGCGAGTGAAGGACCTTCGATGACATTGCGGTCACGTGAGCGGTTACGCGACCAATCACAAGACCGCGATGTCATCGCAGGTCCTTCACTCGCTCATTCTTAGGAACGGAGACTGCCGTTTGCAGCGGTTACAACCAGGGCGCGTCAGAGGATGAGTATATCCCTATTTTTTATTTTTATTCTTTATTTTAGACATGAATATGCATTCCGATCCCGATTCCCGATATCGCAAAAATATCGGAACTCGGTATCGGAATTCCGATACCGCAAATATCGGCCGATACCCGATACTTGCGGTATCGGAATGCTCAACACTAATTACAAGACATTACAAGTTGTCAAACAAACAGACGGCCTTTGGGAGGAAAGTTTTACAAGCAGCTATCCCACCCTGAATGAGTGATTTGGTATTTCTCATGGTGGTGCTGTCAGGAGGGATGTCCTGAAAAGCAAGAATTAGTCCTTATCTATTGCATTATTTTTGTGCTGTGTGGTGTATAAATATGTGATTCTTCAGATTTTGTATTAGTCTATGCCTGATGAAGAGACCTGAGTAGTCTAGAAAGCTTGCAATTTGTCTTTTCAGTTAGCCATTAAAAGGTTTCAACTACTGAGGATTCTCAATTCTAAATATTTTTCTATCTAGTGGCTAAAATGGTACAAAGATATATATCTTTCCTGTATTATTAGACCTACTGGTAATGGTATTTCCAGGAGTCCATTATGACAGCACCCCTTATATTCCCTCCCTTGGATTTACAGTCTGCTATGTAAGATAAACATATGTAGAAGGAAATACAATAAATATTTCTTGCATCCATCCTGGTGTGGTACAGGGAAAAAATCACTGGTGAGTGGATGTGGGGAGGGGCTATTTAACCTTTTCTGTGTTCTTCTCCCTTTCAATGATAAGATAGACTACCTCCTGCTGGGGCTATCACGATGGAGTCCTGGAAATACCATCACCAGTAGGACTAATTTCTACTTTCTTTCTTGTTGTTTATATATAGAGTGAACGAATTCCTCGGTGGAGAATGTTATAGATCTTGTTGAGCATGCCCAGACAGTCCAGCACAGCTCATTGAAGGAAGATAAATAACTAGTGGCGTAACTGGGTTGGTGAAAGAAGAGGGTCAGGCTCTGACATCTATTTCATCTGGATGTGCCTCCTCGAGCACACACTCAATTGAAATGTACCGTAGCGTAGAGAGACACAGGATTCCTGCACCGCAATGGCTATATAAGCTATTGGCCTATCTGAGACCTGCAGCTAACATTAGAGTGCCCATCATGCAGCATGAAATTATTTTGCCATATGCTGCCCTTCCTCTAGCGCTGGGTGTGGGAGCGGGGCCAGGTAAGAAAAAAGTCATTAATTTTTTTTTCTTAGAATGTGTTGGAGAGGAGCGACAGGAAGGGGGACATTATTAACCCCTTTCTGACCTCGGATGGGATAGTACGTCCGAGGTCAGAAGCCCCTCTTTGATGCGGGCTCCGGCGGTGAGCCCGCATCAAAGCCGGGACATGTCAGCTGTTTTGAACAGCTCACGTGTGCCCGTAATAGGCGCGGGCAGTATCGCGATCTGCCTGCGTCTATTAACTAGTTAAATGCCGCTGTCAAACGCAGACAGTGGCATTTAACATGCTCTTCAGCCGGGCGGCCAGAAATGAGCGCATCGCCGACCCCGTCACATGATCGGAGGTTAGCGATGCTTGTACATTGTAACCATAGAGGTCCTTGAGACCTCTATGGTTACTGATCCCCGGCAGCTGTGAGCGCCACCCTGTGGTCGGCGCTCACAGCACACCTGATTTTCTGCTGCATAGCAGCGAACAGCAGATCGCTGCTATGTAGCAGAGGCGATCGTGCTGTGCCTGCTTATAGCCTCCCATGGAGGCTATAGAAGCATGGCAAAAGTTTAAAAAAAAGTAAAAAAAAAAGTGAAAAAAATAAAAAAAATATAAAAGTTTAAATCACCCCCCTTTCGCCCCAATCAAAATAAATCAATAAAAAAAAAATCAAACCTACACATATTTGGTATCGCCACGTTCAGAATCGCCCGATCTATCAATAAAAGAAAGCATTAACCTGATCGCTAAACGGCGTAGCGAGAAAAAAAATTGAAACACCAGAATTACGTTTTTTTGGTCACCGCGACATTGCATTAAAATGCAATAACGGGCGATCAAAAGAACATATCTGTACCAAAATGGTATCATTAAAAATGCCAGCTCGGCATGCAAAAAATAAGCCCTCAACCAACCCCAGATCATGAAAAATGGAGACGCTATGAGTATCGGAAAATGGCGCATTTTTTTTTTTTTTTTTTTTAGCAAAGTTTGGAATTTTTTTCACCACTTAAATAAAAAATAACCTAGTCATGTTAGGTGTCTATGAACTCGTACTGACGGAGAATCATAATGGCAGGTCAGTTTTAGCATTTAATGAACCTAGCAAAAAAGCCAAACAAAAAACAAGTGTGAGATTGCACTTTTTTTGCAATTTCGCCTCACTTGGATTTTTTTTCCCATTTTCTAGTACATGACATGGTAAAACCAATGATGTCTTTCAAAAGTACATCTTGTCCCGCAAAAAATAAGCCCTCACATGGCCAAATTGACGGAAAAATAAAAAAGTTATGGCTCTGGGAAGGAGGGGAGCGAAAAATGAACACGGAAAAACGGAAAATCCCAAGGTCATGAAGGGGTTAAAGAATGGGGCCAGGATGGGGACATTATCATTGAAAGAGGCCAGGATGAGGGGCATAATTAAAGGATAGGGGTCACGATCGTCAATGTAATTGGACGTTGGGGCCCGTATGGGGGACTGTATTAAAAAAAGGGGCCAGGATATAGGACATTATTACAGAAAAGAGGCAAGGACGAAGGGCATTATTAAAGAACTAGATGGTGGCCCGATTCTAACGTATCGGGTATTCTAGAATATGTAGGTAGTATATAGCACAGGATACGTACTATATTGCACAGTGATGTAGTATATAACACAACCGACATAGTATATAACATAGCTACGTAGTATATAACAGAGCTATGTAGTATGTAACACAGCGTACATAGTATATAGCAGAGCTATGTAGTATATAACACAGTCATGTAGTATATAACATAGCCACGTAGTGTATTGCACAGCTACGTAGTGTATTGCACAGCTATGAAGTATATTGGTCAGCAATGTAGTATATATCAGAGCCACGTAGTATATAACATAGCCACGTAGTATATTGTAGAGTCATGTAGTATATTGCATAGCTACGTAGTATATTGCACAGCCGACGTAGTATATAACAGAACCAACACAGTCACATAGTATATTGCACAGCTACGTAGTATATAACACAGAGCACGTAGTATATTGCACAGCCACATAGTATATTGGACAGTCACGTTGTATATTGCAGTCACGTTGTATATTACCCAGCTACATGGTATATAGCACAGAGATGTAGTATATAACAGAGCCCATGCAGTATGTAACACAGCCCACATAGTATATAGCAATGTGGGCACTATATGTGTGGTTAAAAAAGACTTAAAATAAAAAATAAACATATACTCACCTTCCGAAGGCCCCTTGAAGTCCTGGCGCCTGTGTGCGGTGCACGCGGCAGCTTCCGGTCCCAGGGTTGGTATGAGCGCAGGACCTGTGATGACGTCGCGGTCACATGACCGTGACGTCATGGCAGGTCCTTCTGGCATAGCATCCTTGGCACCGGAACCTGCCGCTTGCACTGCTGAGGACAGCATGCGACGTCGGAGGGTGAGACTAACCTTTTTTTATTATTATTATTATTATTTGTAACATTAGATCTTTTTACTATTGATGCTGCATACGCAGCATCAATAGTAAAAAGTTGGTCACACAGGGTTAATAGCTGCGTTAACGGAGTGTGTTACACCACGGTCCGTTAACGCTGGCATTAACCCTGTGTGAGCACTCAGCGCTGACTGCAGGGCAGTAAAGCAGCGGCCATTTCGCTGCCAGACTATGGCTGTCGCTGATTGGTCGTGGCAATGGTCATGAGCGTTTTGCCACGACCAATCAGCGACTTGGATTTCCATGACAGACAGAGGCCGCGACCAATGAATATTCGGGACAGACAGACAGACGGAAGTACCTCTTAGACAATTATATAGTAGATGGGGCCAGCATGGGTGACATTATTACTAAATAGGGGCCAGTATGGAGGACATTATCACAGTATATGGGCTAACAGGGGGAAATTATAACAAGATAGAAGCCAACATTATTACAGAATAGAGCCAGAACAAAGAACATTATTATAGGATAGGTGCCAGGATGGAAGACATTATTACAATATGGGGGCCAGGATGGGTGGTATTATTACAGGATGCAGGCCAGGACAAAGGACATTATTACAGGATGGGGAACATTATTACAAGATTGTGTCAGGATGGAGAACACTTCTACCCGATAGGGGACATTATTACAAGATGGGTGACATAATTACTGTATGGAAGCCAAAATGAGAAACATTTTTGTTTAGGGTTGCAAGTGTGGTAAATAATTGCTATAGGAAGCCAATAGGAGACATTATTACTGTATAGTGCAAATTGAAGTACATTATTTTTATATGGTGTCAATTGAGGGCCAATGATACTTTTACTCTCCAACAACTACCGTATATTGTGGCATAAAAGGTGGATAATAATACTGTATGGAGGTACAAATTATGTGCGTTACTACTGTTTTGTAGCCACAGGGAAGGGTGCATCACTTTTATATTTCAGCACAAGGACAGAGAGACAGAGATTACTAATGTGGGGTCATGAAGGGAACTTTTACTGTTGTACGTGGGCTCCAAAAGGTCACATATGCATTAACATTTTATGGGGAATGCATAAGGGAACATTTATACTGTGTGCAGGTCATAACATACATTATTACAGTAATTTAATTTATTTTTGCAGGTACTGTTACCATGGAGGAGAGAAAACACGAGGTACTGTTACTGTGCAGGGCACCATGGTGTTGTTATTACACTATTTTTCTTTATCTTGCGCAGTGTTGAAGTGGGTGATAGTGTGGAGGGTGCTGTAGAAGGGATGTCTGCACAGACAAGTCCTGGCTGAACGAAGTCATAGCAGATTGAGGCGGATGAAGAAGAAAAGCAAAAAGAAATTACTTAATTTAGATAGGTAACTGGTAAATCACTGGATATGCCTCTACTATATACATTTATACGATCTACAGAGCTCCTATGTATAATGCTACTGCTAGTAATATCGGTGTCAGCTTTTTGGGTTTTGATAATGATCAGTGTACTGGTATTATTCATTACAATGTGGTGGTAATATGTGGCACAATCATCATCTCACGGTATTTATCCCTTGTTTGTAGTATTGTTGTTATATTGGTCTTGGTATAGTGGATTTTGTACAGTAACAGAATGGTGGTTATACTCAACACTATCTGGTGATAATAAATGGTGACTGGGGGCCTGTATTTATTTATTATTGATAAATCAGTTTTGTTATAATAATCAGTAATAATATAGTGACATTGATATTTGATATTTGGTAACTGTATGACTAGTATTTATTGGTGTGTTTTCTATGAGATTTATATATTTTATTGGTAGTCTTATGGGAGCAAACATATGTCTTTATGGACTCTGGAAAGCTTCAGGTGCTCGTTCATTTGACTCACATGCTGTTGGGGCCCTACAAAGAGGAGAGTCAATAGAGATTACCAAAACCCTTGATGGAATCTTCACCGAGAGCAGCATAGAGAGAGCTGAGAAGACAAAAGAGGGTCTAAGAATTGTTACATTTCCAAAGACTTATCTTATTTCATTGTGTATAATCCATATTTAATTTCTTAAGTAAAGTTGTGTCATATCTGCCGCCTGCCGGCTTTCTGTGTTCGTACAGTACGCTCACACTACCACCCTTACAGCCTTACATTTTGCATTACTACAGTATAGCAATATATATTAAAAATAATGATCTCTTATGTGGCCCTAAATTCTGGGCTTCATAATTATACAAAGATGGCAGTGACAAGGAAAGAACTGTGTGTGCCAGAATGGGTGCCCTCGTTAAATGCCATTATTACAGATCAACAACAGCATTTGAATGGCTGAAGATGACCTGTCACCAGGTTAAAGTGTTCAGTCTTTGCTCCTACTATATACCGGCTACTTTCTTGAGTATTTTGTTTAGAATATAGATCTTTTTTTTAAATCTTCCATATGGTTCCAGCGATATAGACCTGCTTATTTAGTGGTAATTTTAATAGCTTTACAAGGGGGGCGTTGTTCACAGGATTTTTGGGGGACATGTCTTCAGGATGCTCAGAGTAATTACCCTGCGAACCTTGCACGCTTGGTAAAGGCCATGAGAATTAGCACTATATATAAAGGCCCTTATCTATGGAACCATATCACAGATTTAAAAAAGACAAAAAGTAGAATACTCACGAGAGTAGCGGGAATAAAACATGTACAAAAACTGGACAATTCTGATCTGGTGACAGGTCCTCTCTAATCAGCAGCAATCAGCGCTGGGTCCAATCGCTGCAGTTAGAGGCAGATGTTGTCTTTATAATACAGCCAGCAATGGCCAATCATGGTGTGTTCTCAGCTCCTGAGCCCGCTAAATACCCAAGCATGCATAAAAACCTTTGAACATAAAAACTAGACGTGTGGCTGACACGTGTCAAGTCAGATCTCAACCTTCATTTCTTAAACTTTTCTGGAACAATGAAGGCTGCACTATGATTGGCTGGAATGGCCAAAAGGTCATTTTTCTGTTAGTAGATAAATAAGGCCCGGTAAGTACATAAAAGGTCCCATCAACTGAATTTCATATTTGGTTATTATACTGTATGAAAATACTATGAAGTCCTGTGCATATTAGCAATAGATTTCCATTTATAGCAATGACATATTTTCCTAATGAATCTATAAGTATTACAGTGGAGAACACGAGCAGGAATTTAGGAAATGCTATAGCATAAAACAGATATAGAACTTAATGGTCCTGTCAGTGGCGACTTGTATTTGAAAAAGAACCTGAGTGCATGGAATTTCTACACTAAATACAACCCCTGTTATCCATAAGCCAATAATCACGATAGGGTAGCAAAATGATGTTTTTGTCATTTATAACCTTCCATCATCACATTCCCGATATTGCACAAAGAGCATTCCATCTCTTATCTTATTTTGTTCAGACACAAAAATATTTAAAGGATTAAAAATAACATGACTGTGCTGTAGTAAGTCATTACAGGACAATGGAAAAATGCATTTTCCTTGAAGAGACATGGGCTCAGCTTGGTCTTGGGTTAATCTGGACATGTCTTTTCAGTATAGGAGGCTGCAGTCCTGAGCTGAGCTGTCTTTGATTAAGGCAACTGACTCTTTAGTGGCTGTTTTCTGTTTTAATCCATCAGCACATGCTCCAAGTGAAAGGAATGGCTGCAGACTGTCGCCAGTAAATATCTACAAGTTCTTCTGCCAGAATCACAGAGTTCCTCAACTCTTTTTGTTGCATAAACAAAGCTCATCTGAGCGCAGAACATCAAAAGGCGGCTAGCTGTCACATGCTTGAGCTCTTCTTGTATATGGTCCCAGGATAACAGCAATTAGCCTCTGTATTAATTCCAGCAGGTAATTCTATGTAGGCTGAGCACTCATCAGTACCATAAAAAGGATATTCTTTAACTGCACTGTAGGAAAGGTAATATTACTGATATTGAAGGTATAAATGCACATTTTTTTAATAAATATCAACATGCACAATGAGGTCAAAAAGTTAACGGATTTATGTAGGATAATTTTTGTTTTTACTATGTGTCTAAAAATTAAAAGGAAGGAAGTTGCTGACAACCTGTTTGTACTAGTCCTTGGCACAGAGTGGTCATTGCCGCTCCTTCCGGTGATTCAGCTGCTTCCCATCAACACAGCAGCTCATCCTCTTCCAGGCTGCTCTGTCAATGGCATGTGTCTGCCAGCGTCATACCGATTGACAGTTGGCTTCAGGCAGTTAGGCAGCAGGGAGCCATCTGTCAATCACCATGACGTCAGAAGTCACGCCGCATTAAGAGAACAGAGAAGAAGAGAAGCCGCCCCTCTGTTCACATGATTTCAGAAGAGTAGTCTGTGACCTCTCTGTGCCAGCAGAGATCAGCATAAAAAATATAGCCCTTCATAAACCCTTTAAAGATTTTGTTTTCAGATATCTTGTATTTTCATGTATTAAGGTCAATGTGACATTAGAAAACAGCCTATTCTATGCATCAGGCTTTTATGTTTTTCGGTATAAAAAAATATATAGACATTGTTTTTTTATTTTTTTTTTTGGATTAGCAGTTTTTTTTTTAATTTTCTATCTTATTGTATAAAAAAATTAAATTGTTCCATATTCCCACTGGTCACTAGGTCTAACACTAGACTAGACTTTTCAGTTGTCTCATTATGATCACAGGCAGGATAACACAGTAGCTATCACAGCATTAGTAATAGGTGAGCTCATATCCTTCTACGCCCTTTTTATTATTATTATTATTATTATTATTATTATTAATATAGCACCATTGATTCCATGGTACTGTACATGAGGAGGGGTTACATAAAAATTGCAGACATCACTTACAGTAAACAAACTAACTATTACAGACTGATGCAGAGGGGCGAGGACCCTGCCCTTGCGGGCTTACATTCTACAGGTTGGTGGGGAAGGAGACAGTGGGTTGGGGGTTGCAGCAGCTCCGGTGTTGGGGAGGGGTAGCTCCGGTGGTGGTGAGGAGGCAGCGGGGTCATTTCAGGCTGTAAGCTTTCTTGAAGAGGTGGGTTTTCAGATTCCGTCTGAAGGATCTGAATGTGGTTGATAGTCGGACGTTTTGGGGCACAGAATTCCAGAGGATGGGGGATATTCAGGAGAAGTCTTGGAGGCGATTAGGTGAGGAGCGAATAAGTATTGAGGAGAGAAGGAGGTCTTGGGAGGACCGGAGATTACGTGAGGGAAGATATCGGGAGATTTGGTCAGAGATATATGGAGGAGACAGGCTGTGGATGGCTTTGTTGGTCATTATTCGTAATTTGAACTGATATGCTGAGGGAATGGGAGCCAATGAAGAGATTTGCAGAGGAGAGAAGCAGAGGAGTAGCGAGGAGAGAGATGAATTAGTCGGGCATCCTGCCAGTCCATCCTTAACTCTGCTGCCCGACTAATTTATCTGTATCCTCGCTACTCCTCCACTTCTCCCCTAGCAGAGAGTGTTAGCAGGGAGGCAACAGAAAAGGATGTTGCAGTAGTTGAGGCAAGAGATGATGAGGGCATGCACAAGCATTTTAGTAGATTGAGGGATGAGGAAAGGATGGATTCTGGAGATATTTTTGAGATGGAGGTGACAGGAGGTGGAAGAGCTTGGATGTGTGGTTTGAAGGACATGGCAGAGTCAAGGGCTACTCCGAGGTTGTGGACTTCCAGTAAGGGGGAAAGCGTGATGTTATTAATGGTGATAGATAGATCAGGTAAGGAAGATCTGTGAGATGGAGGAAAGATGATTTCAGATTTGTCCACATTGATTTTGAGGAAGCAAGAGGAGAAGAAGGAGGATATGGCTAATAGACACTCTGGGATTCTGGACCGCAGAGAGGTGACGTCTGGGTCAGAGAGGTAGATCTTAGCATCATCAGCATGAATGTGGTACTGGAATCCATGGGACATTATGAGTTGTCCCAGGCCAAGTGTATAGATTGAGAAGAGTAAGGGTCCTAGAACAGAGCCTTGAGGGACTCCAACAGAGAGAGGGTGGGATGAGGAGGTAGTGTAGGAGTGGGAGATGCTGAATGTACGGTTGGAAAGGTAGGAGGAGATCCAAGATAGGGCGAGGTCTTTGATGCCAAAGGAGGAGAGGATCTGTAGTAGGAGGCAGTGGTCAACTGTGTCGAAAGCAGAGGACAGGTCTAGAAGGAGGAGTATAGAGTATTGTCTGTTAGCTTTGGCTGTAAGTAGGTCATTAGTAATTTTGGTCAGGGAAGTCTCAGTGGAATGATCGGGACAGAAGCCAGATTGTAGATTGTCAAAGAGCAAGTTAGATGAGAGGTGGGAGGAAAGTTCAGCATGGACGCGCTGCTCCAGGAGTTTGGAAACGAAAGGGAGCAGCGATATTGGGTGATAGCTGGACATAGCGGTTGGGTCTAGGGTTGGCTTTTTAAGGATATGCGTGACCAGGGGTGTAACTACAACAGGTGCAGGGGTTGCAATCGCACCCTTGCCCTGGAGCCTAGGGGGCCCTAGAAGTCCCTTTGGCCTATAGAAAAAGACTATTGCTATTAAAGATTTAAAATATTTGGGGGCCCCCATTGGAGCTTTTGCATCGGGGCCCATGAGTTTCAAGTTACGTCACTGGGCGTGACTGTGGCATGTTTGAAAGCAGAAGGTAAGGTACCAGATGTTAGTGATAGGTTGAAGAGATGGGTTAGGGATGGGATAAGTGTGGTGGTAAGGTGGTGAGATGTGGTGGACTTCACAAAGACCATTGCCCAGATCAGAGCGTGAGCTGAAAAAAAACTATTATTTAAGTGAATGCAGGCAGTGCCAGTCCATCACTGGTTATGTCCATGCAGTTGCTAAAAAGACGAGAAGGTATGTGACAAATATATTAAATGAAATGCAAATCTGCTGAAATGCAAATAGGTCAGTTCAGTCAAATTTGGCCAGAAAATTCGATTTGTATCAAATGTAATGGACACAAATCACATACACTTTATCATGCTCTGGAGAAAAAGAAAAATCATATATTCAACATGCTCACCACCACAACTCAGGTGTTTTTATCTAAGAGGGCTTGAAGAAGAAGTATACACCCTTAGAGGAAAATTAATAATATGCCTTTTGGCTGAAAAGACTTGGGTTACATACAGGGAAGAAGAGATGATACTTCAGGAATAGAAAAGAGTAGGAACAAAAGAAAAGCAAACACTGCCAGATTCGGGAGAAGAGCACCATTTACACCTGTTAACACATTACATATTTATGGAAAACAACGTTGTCTCTAAGGGTTTTTCCAGAATAAAAAGTAATTCCCTGTATCACTGGGGGCACAGCAAATAGTCTGGATTCCAAGATATGGCTGAGGCTCTATATCCCAAGAACCTGGTTCTGCAAAGTCCCTTCTTGAAGTAAGCTACGGTGCCCATACTTACAATGCCTACAGGTAGTATTCAACCCCCTGCAGATTTAGCAGGTTTAATAAGATGCAAATAAGTTAGAGCCTTCAAACTTCAAACAAGAGCAGGATTTATTAACAGATGCATAAATCTTACAAACCAAAAAGTTTTGTTGCTCAGTTAAATTTTTATAAATTTTAAACATAAAAGTGTGGGTCAATTATTATTCAACCCCTAGGTTTAATATTTTGTGGAATAACCTTTGTTTGCAATTACAGCTAATAATCGTCTTTTATAAGACCTGATCAGGCCGGCACAGGTCTCTGGAGTTATCTTGGCCCACTCCTCCATGCAGATCATCTCCAAGTTATCTAGGTTCTTTGGGTGTCTCATGTGGACTTTAATCTTGAGCTCCTTCCACAAGTTTTCAATTGGGTTAAGGTCAGGAGACTGACTAGGCCACTGCAACACCTTGATTTTTTGCCTCTTGAACCAGGCCTTGGTTTTCTTGGCTGTGTGCTTTGGGTCGTTGTCTTAGAAGATTAAATGACGACCCATCTTAAGATCCTTGATGGAGGAGTGGAGGTTCTTGGCCAAAATCTCCAGGTAGGCCGTGCTATCCATCTTCCCATGGATGCGGACCAGATGGCCAGGCCCCTTGGCTGAGAAACAGCCACACAGCATGATGCTGCCACCACCATGCTTGACTGTAGGGATGGTATTCTTGGGGTCGTATGCAGTGCCATCCAGTCTCCAATCGTCACGTGTGTGGTTGGCACCAAAGATCTCGATCTTGGTCTCATCAGACCAGAGAACCTTGAACCAGTCAGTCTCAGAGTCCTCCAAGTGATCATGAGCAAACTGTAGACGAGCCTTGACATGACGCTTTGAAAGTAAAGGTACCTTACGGGCTCGCCTGGAATAGAGACCATTGCGGTGGAGTACGTTACTTATGGTATTGACTGAAACCAATGTCCCCACTGCCATGAGATCTTCCCGGAGCTCCTTCCTTGTTGTCCTTGGGTTATCCTTGACTCTTCGGACAAGCCTGGCCTCGGCACAGGAGGAAACTTTCAAAGGCTGTCCAGGCCGTGGAAGGCTAACAGTAGTTCCATAAGCCTTCCACTTCCGGATGATGCTCCCAACAGTGGAGACAGGTAGGCCCAACTCCTTGGAAAGGGTTTTGTACCCCTTGCCAGCCTTGTGACCCTCCACGATCTTGTCTCTGATGGCCTTGGAATGCTCTTTTGTCTTTCCCATGTTGACCATGTTTGAGTGCTGTTCACAAGTTTGGGGAGGGTCTTAAATAGTCAGAAAAGGCTGGAAAAAGAGATAATTAATCCAAACATGTGAAGCTCATTGTTCTTTGTGCCTGAACTACTTCTTAATACTTTAGGGGAACCAAACTGAATTCAGGTGGGTTGAGGGGTTGAATAATAAATGACCCTCTGAAAAAACTTTTCCCAATTTAAAAAAAAAATAAACAAAGAAATAACATTCTTTTTTGCTGCAGTGCATTTCACACTTCCAGGCTGATCTACAGTCCAAATGTCACAATGCCAAGTTAATTCCAAATGTGTAAACCTGCTAAATCTGCAGGGGGTTGAATACTACTTGTAGGCACTGTAATTCACTGCCTATGGGGCTGCTAGGGAATGTCAAGTACAGCATTCAGCTATTTCTAGCAGTAACATAGACAATGAAAATTGGACTCTTCAAAGCCCATTTCTCACGATTGATGGGGATTTGAACACTGGGTAGGAGATAACATCAGATTTTTCAAACACACCTTTAACATGTACTTCCAGTTGTGCAAACTGTCCATGATGTATCTTTTAGTGTTGTACACTCATATTATATTTTACAGCACAACAGAAGGATTCAGTGACATCTTAAAGCTGGTCTACAACTCCAAAAATTCATGTTATTGGCACACTGCTTGTTAAAATAACTTTTAATTCATATGCAAATTAGGGGGCTTCAGTGCATCCATGGTGTGGTCATGTGAAGGCTGCGTGTGCGCACATTGCACTTTTCAAAGGGGTGTACTCATTTATGCTGAGCACTGTTTATATATATATATATATATATATATATATATATATATATATATATATATATATAATAGGGATTCACTTTTCTCTGGTAAGCATTAGTGCATTAGGTATGTTCACACAGGCAATGCACAATGCAGTTTTCGTCCAAACACATTAAGTTTTTTTTGCTTTCCACAGGTTGCACAGCAACAAAACAACAAACTAAACATAAATCCCTAGCCTTGCCCAGGCACTAACTAAACAGTATAGACTCTGACTACTTCAGGCACCGCTGAGCTAGCTCCAGCTAGGTCAAACAACGCAGCTATTGTCCATAGCAACTACTGATACTACTGATACTTGTAGTTCTCTGCAAATGACCTGTGCAGACTCTTCTCATAGAGGGTTTCTGGCCTATCTCTCTCTCCAACTCCAAGACACATCCACTCTGGTCAGCTTCCCTGAGTTGACTGAGTAAGGAGAACAGCTAGCTTGTTTATATGCAGAGCTAGCCGTTTGATTTAATCAGAACCTGTAGAGCTAGGATTTAACCCTAGTCTACCTGGCTTTGCTACAATATATTTAGTAGGAATTAATAGTTCATCTTCAATATACGAGTACATCTAAATATAAACATAAATATAGTATATAGACATTGTAGATTGTGAGCCTTCGCGGGCAGGGTCCTCTCTCCTCCTGTACCAGTTATGAGTTGTATTGTTTAAGATTATTGTACTTGTTTTTATTATGTATACCCCTCCTCACTTGTAAAGCGCCATGGAATAAATGGCGCTATAACAATAAATAATAATAATAATAATAATAATAATAATAATATACATGTGTATATGTATGCATTTATGTATATGTTAGATACAGAGTGTATATTGCAGAGTAACACAAACATTAAAACTCCACAGAGATAGAACATCCTTTCCTTCAGGCATGGAGCATTTGTCTAAGTAGTAATACTCCTCAGGTCTGGCAAATAGATTCTGGATAAAATTAGGGCAAATCCAAGGAAATTGAGCTACCAAGAATCAGGATATGTTTATTCTCTGAAAATAAATACATGAAAGGGGAAGGGTGTTTCACTTATGCAAATGGAAATATGTAGGACATACCGGGGCCTCCATGTTACCAAGGCTAATGAAGACCAGATAGGTATTATAGTTCTGCTTTCAAGTCCAATATAGCTTTTTACAACCAATGCTGCGGCTGTACTGTACATTTATTTTCTAAATCAAGGCTTGTTTTGTGTATATTGAAAAGTAGCATCTAACAAATCAACAAATGGGAATGATCTCCTATAACAATACATGACTCCATAGTTTCTAAAAGAACAGTCCATAGGTGTTGTAGATTCCAGGTCAATGGTCAGTAATACTCAGGATTGGGTAAACTGAGGCAAATGGAGGAGCTCACTGGGATTACCTGGCCAATGCAGATTTGGAGTAAATGTACACCGTTGAAGTCCATGGTGACATAGACAAGGGTCTCATACACAAGTTTACATCTAGCCTTTGTGAGTTTGTATAGTAGATTCACTGACTCTTCATATTTCTTTGAAGCTGATACTTTTAGATAGAAGAAAACAGGAAATAAATGACTATTCTTAAGAAGGTCGTCCGGTGCGGGTCACTTTTACATCAGGAGGCAGGGTGACATCTCATCTGCACATATCTTCCCGGATGCATGCACTTTTTACTTTATGATAACATTTACCGGTTTTATAAGCCAATTCAGAAGGAATACTGGGGATCTCGGCACCATGGAAAACAAAGGGAGGGGACATAGTGGTCTGTAGAATCTCAGTCTGGGATGGGGTATTCCCTACAGGTTCTAGAAAGAATTACAAGCTCATATGGACAATGACCTTTTATCTTCACGAGACAAATGATCCTACTTACAAAACAAATATTTCTTTTACTCTTCCTTCTCCTGCTGTTAATTAGGTTTAAAGGAGAAAAATGAATGAAAATTCCTGATGTGCGAGGAACACAGCTGCTAACTGCGCAATGCAAAAGATTGTACACCTGTGTTACTGGTGCACGGATGTCTTTTATTGGTACATTTTATAGTTGCTCTGAGGTCAATAAGGGGCGTTTACCAAATTGTAATTATTTTTAATATTAAATTCAGTACTGTGAGTACCATTAATTTAGAAGTGTCGCAGGAACGAATACAGATAATTATAAATTAATGTTACAGATTAAAGATGCATTTTGCATTTGCAAATTCTTCTTTAAATAAAATCAAATTTACATTTGTTTCCCTAGTGTGATAAGCACCTCATTGCCTATAGACATTGTACATACAGAGCCTGGTGTGGGCGGGGTTGGTGGTGGTGTGGGCGGGGTTAGCTTTCTCATCTCTGCTGCATTGCTAAATCGTAAAACTCTGACTGTGTCAGAACGGCTGCACCCAGTAACCTTAGTGATACATATTTGGATTCAGGTTTCTTTTCCTACATCAGGCTGCTCTCAGATGAGGTAGCAAAAACCTGCTGATAGATTCCCTTTAAGAAGGTTCCTTCATGATAATCTTTCAGTGTAAATGAAATCTTTACGGTTCGCTCACACGAGTGATGATTCTCCCTTACAAAAGAATCGGATCAGTTATGGTAATGACACTCGGCTCAATCTCTGATACGTGTGTCAGTTTACTATGAACCAATTCTCTCATTAGAGAATCATATCACAGGAGCGGAGAAGATGGAGAACTTAATTTCTCCATCTTCTCCATTGTCTGTATCCACGTAAATTGGTCTGCACTTGGATGTCATCCAAATGCAGTCCTATGTGTTACACATGCTCGGCTGAATTGGCATGAGAAAAAAAAAAACAGATCAGCACTGCCCTATGTAATAGCATTGGCTGTGTGCTATCTGATAAACCATCGGCTAGCACTCATTCGAGTTACACGCTCGTGTAATGAGCCCTTAAAGATATTGGTGGTCTAAACCCATAGAATCTCTCATATAATTGTGAATCAAATGTTTTGACTTGCCAAATTCAGATTCTGGACTTAAATGCAACCAAGCCAAAAATATGTTTTATATATAATCCCTTGTTACTTGTGATTCCCTCTATACTTAAAAACACACTAATCTGTTAATGAGAGTCCTGTGTAATTAGTCCAGAAGTCATGTATAGCTGACGTGATGAACATAGAACACTGTGAGCAGCATCTTTGGCTTACTGATCAAGTAAATGTTAAAAACTGGCCCCAGGATTCCTGTAGCTTATTCAGTTGACAACTATCTCTACTAACCCCATAGTCAGGCATGCTCAGCTCAGGGGACAATGCATGCTCTCAGTAGGGAGACAGAAGTAGGATGATGCCAAACACCTCTGTTGGTGGCTTATCTCTGCGAAACAAAAAAGAACCAGTCATGCACACAAGCTTCTTTTCTCTGACATTGCAGGAGAACACCTCCATACTGTACTCAATTGCTACGTTCTCTGCAGAGACTTTGACTTACATTGACAATTAGCGGTATAGCAACTCTTTTTCCCAATTTCTAATGAGTTTTTAAATATTTTCCATACTTCATTGAAAGTTTCTCCAAAGAGTGAAAGTATTCTATTGGGAGATCCCCCTATAACACTAACTGTAAGGATCCGTATAAGTATTATGATCATAATTTTGCTAATACGCTCGAGACAAATATAACTTTTTTTTTTAATACAAAGCGGTTGGTCCACAATAAAATGTTTCCTCGTAGTCAGTTTATTTTTCTTCATCCTTAAAATCCACCACGTATGACTATAATGAGAAGATTAATATTGCTATTAAATTTTGTCCGAATATTTATTGGTCCATATTTCATTCTGTCTATCCCATCTGAAATACTATATTTTGCATATTTTCCATATTACCTTTTTCTAAAATTAAACCAATCCAACATTAAAGTTTTTCCACATTTTCACTTTTCACATACTTGCAGGTATATCTTATAGGTCCAGAGAGAATAACTAAATCTATTTTATTTAAATATTTTTTTGGGGAAAAGATTTTGCTCTACAGTTTTAGGAGAAAATGGCCAATTGTTAAAGCTTCAAAGAAACCTAAATCCAGCACTTTATTGTAAAGACAGGCAGACACTCTTTATTAAGTAGACAGACATAGCACCTTTAACCATTAGTTTATTACAAAAAAAGAATGTGTTTCCTAATGACTGGATTATATGGAAACTTTTTTAAATAAATATCGTGCTGTTCTGGTTAAGTCAGCTCTTCTTTCCCAGGATCTCACTTTGGTGAATACTGAGATGGAGGAAAGAAACCAAGTGCAGATTTGATATTTATAGTGACAGATGTGGCAGACTTCAGTATTTCCAGGCGATACATGGGTGGAAATCCACATTGCTGTAGCAAGGTGAAAAGAAGCTCAAACATTGAGATTATGTTAACACCTTGTCAGTCTGGGCGGAGTAGTGAGTGTTTCCTAAATTTAAGCTCTATGTCCATAAACACTTACTTAAGAATGGCAGATGTACTGTACCTTAAGGATACCTGCACACACACATTTTCACTGCGTTATATTTTTTGATTTTAAAAAAATCAGAATTTTTAGGTGCATCAAATATGACTTTTTGGCATTTTTTCTGGCTGGTTCCGAAACGCACGTTGGGGTGAACACACAGGCAGTGTGAGCCGCTGTCTCGCCTCTGGGGTGCAATGTACAGATACTACTTTTTCTGATATGCTTTTGGGTGTGTGCCATTTGGGCTATAATGCTAATCATTGTGCACGGTGCTACTGCACTAGGTCCCATCTTCAGCATTAATTTATCTATGCGCACATACCTGCACACCATACCATATGGTTCTAATACAGGGCTATTCATTTAAGTATTGTGTCAGTGATATATACATTGTACCTTTCCATCTAATCTAGAATCCTGAAAACGTTACACAATACTATCCATTGCCTGCTGTGCCCCGTGCACATTTTTGTATATGTCCTTTCCCCACCTGTTTTTACTTGGTACTTAATAAAGAATTAATATATTTTACTACTAAAATGATGTGATCGTCCTGTTCTTCCTTTTCCTTGACAATCATCTGTACGTAGCTTCACCTTAGGATTACACTCAGTGAGCCTTCAGCTCCTTTCTTTCAGTGTTATTATCTAATTGAGGAGTCACTTCCATCCAACGTTTCTATGAATTTAGACATTTGTGTAATATAATGTATCTACATCTTTCTATTAAATACTATGGTGATCTTCACGTGGACCGTGTGTCCGTGTGAACCACATGGAGACATGTCCGTTTTTTTCAGCAGCATGGATAACAATAGTCAATACGTCCATGTAAATGCATATGGCACACGGATTACATCTGTGTGCCGTCCGTGTGACACGTATTGTAATAAAATGCATTCAAGAAATTCCTGTTTTTTATGTGTTACGTTGTTTTTTTCTCTATTTGCTCCTATACCTCCACGTGAGTTCCTTTGAGATTTTGAATGTGCGTCCCACTCAGTAAGTGCTGCCAGCCATGCTTTTTTTCCTCGGCATCACATTTTCGGGGGCCAGGTGAGGAATATGGTGGTTTATTATTTTTTATTTTACAGTAATGAATGGAGAAATAAAGGGATGTGGATTATTTATTTAAAATAAAGGACATTATTCTGGCTATGTATTTTTCACAACATGACTATGGGGTTAGTAATGGGGGCGTCTTATAGACGCCTCTCCATTACTAACTCCTGGGCTTGATGTCGGCATCCATAAAACAGCAGACTTCAACCCCAACCCTATAAACCCACTTTCCACCACACCATAACAAGTGAGAAGAGCGAGGGTTAGTGCCATATTTGGAGCATCTTCTGGATGCACCATTTCTGGGGCAGCTGGGGGATGCTGTTCTTAGTCTGAGAGAGGGCCAATATCCATGGCCCATTCCTAGCCTAATAATATCAGCCTGCAGCTGTCTGCCTAGCCTTTGCTAATTATTAATTATAGGGGGACCCCACTTCTTTTTTTCGGGGGTCTCCTATTTTAATAACCATTAAAAGGCTAAGTAGATAGCTGTGAGCTGATATTAATAGCCTAGGAAGCTCCATGTTCATTACCCCCTTTCCAGGCTACAGACATCTGCCCACAGCTGTCAGCTTTCCCTCAGCTGGTTATTAAAAATTAGAGGCAAGCCATTTTTTTTGTATTCTATATATTTATATCTTTTCTATTGTATTCTGATGGTTCATGCTGTGAATTAAATGTACTCGGCTGATGAAATATCGAGTTTCCTAAGAGATGAGTGTTTAAAAGTCACACAGCACACGCATGGTTCATGTGCTGTGTGATTTTTTTCTCGCACCCATTGACTTGCATTGTGGCCACTCACGGCATGCAGCAATTTATTTTTCAGTCCAATCTGAGCTAAAACAAAATCACAGATGAGCACTTAATTAATGAATAACATTAGTCAGAGTACCACTCGATTTTTTATCAGATTGCTTCTGTCCGTTTTTAATGCAGATGTGTATGAGCCCTTAGCTGTCTGCTTTACCTTTGCTGGTTACCACAAATGGGGGGAACCACACGTTATTATTTGGCATTGATTTATTCATTAGGTTAATAATGTACAGTAAACTACACACAATAGACAAATTACATATCTAACGGATATCTATGTTTTCTATCTATCTATTCTCTTTGCACACCTTTAACAAATAGAAAACAAGTAATTCTTGAGTGTATTTTATTCTGGTATGTGTTACACGGACGACACATCGATGGCACACGGATATTACACACAGATGGCCAACAGAAAACCATACATATAGTAAAAACGGACAGTCTAGCTTATCATAATCGCATGTTTCCAAAATCTCAAGTCATTTAGGAACTTCAATTTGTATTTTCAGCACTCTGCAGCAAATACTAAATACTAAGCTGCCCAATATCAATCATCAACCTTTGGGAAGTATTGGGAAGTAACTTTCACAAAGCATGAAGATAGAGTTAAGGATATGATGTGCAATTTGTCTGCAGCTATTGCACTCTTTGACTAGTTCTGTCCTTTCCCTTAAACATACACACACTACATAACCAGAAATATTGTAGCTAAATGAGACCTGACAAGGAAATAAATACAAGTTGCCTAAAATGAACTGTTTAAATTGCAACCTTATGTCCTTTTGCATTCGATTAAATGATTGTTTAAGTTATTGAAATCCCAAACAGTATATCAAGCTACAGATAACATGAGGCATATTAATGTCAGTGAGGCCGCAGATCATTGCCGCCATTCAGCACATGGTGAAATAATGCAATTTAATGCATTCATCAAACCTTTCTCTAAGAATTAATATATTAACTCTTGTGAATCTCGTATGCCTTTATCTGGAATATGCCTCTCATAAAGCGTTCTTTTATATAATCTTGATTTATCTCACGTGCATTTCCTTCCGAAGAAATAAAACTCTCCTATTTCCTTACGTTCTCTAAGGATTGTTTTGAAACCCTTTTTTTCCTATGCATGAATTACTAACCTCTTTTGAAAGGTAAGGAAAAGAATCAAGACGTTATTCATTAGGTTTTCCGTGATCTATTTTACAGACCTGGATTTCCACACGTTGCTTCCTTTTCAAAATACTTCTGCTGTCTTGCAGTTCAATTTCCTGTAGCACTGGTTATGTGCTGCTCAGAACCTTCTCATGCAAAATTGTTCTATACCGTGTGCTTGGGAAAACTCAAGACAGATGCATCTTCTTAAAAAGAAGGGCTTTAATGTGATAGAAAGGAAGGTGACTTTCTGACATTGCTATAGTTATATGGACAATACAATCAACAAGTTCTTTCACCCTCCTATAAGAATTCTGAAGGTGGGCAGAATTCCTCAAAAAAACTTTACAGTAGTGATTAGTTTATATGTCTCAGACTCTGGTCACACTAGAGTCATTGCTTCCATTTAAAACAGATCCATAACAGTTATGTGGGATCCGTGTCACATACCTGCTTAGCCGCGCTCCTGCATTTTATCCCTCTGCCAGCTGCTGCCTCTGCTCCAGTCTTTAGGCAGGCAGTAACAGACTAGCAGAGATGCTGTGAAAAATGAGAGCAATATGCAGCGCCCCAGAGTCCTGGTCGTTGCAGTATTGTCGCTCTGCCGCTAAGGGGAGTGATGGTACGTCTGATTGCACTAAAAGAGTTCACCTGACCAGGTATCACAGTCACACATTACACTTCGCACTCCAGCCACCAGGGGGAGCAAAAGGTTCTATGTATTAGGCCACTCCTCACACTCTGGTAAAACTGGGAGTCAGATAGGAAGTTAGGGAGAAGCTGACTTGGTTTTGCCCAGGTAACATCTAGTGAGAGAGAGCGTTGCTTGGGAAGATTCAGGGAGGTCCCTGTCAGGGGTGGGATCCTGACAGTGGCCTAGCACGAGACAGATCGTTATGGAGCCGTACCTGCACCTCATTGTGGCGGCATCCTAAGAAAGGACACAAAGCGAAGTATATTGTAGAGAAGTGAGAAACGAGATCACAGCACAAAGGAGATAGAACCAGGAGGAGTCGTGCCCCAAGATCAGCAACATCCTTCTGAGGCGCGTAGCCGGCGGCCGGAGCACTGAGGAAGTAATAGACTCTACACATTACTTTGAACTACGGCAGGGCAGTTAACTCTAGGTTGGCTGTCTCACCTTTACACCTAATGAAGACAACAGAGGCAATTGTGGGAGAGGGGCGTCTCTAGGGTCCCTATAAAATAACTCCAGGCCTACCCCGTCATACGGGTGCGTCCTATCCAAACCATCTGGGGGACGGAGAGAAAGAACAGAAACATACACGACAGTTGTGAGGACTATCCCGTGGTGCTCAGCAGGGAGGTACTACAACACACAGGCGCTAGTAGGAAGGCTACTGATTTCCACCTGTGAAGGGAACTCTGGATGTGCCTTCGGACAGGCCGGTCTCAGCCAGCCCTGTTAGCAGTGCTCTGGATTGCGGATGCCGAAGCCTTCAGTAAAGAGGTAAAGAGACTGCAACCCTGTGTCCTCGTCATTTACTGCGACCTACACCATTACCATCTACTCATCAAGGGAAGTCCTGGGGACATACTTCACCTGTGGGAAGTTACAACATCTAGCTGCCATTCCATCACCCCAGCGGTTCCTAGCAGCGTCGGTCACCCTGACTGAATACCACAGGTGGCGTCACGAACACTTGACAAACACCATCACCTACATCTTTAATTGGGCACCCCTTAGCAGGGCCACGGACTGGGTCAGGCCACCGTGACATCCCCAGAACCGAGGGACCCGGTACCGAGTACCCCGCTGCCCTGCGTTTGGGGGCCGCTCCAAATACAACTGCCCAGCTACTCAGAAGTCCAAACTGGCCAATACATCTGTCTGACAGGCTAATCAAGAGATATGGACTGTGGACCAATCAGCATCTCTGACACTAGAGATGGGCAAATTTATTTTAGTGGAATTTAATTCTACTCTAATTTTACAAAAATCTGCTTTCTGGAAAACATGGATCTTTTGTAATTCACACCTTGCAATTTCTGAAAAATGGCAGATGGCTACACAACAAGAAAAATGAGGGGTAACGGAAGTATGTTTTTTTTACTTTTAATCTTTTGCCAGCTTCTTACCTTTCAACAGCACCCCTGCTCTTTGCCCTTTACCGTCCTCTGCCACACTACATATGCGGCCCGGTGTTCACTGTAGACTGGGTCTTCCATCTGTAGGATGGCCACTGAGAGCTCAGAGTACTAGCCCAAGACAAATATAGAATACTGGGCCAGAGATGTAGGATGAAGGAGGTGTGGTGGACTGGAGACTGGGCAGAGAAAAGCGGAAAGGGCAAAGAGAAGAGTTGTCAAGTATAAGGATTTTTTTTATTTGTGTGGGGTTTTTTTTACATTTAACATTTGTAGGAAACATTCAATTCGTGAAGAATAACGTCACTGCAAACAGAATTTTCCAGGAAAATTTGAACAATTTGTCAAATAAAAATTTTGTCAGATTCACTAATGTCTAGTGGCACCTTATCTACAGCTCCGGCAAAAATTAAGAGACCACCACATCAAAACCCTGTCATGGGCAGCCCAATCTCCAGACCTCAACCCCATTGAAAAACCTCTAAAATGTAATCAAGAGGAAGATGGATAGTCACAAGCCATCAAACAATGAAGAACTGCTTAAACTTTTACGACAGAAGCAGTGTGAAAGACTGGTGGAAAGCATGCCAAGACACATGAAAGCTGTAATTAAAAATCATGGTTATTCCACAAAATATTGATAAAATTTTTATTAATTAAATTTGATTAAAGAAAACTAGTTTTCTTTGCATTATTTGAGATCTGAAAGCACTGCTTTTTTTTTATTTTGACCATTTTTCTTTGTCAGAAAAAAATACAAAATGTATTGCTTGGAAATTTGGAGACATGTTGTTAGAAGATTATAGGATAAAAGAACAATATTCATTTTCCTCAAAAATATACCTATAAAGAGAAAAATCAGACAAACTGAACATTTTGCAGTTGTCTCTTAATTTTTTGCCAGAGCTGTATATTTCCTGGTGTGTACTGCTCTGACTATTATTTGTTTTTTTTATTTGACTTTATCTTCTGCTCTTCTTCTGACCCTAAAATGTTTTACCCTTCATTTGCTTGATATTCTGCCGGCCTCTCCTACATTCTTGCACAGTTTTCACTGACCTTTCTTTTCACAATTTGGGCAAACACTAGCGATTCTCTAGTTTTAAACTTCATTTTGTTTAATTACTCTTTTACAGCTTGTTCCAACAATTGGAGATGCAATCTGGGATCCCCTATAGCCTGCTCACAACACTTATAATGCTATCTTCCCTACAGTAGGTAGATGACTACATAAGGATGCCAACCACTTCAACAAAAATAAAAAGTCACCACTCCACTCAGAACTTTAAGAACCCACAGATTTATTATAACTTCAATGGAAAGGACTATATTATATTTCTAATTATTACACCCAAGGTGTTTTAAATATCTGTTCTTAATCATGGCTCAACAGCTGCAACACATGCAGGGATTGCTTGTTTGTTAGGCAATCTCGTCATGTTTCGGCTGTTGTAAAGCCACGAGACATGCAGATATGGCGAGTCAACATAGAATTTGGGCACGCTGAAGATACTCTATTAGCACAAGAGCGTGCTTGGATAACACCTTATCCAAGTTCGCTCACTCATCATTAGTAGGTATGTATATGATCTTTTTTGTGATACCAAGGAGAAAATACCAATAATTATCTGCACTATGAAAGAGCCAATTCATGTTTTGCCTGCAGTGCAAACAAAATTCATAAGTTCCCCCTAAATAGTGCATGCCATACAGCAATTTCCCCATGACAGTGTCAGGATGATTTTTAGGGGTTACATTAAATGGTCTTATAGCCCACATTTGGTGTAATCTCCTGATTTAGATAAAAAAATATTTTTTTCATGATTCCAAATAATAAATTCTTATCTTAGCGCAATCAGTAGGTATATTTAAAAATTACGTGTGGGACAACCCCTGCAATGTGTCTCTATATATTTTTACCTTTCCCACTTGACTTGGATACCATAACTGTGGTGGACAAGAAATCTGAACGAGTCTGGAATGTAAGCATAGGCATAAAAGTGAAAATGTCGGAATTAATGTAGTCAGTATTATCATGTTCCTGTCAGTAAAAGCAGGAATTCACAAGATTCCTCTGGTGTCTTAGAATTGAAGGATGGATCATCTTCTCTTTGTATGTGGCCTAATATACAGTTTTTTTCTGGACTCTGGATTGTGCTAAATAACTGATATGTTGAGAAACACAGTGGACTTATTATTACATCAACATGCCACAGTCATTGACTTGTCCATAGAGAGATTTTTTCTTTTCCTTTCTTTTCTTTGATAAGGCAGTCAATCCCATTTAATAATGAAAAAATAATGGTTTCCAAATATACTTTATTGTAATGACAAAATCTCAGATATTAAAATATATTTCTAAAAGTCTACAAACTTTTGGACAGATTTCGAATGCAAAGAATTTTAGAAATGATAAAGTCTATTATGAATTCCTAGACATTCAGTTGCAGCCAAAATTATATGTAAAGTCACAGAAACAATGAGGGCTTTTAAAAAATAAATCAAATTTGGAAGATATGTGCATATTCAGGTGCATTTTATTTTGCATGCCTATTTGGCAAAAATTAATTTTGACAATAAGGTTTCATGACAAATATTAGGTTGATTGACTTCTACAGCCTTTATGTATCACAGTCTAGAGGCAGCTAGCCATTTCTAAATGTAATTGTCAACTTTATAAATAAAGAAATGTGGAAACTGCCTACCAGTCAGTAAATAGTAGAGCAACTGAAGTGTCTAAAGACTGAGAGCCTAACTCATCAAAGCTTTCACAACAAAATTCTGGTGTAAAAGCTTTGAAAAGTAACAAAATGTAGGCGTATTATGAAGTTGAACCAAAATTTTGCAACTCTTGGTGTCTTCGCACACAAAGTCGGCAGCTCCTGGGATTTTAACGTTCATTTTCGCACAGTAACCACACTTTTAGTACAGTGAATGAGCACCTTTCTAACACTATTAACCTGCAGATTAACCTTATATCTGCAGATAAATAGTGTTATCCGACATAACAAGTTCTCATACACAAAAAATTAAGTGCGTGAGGCTTATCTCCACTATGACATACCCAAAATGAGTGATCAATGTGCAAAAAAAGTGTGAACTGCTAAAGTGCAATCACGCAGAAGATTCATATCAATTATTCTCAAATTGTACTAATAATCCTGACATGTAGGAGTAATCATTAGCTGCAAATAGAACTGTAACCAGAAAAGAAAAATATAATAAATTAGAGACTACTAATACCTCACTTATCACCTACACTGCTTGCTGTACCCGCATGGTCCTCGGCGCATCTTCTTACCCCTGCCGTACATTAATACCCCAGATATCTTCACACTGGGCTAATACTTCTGGCTATGATCAGACCTGGGACATCCTTCAGCATGAAAGTCCTTTTGATGTGCATGTACATCAGAAGAGCTAGGTGCATATCATGACATTACAACCAAAGGTCCGAGGTTTGAGCATGTACATAATGGGGAGAGGGAACAGTGGAGGTGGCTGGAGAGGTGAGTACCTAAGTTAGTATTATTTCTTGTTTTCTAACCTTCTGCTGGCTCACAACGCTTCAGTAAAATGGCAGCAAGTCAACATTTTGTAGAATTTCGCAAGCAAATTGCAAAAATAAGTATTCTGAAATTGCAGATTTTTATAAAATTCAACAAGAATTCAATTCCACTTGAATGAATTTGCCCAACTCCAGTGTAAAAAAATTCATGCCAAGAACAATGACAACCTATGCACAATGAATGATCTAGTACAGATCATTTCATGCACACCTGAACCATGGTCTGCCTGTGTAAAGAAGCTAGTGCCCCACTGCCAATCTGCATAAAAGGTTGTTTAGTATCCAATGTCGGCCCACATAAGGTAACCTTAAACTGAACTAAAATAAATTAATATTAAGGCCTCTTTCACACTTCCGTCTTTTAGCTCCCATCAAAATCCGTCGATTTTTGAAAAAACAAGATCCTGCAAATTTTTCTGCAGGATCCTGTATTTTTCCATAGACTTGTATTAGCGACAGATCGTGACGGATGGCCATCCATTTCATCCGACGTGCACTGGATCCGTCGGAAAATTGCTGTCCGTCGGGCGGAGAAAACGTTCAGAGGAACGTTTTTTTCTGCACATCGGAAAATCGCTCAGTGACAGGTCCTGCGCTGTCCGTCGTTGGCTATAATGGAAGCCTATGGATGCAGGATCTCTCTCTCCAGAATTTTAGACATTCAAATTCAGGCAGCACCTAATTTGACGCATCCGTCAGGACACAGGATGCGTTGCATCCGTTTTTCACTATTTTTAAGACATCCGTCGATACGTTGCATCAATGCATTCTGACGGCCGCATGCTGACGGAAATGTGAAAGAAGCTTAGCAAAGATTATCTGGAAATGTGTTGCCTGAACAAGTTTCCATTTTACTGAAATAATGCAGAATGTTTGCTTGTAGAACTTTTCTTCTTCCAGCCATTGTAACCAGTAATACCAGTATACCAAGATCATGGTCCCAGAACTCTACATATGGACCAAAAGCTTCAGGTAAGTTCTGCAATATTTAGTTTCTCTCCTCGATACGGTGTCAGCACTGGAACCATTTTGGCTACTGTAGTAGCTGTATAACATAATTATTAGCCTTGCAGCTGAAAAGTCATGGACATTATTTCAGCTCATTTATGACAGTTCTATGGGTCACTTGTGCTGGCACAACGTTTTATGTTGGAGAATTACAGTGGAGAATTTAGTCAAGTCCCCGGAGACCTAACACTACTGCCCCTCCGAACAAAGCTGCCTAAGGCTTCTGTCCACCTCTCTGCTCTACGTTTTCACATTTTTTTCTTACCACACATTACGGCTACATTTGACTACTGTGCCTGATGAAAGAATCATTAATCATTGCTGAGCCGCACGATTTCTTTACATATAAATAAAGATTATGTTCACATTTCCTAATCACATTGTATATAAGTGACACGTGTATATGTAAATATATACATATATACATATAAATATACACGTGCTGCACATATATAGTGTTTTAGGACTACATATGCATGCAATCTATCAAAACCAGTTGCTTAGGTAAACCATCCACATATCTCGCATATCCATCATCTAATAATGCAAAAAGTCTGGAAATTCATTTTGTAATCTCTTAAACCAGAAACATAAAAGTAAAAAGAGGAATAAAATACTACATTCTTCGGATTAAATAAAACACTGCTGTAAGAATATTTATTATATCCTATCCTCCTTAAGTCTTTCTGATGTTGCAAGTATATTTTACATTTTTCCTTTTTCTAGATTTATAATCTATTTGACACTCTCCTTAGAAGATTTCTGGTAAATAGGGCAAATAGCACAATAAAACCACTGACTGAGGTAGAAAAACAATAAAGTCAAACTTTTAATGATAACTAAATAATATAAAATAAATCTATCCACCTCCCTCCTAATAATAATCAAACAGGGGTGTTATAGTGGACACTAATAAAGTTCAAAATAGGACACCGGGATATCAAAGGTAATGAGACAAAGGCAAATAATGTATCCTATAATGGAATATTACTACTAATAAATGCCTCCCACAGTGGGGAGGAATATCCCACGAGGTATCCCGTTACTATGGAATGCGCATGAGGATTATTGCACTATTCCCCTAGTCCAAGGAATTGACAATATGTCATTAGTTTCATCGACCCTTCCTAGATCCAGGACCATCAGCTTAATAAAGTGCATGGCTTATTGCATATTGTCCTCATTAGGCATATAATACCATCGTTCTGTGTGCTGTGGCTAAACAAATACCGCCATCTAGGACCAATCCCTTTAAGTGCAAGTTGTCCGCATTAGACATATAACTGTCTCATTCAGTATACTGCAGCTAAACATATCTTTAATACATATTTTTTAATATATATAACCGTTCACTTAAACCAGTGTCGCTAAACTTAACCGTTCAATCATTAAGCTCCTTTAGTAAGGCAAAGCAGAGAGGTGATACGCAATGTCTGAAGAGATCGCCTCTGCTCTCATTCATACACTACACACCTCTCCCCATAAGCACACACACACTGCCCCTTTAAGTTGTTATGGGGCTGATGAGATTGGTGCTGAACCCCGATAGTATAGTCATTAGCACCTAGGTAATGTCGCCTCAACGCGTGGGCACATCATAAGGCTATTTTTTACACTTTGTTTTTTGTGCCATTTAGATTTAGATAGGAGCATCATACTCCAGGCCACAATAAGAGCTGCACGCAGCAGCACGGACCCCCGACATGAATAGGCAACACCCTGCCTCCCACCTCTGGCACACTGGCCAATCCAGAGCTCCCTATCACAGAACTAATCAGGTATAGTGACAGTGCCATTGCAGCAGCAGAAAGGCGGCCTTCGTCAGGCTGCCAGTACACAGATAGACTTGCAGAGGAATTTAACCCTCCAATATCAGGTAATACTTGTATTAAACTAATTTCATATTGATACAATATAACCGGCAGTGAAACAGATGGAGATGGGACGACGTGGGGAGAATGAAAGAGGGGAAGCTAAAGGCTATGTACATTTCCCCACTATCCCAATATCAAGTGAAAAGATAATAGCACAACACCTTTGAATTAACCATTCTACTTAAAGGTGAACACTCTAAAGGCACATTTACATCACAGCATAATTGTGAATGAGCGTTGTTAAAAACACTTATTTCATGATTATCTTGCCATGTAAACAGGCTGCCGACCACCCGATGACGAGCCAAATTCTCATTCATCGGTTGAAATGATCTTTTATGCAGCATAAAAGATCATCGTTCTTGGCAGTGCATCGTCCTGTGTAAACTGGACTCGCACTGCAGATATCAATGGCAGCCTATGTGCACTGACTATCAATCTGTAAAAGTTTACTGATCGGGGGTCGTATGGCGCCCCCAGTTGGTCTGTGCATGATAGGGCGGTCAATTGGTAAACTTTTACCGACCATTTGAAAGCCAGGCAGATTAAAGTAAATGATGTGCAGCGAGCGATCTATATCATTCACTTAGCCTGTCATGGTTCTCAGCAGTGTGATTCCTGTTTACATAGAATGATGCGTCACAGAGAATGAAGATCTTTTACGCTGATTGACATCCTGTTTACACGGCAATATAATTGTGAAAAGAGCCTTTTTAATAACATTCAATTACGATTAGTTTGCAGTGGAAATGCCCCTTAAATGTACTGGCCTTACAGTACAAGTCTGAGGTCACTGTATCCTCACAGTGCACGCACTAAAGTGGGTGGTCATGGGATCACAAGTAAGCATTTACATACTTCCGGCCACATTCCAACTAGACATCCAGCCTCACTTGCACGTCTAGTCAGCATGTGACTGCACGCATGCAAATCACAGGCGGTGTGCACAATTTGAGGATTCACAAGTCTGCAGTCACATAGAGTGACTGCAGACTTGTACCCTAAGGCCAGGAAACTTCATCAACTTGCTAGTTTCCATGTCAATCAATCTCCTTGAAAGAGTTGTATAAGATCAGAAAAAGGTTCTGATTTTATTTTCAAAAAGAGCACCATTCTTGTAATCAGTGTCTGTTCAACTTTTGTCAATTATAGATTTGTATATGTAATTCGAGTTTAAAGGGGTTTTCCAATAAACCACTTATATGACCTGTCCACAGGTAGATGATAAATGTATGATTGCTGTGGGTTTGGCTCCTGAGACGACCACTCCAGTATGGAGTGAGCATGAATGACTTCCACTCGTTTAGGGCTTATTCACATGTTGCGCTTTTTCCACACTTTTTCTGTGCCTTTTTCAAAAAGTAAAAGGTAAAAAAACCCTCTGCAATTTACAGTACCAGTAAAATGAATGACATTTCTGAAATCTCATGCCCATGTTGCTGATTTTTACTTGAGCATTTTAAACCTGAAATTTTTTTGTCAAACTCCAGCATGTCAATTATTTCAGAGTTTTTTACCCATTCAAATGAATGGGAGGAAAAAGGCTAGTACAAATGCAGCGAAAACACAAGTCAAAAGGTCACAAACAGCAAAAAAGTGTTTTTACTGCCAAAAGTATTTTTCTTGCTGCAAATACTCAACATGTGGACATACCCTAATATAGTAACTGAAGCTGTGGTCATACTTAGAGATTCTCTTTCTTGTGATTAGTGGGAGTCCCAGTTGATCCTAGGTTTATTATCTATCCTGTGGTAGGTAATACTGTATATGCTGTACATAGGACAATCGATTTAACTTTATCACTGATCACATAATGCCATTTACAATTCAGAGAAACGGATAAAACTGCCTAAACCATCTTTAACATTGAAGTGTCTTCTCCCACTTAACCTCTGTCAAAACCAGATCCATTACACACTTACTAGATGGACACCAGGAGTATGTAGTAAAGGAGCTTAACTATATTTTATCTTCTGTTCACTTTCCCTTTACACTTTGTTATGATTGATCCCATAAGAAGTCCATCATTCCTTCATTTTGCCTTCAGGTAACCATTTTTATAAATCAATGACCCACGGATGACAACTTAACCTCCAAAAATTGTTTTTACATAAAGGTGTACTAAAACCTTCTCAAATTACCATACAAACTGAACAGTAGCCTGCAGAGTGGTTCAAACTACGACACACTTAAAATAGTACCAAAAAGTTGGAAAAAGAATATTTGTTTAACCAATTAAGAATTTAATGATTCTTGGCTAAGATAGTAACAAATTACTTAACAAAACAGAAGCCAGAAATAAGTATAATTTGTCAATCCTGCCACAATCTGTCACTAAGTGGTTGCTAATTGCATGGCAGTCGAGTCTTGTCATTGGGAAATGTACATTTTATGTATACAAAAAGGTAAAAGATAATTTTAAAAAATCCATGCGGTATTAATGTCATGTAGTAATTTAAAAACATGTATCATACAACAAAGAAAGCCACTATAACACACAGTTTCAACATGACATGGCTCATTTTTGCTATACTGATTTACACAAACATTTTATCACCGGTAAAACTGCAGGATGCTCTGCAGTTACATATTAAAACCAGAATTCAGAGACCTTATTAGAACTGAATTGAATTTTCCTTGAATATTACAAATATCAGCCGATAGATGAAACCCTGGGCATCTTCACACTAGGCTTGGACTTCCAGCCGCAATTAACACCAGGACTGCCCGGCTTAGTTGTGGCCAGAAGTCCAAGCAGACAGTGATCATCATAAGATCGTGGCACACTACATGATATCACAATATGTACTGAGACCTTAAGACGTGAAATCTAGCTAAGATTTCTGGCTCTGACTAGGGACAGGATATCTCTTCATATGCACATGGACATCCCAAGACAAGTTGTGGCCAGAATTCCTAACCTAGCATGAAGATGCCCAGGGCAATTTTCCCACATAGCAAAAATGTACTAAATTTTCAGCAACAAAATCTGCTATGTTTTACTGTGCCATGATAGTACGTGAGATTGTAGAAATCTCATGCACATGCTATGTAAGAAGACCAGACCAGAGCTACCTTTCTGGCACTGGTTACGGAACTGTCAGGGCTGTCACCATCGTTGCTTTCTGACCTGGACCAACCTTTGCGCTTTCAACAGGGGGTGTGTCAGTGATAAAAGGGGCTGTGCCTGGGAATAGAGACAGAGACTTGGCGGGAAGACAGCATATGCAGCAGGGGAAGGTTGGTGCTCGGTCCTTCGAGCAACATGACACCTCAGGCCCGTGTTGTAGACCCCCCAACTGTCAAGTACAGTGACTTGGAGCAGAGACCTGCTTTGTGCCCGCTGGCTCCTGCATCTGAAAGTGCCAGATGCTCCGGGCCAGTTTTTGCTGAGAGACAGACGAGGTGACTTTAATAGAACTATATCCTACCTCACCCGTAGTGTCCTGCTAAGCTGAACCAGCATCATAGACTGTTCTTCACCCCACATGGAGAATCCAGATCCAGGATCCCGCTCGAGACAGTCAGGACTCATCACCACCGTTAGGAACCGGATCTGCAACTTCTTCAGGACTACCCCGGGATCATCAGGCACCGGTTACAAAGGCGCCACCATTGGGCATTAGGCCTCTGCAGCTAAGGCTACTTTCACACTAGCGTTAACTGCAATACGTCGCAAATGCGTCGTTTTGCCAAAAAAACGCATCCTGCAAAAGTGCTTGCAGGATGCGTTTTTTCAGCATTGACTAACATTAGCGACGCATTTGCGACGCATTGCCACACGTCGCAATCGTCGTGCGACGGTTGCGTCGTGCTGTGGCGGACCGTCGGGACCAAAAAACGTTACGTGTAACGTTTTTTGCTCCCGACGGTCCGCTTTTTCCGACCGCGCATGCGCGGCCGGAACTCCGCCCCCACCTCCCCGCACTTCCCCGCACCTCACAATGGGGCAGCGGATGCGCTGGAAAAATGCATCCGCTGCACCCGTTGTGCGGCGGAGACAACGCTAGCGTCGGGAACCTCGGCCCGACGCTAGTGTGAAAGAAGCCTAAGAAGCCATCAGACTGATAAGTTTAACCTCTCATGAACAGTTGCTTTAACTGTTGCTATTGTTACTTTAATCCGCCATTATACTGGGTCTTTTCCTCCTGCTATATCCCTGTTTACCCATCACCTCCCTGCGAGGAGTAATCCCTTTGTTAATAAAGCTGTTAACCCCTGCTCTGCCTCCTGTCCATCACTGCATCCCGCAACCTGCTTACAGCTACACAAAAACTAACCATGTAGGTTCGAGATCCACAACATGACAATTTATTTTGTGGATGTTAGTGCACATTTCACCCCCCAAATTTGAAAGGTTTATAGTGCTACATGAATGATAGAAACATATTAGCAGTACATACCCCAATCTATAAAATAATGATAATTACAATCCTAATCACGCACCCAAGATTCAGCTTAAAATAGTCCGCAAACCCATCAATTTATTTTCTTATTTCGGACAGAGACAAAAGTCCTCTAAAAAGTACCATACTATCCCCCAAAGAACATGGACCTCTGTCTGTGTCAGGGAGAAGGAAGATTTACACATGTATGCATATATAAAGGTACCTGTTGTGAATTCTGTTTTTGGGCTCCCTCTGGTGGCTACTTGTGGTACTGCTGACTTGTGGCTTGGGTTCCCAGTGCACCTGTTTTCATCAGGCAATTGGGAGTTTCCTACTTAGGCTGGCTTCTCAGTTATTCTAGTGCCGGCAGTCAATGTTACCAGAGCTCTCCTGTTGCTTGCTACCTGCTCCAAGTCTGCAATTCAGCTAAGTTGAAACTTTGGCATTTGAACGTTTGTTTTTTGTCCAGCATGCATTTATGTTTCTTGTGCTGTTGGAAGCTCTAGTGAACTAAAATTGCCACTCCGGTGTCATGAGTTGATAACGGAGCTAAGGTAATTTCAGGATGGCTACTTAGGGTTTTTAGGTAACCGTGAAGTCCTCTTTTGTATTTTTCTGCTATCTAGTTAGAGGGCCTCACTGTGCTGAATCTATATTCATACTGCGTTTGTGTTTTCCTCTTACCTAACCGTCATTATATGTGGGGGGCTACTATGACTTTTGGGGTTTCCCTGGAGGCAAGCCAGGTCTGTGTATTCCTCTGATAGGGGTAGTTAGATCTCCGGCTGGCGCGAGGTGTCTAGAAACAACGTAGGAACACCCCCTGGCTACTATTAGTTGCGTGGTAGGTTCAGCATCGCGGTTACCTTAGTTTCCATCTTCCTAGAGCTAGTCCGTTTTTTCCCTGTTCCCTTGCCATTGGGAATCATGACAGTACTGCCGGCCTAAATGTATTGGCTGAAGAAAGAGAGAAAAGAAAAGAAGTTTCTGACACTTTTTTTTTTTTTTTTGGCTCTGAAACTCTGCTTAGCCATAATTGCAGTTTGCTGTTTTTTTTTTTTTCTCTCCTCTTAACCCCTGAATGGCTCAGATCTCAGCTGCTGAAAAATGGATATCCAGGGTTTGGCTTCGGACCTGAATACACTTGCTTCTAGGGTGCAAAATATCCAAGACTATGTTATACATGCTCCTATATCTGAACCCAAGATCCCTATACCTGAGTTCTTTTCTGGAGATAGATCTTGCTTTTTGAATTTTAAGCACAATTGTAAATTGTATCTTTCTCTGAGATCTCGCTCCACTGGAGACCCCGCTCAGCAGGTTAAAATTGTTATTTCCTTGTTGCGGGGTGACCCCCAGAATTGGGCATTTGCATTGGCACCATGGGATCCTGCGTTGCTCAATGTGGATGCGTTTTTTCTGGCACTGGGGTTGCTCTATGAGGAACCTAATTTGGAGATTCAGGCTGAAAAGGCCTTGATAGCCCTCTCTCAAGGGCATGATGAAGCTGAAATATATTGTCAAAAATTTCGAAAGTGGTCAGTGCTTACTCAGTGGAATGAGTGCGCCCTGGCGGCTAATTTCAGAGAAGGTCTCTCTGACGCCGTTAAAGATGTCATGGTGGGGTTTCCTACGCCCACAGGTCTGAATGAGTCCATGACTATGGCTATTCAGATTGATCGGCGTTTACGGGAGCGCAGACCAGTGCACCATTTGGCGGTGTCTTCTGAGCAGGCACCGGAGATTATGCAATGTGATAGAATTCTGTCCAGAAGTGAACGGCAGAATTATAGGCGTAAAAATGGATTGTGCTTTTACTGCGGTGATTCTGCTCATGTTATATCAGCATGCTCTAAACGCACAAAAAAGGCTGATAAGTCTTTTGCAATTGGCACCTTACAGTCTAAGTTTATTTTGTCTGTAACCTTGATCTGTTCATTATCATCTATTACTGTGGATGCCTATGTGGATTCTGGCGCTTCCTTGAGTCTTATGGATTGGTCCTTTGCCAGACAATGTGGGTTTAGCCTAGAGCCTTTGGAAGTTCCTATCCCTCTGAAGGGTATCGATTCTACCCCTTTGGCTAGGAATAAGCCACAATTCTGGACACAAGTGACTATGTGTATGACTCCTGATCATCAGGAGGTGATTCGTTTCCTTGTGCTACATAACTTGCATGATATCTTAGTGCTTGGACTGCCATGGTTGCAAACTCATAATCCAGTCCTTGACTGGAAAACTATGTCTGTATTAAGCTGGGGATGTCGGGGGGCTCATGGGGGAGCATCTTTGGTTTCTATTGCTTCATCTACTCCTTCTGAAATTCCAGCATTTTTGTCTGATTTCTCTGATGTTTTTGAGGAGCCTAAATTTAGTTCTCTTCCCCCCCACAGGGATTGTGATTGTGCAATAGACTTGATCCCTGGCAGCAAGTTTCCCAAGGGCCGCTTGTTCAATCTATCTGTGCCTGAGCATGCTGCTATGCGAGAGTATATTAGGGAGTCCTTGGAAAAGGGACATATTCGTCCATCCTCATCCCCTTTAGGAACAGGTTTTTTTTTCGTGGGTAAAAAGGATGGCTCCCTGAGGCCCTGCATTGATTATCGCCTGTTGAATAAGATTACAGTCAAATACCAGTATCCTTTGCCACTATTGACTGATTTATTTGCTCGTATTAAAGGGGCAAAGTGGTTCTCTAAGGTTGATCTTCGGGGTGCGTATAATTTGGTGCGGATTAAGCAGGGAGATGAGTGGAAAACTGCATTTAATACGCCCGAGGGCCATTTTGAGTATTTGGTGATGCCTTTTGGCCTTTCTAATGCTCCTTCAGTCTTTCAGTCCTTTATGCACGATATTTTCCGTAAATACCTGGATAAATTTATGATTGTGTATCTGGACGATATTTTGATTTTTTCGGATGACTGGGAGTCGCATGTTCAACAGGTTAGGAAGGTTTTTCAGGTTTTGCGGTCCAATTCTTTGTTTGTAAAAGGTTCAAAGTGTATCTTTGGGGTTCAGAAGATCTCCTTTTTGGGGTATATTTTTTCCCCTTCTTCTGTTGAGATGGATCCTGTCAAGGTTCGGGCCATTTGTGATTGGACGCAGCCTACTTCCCTGAAGAGTCTTCAGAAGTTCTTGGGCTTTGCTAATTTCTATTGTCGATATATAACTGGGTTTTCAAGTATTGCTAGACCTTTGACTGATTTGACTAAGAAGGGTGCTGATGTTGCCAATTGGTCCTCTGCGGCTGTGGAGGCCTTTCGGGAGCTTAAGCGCCGCTTTGCTTCTGCCCCTGTGTTGCGCCAGCCTGATGTTTCACTCCCTTTTCAGGTTGAGGTAGATGCTTCCGAGATTGGAGCAGGGGCGGTTTTGTCACAGAAAAGTCCCGATTGCTCAGTGATGAGACCATGTGCATTTTTCTCTCGAAAGTTTTCGCCCGCTGAGCGAAATTATGATGTCGGGAATCGGGAGCTCTTGGCTATGAAGTGGGCATTTGAGGAGTGGCGTCATTGGCTTGAGGGTGCTAGACATCAGGTGGTGGTCTTGACTGATCACAAGAACCTGATTTAACTTGAGTCTGCCAGGCGTCTGAATCCCAGACAGGCGCGCTGGTCGTTGTTTTTCTCCCGGTTTGATTTCGTGGTTTCATACTTGCCGGGCTCGAAAAATGTAAAGGCAGATGCTCTTTCTAGGAGTTTTGAGCCTGACTCCTCTGGTGATTCCGAGCCTACTGGTATCCTTAAGGATGGAGTGATTTTGTCTGCTGTCTCTCCAGACTTGCGACGTGCGTTGCAGGAGTTTCAGACTGATAGGCCTGATCGTTGTCCGTCTGGGAGACTGTTTGTTCCAGATGAGTGGACCAGTAGAGTCATCTCAGAGGTTCATTCTTCTGTGTTGGCAGGCCACCCTGGAATTTTTGGTACCAGAGATTTGGTGGCCAGGTCCTTCTGGTGGCCTTCCCTGTCTCGAGATGTGCGTACCTTCGTGCAGTCTTGTGATGTGTGTGCTCGGGCCAAGCCTTGCTGTTCTCGGGCTAATGGATTGTTGTTGTCCTTGCCTATTCCAAAGAGGCCGTGGACGCACATCTCTATGGACTTTATCTCGGATCTTCCGGTGTCTCAGAAGATGTCCGTCATTTGGGTGGTGTGTGACCGTTTTTCTAAGATGGTTCATTAGGTACCCTTGCCCAAATTGCCTTCTTCATCGGAGTTGGTTCCCTTATTTTTTCAGAATGTGGTTCGTCTACATGGTATCCCGGAAAACATCGTTTCTGACAGGGGATCTCAATTTGTGTCTAGGTTTTGGCGAGCGTTCTGTGCCAGGATGGGCATTGATTTGTCTTTTTCGTCTGCGTTCCACCCTCAGACTAATGGTCAGACGGAGCGAACTAATCAGACCTTGGAGACTTATTTAAGGTGTTTTGTGTCTGCTGATCAGGATGATTGGGTCGCCTTTTTGCCGTTGGCCGAGTTTGCCCTCAATAATCGGGCCAGTTCTGCTACTCTGGTTTCTCCTTTCTTTTGCAATTCAGGGTTTCACCCTCGTTTTTCATCTGGCCAGGTGGAATCTTCGGATTGTCCTGGAGTGGACACTGTGGTGGATAGACTGCACCAGATTTGGAGTCATGTGGTGGACAATTTGAAGTTGTCTCAGGAGAAGACTCAGCAGTTTGCTAATCGTCATCGTCGTCAGGGTCATCGTCTCCGTGTTGGGGACTTGGTGTGGTTGTCTTCTCGTTTTGTCCCTATGAAGGTCTCTTCTCCTAAGTTTAAACCTCGGTTTATAGGTCCGTATAAGATTTTGGAGATTCTTAATCCTGTATCTTTTCGTTTGGACCTACCAGCATCTTTCACCATTCATAATGTCTTCCATCGGTCGTTGTTGCGGAGGTATGAGGTGCCGGTTGTTCCTTCTGTTGAGCCTCCTGCTCCTGTGCTGGTGGAGGGTGAATTGGAGTATGTTGTGGAGAAGATTTTGGACTCTCGCATTTCCAGACGGAGACTTCAATATTTGGTTAAATGGAAGGGATACGGTCAGGAAGATAATTCTTGGGTGACTGCCTCTGATGTTCATGCCTCTGATTTGGTCCGCGCCTTTCATAGGGCGCATCCAGATCGCCCTGGTGGTTCTCATGAGGGTTCGGTGCCCCCTCCTTAAGGGGGGGGGTACTGTTGTGAATTCTGTTTTTGGGCTCCCTCTGGTGGCTACTTGTGGTACTGCTGACTTGTGGCTTGGGTTCCCAGTGCACCTGTTTTCATCAGGCAATTGGGAGTTTCCTACTTAGGCTGGCTTCTCAGTTATTCTAGTGCCGGCAGTCAATGTTACCAGAGCTCTCCTGTTGCTTGCTACCTGCTCCAAGTCTGCAATTCAGCTAAGTTGAAACTTTGGCATTTGAACGTTTGTTTTTTGTCCAGCATGCATTTATGTTTCTTGTGCTGTTGGAAGCTCTAGTGAACTAAAATTGCCACTCCGGTGTCATGAGTTGATAACGGAGCTAAGGTAATTTCAGGATGGCTACTTAGGGTTTTTAGGTAACCGTGAAGTCCTCTTTTGTATTTTTCTGCTATCTAGTTAGAGGGCCTCACTGTGCTGAATCTATATTCATACTGCGTTTGTGTTTTCCTCTTACCTAACTGTCATTATATGTGGGGGGCTACTATGACTTTTGGGGTTTCCCTGGAGGCAAGCCAGGTCTGTGTATTCCTCTGATAGGGGTAGTTAGATCTCCGGCTGGCGCGAGGTGTCTAGAAACAACGTAGGAACACCCCCTGGCTACTATTAGTTGCGTGGTAGGTTCAGCATCGCGGTTACCTTAGTTTCCATCTTCCTAGAGCTAGTCTGTTTTTTCCCTGTTCCCTTGCCATTGGGAATCATGACAGGTACCGTCACATTAAGCGACGCTGCAGCGATATAGACAACGATGCCGATCGCTGCAGCGTCACTGTTTCGTCGTTGTGTGGTCGCTGGAGAGCTGTCACACAGACAGGTCTCCAGCGACCAATGATGCCGAAGTCCCCGGGTAACCAGGGTAAACATCGGGTTACTAAGCGCAGGGCCGTGCTTAGTAACCCGATGTTTACCCTGGTTACCAGTGTAAATGTAAAAAAAACCAAACACTACATACTTACATTCCGGTGTCTGTCGCGTCCCCGGGCGTCCGCTTCCCTGCACTGTGTAAGCGCCAGCCATAAAGCAGAGCGGTGACGTCACCGCTGTGCTCTGCTTTACGGCCGGCCGGCGCTGACACAGTGCAGGGAAGCGGACGCCGGGGGATGCGACAGACACCGGAATGTAAGTATGTAGTGTTTGTTTTTTTTTACATTTACAATGGTAACCAGGGTAAATATCGGGTTACTAAGTGCGGCCCTGCGCTTAGTAACCCGATGTTTACCCTGGTTACCAGTGAAGACATCGCTGAATCAGCATCACACACGCCGACTCAGCGATGTCAGCGGGTGAGCCAGCGACGAAATAAGGTGCTGGCCTTCTAGCTCCGACCAACGATGTCACAGCAGGATCCTGATCGCTGCTGCGTGTCAAACACAACGATATCGCTATCCAGGACGCTGCAACGTCACGGATCGCTATCGTTATCGTTGTTAAGTTGTTCAGTGTGAAGGTACCTTAAGGCAAGTGCTACCATAGGATAAGATTAAAGGACCTTTTACAATGGCCTGATGCAAACTGTATAGGGACCATCAACAAATAATATATTGTTGGCAGTAGAGCTCACTGGACTCTTAGATATTTTTAGGCCACATACAAGAGTCAGTCATCCAACAAATAACCAATGAACGGGAATAAACATTCTCATGAATATTGGCCTTTAGAAAAGTGCCTTAAAGGGGATATCCGGGACTTTGCCAAAAAAGTACCTAAACACAAACAAGCAGGTAATTGCTCCCTACCTCGCTGTTGTGCCAAGCGAGGTGCTTCACAGGCACAGAATGGTCACAGACCTGCCAGGACCTGCCACTAACAATCGCAGGTGGTGCGGTGCTCCACCCGTGATTGTTAACTTGTTAAATACCACTTTCAATCCCTAACACTGGCATTTAACATGCACCGGCATGCGTGAGCTTCATTCTCTCTGCATATCAGTCTATCCGTGACGTGATCGCTGGACATCGATGGGTTATCATGACAGCCGGGGGTCAGCTGATGACCTCCTTGCCTGTCATTACAGAGATCCTTTAAAACTGTGCCTGTGGCTGGTCTGCAAAGGACACCATGATTTCTGCTATAAACAGTCATTCTGTGGCATCGCTGTAAATAGTACAAGTGATCGGATGATCATATTGTCAAGTCCCCTAAGGAGGCTAACAATAACAGTGAAAAGTAAAATAAAAAAATTAAAAAAACATGAGAAAAAAATATAAGTTCAAATCACCCTACTTTTTCTCCATTGAAGATAAAGGTATTATTATAATTTTTTTAAATACACATATGTGGTATTGCTGCGATCAGAAAAGTCTGAGCTATCCGAATTAAAAAACAATTAATCTGATCGGTAAACACCACAAACAAGTAAAATTCAAGAACGCCAAAATTATGCTTTTTTTGGTCACCACAATTCCACAAAAAATGCTGTAACATGTGAACAAAAAGTCAAATCTAGCCTAGAAAGGAATTAGTAAAAGTGTTATCTTGTCCCGCAAAAAATAAACCTTCACACAGCTCCATCGACCAATAAATGAAAATGTTACAGGCCTTGAAAAATGGTGACACAACCCAAAAATTTTTTGGGGAAAACTTTTGATTGCTTTTTCACCACTAAAATAATAAAAAAAACTGAACAGAGCAAGCAACACTACTCTGTCCTCCTCCTGGACCTGTCCTCTGCCTTTGACACAGTGGACCATTCCCTACTACTACAGACCCTCTCATCCCTTGGCATCACAGACTTGGCCCTATCCTGGATCTCGTCATACCTAACAGACCGGACAGTCAGCATCTCCAACTCAAACACCACCTCCTCACCTTGCCCCCTATCTGTCGGAGTCCAGCAAGGTTCAGTCCTAGGGCCCCTGCTGTTCTCCATTTACACCTTTGGCCTGGGAAAACTCATAGAATCTCACGGTTTTCAGTATCACCTCTATGCTGATGACACACAGATCTACATCCCTGGATCAGATATCACCACCCTACTAACCAGAATCCCTCAATGTCTGTCGGCTATTTCATCCTTTTTCTCCGCTAGGTTTCTAAAACAGAACATGGACAAAACAGAATTTATCATCTTTCCCCCATCTCATGCAACCCCCCCCCAACGAACCTATCCATTACAGTAAACAGCTGCCCACTCTCCCCAGTCCCACAAGCTCGCTGCCTCGCGGTAATCCTTGTCACTGATCTCTCCTTCAAACCACATATCCAAGCCCTTTCCACTTCCTGCCGCCTTCAACTCAAAAATATTTCACAGATCCGTACATTCCTAAACCAAGAATCTGCAAAAACCCTAGTTCATGCCCTGCATACTGTAGGTGTGCTTGGCCAAGTCACGTTTCCTGGGTATTAGGTAATAGGAACAAATAAGTGTTGGCTAAGTGATCGTTCAGCTGGCAGCTATCTAATTTGTATTAAAGCTTTGAAGTAATTGTGGTATAGTAACTTACCTACTTTTGCTTGTTCCATTGTACAGTATTAGCATAGCTAGATTGATAAGTATTTGTACATGCACACTTGATTCAACACTGTATATTTCCCTAATCTCTTCTAACTTTTCATATTTAAGAAATGGGATTTGCAAAGTATCACTTAATGAGAGTGGTTATTTATGTTAGAGTTCCAAAGTGTTCCAACTGAAAAAGGAAATGGAGATTTAAGTGTGTTTTATTTTAGGAACTGATGCACTGGTGACTACTATGTAATCTGTCCCTCCCCCTTCTCCGAATGAATATAAACATACGCCATGGTTTCTTTGTATTAGATTTTATTGTAATCAATTAAAATATTGAAAAAAAAGAAAAATATGCCAATTGGAATTTAGTAAAATGAAATTCTATTTATACGTCCAATAAAGAGTGTTATTAGTTATTAGTCAATCAAATGGAAAGAAATGCTGCATGAGTCTTTATATACTTCACCAGAAATGACCAAATAAAACAGCTCGTGATTAAATACTTACGGCTCACAGAAAACATATCAACTTATATCTACAATTAGTTAATCACCGTCCATGCTTCCTGAGGGAGCAGCTATCAAGATCTCACTTATGATATCACACATGCTGTAGCCCAGTAAGAACATTTGTTTCTGGCTGTTAATTAGGTTCATACTGTAGATCTAAATGTTGGCAACGTAAAACGATGTAACACTTCTTTAAGACGTACTAGAGCAGGCTTCAGAGTAGTGTATGTACACTGGAATAATAAGAGGAGGGTTAGCCTCGCCGCAACACAGCAAATCACTGCCAAATATAATCAAATGCTTGTCTGCGTATGATAAAAAGGGTTCTCCTCAGCTCTCCCTTAGTTCAACAACATGTGGAAATATAGGTTTATAGCACAAAATAGTCAAATTTCTCTTTGCCTTGATATTCATGTCTGATCTTTCGAGCTTGTGCAAACGACCGTATTTTCGGTCCAAGTGTGATCTGACAAAACATCAAATCGCACTCAGACCAATGTTATTCTATATGGCCGTGCATGTGTCCGATTTGTATCCATAAATTGTGTCACACACAGCCATGCAAGTCAATGGTTGCATCAAAAAATTTAACCGCACTCATATGATTTTCGTGAGCTGACAGAATGGAGAATATGGAGGATTTGTTTTTCCATCTTTTTCACATCCGAGAAAATCGGATCATACTCTGATCAGAATGTGATAAGTTTAATTGGACAGATTTTCTCAAATGAGAGAAAATACGGATGTGTGAGCCTAGCCTTAGGATAGACCATTAATGTCAGATTGGTGGAGGTCTGACTACTGGCACCCTCACCTATCAGTTGATTGAAGCAACAGCGTTACTTCGGTGAATAGCAATGCTCTTTAAATTAATAGTCACAGCTCCATGCATTTTGCAGTGTCTCTGCCTGGTGGTGAAGCTCATTACTGTTCACTCTCATTCATGTGAACAAGACTAGTGGTGACCATACTCCTTAGATAGCTGACAGCTATCACTCCTGATTCCCCTATACACATGTAGGTTTGGATCGGCCAAGGACTCATGTGTTTTTAATGGGGCGATGAGATTAATCTTACTCCTATGACCACAAATGGACAGAATATTTACATTTATACTGCATAATCCTTATCTCAATTATACAAGTCTGGAGACCTCTATACAGTGTGATGGTCAGGCGGTGGCTCCGAAATCTTTATTTAAACATGTATTCGGCCTTAAACTGCAATACCAGGCACATACACGACAAAATCTACAGTCGCAGCTTCTTCAATTGACTGCTTGATGGGATGTTGGGAGTCAGGCCCCCACAATCTGATATTAGTATCTTATCATAGCGGTGGTCCATCGATCAAATTGTAATGTTAAGTTATCTTAATCCTTTTAAGCACAATATTCTTCTGTGACAAGTTATCAAGCCAGTGCATTGTGAGCCATGATAACCTTTGCTACCTATGTAGGCAAAAAGCAACATTCTGCACCCATCCCCTTGACTGTGCTGGTGCCTAATGCTACACATTGGCACGGTCATTGACCTGGAATGGGTAATCAGAGTCTGGTGAAGTCAATCACCGAACAACAAGATTGTTACTTTATTTTTAATCATAGTGATTATTTTGAAAAAATGTATGTGTCTATGAGAAGAATTAAGGAAAAATTAGTAACTATTATGCCTTCTTTGTACTTCTGTGTAGTACATTCTCCTGCCATGACTTTATATTGTTGTAAAACAAAGTAATGTGATGTGATCTATAGCATGGGATTAGAGAGTTCTCTGCCACCTGGAAAACCACAGAAAACTAATTTGTCTCAGACACGGACATAAGTTATATGTCAGTACTAAGACAGCACGGTAAGCATCAGTATTTCCCTTGCGGAGGTTCTTTTATGTCCTTCTTCCTAATGATTTGTGATTGGAGTTTTCCATTAATTATCATATTTAGTCATAGAGAACACATTTTTACAGATGCTCTCATGTGCATTTAGCTAACGCATTTTGGCTGGAGTGCCATTCATTGTATGGGAATTTGTAACCTAAGCTTTTCCATTCTAGATTTCTTAATGTTTAATTTGGTGTCGAACCATGAGCTTGACAGATTATATTTGTGACTTAATAAGTGATTAAACTTCAATTTGTCATAAAAGGTGTCTTTCCGTATGTCTCGGTGTACACAAGACAGTTTCGATGTAACTATTAACGCATTTTCTATCAACGAAGATGAGTTAGGATTGAAAAATTAGAAATATAACAAGAAATATGTCTTAATAGGACATAAGAAACATTTCTTTTCTTTTCCTCTGAATAGGATTCATGGTTATTTTAGGGTGCTTCTGTTACAGAAAAGGTTTGCACGTTCATTTGATATACATATCTATTTATATAATTGCCTTGTAACGTTTTCATTTCCTGTTCTGTCCAGATGTTACCGTATTCCAGAATTCCAAGCGGAGGAAGCTCACCGACCGCCATATTGGGACACCCAAGTGATGGGTGGCTCAATAAGGAAACTGCTGCTGGCACAACCTATAGCATGGTACCACCAGCGGAACACAATCGCCCCCACACACACACTCTATACGCCATACGCACCACACACACTCACACACACTCACACTCTCACATTCACACTCACATTCACACTCACAGTCTCACACTCAAACACTCACACACACACTCATGCAGCCTCTTGCACGTTACCATCAGCAGAAAATCATCGCGAACATGCCGCCACCGGGATCAGCCAAATGATTCACTGACTGCCGCAATCTTTGTACAGGAGGAATGCATGCACAGTTTTAATGTGACCGCCGCTATCTGTCTGCACAAAGATGGCAGTGGTCTAATTTACTGTGCCTGCGAGAATTATGCGCAGGTGCAGTGAATCATTCGGCTGATCCCAGCGGCAGATGCACGACGTGTCTACAGGCAAAGGAAGCCGGTCACATTAAAGGGGTCTTCCCACGAACGAAAGTTCATTTTAAAAATTGACTCTGTCTGACCGTGTACGGAGCATACCACATCTCCTGGGCAGGGGAGGAAGCAAAAGTTAATACTGAGATTACACCAGGGGATCAGTGTGGATTCATTTTGTGAGGTAAAATATTTCACTAACTGTTTTTTAAAAATATTGTACCTCACAAGATGTATCCTCTCCAATCTCCTGCTGTAATGTCAGTATTGTCTTTTGCTTCCTCCCCTGCCCAAGAGCTTTGGTATGTTCGGTACACGGTCAGACAAAGACAATTTTTAAAATGAACTTTTGTTTATGGGAAAACCCCTTTAAAAAGCAAATATCAATGCCAACATGGCTCCTCCTAAAAACTATGTCAATGACAATGAAAGGAAAGCAGGCACAACGTCGAAGACAACAAAGGGCAAATGAGACTCTTGAAGAGTAACAGCATCGCTGGGACAAAAACAATGCATTTAAGTGTAGGTGTCAAGCACATGAGTCCCCTGATGCAAAAGTCATTAGATTATCACAGGAGGCCATTAGGCAACAACAGTGCCGCATGCCTGACCCATCATGACATAACCGCCCTCCCGATGCGATAGCATCAGGCATTCATCTAGTATATATATATATTGTATCTGCTAGTTGCAGGCACAAGTAGTATATGTTGTTGTATTGATTTCAGTGTGTTACCAAGATTTTGTCCTTCTGACTATTTTGAGTGTTCATGCTGCTTTCAGAAATGACTTCAGAATTTTCCTATCATGTAAGGTTTTTGAGAAATGATACGAAACATTATAATATTCTGTTATCGTTCTAAAAACTCATATGAACTTTTTCTGAAGCAGTATATTCTGAATTTTCCACTGAAATAACATGAATCGCTCATCTACACATATGCAAGCACTTATTATGCGAATTCCGCGCAGGCGCAGTGAATCATTCAGCTGACCATGTACGGAGCATACCACATCTCCTGGGCAGGGGAGGAATCAAAAAACAATACTGAAATTACAGCAGGAGATCACAGAGGATTCATTTTGTGAGGTAAAGTACTTCACTGATTGTTTTTAAACAATATTTTACCTTACAAAATGTATCCTCTGCTATCTCCTGCTATAATGTCAGTATTGTCTTTTGCTTCTTCCCCTGCCCAGGAGCTGTGAGCACATGGGGGGGTGGGATTCTCAGTGCTGCAAAGCCTGCCCCCATTGTGACATTACCACCCTCCCGATGAGATAGCATCGGGCTTCCAGCTAGTTACTGTCATATATGCGATTTGCCTGAATACTTTTTATTGTAAAAACTGAAGATTTATTTTGAAATGTCGGGTCGGTGTCTCAACAGCAGTGATAAGTTCTGCTACATATGTAGAGAATATACAATGAAAGCACAAACGAAGGAAATGACTCCACTTGTTAAGAAAGCATATGAACTATACTTTGAATGTTCAATTGGAGATCAGGACAAACAGTGGGCACCTCATATATGCTGTGCATCTTGTTCTAGAAGCCTTAGAGCATGGCTGAATGGATCATGACCTTCAATGCCATTCGCTGTCCCAATGATATGGAAACAGCAGAAAGATCATGTAACAGATTGATACTTCTGCTTTACAAATGTAACAGGATATTCAGCAAAGAACAAGAAATCAATAGAATATCCTAATCTTCCTTCAGCCATAAGACTAGTGCCACACGGTGAAAGTCTTCGTGTTCCAAAGCCGCCCAAAGGATGGACAATGGAGGACGACAAAGATGAACTAACAATGTCAGTAGAAAATGAAACTGCTGCAGACCCAGACTTTGAGCCTTCTACATCTAATCCACATCTGTTCAGTCAAGCTAACCTAAGTGACTTGGTCAGAGATTTGAAATTGTCAAAGAGGCAGGCAAAATTATTGGGATCAAGACTGCAAAAACGGAATCTCTTATTACCAGGAACAAGAGTTTATGTTTTTCACAGTTGTCAAGAAGACCTTAATCAAATTTTCAACCATGTCGACAGTTTAACCTTTTGCAACGACGTCTTGGGGTTGTTTGGAGCTCTTGGATGCGAACATGACCCGAAAGAATGGTGACTGTTCATTGACTCGTCAGTTTTAAGTCTGAAGGCTGTTTTACTACACAATGGAAATATCTATCCTTCTATACATATTGGACTTGCCGTACACATGAATGAAACGTATGAGAATATGGAGTTACTGTTGACCCACATTAATTATAGAAATTACAACTGGAACATATGTGGTGATCTAAAAGTTGTTGCACTTCTTCTTGGACTGTAGCTTGGATATACTAAGTATTGTTGTTTTATTTGTGAGTGGAACAGTCGTGGACGAGAAATGCACTATTTCAGAAAGGACTGGCCACTCCACAAAAACCTGGTTGCTGGCGCCGGGAAAGGTCAGAGAGGCCCAGCACCTGCACACTGCAGAACTTTGCTCTGCCCTCAACAGGGCAAAATACGTCTGTGCCTGAGCTGCAGGGTGAAGACAAGAAGAGGACGTCATCCTATTAAGATAGGATAGGAAATCCCGGACCGCGGCGCCCATGGGATCAGACTGCCCCCCAGGTGAGTATAATCAAACCTCTTTTTCTCATCTTTGAGGATACATCGGGGGCTTATCTACAGCAGTACAGAATGCTGTAGATAAGCCCCTGATGCTGGTGGGCTTAGCTCATCTTCGATTTTGGAGGTGACAGGTTCCCTTTAATGGTTGGAATAAAAATTTGATTTTAAGGTAATAGTTTTCATGTTAGCGTTTTTGATTTACTATACCCCACCGCCTTTTGTTATTTTCCTAAGCTATCCTTGCACTCTTAAACTTCTGCAACAAAGTTATATAAGATGGCACATTATTTGTCAAGTTAAACTTGGCTATATCTGCAGGTCTGGAATTATTTGTACTGATACATTCAGTCCTGATGCATTCATACTGCATGTCTAGAACACGTTTTATGGCAACTAGATGGCTGCCACTATAATTAACCTACCAATTACCCTCTAGACAAGATGCGGGGTTATAATTAATTGAAGGTATTTTAAACAAATATTTATAGTAATTTATCTTTCAAGAATGTATTTTATTTATTTCCTGGAGAACTCTTTTAATAGGGGATTCCATGACAGGTCTTTACACTGCAATGAAGAAGTATTGTAATTTTTGTTCCCTAGTGTGACTGAAAAAATGTAAAAAATAATTAAATATAAAGTATTTCCATATTGTTAATGGTCAGATGTTAAAGTATTTTGTTATTTTATTCTATATTGTACACGCTAAAGAAGAAAAAAATCAAAATGCCAGTAAAGCAGCTTTTTATGATCTATAAGATCTCTACCAGCCTCTGTTCCTGCGATGTCTGCTTCTGCCACCAGACACCACCATATTCATTCTGTGGGTGACGCTGGTGATAGAAGAAATGTCAGAACTAGAAGCACTGGATGGTACAGGCTCTGTCCAGCCACTAAGAATAAGATTGTTGGGACCTGCAGTGCCATCCAGTCTAACAGTATGGGTGTGTGTTACCAGCTGGAGTTATCAGCTCCCTGCTACAGCCAAAAAGAGAGCACCGCACCATACTTAAGCTTCCAGCTTACTGCTGGAAGCTGCCAGATATAGGCTTGTGCTCCTCTGGTTTAGTCCTGTCTGTTAAGTTCCTTTTTAGTTTAATCATTTCCTGTTTTTTACGTCAGCTTGTGTTACTGACTAGTCTTTTAGTGCACTTTTTGCCCTCTCAGTTCTGACCCGGCAACCTGACCACTCCTGCTAGCCTGCATAACCTAACAGCAGTATATTCTGTTGCCCCAACCCAGTGGTCCCTGTTTAAGTCTAGATTCCTGTAAATAGGTTAAAGGGTAAAGGCCAGGATAAACCCTGGGATTTGGTAAACAAAGTGGCTAGCAGTAAGTCTGTCCCTGAAAGCCATTTTAGTGCTGCCAAGCGACCATTGACAGAGCCACATTACATCAGCTCACCATTGAAATACATAATCAAAAAAGTCAAATCACAATTAGTACTAATAAAAACTACATCTCCTCAAAAAAATAAGGCAGCAAATAATTCCATATGCAGAAAAGGGAAAGCTATGGCTCTAAGAGTGTGATGACACAAAACAATTTTTTTAAACTTTTCTATTCAGTAATGAAACATAAACGACTATATGAATTTGGTATCAGTGTTGTTATACTAGCCCATAGAATAAGGTTAATGTAAAAAAAAAAAAAAGTTATAAATCAATGGCAGAATTGCTGTTTTTTCCTTCATTTCATATCACAAATATTTTTGTTTTCAATTTTCAATACATTATATAGTAAATTAAATGGTGATGTTAAAAATTACAAATCCTCCAGCAAAAAACAATCTCTCAAATGTTTATATTAAAAAAAATCTAAAATTAATGGTGTTTGGAAAGCAGGGATAGAACACAAAAACAAAAAAATGCAAAGTGGCTAAGTCCTTAATGAGTTAAAGGTAATACCACTTTGTATCCATGAGATGTAATTCTACTAGAACATGATTATTATCTATTATGCTGTTCAGAAACAAAGAAATTGGACCCAGTTCTCAGAACATCAACCTGAATGGATTTCTTTTATGTTGAATTATGACTTTTATGTAAAAAACATGTTTCAGAGGAGAATGGGAGCTGCCCTGAGAGTTCCATACTATTGTAGAAGGCTTCACTGAGAAACTTACCCTGCTAGTAAGGGAGAACAAGAGGCACCAGTCTGCTAACATACACAAACAAGACAACAAATGTTTCTTCTGTACAAGCACACGAGGTGAGTCAAAGAGACCTATATGTATTTTTTTTAACAGTACTGAACAATTAAGCATCCATTATTTATTTCTTTTAATCATACAAATTAAAACATAAATAGGGATATCAGCCAAACGAGAGACATCCATTTGTAGACAGTGGTCTCAGTACTTGAGTTCCTATACAGGGCAGATAACAGTGTTGGTTGTCTGAGAGAGAAGCCTTGAAGTATCTCCTGAGAGGCATTTAACCCCAAAAAACATGATCCTCCTATGTTCTGATGAGGAACAAATACCCAAAACAGCTGTCTACGGATGTATGTCTCTGGTTTGACTGAAATCCCTAGTCATGCTTCAAGGCTCTTTGATGAGTTGGTAGCTATCTATAATACAAGGAGTATCAAAATTAACAGAGTTCTATATAACATATAAAAGTCTGACTTCAATATGAAGTCATTGCACACAATATCCAAAATATGTGTAAGTAACACACCTCAGGGACTGCATTAAAGCTTACAAGAGCCCAAGCCAATGGGTTAAATTGAAAGCAGCACTGTAGAGAGGTCAATAGTTTGCAGTTATTAAAGCAATGACATTATTAAAATGTGTGTATGTGAGAAGAATGTATGACATTTGGGAAAGGAAGTACTGGTGGACATTTAAGGCTGTCTCCTAGTCGGCTTTCATCACCACCTACACACACATTTGGCAGCATTGCTTATAGTAAGTTTCCTTGGGAGGAGAACTTTTCAGGAAGAAACAAGTGTGATAACCATTATGATCCTTCATGAAAGCTTAATGAAAACTTGCACACTGTACACATTTCAATAGGAGCAAGTTATCACACTATAAGCAGCAAACCATTGCAAGTGTGCGGAGGAAAGCAACAGCATTTTAAAGGGATCCTACTGTCTGATTCAGCAAGAATCAGACACAGGCTGCATTACTGCAGCCATTTTTGTTTCACTCTGAAACTTTGCAGTGTTTCAGCAAAAATGTACTTTGAAAAGCTGGTCTTGGATGCGTCTCGGATGTGTCTTGGATGGTTAGTCCAAGGGAGGTTTCCACGGCTTCTCTCTACTCCACTCCCCATGACTGACAGATTTCTCCCTCTGCACACACATAGGGAAATACCTCTTGGTCTAGGGGCTGGGGTGGGGAGTAGCCACCAGAGACCTGCCTTGGACTATTCAGCTGAGATGCATAGTCTCTGATCAGCTTTTCGAAGAATACTTTTTCTGAGACGCTTCGGCTTTTCTAAGTAAAACATATACTGCTGCAATGATGCAGCCTGTCTCTGGTTCATGCTGCCTGTGGTTCGGACAGCATGAGTCAGTTGTCAGGTTTCCTTTAAAGAACAATTCTGCTAAACTATTGATTGTTTTTAGCTCATTATATTTAGTATATTAGTCATATAAAAAATACATTATTATCTACAGAATTCATATTATGTCTTATTAAAGTTTTGCTCTTGGATCACATTATGACTAGTGATGAGCGAGTATACTCGTTGCTCGGGTTTTCCTGAGCACGCTCGGGTGGTCTCCGAGTATTTGTGACTGCTCGGAGATTTAGTTTTTGTTGACTCAGCTGAATGATTTACAGCTGTTAGCCAGCCTGAGTACATGTGGGGGTTACCTGGTTGCTAGGGAATCCCCACATGTAATCAAGCTGTGTAGTAGCTGCAAATCAATCAGCTGCGGCACGGAAAACTAAATCTCCGAGCAGTCACAAATACTTGGAGAACACCCGAGCGTGCTCGGGAAAACCCGAGCAACGAGCATACTCGCTCATCACTAATTATGACGCTTAAAACTGTAGTAAAACATAATATGTATGCTATACATAATAATGTGTTCTTTATGACTGTTATTTGTATTCAATACATAGGTCCATAAGTTTTATGGACCATAAGTTTTAAAATAAAAGAAATGGTGAAAACTAAAACTATGCATAATGTTAATTAAATTATAAAGGACTATTGAGATTTCAGGGTTCTCTGCTTTCGACTACCTCTAATTAATTAAACAGTGATAAACTGATAATCACAGAGTATAATACTACAAATAACACCAGCTATCAACTGAAATGTGAACAGAGACTTGGTAGCAAGTATTCGGTTATCAGGTTCTCTATATCAGGAGGAAATGCGCAAAGGTTGAACATTGCCATGCCCATACCTGGATCAATAATATTATATAATCAATGTCACATCTCTACTAGAACCTTCTCCTGCGATATCTGCTTATGTCACCAAGCACCACTGTCTTCACTCTGTGTGAAGGGCTGGTGATAGAAAAGATATCAGCACCAGAAGATCTGGCTCTATCCAGCCACTAGCGTTGGGGAGCCTGGGACCTGCAGTGCTGTTCAGTCTAAGAGTATGGGTTTGTGCACTGTCCAGCTGAATTAGTTCCTTGCTTTAGCCAATTGAAGAAAACCACACCCTACTAAAGCTTCCAGCTTACTGCTGGAGACTTCCAGATATATATTTGTGTTTCCATGGTTAAGGTCTGAGTTTTCTGCTCTTGTTTAGGTCTGTGTTTTCCTGTTTTGACCTAAGCTTGTTTACTAATGTTTCTTCTGCCTGATATTTTGTGCTTTCAAGGCCCTCTTGGTTTTATCCCAGCTACCTGACTATCCATCTTGCACCACCGAACAGCAGCTGACTTTGTGGTTCCTGCCTAGGGTGAAGGCAAGGGCAACCCTAGGGCTCTGGGAAACAGAGTAGCTTGTGCAAAGCTTATTTGTAGCAGCCTTTTTAAAGCTGCCAGGTGACTACTGACAGAGGCCCATTACAATCAATAGGTCCTGATTCATTAGTTTCTCAAGAATTCATTATGCAGTTTTTGCCGAAAACTTTTGGCAGTTTTACTCTAGACCTTTTTGAAAAACAGGAGGATCTTGATGGGGAAGTGTTGTGGCAAAGTGTGGCCAACAAAAGTAGTGAAAAGTATGACAGATATGTACTCCAGTATGAAATATGCACCAAATCCATTATGAGGTGCACGACTCTTAATAAATTTGATGTATCGTACTCCACCCTACTGATCATCAATACTGGCCTGCGAAATCCCAGACTTGATGAATCAGGGTCATAATGTGTTAAAATGTAGCTAGTTAAAAACACACTGTAACAGTTAATTTATTAAGGTATTGACATCAGCAGCAATATTTAAGCATTTTCGAAAAAAATGACATATAGTAAGTCTAATTAATGCCTGGGATTCCTCCGTAACCAGAACATGGCAATTATGATGTTTCTGAAAATTATGCTTAAATATCTAAATGCCTTGGGAGTGTATCAGAAATGAGGTCCAGTGACAAATAATTAAATTTAGAGTGTATACAGGCTTCCATAAATGAAGCTTGTCATATCTATCTTCTATCTAACACTGTCCTTGAATCAACTAGTTTTAGTTGACTGGTCACAGCGCTTCAGCATCTGAATGTCATGGGGGCTCTGTGCATAATACAATGGGGGGAATAAGTATTTGATCCCTTGCTGATTTTGTAAGTTTGCCCACTGACAAATACATGAACAATCTATAATTTTAAGGGTAGGTCAATTTTAACATTGAGAGAAAGAATATCAAAAATAAAATCCAGAAGATCACATTGTATAAATTATATACATTTATTTGCATTTTGCAGTGAGAAATAAGTATTTGATCCCTCTGGCAAACAAGACTTAATACTTGGTGATGAAACCCTTGTTGGTAAGTACAGCAGTCAGACATTTTTTGTAGTTGATGATGAGGTTTGCGCACATGTCAGGAGGAATTTTGGTCCACTCCTCTTTGCAGATCATCTCTAAGTCATTAAGATTTTGAGGCTTTCGCTTGGCGAAATGGGCTACAATGTGATTTTTTGGATTTTATTTTTGATATTCTATCTCTCAATGTTAAAATTAACCTACCCTTAAAATTATAGACTGTTCATGTCTTTGTCAGTGGGCAAACTTACAAAATCAGCAAGGATCAAATACTTAATTTTCCCCACTGTAGCTAGGCAGTTCTTAGTAGGACTTCCTAGAACAGGTTAATGGCCAGAGGATAAGGCTGAAAGAGCATTGAAGGAAAACTGTGTCAGTACCAGAAAATCCGGAGGAGGAAAAGATATTGCAGTCTTAAGAAGCGCTGAAGCAAAATGGGACAAGGTGATTAAAAATTAAAAAACACAGACCTTTATTAAAACACTCCACAATGCGTTTCAATAGCGTCATGCTATCTTCATCAGATGATACCACCTGATGAAGATAGCATGCCGCTATTGAAATGCGCTGTGGAGTGTTTTAATAAAGGTCTGTGCTTTTTAATTTTTAATTGCCTTGTCCCATTTTGCCTCAGGGCTTCTTAAGACCGCAATATCTTTTTCTCCTACTTCATATCCCTCTGTTGAGGGCACGTGGCAGGAGCAGCTCCAGGCGTAGCAAGTCTTTCCTTGTCATCTAAAGGACCTGTGGTCACGTGACTCTCAGATCTGTGGTCACGTGCTTCCAGCGTGGATCCAGCAACGTCCGTCAGTGGTCACGTGATGTACCCATGGGTCTGCAACAAGAACAGCCGCTGCATAAGGGGAATAATTTCCCTCATGTCTCTCTCTTCACCAGGATTATGCAGGGCTGCATAACCCCAGGATGTTAGTGACCCCTTGGCTATCCTTTGTTTGCCTAATTCCTATTCATAACAGGTCCTTCTCATGTGCTCTCCTTGTTTCACTTTTTTTTTCATGCACCAGAAAATCAGGAACAGGAGCAGAAACGTCAGGCAAAAGGATTATCAGAATATAGGCCAGGCAGGAGTCAATAACAGGAAAAGCAATAGGAAATAAAAGCTAATATAAAAGGTGTGAACAATGCAAGCAGAGCTTAAAACTGGCAGTGGGTAACAGTAATTCAGTAACTTATATAGCCAGCAGGCCAGGGCTGACAGCAGGGAGCCAACACAAAGCAGAAGTTAAACTCCAAGCTCCCAGTCTGGATCTCACCACAAGTCCGAGAGACTTACCCCGGTCTTCCACATTGTTGCATTGCCAACAATGAAGATGCGGCACCGCCAAGTGACAGAAGCAGAAATAGAGGGGGCAGGCACCAATATGGATATCACACTGAAATTAAGTCAGCTGAGTTTGGTTATTTTATATGATAGTCAAACAAAAGATTTTTTGTCCACAAATTATCGTTATTCATAGGATTTTCTCAGGAGGCAAATTCATTTGTTATCCATATAATTGAACATGAATGGTCAAGATGAATGACTTTAACATGGACTTATCAGGATAAAATATAAGTCAAAAATGGGCTTCCACAGCGCTGCCAAGGATGTAGGGAGAGTACTCTTTTCTTATTAAAGTTATTTTTATTATGCTAAGCTCCGGTCCAGTCATCTGCTGATCAACACAAGAAGCGCTTTCTAATTGTTTTTTTTTTTTTAATATGAACTAAGATGTTTGCGGTTGCATCAGCTTAACAGTTGTTCCCCAGATAATCATTTATTCAGTGACTGTTAAACCATCCGACTATTAAATCTAATGTCTATGGCCACCTCCTGAGGGATGAACAGGGAGGGCCACATATATAGATACACCTAAATAAAATGTGAATGGTTGCTGATATCAACTTCCTGCATGTGGCACATTAGTATATGGGAGGGGGAAAACTTTTCAAGAATGGTGGTGACCATGGCAGTCATTTTGAAGTCAGACATTTTGGATCCAACTTTATTTTTTTCAATGGGAAGAGGGGCATGTGACACATCAAACTTATTGAGAATTTCACAAGAAAAACAATGGCATGCTTGGTTTTAATGTAACTTTATTCTTTCATGAGTTATTTACAAGTTTCTCTTTGTTTACAGCCATTGACATGTCGCAGAGGTAAACACATGAGAAGCGGATAGAAATTGTGTTGATGTCTGGTGAATGCAGTACCCGGGTCACTGCAGCAGATTTCAATGCAAGACACCCTACGTGAGAAAACTGTCACTATTCCCATGTTTTTTAGGTGTATCCATAAAAATGGCCAACCCAAAAAAGCTTGCCTCATGACTGAACAAAATTTTCTGTGTAAACTGAGGGTCCTGTTTCAATTTTTGATTTGCCCATTCTGCAAATTCAACATGCCGATCTGGCATCAGTCGAACGTCCCTTCCGCGGATATTAGCTACTCACAAATGGCACCCTTACAAAATCCTGCTGATGCAGCAGCTCAGCGAGGTTGACCCAGATCAGCATGCTGAATTTGCAGAATGGGCAAAGCAAAAATTGGAAAAGGACCCTCAGTTTACACAGAACATTATGTTCAGTGATGAGGCAAACTTTTTTGGGTGGGACATTTATATGGACACACCTAAATAACATGGGAATGGTGACAGTTTTCTTGCTTAGGGTGTCTTGCATTGAAATCTGCTGCAATGACTCGGGTACTGCATTCACCAGACATCAACACAATTTCTATCCGCTCCTTACGTGTTAATCTCTGCGACATGTCAATGGCTGTAAACAAAGAGAAACTTGTAAATAACTCATGGAAGATTAAAGTTAAGTTAAAACCAAGCACACCATTGTTTTTTTTGTGAAATTCTCAATAAGTTTGATGTGTCACATGACCTTCCCATTGGAAAAAATAAAGTTGTATCCAAAATGGCAGACTTCAAAATGGCCGCCATGGTCACAACCCATCTTGAAAAGTTTTCCCCCTCCCATATGCTAATGTGCTACAAACAGTAAGTTGATATCATCAACCATTCCCATTTTATTTAGGTGTATCCATATACATGGCCCACCCTGTACAGTGGTAAGAAGTCATTTATTTTACAGTCTATCCTTGAATATACAGTTGATCAGCAGTTCTGTTCAATAAGAAATGATGAGAAAGTCATGGTTCTTTCATAGTAGAGGCCTTTGATGGTCACATTTGAGATTCCACTATGTGAACTTTTGACACATTTCAATGATATGTCAGAAGGTAAAATATATCCTGCATAAGCCTATTGTACTATAAATCAATCCACTGAAGACATGTTTTACATTTAGATGTTTAGATTTAAACTATAAGAGGGATTGAGGTTTCCCAAACTGCAAACAGGTTTTCATCTATTGAGTTTACGGAAGGCAGGGAAAAATGGAACAAGATGTAACTAGAAAGAAATTGCTTGCCACAGGATTGGGCGCTGCATTATTTGTTTAGGCATTATAGCTTCAATGACCTGTGCAGTGTTTGTCATGGAATTGGTTCTTTGTTTAGAAGCCACAATAATTTACAAATGTTTCCTCTTACTGATCTACCATCATTGGTGAAAGCAAAAGCAATAGATCAAGAGAATTTTTGAAAATGAAATACCGTATATACTCGTCTACAAGCCAAGTTTTTCAGCACATTTTTTTGTGTGCTGAAAACGCCTCCCTCAGCTTATACACTAGTCATGGTACAGAAAGCCAGCAGGAGAGGGGGGCGGCGAAGCAGCAGGTGCCAGGAGCTGGCGCACACATCATATTCACCTACCCGCGCGCCCTCGGTGCTGGCACTGCATTTCGTTCCGGCCACCGGCGTCTGACTGCAGCTCTTCCTGTGCTCAGCGGTCACATGGTACTGCTCATTAAGGTGATGAATATGGACATGTCCCCACTCCCATAGACGTGAAGTCGCGTCCATATTCATCACCTTAACCCATTATCTACCAATGTCCTTTTTTTGGGACGCCTAATCTTTAGCTTCTAGCAACTAAGATTTTATAATTTTTATAATTAGGTCCAATTTTTTGTGTTGTGTTTGTAAAATGAATGTTTTCAAAATAGGAAATCATGTCATTGTCATTTTTAATTGAATATTGGGATGCCCTTTTCTGAAAAATCCGTACTTGAAAAAATTTAGCAAATTATGTGTCTGATTCATTAGGACCCAAATCATTAAAAATCTGTCAGTAAAAAAAAATATGAAAATGGCTAATTTGGCAAGTAATGGGTTAATGAGCGGTACCACGTGACCGCTGAGCACAGAAAGAGCTGCAGGTGCCGGCGGCTGGAACAAGGTGCAGTGCCAGGGCATGCAGGTAAGTATGATGTTTTTTTTTTTTCAAAAGGAAACATGCACACAGGGATAGGGGATAAGGATGCATGTATTCAGGGACAGAACGAGGGAGGCATGCATACAGGGACTGAATGGGGGAGGCATTCATACCAGGACAGGGAAAGGAGAGGCATGCATACAGGAAGGGCATGGGGGAGGCCTGCAAACAGGGGCAGGGACGGGGAGGCATTCATACCAGGGCAGGGAAGGGGGAGGCATGCATACAATGACAGGGACAGGGGAGGCATGCATACAGGGACAGGGATGGGAAGGCATTCATACCAGGACAGTGATGTGGGGAGCCACGCATAGCAGGACAGGGAAAGGAGAGGCATGCATACAGGGACAGAACGAGGGAGGCATGCATACAGGGAGTGAACAGGGGAGGCATTCATACCAGGACAGGGAAAGGAAAGGCATGCATACAGGGACGGAACGGGGGAGGCATGCATACAGGGACGGAACGGGGGAGGCCTGCAGACAGGGGCAGGGATGGGGAGGCATTCATACCAGGGCAGGGAAGGGGGAGGCATGCATACAATGACAGGGACAAGGGAGGCATGCATACAGGGACAGGGATGGGAAGGCATTCATACCAGGACAGCGACGGGGAGAGCCACGCATAGCAGGACAGGGATGAGTGGACAATGTATACTCGGTTTATACTCAAGTGAATAAGCTTACCCAGTTTTCCATGGCAAAAGTGGCTGCCTCAGCTTATACTCGGGTCAGCTTATTCTAGCGTATATACGGTACTTTTTTGAAGGGAGAATAACTAGTTCTAAAAACTTTAAGTATTTCTGTGAAAATAATTTCCCATAACCTATAAACTGTGTGATATATGTACAGTGTAGAAAACCAAGCCCATGAGGAATGCACAGCTAATAGACTGCATCATGTATTAAAAAAGTGGATATGAAAGGTATTTCCATCGGATCCATTACTGAAGCATCTGAACTTTCTATAACAGTAAATGTGGAAGGAGTAATAGGCAGCATAGAACTCTTATATTCTTATGTTATGGGCCAGCAATTAAATTCCCTGGATCTAACTGCTTCATTTCTACGCAAAAGTAGTAAGCAGGTAATGTTTGCATAAAATAGAAGAGTTAATAACTTTTTTTTTATCAATTAATAAAATACTACATGAATAAACACAAGAGAAATATAAAGAACACCAAGAAAAAGAAACTTCTTAATTAGACCATAAAACATGTAAAATTGTGTTTTTTAATGAATACAATGTAAAAATATAAACATGATATATGTTTTAAAAACAAGGGAAGCCACCAGAGGCGTAGCTAGGGTTGTGGTTCAGGGGGGCGAAACGTCTGAGTGGGCCGCTAACCAGGTAACCTTGATTACAATTTGTTGACGCACCCTAATACTGGAGGAGAACCTCAGCAGATGACAGCACTGTTACTGAAGATAATCTCTATATAAAGACCAACATGGATATTACCGCCATATGGTCAGTGGTAGATACCAGCCCTACAGAACATATAAGAGATCACTGCACAGTTACAGACAATAACTTACCGCTGACGTCCTTTCTGATGGAATCGTTCATTTTTCCCGTCTTTCCCATCTGGCCCAGACCGACATGACAACTTCTTCCAGCAACGACTCGGCTGCAGAGAATACAAAAAAGACACATTTTACTTCTCAGATTCCAGCCATCACCATCTATTCCCAACCTGCACAACCTCCTTATCCTGCTGATACCTCAATACTGAGCCGCTGCTGCTGTATGTGTCCCTATTACTGCACCTGATACCCCAATACTGCGCCGCTGCTGCTGTATGTGACCCTATTACTGCCCCTGATACCCCAATACTTATCCGCTGCTGCCATATGTGTCCCTATTACTGCACTTGATACCCCAATACTGAGTCGCTGCTGCCGTATGTGTCCCTATTACTGCACCTGATACCCCAATACTGAGCCACTGCTGCCGTATGTGTCCCTATTACTGCACATAATACCCCAATACTGAGCCGCTGCTGCCGTATGTGTCCCTATTACTGCCCCTGATACCCCAATACTGAGCCGCTGCTGCCGTATGTGTCCCTATTACTGCCCCTGATACCCCAATACTGAGCCACCGCTGCCGTATGTGTCCCTATTACTGCACCTGATACCCCAATACTGAGCCACTGCTGCCGTATGTGTCCCTATTACTGCACCTGCTGTGTGGTTCTCTGTGCCCTCTAAATTGTAAAGCACCCCTCTATAATATAGTAATGCCGGGTGCAAGTGCCCTAGAAAACAGTGCCTATATTTTGCCCTCTAGAAAGTAATAATGTCCTGTGTGCCCCTTTAATAGCTACAGTAACCTGAGTTCCCCTATAACAAGAAGTGCCCACTTTACATTTAATAATGTTCTGAGTCTCCCCCTGTACAGCTCCCCTATACACAGCATGATGCTCTCTTATACACAGCATAATGCCCCCTCACTGTATAGTATCACCCACACAGTATACTGACTCCTTAGTAGCCTCCAAACTGTTTAATGACTCCAGCAATATATAATGACCCACACACTGTAATCTCCATACTGTATGATGGCCCCCTAGATAGCCTCCATATACAGTAGAATAATGCACCAAAAAGTACACAATATAGTAAAATGCACTCTCCTTAGGCAGACTCTATAGCATAAGGCAGCCCCCATAGGCAGACACTGTAATAAGGCAGCCCCCATAGTCAGACCTTGTAATAAGGCAGCCGCCATAGTCAGACCCTGTAATAAGGCAGTGCCCCCATAGGCAGACTCTGTAGTATAAGGCAGCACCCACATAGTCAGACCCTGTAATAAGGCAACACCTCCATAGTCAGACCCTGTAATAAGGCAGCCCCCCATAGGCAGACCCTGTAATAAGGCAGCAGATCCCTATAGGCAGACCCTGTAATAAGGCAGCCCCCCATAGGCAGACCCTGTAATAAGGCGGCAGATCCCCGTAGGCAGACCCTGTAATAAGGCAGCAGCACCCATAAAGAATAAAATAAATAAATACCTCTCTTCTTCCTGGTTCCTGCGCTGCTTCCGCTGATCTCCTGACAGTGCCGGGCAGTGACGTCATCGCGCCCGCTGTAAGTGTCGGCGATGTCAGATGCTGACATTGACAGGGGATGATGGGAGAAGGAGCGCAGCGCTCCAATGAATGCGATCAGCTGTATCGGCTTAATGCCGATACAGCTGATCTTCCGATGACGGCGGGGGGCCCCATAGCGGCAGAGCAGGGAGATCGATTCTCCCTGCTCTGCCGCAGAATGTAACTGTATCGGCGAGCGCAGCACAGTTACAGTAGCGTAGATACAGTTACAGTAGCGTAGCTCCGGGTGGGCCCCTCAGACCACCGGGCCCGGGGCGCCCGCACCCTCTGTCCCCCCGGTAGCTATGCTACAGGAAGCCACAGATGAAAAGAATTGGTGGAAACCCAGACCAGATGACAGTTACACAATGTGAAGAAAAAATAAAAAAATGGTATGTATAAGTAACTACAATAATACCATAAATAAGTAAACAAGATAGCACAGTGCACAATATAATATCAAATAAGTAAAAATATATATACTGAGTATATATACAGTACAGACCAACAGTTTGGACACACCTTCTCATTTAAAGATTTTTCAGTATTTTCATGACTATGAAAATTGTAAATTCACACTGAAGGCATCAAAACTATGAATTAACACATGTGGAATTATATACTTAACAAAAAAGTGTGAAACAACTGAAAATATGTCTTATATTCTAGGTTCTTCAAAGTAGCTACCTTTTGCTTTGATGACTGCTGTGCACACTCTTGGCATTCTCTTGATGAGCTTCAAGAGGAAGTGACCAGAAATGGTTTTCACTTCACAGTTGTGCCCTGTCAGGCTTAGTAAGTAGGATTTCTTGCCTTATAAATGGGGTTGGGAGCAGAAGTCTGGTGGATACACAGCTGATAGTCCTACTGAATAGACTGTTAGAATTTGTATTATGGCAATAAAAAAGCAGCTAAGTAAAGAAAAACGAGTGGCCATCATTACTTTAAGAAATGAAGGTCAGTCGGTCTGAAAAATTGGGAAAACTTTGAAAGTGTCCCCAAGTAGAGTTGCAAAAACCATCAAGCGCTACAAAGAAACTGGCTCACATGAGGACCGCCCCAGAAAAGGAAGACCAAGAGTCACCTCTGCTTCTGAGGATAAGTTTATCCGAGTCACCAGCCTCTGAAATCGCAGGTTAACAGCAGCTACAGATTAGAGACCAGGTCAATGCCACACAGAGTTCTAGCAGCAGACACATCTCTACAACAACTGTTAAGAGGAGACTTTGTGCAGCAGGCCTTCATGGTAAAATAGCTGTAGGAAACCACTGCTAAGGACAGGAAACAAGCAGAAGAGACTTGTTTAGGCTAAAGAACACAAGGAATGGACATTAGACCAGTAGAAATCTGTGCTTTGGTCTGATGAGTCCAAATTTGAGATCTTTGGTTCCAACCACCGTGTATTTGTGCGACCCAGAAAAGGTGAACGGATGGACTCTACATGCCTAGTTCCCACCGTGAAGCATGGAGGAGGAGGTGTGATGGTGAAGGGGTGCTTTGCTGGTGACACTGTTGGGATTTATTCAAAAGTGAAGGCATACTGAACCAGCATGTCTACCACAGCATCTCGCAGCGGGATCCTATTTCATCTAGTTCGCATTTAGTTGGACCATCATTTATTTTTCAACAGGACAATGACCCCAAACACACCTGCAGGCTGTGTAAAGGGCTATTTGACCAAGAAGGAGAGTGATGGGGTGCTACGCCAGATGACCTGGCCTCCATAGTCACCAGACCTGAACCCAATCGAGATGGTTTGGGGTGAGCTGGACTGCAGAGTGAAGGCAAAAGGGCCAAAAAGTGCTAAGCATCTCTGGGAACTCCTTCAAGATTGTTGGAAGACCATTTCTGGTGACTACCTCTTGAAGCTCATCAAGAGAATGCCAAGAGTGTGCAAAGCAGTCATCAAAGCAAAAGGTAGCTACTTTGAAGAACCTAGAATATAAGACATATTTTCAGTTGTTTCACACTTTGTTGTTAAGTATATAATTCCATATGTGATAATTCATAGTTTTGATGCCTTCAGTGTGAATTTACAATTTTCATAGTCACGAAAATACAGAAAAATCTTTAAATGAGAAGGTGTGTCCAAACTTTTGGTCTGTACTGTATATATATATATATATATATATATATATATATATATATATATATATATATATATATATATATATATATATATAGTGAGGCAGTGACCCCTGTTACAGCTAGGGGGTGCTGTATGTGCTCTCCAGAATGTGCATGGAAGCATAGCGAGGCCATGAGGGCGTACTACAGACACAGGTGTGGCTGTAATTAGAATAGTGAAGCAGTGACTGATTAAAAAGCCCTGTAGTAGTGGGGGAGGTGTGTCAGTGTGTTCTTGGAAGCAGACAGGGCAGTTGTCTGCAGAGCTCTCTCTGTGTGGAGCAACACAGAGGCTAAAGAAACCAGAGAGACTGACACCCTGTGTCTTGGGCTGTCTTATGTGTACCCAGCTGCACTCCAGGGGATAAAGAGTGCAGTGCGCTGAGTGAGTACAGAGACTTGTTACTGGCATGTGGTCACCCAGGGAAACTGGACAGAGGGAAGTTCGGCCTGTGTATTGACTGCATCATATAGCCATGCATTATTAATGGACTGTATGAAGAAGCCATCTATATATATAATTGTCTAAGGGTTTTTCCGTCTGTGTCTGTCTGTCTGTCCTGAAATCCCGTGTCTCTGCGACGGGCACAGCATGGCGACGATGATGTCATAAAAGTTGCCTTGACCAATCAGCGACGGGCACAGTCTGCCGCGAATTCGCCTCGACCAATCAGCGACGGGCACAGTATCGACGCAGATGTCATAATGGTTGCCATGGCGACGATGATGTCATAAAGGTTGCCTCGACCAATCAGCGATGGGCACAGTCTGCCGCGAATTCTGGAATCATCATTATCCATATACTACGGGGACATGCATATTCTAGAATACCCGATGCATTAGAATCGGGCCACAATCTAGTATACTATATTGACTGTGTGAAGTAACACAATAAAAGAACGTTTTGTTTGAACTTGTTTGGGTCACTGCCATTTCACTGTGTATGGTCATATCGCTGCATTACTATATATATATATATATATATATATATATATATATATATATATATATATATATATATATATATATACGGTATATATATATATATATATATATATATATATATATATATATATATATATATATATATATATATATATATACTAGACTGTGGCCCGATTCTAACGCATCGGGTATTCTAGAATATGCATGTCCCCGTAGTATATGGACAATGATGATTCCAGAATTCGCGGCAGACTGTGCCCGTCGCTGATTGGTCGAGGCAACCTTTATGACATCATCGTCGCCATGGCAACCATTATGACATCTACGTCGATACTGTGCCCCTCGCTGATTGGTCGAGGCCTAGCGGCCTCGACCAATCAGAGACGTGGGATTTCCATTATGACATCATCGTCGCCATGCTGTGCCCGTCTCTGATTGGTCGAGGCCTGGCGGGGATGTGGGATGTGGGATTTCCAGGACAGACAGACAGACAGACAGACAGAAAGACAGACAGACAGACAGACAGACAGACAGACGGAAAAACCCTTAGACAATTATATATATAGATACTACAGCTGGAAACTAAGTGGATAATTACTCTGGATACTGTGGCCCCTAAGGGCTTGAATGAATCCCTCAGATTTTCTTCCTTTTTATAACAAAGGAGTAGGGATGCGCGGCTGTCCTGGTCTCCTCTGCACTTTGGGACTTGTGGTTCTTTCAGGTGGTGTAACTTTTTACATGTGTTTACTTTATGATACCTTATGTCTTAGTATTTGGTCAGTATTTTACATCAGTATGTGTAGCCAAAACCCAGAGTGGAACAATTAGAGGAAAAGTATAATAGAAACATATGCACCACTTCTGCATTTATCACCCACTCCTGGTTTTGGCTACAAATACTGATGTAAAATACTGACCAAATACTGCTAGTGTGACGGCACCCTTACTGTTTTGCACATCCCAATATGGGAGGTTGTTCCTACCCTGCTTTTTATTTTTTGTTCAATGACTGATGTTTTGTTCTTTTAATTTATATTATAATAAATTATAAAAAATGTTATATTGTTGCTGAAATCACTTTATATCCCTAGATCGTATTATACTATTATTTTGGGTAATGTGGATTCTAACTTTTTGTAATCCCTGTTTGTCTTACGTGTTTATACCCCAACATATCTGTCCCAGGCCTCCTGAGGGAGGGGGATGGGACAGCTTAGAACATTAACAGGACCATAGTAAGGTTAAAGACTTGGACCTCTCTACCTTCAAGAGTACCCCCAGGACAGGGATAGTTAGGATCCCAGTTCAAGGGACAGTGTGAGGCCACCCTTCCTTACCGAAGATCGTCATAGCATGACATGCATCTAATGGATGTGCCATTTCTGGGGTGACTGACGGCACATGTTCTTAGTCTGGGAGGGGACCAATATCCATGGCCCTGTTAATATCAATTCACAGCTGTCTGTTTATCCTTTGCTGGTTAGTAAATATAGAGGGACCCTCACATCATTTTTTGGGGGGGATCCCCTATAATAACCAGTACAGGCTAAGCATACAGCTGTGAGCTGTTATTAATATACAGGGAACCTTTATGGCTATTGGCCCCTTCCCTGAATATTGACATCAGCCCCCAACTGTCGACTTTCCCTCAGCTGGTCAGGAAAATGAAGGGGGACCCCATGCCATTTTTTTATTAATTATTTATTTAATACACAATATACACAGACAGCGGATGTTGACTCCAACTCCCATCAGCTTTGCCTGGTCTTGGTGATCACAGGAAAACCAGGCGACAATGATGAGTTTAGTTCAGCACCCAGCACCTGAAAACAGTGATAACTGTACTTCTTTTTCACCAGTATGTGTCAAACTGATGACACACAGATGTCATTCGTGTTGTGTGAAAAAAACACATGTCTGCGGATTTTTCACATGGTCACATGGTTCGTGTGAAAACCTGACGTGAACACCACCATTGAATAAAATTGATGTGCATGGGTCCATATTTTCAATCCATAAAAAACAGAGTGCATGCGGACATAAAAATCAGACTTGTGAAGGAGGCCATAATGTCACAATAATAGGAATCTATTAGAAAGATTGCAGTTCTGGAGCTCATTAGCTTGGATTTAGAAATCAAAAACTTCTTGTTGGGAAAGCTTGCACATGTGAACTGACTTGACGCATTAGAATGTATTACCCACCCCTTGGCAATAATGAAAAACTATGTATAAATTACAGGTTTCTTTACACAAAACCAAAAGGAACCACAATGAGCACTCTTCAAAAGCGCCCATGGATTATGTATTGGTCAAGAGCTGCTACAAGCAACACAGCAGACACACATTAATATCCTGGGTCTGTGGCTACTTCATGCTGTCAAATCTTCTCATAACTTTGCCTTATGCCCTTAAGGAGCTAGTCATATTTTGCTATTACAAATGTTGTTCCTATGAGGGATCCTGAAAGTACAAGGTCACTATGTGCTTATGGTTTCCAGATCAAAGGTCAGCAAAGCATAGGAAAGCTTATGTTCCATCTAGTTAATCTTTACATTTGTCATATAGCTACCCAAATAAGTTATACCTACTCAAATGTGTGTTGCTAATTATGTTCCTGTCTATAGGGAAGCATGTATCTGCACAATGTTATTTAGATAGTTAGATCTAGAAACCTTTGAAATAATGGGAACAGCCACATTTGTCTACAATCGTAATGTCTCATGCACTTGGATGAATATGAGTTTTACACATCTGTAATGAGAAGTTCATAGACTGCTATAGGTCCATACTCTACCTTCTTCAGAAATCTAAAACAAAAAAAACTCTGCTCTCTATCTAACAAACAAGCCTTCTTCACCAACCTCATAATATCCCTATCCGATAATACAACATTTTTCTCTTGCTCCTTAGTCCTAAAGTACAGACCCCCTATCACCAACATCAGTGCTGACAACCTGGTCACCTATTCCCAATAAAAAATGAACCATATTTGTCAGGAAATTTTCACCAATCCACTCAACAGTTTGAATCCCCTTCCCTCTTGCACCTCAAGTTCACGTTCCACCTTTGGATTTGCCATAGGAGAATAAAAATAACCAGACTCCTCACTTCTTCCCACTCTACATCCTGTACCAGTGACCCTATTCTCTCACATCTCCTTCAGTCCCTCTCTCTGGCTGTCATGGACCACATAACTAAAAAATGTAAGCTCTCTCTTTCTTCCAGAATCTTTCCATCCTCATTCATCCTCTTTACTAAAAAAAAAATCCCTTGACCAGAACAGACTTGCTAACTTCCAAACCTGTCTCTAATCTCCCTTTCACCTCTAAACTCCTGGAACACTTGGTCTACTCTCTCAAATAACTCTCTTCTTAACACTTTCAATTCTGTTTCCGCTCTTTATATTCTACTAAAACAGTGCTCACTAAAGTCTCTAATGATCTACTAACAGCTAAATGTAAAATTCTCTACTTCCAGCTTGTTTTCCTAGATCTCTCGACTGCATTTGATACTGTGGCTCACCAGATCCTCCCTATGCTCCACTCTAGGCCTCTGCTCTCTTTTGACTCAGGTAATCTTTCTCTCCCCTTCCCCTTACTGTCGGGGTTCCTCCAGGTCCAATCCTACACCCCCTCTTATTCTGTCTATACACTGCCTTTACTGAACACACCATCAGCAGATTTGGTTTCCAGTATCATCTATAAATTCATGACACCCACTTCTCCTGACATCACCCTCACCTTAATACAAAAAATCATTTCCTCTCTCAATATGAAATTGTTTTTCTCCAAAACTGAAATTCTTGTGTTTTCTCTCTCTACTAACCTACCTATACCAGATATTGGAATTTCCTTGGGTGGTCCAGCCATAACTCCCAAGCAGCATCTACGTATACCCGATATTGGAATTTCCTTGGGTGGCTCAGCCATAACTAACAAGCAGCACGCTCCCTGTTTTTTGGTCACATTGGATACAGAACTTTCCTTTATTCCCTATATCTAATCACTTATTTATGCTCATTAAAAACATCTCCAGAATCAGACTTTTTCTCCCATTTGAACCGCTTAAACTTTTATTGTAACTTTTATTCATTTTCAACTGGACTACTGCAACTTTCTACTAATAAATGTCCCTCTTACTAACTTTTTATCTCCATTCTCTCCTCTCCAATCCATCCTGAATGAGGCAGCCACAGTCGTAATTCTATCCAGTTGAAAAACAGATGTCTCCTCCTTGTGCCAGTCATTGCACTGCCCGCCCATCCACTTAAAAGTACAATATAAATGTATCACTCTCAAAGCTCTTAACAGGTCTGCACTACCATACATCTCCCCTTTCATCTCTGGCTATCACTGAACCTGTGTGTTATGATCCTAGTGGCAAGGATCGCAGGTCGGACTAGCTAAGTAACTGAACAGACTACTAGCTCTGGGGAAGTGGTAACTAGATTGACCGCAACCTGATCCTATCCACAAACAACTATAGGCAGCCGTGGAACGTTACCTAAAAATCCTAGACGTCTCGTCACGGCCTGAGAAACTGACTATTCCTGGAGGGAAAGTAAGTCCTCACTTGCCTCAGTGGAATGACCCCAAAGATATAGAATAGCCCCCCACAAATATTAACGGTGAGTTAAGGGGAAAGCACAAATGCAGAGATGAAATCAGATTTAGCAAATGAGGCCCGCTAATACTAGATAGCAGAAAATAGGAAGGGAACTGTGCGGTCAATAAAAAACCCTATTCAAAATATCCACGCAGAGATTGCTCAAGCCCCCGCACCAACTAACGGTGTGGGGGAAGCAACTCCGTACCCCAGAGCTTACCAGCAAAAAGAAATCACATATTAGCAAGCTGGACTAGACTCATCATACACAGAAATCATATTGCAGGCAGATGAGCAAAAAATATTCAAACAGAACTTAGCTTATCCTGAAGAGGCAGAAAACGAGATAATCAGGAGTAATCAGAATAGCACTGAATACATTGACAGCCGGCAACAAGTGGAAGTGAAGCAGAGCTAAATAGGAGCCTCCCTGGTGAATAACGAGGCAGCTGATCCAGCAGACCCGCAGGATAATAAACCAAACCACCAGGGGGAGCCAAAAAACCAAAGTCACACAATACCATCTGTGACTACAAGAGGGAGCCTGAAAACGGAGTTCACAACAGTACCCCCCCCTTAAGGAGGGTTCACCGAACCCTCATCAAAACCCCCAGGGCGATCAGGGTGAGCCACATGGAAGGCACGAACCAAATCGGCCGCATGAACATCAGAGGCGACAACCCAGGAATTATCCTCCTGACCATAGCCTTTCCACTTAACCAAATACTGAAGCCTCCGTCTAGAAATACGAGAATCCAAGATCTTCTCCACCACGTATTCCAATTCTCCCTCAACCAGCACAGGGGCAGGAGGCTCAACCGAAGGAACCACAGGCACCACATACCTCCGCAACAATGACCGATGGAACACATTATGAATAGCAAACGATGCCGGGAGGTCCAAACGAAATGACACAGGGTTAAGGACATCCAAAATCTTATAAGGACCGATAAACCGAGGCTTAAACTTAGGAGAGGAGACCTTCATAGGAACAAAGCGAGAAGACAACCACACCAAATCCCCAACGCGAAGTCGGGGACCCACACAGCGACGGCGGTTGGCAAAGAGCTGAGCCTTCTCTTGTGACAGCTTCAAATTGTCCACCACATGATTCCAAATCTGATGCAACCTATCCACCACAACATCCACTCCAGGACAGTCAGAAGACTCCACCTGACCCGAGGAAAAACGAGGATGAAACCCTGAATTACAAAAAAAAGGCGAAACCAAAGTAGCAGAACTAGCCCGATTATTAAGGGCAAACTCGGCCAATGGCAAAAAAGTCACCCAGTCGTCCTGATCAGCAGAAACAAAATATCTTAAATAGATTTCCAAAGTCTGATTAGTGTGCTCGGTTTGGCCATTCGTCTGAGGATGGAAGGTCGACGAAAAAGACAAATTAATGCCCATCTTAGCACAAAAGGTCCGCCAAAATCTAGACACAAACTGGGATCCTCTGTCGGAAACAATATTTTCAGGGATCCCGTGCAAACGAACCACATTTTGAAAAAACAGAGGAACCAACTCGGAGGAGGAAGGCAACTTAGGCAAGGGCACCAAATGGACCATTTTAGAAAAACGATCACACACCACCCAAATGACCGACATTCTCTGAGAGACAGGGAGATCTGAAATAAAATCCATGGAAATGTGCGTCCAAGGCCTCTTCGGGACAGGCAAAGGCAACAACAAGCCACTGGCACGAGAACAGCAAGGCTTAGCCCGAGCACAAATTCCACAAGACTGCACAAAGGAACGCACATCCCGCGACAAGGAAGGTCACCAGAAGGACCTAGCCACCAAATCTCTGGTACCAAAAATCCCAGGATGTCCTGCCAACACCGAAGAATGAACCTCGGAAATAACTCTGCTGGTCCATCTATCCGGGACAAACAGTCTCTCCGGTGGACAACGGTCAGGTCTATCCGCCTGAAACTCCTGCAGCACTCGTCGCAAATCTGGGGACATGGCAGACAAAATCACCCCTTCTCTGAGGATTCCAGCTGGCTCTGAATCACCAGGAGAGTCAGGCACAAAACTCCTAGAAAGAGCATCAGCCTTCACATTCTTCGAACCAGGCAGGTATGAGACCACGAAATCAAAACGAGAGAAAAACAACGACCAACGAGCCTGTCTAGGATTCAGCCGCTTGGCCGACTCGAGATAAATCAAATTCTTGTGATCAGTCAAGACCACCAAACGATGCTTAGCTCCCTCGAGCCAATGTCGCCACTCCTCAAATGCCCACTTCATAGCCAACAACTCCTGATTACTAACATCATAATTCCGCTCGGCAGGCGAAAACTTTCTTGAAAAGAAAGCACATGGCTTCATCACAGAGCTATCAGAGCTTCTCTGCGACAAAACAGCCCCCGCTCCAATCTCAGAAGCATCAACCTCGACCTGGAAAGGAAGGGAGACGTCTGGCTGACATAAGACCGGAGCCGAAGAAAACCGGCGCTTCAGCTCCCGAAAGGCCTCCACAGCCGCAGGAGACCAATTAGTAACATCAGAACCCTTCTTGGTCAAATCCGTCAATGGCTTAACAACACCAGAAAAATTAGCGATGAAGCGACGGTAAAAATTAGCAAAACCCAAGAACTTCTGAAGACTCTTAACAAATGTAGGCTCAGTCCAGTCATGAATAGCCTGAACCTTGACTGGGTCCATCTCAATAGCAGAAGGAGAAAAAATGAAACCCAAAAAAGAGACCTTCTGGACTCCAAAAAGACATTTTGAGCCCTTCACAAATAAAGCAATGGCACGCAGGACCTGAAACACCATCCTGACCTGCTTAACATGGGACTCCCAATCATCCGAAAAAACCAGAATATCATCCAGATACACAATCACAAATTTATCCAGATATTCGCGGAAGATGTCGTGCATAAAGGAATGAAAGACAGAAGGAGCGTTAGAAAGTCCAAAAGGCATCACCAAGTACTCAAAATGGCCTTCGGGCATATTAAATGCAGTTTTCCATTCATCACCCTGCTTAATACGCACAAGGTTATACGCACCACGAAGATCTATCTTGGTGAACCAACTAGACCCCCTAATGCGAGCAAGCAGATCAGATAACAATGGCAAAGGATACTGAAATTTGACCGTGATTTTGTTTAGAAGGCGATAATCAATACAAGGTCTCAAGGAACCATCCTTCTTAGCCACAAAAAAGAACCCCGCACCAAGAGGGGAGGAGGAGGGGCGAATAAGTCCTTTCTCCAAAGACTCCTTTATATAACTCCGCATAGCAGCATGCTCCGGCACTGACAAATTGAAAAGTCGTCCCTTAGGAAACTTACTACCAGGAATCAAATTTATAGCACAATCACAATCCCTATGAGGAGGTAGAGAACTGAGTTTGGGCTCATCAAATACATCCTGGTAATCTGACAAAAAACGCAGGGACCTCAGAAGGAGTGGATGAAGCAATTGACACCACAGGAGCGTCGCCATGAATTCCCTGACAACCCAAACTTGACACAAACATTGCTTTCCAATCCAGGACTGGATTATGAGTCTGCAACCATGGCAGGCCCAACACGACAACATCATGCAAATTATGCAATACAAGAAAGCGAATCACCTCCTGATGAACAGGAGTCATGCACATGGTCACTTGTGTCCAGTACTGAGGTTTATTCGTAGCCAACGGTGTAGCATCAATTCCCCTTAGTGGAATAGGGAATTTTAAAGGCTCCAAAACAAAACCACAGCGCCTGGCAAATGACAAATCCATCAGACTCAGGGCAGCACCTGAATCCACAAAAGCCATAACCGGGTAAGATGACAGGGAACAAATCAGGGTAACAGACAAAATAAACTTAGGCTGTAAAGTACCGATGGTGACAGATTTATCAATCTTTTTTGTGCGCTTAGAGCATGCTGAGATAACATGAGCTGAGTCACCACAGTAAAAGCACAACCCATTTTTCCGTCTATAATTTTGCTGTTCACTTCTGGTCAGAATTCTATCACATTGCATAGACTCAGGTGTCTGTTCAGAAGACACCGCCAAATGGTGCGCAGGTTTGCGCTCCCGCAAACGCCGATCAATCTGAATGGCCAGAGTCATTGACTCATTCAGACCTGCAGGCGTAGGGAACCCCACCATGACATTCTTAATGGCTTCAGAAAGACCTTTTCTGAAATTTGCAGCCAGGGCACACTCATTCCATTGAGTAAGCACCGACCATTTCCGAAATTTCTGGCAGTACACCTCTGCATCATCTTGCCCCTGAGAGAGGGCCAACAACGCTTTTTCAGCCTGGTTTTCCAGATTAGGTTCCTCATAGAGCAATCCAAGGGCCAGAAAAAATGCATCCACACTGAGCAATGCAGGATCCCCTGGAGCCAATGCGAAAGCCCAATCTTGAGGATCGCCACGCAAGAAAGAAATAATAATCTTAACTTGCTGAACAGAATCCCCAGAGGAACGATGTTTCAAAGAAAGAAACAACTTGCAATTGTTCTTAAAATTCAGGAACCTAGATCTATCTCCAGAAAACAACTCTGGAATAGGTATTCTAGGCTCTGACATAGGACTGTGCACAACAAAATCCTGAATACTTTGTACCCTTGCAGCAAGATGATCCACACTGGAGGCTAAACTCTGGATATCCATATCAGCAGCTGAACTCAGAGCCACACCAAGATTAAGAGGAGGAGAGAAGCCAGACACACAGCAGCTAGACACACGGCAGCAAAAAAAAAAAAAAAAAAAAATATCTCCAAGCTTCTTTTCTCCTGCTTCTGCCATGCAATTAACACTTTATAGGCCGGCTGTAATGTTATGATCCTAGTGGCAAGGATCGCAGGTCGGACTAGCTAAGTAACTGAACAGACTACTAGCTCTGGGGAAGTGGTAACTAGATTGACCGCAACCTGATCCTATCCGCAAACAACTATAGGCAGCCGTGGAACGTTACCTAAAAATCCTAGACGTCTCGTCACGGCCTGAGAAACTGACTATTCCTGGAGGGAAAGTAAGTCCTCACTTGTATCAGTGGAATGACCCCAAAGATATAGAATAGCCCCCCACAAATATTAACGGTGAGTTAAGGGGAAAGTACAAACGCAGAGATGAAATCAGATTTAGCAAATGAGGCCCGCTAATACTAGATAGCAGAAAATAGGAAGGGAACTGTGCGGTCAATAAAAAACCCTATTCAAAATATCCACGCAGAGATTGCTCGAGCCCCCGCACCAACTAACGGTGCGGGGGAAGCAACTCCGTACCCCAGAGCTTACCAGCAAAAAAAAATCACATATTAGCAAGCTGGACTAGACTCATCATACACAGAAATCATATTGCAGGCAGATGAGCAAAAAATATTCAAACAGAACTTAGCTTATCCTGAAGAGGCAGAAAACGAGATAATCAGGAGTAATCAGAATAGCACTGAATACATTGACAGCCGGCAACAAGTGGAAGTGAAGCAGAGCTAAATAGGAGCCTCCCTGGTGAATAACGAGGCAGCTGATCCAGCAGACCCGCAGGATAATAAACCAAACCACCAGGGGGAGCCAAAAAACCAAAGTCACACAATACCATCTGTGACCACAAGAGGGAGCCTGAAAACGGAGTTCACAACACCTGTGCTCTCCGTTCTGCCACTGATGACTAAGGCCGGTTTCACACTAGCATTTCTGTCTGCAGCATATGCCTGCGTACTCTTTCTCTTAAGATCCGCATGCATCTTGCGTACCTATATTTTATATTTTGTACGCAGGGACATGTGTTGTGTGCAGGTGCGTCCAAATGCGTCGTTTTGACATGCCCGCTGAAGGTAACATGTTGCATTCGGCGAGCAAGTCAAAACGATGCACGGGGATGCATCCGCACACACCGCATGTCTCTGCGTACACAATGTTAAATATTGGTACACAAGACGCATGCGGATCTGTACGCAGGCATACACTGTGGACAGAAACGCTAGTGTGAAACCGGCCTAACATCCTCCATAATCCGAACCTCCCACTCCCGGCTGCAAGTCTCCTCTCATGCTTAGTCTGTACTGACATTTTTAAGCATGCTCTAGAAACACATCTCTTTAGACTTCACTAATCTAAATATTACCTTTTCCCCCTTCCTTTACTTTTTTTCTGAATCTGGTCCCTCCTATTCATCTGTCTCCACATTGTCCATGCAAAAAATAACATTTGGTAACTGTAGTTACTACAGATACTGGCTGATGGCCAGTTCATGTAGCTTTATTTAAAAACCTCTATTTATTATAATGATGGTTGGATAATACATAGCAAGCATTTTTTACCTATTGCTCCCATCCCCACTTCCTTAAAGATTGCAAGCTTGTAAGTAGGATCTTCACTCCTCCTGTAGACCTTCACTCCACCTTCTTGAGCATGGAATTCAGGGTCTTGCTGAACCTCTCCACCAGACCATCCATCTGGTACTGGTGTTCTGAGCTATGTACGTAGTACAAGCCCATCTGGATATATTGGTGCCCTCTGGCAGACTTGATTAGGGGTCCGACCAGATCTATAGCAATTTGGTCAAATGGGAATTCTAAAATGGGTACTGACACTAGAGGACTGAGGAAGCGAGAGACATGAGAAGTTAGCTGACAGGTGAGACAGGACCAGCAATAGTTAGCGATCTCTCTGTGACATCTAGGCCAGTAGAATCTCTAAAGGACCTGCACTTGGGTTTTATCTACACCCAGATGCATACCCAAGACTTGATAATGGGTCAGGTCAAGCACCCTACACATATAGGGCCCTGATACTAACAGTTGCTCTATTACTTAAGAGATGTAAATCATTCAGCTGAGGTGAGGAAAACTAAATCTCCGAGCACTAAAAAATACTCGGAGGACACCCGAGCGTGCTCGGGAAATCTCGAGTAACGAGTATATTCCCTCATCGCTAATCAGGAGTTTATTTGTCTCCTTCTGGGCTTGCTGCCTCCGATGCTGCTGGAGCGGCTGCTGCTGCTTCTGGAGTTGCTGCTGGTGCTGGCTTTGTATCAGGTTCTTGATCAACTCATCCATTTTGTCTGACCGCTATTCCATCCTTACAGCCACCTTCACCCAGAATATGCAGTTTGTCCACAGCCATCACACTTGCTTCCTGAAGATCTTGCCCTCACTTCTAGCCACCATCTGTGATAGATCAGCTTACTTGGCTTTTTAACAAGGTAGTCACAGGAATGCTTTCTGTTTAAATTTTCAGCTGGTTTATTAAAAATAGGCTTCATAAATAAGTTCAAACAAAATAAATAGACATATTAAGTCTTCTTGATATATACAAAAAGAATAGCACTTACTATAGTCCTTGTAACTGTGGGGATCCACCCGCACAGGAAAACAGGTTTCAGCAATGTTTACCAAGAGCCCATCTCTAGAGGTTAGCTCCTCCAGAATAGACAGAACATATAATGACTCAAAAGGCTGCCTCTTTACCTTCTGGGCAACATCTTGGGGTGGATATATAATGAAAAGAGATGAGCAAACTCCTGGATGTTTGGGTTCGGCAAACAGATAAAAAAAGGTTCAGTTTGGGTATCAGAACAGTACCCAAGCCTGAACCCGAACCTCATTCACTTGAATGGGGGGCCAGAACATCCAATGTTTGCACGCTGACATGTGCATGACAGTGCGGCAAACACTGCCTCTTACTGCTGGTAAAATCAAAACCGCAGGTCAGACAGCTGCAGTTCCACTGGCTGGTTGATGGGGTTACTACTTCCATCAGCTGATGCCTGCACTTCCTAACAACAGCAAAAGAAGGCGTGGCTGATGGGAGTATTCATCAGCCGAAGTCTGCGCTCTAAATAAATAATTTAAAACAACGGCATGGGTTCCCCTGTATTTTTGATAACCAGCCAGGTAAAACTGACAGCTGCAGGCTGCAACCCTCAGCTGCCAATTTTAGCAAGGTTGAAAACTGTTTTTTCGAAGACATGGATTAAGGCATGGGACAGAACGACAAATAGTTGAGGGATATGATTGTTTTTTATTTTTGTTTTATTACAGGAAACCAGGGCTTCAATGGAATTGGTGTTAAGGGACTATAACTGTGTTTGTTATTTTTAAATAAAAATGGAAAACTGTGTATTGTTATTTCAAATAATGGACTTTATACTTGCTATGTGTTTATTTACAATACAACTAAAGGATTAGTAATGGAGCCGTGTCTTATAGATGCCTCTCCATTACTAAGCTGTGAGATTGATGTCACTGAACAATAGAAAGGTGACATCAACCCCAAAAATTAAGAACCCCACTTGCTAACGCCACAGAACAAGCAGAAAGAGCCAGGCAAATCACCAGAATTGGCGCATCTATTAGATCCACACTTTCTGGGTGGTTGCAGGCTGCTATTTTTAAGCTGGGGGTCCAACATCCATGGTTCCTTACCAGCCTGAGAATACCAGCCCCCAGCTGCTTTATTAATACTAGTTGTCAAAAATGGGGGGACCAGATGCTGTTTTTTTTTTATTATTTATTTAAATAATTAAAAATAAAACAGCATGGGGAGGCCTCTACTCTTTGTAACCAACATTGTTTAAAGATGACAGCTGATGGTTGCAAACCAAAAATGCCAGTTTTGCCTGCCTAGTTATCAAAAATACAGAAGAAACCACACCTTTTAAAAAAAAAAAAAAATCTATTTAGAGCGCAGGCACCAGCTGATGAATCCTCCCATCATCTGCCGCCTGGTCTCATTGTTTTTAGCTGTAGCAGGTGGCAGCTGATGGGAGTAGTAGACCCATCAACTTATGCCAGTGACTGAAGGTAAACTTCTTACCTCTGTTCATAGCTGTGGGCTCTCACTGTGATTTGACAGCATGGGAGTGACGGCTCTCTGACCAGTGATAATGATTTACAGTATCACCGGTCACAGTCACAGTTGCGGGGTCATGCTGACATCTGACAGCTTGTCCCCATAGCACTCTGACCGATGGTAATGATCTTACTGCGATCAGAACTATCAGTAAGATCACTGTCTTAGTGAAAACTTGATCATTTTCATAATTTTGAGGAAAATGCTTGGGTGTCCAAACACGAATCCGAATGTGCAAGGTTTGTGCCGACTTTGAGATTGGTGATTTTTTTCCAAACAAGTTCTCTCATCTCTAATGGTGAACAGCCTCCCACCCACTCTTCAGCTGTCCACAAAAACTGCTCTCAGCACTTAGTGTACTGAAACATTTTTCCAGGTTCATGTCACTGAAGCTAACATCTTCAGTTATACATATCTGCCTTCCAGTATTTTTCCAGTGACCTTGTAACAGGGTCCTTTACTGGGAAATAGAAGTAAAATATCCCCTCCAGAGCCCACCACCTAAAGTTGTTTTCACCTTTATGAAGCGTGGACTCTAAACACTTTTATGTACCTAAAATAACAAAAAGAAAAGGTATTCACCCCTCTCCCAGGAATGGGCTGTCAATCATCCTGATGCTTCTAAAGCAAAGCAGAGAGGAAGAGAACAAGCTGCTATATTCAACATGATGTCACTGGGAGTCATACAATCACAGGCATGAGCTGTCCGTGATTGTTTTGAAGCAGCAGAAATTGGAGCTGGGCAGAACAGGCAGGTAGTTAGCTACAACCTGTCTGTAAATTTTTAGCCCCATAGCATAACATAAGCAAAGTCCCAGATAACCCTTATAATAATTCAGAAATCTCTTTGCCATTATAAAGCACAAACCTATACAATGTTTCAAAGGGATGGCACACAACATACTGAACTTGGCGGCATTTACAGGCCGTTGCTCACATAGAAGCATTTGACCACAAAAAAGCCAGTTCGTTCCTTTATTGTCATCCCTTAAAAAAAGTTCAGCATTTGGCATGGGATCATACAGGGTAGTCAAAATCTCTGTGGCATTTTATCATTTCAATTGCATGACTTAAAAGGCAAATCTCACCATAAAACTCAGGTCAATTTACAAAAAGGCATATTTTTCTGCATAGTCAAAATGATACGAGATTACAAATATGAATTCTGGTCAGGTTTTCAGCATGCCTCCACCAAACATTTGGTTTGCATATGCAAACTTTAGTGATTTAAAACTGGGAAAAGTGTTCAAGACGTGTCTTTAAATAAAACAGAACAGAGAAAACTGTAAGAACTTCCTTTCATTTACAAGTATTCAATTCTAAACATGTGACAAGAATGCTTAACCACAATGTAAGGTCCCGTTCAGATGACGTAAATGATATCCGATTAGCTTGTATGCTAACAGCTCCCACCATAAATACAAACAAGTCCACAGAGTTCCATTAACTCTACAGAGGCCATAAGAGTGTTTTCTTAGCCTCCATCGGCCAGTATACATTGATAAACCACAAAAAAATAGTATGGTATATCATCGTAGACTAAGCTATCCATACAATGGAATCCAGGAAAAGAAAGTATTCCATTTTATTTTGTTTTTTGTCAGTAGGACCTTATGGGTAATGTATACCACTATACAGAGGTACAGCTATGGGTTCAACATGAGAATGGAGGTCAAAACACAAAAGGGGACCTTACCTATGTGACCATGTTTATAACTATGTTGGTGTACCCTAATCCTAACAGGTATAAGGGAACCTCAGCAGATGACCAAGCTGTTACTGAAACTAAGCAACTTGTGGCTTACATAGTGGAGGTTGGTAGTTCAGGGAAACCATGGCTCTCTACCCTGCAAAGCATTTTAACCATATCGGCCCCCACTGCCCACTGCCCGGTAGCTATGCTACTGCCACTGTATACCACTCATATGTTGCAGGAGGTCTACCCTGGGAGCTTCTCCATTATTTATACTTCGAGTGCAATAACATGATGTGAATAATGCTACATACAGTATATTGAATTGATGTCGTTTTGTATTTGATTCAAGATTATTCCCCATGTAAAGGTCATCATAACCATTATATTCAATGTCTGAAAGATATGGGTGCGATCTTGTGACCGATATCTATTTGTAGAATGGTGTCCAGTCCAGCACCGGAAGTAACAGAGAAGTGGCTTTGATTGGACTGTTAAAAGTATCCAGCCATTCATGTGTCATCGAATACTGGTAGTTTTTACTGTTTAATGGGTAGGAGAAGATTGCAAATTTTTTTTTTTTTGCATATAAAAAATGGCAAAGTAAAATCATTACAAATGTGTGGAGGTACTTTACAATTAGCAATGAAAATAAAATGTGTAAGACTCTATTAAAAATAGCCACCAGCTTACAATAAGATTTTTCTGCCACAATGTGTTTTAGGTCATATGCTGATTTCAGAGTGAAGATAGGAAATATACAAATTACATCTGTTATTAAATATCAATGTTTCTTCAAGAAGAGTGAAATCAACATAAGAACATACAGGGGTTGGCTTATTCATGTAGTGAACCTTTGACATCAGTTTTTGGTTTTCCATAGCTTTCCACTTCCAGCTCTGTTTTCCATTATTGCTGTTATGCATGTACTTAGTGCATGTGCATTACTATGTTCGTGCTCTTTTTTTCTTATTCTATGTGGTCACGACAGCAAAATGTCTTGCCAGCAAAGTTATAATGAACATATGTGTCCTAACTAAGTAGCTGCTGGATAGTGTTTATGGCATTCGATTTTTTTGACCCTTGAAAAGAAGAAGCTTTACATACTGGCTGTCAACATTTTTGGATGTTGCAGTACTTGAAGAAAATAGGCATTTTAATTTATGACTGGAGATGGAGTTTTGAAATGATGTCAATACTATGAAATGTTTGAACGAGCAATGTACTCATTTGGGACTTCTGTTTAGTTATTGTGTTGCTATTTTGGGGTTTTGGATCCTTTTTCTAAATTGTACAACTTTTCCCAACAAAGCACATTTCATTTTAGGTATATACAGTTCACCCAATGTCACGATGCAAATATATACGTGATTCGCAAAAGGGGCCCTGAACCGTCCCTAGGACTGGGACCCTAAAGGTATGTGCACACGTTGTGGATTTGGCTGCTGATCCGCAGTGGATTTGACCCTGCTGATTCACAGCAGTTTTCCATGCGGTGCACAGTACTATGTAAACCTATGGAAAACCTAACCCGCAATGCCCATGCTGCGGAAAACTCCGTGCACAAACGCTGCGGTTTATTTTCCACAGCATTTCAATTCTTTGTTTGGATTCCGCAGCGTTTTACACCTATTCCTTAATAGTAGTCCGCAGGTGTAAAAACGCCGGTGAAATCTGCACAAAAATGCAGGGCGTTTTACCTGCGGATTTTTCAGAATTTGCGCTGAAAATTCCGCACACAAATCCGCAACGTGTGAACAGACCCTACCTATCCCTGCTCCCAAAGGTACCTCTAAAGGTGAGTAGGTTTTTGCCACCATACTTACTGTTCTCCTGTAATTCTCTAAGGCCGGGTTCACATTAGCGTATGTGTGCGCAGCTAGTGTACCAATCCGCATGCGTCTTGCGAACATACAGTACAGACCAAAAGTTTAGACACACCTTCTCATTTAAAGATTTTTCTGTATATTCATAACTATGAAAATTGTAAATTCACACTGAAGGCATCAAAACTATGAATTAACACATGTGGAATTATATACATAACAAAAAAGTGTGAAACAACTGAAAATATGTCTAATATTCTAGGTTCTTCAAAGTAGCCACCTTTTGCTTTGATGACTGCTTTGCACACTCTTGGCATTCTCTTGATGAGCTTCAAGAGGTAGTCACCGGAAATGGTCCCAGAAGGAGTTCCCAGAGATACTTAGCACATGTTGGCCCTTTTGCCTTCACTCTGCGGTCCAGCTCACCCCAAACCATTTTGATTGGGTTCAGGTCTGGTGACTGTGAAGGCCAGGTCATCTGGCGTAGCACCCCATCACTGTCCTTCTTGGTCAAATAGCCCTTACACAGCCTGGAGTTGTGTTTGGGGTCATAGTCCTGTTGAAAAATAAATGATGGTCCAACTAAACACAAACCGGATGGAATAGCATGCCGCTGCAAGATGCTGTGGTAGCCATGCTGGTTCAGTATGTCTTCAATTTTGAATAAATCCCCAACAATGTCACCAGCAAAGCACCCGCACACCATCACACCTCCTCCCCCATGCTTCACGGTGGGATCCAGGCATGTAGAGTTCATCCGTTCACCTTTTCTGCGTTGCACAAAGACACGGTGGTTGGAACCAAAGATCTCAAATTTGGACTCATCAGACCAAAGCACAGATTTCCACTGGTCTAATGTCCATTCCTTGTGTTCTTTAGCCCAAACAAGTCTCTTCTGTTTGTTGCCTGTCCTTAGCAGTGGTTTCCTAGCAGCTATTTTACCATGAAGGCCTGCTGCACAAAGTCTCCTCTTAACAGTTGTTTTAGAGATGTGTCTGCTGCTAGAACTCTGTAGGGCATTGACCTGGTCTCTAATCTGAGATGCTGTTAACCTGTGATATCTGAGGCTGGTGACTCGGATAAACTTATCCTCAGAAGCATCCAGAGAAAAAGAAAAAAGAGATCACCTCCGCACAGCTGCAGCCAAGCTAACCACCTAGCATAACAAACAAAAATAATGCTGAGAGTCCCACACGGCAGCTCCAGTGGTGCAGTATCCAAGGAAAACAAGACAATAAATATCCAAATGTATAAGAAGAGAGGAACGCACTCATCGGGCAGGTAAAATCCAATCCTTTATTGAAGCATGGATAAACTTAGCAGGGAGGGGAGTTCAGCACCAAAGAGAACCAAATCCATTTAATATGGGACACAAACACACAGGATAAATGAAAGATTTGTGATTCACAATACGTAGTGATCTTCTAACCCCAGATCTACCAGCAGGAAATTACATACTCGTGACACCCAATGGAATCATGGAATAATATCAATACACCGTAGGACATGTTCAAATTGGTAGAGAATGTTTTCTAAACAATCCATGGTGATTTTTGTGTCTGATATTTTTTATATTTGCGTGTTTTGATCTAATTGTGTTAATACACGAACTTTGAAGCATAGCAATACTTCCAGTCTGAAAGAGAAACTAAGCTAAAATATTTATATATTTGTTTAGTAAGCTAGCCTTGTTATCTGTTACAGCCATGGCACAAACCTATAAATTATTCAAATGACCCAGTCAGCCAGGCCCCTATACACCACTGGTCACATCACCATAAAGTGAAGCTGCCATGACCCAGGATCAATGCGGCCATGATCACCTTTGTTAACTGAACTAGTAAATTGTAAATCTTAAAAAACTTTTAGAAATAGATGGGGTCTCAATATCATATAGAACCAAAAAAGGGGCTAAAAAACCCTAAAAATTAACTTTTATTAATATATTAAAAGTATTCTCAATACTAAGAAAGGTGCAATGAGCAAACAAGAACCACCCAATGCATAATATAATATAAACAATCAGAGGTATAATAACCCAATGGAAAAAAGAAATGTGGGAGGCTACTCTCTCCTTGAAAAAGCCCTGAAAGTAGCCCAACCTACTAGCGGAGTTTGGCACCCTAGTTGTTGACATGATGGCGCCCCCGCTCAACATCGGTAGCCCTGTAGACTCTATAACACCCTAAAACATACCAAAAATAGAAAAACAAAAACACACACACATGGAAAAACCATATAAATACCCCTAGTGGTGAGACAAAATAGTCTCAAGGGAGCTAGATCTAAAGGTACCTTCACATTAAGCAATGCTGCAGCGATAGCGACAACGATGCCGATTGCTGCAGCATCGCTGTTTGATCGCTGGAGAGCTGTCACACAGACCGCTCTCCAGCGACCAACGATGCCGAGGTCCCTGGGTAACCAGGGTAAACATCGGGTTACTAAGCGCAGGGCCGCGCTTAGTAACCCGATGTTTACCCTGGTTACCAGCGTAAAATGTAAAAAAAACAAACAGTACATACTTACATTCGCGTCCCCCGGCATCCGCTTCCGGCACTGACTGAGCGCTGGCCCTAACAGCAGAGCGGTGACGTCACCGCTGTGCTGTACTTTCACTTTCACTTTACGGCGCTCAGTCAGTGTGGGAAGCGGACGCCGGGGGACGCGAAGGTGAGTATGTACTGTTTGGTTTTTTTACATTTTACACTGGTAACCAGGGTAAACATCGGGTTACTAAGCGCGGCCCTGCGCTTAGTAACCCGATGTTTACCCTGGTTACCAGTGTAAAACATCGCTGGTATCGTTGCTTTTGGTGTCAAACACGACGATACACGCCGGTCTGACGACCAAATAAAGTTCTGAACTTTGTTCAACGACCAGCGATATCACAGCAGGATCCTGATCGCTGCTGCATGTCAAACTAAACTAAACGCTGCAACGTCACGGATCGCTAGCGATATCGTTTAGTGTGAAGGTACCTTAAGTTATCTCAGAGTGCTAAAGTGCTGAAGCGCTGTATATAACTATTGTGGGGTAGAGCCAGAGTCCACAATAACAAAAGAGGAATCCCATTCCTTGTCCTCTATGATGTGCCTAAAAAACACTAGGGGCATTTATATGGTTTTTCTATGTGTGTGTGTTTTTCTGTGTTTTTCTATTTTTGGTATGTTTTAGGGTGTTATAGCATCTACAACTAGGGTGCCAACCTCTGCTGGTAGGTAGGGCTACTTTTTAGGGCTTTTTCAGGGAGAGAGTAGCCCCTCCCACACAAATTTCTTTTTCATTGAGTTATTATACCTCTGATTGTTTATATTATATTATGTGTTGAGTGGTTCTTGTTTGCTCATAGCACCTTTCTTAGCAGTGAGAACACTTTTAATATATTAATAAAAGTTAATTTTTAGGGCTCTTTAACCCTTTTTTTGGTTCTATATAAATTGTATATCTTGCTCTTATAAACATTTGAAAATAACTTTTCCAAGCCTGACAACCTTCTTAACCTTATCCCTGTAAGGAGAAGCCTTAAACGTGTAAGATCATGTCTGCAAAAAAATGAGACTATGGGAGTTATTAAGTAAAGATTTATAAATAAAAAAGTATAACTTAGGCATCCTTCAGAAAGACAATACACCTTGGTTATCCTTAAGAGAAAACTTGTCTTAGAGAATAATTACTTAACGTACAAGCTTTCATCACAGGATATTTTATTAGAAAATCTATAGTTCGCCTCGTGCTCTAAGCATTTTGTTGAAACTCAACTCCTGACTTGACGCTTCCCTTTCAACAAAATGGATGGAAGAACGGAAGCTTTGCTACACCAAAAAATTATTTAAGCCATGGCTATCCAATGCCAGTTAACTATGAAAGTCTTTCAGTAAGGATATAATTTATTAAGTAACAGACTTCTATTAAGAAAAGTATTTAAATAATCTCAACTCTCTCATAATGTGGGGAAAGCAGACAAGTGAGGAAAGAATAATAAACTATCATTTTTTTTGTGTGGGAATTATGAAACAATGTCTGCAAAAGCCACATTTAGAAAGGATAAGACATGGTGCCAAGTTCCTCATCACTTGTCCCTCAAGTACAGTATATTTCACATTACTTGCTCCCTGATTCCATGTTGTCAGTGAGGTGCTGAGTCTCTGGTATTATGGTCTACTTCCATTCTTTACTAAATCTTATTTTTATTTGCTTAGTAAAGATTTTTCAATGCATTTATGTCCATTGATACTTTTTTCCTGACAATTTTGGTGGAAAAGAAAGCTTGTTAACCTCTATACTCCCGAGGGTGGTTTGCACGTTAATGACCAGGCCAATTTTTACAAGTCTGACCACTGTCCATTTATGAGGTAATAAATCTGGAATGACCTTGGCGATTCTAAGAAAGGTTTCTCGTGACATAGTACTTCATGGTAGTGGTAATATTTGTTTGATACGACTTGCGTTTATTTGTGAAAAAAAATGGAAATTTGGCAAAAATTTAGAAAATGTAGCAATTTTCATGCTTTGAACTTTCATGCCCTTAAATCGCAGAGATACATCACACAAAATACTTAATAAGTACATCAGCACAATATTGAACCAAATTTTTTTTTAGTTAGGAAGTTATAAGGGTTAAAAGTTGAACAACGATTTCTCATTTTTTTACAACACCATTTTTTTTTAGGGACCACATCACATTTGAAGTCACCTTGAGGAGTCTGTGTATATGAAAGAAGATACCCAAAAGTGACACCATTCTAAAAACTGTATCCTTCAAGGTGCTGAAACCACATTAAAGAAGTATATTAACCCTTCAGGTGCTTCACAGAAAGTTTTGGAATGTTTAAAAAAATTAACAATGAATTTTTTTTCGCAAAAAAATTAATTCAGATCCAATTTTTTTTTTATTTTCCCAAGGGTAACAGAATAAATTGGACTCCAAAAGTTGTTGTGCAAATTGTCCTGAGTATGCTGATGCCCCATATGTGTGGGTAAACCACTCTTTGGGTGCATGGCAGAGCTTGGAAAGGAAGGAGCGCAGTTTGACTTTTTCAATGCAAAATTGGCTGGAATTGAGATTGGACACCATGTCGCGTTTTGAGAGCCCCTGATGTGCCTAAACAGTGGAAACCCTCCACAAGTGACACCATTTTGGAAACTAGACCCCCTGAGGAGCTTATCTAGATGTGTGATGAGCATTTTGAACCCCCAATGCTTCACAGAAGTTTACAACGTAGAGCCATGAAAATAAAAAAATATTTTTTCCACAAAAATTATCTTTTCGCCCCCAATTTTTTATTTTCCCAAGGGTAACAGGAGGAATTGGACTCCAAAAGCTGTTGTGCAATTTCTCTTGAGTACACCGATACCCCATATATGGGGTAATACTACTTTAGAGGCACAGTGCAAAGCTCAGAAGGGAAGAGGCGCCATATTGGAGTACAGATTTTGATGGAATGGTTTGAGGGTGCAATGTCACATTGGCAGAGCCCCTGAGGTGCCAGAACAACAGAAGTTTTCTAAGGGCTTATAGGATTTTTTCTTTTAAAACAAAGTGAGGTCCATTTTTTCATGATGAATGAGCCAATACCCTACATGTAATCGGGAAATTTTTTTCAGGCACAGTGCAAAGCTCAGAAGGCAAGGAGCACCAGATTTTACTCTTATGGTTTGCAGGTGCCATGACCTACTGGGAGAGCCCATGAGGTGGCAGAACAGCAGAACCCCCCAAAAGTGAATACATTTTACGAACCACTCCTCTCAATGAATTCATCTATGGGTTCAGTGATCATATTGACACCATGGGTGTGTCACAGAATTTTATACCATTGGGCAGTGAAGACAAAATAACTACATTTTTACCACTAACATTTTGTTTTAGCCAAAGATTTTACATTTTCACACAAGAAGTGGGTAAAAATGGCACCAAAATGTATCCCACAATTTATACTGAACTTGAAGATACCCACTATGTGGCTGTACCGTACTACTTAGCCATACGGAGAGACTTGGAAGGAACAGAGCACTATTTGCCTATACAAGTGAATGGGTCTTGTGCACATGTCAGTGTGCTTCCACATTGTGTTTCCAAGCTGACATGTCTATTTTTTAATGTCAGCACGGGCCGCAAAATGTCCCACATATGTGCACATGCATAACACACATGGATGTCATCAGAGACGGAGAAGAAGCGTTACAGTAAGCGCTGTTACCCGGCGCCAGGTGCTGAACACAGCTCTCATCATTCTCCCCTGCTCTGCCAGCTATTGGAGCGAGCAGGGGAGAATGATGAGATTTACATTTAAGTCATAAAAGAGACAGCAGGCGGAGGCTGATGGGACTATTACTCCCATCATCCTACCCCTGCTGCTGATAATAACAGTGACAGCAGGAGCGGCTGATGGGGAAATTCATTAGCCGCCGCCTGCGCTATAAATAAATAAATAAATTAAAAATGACGTGGGTTCTCCTGTATTTTCTATAACCAGCCTAGCAAAACTCACAGCTGGGGGCTGCAACCCTCAGCTGTCAGCAAGGTTGGTTAAGAATAGAGGGGTCCCCATGCTGTTTTTCTAAATTATTTAAATAAATAATTTAAAAAAATGACTTGGAGTAACCACCCTTTTTGAAAACCAGCCTAACTAAAGCTCACTGATGGAGGTTGATATTCTCAGGCTGTTAAGGGGCCATGGATATTAACCCCCCAGCCTAAAAATAGCAGCTTGCAGCTACCCAGAAAAGGCACATCTTTTAAATGCGCCAATTCTGGTGCTTTGCCCGGCTCTTCCCACTTGCCCTGTGGCTGTGGCAAGTGAGGTTCATATTTGTGGGGTTGATGTCACCTTTGTATTGTCAGGTGACATCAAGCCCATAATTATAATTAATTTTCAACCTGAACGGTGCCAAGATGCGACAATCCAGGCTGAGAACCACTGGTGAATGAGCTGCTGCGAGCGCAGCATCAGTGACCGATGCTGATGTCATAGAAGTTACCTACGGTCACTGAGGCTCTGTTCCCAGCCGGGCTGAACTGTGGTGAGATCCCCACTAGCACCGCGAGCGCTCACGATGTCACCTTTGCACAGTGTCAATCCAGCAAAGCTCAATATAGCTACTGAATGTAGCTGATTGCACAATAAGGAAATGGGACATGAAATTTTTATACTACAGTTATAGTTATCGTGAGGTCAGCATTATTAACCCCTTCATGACCTTGGGATTTTCCGTTTTTCCGTGTTCGTTTTTCACTCCCCTCCTTCCCAGAGCCATAGCTTTTTTATTTTTCCGTCAGTTTGGCCATGTGAGGGCTTATTTTTTGCGGGACGAGTTGTACTTTTGAACAACATCATTGGTTTTACCATGTCGTGTACTAGAAAACGGGAAAAAAATTCCAAGTGCAGTGAAATTGCAAAAAAAGTGCAGTCCCACACTGGTTTTTTGTTTGGCTTTTTGGCTAGTTTCACTAAAACTGACCTGCCATTATGATTCTCCAGGTCATTAAGAGTTCATAGACACCTAACATGACTAGGTTATTTTTTATCTAAGTGGTAAAAAAAAATTCCAAACTTTGCTAAAAAAAAATAAAATACTCGTAGCGTCTCCATTTTTCATGATCTGGGGTCGGTTGAGGGCTTATTTTTTGCATGCTGAGCTGGCGTTTTTAAGGATACCATTTCGGCGCAGATACGTTCTTTTGATCGCCCGTTATTGCATTTTAATGCGATGCCGTGGCGACCAAAAAAACGTAATTCTGGCGTTTCAAATTTTTTTCTCGCTATGCTGTTTAGCGATCAGGTTATTGCTTTTTTTATTGATAGATCGGGCGATTCTGAACGCGGCAATACCAAATATGTGTAGGTTTGATTTTTTTTTATTGATTTATTTTGATTGGGGCAAAAGGGGGGTGATTTAAACTTTTATATTTTTTTATTTTTTTCACATTTTTTTAAACTTTTTTTTTACTTTTGCCATGCTTCTATAGCCTCCATAGGAGGCTAGAAGCTGACACCACTCGATCGGCTCTGCTACATAGCAGCGATCTGATATTCGCTGTTATGTAGCAGAAATGCAGGTGTGCTGTGACCGCCGACCACATGGTGGTGCTCACAGCTACCGTGGATCAGTAACCATAGAGGTCTCAAGGACCTCTATGGTTACAATGCTGAAGCATTGCCGACCTCCGATCATGTGACGGGGGTCGGCGATGCGATCATTTCCGGCCGCCCGGCCGGAAGCGGTAGTTAAATGCCGCTGTCTGCGTTTGACAGCGGCATTTAACTAGTTAATAGGCGCGGGCAGATTGCGATTCTGCCCACGCCTATTACGGGCACATGTCAGCTGTTCAAAACAGCTGACATGTCCCGGCTTTGATGCGGTTCACCGCCGAGCCCTGCTTCAAAGCAGGGGATCTGACCTCGGACGTACTATCCCGTCCGAGGTCAGAAAGGGGTTAAATTTGTTCTTATGTTTTTAGAAAGGATCTGTCAACAAATTTCAGAACACAAACAGCATTCACTATTAAACATCCGTGTTTTGGCCTTTAGCAAAACGGGTAGAAAACAGAAAGCATTCAAACCAAAACAAGTTAATGTTGCAATTCACATGAAAGTTTTTACAGATAAAACCCACAACGGCATACACTACTTTAATCCGGTTTTCAGATCAGGCTCACCCATTGTAAGTCAATGGGTGCGTAAAAAATGGATCACATATGGGTTACTATTCATATGTTCTAAATATCAGTCAATTTGGCATTAAAACTTTCAGACCTCTGCTAAAAAGATTTTAGCACAACAATAACCAGAGCATACCACCAAGTCAGCAAAAGAATGGCTTCACCAGAAGAAGATCAAAGTTTTGTAATGACCCAGCCAAGACCTGAATACAATTCAAAATCTGTGGGTTGTCTTGAAAAGGGCATTGTATCCAGGAGATTCTATCATAATCTGACAGATTTGGAGCACAAATGCAAAAATCAGTGGGCAAAGATTGCCAATTCTAGATGTGCCATGCTGAGAGACTGCATCCCCAACAGAGTAAATGCTGTCATAAATTCAAAGGCTACTTCAAAAAGATATTAGCTTTAGAGTAACTGTGCTTTTAAGTATCTTTTTTGTATAAGCTATTCTGTGTTTGTACATGAGGAATAACACCTGTAAGGTGGCTGTTAGACACATAGTGGATGGGAGATAAACCTGGAGTAATGCTTTAGTACATAAAGGACTAAAAGGGGTTAATCGGCCATGACAGGTTGATTATGAGCAGCTGAATGGATGCTCACCATATCTCAACCCCTGGGCGTGGTTCATTTTGTAAAGTGAGACCTGTTTGTCTCACAAATGTTTGTGTGTATGGAGGTCTTCAGACCTCCTAGACTGAGTGCCTTTGCTAAATTACTATGAAGCTGGACTCTAAGCCAGGTGGTAATCAGCACTATTGTATGGACTTTTTGCTTTATATTATACTTTATGACTTCTATCGTGCATTCTCATCACTCAATCCACTGGGAGCTGGGAGAAAGAGATGAGCTGCAGTGATTTCTCTCATAGACAGCACCTTACAGACAGGGATTACTGCTTTTCATTCACTTTTAAGCTCACAGAGACAAGCTGCAGGTACATGTAGGACACTATACAGCAGAGCTGAGTTGCATTCACCTGAATCAGGCTATGATGTGAAGTAAAAATCTTGTTATAGCGCTCATCACTGGTGATGGGTCTTCACTACTCATCTGAAAGAAAAAGATCTGTATTGGAAACGATGGGAGCTGGCACTCCAGTGAAAACCACTAACATTTCTGAATGGCTCTCACTTGGGGTAAAATGATGGTGATCAGTAGCTGAAACCTTGCCCACGCAAAACAAATCATTCCCACCAATTGATTTCATTGACTGACTGTAGGTAGGTGGAGTTTTAGCCATGTGGGGGTGTTACCAGCATTAATTTCATTTCAAATGTTCGTTCACCTGTGGATGACACATATTCAATAGGCATTTAGGATCCAAAAGAGCTTTTTATTTTTGGTGTACTGAGCCAAGTGATCCAGATCATTAAAAAGAGTCCGACGGCCTAACACTGCGCCAACAATGTCTTTCTGTCTACCAATCGCTGTCCTTTTCCCTGCTCCTCACTGCTCCTCCCGCCTCCCCTTTCTATAAAGGATAACGGGCTATTTTACATGAAACCTTCAGTCCGTCTCCTGTGAGCAAGATGGTTTTGGAGACAAAAGGATTGAAATGATTTTTCTTGGTATGATTTTAATACATGACAAAAACCTTTAATAGGGGTGTCTAGACATTTTATATCCAATGTAAAATGTGAACAGACACATAAAATTAATGTGTGACAAATGTGGAATTGTGGTATCAAATAAAATGTACTTGGTGACATCACAAAATGATTAGCATGTCATGATTTGCAGTGAGTGAAGGTTAAAGGGTTTTACTCCATCAATTGACAGTAAGTTACCGTATATAACAGTATGGGTAGGAGACTAACAAAAATATTACATACTATATATAATATCTTCACTAAAAAAGTGAAATAGATTTGGTCACATGTGGAATTTTTAAATACATAGATAGATAAATAGTTAGATATGGGATAGATGGATAGATATGGTATAGATAGATAGATAGATAGATAGATAGATAGATAGATAGATAGATAGATAGATAGTCCTCCCAGGCTCCTGCCCAGCCCGCCTCCACCCCTCGAACCGTCCACAGTCCCACTGCCTTCTCTTGGAAAAACTCCACTTCTTCACCACACCCTCACCAATCACACATTTATAGTTCCCATCACCACATACATAACCTGCAGCTTTTGTTTTGGCCAAAAGATTTTTTAATCTGCCACTATGACAAGGTTGACTCTTTTAGCTGGGCTCTACTCTACTGTAACTTAATAAACATTTGTTAAAATATCCAATACAATTTAGGTATATTTTTATTTATTTTTCAATTTTTAAAATGACCAATAATATCACAGACTAGAAACAAATACCACCACACCATGATCATACCACATATTACCACCATATAGTGATCAAATTATATCACATAAAAGTAACAAAAACCACCCCACCATGACCAGACCACATATTACCACCACATGGTGACCAAAAAATACTATATACAAGGAACAAATACTGCCACACTGTGTCCAGAAAATATATTACCACCAAATAGTGACAAAATAATAGCACTTACAAGGAACAAATACCGGCACACCATGACCAGATTACATATTACCACAACATAGTGACCAAATACTACAATACTGATCATTAATAAAAAAACAATATACTAATATCACCATAAGTGCCATTATACACAGGAGATCTGTACATAGTATACAGTGTCCGTATACAGGTAATACAGTGATCACCGGTTAAATTATATTATATTATTAAATTATATCACCTGTATAAATTATATACAGGAGCTCTGTATATAGTGTCAGTGTACAGGTGTTCACCAGTGACATTATACACAGTAGATATGCATATACTGTCAGTGTAGAGGTAATACAGCTGCAGCGCCCCAGATACCTGGTCGTTGCAGTAACGTCGCTCTGCCACTAAGGGGAGTGATGGTACGTCTGATTGCACAAAAAGAGTTCACCTGACCAGGTATCACAGTCACACATTACACTTCACACTCTGGCCACCAGGGGGAGCAAAAGGTTCTATGTATTAGGCCACTCCTCACACTCTGGAAAAACTGGGGGTTGGATAGGAAGTTAGAGAGAAGCTGACTGGGTTTTGCCCAGGTAACATCTAGTGAGAGGAGAGCGTTACTTGGGAAGATTCAGGGGGGTCCCTGTCAGGGGTGGGATCCTGGCAGAGGCCTAGCAAAGGACAGATCGTTACGAAGCCGTGCCTGCACCTCATTGCGGCGGCATCTTAAGAAAGGACACGAAGCAAAGGATATTGTGGAGAAGTGAGAAACGAGATCACAGCACAAAGGCGATAGAAGCAGTAGGAGTCGTGCCCCGAGATCAGCAACATCCTACTGAGGCGCGTAGCTGGCGGCCGGAACACCAAGGAAGTAATAGACTCTACGCATTACTTTGAACCAACGGCAGGGCAGTTAACTTTAGGTTGGCTGTCTCACCTTTTACACCTAATGAAGACAATGGAGGCAATTGTGGGAGAGGGGCATCTCTAGGGTCCCTATAAAATAACTTCATGCCTACCCCGTCATACGGGTGCATCCTATCCATATCATCTGGGGGACGGAGAGAAAGAACAGAAACATACACGACAGTTGTGAGGACTATCCCGTGGTGGTCAGCAGGGAAGTACTACAACACCCAGGCGCTAGTAGGTAGGCTACTGATTTCCACCTGCAAAGGGAACTCTGGATGTGCCTTCGGACCGGCCTGTCTCAGCCAGCCCTGTTAGCAGTGCTCTGGATTGTGGATGCCGAAGCCTTCAGTAAAGAGGTAAAGTGACTGCAACCCTGTGTCCTCGTTATTTACTGCGACCTACACCGTCATCTACATCTTTAATTGGGCGCCCCTTAGCAGGGCCACGGACCGGGTCAGGCCACCGTGACATCCCCAGAACCGAGAGAGACCCAGTACCAAGTACCCCGCTGCCCTGCGCTTGGGGGCTGCTCCACAGTGATCACCAGTGACATTATAGACAGGAGCTCTGTATATAGTGTCAGTGTACAGGTAAGGCTGGGTTCACATTTGCATTCAGAAGCTTTGCGGAAGGCTGCGTACGTTCTCTGTTAAGCCCCACCTACTTCTGCATACTTCTGCATGCGTCCTGCATATCTATCTTTAACATTGGGTACGCAGGATATGTGGATGCATCGTTTTGATGCGCCTGCCATCCGCACAAAACGCAACTTGCGGAAGTAGGCGAGGCTTAATGGAGGATGTACGCAGCCCTCTGCAAAGCCCCCAAATGCTAATGTGAACTTAGCCTAAGACAGCAGTGATCACGGGTGACATTATACATAGGAGCTCAGTATATAGTGTCAGTGTACAGGTAAGACAGTGATCACCGGTGACATTACACACAGGAGCTCTGTATATAGTATACAGTGTATAGTGTCAGTGTACAGGTAACACACTGACTCACCGGTGATGTCACTAGTTGCAGTCCTTCATCTTCACTTTTCATCTTCATCCAGCGCATACCACCATTATTTCTTCCAGCCAGGACTCGTCTCTGCAGAAAATAACACAGTTATCTAGAGCACATTCCCCAATTTTTCTCCAACCTCTACACTATGCTAGATGAGGAAAAAAAGCTACCGTGTAGCCCTGCACAGTAAGGGGAAGTTCACACAGAGCATTTTTATGCTAATTTTCAGCTGCTTTTTGCAGTACCAGGAAAGCCTATAAGATTTCAAAAATCTCATGCACACACATTGTTTTTTTGTGTGATCAGCATTTCGTGCTTTGCTGCATTTTTTGGACACAGCACATGTCACTTCTTTCAGCATTTTTCCAGCGTTTTTTCTGCGTTTTCCACCCATTGACTTGAATGGATGGTGAAAAAATGCTGCAAATATGCAGGTTGACTTTTCTTGCAGCGTATTTGCTGCAGAAAAGTCAAGGACAGCCCGAAGTGACCTCACACTCAGCTCTGCTACATATAGATGGCAGGCTGCATGATGCGTCCATGCAGACTGTCATCCAGCAGAGCAGACCCGATCCCCATTCACTTGAAGGGGGGGGCGACATTAGTGTTTGACACGCTGTCATATGCATAACAGCGCAGCAAACACCGCTTCTGACCGGCCGGGAAATCATCCCCTCCAGTCAGAGAGCCGCGGTTCCCACACTGTCAGAAGACAGCAGGTGAACTCAGCTGTGATCAGAGTTATAAACTTTACAACAGCAGCCCCATAGGAGTACAATGCAGCAGCCCCGTAGGAGTATAATGCACCCCCATACCGGTATAATATACCCCCATACCGGTATAATATGAGCCATACCATGGCTTTTGGCTTTACAAAAAAAAAAATTCCATACCTGGCCGAGCTCCAGCGATGTCCTCACATACAATTCAGCTGAGGCATGCAGCGTCATTCCGGTGTATGATAGTGATGTCATACGTCGGTGACATGCGTGCTGTGATTGGCTGGCGGCTGTTAACTGTTGCCATGCAGGAGGAATCTCCTGCACAGAAACAGATTTTATCTGATCGTGCGTCGGTCATTTACTGAAGCGGCAGGATCCTTCTGCTCGGGCCTGGTGAGCACAACAGTGGGGGCCCGGTGCAGGCCCCATACACCAGTAAGGGCAGTGATGCCCTGATGGTGGCCCTGAGATAGATAGATAGATAGATAGATAGATAGATAGATAGATAGATAGACATATAGATAGATATGGGATAAATGGACAGATAGATAGATGGATGGATGGATGGATGGATGGATGGATGGATGGATGGATAGACAGAGAGAGATATGGAATGGATGGACAGATATGGGATAAATGGACAGATAAATAGATGATAGATAGATAATGGGATAGATAGATAGATAGATAGATAGATAGATAGATAGATAGATAGATAGATAGATAGATAGATATTGAAAAAATTAGAACAGCATCATATTACCACACTTGTAGTGCAAAGCTCTCCAAGCCAGTATTCCAGTGGCTCCAATAATATGAGAAAAAAGGAAAACAGCACAAAAAAGTAACAAAATAAGTGGGTTTTTTTAATGCCTGGACGGCGTGGCCACGCCGTCCAGGCATTAAAAAAACCCACTTTTTTTGTTACTTTTTTGTGCTGTTTTCCTTTTTTCTTAGATAGATAGATAGATAGATAGATAGATAGATAGATAGATAGATAGATAGTAGTGTTATTTGTATTTTTGCATTAGCTTTTTTCTGCGCGATGACCTAAAATAACACAAAATAACCTTAAATTAAGGCTGATATTAATGCCAACTGGTTATATGAACTCTTTGTTTTGAGTGAACTTTGTATATGTATTTGCAGTGTATCTCGTGTCAATTTATGAGGAAATAGTCACAAACTATAGGTGGTAAAATATAGCCTGAGAATCTCATAATAATGTCAAGGGCTCCATCTTATGGCTCTTTGCACTAATACATTACTGAGTCAGACAGACACAATACATCTGGTCTGTTTAGTTATATACTAACATCTGCAGTAAAAACGCAATGTCAGGGTCTGGTCCATGAAACATCCACACCGGCAGGCACGGCTGCAAGTAAACATTTAATGTGAGTTAATAGAAATAAACACAGATGACGGGAATTAGAAAATAATCATCTGCTGTACTGTGAGACAATCAGCGCCAGTATTGTGCTCACTGGGTTGTAAGATAAAATACAAAACTACTAATCTTACCTTTAATGGGGCCGTAGAGGACTAAATACACTTTTCTTACAGGAGGAAGTCATTGTTGAGAACCCTATTTGCTAAAACCAAGAGCAGCTTCACAGAAGGACCCAACATGCCAATATTGATTACATAGACAGTGAAATGATTTCAATAACAGCTTTGCAATGTTTTATTTGTGATTGTTAAGGATGCACCAATTAAAACATAACTTTTAATATATTGTTATAAAAAATATCAAATATCAATATATACAGTAGTTTTACCCCTTATGATCTGGGCCTGTACAAAAGCAAAATAATACAACAGGAGGGAGGAAAATATCACACTAATAAATCACTATGGATTCCCTTCCTACCAGCGGAGGTTGACACCCTTCAACCTGCGCAGTGGCGCCCCCGCTCAACGACAGCTCCCTATCCCTAACAGACCCTATCAAGATAGAGTGCAAAAGGATAGCCGTATTGTACTATATGTATAAGGCAAGCCCAATAATCTACCTCTGATATACCATATGGTACGTGTAATATATCAGAGAGGGAGGCTAAATACAATAAATCCAAAAAAACAGACACCAAAATCATATATAGAGAAATTTAGGCAGATATAGAATGCACATATTCCCAGATACAGAGAAATATCAAATGGAGCAAAAAACAGTAGGGGCAAAATTTTAATGTGCAAAAATCAATGATATCCCAGTGTGTATAACATATATCATCATCATGTAGCATTAATAGTATTTCATCATGGTATCTCATCACATGCATCATGGACCATCAATAGATATGTTAAATTAGTTATCCATAATGCACATTGCCTCAACAGAAATCCAGGTATATACAGTATGTAGCAAATAAGGTCCCATAATAATCAAAATGGGGTAAAAAGATCATATTCAAATAGCAAAAGATAGCAGACAAAAAGATGCTGTTTCAAGCTCCATAATCAAATCAGGGCCAATACCCTTCATTTAGGAGATCTTATACCCCATAGTAAAAATTCAAGAGAAAGCCAGCATGCATATTTCTTGACGTGTTTCCCCAATTAGTTGGTTCTTAAGGAGAACATACTGGTACATAACCCAAAAATGGGTAAACTTATCTCAGATAGAAGACAGCGTGGTAGTGATGCCCGTCCGCGTGTGTCAAAGGAACTGGTATCCACTGGCGGAGTAACGAGCATAATGGAAGTCAACGGGAAAACCAAGCTTTTTTCCTGCAGACCCTACAAGGAGGTTTGGGGCAGTTAACATGTTCAAATGGAGGGAAAAAGTGCCGAATGGAAGGAGAATAGCATGGATAAGACCCCTTGAAGCACCTCGGACTCCCAGATCGCTGCTGAGAACAATAGTGTCACACTTTTACTTCACTTTAAGTAGTGACAATAAAACATTCCAAACTGACAAGAAATTGCATTTTACATTTTACGAAATGTTGAAAAGATTTTAAATATAATTTATGTAGACCAAAATTGATTAGACATAAAGGAGGCCCCATACACATTCTGTTCAAACTGTCATGCATTGGTACTCCTAGACTCATAAAGGCTATACACTTTAGAGGGTTATATACCAAGGAGATGTACTCCAGACCACGGAATAGTCTATGTGTGAGCAATATAATGCTGATAAGGGTATGTGCACGCGTTGTGTAAAAGTTCTGCATCTCTTGGCAGGAAAAATGCAGCAGCAAAAACTTGCATTTTTGGTGCTTTTTTGCAATGTGTTTTTGGTTGATGTGAGTGAAGTGAATGGTGAAAAACACAGAAAAAAATGCAAAGAGAATTGACAAGAATGGACATGCTGCAGATTATTTTCTGCACCAAATCTGCAAGTCTGTCAGGGAGAGACTAGGTGAGCGAGAGCTAATAACCCGGGCCCCTGCAGTTTCCCTCAGACTAGGGAAATCCTGACTGACCCTCTACCTGGAGTTTACGCTTGAAGTCACTGCAGCCACACATGTGGCCAGGCAATTCTCCTGGCAGAACTCGCTCCACCGAATTATGTCCTGAGTTTTCCAGTCAATTACCGGGTTGTGCATAGACAACCAAGGAAAACCCAAAACCACCTGAGCAGGAAGATTCCTGAGCACCTTACATGTAACCCGCTCGGAATGTAGAACTCCAATGTGGAGTTTCACCTCAAATTCAGTAATCTCCCCCTGAGAGAGAGGAGCAGCATTGATGGTGACCACGCGGATAGGATGAGACAGTTTTTCAATCCTAAAACCTGCTGTGCGCGCAAACTCCTCATCAATGAGATTTGTGGCTGAACCACTATCCACAAAAACAGTAATTGGCAGCTCACTGCCAGCAACAAAAACCTTAGCAGGGAGCATGCATTGAGAAACCACCATGGAGGATATACATAAGCTCAGATTGGTCTCCTCCACAACCCTCTGAGCTAAGAAGTTTTCCGCCGTTGCGTTTTTCTTAGGCAGCAGAGGACAGATGTTAATAAAATGACCCGTTTTACCACAGTAAAAACAGGCTCCCTGCTTCCTGAGCTCAGGGACTGGACGCTTCACATGTGACACCCCTGCGATTTGCATAGGCTCCGTGGGCTCACCTGCAGCAACCTCACGTGAACCTAAACCTTCACCCACAGGCGGTGTCTCATGCTCCCCCTGACACAAACGGCGATCAATGCGGACAACCAGACTCATGGCGGAATCTAGAGAAGCAGGAGTCTCGTACATCAGAAGGGCTTTTTTAACCCTTCCAGAAATCCCATGTATAAACTGTCTCCGCAATGCTGGATCATTCCATTGTGTATCGATCGCCCAGCGACGAAATTCAGAACAGTAATCCTCTGCAACTCGCTCCCCCTGGCGAATAGAGCGTATCTTAGATTCTGCTAGAGCCATTTTGTCAGGTTCATCATAGATTTTCCCAAGAAAGGAAAAAAAAACTCTCCACAGAGTCAAATGCAGCAGAATCAGATGGCAAAGAAAACGCCCATGCTTGGGGATCCCCACTCAACAATGACAACACCAGGCCCACACGCTGATCCTCATTACCTGAAGATATCGGGCGTATACGGAAATATAGTTTGCAAGCTTCACGAAAAGAAACAAATTTACTGCGTTCTCCAGCAAATTTTTCAGGCAAAGAAAATTTAGGCTCAGCAACTCTTCCTGTCGCTCCAGCTTGCACATTAGACACTGCTAGTCCCTGTTGCTGTACTGCCCCCCTTAACTCCGTGACCTGTAGGGACAGCGCCTCCAACTGGCGGGTTATGGAAGTCATGGGATCCATGACAAAACACACAAAAAAGAAGCCCCTTTTTTTTTTTTTTTTTCTTGTGTTGTTGGGCCGATTATAATGTCAGGGAGAGACTAGGTGAGCAAGAGCTAATAACCTGGGCCCCTGCAGTTTCCCTCAGACACTGAAGGTGTGAATGTCCAGGCCTCGAACCTCACCCTGTCTCCTGAGCTCAGCCCTAGGCTGAAACCTCCGCACACCACCCAGTGAAGATGTTAGGCTACGTTCACATTTGCGGTGTGCGCCGCAGCATCGTCGCCGCAACAAAACGCATGCGGCGTGCGGCCCTATCTTTAACATTGGGGCCGCATGGCGCCGCATGTACATGCGTTGTCATGCGTTTTGTTGCGTTGTACGCCGCATGCGGCGTTAGGGCGCACCTGTCAGGGCGCGGCAAACGCAACATGTTGCATTTTTTGGGCGGCGCAGACTTTGTAAAAAATGCATGCGTCGTGTTTGCGTCGTGTTTGCGTCGTGTTTGCGTCGCTGATGCGTCTTTTTCCCCATTGACTTGTATTGACAACGCAGACGACGCAAGTACTTGCGTCGTGGTGCGTTGTACGACGCATGCGTTTTCCAATAAAAAATGCAAAACATTGTCTAGACTTTGTCTAGACACTAAAAAAACACTATATATATAAAAAAAAAGGGGGGTTGTCATTGTCTTTCACAAGGCTATTCAGTGCTGACCAGACTGTGAGGAGAAAAGACACAGAGAGGAGAATCTGCTTGACAAACCTGTAAGTATATATTTCTCTTTGAATATTTTTTATTCTGTGTTTTATTTTTTGATTTTGATTTAATTTGTGCAATGTTTGGTCTGTGCTATTGTACGGTTATGGCACTGTGGGTTGTTAGTGAAAAATTGTGTTTTTTAATCTGGTTTTGATGTACTTCTGCCGTTATATGATGGCGTTTCTTGTCACCGGCCTTGCTTGGTTTTGGATTGGTTTTATGGATTTTGGGTTGTTCTGGTGTCATGCGGTTGTTCAATGTATTTTTTTTGGCTCATTTTTTCTTGGTAAATTTCTGGTGCATGTCTTTTTATGGTTTCTATTGTTGGGGGTAACCGTATGGCGTTTTCTTGGCTCATGTCTTGCTGTGTTTTATTATGCTGTTGCCATTTTTTTTTCTTTCCTTGAGTGTCTTTTCTTGCTGGTGGGGGGGCTACATTTATGATGTTTCATTTGTATTGTATTGTTCCGTGCTGCTATGCAATTCTCTTTTCAATTGTATTTTCCCTTTTTTTTTTTTGATTTTTATCTATGATGGTTTTACGTCGTTTTCCGTATGGCTTCCGTATGTATCTCCTCTCTTGAATGTTTCCATTGCCAAGTGTGTAGTATGTCCTTTTTTTTTTTTTTTTTTTTAGTTGGGGACCTTTTTTTTAAATTTATTGTGTTTTCTTTTCTATTTGACTATGGTTTTTCTTTTGGTTGCTGTATATTGTAACAGCGGTTGTCCCGTAATGTTTATTGCTTATTAGCTAGAATGGTATTTATCGCCTTTTTCTGATGTACTTCGGTGGATGTCACCAGATGGTGTTGTTTGGGATCATGTCTTGTTGTAATTGTAAATTATGGCGTTCATTAGTTTGCTATTTCATTGTGCCTTTTTTTTTCCTCTAATGTTTTTTTTTTAAGTTTTTATCTTTAAAAATTTTGACATAGGTGTCTATTTTTGCTTAATTTTGTTTGGGTCTATTCTTGTATTGTTTCTTCGATTGTATTCTCTTGCAATGTATGGCGTTGTGGTGTCGCTTTTTGAGTTTGCATTGTCCTATCAGTCAACAGTCAATTGTGGTTGTTTTAATGTTTTGGGCCTATTTTATTGTATGTGGCATTGGATGTGATTTTTTGCTCATTTTTTCATTGCAGAACAAACTTGCAAGAATGCCAAGTTCTTCTGAGCATAGCCAATCGGCGCGGGGGAGTGCGGTGAGTAATTATGTCCAGTTGCTTACTATTCGCTGCCATTTGTAGCATTGACAATAATTTTTGTATACAATTTTTCCAGGCTTCTTCAAGTGAGGGGGAAGGCAGTCAGCGGGAGCAGAGAGATCGGGGCCAAGATGTGGCGTCAGGCCGGCGAGTGAGTATTTTTTTTTATCTTTTTTTTTCAGTAGCATCCTGCTGTGAGGAACATTACATTTGAGGAGCATCCTGCTTTCACTAGGGATGTTTACTAAGCTTAGGCCCCCGTCACACATAGCGAGATCGCTAGCGAGATCGCTGCTGAGTCACAAGTTTTGTGACGCAACAGCGACCTCAGTAGCTATCTCGCTATGTGTGACACGTACCAGCGATCAGGCCCCTGCTGTGAGATCGCTGGTCGTGTCGGAATGGCCTGGGCCGTTTTTTGGTCGGTGAGGTCCTGGTGACATCGCTGAATCGGTGTGTGTGACACCGATCCAGCGATGTCTTCACTGGTAACCAGGGTAGACATCGGGTTACTAAGCGCAGGGCCGCGCTTAGTAACCCGATGTTTACCCTGGTTACCAGCGTAAATGTAAAAAAAAACAAACAGTACATACTCACCATCTGATGTCCGTCAGGTCCCTTGCCGTCTGCTTCCTGCTCTGACTGTGAGCGCTGGCCGTACAGTGAGAGCACAGCACAGCAGTGACGTCACCGCTGCTCTCACTTCTCGCTGTACGGCTGCTCAGTCAGAGCAGGAAGCAGACGGCAAGGGACCTGACGGACATCAGATGGTGAGTATGTACTGTTTGTTTTTTTTTACATTTACGATGGTAACCAGGGTAAACATCGGGTTACTAAGCGCGGCCCTGCACTTAGTAACCCGATGTTTACCCTGGTTACCCGGGTGCTGCAGGGGGACTTCGGCATCGTTGAAGACAGTTTCAACGATGCCGAAGTCGTTCCCCTGATCGTTGGTCGCTGGAGAGAGCTGTCTGTGTGACAGCTCCCCAGCAACCACACAACGACTTACCAACGATCACGGCCAGGTAGTATCGCTGGTCGTGATCGTTGGTAAATCGCTATGTGAGACGGGGCCTTTAATTACATTATAGATTTTCAGGGCAGCAAGTATTGGGGGAAGGTAAAATAAAGTTGAACTCCCTGCACACAAACATTCCAAAACACAGGTGTAGAAAACATCAATATACATACATCAAATGGCAAAGGATAGGGCAAAGGTACCTATCATGCCAGGTACTGGTGGTTGTTATTATTTGCATATTTGTAACCTATTTGTTTTCTAATTTTTCTAGGTTTCACAACGGGCCCAAGGAGACAGTATTGATGTGGACCTCCTGATCTCCAGCATCCAGGAGCGTGGCCCGTTGTGGGACAGCCGTGACCCTCGGCACATGGACCAGGTGGTGTCGAGGCGTTTGTGGGCAGAGGTGGCAAAGTCGCTGTGGGATGGCTTTGACAGTGCCTCAGCGAAGGCCAAAGGCAACTTTAGTGAGTATTGCAGATACGCTGCTATGACCCATCTTGCCAGGATAAACACAACCGTGTGTGATGCGATCAACGCCTAAACTTTGCATCGCACACGGTTGTTTTATCCTTTTAAAATGCTAAATATGTAACCATTTTTTTGTCTTTACATTCACAGTGAAAAAGTTGAGGACCAGATGGCGATCCATGAAGGACCGTTTCAATAAGGGGATCCGTGCTGCGGAGGAGCAAGCTCGGAGTGGTGATGCTGCGTCCAAGTCGGTGCCCTATAAATATAACAGGGCACTCCAGTTCCTAAGACCGGTCCTTACCCGCCGACAGTAAGTATTTTGGACACATACCATATTGCACAGCCACATTGTACATTGCCCAGACACATAGCATATTGCACAGCCACATAGTACATTGCCCAGCCACGTACATTGTGCATCCACATAGTATATTGCCAGGCCACTATATCGCAGCCACATAGTACACCTTCTATCTACATATACACATAGTATATTTCCAAAGGAACATAGTGTATTGGCCATCCATGTAGTCATCGTAGCATTTTGGCCATCCTTTTACCCTAGTGGAATGGTATATAGCCCATTAGTAATTTTTTGGGTTAGGCGTGAGTCATTGTAGTCCATGACAGGTTACGTTCTGAGTCAGGGTAGTTCTGATCGCAGGAATAATGATGACGTCTGGATCACATGATCCTAACGTCATGGCCGTTCCTGCGATCAGATCAGCAAAGTGACTTTTTTTTTTTTTTTTTTTTTAATGTTTTTCTTGACTTTAAATTTTTTACTAATTTGGCCGCATAGGCAGCATCAAGAAAGATTTTTTTTTCAAAAATTTTTTGAAAACGATGACAGAGGTATGCATTGGCTTTGGCAGCGGGAATGACCAGTCATTTTCTGCCGTAGGTATGTCCATGATTGTTATCGTCAGCCCTAATGGTCAGCTGGCGATAATAATCAGCAATTTATTATAGGCCACACAGACTGAGAGACAGGGGATAATGTATTGATGTGTCATGTAATGTTAATTTTATTACAGGAGTTGGCGTATGTGATAGTTAATTAATTGAAGGCTAATTCTTTCCTTATCTTTTCACAGGACACACAGCAGCACCCTCGAGCGAGCTCGCCCCGCAGGAGCGGACCTTCATGAATCGCCATCTGACCCGTCACAGCCCTCCCACAGCGACAGCAGGCTTGCACCACCATCTGGAGAACCGGCAGCCGGTCCATCAGGTGTTCCCCTGCACGAGGCCTCTGGCGCACCTTCGTTTGGGAATTCCCGACAGCGCCAGCGGGCCTCGGACAGGCCAGCCATGCCCGAATTTTTGCATTTGAGCACGGTTTTCCAGAACTGTTTCAAGGCGCTGAGCGATAAAATGGACACTCGTCTGTCCAGTATCGAACGGCGCCTTGAAAATATGGAAGCCGAGCTCTCAAATCCAGCCAAACATTTTTTAAGCACTATTGGTAAGGGCATGGTGGAACACCTTACGCCGGAACTCCAGATTTCGGTGATGCAGGACTGCAACACTTCCTACGTGAGGGCTCTGCAGCAGGCTCGGGTCATGCAGTCAGCGACACTGCCCGTAGTGCCGTCGCTGGCTAGCATGACTCCGACTACTGCTGCAGAGCCACTCCAGCCACCCCACCCTGGTCCAAGTGCCGAGCGACGCCACCACAGGCACCATAGCAGTGTGCCGCCGACTCCTGCTCCTGCCAGGCCCTCATCCTCCCGCAGCCATCATTGTAGGGGAGATCGTGAAAAGAAAAGGAAAAGAAAACAAAAAAGCAAGAGGACACGCACTGAGGCTCTGGCTGCTCCAGTACAAACAACAAGTAGACGTCGGGGCTCTAGCCGCAGCAGGAGCAGCCAGAGCCAACCAAGAACCTCACAAAGGCTCGTGTTGCCTCCTCCCTCCCCTACAGAGGTGGCGGTTTCCTCCCCATTATACCCTGCGGAGGGTTTAGACCTGCCATCCAGCCTCCTGGACTATAATAGGTCAACATCCTCCTCCTCGTCGTCGTCATCATCCTCATTTTCCGCTCCCCATTCCGAAAAAGAAACCTACCATTCCCCCATGGTGGCACAGGTTGATACCCCCTAAGTTTATTTCCCCTTTTTTTTTCTGTTTCCCCCCAATAAAAAATTTTGGTTTTAATACAATATTTGCTCTTATTTTCCTGTATACTTCTCAGCAAGTCACACCGTGCACAGTCTACACATATTTTGTGCTTCAAACACCTCATATATGCAATGTCAGACACTATTTTTACCATTTTTATTTTGCCTTTTTTGGTTTGTCTCTCATTGCTGTATGAGGTGTTTACAAACAATAAAGTGTATGAGGTGTTTTCAATCACTAAGGGTATGTGTCCACGCTCAGGATTGCATCAGGATTTGGTCACGATTTTTCATCAGTATTTGTAACCCAAAACCAGGAGTGGGTGATAAATACAAAAGTGGATCAGATGTTTCTATTCTACTTTTCCTCTAATCGTTCCACTCCTGGTTTTGGCTTACAAATACTGATGAAAAATCGTGACAAAATCCTGATGCAATCCTGAACGTGGACACATACCGTAAAGGTACCTTCACACTTAACAATGCTGCAGCGAAACATACAATGATGCAGATCACTGCAGCATCGTTATTTGGTCGCTGGAGAGCTGTCTGTGTGACAGCTCTCCAGCGACCAACGATGCCGAGGTCCCCGGGTAACCAGGGTAAACATCAGGTTGCTAAGCGCAGGCCGCCGCGCTTCCGATGATTACCCTGGTTACCAGTGTTAAATGTAAATAAAACAACAGTACATACACTCAGAATTGCGTCCCCCGGCGTCCGCTTCCCTGCCCTGACTGAGTGACGGCCCTAACAGCAGAGCGGTCACATCACCGCTGTGCTGTGCATTCACTTTCCGGCCGGCGCTCAGTCAGTGCAGGAAGCATACGCCGGGGGACGCGAAGATGAGTATATGTCCTGTTTTTTTTTTTTAAACTTTCACACTGGTAAACAGGGTAAATATCAGGTTACTAAGCGCCGCCCTATGCTTAGTAGGCCGATATTTACCCTGATTACCATTGTAAAACATCGCTGGTATCGTTGTTTTTGCTGTCAAAACAACGATACACGGCGATCTGACAAACAAATAAATATGTTATATGGTATGGTATAAATTTTGTCTTTGAAGCAGGGTAGAAAACTGAAGAAAATTTTTTTATTAAAACACAACATTTTAAAACCAAAGGGTTCCAAGTTTTTGAGATAAGGCACATTACATTGGTGAACTATTTTTAGCATAGTCACACCAGAATACAGTCCAACAGTTTACTACACCATTGTATCTTGCCATGACACACGGCCAACATCTGACACAAAATAGGCCACAAAACGATCCCTCATCTGCGCAATTTCCACACTTGTCCTCAGAGGATGATCATGGAAATCGGGCAATGGGTTGGCTATGGTTTCATCGAGATCCACGTTCAGTCTCTCTTTGGACAGAATATAATTGTGGAGGACCACACACGCCTTCACCACCTCATCCACTGTCTCAGTTTTCAGATTAATGGCGGATCCTAATATCCGCCATTTGGAGACAAGGATGCCAAAGGCGCACTCCACAGTCCTTCTGGCCCTGGACAGTCTGTAATTGAACACCCTTTTGGTGTGGTCCAAGCCCCGACTGGAGTAGGGTTTCAATAGGTTGGCAGACATTTGGAATGCCTCATCCCCAACCACAACAAATGGCATCGCAGGGCCTTCGGTGTGGGGAAGAGGTCGTGGCTGTGGGAAATTAAAATTGTTCCCATATAATTTTTGGCCCATATCTGACTCTTTAAATGTGCGCGAGTCATTTGAACGGCCAAACGCACCAATGTCCACTGCGAGAAAACGGCAGTCCGCACCGGCAATTGCCATCAGCACAGTGGAAAAATATTTTTTTATAGTTATAGAAAAGGGATCCACTTTTCCCTGGCTTGGTAATCCGAATGTGCTTGCCATCCACCGCGCCAATACAGTTTGGAAACGAACACACTTGGTCAAATTTCTGTGCGTTGGCCAACCAGATATCGCTTGTAGGGACGGGTAAAAATTCCTGCCGGAGATTATCCCACAAAGCACGGCATGTCTCAGCAATAATTCCGGAGAGAGTGGAGACTCCAATCCGGAACTGAAATTGAAGGGATCTCAAGGTCTCTCCGGTAGCCAGGAAACTGCCAAGAAGATAAAGAAATTACATTAAAGTACATTGCAATTTATAAAAGTACATTGACCATGCCACCCCCAAAAAAAATTAAGAAAAAAAAAAAAAAAAAAGGGAAGAACATATCTCAGTCATTCAAACAGCTAAGTACCGTAGAGTCACCAGCAGCCGTTCCTCTGTGGAAATAGCTCTCCGGAGCTGCGTGTCCTGCCTGCTAATGGATCCTTCCACCCGACGCAGAAGATACCGGAAGCTCTCCTGAGACATCCTGGTGTACTGGAAATATTTCTCCAGGTTGTCATTCAGTTCGCCAAACAAGCTATGGTATGCTCCACGGCTCTCCCGGACTTCCAAGATAGGGTGTATCCAAAAGCGTCGACGACTCCATCTCCGTTTTTCCCTTTCCCTTTGATGAGAACAGGCAACAGCATAGGCATGAGCAAAGGCAAATTCCATCTCCATATCCATGTAGATACTGTCCATGGGACGCTCCATCATGAATACCAGCAAAATGGGAGGAATTCATGTCTGCCAGGGTATATATACACAATTACATAAACACCAACCCTCTTCTAGCCATTGGTGGTCCTTATCTACTGTGTAGACACTTTTTTTTGTGGGTGGGATGAAGAATGACTCACTGCACAAAAAACGCATGCGGCGCAAAACGCTGCGTTTTTTGTTGAAAACGCAACTGCGTTTCCCAAAAACGCAGCGTTTTGCACCGCATGCGTTGAAAGCATGCGGCGCAAAACGCAGCGTTGTGCATGCGTTTTGCTGCGTTTTTGTTTGCGTTGTGCGTTGCGGCGCCGACGCTGCGGCGCACAACGCAAATGTGAACGTAGCCTTATTCCCCAATACCCACAGTTAGCACAGACAAGGATCAAGGAAAATATACACCACGCCGCAGTCACTCAGGAATACACTATAAATGTGCAGGGAAAAATAAATACAAATATAGGAAGGAGTAAATAAGACAAAGGAAAATACACCACCAGCAACGAATCTCCAACCACCAGCTCTCCTCACCAGACCGAGATAACAACGCACAAGACAGAAGCTATAATCGGCAACGCCCAAAGATCAGGAGAACTATTTAAAGGCAGTGGGCATGGCCCAGCTTCCAATCCAATGATTAGAAAAATTAACCCCGGAACAGCTAGATAAAATCTAGCAGACGCCAATGAGCAAATAGTGGTCAAAAGCGGAATTACCGCTGTCTGTTGGACGACCTGGTCTGAACAGCGTCCGACATGACAAAGTCAAAAATACTTAACGTGTGCATGACACTTCAGATTTCTCTTTCACTTTGCTAGCATCAAGATTTGCTTCAGATTTTGTCACAAATCTTCAAAGTTATAGTGAAAAAGGAGGGGATACCCAGTATACCTCCAAGGACGTACTCACTGCACACTCAATTCGGTATAAGAAAAAGTGACACTGTTTATTCATTTAATCTATTTAACCTATGTGAATTCAAAAGGAAGAAATTGTCCTGTAGGATGCAGCATAGCATCCTTACAGGACAACCTACATAACCCTGGATTCTGGAAAACCCTGCAACATTTTTTGAGAAAGATCCATTGATTCGAAATGTCAATCCTGTGTCGCAATCTAGAAGCAATAAACATCACTTATGCTTGTATCGAAGGGAATGATACCTTATCAATAAAAAATCTATTATGGCTGCTGAAAAGTGAAAGGCATAAACGGTAAAAATTGGCCTATCATTAAGGCCAGATCACTAAGGGGGTAATGTACAGTAGTCATTCTCATACACTGTGAGAGTGTAACAGAGGCTAGTACACTTATTTGGATACTGTAGAAATAGATTATTTTCTCACACAAAGACAGAACACAAGTCAAAGTCAAACTCAGTATAACTAGTATGGGAACATGATAGTTTCTTGCAGAAATAGCTTACAATGTCTTATTAACAGCAATACAACACAAGAATTGCCGAATACTTTACCACAGTGACGAGCAACCCACCAGTCGTTTGTTGGTCAGCAGAGTTTCTTTATACTCCCAATTGTCCAGGATCCAGAGCTATCTTGCTCTAAGGTCCCTGCTCATCATCACCCTGTAGTGGTGACTGGATGATGCCTTGCAGGGAGTGCCTCACTACCGGCGTGATTAGTGGCAGAATGGTAACCTGTAAGGACGAGCAGTCAGGCTGCTCAGAGATACATCTATACAGAGATATATAACTGTAACTATTTGACAGACAATCAAGCCAACGTAGTAAAGGAAAATGTTCAATGTCACTCTGTCGGTAGGACAGCAGAGAAATTCCAAAGAGGCTTCACTGCCTATCGGTTTTCATTTGACCATCCGAACTAACACAATATCACAATGTGGTCCTGAAATTATGCACCCCTGGAGTAAGGAAGCAAGATTAACACTTTTAAGTTGAGAAACTGCTCACATCACATTATAACTTGTCTATAACTTAATACTCACCCTCTTTGTCACCTCCTCTTACTCCAACGGCAATTTATTACAGCCACACTAGCCTATATAGGACCCCATTTTTCTCACCTGCATACTCTTTTAACCTTCTTTAAACTAATCACTTCCCCATAGGTCTACTTATCTCTCTCAGTTATCCACTGACTAGAAAACTTCTCTCCCATCTGCCATTAACCTGTTTCTCTTTAACAGGCCAGACCAGTAGACTACATTTTAGCACCTCTCACCCAGAGGGATCTGACCACTATACAAAGGACTGTGCACTAAGTAACACCATATGTTCAACAAAGGTCCTGATGCCAACTAGTTCTTGAGCTGCCAACTTGCACCTGGAATTCTCACCCTTGTATTCATGGGTTTGCGCACGATATTATTTTATACCTTATGCAAAAGATTTGGAAATGCTAACATGCTCATTATTGGGATGGAATTTGAACTAATGTGTGCATTAGTGCAATGGAGCTACTGGAGCAATTGTGGATCAGTGGTGTGCTTGATAGACCCGCACAACATTTTAATCGGGGACTCTTGAACCAGTTGTTATGATCATTTACAGACTCTCAGTAATCAGCAAATTATCATTCCTGTGGAAAGGTGATAACTTGTTGGTACAAACCTTCTAATGATTATTTCCTTGTAAAACTAATTTTCTAGAACTTGATAACGAAATCCCATTGACTCTGTTCCTGTGTTATAAACGCCTAAACACAAACCTTCTGCGTCGTCTGATGCCTTGTTATGGTTAATGATTTCTTTTATCGGTGACTATGATATCTATACACATCTGTGGTCAGCAATAGTTGCAGATGGAATTAGTGTCTATAAAAACCCCTGGGACACATCAGTAAGTCATGACCATCTCAGGCTTCATCTCGGGTGTGTTAGGGGTCGAGCTCCCGTCTCTGCACAGGGGGAATCTCGGGCCATCTCCGCTGCGGTCTCCCATTCTTCTCCTGCCGCAGTGGAGTCTGCTCAGCGGAGACATCGGTCCCAGCGTCTCGCTCAGTCTGACTCTGTACAGAGAGTTACTGCTGCTTTTCCTGCTTCTGCCATTGAAGTCAGTGCTGGGCAGCGGCGAGCAGACGCTTCTGGGTCTAAGTCCTGCTTTTCTCGTTCTGAGCATGCCCAGAGTAAGATCTCTCAGTGGAGATCGAGGGTCACATGATCAGACACTGCAGCTAAGGTCCTGTAGGTGCTCACGCTCTGTGGCAGCCTCTCATTGGTCCTTCCAGGAAGGTCCTGTACGTGCTGCAACTATTTAAGGCTCGCATGGCCGCACGGCCAGTATTGCTCTTTATTTATGTACTTTGCGCCAGTGTGGTCTTGTATGAGTGTGTTCAAGGACCCGGCTGAAATAAGCCCCTAAAATGCTGGCACCTCCGGCGAGGAGTTTGTATGCTTGGGTATTCAGGAACCTGGCCGAAATAAGCCCTTAGAATGCTGGCACCTCCGGCGAGGAGTTTCGTGTGCATGCATGACCACTGACTGCTCTTGTGTAGGCAGTTAGCCTGTGCCTCTGTGGAGTCTAACAGGGCGCAGTGCTTTGAGTTCACGGCTGCTCTGTGAAGTGTTGTGAATTAGACTTTTTTGGCTCCCTCTTGTGGTCACTAGTGATATGACTCTGGGATTGTCTTTCCTCAGTTTGGCACCCACCTGGGTCGTTAGTCCAGGGGTGTTGCTATATAAACTTCCTGGTTTCTCAGTCCAGTGCCTGGCATCGTTGTAATCTGTTCCTTTCTGTTTGCTCCTGTCTGCTGGTCTTGGATCTTGCAAAATTAAGCTAAGTCCTGCTTCCTTGTTTTTTGGTTTTTTGCTTTGCTCTTATTTTTGTCCAGCTTGTACTAAATGTGATTCCTGATTTTGCTGGAAGCTCTAGGGGGCTGGTGTTCTCCCCCCGGGCCGTTAGACGGTTCGGGGGTTCTTGAATATCCAGCGTGGAAATTTTGATAGGGTTTTTGCTGACCATATAAGTCATCTTACTATATTCTGCTATTAGTCAGTGGGCCTCTCTTTGCTAAATATCTAGTTCATTCTTACGTTTGTCTTTTCTCCTTACCTCACCGTTATTATTTGTTGGGGGCTTGTATCCAACTTTTGGGGTCTTTTCTCTGGAGGCAAGAAAGGTCTATCTTTTCCCTTCTAGGGTTAGTTAGTTCTCCGGCTGGTGCGAGACGTCTAGAACCAACGTAGGCACGTTCCCCGGCTGCTGCTATTTGTGGTGCTAGGATTAGATATATGGTCAGCCCAGTTACCACTGCCCTATGAGCTGGTTTTTTGTGTTTGCAGACTTGGTATGTACTTTTGAGACCCTCTGCCATTGGGGTCATAACAGTATGCCAGGACAAGGTTGAATGTTTAATGCATTGCAGAAGTGGGATTACAAGAAAGGAAAGTCTGAGTTTTTTTTTTTTTTCTCTTTCCTCTCTTTTTTCCTCCCCTTTACCTCTGAGTGGCTTGTGCTTGCTGCAGACATGAATGTCCAGACTTTGATTACAAGTGTGGACCAGCTTGCTGCTCGTGTGCAGGGCATACAAGATTTTGTTACCAGTAGTCCAATGTCTGAACCTAAAATACCTATTCCTGAACTGTTCTCTGGAGACCGATTTAAGTTTAGGAATTTCAGGAATAATTGTAAATTGTTTCTATCTCTGAGACCCCGTTCATCTGGAGACTCAGCTCAGCAAGTAAAAATTGTTATCTCTTTCTTACGGGGCGACCCTCAGGATTGGGCCTTCTCGCTAGCACCAGGAGATCCGGCATTGGCAAATATTGATGCGTTTTTTCTGGCGCTCGGATTGCTTTACGAGGAACCCAATCTTGAAATTCAGGCAGAAAAAGCCTTGCTGGCTATTTCTCAGGGTCAGGATGAAGCTGAAGTGTATTGCCAAAAATTTTGGAAATGGTCCGTGCTTACTCAGTGGAATGAGTGTGCTCTGGCCGCAAATTTCAGAAATGGCCTTTCTGAAGCCATTAAGAATGTGATGGTGGGTTTCTCCATTCCTACAGGTCTGAATGATTCCATGGCGCTGGCTATTCAAATTGACCGGCGTTTGCGGGAGCGCAAAGCCGCAAATCCTCTGGTGGTGTTGTCTGAACAAACACCTGATTTAATGCAATGTGGTAGAACTCAGACTAGAAAGGAACGGAAAAATCATAGACGTCAGAATGGGTTGTGTTTTTACTGTGGTGATTCTACACATGTTATATCAGCATGCTCTAAACGCCTAACTAGGGTTGTTAGTCCTGTCGCCATTGGTAATTTGCAACCTAAATTTATTTTGTCTGTGACTTTAATTTGCTCATTGTCCTCCTACCCTGTTATGGCGTTTGTGGATTCAGATGCTGCCCTGAGTCTTATGGATCTGTCGTTTGCCAAGCGCTGTGGTTTTGTTCTTGAGCCGTTGGTAAATCCTATCCCTCTTAGAGGTATTGATGCTACGCCATTGGCGGAAAATAAACCGCAGTTTTGGACACAGGTAACCATGTGCATGACTCCTGAACATCAGGAGGTGATTCGTTTACACGGCATTCCTGAGAATATTGTGTCTGACAGAGGATCCCAATTTGTTTCCAGGTTCTGGCGATCCTTTTGTGCTAAAATGGACATTGATTTGTCATTTTCGTCTGCTTTTCATCCTCAGACTAATGGACAAACGGAGCGAACTAATCAGACTCTGGAGGCTTATTTGAGGTGTTTTGTTTCTGCAGATCAGGATGATTGGGTGACCTTCTTGCCGTTGGCTGAGTTTTCCCTTAATAATCGGGCTAGTTCCGCTACTTTGGTCTTGCCATTTTTTTGCAACTCTGGTTTCCATCCTCGTTTTTCCTCGGGACATGTGGAGCCTTCTGACTGTCCTGGGGTAGATTCCGTGGTGGATAGGTTGCAGCGGATCTGGAATCATGTGGTGGACAACTTGAAGTTGTCACAGGAGAAGGCTCAGCGTTTTGCCAACCGCCGCCGCGGTGTGGGTTCCCGACTTCGTGTTGGGGATTTGGTATGGCTGTCTTCTCGATTTGTTCCTATGAAGGTCTCCTCTCCTAAATTTAAGCCTCGCTTCATCGGTCCTTACAAGATATTGGAAATCCTTAATCCTGTGTCCTTTTGCTTGGATCTTCCGGTGTCGTTTGCCATTCACAACGTGTTCCATAGGTCTTTGTTGCGGCGGTACGTTGTACCTGTGGTTCCTTCTGTTGAGCCTCCTGCTCCGGTGTTGGTTGAGGGCGAGTTGGAGTACGTGGTGGAGAAGATCTTGGATTCTCGTCTCTCCAGGCGGAGGCTTCAGTATCTGGTCAAGTGGAAGGGCTATGGTCAGGAGGATAATTCCTGGGTGGTTGCCTCTGATGTGCATGCGGCCGATTTAGTTCGTGCCTTTCACGCTGCTCATCCTGATCGCCCTGGTGGTCTTGGTGAGGGTTCGGTGACCCCTCCTTAAAGGGGGGGTACTGTTGTGAATTAGACTTTTTTGGCTCCCTCTTGTGGTCACTAGTGATATGACTCTGGGATTGTCTTTCCTCAGTTTGGCACCCACCTGGGTCGTTAGTCCAGGGGTGTTGCTATATAAACTTCCTGGTTTCTCAGTCCAGTGCCTGGCATCGTTGTAATCTGTTCCTTTCTGTTTGCTCCTGTCTGCTGGTCTTGGATCTTGCAAAATTAAGCTAAGTCCTGCTTCATTGTTTTTTGGTTTTTTGCTTTGCTCTTATTTTTGTCCAGCTTGTACTAAATGTGATTCCTGATTTTGCTGGAAGCTCTAGGGGGCTGGTGTTCTCCCCCCGGGCCGTTAGATGGTTCGGGGGTTCTTGAATATCCAGCGTGGAAATTTTGATAGGGTTTTTGCTGACCATATAAGTCATCTTACTATATTCTGCTATTAGTCAGTGGGCCTCTCTTTGCTAAATATCTAGTTCATTCTTACGTTTGTCTTTTCTCCTTACCTCACCGTTATTATTTGTTGGGGGCTTGTATCCAACTTTTGGGGTCTTTTCTCTGGAGGCAAGAAAGGTCTATCTTTTCCCTTCTAGGGTTAGTTAGTTCTCCGGCTGGCGCGAGACGTCTAGAACCAACGTAGGCACGTTCCCCGGCTGCTGCTATTTGTGATGCTAGGATTAGATATATGGTCAGCCCAGTTACCACTGCCCTATGAGCTGGTTTTTTGTGTTTGCAGACTTGGTATGTACTTTTGAGACCCTCTGCCATTGGGGTCATAACAGTGAAGTAACAGAGTTAGCTAACACCGTCATTTAGTTCTGCTATTTGCTAGCAGCAGGTTCTCCTGCACGGTGGACCCCGGGCTGCGAACGCATCTATCATAATAAAATCTATATATTCATTTGGTGCATTCCGCTAGCCCTAACATAATACTAGCTCCAGGGTCTGGCTAGTAAATGGCGGACATACAGCAATCTTTGCGGTATATCTAGCAGCTGGAGGGTAGGTTGGCGGCTCTCGAGAGCTCAACCTCAGCTGTGGATATTTCCGCAGTTGCTGTACAGGCTGCTAGCGTGGCTGCAGCAACCTTGTCCACTGCCACCCCTGTTCCGACATTTTCGCGCCTCCCACTGCCAGAAAAATTTTCTGGAGAAAGCAGATCTTGTAGGGGATTCGTGAGTCAGTGCTCTATTCACCTCGAGCTACTGGCTGCACGTTTTCCCACAGAGCGGGCTAAGGTGGGATTTATTGTGTCCCTCTTGTCGGACAGGGCGTTGGAATGGGCTACACCGCTGTGGGAGCGTGACGATCGTGTGGTGCAGAGTGCTCTGTTGTTTCTGAGCACTCTGAAACAGGTCTTCCTGGGACCTCAAGTCACCCATGATGCGGCGCTTTAACTTCTGGCATTAACTCAGGGTGAGTCCTTGGTCAGCCAATTTGCCATCCGTTTCTGAACTTTAGCTTCAGAGCTGGAGTGGTCGGATAAAGCCTTTATCCCCATATTTTGGAGGGGGCTGGCTGATCACGTTAAGGATGCTCTGGCCACTAGGGAGATTCCAGCCACACTGGAGGAGTTAATAACTGTCTCTACCCGTATTGACCTCCGTTTTAATGAGCGGAGGTTAGAGCGAGCCCAGTGTAGGCAGAGGTTTCGGCTGGCTCCCACCTTCGCCAAACCTCTGGAATCTCCAGTCCAGGTTCCTGAGTCACATGAGTCCAGGAAGGTGTCTCGAGCGGGTTCTAAGTCCCGGACCGCTTGGGCACCCAAGGTCTGTCATGTTTGCCAGCAGTCTGTACATCTTGCCACCAGATGTTCCCAGCGGTCGGGGAGAAGTCAGCCTCTAGTGGTAGTCGGTGGAGGTACACTAGATATGGCGACGTTTGCCTCAAAATTGTCCTTTCAGGGGACAATTATTATTGGCTCATCTTCCCACTCAGTAGAGCTCTACGTGGATTCTGGGGCGGAGGGCAATTTTATGTCTTCCGCCTTCACCCAACATCACGCATTACCCCTGGTTATGCTAGCCCAACCAGTTACGGTACGAGAGGTGAATGGGTCGACACTGCCCTCACAGATAACTCACCAGACCATTCCTTTTACTCTGTCCATGTCGCCATCCCATCAGGAGACAATATCTCTGCTCGTCATACCTGAGGGAATTGATGAGGTCCTGTTGGGAATACCTTGGTTACGGTACCACTCTCCACATATCGAGTGGTCCTCAGGCAGAATTTTGGGATGGGGTGAGTCTTGTGAGGGTAGGTGTCAAAGGGAGTGCGTTCAGGTTGCTACTACAGAGGTACCCTCAGATCTATCCTCTCTCCTCAAGCAATACTGGTCTCATGCGGACGTGTTCTCCAAAAAGGCGGCAGAGACCCTTTCGCCTCACCGCCCCTATGACTGTCCTATTGACCTCTTGCCTGGTGCTGAGCCTCCCCGGGGTCGAGTTTATCCGTTATCTCTCCCGGAGATGGAGGCTATGTCTCAGTACATCCAAGAGAATTTGGCAAGAGGGTTCATCAGGAAGTCAGTGTCACCTGCTGGGGCTGGGTTCTTCTTTGTTCAGAAGAAGAATGGAGAACTGCATCCATGTATTGATTACAGGGGTCTTAACGCCATCACCGTTAAGAACAAATACCCATTACCCCTGATATCTGAGCTTTTTGATAGGCTACGGGGAGCAAGGGTATTAACAAAATTAGATCTGTGGGGTGCTTACAACCTGATTCGCATCCGTGAGGGGGACGAATGGAAGACGGCTTTTAACATGAGGGATGGGCTCTATGAGTATCTAGTGATGCCCTTCGGGCTCTGTAATGCCCCAGCCATTTTCCAAGACTTTGTGAACGACATCTTCCGGGATATGCTCACCACCTCGGTCATAGTCTGTTATGACCCCAATGGCAGAGGGTCTCAGAAATAATAACCAAGTCTGCAAACACAAAAACCAGCTCATAGGGCAGTGGTAACTGGGCTGACCATATATCTAATCCTAGCACCACAAATAGAAGTAGCCGGGGAACGTGCCTACGTTGGTTCTAGACGTCTCGCGCCAGCCGGAGAACTAACTAACCCTAGAAGGGAAAAGAAAGACCTTTCTTGCCTCCAGAGATAAGACCCCAAAAAGTTGGATACAAGCCCCCAACAAATAATAACGGTGAGGTAAGAGGAAAAGACAAACATAAGAATGAACTAGGTATTTAGCAAAGAGAGGCCCACTAGCTAATAGCAGAATATAGTAAGATGACTTATATGGTCAGCAAAAACCCTATTAAAATATCCACGCTGGATATTCAAGAACCCCCGAACCGTCTAACGGCCGGGGGGAGAACACCAGCACCCCTAGAGCTTCCAGCAAGGTCAGAAATCACATTTGGTACAAGCTGGACAAAAATAGAAGCAAAGCAAATAACCCAAATACCAAAAAGCAGGACTTAGCTTAATCTTGCAAAAACCAGGACCAGTGGACAGGAGCAAACAGAAGGATCTGATTACAACGATGCCAGGCACTGGACTAAAGATCCAGGAAGTTAATATAGCAACACCCCTGGACTAACGGCCCAGGTGAGTGCCAAAGTGAAGAAAGACAATCCCAGAGTCATATCACTAGTGACCACAAGAGGGAGCCAAAAAGTCTAATTCACAACAGTACCCCCCCCTTAAGGAGGGGTCACCGAACCCTCACCAAGACCACCAGGGCGATCAGGATGAGCAGCGTGAAAGGCACGAACTAAATCGGCCGCATGCACATCAGAGGCAACCACCCAGGAATTATCCTCCTGACCATAGCCCTTCCACTTGACCAGATACTGAAGCCTCCGCCTGGAGAGACGAGAATCCAAGATCTTCTCCACCACGTACTCCAACTCGCCCTCAACCAACACCGGAGCAGGAGGCTCAACAGAAGGAACCACAGGCACAACGTACCGCCGCAACAAAGACCTATGGAACACGTTGTGAATGGCAAACGACACCGGAAGATCCAAGCGAAAGGACACCGGATTAAGGATTTCCAATATCTTGTAAGGACCGATGAAGCGAGGCTTAAATTTAGGAGAGGAGACCTTCATAGGAACAAATCGAGAAGACAGCCATACCAAATCCCCAACACGAAGTCGGGGACCCACACCGCGGCGGCGGTTGGCAAAACGCTGAGCCTTCTCCTGTGACAACTTCAAGTTGTCCACCACATGATTCCAGATCTGCTGCAACCTATCCACCGCAGAATCCACCCCAGGACAGTCAGAAGGCTCCACATGTCCCGAGGAAAAACGAGGATGGAAACCAGAGTTGCAGAAAAAAGGCGAAACCAATGTAGCGGAACTAGCCCGATTATTAAGGGCAAACTCAGCCAACGGCAAGAAGGTCACCCAATCATCCTGATCCGCAGAAACAAAACACCTCAAATAAGCCTCCAGAGTCTGATTAGTTCGCTCCATCTGTCCATTAGTCTGAGGATGAAAGGCAGACGAAAACGACAAATCAATGCCCATCCTAGCACAAAAGGATCGCCAGAACCTGGAAACAAACTGGGATCCTCTGTCAGACACAATATTCTCAGGAATGCCGTGTAAACAAACCACATTCTGAAAGAACACAGGAACCAGATCGGAAGAGGAAGGCAGCTTAGGCAAAGGTACAAAATGGACCATCTTAGAAAAGCGATCACATACCACCCAGATGACAGACATGCCCTGAGAAACCGGAAGATCTGAAATGAAATCCATGGAAATGTGTGTCCAAGGCCTCTTCGGGACAGGCAAGGGCAAGAGCAACCCGCTGGCACGAGAACAGCAAGGTTTAGCCCGAGCACAAGTCCCACAGGACTGCACAAACGACCGCACATCCCGAGACAAGGAAGGCCACCAAAAGGACCTAGCCACCAGATCTCTGGTGCCAAAAATTCCCGGATGCCCTGCCAACACCGAGGAATGAACCTCGGAAATGACTCTGCTGGTCCACTTATCAGGAACAAACAGTTTGTCAGGTGGACAAGAATCAGGTCTCCCAGCCTGAAATCTCTGCAACACACGTCGCAAATCCGGAGAAATGGCTGACAAGATAACTCCCTCTTTAAGAATACCAACTGGTTCTGCGACTCCCGGAGAGTCAGGCACAAAGCTCCTTGAAAGAGCATCAGCCTTCACATTCTTTGAACCTGGTAAAAACGAGACCACAAAGTCAAAACGGGAGAAAAACAATGACCAGCGGGCCTGTCTAGGATTCAGGCGTTTAGCAGACTCGAGATACATCAAATTTTTGTGATCAGTCAAGACCACCACACGATGCTTAGCACCCTCGAGCCAATGACGCCACTCCTCAAATGCCCACTTCATGGCCAACAACTCCCGATTGCCAACATCATAATTCCGCTCAGCAGGCGAAAACTTCCTAGAGAAAAAGGCACAAGGTCTCATCACAGAGCAACCAGGGCCTCTCTGCGACAAAACGGCCCCTGCCCCAATCTCAGAGGCATCCACTTCAACCTGAAAAGGAAGTGAGACATCAGGCTGGCACAAAACAGGTGCCGAAGTAAACCGGCGCTTCAACTCCTGGAAAGCCTCCACGGCTGCAGGAGCCCAGTTAGCAACATCAGAACCTTTCTTGGTCATATCTGTCAAAGGTTTAACAATGCTAGAAAAATTAGCAATAAAACGACGGTAGAAGTTAGCAAAACCCAAGAACTTCTGAAGACTCTTAACTGACGTGGGCTGAGTCCAATCATAAATAGCTCGGACCTTGACTGGGTCCATCTCCACCGCAGAAGGGGAAAAAATGAACCCCAAAAAGGGAACCTTCTGTACACCAAAGAGACACTTTGAGCCCTTAACAAACAACGCATTCTCGCGCAAGACCTGAAACACCATCCTGACCTGCTCCACATGCGAGTCCCAGTCATCAGAAAAAAACAGAATATCATCCAGATAAACGATTATAAATTTATCCAGATACTTCCGGAAAATATCATGCATAAAGGACTGAAACACTGAAGGAGCATTAGAGAGCCCAAAAGGCATCACCAAGTACTCAAAATGACCTTCGGGCGTATTAAACGCGGTTTTCCATTCATCTCCTCGCTTAATGCGCACAAGGTTGTACGCACCACGAAGATCTATCTTGGTGAACCACTTGGCACCTTTAATTCGGGCAAACAAGTCTGACAACAGAGGCAAAGGATACTGAAATTTAACAGTGATTTTATTCAAAAGCCGATAGTCAATACAAGGTCTCAAAGATCCGTCCTTCTTGGCCACAAAAAAGAATCCCGCACCAAGAGGGGAAGAGGATGGACGGATATGCCCCTTCTCCAGAGATTCCTTGATATACGAACGCATTGCGGTATGCTCAGGTACAGACAGATTAAATAGTCTACCCTTAGGAAATTTGCTACCTGGAATCAAATCTATGGCACAGTCACAGTCCCTATGAGGAGGCAGAGCACTGGACCTGGACTCGCTGAACACATCCTGATAATCAGACAAATACTCAGGAACTTCCGAAGGAGTAGAGGAAGCAATAGACACCGGCGGGGAATCACCATGAATACCCTGACAGCCCCAACTTGACTCAGACATTGCCTTCCAATCCAAGACTGGATTATGAGTCTGTAACCATGGCAAACCCAAAACGACCAAATCATGCATTTTATGCAGAACAAGAAAACGAATCACCTCCTGATGTTCAGGAGTCATGCACATGGTTACCTGTGTCCAAAACTGCGGTTTATTTTCCGCCAATGGCGTAGCATCAATCCCCCTCAGAGGGATAGGATTTACCAACGGCTCAAGAACAAAACCACAGCGCTTGGCGAATGACAGATCCATAAGACTCAGGGCAGCACCTGAATCCACAAACGCCATAACAGGGTAAGAGGACAAAGAGCAAATTAAAGTTACAGACAAAATAAATTTAGGTTGCAAATTACCAATGGCGACAGGACTAACAACCCTTGTTAGGCGTTTAGAGCATGCTGATATAACATGTGTAGAATCACCACAGTAAAAACACAACCCATTCTGACGTCTATGATTTTTCCGCTCATTTCTGGTCTGAATTCTATCACATTGCATCAAATCAGGTGCTTGTTCAGACAACACCACCAGAGGATTAGCGGTTTTGCGCTCCCGCAAACGCCGGTCAATTTGAATAGCCAGCGCCATGGAATCATTCAGACTAGTAGGAATGGGGAAACCCACCATCACATTCTTAATGGCTTCAGAAAGGCCATTTCTGAAATTAGCGGCCAGAGCGCACTCATTCCACTGAGTGAGCACGGACCATTTGCGAAATTTTTGGCAATACACTTCAGCTTCATCCTGGCCCTGAGAAATAGCCAGCAAGGCTTTTTCTGCCTGAACCTCAAGATTGGGTTCCTCGTAAGGCAATCCAAGCGCCAGAAAAAACGCATCAATATTTGCCAATGCCGGATCTCCTGGCGCTAGCGAGAAGGCCCAATCCTGAGGGTCGCCCCGTAAAAAAGAGATAACAATTTTAACTTGCTGAGCTGAGTCTCCAGATGAACGAGGTCTCAGAGATAGAAACAATTTACAATTATTCCTGAAATTCCTAAACTTAAATCGATCTCCAGAAAACAGTTCAGGAATAGGTATTTTAGGTTCAGACAAAGGACTCCTGGTAACAAAATCTTGTATGCCTTGCACACGAGCAGCAAGCTGGTCCACACTTGTAATCAAGGTCTGGACATTCATGTCTGCAGCAAGCACAAGCCACTCTGAGGTAAAGGGGAGGAAGAGAGGAAAAAAAAAAAAAAAACTCAGAATTTCCTTTCTTATAATCCCACTTCTGCAATGCATTAAACATTCAATGTTGGCCTGGCATACTGTTATGACCCCAATGGCAGAGGGTCTCAGAAATAATAACCAAGTCTGCAAACACAAAAACCAGCTCATAGGGCAGTGGTAACAGGGCTGACCATATATCTAATCCTAGCACCACAAATAGAAGTAGCCGGGGAACGTGCCTACGTTGGTTCTAGACGTCTCGCGCCAGCCGGAGAACTAACTAACCCTAGAAGGGAAAAGAAAGACCTTTCTTGCCTCCAGAGATAAGACCCCAAAAAGTTGGATACAAGCCCCCAACAAATAATAACGGTGAGGTAAGAGGAAAAGACAAACATAAGAATGAACTAGGTATTTAGCAAAGAGAGGCCCACTAGCTAATAGCAGAATATAGTAAGATGACTTATATGGTCAGCAAAAACCCTATTAAAATATCCACGCTGGATATTCAAGAACCCCCGAACCGTCTAACGGCCGGGGGGAGAACACCAGCACCCCTAGAGCTTCCAGCAAGGTCAGAAATCACATTTGGTACAAGCTGGACAAAAATAGAAGCAAAGCAAATAACCCAAATAACCAAAAAGCAGGACTTAGCTTAATCTTGCAAAAACCAGGACCAGTGGACAGGAGCAAACAGAAGGATCTGATTACAACGATGCCAGGCACTGGACTAAAGATCCAGGAAGTTAATATAGCAACACCCCTGGACTAACGGCCCAGGTGAGTGCCAAAGTGAAGAAAGACAATCCCAGAGTCATATCACTAGTGACCACAAGAGGGAGCCAAAAAGTCTAATTCACAACATAGTCTATCTGGATGATATTCTCATCTACTCTCCAGATATTGACTCCCTTCGGAGAGATGTTCGCAAAGTCTTTGAACTCCTATGGGCAAACTCCCTCTACGCCAAGTTGGAGAAGTTTGTGTTTGAGCAGGAGTCCTTGCCATTACTTTGTTATATCATCTCTGCCCAGGGTTTGGCTATGGATCCTTCCAAGCTACAGGCTGTGATGGACTGGCAGGAACCCCATTCTCTTAAAGCGGTGCAGCGCTTTATGGGGTTCATTAACTACTATCGACAGTTCATTCCACACTTCTCAACTTTGGTAGCTCCCTTGGTTGCCCTTACCAAGAAGGGAGCAAATCCCAAAGTGTGGTCTGAGGAGGTCTCCAAGGCCTTTAATTTCATAAAGTCACACTTCGCTAGCGCTCCCATCCTACATCGCCCCGATGTAGACAAACCATTTATCATGGAGGTGGATGCCTCATCTGTTGGTGCTGGAGCAGTCCTCTTCCAAAAAGATGCTCAAGGTCAGAAGCATCCTTGCTTCTTCTTTTCTAAGACCTTCTCACCAGCAGAGAGGAATTATTCCATCGGGGACAGGGAGTTGCTGGCCATGAAGTTGGCTTTCTCGGAGTGGAGACATCTCTTGGAGGGAGCTCGTTTTCCCTTCCAAGTCTTCACAGACCATAAAAATTTGGTGTACCTGCAGACAGCCCAGCACTTAAATTTTCGCCAGGCTAGATGGTCCTTGTTCTTCTCCCGGTTCCATTTCACCCTCCATTTTCTTTCGGGGGAGAGAAACATTCGTGCCGTTGCTCTCTCGCTCCTTTGTGTCATCTGTGGAGGAGGAAGAGGAGCCTCGGCTTATTGTCCCCACTGAGAGTCTGAGAACCGTAGCTCCAGTTTCGCTAGAGTCTGTGCCTCCGGGCAAGACTTTTGTACCCATTAGTTTGCGACCGGAGGGTCTCTTGTGGGCTCATTCGTCCAAGGTGGGTGGACATTTTGGGACAAAAAGGACATCTGAGCTGTTGGCGAGGATGTACTGGTGGCCACATATGGTCCGTGATGTCAGGGATTATATTCTGGCATGTGTCTCCTGAGCCAACAATAAGTCTCCTCGACAACGGCCAGCTGGGTTACTCTATCCATTGCCGACAGGCCCTGGGAGATGGTCGGGATGGACTTTGTGGTGGGTTTGCCCAAGTCTCGGGGCTGTACCATCATTTGGGTTATCACTGATCATTTTTCCAAAATGGTGCATTTGGTGCCGCTTCCACGGTTACCTTCGGCACGGGCCTTGGCAGCGTTGTTCATAAAGCACATCTTCTGCCTACATGGTATGCCAGACAAAATTGTCAGTGACCGGGGTCCCCAGTTTGCATCTCGGTTCTGGAGAGAGCTTTGCCGTCTTCTCAGCATTGAGTTAAATCTCTCTTCCGCATATCATCCCGAGACAAATGGATTGGTAGAGAGGGCCAATCAGACCTTGGTCACATATCTGCGACATTTTGTCTCAGCCAGGCAGGATGACTGGGCATCCTTGCTACCTTGGGCAGAGTTTGCGCTGAACAATGCGGTAGCCGACTCCACTGGACAAACCCCATTCCTCCTCAACTATGGTCAGCATCCGCGGGTACCTGTGCCTATGCCCGTGTCTTCTGCCGACTCCAGGGTGGCAGACTGGGCTGTGGAAGCACAGGATATTTGGGACCGCACTCAGGATGCCATTCAGGCCTCCAAGGAGAGAATGAGGTCCTCCGGAAATGCACATCGGCGCCCCGCTCTGACCTTTGCTCCTGGCAACTTAGTGTGGCTCTCTGCCCGTAACATCAGGCTGCGTGTTGAGTCCACTAAGTTTGCACCTCGCTACATGGGTCCTTTTAAGGTCATCAAACAGGTTAACCCTGTGGTCTATAGTTTAGCCCTTCCGCCACGCCTGGGTATCACCGACACCTTTCATGTGTCCCTCTTGAAACCTGTATTCATGTCCCGGTTTTCCGAGTCATCTGCCGAGACATCGGGTTTGTCTACGGATGATTAAGAGGTGAATGCTATTTTGGGGTGCAAGGTGGTTCGTGGCAAAAAATTTTATTTGGTGGACTGGAAGGGTTACGGTCCTGAGGATAGGTCCTGGGAGCCTGCTGAGTGCATTCAGGCTCCGCAGCTCATTGCTGCCTTCGAGCGTAGCGAGGTCCAAGGAGGTGGGGCCCTAGGAGGGGGGGTATTGTTAGGGGTCGAGTTCCCATCTCTGCACAGGGGGAATCTCGGGCCATCTCCGCTGCGGTCTCCCATTCTTCTCCTGCCGCAGTGGAGTCTGCTCAGCGGAGACGTCAGTCCCAGCATCTCGCTCAGTCTGACTCTGTACAGAGAGTTACTGCTGCTTTTCCTGCTTCTGCCATTGAAGTCAGTGCTGGGCAGCGGCGAGCAGACGCTTCTGGGACTAAGTCCTGCTTTTCTCATTCTGAGCATGCCCATTCTCTCAGTGGAGATCGAGGGTCACATGATCAGACACTGCAGCTAAGGTCCTGTAGGTGCTCACGCTCTGTGGCAGCCTCTCATTGGTCCTTCCAGGAAGGTCCTGTACGTGCTGCAACTATTTAAGGCTTGCATGGCTGCATGGCTAGTATTGCTCTTTATTTATGTACTTTGCGCCAGTGTGGTCTTGTATGAATGTGTTCAGGGACCCGGCTGAAATAAGCCCCTAGAATGCTGGCACCTCCGGCGAGGAGTTTGTATGCTTGGGTATTCAGGGACCTGGCCAAAATAAGCCCTTAGAATGCTGGCACCTCCGGCGAGGAGTTTCGTGTGCATGCATGACCACTGACTGCTCTTGTGTAGGCAGTTAGCCTGTGACTCTGTGGAGTCTAACAGGGAGCAGTGCTTTGAGTTCACGGCTGCTCTGTGAAGTAACAGAGTTAGCTAACACCGTCATTTAGTTCCGCTATTTGCTAGCAGCAGGTTCTCCTGCACGGTGGACCCCGGGCTGCGAACGCATCTATCATAATAAAATCTATAAATTCATTTGGTGCGTTCCGCGAGCCCTAACAGGGTGTTGTTGAGATGAAGAAATCTGAAAAATGTCCTACTTATAAAAACTGAAATGTTTGAAATGAGTAAAAGTCCTCAAACCTCTCCAAAAGCTGAACTTTCATTTTTTCCCTGAAGTTTGTCTTTTTTGAACAGCAAAATTTGGGACAAAACATACACACTGCAGTTAGTAAATGAGTCATTAATCCTTGTTAGATCAGTGCCTTTAGATGTCTCCTTTTCCCTAGAAGATTTTTGTTGATCAGGAATTTGACATAGAGTGCTATTTTACTTTTGTGTATTATGGAGTATCAGTGGAGAGCAAAGACAAAAGAGGGCCCCTGATCAAGAACTGTATATAGGACCATTTGTAGTCCAATAACTCATCATAATGCAAAATTCCGTCTGCTTTGGAGGGAGAAATTGGCCCCTTACCTCTTGGGCCCTCGTGTGGCTGCACAGTTTACACCAATGATATAGCCGACCCTGTGGGCTATGCTTTACTGCAGGATGATCTATATGTTTTTACTTCAATTGTATTAAAATATCATTGTCCCTTTTTCTGAAATATGGTAATGTAAGGACTCTATGAAGAAGTTTGTCTGTTTTGAAGCCTATTCTTTTAAGAATGACTCTCTTCAGATACTGAGATTTAAACTCAACGCAAAACACATGATATTACTTAAAAAGATGTAACCAAGGAAATGGCTTTTAGGAAATTCTCTGAAGCATGCACGTTAACCTCATTGAGGAAAAGGAGAACATTGTTTTGCAAGTCACAATGTTAATGCTTTCTCAGTGAGTCATGCCCATTAAAAAAAAAAAAGTTCATTTTCCGTTTGTGGAATTTATTCTACTTAATAAACTTCCATTTGATCCAAACAACGCTATAGAATAAAAGTGAAGCCTCTGGAAATCCTATGAAATGAAGGAGCAAAATACAGGAGAAAAAAAGGTGCAACAGTGATGCAGATGCCTTTGATTATATGTTTAGTTTAGCATTACTAAGTATCTGGAACTAGCAAAGAGTGATAGACTGCGATGCAGGGCATACGTTGTGGTCTCGTAGTGTGTGAAGACAGAGGCTACGCCCTTCTTGTGATATAATGACACAGAACATGGGAAATGCTTGATGTGGTTCTGCATTTGTTACAGTCTGTTCTGTTTATAAACATCCCAGCTGTGCAAATAATGTAAAACTATGAAAAAGGGGGGAAATAAAGTAAAAAAAAACTTGTCAGTGATACATCAGTATCCCAAAAATGTACTACTGTGTAGATCGGATGACAGGTGCTGGCAGATGACGAGAACATTTCGTTTAGCAACGACAAACACGTTTGTGCATTCCTTTAATTCAAACCAGATTTCAGCGAGAGCTTTTTAATTGTGTTTATCATGCTTTCATTTACAGCTGGGAGGTGAAAGGAAATATTTCTTATTCTGTGTCCTGTCCATGTCTTCCATTTACAGAGCCGAAGCCAAGCTCTTGCAAACAGCAGACGTTCTCTCTGATCCCTTACATGTCGTTGCAGCTTGCCTGTTACAATTGTGATTTTATTCCAGTGGTTGGAATTGCTAAATATTTACGTGTCTTCTCCAGTTCAAATAGTTCGCTTTTGCTTATAAGATTCACGAGGGCTAATTAAATTCTCATGTTTTGACAGAAAAATGTGAACCATCCCGATTGCAAAAGCTTGGTTTCACTCTTCTGGCAACTTGCTTATCTCTCTCCATCTAGTCTACCAAACATGGAGAGGGAGGCTTTTGGTGATTTCATAATAATGTAAAGACATGCACTGACACTTGAAAGTAAACTCCCATCACTTTTGTGTTGTCTGTGGCATATGTTTGCAGTCATATAGAGAAGGCTATTAAAAGTACAAAACAAATGTTTACAACAAACAAGGCCTCCTTCACCAACACTCTTTTTGGTGGCATTTATTTTCTGCTTGATTTTAATTTTTACAAGCATTTTATTTATGGGTTGTCTTTTGTCCAATGGAGAAACCACACACAGAGCATGTTGTGTTTGAAAAAAGCTATTGACCCAAAAATATCCCAAATGACCTCAAAGTAAAAACAGCACAGAAAATGCAATGATTGTAGTATATTTTATATTTCTTATTAACCTACAGCCAACATACAGCCACAGCATTTTTTTTTAAAAGCACACCAGTCTTAATAAATTCCCCCCTACATGTGAAACTATCCTTACAATATAAGCACACAACATCTATTCTTAAAGTGGATTCCACCTAAAATCTGCATAAAAAGCACATAAAAATGCTAAAAATAACTAACAATAGGATAAACTGTTAATATGTTCAGTCTTTTTAGCTTCTTTTAATAACTTTAGGCTTCAAAAGTCATGAAGTGACTAAAAGACATCACCTGAGCATCCTTCAGGCACTTTGGAAGCCACTCACTAGTTTATATATACAGTTTAAGAAAAAATAAATAAAAGATGATGGCAAATTCACCACAAAATTAACCAAAAATATACAACCAAGGGAAGCAATGATTCTGTTCTTGACCTGGCCAGGGTGACTACGATCCGTTTTTATTATTTTACATTATAGGAAATGTTTGGGATCCACTTTTCTGAAAGTGGAAAACCCCTTTAGGCCGGTTTCACACATCCTGATATTTCCAGTAGCGGAAAAAACAGTACCGGAGATATCTGTGTCCATTTGTCCATGTGTGTACTATGAGCGACACACGTGTGGCAACCGTATGCCACCTGTGTGCCACATCAGTACCACACGGACAGCCGCTGAGGAAGAAGTGCTACAGTAAGCGCTGTTCCCTGGTGATTGCTGCTGAAGCGGGCTCTCATCATTCTCCCCTGCTCTGCCGGCGATCGGCGCGAGCAGAGAATGATGAGAGCTATCTTAAAGTTCAAACAACGACACCAGGTGGGGCTTTGGGGTTCTTACCCCCATCATCCAACACCTGCTGCCGCTAATAACAGTGAGTGCAGGAGCAGATGATCGGGGTATTCCATAGCCGCCTCCTGCGATCTAACTAAATAAATGAATTAAAAACCCGACATGGGTTCAACCTATTTTCTTGAACCAACCAGGCAAAACTCACAGATGGGGACTGCAACCCTTAGCTGTCAGCTTCTGCAAGGTTGGTTATCAAGAATAGAGGGGTCCATAGCCTTTTTTTTTAATTATTTAAATAAATAATTTAAAAAAACAGCATAGGGTCCCCTATTTTTGACATACTAGCCTTGCTAAAGCTCACAGCTGGGGGCTGGTATTCTCAGGCTGGTAAGGGGCCATTGATATAGGCCCCCAGCCTAAAAACAGTAGCCTGTAGCTGCACAGAAAAGGCACATCTATTAGATGCGCCTTTTCTGGGGCTTTGCCTGGCTCTTCCCACTTGCCTGGTAGTGCTGGCAAGTGGGGTTCATATTTGTGGGGTTGATGTCACCTCTGTAATGTCAGTTGACATCAAGCCCATGACTTACCAATCCTACAGTTATAAGTTAAATAAAGACACAGCCAGAACAAAATCCTTTATTTGAAAAAATTACACAGACTCCTTTAATATTCTAAATTAAACCAAACTTACAGCAACACCCAATTCCCCGAAGCCCTCAAACTCCTGTAATAAAAGTAAAATTAAAAAACAACAATATACCATACCTGTCCGTTGTTGTGTCCCACACTGTAATCCATGTCTGGGGGCTAATTAGTTTTCATCCGTGACGGTGACAATATGCAACCGTCCCGGCTGAAAACCACTGGTGAATGAGCTGTTGAGAGCGCAGCATCATTTACTAGCGGTGACATCCTGCTGTCACTGTTATTAGCAGCAGAAGGTGTTAGATGATGGGAGTAATTGTCCCAAAAGCCACCACCTGCTGTCATAGTTCAGACTAAGTTAACTCTCATCATTCTCCTCTGCTCAAGCTGATCGCAGGCAGAGCAGGGGAGAATGATGAGAGCTGGCTTCAGTACCTGCTACCGGTGAACAGTGCTTAATGTAGCACTTCTTCCCCAGCGGCCATCCGTGTGATACTGATGCCTCACAAGGACGGCATCCATGTGCGGTACGTGTTTACATGAACCCATTAACTTGAATCAGTCCTTGTGATCCATGCAGCTGCACAAAAATGGACATGTCTACGTATGGGTCACTCAGGCACACGGTCCGTGAAAAACACAGATATGTGCACATACCCATTCATTTGAATGGGTCTATGTGTGTCAGTGTCTCCAGTACTATTGAAAACTGTCACTACACATACTGGAGACACTGACATGTGAAAGAGGCCTTACTATGAGAGTCACTCTGGTGATCAGTTAATCAACACAGAGCTGACTCCTGAACCCAGCCACAAACAGCTGCCAGGGGCAAATGAGTTTGGTTGCTTGCACATCACAGAAAAAAAATGTACTTCCACTGGTCATCACATGGAAAATAAATATTTTAAGACAGTTTCTGTCTGTTTCAGGCCTTAAACAGATGTGCATGTCTGTTTTGCATCTGCAAAAAAAAAAATTGTTTTTAATCTTTGTGATGGTCCGAATACTTTTAACATCCATGTGTCAAAAAAAAGATCAGCTTGAGCTTTCTTGGAGTCTTAAAAACTTGTCTGTGAAAAACAAGCATCACACAAATTCCATTAAAAGATGAGCAGAGGTTTAGAAAATCAAATTTGATAGGTTTGCTGATTTTTTCTGAAAAATATATTATGCGGAGAATAGGTGAGAATTAGTGTTGAGCGATACCTTCCGATACTTGAAAGTATCGGATAGTATCGGCCGATACCCGAAAAATATCGGATATCGCCGATACCCGATACCAATACAAGTCAATGGGACTCAAGTATCGGAAGGTATCCTGGATGTTTCCCAGGGTCTGAAGGAGAGGAAACTCTCCTTCAGGCCCTGGGATCCATATTCATGTAAAAAATAAAGAATTAAAATAAAAAATATGGCTATACTCACCCGTCCGGGGGCACCTGGACCTTACTGATTGTAACCGGCAGCCCTCCGTTCCTAAGAATGAGCAGTTTAAGACCTTCGATGACGTCGCGGCTTGTGAATCACAGGCCGCGACGTCATCACAGGCCCTAAACTCCTCAGGAGTTTAGGACCTGCGATGACATCTCGGCCTGTGATTGGTCACGTGAGCGGTCACATGAGCGGCACGCAACCAATCACAAGCCGCGATGTCATCGAAGGTCTTAAACTGCTCATTCTTAGGAATGGAGGCTGCCAGTTACAATCGGTAAGGTCCAGGGGCCCCCGGACGGGTGAGCATATCCATATTTTGTATTTTAATTCTTTATTTTTTACATGAATATGGATCCCAGGGCCTGAAGGAGAGTCTCCTCTCCTCCAGACCCTGGGAACCATACACTGGGAACTTCCGATTCCGATTTCCGATACCACAAAAGTATCGGAAATCGGTATCGGAATTCTGATACCGCAAGTATCGGCCGATACCCGATACTTGCGGTATCGGAATGCTCAACACTAGTGAAAATAAATAAGAGCAGATCTCAATACTAGAAAGCTTGAAAATGCTTAGAAAATTCAACGGGTGTAGAAAAGAGAGTGAGAGAGAATCCCACTGATCATAGGAGCTTACACTGTACAAAAGAGAGAGAAAGAGGACCACGCTTACCATAAAAGCTTACACTTTACAGGAGAGAGGACCCTGCTAACTATAAGACCTTACACTCTACAGGAGAAAGAGAGAGGACCTCGCTGACCATAAAAGATTACAGTTTACAGGTGAAAGAGAGATAACCCCACTGACCTTATGAGCTTACACTTTACAGGAGAAAGAGAGGACTCTGCTAACTATAAGAACTTACACAATACAGGAAAGAGAGAAAGAATACCCTGCTGACCATAAGAGCTTACACTCTAAACGAGAAAGAGAGAACCCCGCTGACCTTAAGAGCTTACATTGTTCAAGAGAGAATGATGTTTGAAAATCTACTAGATGTCATAGCTGCAGGCCTTCATGGGAAAATCCTCACAGACACACAAGTCATTAGTGGTAAAATTAGCATAAAACTGCACATCTTAAGAAATTTAACTCAAACTCGATCCTTCACAGATCGATCTACTTGTCTCTAATGGCCACCTGTTTGCTGACCTTTGCTTTTGCAGACCCATTCACTTGCATAGGCAAGTATAAAAAAATACGCATGACCCTTAAAAATATAACAAAAACAGCAGTAAAAAATGCTGTGAATGTAGACTTTTCGATACCTTGCTAATGACTTTAAAGTAATAACTGTTTGCAGCATTTTTTATCTATAAACATAAAAACTAAAGAAAAATATGAAATAAAGACATAAAAAACACACAAACTGGGCCGATGTATCAAGACTGGAGTTTCGCAAGCTTGTGCTTCGCCAGTCTTAACAGAGTACATGGCGTAGGATTCATTAAGGTGCGCACGCCACTGAATTAATTTGATGCCTATAGTAAGGGGCCTGAGCCTCCTTGCGTTGCACCAAATTCTGGCATAAAGAATGTTGCCAGATTTGTTGAATTTGTATCCCCATCCTAGCTCCTTGCTAGTTCTCTCCATTTCAACTAATCCAATGTATCATGAAAACACAACATTTTTCAGATCTTTTATGAAACCATTTGTGAGATAAAAGCTTTGATGAATTGGCCCCATTCTGTGTAAACCCAGCTAAAAGTTACCTGTTGATGGTCTCATCTGGTTTCTCTGATCTTGAGGACACCATTGGGAAATAATTTGGTTTAGGTCCCAATCACATGATCACTATGGCAGCTAATCATAAAACTCACAGGAAAAATTGGTTGTATCAGCAAATTTGAAAAGGGTCTGTGATGTTAGAAATGTTCTTTTTCTTTGTGTCTCCAGTTGGCATGAGATTGGAGGAGGGTGGAATCTTTTACACAGTAAACAGTTACATTTTACTGTAGGTATGATATTTTTAACCTTCTACTTGGCTAAAGGTGCAGACCTCACTATTTTGCATGGACTCTTTGATGGTATCATTCACTTCTGTGAAATAGTATCTAACTGGATTTGGCTGTCATTACTGACTAAACCTGTACTGTGCCAGTGTATAAAGTTATGTCAGTCCTGTAAAATTCATGGAAAGGACTTTCATATAAACCTAAAATGGCAACTGTGATCTTGTGCTCTATTTGGTATGAAATGCACAAGAGAATTGTGGGATTCACTTTGGGGGTCAATATTATAGATTGAACTAACTTCCATACAAAAGAATATGAAAAAATAAGAACAGTTATATTCTTCCACCTTTCTACCATTGATCACCACACAAGACTTACTAAACAGATACATGCTCCAATTTGACTAAATTACAAAGCACTACTTTTCCCATAGAGAAAAAAAATATTTGAGTAGACTAAGATACAAAAATATTCAAAATTTTCATCTGGTCACTAATCACAAAAACACAGTCTAAACTCGGTCAAGTTGAATTTTGCTAAACCACAGAACCAAATTTAACAAAAAAAACTGTATAAAGTATTTATAAAACATTACATGAAAATATGAATGAAATTTGTCTGAAGGAGATCATAACTTGTTTTGTTGGCAAGTTGAAAACTGCAAACCTCATAGCAAAGCCCTTGGTGTTGTGTCACTACTGGCATGTACCTACAATCATAAAACAGTAGCTCGCATGCTCCACATTTTATACATACCCAGAGAGGACAATGAGAACAGGTCCAATCAGGACAAAAATTTACAAGTATATAAAACCAAGCAGCTCTGCTGGTAAGATGCTGCATAAGAATTAAAAGACATTATCCCAATTATTTCACTCTTCTATTTACTATCATATAAAAAAGTGCATTGTAAGATCTTCTCTGCCTGAAAACTTCTGGGACACAGCATAGGTCAAGAGGAACCATTGGCCAAAAGTTTTAGCCCTTCATAGAATCATAGAACAATACAGATTGAAGGGAACTCCAGGGTCATCATGTCCAACCACCTGCTCAATGCAGGATTAACTAAACCATCTCAGACAGATGTCTGTCCAGCTTCATATCTTTACATAGAGCAGCACAAGTTCTGAAGTGAAACATTAACCTGGTCCAGCAATAAATATCAAACTACAGAAAGTTGAAAAAGTTATCAATAAATATGTAACACCTGTGGTGAAAACCCTGGTACTGCCTTCACAGACAGTTTTCCGAAGTAAAACTCTTTCTATCAGAGGAAATAGGCAGTCACAGTGGTGCTCAGCTAGTGAAATAGGCAAATTCATATTCTTCAGCCAAGAGTAGAAAAAAGAGACAATTACCCCTATTATGTCCAAAGAAATATACTCGGCCATAAGTTGAATGTATACAGTGTGAGGCAATGACCCGTTAAAGCTAGGGGGTACTGTTTGTGCTCCCCAGAATGCACACAGAGGCATAGTAAGGCCATGTGGGGGTATTGCTGTCGCAGATGTAGCTGTGATTACAATGGTGAAGCAGTGACTGATTAAAAGCCCTGTAGTATAGGGAGGGGTGTGTCAGGTGTCAGTTTTGGTCGTCTTGGAAGGAGACAGAGCAGTTGTCTGCAGAACACTCCCTGTGTGAGGCAACACAGGGTCAAAAGAGCCAAAGGATATGGCACCCCTGCATACATGGCAGTGTAAACGCTCACGGCAACCGGTCCTGGACTGTCTTTTGCTTTTCCGGCTGCGATCCGGAGGATACAGTGTGCTGTGCACTGTGTGAGTTTTTGGGCATTAAAAACGTTTTGTGCTTTGAACTTTGTGGGTCACTGCCTCTTCACTGTGTACTTTGCTACCGCAGCATTACAAATAGTGGAAATAATGTAGGCAGTGTTAACTAAGGCATACCCCAGAGAGTGCTGCAGATCGTTGTGCAAGTCTGCTGGAGAAAATGGAGGAGCTTTTGGAGCAGGTTGTGCTCAGTCAGCAAAGGCGTCAGCAAGAGGCGCTGGAGTTTCAGCGGTCACTGCAAGAGGTTCTGCAGCAGCAGGAGCTGCAGTTGCAGCAGCAAGAGGTGCTACAGTGGAAGCTACCAGCGCTTCAGCGGTGTAAAGAGGAGACCCCTAAGGTGAGGGGCAATCAACAGAGTCATGAAGAGACCCCAGAGGTAAGGGGTGATCATTGGGTGTACCAGTGATCCTATGTAGAGTCTCGATCTGCCAGGTCTCAAGAAAATGACTTATTGCAGTTGGTGGAGGAGTGGCTCCAGCCTGAGTTTTTTCCCGATCTGAGATGATGAAGAGAATCATGGTTAGTCAGATGGTGCGGTCTCTGAGGGCTGCAATGCAGCGTTGGGTCGGGCTGAGGGACCTAGGCACCCTGAAACTGCTGATAGAATTGATTGAGCGGTATAAACACACTCAGGACCTTGCCCCAAGCCCAGGCAATGTCCTGTTTGGTTACATCTAAGCCCATGGTCTGCGGGAACACTTGCCATGAGTCTTTGTGTTCCCAGCCAGTCTATTTCACCACTATGGACACATCCGGCAGCATACCACGATTGTGCCAGGTAATTGTGAACAGGTACCAAACAGAGGCTCTCCTGGAAATGGAGAGTAATGTGACTTGGGTCCATAGGTCTCTTGTTGCCGGGGACAACCTCAAAGGACCAAAAGTGAAGGTGATGGGTATCCACGGGGAAATCCGTGAGTACCCGACTGCGGAGGTTAATTTTTCCACAACATGTGGGGACTTTAAACAGGTGGTGGGAGTGGCGAAGACCCTTCCATATGGGACTGTTTTGGGGAGAGACTTGCCTTTGTTTTGGTCCCTGTGGGACACCAGGGTCAACCCTCTCACAGAAAATGAGCCGGGTGCAAAACCCAAAGATGTTGAGATACCTGCCAAAGGGGTTGCCAACCTATTCCCGATAGGCTCCCCCTAGAGCTAATGGCAGGAGAAACTGAAAATGTTGTTTCGGGCATAGAACCCGAAGATGCTAAGATGTCTGCTACAGGGGTCGCCAATTTAGGGATAGAGTGTGACCCTGAGAGGCTTCCCCTAGAGGTTGTGGCAGTAGAGGTAGTGGGGACCCCATTGATCCCCAGCTGGAAGTGTTCCCTGGTAAGTTCAGGACAGCTCAGATCCAGGGTCCCATGCAGAGATGCAGAAATAAAAATTGCAGGTATGAGAAGAGCCAGGAGTGTATGGTCATGGAGGCAACTGAGGACATGCGAACGAGAAACTCTCTGGCACCGGCCAACGATGTGGCCGGGGGTCAATGTAAATTAGATAGAGCGCTCGCTAGACAGCGGTGTCAGGAGGCTCAGGTTCAGGTGCGACGTAATACAGACATATGCTCGGAGTTGCCGGTGCGGTCCATGGCATTTCAGCGTGACAGTCACCGGGGCACTGGTAAAAGTACGGAGTAAATGGTACCAAGGACCCGAAGGCCGGTACTTAGGTGACAGAATGACCTGCGGGGTTAGTGAACCCAAAATAAACAAGATCAAGACCACCCAAAACTGGCCCAAATCTATGGTTAATCAAAAAAGAGGGCTTGGGCTTGACTTCTGCAATGGAGAATGGGGTAGAATGAAGTATGGAGGAGAAACGCAAAGGGGAGGGATGCATGCTCCCATCGATGGTTACGGTCCCTACTTTGGTTTCTAAGGCTAGGTTCACATTTGCGGTTGAGTCTGCAGCATTTCATATGCAGCCACAAACGCATGGCAAAACGCATGCAAACGCATGATAACGCTGCGATTTTTATCCACATCAACATAGGCATGACAGATAAAAAAACCGCAATGTTTGCATGCATTTTTGCATGTGTTCATGTTGTTTATGCGCATGTGTTATGAAAACATTTTTCAAGGAGAATTTCCTTGACACAAGCCACTCCCAATGGGCATGGCTCATGGGATTTCTGTCTGTAGACCTTTGTGCGCACGCAAGTCCTTGCGTTCCTAAGCGTTCCCGTAAACTGTAATGCGTTATTTTGACGCACTCCTTCCACAAGCGTCCACATGCGTATGGCGGTGGAAATTTGACACCTAAAAATTTTTAACATGGTGCGTCAGCAGCGCCCAGCCACACAGAGAAAATACGCACACGTAAGCAAACGCAGACGACCGCATGCAAATGCATGCACCTGCCTCTACAATGTTAAAGATAGGCAATCAAGACGCATGCTGATGTATGAGTCAGAAACGCTGCAGACACAACCGCAAATGTGCAACCAGCCTTAGTGTAGTGTTGGGCGGGGATGTCACAGGGGCATGCAGATGCCCTGTCTCGTGCCCATATGGGGTAACAAGTGCTCAACCCCACAGGTGTGAACAGAGGGGGAGGATATGTGAGGCAGTGACCCCTGTCACAGGTAGGGGCCGCTGTTTGTGCTCCCCAGAATGTGCGCGGAGGCATAGTGAGGCCATGAGGGGGTATTGCAGTCACAGGTGTAGCTGTGATTACAATAGTGAATCAGTGACTGATTAAAAGCCCTGTAGTATAGGGAGGGGTGTGTCAGGTGTCAGTTTTGGTCTTAGAAGCAGACAGAGCAGTTGTCTGCAGAGCACTCCCTGTGTGAGGCAACACAGGGTAAGAAGGGCCAAAGGATCTGGCACCCCTGTGTACAAGGCAGTGTGGACGCTCACGGCAACAGGCCCCGGACTGTCTTTTGTTTTCCCGGCTGCGATCCGGAAGATACAGCATGCTGTGCACTGTGTGAGTTTTAGGACATTAAAAACGTTTTGTGCTTTGAACTTTGTGGGTCACTGTCTCTTCACTGCACACGGTGCTACTGCAGCATTACAACAGAGACACAGATCTAGTATAAATATGTACAAATATATGTTACAATTAATGAAGATTCCAGTCCTGGGAGATGAAACGCGTAATGATCTACTACAATGTTATATTTGTACTCACAAACGGTATTTACTTGTCATGATTCTCAATGGCGAGAGAACATAGCCCAGCATATATGAGAACTAGCTCTTGGAAGATGGAAACTATACTGACCATGAACTAAACCTGCCGCACAACTAGAAGTGGCCGGGTAGCATGCCTACGTTTTTTATCCCTAGATGCCCAGCGCCAGCCGGAGAACTACCTAATCCTAGCAGAGGAAAAGACAGTCCTGGCTCACCTCTAGAGAAATTTTCCCAAAAGGCAGACAGAGGCCCCCACATATATTGGCGGTGATTTTAGATGAAATGACAAACGTAGTATGAAAATAGGTTTAGCAAAATCGAGGTCCGCTTACTAGATAGCATGAAGACAGAAAGGGCACTTTCATGGTCAGCAGAAAACCCTATCAAAACACCATCCAGAAATTACTTTAAGACTCTAGCATTAACTCATAACACCAGAGTGGCAATTTCCGCTCACAAGAGCTTTCCAGACACAGTAACGAAACAGCAGCTGTGAACAGGAACAAAATGCAAAAACACACAAGGACAAAAGTCCAACTTAGCTAGGAGTTGTCTAGTAGCAGGAACATGCACAGAAGGCTTCTGATTACATTGTTGACCGGCATGAAACTGACAGAGGAGCAAGGTTATATAGCGACTCCCACATCCTGATAGGAGCAGGTGAACAGAGGGGATGATGCACACAAGTACAATTCCACAAGTGGCCACCGGGGGAGCCCAGAATCCAATTTCACAACAGTACCCCCCCCTCAAGGAGGGGGCACCGAACCCTCACCAGAACCACCAGGGCGATCAGGATGAGCCCTATGAAAGGCACGGACAAGATCGGAGGCATGAACATCAGAGGCAGTGACCCAAGAATTATCCTCCTGACCGTATCCCTTCCATTTGACCAGATACTGGAGTTTCCGTCTGGAAACACGAGAGTCTAAGATCTTTTCCACAACGTACTCCAACTCACCCTCAACCAACACCGGAGCAGGAGGCTCAACGGAAGGCACAGCCGGTACCTCATACCTGCGCAACAATGACCGATGAAAAACATTATGAATCGAAAAGGATGCAGGGAGGTCCAAACGGAAGGACACAGGGTTAAGAATCTCCAATATCTTGTACGGGCCGATGAACCGAGGCTTAAACTTAGGAGAAGAAACCCTCATAGGGACAAAACGAGAAGACAACCACACCAAGTCCCCAACACAAAGCCGAGGACCAACACGACGACGGCGGTTGGCAAAAAGCTGAGTCTTCTCCTGGGACAACTTCAAATTGTCCACCACCTGCCCCCAAATCTGATGCAACCTCTCCACCACAGCATCCACTCCAGGACAATCCGAAGATTCCACTTGACCGGAGGAAAATCGAGGATGAAACCCCGAATTACAGAAAAACGGGGACACCAAGGTGGCAGAGCTGGCCCGATTATTGAGGGCGAACTCCGCCAAAGGCAAAAAAGCAACCCAATCATCCTGATCCGCAGACACAAAACACCTCAAATATGTCTCCAAGGTCTGATTAGTCCGCTCAGTCTGGCCATTAGTCTGAGGATGGAAAGCCGACGAAAAAGACAAATCTATGCCCATCCTAGCACAGAATGCCCGCCAAAATCTAGACACGAATTGGGTCCCTCTGTCAGAAACGAAAACGATATTCTCCGGAATACCATGCAAACGAACAACATTTTGAAAAAACAGAGGAACCAACTCGGAAGAAGAAGGCAACTTAGGCAAGGGAACCAGATGGACCATCTTAGAGAAACGGTCACACACCACCCAGATGACAGACATCTTCTGAGAAACAGGCAGATCCGAAATAAAATCCATCGAGATGTGCATCCAAGGCCTCTTCGGGATAGGCAAGGGTAACAACAATCCACTAGCCCGAGAACAACAAGGCTTGGCCCGAGCACAAACGTCACAAGACTGCACAAAGCCTCGCACATCTCGTGACAGGGAAGGCCACCAGAAGGACCTTGCCACCAAATCCCTGGTACCAAAGATTCCAGGATGACCTGCCAACGCAGAAGAATGAACCTCAGAGATGACTCTACTGGTCCAATCATCAGGAACAAACAGTCTACCAGGTGGGCAACGATCAGGTCTATCCGCCTGAAACTCCTGCAAGGCCCGCCGCAGGTCTGGAGAAACGGCAGACAATATCACTCCATCTTTAAGGATACCTGTGGGCTCAGAATTACCAGGGGAGTCAGGCTCAAAACTCCTAGAAAGGGCATCCGCCTTAACATTCTTAGAACCCGGTAGGTAAGACACCACAAAATTAAACCGAGAGAAAAACAACGACCAGCGCGCCTGTCTAGGATTCAGGCTCCTGGCAGACTCAAGGTAAATTAAATTTTTGTGGTCAGTCAATACCACCACCTGATGTCTGGCCCCCTCAAGCCAGTGACGCCACTCCTCAAAAGCCCACTTCATGGCCAAAAGCTCCCGATTCCCAATATCATAATTCCGCTCGGCGGGCGAAAATTTACGGGAAAAAAAGGCACAAGGTCTCATCACGGAGCAGTCGGAACTTCTCTGCGACAACACCGCCCCAGCTCCGATTTCAGAAGCGTCGACCTCAACCTGAAAAGGAAGAGCAACATCAGGCTGACGCAACACTGGGGCGGAAGAAAAGCGGCGCTTGAGCTCCCGAAAGGCCTCCACAGCATCAGGGGACCAATCACCAACATCAGCACCCTTCTTAGTCAAATCAGTCAATGGTTTTACAACATCAGAAAAACCAGCAATAAATCGACGATAAAAGTTAGCAAAGCCCAAAAATTTCTGAAGACTCTTAAGAGAAGAGGGTTGCGTCCAATCACCAATAGCCTGAACCTTGACAGGATCCATCTCGATGGAAGAGGGGGAAAAAATGTATCCCAAGAAGGAAATCTTTTGAACCCCAAAAACACACTTAGAACCCTTCACACACAAGGAATTAGACCGCAAAACCTGAAAAACCCTCCTGACCTGCTGGACATGAGAGTCCCAGTCATCCGAAAAAATCAGAATATCATCCAGATACACAATCATAAATTTATCCAAATAATCGCGGAAAATGTCATGCATAAAGGACTGGAAGACTGAAGGGGCATTTGAAAGACCAAAAGGCATCACCAAATACTCAAAATGGCCCTCGGGCGTATTAAATGCGGTTTTCCACTCATCCCCCTGCTTGATTCGCACCAAATTATACGCCCCACGGAGATCAATCTTAGAGAACCACTTGGCCCCCTTTATACGAGCAAACAAATCAGTAAGCAGTGGTAACGGATATTGATATTTAACCGTGATTTTATTCAAAAGTCGATAATCAATACACGGCCTCAAAGAGCCGTCTTTCTTAGACACAAAGAAAAAACCGGCTCCTAAGGGAGATGACGAAGGACGAATATGTCCCTTTTCCAAGGACTCCTTTATATATTCTCGCATAGCCGCGTGTTCAGGCACAGACAGATTAAATAAACGACCCTTAGGGTATTTACTACCCGGAATCAAGTCTATGGCACAATCGCACTCCCGGTGCGGAGGTAGTGAACCAACCTTGGGTTCTTCAAAAACGTCACGAAAGTCAGACAAGAATTCAGGAATCTCAGAGGGAATAGATGATGAAATGGAAACCAAAGGTACGTCCCCATGAGTTCCTTTACATCCCCAGCTTAACACAGACATAGCTCTCCAGTCGAGGACTGGGTTATGAGATTGCAGCCATGGCAATCCCAGCACCAAAACATCATGTAGATTATACAGCACCAGAAAGCGAATAACCTCCTGGTGATCCGGATTAACACGCATAGTCACTTGTGTCCAGTATTGTGGTTTATTACTAGCCAATGGGGTGGAGTCAATCCCTTTCAGAGGTATCGGAGCCTCCAATGGCTCCAAATCATACCCACAGCGTTTGGCAAAGGACCAATCCATAAGACTCAAAGCAGCGCCAGAGTCGACATAGGCGTCCGCGGTAATAGATGACAAAGAACAAATCAGGGTCACAGATAGAATAAACTTAGACTGTAAAGTGCTAATTGAAACAGACTTGTCAGGCTTCTTAGTACGCTTAAAGCATGCTGATATAACATGAGTTGAATCACCACAATAGAAGCACAACCCATTTTTTCGTCTAAAATTCTGCCGCTCGCTTCTGGACAGAATTCTATCACATTGCATATTTTCTGGCGTTTTCTCAGTAGACACCGCCAAATGGTGCACAGGTTTGCGCTCCCGCAGATGCCTATCGATCTGAATAGCCATCGTCATGGACTCATTCAGACTCGCAGGCACAGGGAACCCCACCATAACATCCTTAATGGCATCAGAGAGACCTTCTCTGAAAATCGCCGCCAGGGCGCACTCATTCCACTGAGTAAGCACAGACCATTTGCGGAATTTTTGGCAGTATATTTCAGCTTCATCTTGCCCCTGAGACAAGGACATCAAGGCCTTTTCCGCCTGAAGCTCTAAATGAGGTTCCTCATAAAGCAACCCCAAGGCCAGAAAAAACGCATCCACATTGAGCAACGCAGGATCCCCTGGTGCCAATGCAAAAGCCCAGTCCTGAGGGTCGCCCCGGAGCAAGGAAATTACAATCCTGACCTGCTGTGCAGGGTCTCCGGCAGAGCGAGACTTCAGGGACAAAAACAATTTGCAATTATTTTTAAAATTTTGAAAGTGAGATCTATTCCCCGAGAAGAATTCAGGCAAAGGAATTCTAGGCTCAGACATAGGTGCATGAACAACAAAATCTTGCAAATTTTGTACCTTTGTGGCGAGATTATTCAAACCTGTAGCTACACTCTGAAGATCCATTTGAAACAGGTGAACACAGAGCCATTCAAGGATTAGAAGGAGAGAAAGAGAGGAAGGCTGCAGCATAGGCAAACTAGCAAGTGATTCAATTAAGAGCACACTCAGAACTAGAGAAAAAAAAAAAAATTGTAGCAGACTTCTTTTTTCTCTCCTTTCTCAGCCAGTAATTTAACCCTTTTTTGGGCCGGTCAAACTGTCATGATTCTCAATGGCGAGAGAACATAGCCCAGCATATATGAGAACTAGCTCTTGGAAGATGGAAACTATACTGACCATGAACTAAACCTGCCGCACAACTAGAAGTGGCCGGGTAGCATGCCTACGTTTTTTATCCCTAGATGCCCAGCGCCAGCCGGAGAACTACCTAATCCTAGCAGAGGAAAAGACAGTCCTGGCTCACCTCTAGAGAAATTTTCCCAAAAGGCAGACAGAGGCCCCCACATATATTGGCGGTGATTTTAGATGAAATGACAAACGTAGTATGAAAATAGGTTTAGCAAAATCGAGGTCCGCTTACTAGATAGCATGAAGACAGAAAGGGCACTTTCATGGTCAGCAGAAAACCCTATCAAAACACCATCCAGAAATTACTTTAAGACTCTAGCATTAACTCATAACACCAGAGTGGCAATTTCCGCTCACAAGAGCTTTCCAGACACAGTAACGAAACAGCAGCTGTGAACAGGAACAAAATGCAAAAACACACAAGGACAAAAGTCCAACTTAGCTAGGAGTTGTCTAGTAGCAGGAACATGCACAGAAGGCTTCTGATTACATTGTTGACCGGCATGAAACTGACAGAGGAGCAAGGTTATATAGCGACTCCCACATCCTGATAGGAGCAGGTGAACAGAGGGGATGATGCACACAAGTACAATTCCACAAGTGGCCACCGGGGGAGCCCAGAATCCAATTTCACAACATTTACTACAACAATGAACAAAAATCAATTACATGTGATGAAGTATATATGATTTGTACTACAAATATGTATATTTATTAGTTATATCTGATGAAGGCTCCAGGCCTGGGAAGTGAGATGCCTCATGATCAACAATGCTATATTTGTTATCATAAATGGTATTTAGTACTCTATGTAAAAATGTACAAATGTGTACAAACATGAGTTTCATCTGATGAAGGCTTCAGCCCTGTAGAGTGAAATATATAATGATCTACAATGTTATATTTGTGCTCGCAAATGACATTTACTACTAAATAATTCCCAAGATTTGTAGGTAGTTACTTGGTGACAATGCCAGCAATTTGTCATGTTATGTCTACATTCATGTGAAAATAGGTACATTGCTTTACCCATATTAAAGAAAACCACTGAGGCCACCTCTGTGCCTTGATGCACGTTTTGCAGGTAGGGACGTATGTGGTTAAGGGACCTATGTGGTTCAAAAGAAAGCATATATCTTTTTGGGGGGCTAACCAAGCAAATTATAGAATGAATTTAAATACTTAACATACAAAGCATTTTAATTTTAATTTGGTGTGTGAAATTGCATGGAAAAAGTTGAATTTAAAACTAATAATAATACTGTTTGAAGGAGGCCACAATATGCTTTTAAGAAGCAAATGTTTGGAGTCTCCGTCTAGTTCCCCTTTCCTAGGTCTTTTGAAAGCCAGGAAATCATTCCCATAATATCTGTTTTCTCTATGATGATGCAGATTATAAAAACTTCAAAAACCCAACTAAAAATTGAATTATGAGTGACCAAACTGGGGATATAGACTTGTCACTAGTGTTGAGCATTCCGATGCTGCAAGTATCGGGTATCGGCCGATACTTGCTGTATCGGAATTCCGATACCGGGATTCCGATACTCTTGTGGTATCGGGTATCGGGTATCGGAACAACATTAATGTTAAAATGTGTAAAATAGAGAATTAAAATAAAAAATATCGCTATACTCACCTGTCCGACGCAGCCGGGACCTCAGCGCAGGAACCGGCAGCGTTGTTTGTTTAAAATTCCCGCTTTTACATGGTTACGCGAAGTCCCGGCTTGTGATTGGTCAGGGCGGCCATGTTGCCGGGCCGCGGACCAATCACAGCAAGCCGTGACGAAAATACGTCACGGCTTGCTGTGATTGGTCCGCGTCCCGGCAACATGGCCGCCATTAACCAATCACAAGCCGTGACGTCACGGGAGGCTGGAAACGCGCTCATTTTAAAAAGGGCGCGTGTCCAGCCTCCCGTGACGTCACGGCTTGTGATTGGTTGCGTCGCGGTCAACCAATCACAAGCCGGGAGGCTGGACACGCGCCCATTTCAAAATGAGCGCGTCCAGCCTCCCGGCTTGTGATTGGTTGATCGCGGCGCAACCAATCACAAGCCGTGACGTCACGGGAGGCTGGACACGCGCCCATTTCAAAATGAGCGCGTCCAGCCTCCCGGCTTGTGATTGGTTGATCGCGGCGCAACCAATCACAAGCCGTGACGTCACGGGAGGCTGGACACGCGCCCATTTCAAAATGAGCGCGTCCAGCCTCCCGGCTTGTGATTGGTTGATCGCGGCGCAACCAATCACAAGCCGTGACGTCACGGGAGGCTGGACACGCGCCCATTTTAAAATGAGCGCGTGTCCAGCCTCCCGTGACGTCCCGGCTTGTGATTGGTCAGGGCGGCCATATTGCCGGGACGCGGACCAATCACAGCAAGCCGTGACGTAATTTCATCACGGCTTGCTGTGATTGGTCCGCGTCCCGGCAACATGGCCGACCTGACCAATCACAAGCCGGGAATTCACGTAACCAAGTAATAGCGCGATTTTTAAACAAACAACGCTGCCGGTTCCCTCGCTGAAGTCCCGGCTGCGTCGGACAGGTGAGTATAGCGATATTTTTTATTTTAATTCTTTCTTTTACACATTTATATGGTTCCCAGGGCCTGAAGGAGAGTTTCCTCTCCTTCAGACCCTGGGAACCATCAGGGATACCGTCCGATACATGAGTCCCATTGACTTGTATTGGTATCGGGTATCGGTATCGGATTGGATTCCGATACTGTGACGGTATCGGCCGATACTTTCCGATACCGATACTTTCAAGTATCGGACGGTATCGCTCAACACTACTTGTCACACATCATCATATCTTAGCTTCTGTTCTTCATTCTGGATACAACGTAAAATGAATAGTGAAATCTAATGTGGAGTCTATCATCCATAAGGATATGGTAAAATCAAGATGTTGGTTAAAGTTAAAGTTATTACCCAAATGAAGTAAGATAATAATAAATCAGATAAATTACATTATCAGCTCATTGAACATTAGGCATTAGGGTTAAGCGACTTTTATTTTTATAGGATCGGGTCGGGTTTCATGAAACCCGACTTTCTCAAAAGTCGGGTCGAGTGAAATCGGCCGATCCTATAAAAAAGTCGGGGTCGGGGTCGGCCGAAACGCGAAACCCAATGCAGTGCAATGGGATACTATGGTTCCCAGGGTCTGAAGGAGAGGAAACTCTCCTTCAGGCCCTGGGATCCATATTTAAGTGTAAAATAAAGAATTAAAATAAAAAATATTGATATACTCACCCTCTGACGAGCCCTGGTAGTAATCGGCATCTTCCGTTCCTAAGAATGAGCGCGTTCAGGGCCTTAGATGACGTCACGGCTTTGTGATTGGTCGCGGTGGCCCACGTGACCGCTCAGCGACCAATCACAAGCCGTGACGTAATTCTCTCAGGTCCTAAATTCCTCATTCTAGGAATTTAGGCCATGAGAATTACATCACGGCTTGTGATTGGTCGCTGAGCGGTCACGTGGGCCGTCGCGACCAATCACAAAGCAGTGACGTCATCTAAGGCCCTGAACACGTTCATTCTTAAGAAGGAAGGCTGCCGGAAAGAAGCAGGGCACGTACGAGGGTGAGTATATACCTAATAGGAATATACTCACCCTCGGCTTCTTTCCGGCAGCCTTTCTTCTTAAGAATGAGCGCGTTCAGGGCCTTAGATGACGTCACGGCTTTGTGATTGGTCGCGGCCGCCCACGTGACCGCGCAGCGACCAATCACAAGCCGTGATGTAATTCTCATGGCCTAAATTCCTAGAATGAGGAATTTAGGACCTGAGAGAATTACGTCACAGCTTGTGATTGGTCGCTGAGCGGTCACGTGGGCCGCCGCGACCAATCACAAAGCCGTGACGTCTTCTAAGGCCCTGAACGCGCTCATTCTTAGGAACGGAAGATGCCGATTACTACCAGGGCTCGTCGGAGAGGTGAGTGTATCAATATTTTTTATTTTAATTCTTTATTTTACACTTAAATGTGGATTCCGATACCGATTTCCGATATCGCAAACATATCGGAACTCGGTATCGGAATTCCGATACCAGATTCAGAAGATCGCCGACCTCATGGCCGACCCCACACAGGGGTCGGGTTTCATGAAACCCGACTTTGCCAAAAGTCGGCGACTTCTGAAAATGGTCGACCCGTTTCGCTCAACCCTATTAGGCATGTAATTGATTGGGTTTTGGTTAATTCTAAATGACCTTATTCTAAATGACCTTATTATCATCTCCCTGAACAATTGACAAGTAAATGATTGAGTTTTGGTTAATCCCAAAATAATGGAGAAAAATACTGTAATAGTGGTCTGAATGGAACATTTAAAGTCATGAAACCTCTAGACAGTAAATACAGAACTCTGAAATCTACCTAAAAGTATGTTTGGCATGTCTAAAGCACTTGCAATTCTAATAAACACATACCATCTGTCTTCAAAGACATGCATACCAAATGTCTATTGATTCCTTAAAAAAAGTACTAAAAGCATGCCTTCAACTGAATCTTCCAGCTAAAAAGGCAACTTTGGGATGTAAGAGAAAGTAATATAAAATTTTAAATTGTATGTAATTTGCACCTCACTAGAGCCAAGAAAATATAGACAGCCGAAGAATCGTTTAATTAATCTTATCAAGTGTGACAATTAGTGTAGTCCCAATCTTAATATGTACAAGAATATATAAACCATAATTTAATTCAGAGGCATAGCACTTAGTTTATTGGTCTATAATTTAAATTGCAGGTAGATAGCTGTAGAAACATACATAAAATAGTCTGACATCAGAAGAAGGTCTTCATTAATAAAATAATGTAAAATTAGAGGTGTACCTCATAATACCAGTCGCAGTTCAGGAACAAGGAGAGTTGTTTGTGCTGTAAAAAAAAGTGCTTGAGCAGTGCCCTGGCCGGAGGTGCATGCTCAAAATGTTAGAGGGTCAGAGTGGAGAAGAAGAGTTTATGACGTCACGCTGTGAGGGCAAGTATAGATCGCTTAGTGGACCACACTTCTTACAACACATTTTGGAAAACTGCGGTTTCCTTCATCAGGGTTGGTCCAAACTGGTCAGTAGTTTCTTATATATACAAAAGCAGTAAACACAGTCAGATTCTGTATCTGGCAATCACTGAAAGGCAAATAGCTCCATCTCACTATTCAAGCCTTTTGGTTTCAGTGTATCTAGTTAAAATATCCAATGTCTCTCAGTTGCTTAATGAAGTCCCCCCTTCGCCAGTGTCTCTGAACTTTTTGCATACCCCATAATTCTGTACGATCACCAGTCTCCATGGGGACACCAGTCGAGGCTCCGCTCAAACACATTTTATAGCATGTACAACTCTCCTCGTTCCTGGACTGAGACAAGTATTATGAGGTATGCCTCTAATTTTACACCATTTTATAAATGAAGACCTTCTTATGATGTCAGACTATTTTAGGCATGCGTTAGGGGTTGAGTTCCTGCCTCTGCACAGGGGGAATCTTGGGCTATCTCTGCTGCGGTCTCCCATTCTTCTCCTGCCGCAGTGGAGCCTGCTCAGCAGAGACATCGGTCCCAGCGTCTCACTCTGTGCAAAGGGTTACTGCTGCCTTTCCAGCTTCTGATATTGGAGCCAGTGCTGGGCAGCGGCGAGCAGACGATTTTGGGACCAAGTCCTGCTTTTCCCCTTCTGAGCATGCCCAGGGTAAGATCTCTCGTTGGAGATCGGGGGTCACATGCTTAGATACTGCAGCAAATCCCATTGGTCCTCTAGGAAGGTCCTGAAGTTGCTCAAGTTCTGTGGCAGCCTCCCATTGGTCCTTCTGGGAAGGTCCTGTACTTGCTGCAGCTATAAAAGGTTCGCATGACCACACGGCCATGCGCTAGTATCAATGTCATGAGTTTTGCGCCAATGTGGTCATACATGTGTGTATTCAGGGCCCTGGCTGAAATAAGCCACTAGAATACCGGCACCTCCGGTGAGGAGATTGTGTGTATGTATTTAGGGCCCAGGCTGAAATAAGCCACTAGAATACCGGCTCCTCCGGTGAGGAGATTGTATGAGTGCCTCTTTGACTGCGTGACCACAGACTGCTGTCTGCTCAGTAGCTGCTGTGTACTCCTGTGAGCTAAACAGGACATAGTGCTTTCTTCATAGGTGACTCTGTGAAGTAACAGAGTTCGCTTCTACCTCCATAAAGTGCCGCCATTTGCCAGCAGCAGGTTCTCTCCTGTACGGTGGACCCCGGGCTGCGAACGCACCAAATATCATCTCACTATTTACTCGGTGCGTTCTGCCAGCCCCTAACAGAATACTAGCGCCAGGGTCTGCCTAGTAAATGGCGGACGATCAGCATCTACAGAGTTACATCCAGCAGCTGGAGGGTAGGTTGGCAGCTCTAGAATGTACAACCTCAACTGTGGATGTTACCACAGTCGCTGTTCAGGCTGCAAGTGTAGCTGCAGCCAATTTGTCCTCTTCCACCCCTGCTCCAACTTTATCCCGTCTCCCGCTTCCAGACAAGTTTGCTGGTGACAGTAAGCTATGTCAGGGATTCGTGAGTCAGTGCTCCATACATCTTGAGCTTCTGGCTGCACGTTTTCCTTCGGAACGGGCGAAAGTGGGATTTATTTTATCCCTTTTGTTGGGCAGGGCATTGGAGTGGGCAGCGCCGCTGTGGGAGCGTGATGATCGTGTGGTGCAGAGTGCTCCTCTCTTCCTGGACTCTCTGGAACAGGTCTTTTTAGGACCTCATGTCACCCACGATACGGCGCTCCAAATGTTGGTTCGTCCATGGTCAACCAGTTCGCCGTCCAATTCTGGACTCTGGTCTCTGAGCTGGAGTGGCCGGATAAAGTCCTTATTCCGATGTTCTGGAAAGGACTGGCAGACCATGTGAAGGATGCCTTGGCCACCAGGGAGATTCCCGCCACACTGGAGGTCATTTCAATATCTACCCGCATCGACCTCCGTTTTAACGAGCGGAGGTTAGAGCGGACCCAGTGTAGGCAGATGTTTTAGCTGGCTCCTACCTTCACCAGTACTCTAGAATCTCCTGTTCAGGCATCTGAATCCCATGAGGCCATGGAGGTTTCTCGAGCGGGACCTAAGTCCTGGACCGCTCGAGTACCCGTGGATTGTAAAATTTGCCAACAGTTAGGACATTATGCCAATAAATGTCCATGGCGGTCGGGAAACGATTGCGGCTAGTAACCATTGGAGGAGGTTCACTAAACACAGCGGCATTCTCCTCCAAGCTGTCCTTTAAAGGGACAATCACGTTAGGCTCATCTACTCTAGCAGTTGAGCCTTGTGTGGACTCTGGAGCTGAGGGGAATTTCATGTCCTCTGCTTTTGCTCTGCACCATGCAATACCTCTGGTGATGCACGCCAAACCGGTGACTGTTAGAGTAGTGAATGGGTCGACACTGCCCTCACAAATCACACACCAAACTGTCCCATTATCTATGTCCCCTTCCCACCAGATTATTTCCCTTCTTGTCCTTCCCGAGGGAATGGACAAGATTCTGCTGGGAATACCCTGGCTCCATTTCCACTCCCCACATATTGAGTGGACCTCTGGGAGGATATTGGGTTGGAGTGAATCATGTAAGGGCAGATGTGTGAGGGAGTGTGTTCAGGCTTCCACTACTGAGATACCCACAGATCTTTCTTCCCTTCCCAAGTGCTTTTGGTCCTATGCAGATGTCTTCTCCAAAAAGGCTGCGGAGACTCTTCCGCCTCACCGCCCCTATGACTGTTATATTGATCTCATGCCTGGAGCAGAACCTCCTCGGGGACGGGTCTATCCCCTCTCTCTCCCGGAAACGGAGGCTATATCCCAATACATCCAGGAGAATTTGGCAAGAGGGTTCATTAGGAAGTCAGTGTCACCTGCAGGGGCGGGGTTCTTCTTCGTGCAGAAGAAGAACGGAGAATTACATCCTTGCATAGATTACAGGGGTCTTAACGCCATCATCGTTAAGAATAAGCACCTGTTGCCCCTGATTTCTGAGCTCTTTGATAGGCTAAGGGGAGCAATGGTATTTACCAAATTAGATCTGCGGGGTACTTATAACCTGATTTGCATCCATGAGGGGGACGAATGGAAGACGGCTTTTAATACCAGGGATGGGCACTATGAGTATCTGATGATGCCCTTCGGGCTCTGTAATGCCCCAGCCATTTTCCAAGACTTTGTTAACGATATCTTCCGGGATATGATCTCCACCTCAGTCGTAGTCTATCTAGATGATATTCTCATCTTCTCTCCAGATGTTGACTCCCACTGGAGAGATGTTGGCAGAGTCTTCAACCTCTTACGGGCAAATTCCCTCTATGCAAAGTTGGAGAAGTGTATGTTTGAGCAGGAGTCTTTACCTTTCCTGGGCTATATCATCTCCGCCCTGGGATTGGCTATGGATCCTGCCAAACTGCAGGCTGTGATGGACTGGCAAGAACCCCATTCTCTTAAAGCGGTGCAGCGCTTTATGGGGTTCATTAATTACTATCTCCAGTTCATTCCCCACTTTTCAACTTTGCTAGCTCCCTTGGTAGCCCTCACCAAGAAGGGAGCAAATCCCAAATTGTGGTGGTCTGAAGAGGTCTCCAAAGCTTTCTCTTCTATTAAGTCTCATTTTGCTAGCGCTCCCATCCTACATCGTCCCGATGTTGATAAGCCGTTTATAATGGAGGTGGATGCCTCATCCATTGGTGCTGGAGCAGTCCTCTTCCAAAAGGATGCTCAAGGTCGTAAGCATCCTTGCTTCTTCTTCTCCAAGACCTTCACACCAGTGGAGAGTGATTATTTCATCGGGGACAGGGAGTTGCTAGCAATAAGTTGTCCTTCTCAGAGTGGAGACATCTTTTGGAGGGGGCTCGTTTTCCCTTCCAAGTCTTCACGGACCACAAAAATTTGGTATACTTACAAACAGCCCAGCGGCTAAATTCTCGTCAGGCCAGATGGTCACTGTTTTTCTCCCGGTTCCACTTCACCCTCCATTATTTCGCTGGGGAGAAAAACATTCGTGCTGACGCCCTCTCTCGCTCCGTTGTGTCTTCTGAGGAAGGGGAGCCTCGGCTTATTGTCCCTTCTGAGAGCCTGAGAACCATAGCCCCGATTTCGCTAGAGTCAGTGCCTCCGTGCAAGACTTTTGTACCTATTAATTTGCTACCGGAGGTTCTCTCTTGGGCTCATTCGTCCAGGGTGGGTGGACATTTCGGGACAAAGAGGACATCTGAGCTGCTGGCGAGGACATACTGGTGGCCGCATATGGTCCGTGACGTCAGAGATTATATTCGTGAAGGAACAGATGATTGGCCTCGGGGAGACCAAAACATCCAACACCGCGGAGACACCATCACGTGTTTCTCAACGCAGTGATCCAGAACACTGCCCCCATCCCTTATGGGAAATATGCAAATGCATGTAGGATAGCTGCGGAGACACCATCACGTGTTTCTCAACGCAAGCAGTGAATAGCCAGACCTTTCCACGGGAAGGAACAACCACGGGAAGGGCAGCATCCAATAAAGGAAAACATCCAATACAGGAAAACCACCTATGCCAAGCATGGTATCCATCCACAGGCTATTCACTGCTTGCGTTGAGAAACATGTGATGGTGTCTCTGCAGCTATCCTACATGCATTTGCATATTTCCCATAAGGGATGGGGGAGGTTCTGGATCACTGCGTTGAGAAACACGTGATGGTGTCTCCGCGGTGTTGGATGTTTTGGTCTCCCCGAGGCCAATCATCTGTTCCTTCACAGCCTTTTACTAGGCACTGCTCCTAATAGCCAGATTCCTACTCCACACTGATGAGGGGCAAACACCCCGAAACAGCTGTCTGTGGATGGATACCATGCTTGGCATAGGTGGTTTTCCTGTATTGGATGTTTTCCTTTATTGGATGCTGCCCTTCCCGTGGTTGTTCCTTCCCGGGGAAAGGTCTGGCTATTCACTGCTTGCGTTGAGAAACACGTGATGGTGTCTCCGCAGCTATCCTACATGCATTTGCATATTTCCCATAAGGGATTGGGGCAGTGTTCTGGATCACTGCGTTGAGAAACACGTGATGGTGTCTCTGCGGTGTTGGATGTTTTGGTCTCCCCGAGGCCAATCATCTGTTCCTTCACAGCCTTTTACTAGGCACTGCTCCTAATAGCCAGATTCCTACTCCACACTGCTGAGGGGCAAACACCCCAAAACAGCTGTCTGTGGATGGATACCATGCTTGGCATAGGTGGTTTTCCTGTATTGGATGTTTTCCTTTATTGGATGCTGCCCTTCCCGTGGTTGTTCCTTCCCGGGGAAAGGTCTGGCTATTCACTGCTTGTGTTGAGAAACACGTGATGGTGTCTCCGCAGCTATCCTACATGCAAGAAGTTATATTCGGGCGTGTGTCTCATGTGCCAAAAATAAGTCTCCTCAACAACGGCCAGCTGGGTTACTTTATCCCTTGCCGGTGGCAGACAGGCCCTGGGAGATGGTCGGGATTGACTTTGTGGTGGGCTTGCCCAAGTCTTGTGGCTGTACCATCATTTGGGTTATCATCACCGATCATTTTTCTAAAATGGTGCACTTGGTGCCACTTCCACGGCTACCTTCTTTACAGGACTTGGCAGTGTTGTTTATAAAACACATCTTCCGCCTACACGGTATGCCGGACAAAATTGTCAGTGACCGGGTCCCCAGTTTGGTCTCGGTTCTGGAAAGAGCTTTGTCGTCTTCTCAGCATTGAGTTGAATCTCTCTTCTGCATATCATCCCAAGATGAATGGGTTGGTAGAGAGGGCCAACTAGACCTTGGTCACATATCTGCGACATTTTGTCTCACCCTGGCAGGATGACTGGGCATCCTTGCTATCGTGGGCGGAGTTTGCGCTGAACAACGCCATAGCCGACTCCACTGCACAGACCTCATTTCTCCTTAACTATGGTCAGCATCCACGGGTACCTGTGCCTATGCCCATGTCTTCCGTCGACTCCAGGGTGGCAGACTAGGCTGTGGAGGCATGGGACATTTGGGACCGCACTCAGGATGCCATTCGGGCCTCCAAGGAGAGAATGAGGTCCTCCGCCAATGCACATCGGCGCCCCGCTCCAACCTTTGCTCCTGGCGACTTAGTGTGGCTCTCCGCCCATAACATCAGGCTGCAAGTTGAGTCCACTAAGTTTGCACCTCGCTACTTGGTCCTCGAACAGATTAACCCTGTGGTCTACCGTTTGGCCCTTCCACCACACCTGGGTATCACCGACACCTTTCATGTGTCCCTCTTGAAGCCTGTATTTCCGAGTCATCTGCCGGGACATCTGGTTCGTCTACGGACAATTACGAGGTGAGCACTATTTTGGGGCGCAAGGTGGTATGTGGCAAAAAAATGTATTTGGTGGACTGGAAGAGTTATGGTCCTGAGGACAGGTCCTGGGAGCCTGCTGAGCACATTCGGCCTCCGCAGCTCTTTGCTGCCTTCGAGCGTAGCGAGGTCCAAGGGGGGGCCCTAGGAGGGGCGTAATGTTAGGGGTCGAGTTCCCACCTCTGCACAGGGGGAATCTCGGGCCATCTCCGCTGCGGTCTCCCATTCTTCTCCTGCTGCAGTGGAGCCTGCTCAGCGGAGATGTTGGTCCCAGCATCTCGCTCAGTCTGACTCTGTGTGAAGGGTTACTGCTGCCTTTCCAGCAACTGCCATTGGAGCCAGTGCTGGGCAGCGGCGAGCAGAAGCTTTTGGGACTAAGTCCTGCTTTTCCCCTTCTGAGCATGCCCAGGGTAAGATCTCTCGTTGGAGATCGGGGGTCACATGCTTAGATACTGCAGCAAATCCCATTGGTCCTCTAGGAAGGTCCTGACGTTGCTCAAGTTCTGTGGCAGCCTCCCATTGGTCCTTCTGGGAAGGTCCTGTACTTGCTGCAGCTATAAAAGGTTTGCATGACCGCACGGCCATGCGCTAGTATCAATTCATGTCATGAGTTTTGCGCCAATGTAATCATACATGTGCGTATTTAGGGCCCTGGCTGAAATAAGCCACTAGAATACCAGCATCTCCGGTGAGGAGATTGTATGAGTGCCTCTTTGACTGCGTGACCACAGACTGCTATCTGCTCGGCAGTTGCTGTGTACTCCTGTGAGCTAAACAGGACACAGTGCTTACTTTATAGGCGACTCTGTGACATAACAGAGTTTGCTTCTACCGCCATATAGTGCCGCCATTTGCCAGCAGCAGGTACTCTCCTGCACGGTGGACCCCGGGCTGCGAACGCACCAAATATCATCTCACTATTTACTCGGTGCATTCCGCCAGCCCCTAACAGCATGTTTCTACTGCTGCTGTCTACCTGCATTTTAGTTTATAGACCAATACACTAAGTGCTATGCCTCTCAATTAAATTGTGGTGTATATATTCCTGTACATTTTAAGATTGAGACTATACTAATTGTCACATTTGATAAGATTAATTAAGCGATTCTTCAGCTGTCTATATTTTCTTGGCTCTAATGAGGTGTGACTTATATACATTTTAGTACTTCCAAGCAGACAAATGGTGGCAGTTGCCTTTATTTGCAGCTAGTTAGTACCGATAGATATAAGCGCCGTTGTGCTATTTATACTAATATAGTTTTACCTTTATATCGTTTCTTACAGTATTAAAAATCAGGACAATGTGATATAGACTGAACTATCCAAACTTACCAAAGTATAAATTCATTTTACATATGATGAGGAAAATTTGTGAAAAATGTTTAACAGGCAGATAAATGGGACTATTAACTAAGAAGGGCACTTGTCACTGACCTCTGCAGATCAGAAATTGCATTACATCAACACTCCCTTCACTTTAAAGTGCTATATAATGTGAGATGAAAAGGACTTTCCCATGACAGTAGCTGTTCCATTGGCTCAGGTTTAAAGAAAGTATGCAACAGGTATTCGTGTCACGTTTTAATCTCGCTACTGACATGGAAGTGAAAGGCTTTGAAAATTATCCTTTCATATGATGGTTAAGAATCTGGAGGTTTCTGTGAAAATGGGTGTGAGAAATTTGTCAGAAAGCAAAGGGCAAAGAGATAAAGGCAAAAGTGTACAATGTTCTTGAATGTTTGTGTCATCGGCAATAACGGCCGTATCTAATAGTGCAGCTTAGTGTCAGATCCGCAGATAACTTTCAAAGGGTACCTTGTGCTTTCTCAGTTGAAAAATGTGACTATTCACTGCTTGCAAGATGTGACCTGTGGTATCAGTTATAGGATACACCTAGCAGATTCTACACAGATAGCGTAAAGAGGAAATCCACAAATGATCACTTTTTTAGCACAAGTAAAGGAGCAACATCTTTGCCCTTTTTACATTATTCATGATTATCTTACACAAAGGCTTAAGTATTAGTTACAATTAATCTACCATATTGGATAAAGAAGTAATGAAGTTAGAACTTAAAAAAAACTTAATAAAGAAGTTACTCATGTCAGAACTAGTGTTGAGCGATACCGTCCGATACTTGAAAGTATCGGTATCGGAAAGTATCGGCCGATACCGGCAAAGTATCGGATCCAATCCGATACCGATACCCGATACCAATACAAGTCAATGGGACTCAAGTATTGGACGGTATTCCTGATGGTTCCCAGGGTCTGAAGGAGAGGAAACTCTCCTTCAGGCCCTGGGATCCATATAAATGTGTAAAAGAAAGAATTAAAATAAAAAATATTGCTATACTCACCTGTCCGACGCAGCCTGGACCTCAGCGAGGGAACCGGCAGCGTTGTTTGTTTAAAATTTGCGCTTTTACTTGGTTACGTGAAGTCCCGGCTTGTGATTGGTCAGGGCGGCCATGTTGCCGGGACGCGGACCAATCACAGCAAGCCGTGACGAAATTACGTCACGGCTTGCTGTGATTGGTCCGCGTCCCGGCAACATGGCCGCCATTAACCAATCACAAGCCGTGACGTCACGGGAGGCTGGACACGCGCGCTTTTTAAAATGGGCGCGTGTCCAGCCTCCCGTGACGTCCCGGCTTGTGATTGGTTGCGCCGCGGTCAACCAATCACAAGCCGGGAGGCTTGTATAATACATCAGCTGAGAGGTGATACATGGGAATGTGAGACACATCCTGCAAATTCGACCAAACTTATTATGCAACAATTGATGTTTTGACAACATTGGCAGTTTCCCCTTGTTTGGTTTAGTTCATCCTCACTCATTTTGTGCGCCGCGGTCAACCAATCACAAGCCGGGAGGCTGGACACGCGCGCATTTTAAAATTTTAAAATGCGCGCGTGTCCAGCCTCCCGGCTTGTGATTGGTTGATCGCGGCGCAACCAATCACAAGCCGGGACGTCACGGGAGGCTGGACACGCGCCCATTTTAAAATGCGCGCGTGTCCAGCCTCCCGTGACGTCACGGCTTGTGATTGGTTGCGTCTCCCATGTGACTGCGACGCAACCAATCACAAAGCCGGGACGTAATTTTAAAATCCTTAAGGACCTGAAATTACGTCACGGCTTGCTGTGATTGGTTGCGTCGCCCATGTGACTGCGACGCAACCAATCACAACGCCGGAACGTAATTTTAAAATCCTGAAGGACCTGAAATTACGTCACGGCTTGCTGTGATTGGTTGCGTCCCGGTCACATGGGCGGCACGCAACCAATCACAAGCCGGGACTCACGTAAAGGAAAGAAAAGCGCGAATTTTAAACAAAGAACGCTGCCGCTTCCCTCGGTAAGGTGCAGGCTGCGTCGGAGAGGTGAGTATAGCAATATTTTTTATTTTAATTCTCTCTTTTACACATTTTTACATTAATGTTGTTTCGATACCGATACCCGATATCACAAAAATATCGGATCTCGGTATCGGAATTCCGATACAGCAAGTATCGGCCGATACCCGATACTTGCAGTATCGGAATGCTCAACACTAGTCAGAACTAAACTAGTATGTGTAATATTAATACTAACGTTTCCACCATTGTCAAGAAAAATATATATACTGTATAATGGTGATGGCTAAATGCCCACCGAAGAACACATGCAGCAAAGGGTCCAGCAACAATTTTGTTTTTAGAAAACCTTTAACATTTAAGATCCATGGACCAAATGTAAATTATGAATCAGGTATCCCTCTGATGCACCATTTCTCCTACTTTAATAATAGTTTCTTGGTTTGTAGGGTCTCTTGGACCTCATTTAGCGCTAGGGACTTGGTGCCACTGTTACTTCTGTCTTCCACCATTGGGAAAACCACTCATGTTCTACCAGCCTTGTTTATTGAGCTGTGTAATAAACCCATAGTCTACCACTTTTTGAGATGTCTACTTTGTAACATTCAGCCTTCAAAGTAACATGTGATAAAAATCTAAACAACAATTTCTAGGTTATATTGTGTTTTTAAAGATATTGACAACATTGTCATGCCATGTTAAATTATTTCAGCTACAAAGTATTAAACCAATTATAGGGTAATTATAATTGTAGCATCGTATTATTATTATTATTATTTAGGCTTTGAGTTCAAATAGAAGTAAAAGGCCTTTGTTTTATTACAATGCAGTAAACTATTAGATGAAAATTTGTAGAAAAAGTTCATACTGTATAGAACTCTGTCATATGTAAATGAATTAAAATAAATCAAAACTAAAATATAATACATGTACACATGAAATACAACGGGACAGATTGCCACAAAACTAATTGTTGTACGTACAAACATCCTATGTTTTTGGAGATATATACACTCTGAGAATCATCTGAATGAATCCATTAGCTTACAACGTTTCTCCCTGTTGTACACTCATGTAACTCTCTATTAGAGATGAGCGGATATTTTTTTTCCTAAAAATTCAATTTGCAGCAAATCTCAATAAGTTAATCTAGGAGCGTATTGAGGCCCTTCTGATGAAACACAATCGTATTAATGTTCAATGGGTGGTAACCAGTCTTAACCAATACCTTTATTTGGGTGGTGTGTTCAAGTTTAAAAAGTGTGGAAAAACATTTGCAAAAACATTTGTCTTAAAAAAAATACATGGCTTGCCCACCTCATTATGCAGGAAGAGTACTTTCACTGACACACAAGCCTTGACTTCAGGATTTATCTTCAGAAGCAAAATTAGGAAATACAGGTATTAAACTATCCTGCTTGTTTGCAGTTTGTGAAGAAAAAACTATTATCATGGTGCTGATACTGTAGTATATTACAATTCAATCAAATCAGTCACACTGACTATGCAGGTACAGCACCTCCCTATCACTTTACGTATTCCCAGACTGAGAATACCACTTTCATTTTCAAAATGTTTCAGCAGTGCAGTAGTACACCACAATCAGATTCAGGCCTTTTTCTTTTCCTATGTAGATTGAACTGTGCACTGTAACCTTCTATCACTAGGCTGTAACATACTAAAATGGCACTTTCTGTCTGGCCCTCATCTTTTATACTGCATGTGATAGTCCATCCTAGTTGATTGCTCTAGTCCATTTGAAAGGATAGCTGCAAAGCATTATGTGGAAGCCCACTTGGCCACTCTTGATATAATTAGATCACTCTCTGATTACTGCAGTCTCCAGCAGTGTGTGAAAGGGCGTTGGGCTATGCTATGCTGTTTCTGCTACCACCATTCAGTTCTATGGGGGTCTTCGAAATGGAGTACAACAACCATGTTTGGCAGTTATTCTAGTTCCTCTAACTATGGCTGAAACCTCTATGCATGAAGCAAAGATGTGTGCTAACAACATCCACAGATATTCCCTTTAATGTATAGAATAAGTAGGGAACCAGACACTGAAGGAACACAGGTGCGTATAAAATATAATGAACAGCATAGCAGGAAAAAAGTAGAGGAAAAATCGCACTTACCATCCTTTAGTCCATTCCATCTTCATTGAAAAATTAAAATAAAGGGTTTGCAGGGGTGAATAGAATGCTTGCAGGACGAAAGCCGTTTCTCACCAACTGGTAACAGATTATTGCCCATGTGTACAGAAGGACCTGTTGAAGCACCAGTTGTTGAGAAACGGCTGTCGTCCTGCAAACGGTTTAAAGGATGGTGAGTGCTATTTTGTATCTACTTTTTCCTGAAACCTGGAAGCAGTTATACTCAGCTCAGCCATGAAAGGGTGAGATAAGAATAAACATTTAACCTGTTAAGGCCTGGTTAATTTTTCATTTTTGCAGTTTCCTTCTTTGTTCCTCTTCTTCCCAGAGCCATCACTTTCTTTATTTTTTCTACTGACATAGCCATATAAAGATTTTATTTTTTGTGTGAGGAATTGTAGCTTTGAATGGTGTTATTTCTTCATTTTACAGCAACATTTATTGAAAAAAGGAAATAAATTCACAGTGGGACTTAATGCTGAAAATAATATAATTACGTCATTGGTTTTTGGGTTTTGTTTTCTATGCATTATTGTTTTATTGATCCTATGAATTCATTGACCTATGCATGGAATTCTCCAGGTTAGTACGATTATGGTAACACCAAACTTGCATAGTTTTTTTTTAATCTTTTGGTTGAAAAAAAAGCACCTTTTTGTTGTGTTGACCAATAACATTTTTATTTTTTCATAAATGAAGCTGTTTTAGGGCTTTTGTTTTATGTGACGAACTTTGTATTTTTATTTATTCCATTGTGAGGTCCATATGATGTTTTGATAATTTTTTATTATATATTTTTAGTGTGTTGAGGTGACTGAAAAAAAAGCGTTTTTGGCATTGAGTTTTTTCTCTTTACATAAATTACCAATTGAGTTAATTATTTTTATATCTTAACAATTCATATTTTTACAAAGATGACAGCATCAACTTGGAGGACAAATATGCACACTAATTGAGTCAATCTAACAATGAGGGATTACCTCCCACCACCTTCCCCCAATCCTGTGGGAGAATACCCTAAATGAGAGCTGTAGAATATAAAGGGGGGCTGCCTTTGTATCCACTGAGACTCTGTGGGACACCACTGCGAAGTATGTCCTACGAGGAACGGTTATAGAATCTGGGAATGTTTCCCTTGCAAAAAAAGAAGGCTAATGGGAGACTTAATAGCTGTCTATAAATATCTGAAGAGATATCACAGTGTATAGGGATCATCACTATTCTCATTTGCACATGGAAGCAATGGAATGAAAAAGAAAAGAAAAAGATACAGATTAGAGATTAGAAAAAAAACTTTTGACAGTGAAAGTGATCAACATGTGGACCAGGATGCCATGAGAGTTGGTGACTTTTCCTTCAATGGAGGTCTTCAGACAGAGGCTGGTCAAACATCTGTCTGAGATTTCTAAGTGAATCCTACATTGAGCTACATTTCGTGATCCAATAAAGTATTACCGCAGTATGTTAACCTCACCCTGTGTTGTCTGAGTAGAATTTGCCCATGGGGAAGTACTACGGACATTCAGTGAGATTAGCCCTGGCACATGCAGTCTTTCTAAAGACAGCTAGGCCAGCGGACAAGAGCACCCACTGACCCTTGTGTCTCCACAGATAACAATGCCACATGTGCTTTTTTTCTTTATTTTTAATAGAGGAAAAGAGTGATGATTCAAATTTTGATATTTTGGATTTTTGTTTACATAATTTGTTTAATTTTTCACTTTACTTCATTTATTATTGCTCTTAGGGGACTTGAACCTGTAATTTTCCGATCACTTATATTATATAATGCAATTTCAGAGTACTGCAGCATATAGTCTGTATTGAAAGGACCAGCTCAGCTGAAACTCAGAGAAGTAACAAGTGTGGTGCGGTAACCCATGTTACAGCCAGGGGGCGCTGTGTGTGCTTCAGGATGCTCTTGGAGGCATATTATGGTGATGAGACAAAGTCCGGCAGGATTGTAAATGGCCGGTATGTGTCGCCGAGGTGCTCTGCGCTGTAAGCCCAAAATGATATGGTTATGCTGGGACTTATAGTTCCACAAGAGTTTGCTGTGTTTACTTATAAGGGCGGGCTTATAGGGTTAGCTGGTGAGCTGGGCGGGACTGGCTAATCACACACACTCCCATCTCGGGGAGTGGTTATAACCATATGATGTGACTGAGGTCTGGTCACATGGTCAGAGTGTATGGATCTCTATGGTCCATGTGCAAGGTCAGGTCTGTGTTGGAGTCTCCTGGGAGTGGAGACATCCTGGAAGCACTTAAAAAGGCTGTGGACCTGAATGCACAGGGTGTTGGATTGTCCTGGGATGGACTGGAGTCCTGCAAGCACCTGGTGAGAGTGTGAGTCCTGGTGGTCTGTGTTGGAAGCTCCTGTGAGTGGAGTCTTCCTGGAAGCACCTGAGAGACCATGGACCTGGTGGTCTGTATTGGAAGCTCCTGTGAGTGGAGTCTTCCTGGAAGCACCTGAAGAGACTGTGTATCTACAGAGCCTGGGATGGCATCTGTGTTGGCGAAGCCAGGACTGACAAGGAGTCAGCGTGAGGAGCGGAGCTCCTGAAAGGTAACCCCAGACAAAGGGGATTGTAATATATGGCAGAGAAGTTTATCTGCTGCATGAACAGACTGGTGGTCATAATAAGTTCATGGCTGTAATTAAATAGACTGTATGTTATGTGGTTTATGATGTTTAATAAGCCAAATAGACTGACTTAAGTGGAGAAATCGTGCCTGAGTGCTTAAATCCCGTGCCAAGCGAGTGTCCGCCAACCCATTCAGGTAGCGTTTCACCACACAAGACAGCAGCAATGTTGGCCTTCAAGCAGGCCTCCCACTGCCATGGTAGTCTATCTCATTATGTGGAGGCGATGGAAGTCGACATCCTCATGCACTAGGAGTGATGTAATTTAAATGCCATCTATTAGAGACAGATTCTAGCTATATTAGCTATATTCAGCTCCTGAGCCTCTTCCACATATGATTACCCCAGCACATGACTGTACAATTACTCCCATATGCGCGAAGGGGGTTAACAAAGTGAAGAGAAAGTATATACCTCCAAAGTTAGTGTCTTAGTGTCTCCAGCCATAAAATTAGTGCAAGATTGATGTAAGAGCAACCTATATGGAGACCTCTTTACCTTCGGATCTTTAAGGAACCCAAATGCCTCTCTATATATATAAATAAAATATATTAATTGTATGCTTCTATTATTTTGCAGAGCGCCATGAAGCCATGCCCTTAAATACTAACCATGTCCTTATACTCCTGTGAACAATGCCAGCCACAATGACCCTATGAACAATGGTAGTCAAAATGTCCCAATAAATAATGTTAGCCAGCCAATTGCCAAGAATAGACAGAATTCTCTGATTGAAAGAGCTATCCTAAAGATCAGACCATATTGATGTCAATGAGCCATGGTGGAGGGCCTGGTGTACACTAGTGTAGTACTCATTCTCACAGATCCAAGTAATCCACATAATTATATAGCAATCTTTAGCACTAGGTATGTGGCTGAAAATGTGCTGTATGTATCAATCAGATAATGGCCAGCATGGCTTCAACCTGTAGAGGGTTGTCTTCCCACTTAGAACAATAGAAAATAATCTTATTCAATATCTAAATTTAAAAATGCCATTTTTTTTAAATTGCTTACTTCACATTTTCCTGTTATATAACCTTAGGTTGAAAGAATGGTAAAAATTATAGTTCCTACTTTGCCAGAGAAAATTATTGGTTATAAATTACATGGGATTTGAGTTTCTTACTTTCTCACAGTCAATATGAGCATTGCTATTTTTACTTGTATCTGATAAACTTAAATTGTTCCTGGTAAATCAGTTACATGCATAGTTCTGCTTTATCAGCCAATCTTCTCAGCAGTACTTTTATATAGCTTGGGTACTAAAATGAGATTACCTACGCTGAACAGATCTGCAGCTGGGTTTGTCTTTATTTAATTCATCTGAACTTTGCTCTGCAACTTAACAAAAAAGACTCTCTTGGGATGAACGTTAAAGAAAACCCGATGCTGTGTACAATAACAGAGCAGTATGGAAGGCAGCTAACTTTGACAAAACAGATAAATGATGATGTAAGGCAGAAACAGGTTACATTACCTTCACAGAAAGTATCGCAACCCATGTAGTCAGTTACACTGCTCGACCTCTGCTCTATTCATTGTCTATGGCACTGAAAGAGCGAAAGTTGCACTCAGCAGTCCCACAGACAGTGGATGGAGCTGTAGACAAGCATGTGTACGACTGCTCCATTCAGGACCATGCTGCAGAGAATTGTTTTTGGTATTCCAGAACCCCAATCTAAGTATCATTGGTGGAGGTACAAGCATTTGAAACCCCAGTAATCCCATAGACTATACTGGATAACTTGATTGTTTTTGAGAATAACCCTTTAAATGGAACTTGTCTGATCTGATAACACTTTGAAACTGCAAATATAATGCTAATCTGCAGGTTAAGAGAATTATGAAAGTGTCCAGCAGCCGTACTGAAAAAGCGGCACCCAGGAGAAAATGAGCTTTTTTCTCCTGAAAGCCGCTGGCTTTCAGTCATGTAGGTGTGCCCGCAGCAGTTACAGTCAGCTCAGCAGTGAGAGCGGTTGTGAGCACATCACGGCACTGACTGACAACTTGCTCTGTACTGTTGCACTGCTGAGTATCTGTCAGTCAGTTCTCCGACATGCTTACAGCCGCCATTCTCAGTGCTGTGAGCAGTGACTGTAATCACTTTGGGCATACCTGCATGACTGAAAGCTGGAGGCTCTCAAGAGAAATAAAGTTCATTTTCTCTAGGGTGCTGTACTTTCAATAAAGCTGTGGGGCACCTTTATAATGCTATTAACCTGCAGATTAGCTTTGCATATGCAGGTTAATAGTGCTATTGGAACTGACAATTTCTCTTTAATGACAAGGTTGTTTAGTTGGTCATTGGAAATATATTAATGTATCTGCTTATCACACTTAGTTCCTCTTGATTATTTGCCCACATTATAAAATGCTGGAGAATGTTGCTCACAGACCTGTACATGTGTTTATTAACAAGACCAGCTGTTGCAAGGTTAAGACCATGACAATAACCGAGTATTCCCATGTAAAGCCAGCTAACCCATGAGAACATCTATATGTAGGTTCTAATAGTTTAAAGACCATCCAATGTTTCTAAAAGTTGAGCTCAGGTCAGTCCACTAATTCAACCCAGTATACCAACTGTTTTGAAAAAAAAAAGAGTTAGATCTGTTGTCTATTATAATATCGTTTTCCAGGTATTTGAGTATCCAAGGTAGTATTCAGATAATAAATGTGAGTTACATGAGATCTCCATACCATGTTGAGAGAGGAACAAAACATCAGTGGAATATTATAGCCACACGGAGAAAACATTTTCGGAGAGCCACTTCTTTCCCTGCGGTGAGTGTTGACTTTGCAGTTCTGATGACCACACCAATTACGGAATTGTTGACATTTAGACTGGATAAACTTCTCAATTTGTTGTTATGTTTATGTAAATAATACTCTAACACGTAAAAAGTACTAATCATTCAGGCTCAGTTTCAATTCTAGGTGTCCTACCACACATAAACATTTGCACAAACATACCCATCTAGTAAGCCAAGTAACCACATGGTATTTGCTATAGGAAACCAGATTTCCAGAAGAAACGAAATAAATCAAGACAGGTGTTTATATAGGAATATTAGAGGTTTTGTAAAAAAGTGGTTTGGGGCAGAATTTTTCTGTCAGACTATGCTACTTATGACCGCACAACCATTGCTGTGGTTTCAAGCAGCCCAAAGAAACACCCCTGATGTAAGTCTTCAAAATTGAGTTTCCAAGATCTTTTTTTATATGGTTCAGCTTTCATACACAGACAAAAACCGTTAGCTTTTAAAGACTCCGCCAACCTTACAAATCCATACTCCACTACACTTAGAAATCCTTACTATGTAAACCCTTATGATTCTGTTTAGTCCCACAAGATTATCAGCCACAAATTCTGCTTTTTAACAGAAAAAAACATTGAGCAGAGTCCCATGTATCAGAAGTTAAAGAGGTTGTGCACTACTTGGACATCCCCTTCTTAAATACTACTTCCTGGAGTGTAAAATAAAAATAACAGATACTCACCTCCTGCGACAGCAATGTCTCCAAGGGCCCACGTAACGCTGCTATTCCACGTAGGCATTGCAGCCGATCAGTGTTTAAGAATTAGCTGTCCAAGTAATGTCTGGATATTATATGTGGGTACTAAAATAACTGGTGTCTACAGCACATTGCCCAATGTAAACAGTAGATGTATAGTCAACATTATACAAACCTAATGAGAACCAAATTATACTATTAATGATAATTCAGCTTCCATTAGTCACAGTAAAAGTATTTGAGCAAGCATAGATCACTTTGATTGCTGATTGGTGCATCCTATGGGCCCACGTAACCCATCATTACTGAACCACATAGCAATACAGTAATCAAAACACAAAGTTAAATCTGTATACATGGAAAAGGGTTAACCATCTGGATCTTGATGGATCATATAAAACTTATCAAGCTAAGGTTACATGGCCGTAGATGTAGATTCTCCCATCCGAGAGAATCAGGCTGATTGTGCTAATGGCACTCTGATTAAACTCTGATCAAAGTTTGATCCGAGTATCAGTATAGTGTGACCCAATTATCTCTGAACAAAATTTCTCCATCATCTCCATTCTCTGAGTCCTTGGAAATCAGATTTCACTCAGATGTCATCTGAGTGTTGTCCAATGTTTTCTACCCACTCATAGACTTTTTCCACTGACAGAGTCTGACGGTGAAAAAAATGGTGCATCAGCACTATGCCATTGAATAACATTGATGTGCGAGCTATCAGATAAAAATCACATAGCACTTATCCTATGTAAATGCTCGTGTGAGCTAGCCCTTAAAGTGATTCTCAGAGAATGTGATAAAATGGCATCCATGATATAATTCAAACTGCAGCCCATCCTGGACAGATGTTAAGATTGGCTGTAGACTGAAGATATATAGCTCCCGATACCTGCATCCCAACTGACAGAAGAGCTGTACCACACAGTTGGCAATAAGTAGGACTGTGATATGAGAAAAAATTTATATTTTCCATATTAAGTACTATCTCTAGTGTCATCCTCCTCCATCATTCTGACAGCTGCATTGCAGTACACAGAGACTGACTGCACAGAACAAAAAGTCTAATCAACATTTTGAAGGATAAAGATGGAGATAATCCCTATTGTTCTTATTGACAAGATACATTTCTTCACATATCATAGCCATGTTCCAGGCCGACTATGTTATATGTGATCAGGCTCTTCTGTCAGTTGAGACACAGGTCTCTGTATGTCTTCAGTATGCAAGCCATCCTGATATGTTAATACTTTGAATTATGCAACTTGTGTGTCATGACACAGTTGTCTGGTGACCCGGGATCAGGGGCTCCTTCCCTGTCCCTAACACTACGGGGTGCGCTAGCTCACCTATTTCCTAGGATACTTCTGAAGGTGAAGTTGCTGGGGCCTCCACATTTGCCTTATCTCCTGAGTTAGCCCTCTGTCTGTTCTCTTCCCCAACCAAGGGAAGAGGGGGATACTGTGGCACCCCTGCGGTTCAGCTGCCACAATGGTATCGTATCCCTAACTGGAAGTGGTATCATGTCTGGAAGTAAATGGAGCTCCCTACACTGAGTAAGCCACACATCCACACACAAGTCTGATCCCTGACCAGAAGGGGGAACACAAGCCCCTAGTTTGTAGGGTGACTATCTTTTCTAGCTGGGGGGAGGAGTTAGAGCAGAGTAGTGCAGTGTAGTGGGAGGAAGGGAAGAGAGAGCACATGGAGTTTCTAGGGGTTGGAGCTATGAAAAGCTCACCCTAGGATATGAAGAGAACAGGTCATCAGAGCCCTTGGCTACCAGGGATTGCAAATCCTGGGAGCAGAATCTGGAGACTGGGAAACTGCAGGTTATCTGGCCACCTCTGCAGCACCAGAAGCACCACATTATATAGAGTTCAGAGCTGGGACCGAAAAGACAGTTTCCAAAAGGGGCTCGCAATGTATGCTGGCTGTAGCTGCAGAATAGACAAGCAGAGAGTACAGATCAGCTCAGAGGCTGCTGAATCTCCAAAGAGACAGACACAGAATGGAAGGCTTAACTTACCCACTTGCAGACTCCAGTTGCTTTCAGACAGTCCGGAACTTGTACTTGGTAACCATGACAGCTGCATTACCAGCTATCCCCTGGGGACCCCCTTGCAGCGCTGGCCATCCCTGGCCAGACACCTTAGCTGGCATCATGATACAACCATAAACTATTATCCCTGTAAATATACCCTTTTTCAGGGCCATGGTGCAGGGCAATCGCCACTGTGACATCCCTAATAGACTGCCTGCCTGGCTACTGAGTACCCCTGGCCCGCACAACCGCAGCACTACTGTGCCCCGTAGTACACCAACCTGACAAACAAGGTAACACAAACAAGGGTTAACAGAAAATTCTGGGCATGCAAAATATTCACTCACATATAACAGGGGAATGAACTAGGGTGTGGAGATAGGTGAATAAACCAAAATAGAAAAGGATAGGGAATTACCACACCTACAAACCAAACAACAGTCACAGATAACTACTCCAACTCTCCTTCTCATATGAACTCCTCTCCTTCCTTTAGCCATGCAGTAAATGCTTGCTCTGACAAGGATTTGTAACATAGCCCAGATTATAAAGAGGGAAAGGAGAGGCTAACCAAGCTCAGTTGTGAACACAGGGATTTTCAACATGGCCAATTAACTCCTGTTCTGCCAAAAGAAATAAACACATTTAAAATGAAGGAGAAGTGCTTGTTCTCAGCGCCGGAATAGAAGCAATCAGATGCTGCGGTCTTCTGGCTCCACACTGTCATGATAACCCCTTATGACATTGTGTCATATAATCTGACATTCTTGGAGAGCCACTTACACTGACAAGCAAAAATGTAACGATGTTTTGAACTTTAACGTTCAGGCTCCATATCTCACCATCCACTACTGCTTTGAACATGAGACTACGATCTTTTTAAAGACAATCATTTTGGCTATCTCACACATTTGCATGTAAAAGTTTGGGCACCCCTGGTCAAAATTACTGTTATTGTTAACAGTTAAGCAAGTTGAAGTTGACATGATCTCCAAAAGGCTTAAAGTTAAAGATGACACATTTCCTTTGTATTTTAGGCAAAAAATATATATTTTTTCATATATTACATTATAAAAATTACAAAATTGAAAATGAGCAGATGCAACAGTTTGGGCACCCTGCATGTTTAGTATCCATAACAGGCTAATTAAGGTTTAGAATGTTGGTATCTGAGCACATAAATCTCCAAGGGAGTCCAAATTTATGCATCGGCCCATTATTTGTTTTGGAATTTTAAAAATGTAAAAAATGAACAATATTTTTTTGACTAAAATAAACTGACTAAAGGAAATGTGTCATCTTTAACTTTAGGCCTTATAGAGTTTATTTCATCTTTAACTTGCTTAATTGTTCACAATAAAAGTAATTTTGACCAGTGGTGCCCAAACTTCTACATTCTACTGTGCATAAATTTGACTTGCAACTATTTAGCATATGATTAGTTATGCAGATTCTTGTCATGTCACTGCACTGTAAGGCTATGTGCACAAGTAGGAAAAAAGAGGCAGAATTTTCTGCACAAAATCCGCATCTCCTGGCAGAATCCGCAGCCACGGATTTGCCATGGTTTTTATGCGGATTTTGTGCAGATTTTATGCGGAATTGATGTGGATTTTGTGCGGATTTTCTGCGGTTTTTGCCACTGCGGATTTTTATCATGGAGGGGTGCAGAAACGCTGCAGATCCGCACAAAAGAAGTGACATGCACTTCTTTGAAATCCGCAGCTATTCCGCACTGATTTTTCTGCACCATCTGCACAGCTTTTTTTTATCCCATTGAATAACATTGTACTGAACATCACAGTGCGGATCTGCAGCATTTATGAACGGAAAAATCCACTGCAGATCCGCAGCAAATCCGCATTGTGTGCACATAGCCTTAGGGTGTGCACATAGCCTTAGGGTATGTTCACACGTCAGGATTTCTTGCAGAAAATTCCTGAAGAAAACCGGACATTTTCTGCAAGAAATCTGCATGCATTTTTTTCGCGTTTCTTCCCAATGCATTAAATAGTGGGAAAAACACTAAAAATCTGCAAAATTAATGAACATGCTGTGTTTTTACCGCAATGCGGGACGGTGGACCGCAATGGGATGGGACGGTGGATCAGCTCGAGGAATATATGACATCTTTGAACAACAGTACACTTAATATTAAATTAAGTTATAAATATAGTTCGGCTACTATTGACTTTCTGGACATCTCTCTACTGATCGATACTAATCGATCGGTTCAGACAGATGTCTACAGAAAGCCAACATCAGTAAACTCTCTTATACATGCCGACTCATCACATAACCCTGCTACTATTCGGGCTGTCCCGGTCGGACAGTTTCTGAGGATGAGGCGGATCTGCACCACCAATGACCGATTTGAGAAACAAGCCCTCGACTTGAAAACTCGCTTTCAAGATAGAGGGTACAGTAACATGTGTATAAAGAAAGGATACGACAGAGCAAGGAAGACCCCCCGTGGTGATTTGTTATATCCACGTAAAAAGGAAACATTAACCGGCAGTGACTGTCAGAAAATTCGTTTTATCTCTACATTTAACCACGAATGGTATAAAATGAGAGACATTCTAGCCAAACATTGGGCCGTTCTTGGGGCTGAGTCCTCCCTGGGTCCCGCCATTGGCGACTTCCCACTGATGACATCAAGGAGATCTAAAAATTTGAATGATCTCCTCGTTAATAGCCATTATGTACCTAAAATGGCTAATCCTTTTGGTACTAAGGGCCCTATTCCGGGCTGCTTTCCCTGTGGCCACTGTCTTGCCTGTGCAAATGTCCTGCGCTGCTCTTCTTTTCAATCTTCAGATGGGTCACAACAATTTCAGATAAGACAATGAATATCCTGCGGTAGCAGTAATGTTATATACTACGCTACTTGCGGATGTTCTAAAATATATATAGGTTTGACCTCCAGAGAATTACGCATCCGTGTACGTGAGCACGTGCGGGACATTTGCGCGGCCAAGACAGTGGTCGACCCCCTCCAATTAAAAACTATCCCCCGCCACTTTAGGGCATATCACAATTGTGATGCCAAAACGTTGAAAATTAGGGGGATAGACATTATTCATCTAGGTATTAGAGGGGGTAATTACAAGAAAATCCTGGCCCAAAGAGAGGCAAAGTGGATTGTTAAGCTGGATACTGTGGTCCCCAAGGGCCTTAATGAGTCTTTGAGCTTTGCTTCATTTCTATGAATAATTAGTCTCTCTTCTTTTCCTGATTTATGCTCATATATTCACCCATTGATGGTTCTTTTGTGTGTGGTTTTATTATTATTGTTTTAACTTTTTCTATATATTCTCTTTATTTTTAGTTATATTTTTATGTGGTTATTCGTCTCTGTTTTGGACCCTATTATGAACATTCTGCCGTGCAACCCATCACTGAAAAACAAGTGGAGAAATATATTGTGCCATCATTTTATTATATTTATATAGTATACTGTCCTTTCTTTATATCAGAATTTGTATGCCACCTTATTATATTGATAATATGTATGGATTTTATGTGAACCAACATGATTTGATATTCTGGCACACCTTGTAAGTTCAGATACCTCCCCTTTGTTTATATGCGGCCGTGCGCGTGCGCGCTGTTGTCCCCCGCTTCCGGCATTCAGTCGGGCGTCTTTATCAGCCTCCTGTGTGTGACCTAGGTGAATTTTTCACCGGCACATGCGCAGTGATGCCTGACGCTCTGTCTGGATGCTAGGACCTGCGGGGATGCACTGCACATGCGCCGACAGCGCCGCTTCTCATAGGGTGATCACAACCATGTGATACACCCTGTGACCCATTGTCATGGCAATATAAGGTCCTTCTATTCACACTTACATCACACCCCCTGAGAAAGTGTCTGGGGTCACCCGCCATCATTTGGGGCTCATTACCATCTGAGTAGTGTTGTGCACTGGGCCTGGTAAGTTTTGCCCTTAATTTATGATACAGTCCCTTTACTCTGCGGATCTCCAGCTGGGCTTGATCTATGTTGATTTACCCTGACCTTTTTTTTTTCTTTTGCCTTACTTTTGGCTTTAAACCTTGCTATAGAGCTCCCGCTGCTTCTGTGGATCCCTGCATTGTTATACAATACTTGGGCTTTATTTATTGTGCCTTATTTTTGGCTCTACTTACCTAGCACATGGACAAGCATTCAAATGTAAATCAGATAGATGTATTACCTCTGAACTCCCATGTGCACCTCACTACTATATGTACTTCCGTGCCCTTGTCCTGATTGACAATTTTATTATATGTGTCTTTCTTAGATTTTTTTAAATAAATGTTGTACTTTCGTACTTATTTATTGGTTACTCCAGTTTTTCTCCTATTTATATAAATGCGTTTTTTTTGCGGGAAAAAAACGCATCATGTGCACAAAAATTGCGGAATGCATTCTAATTGATGGGATGCATACGTATGCATTTTTTATGCATTTTTATAGCGAAAAACGTGAAAAAAACACAACGTGTGCACACAGCCTTACTATTTTGCTCCTGGTGGTGGAAAAATATTTTTCTTCCTGTATACTACAAAATACAACCTGTTCTCATATTGCCTAATAGCGTGTTATTAGGTTAATTCCCAAGCAAAAGGTCACTGGTTCAAATCGAGAAGCAGCCATGAAGAAGATTTCCCAAGAAAAGATAAACATCATCATCCAGCTCATCAATAGCAGTCTCTCGGGCCAAAAAAATCGCTGTACCACGTTGTGTGAGTGACAGAATAATGCAAAATAAAATCCATCCATCCATTCAAAAACCAAACAGGTGGACATCCAGGCAAAATATTGGAATCATCAAGTCAGTTCATCAATAGGGCTGTCAGTTCTGGTGTGACAAACGAGGCAGTGGAGGTGGCTCATATCACTCATAATAGTGACATCACAGCCATCCATGCAAACACCATGCAACGCACATTAAACAAGTCTGCAATGGTGTCCCAAAAAAAAAAGTTGGAGAAGCTGCAACTTTAATATTGTAATAAGAAGCATTGGCTTGAGTTTGCAAAAAAGTATGAAAAGTGGACAGTAGAAGATGGGAAAGGATGATTTGGAGCGATGAGACGAAAGTCAATGCTATGATGGGTGCAACTGAGTCTGACAGAAACCAGGGAAAAAAGGGACTAACAGATAGCGAAACTGAAGTTACTGTAAACTTTGGTAAAGGAAACCTGACAATATGTGGTTGTTTCACAGCCAAAGGCATTAGATAATTGACCAGGATCGCTGGTTGTCTCAATATATGAGTATCCTACAAAATGAGTAACTTTGTACACATGAGTATTATGGGTATGAAAGGATGACATAGTGCTCCAGCAGAACAACGACCTGAAGCATATGTCAAAATTGGCAAAGAAATGGATCAATGACAATGAAGTAGAGGTGCTGTATTGGCCCCCACAGTCCCCAGACCTCAAGCCAATCGAACACTTGTGAATAGAGGTGAAGAAAAAACTGTATACATACCCAAATGAGTTAACCGGTATGCACCATGTGAATAATATTGGAGATATATTTCTATGTCAATCAGCTGTATACTATTGAGCCTGTTGGAAGTTGGAGTGTTTTTTTTTTTTAGATTTGGTTATCTTAGGAGGATATCTGTTTGTGCAGGTAACTATTACTGTGCAGAATTATTAGGCAACTTACTAAAACCAAATATATTCCCATCTAACTTGTTTATTTTCATCAGGTAAACCAATATAACTGCACAAAATTTAGAAATAAACATTTCTGACATGCAAAAACAAAACCTCAAAAAATTAGTGACCAATATAGCCACCTTTCTTTATGATGACACTCAACAACCTTCCATCCATAGATTCTGTCAGTTGCTTGATCTGTTTACATTGCATGCAGCAGCCACAACAGCCTCCCAGACACTGTTCCGAGAGGTGTACTGTTTTCCCTCCCTGTAGATCTCACATTTTATGAAGGACCACATGTTCTCAATGGAGTTCAGATCAGGTGAACAAGGGGACCATGTCATTATTTTTTCTTCTTTGAGACCTTTACTGGCCAGCCACGCTGTGGAGTAGTTGGAGGCATGTGATGGAGCATTGTCCTGCATGAAAATCATGTTTTTCTTGAACAATACCGACTTCTTCCTGTACCACTGCTTGAAGAAGTTGTCTTTCAGAAACTGGCAGTAGGTCTGGGAGTTGAGCTTCACTCCATCCTCAACCCGAAAAGGTTGCACAAGTTAATCTTTGATGATACCAGCCCATACCAGTACCCCATCTGCACCTTGCTGGCATCTGAGTCGGAGTGGAGCTCTTTGCACTTTACTGATCCAGCTTCTGGCCCATCCATCTGGCCCATCAAGAGTCACTCTCATTTCATCAGTCCATAAAAACTTTGAAAAGTCAGTCTTAAGATATTTCTTGGCCCAGTCTTGATGTTTTATCTTATGTTTCTTGTTCAAAGGTGGTCGTTTTTCAGCCTTTCTTACCTTGGCCATGTCTCTGAGTATTGCACACTTTGTGCTTTTTGTTACTCCAGTAATTTTGCAGCTCTGAAATATGGCAAAACTGGTGGAAAATGGCATCTTGGCAGCTTCACACTTGATTTTCCTCAATTCATGGGCAGTTATTTTGTGCCTTTTTTGTCCAACACGCTTTTTGCGACCCTGTCGGCTATTTGCCATGAAATGCTTGATTGTTTGGTGATCACTAGTGTTGAGCATTCCGATACCGCAAGTATCGGGTATCGGCCGATACTTGCGGGTATCGGAATTCCGATACCGAGATCCGATACTTTTGTGGTATCGGGTATCGGTATCGAAACAACATTAATGTGTAAAATAAAGAATTAAAATAAAATATATTGCTATACTCACCTCTCCGACGCAGCCTGCACCTTACCGAGGGAACCGGCAGCGTTGTTTGCTTAAAATTCGCGCTTTAACTTCCTTACGCGAAGTCCCGGCTTGTGATTGGTCGCGCGCCACCCATGTGACCGCGACGCAACCAATCACAGCAAGCCGTGACGTAATTTCAGGTCCTTCAGGATTTTAAAATTACGTTCTGGCGTTGTGATTGGTTGCGTCGCAGTCACATGGGCGACGCGACCAATCACAAGCCGTGACGTCACGGGAGGCTGGACACGCGCGCATTTTAAAATGCGCACGTCTCCTGCCTCCCGTGACGTCACGGCTTGTGATTGGTCGTGTCGCCCATGTGACTGCGACGCGACCAATCACAACGCCGGAACGTAATTTTAAAATCCTGAAAGACCTGAAATTACGTCACGACTTGCTGTGATTGGTTGCGTCGCGGTCACATGGGCGGCGCGCGACCAATCACAAGCCGGGACTTCGCGTAAGGAAGTTAAAGCGTGAATTTTAAGCAAACAACGCTGCCGGTTCCCTCGGTAAGGTGCAGGCTGCGTCGGAGAGATGAGTATAGCAATATTTTTTATTTTAATTCTTTATTTTACACATTAATATGGTTCCCAGAGCCTGAAGGAGAGTTTCCTCTCCTTCAGACCCTGGGAACCATCAGGAATACCGTCCGATACATGAGTCCCATTGACTTGTATTGGTATCGGGTATCAGTATCGGATTAGATCCGATACTTTGCCGGTATCGGCCGATACTTTCCGATACCGATACTTTCAAGTATCGGACGGTATCGCTCAACACTAGTGATCACGCTTCAAAAGTTTGGGAATTTCAAGACTGCTGCATCCCTCTGCAAGACATCTCACAATTTTGGACTTTTGAGAGCCCATCAAATCTCTCTTCTGACCCATTTTGCCAAAGGAAAGGAAGTTGCCTAATAATTAAGCACACCTTATACAGGGTTTTGATATCATTAGACAACACCCCTCCTCATTACAGAGATGGACATCACCTGATTTAATTAATTGGTAGTTGGTTCTCAAGCCTGAACAGCTTGGAGTAGGACAACATGTATAAAACGTATCATGTGATCAAAATACAACTTGCCTAATAATTCTGCACACAGTGTATAGGAAGGACTAATTTTCCCGTCTCCCATGACAGCACACCTGAGAGAGGGATCCGCCCAGTCAGGACAGGAAACCTACTGAAATAAAAGGGCGGTACCTCTCCCTCGCTTCAGTTGGGTTTCCTGTCCTGATGGGAACCCCTTGTGCTGAAGAACGGCGGTTCATTTCTGTTGATAGAAGATCCACTTACCCGCTCCTGTCCCGGCACTGGAAGCACAGGCAGGGCGCCTGTATGTCGGCCTTCAGGAGCGGTAGCGCCGTTCGCAGATCCCATAGGGCTCTTGCGCACGTGCGGGCGTCGGTCCGGCACAGTCCGGACTCCTGGGGCCGGTCTCTGTCCGCCACGCCGCTCTCTCCCCCTCAGCTGGGCCACTTCCGGGTGCGCGGCTGACGTTGCGCGCAAGGTACGCTGGGAGTCGTTCCGCGTGCTCCTAGTCCGCCTCAGATTCCGGTACCGTTTGTGGTCAGCGGGTGGTGAGTGATCTACGTGAATGTCACCCTGGTGGTAATGGGCTACATTTTCTGTTTGCTTGGCAGGCGCCGAGGAAGGCTAGCTCCAAGACCAGGAATAAGGAATGTGCCCTCTGTAGAGCTCCGTTGGCAGTCCAGTGGCAGAAAAGTCTTTGCATAGATTGTATTCAAAAAACCATCCAGGAAGAAACCCCTGACTTTGCCTCTAGTCTTAGGGCAATAATTAGAGCTGAAGTAGAGGGCTCTGTTAAAGCAGCCCTTAAGAAAAAGGGTAGTAGAGACCCAGAACCGGTTTCCGCGTCGGAGGTTTCTCATTCTGAAGAGGAATATCAGGAGGATCCATTATCTCCCTGCTCCTCCGCCTCTAGGTCCTCTGGCTCCTCTTCAGATAGTGATATTGGGGGGCGTCCATGCTTTCTCACCGAGAACATGGACAAACTAGTTAAAGCCGTTAGAGCTTCTATGGGCCTAAAAGACGAGAAAACAGCCAAATCCCTGGAGGACATTATGTTCGGGGGGTTGGACGAAAAAAGAAAACGTACGTTTCCCGTTAACTCCAAAATAAAGGCCCTTATTGAAAAAGAATGGAAAAAGCCGGAAAAATCGGGTAATCTGCCCTCGGCTTCTAAAAGACGGTACCCCTTTGAGGAAAAAGATTCAGAGACTTGGGATAAAGTGCCTAAAATTGATGGCGCAGTAGCAAAATCTTCTAAAAAGCTATCCCTTCCCTTAGAGGACTCTGGGGTATTAAGGGACCCCTTAGATAAAAAGGCGGACGGTTTCTTAAGACACACTTGGGAAGCAACCGCAGGCGCTCTGAAACCTGCAATTGCAGGAACCTGTGTGTCTCGTTCCCTTATTGTTTGGTTACAGCAAATAGAGGAGCAGTTGACATCTAAAGCTCCAAGAGACGAAATTTTATCTAATGTGACTATGGCTAAAGGGGCGGCCGCCTTTATAGCAGACTCATCAGCAGATTCCGTAAGGCTGGCGGCCAGAGCTGCAGGTTTATCCAATGCAGCTAGGCGTGCTCTCTGGTTAAAGGGGTGCCCGGGAGACCTGCCCTCAAAAAATAGACTCTGTTCTATACCATGTGATGGCCATTTCCTCTTCGGTAAAAAGTTGGAGGACATTCTGGAAAAAGCCGGTGACAGGAAAAAGGGTTTTCCTCGCTTTCCAGTGGACTTTAGAAGGCCTTATTTTCGGAGGGGCAAATTTAGTAGGGGCCGCCCCCCGGGAGACAGAAGGGGCTGGGACTCCAGAGACAAAAGGGGATCTGGATATATGTTTAAAGGTCCCTCAACTTCAACTAAAAAGCCCTCCCAATGATGCCAGGCCAGTAGGGGGGAGGCTTTCATCTTTTTTCCCAGCCTGGGTAAACATCTCCCCCTCTCATTGGGCTCTGATGGTGGTCAAAGACGGCCTAAAAATAGATTTTGTTTATCCACCGCGACGGACTTTTATTTCAACACCCCAAAGAAAAACCCCGGAAGAGCAGCTAGCCTTGGAAACAGAGGTACTAGAGCTGGTTTCAAAACGTGTTTTGATAGAAGTCCCGCGGAGGGAACAGGGAAAAGGTTTTTATTCCCCTCTTTTTTTGATAAAAAAACCAGACGGGTCACTAAGAACTATCGTCAATCTAAAAAACCTCAATCAATCGGTGGTAAACTGTTCCTTCAAAATGGAGTCTGTAAATACAGCGATAAAACTCTTATTCCCACAGTGCTTCATGGCAGCTATCGATTTAAAAGACGCCTATTATCACGTCCCAATTCATCAAGATTTTCAAAAATTCCTAAGGGTAGCGGTTTATGTCCAAGGTTGTCTCAGGCACTATCAGTACGCTGCCCTCCCGTTCGGCCTGTCAATAGCGCCAAGAATTTTTACCAAACTGATGTCAGAGGTCATGTCCTTCCTCCGCTCACGGGACGTGGTAATAGTTCCATATCTGGACGACTTCCTGATAATAGGGAACTCAGCGGCACACTGCCTGTCACAAATAGAAGAGGTTATGACGACACTAGAATTGCTGGGGTGGAAAATGAATCTTGCCAAATCAAGGTTGACGCCGGAGCCGGTTCAGTCCTTTCTAGGCCTGGTTCTGGACTCCGGGCGTCAGCTTTGTCTCCTACCAGAAAACAAGCTGGTCAAAATCCAAAATCTTGTGGAAGCAGCAATTCAACACCCTGTAATGACTTTGAGAAAAGCAATGTCCTTGCTGGGCTCTCTGACGTCCTGTATACCCGCAGTAAGATGGGCTCAGTTCCATCTAAGATTGTTGCAGTGGGAGGTCCTGTCGGCGCAAAAACTGTTAAAAGGGCGTTTAGAGGGCAAGCTGTGTCTTTCTTTGGGGGTAACGGATTCCCTAAAATGGTGGACCATAAGAAATCATTTAACATCTGGGGTCCAGTGGGTAACTCCGATAGAACAGGTCATCACCACAGACGCAAGCGGTACAGGATGGGGAGCTCATTTAGGGACTCTCTCAGTTCAGGGATCTTGGTCCCATATAGAGTCACAACAGGCGTCAAATTTAAGGGAATTATGGGCCGTAGAAAGAGCTGTGAAACACTTCCTTCCCATCATTCAGGGCCACCATACCAGGGTCATGTCGGACAATCGCGCAGTGGTGGCATATATCAACCACCAAGGGGGGACGAGGTCCCCTTCCCTAATGAAGTCAGCGTCTGTCCTCCTACAAATAGCAGAGCACCACCTGCTATCCCTCTCTGCTCTTCACATAAGGGGAATCGAGAATTCGAGAGCAGACTACCTAAGTCGCAAGACACTAAGGCAAGGGGAGTGGTCTTTAAATCCCCGGGTCTTTCAAAAGATAGTGCAGGCCTGGGGCTTACCTGTGATAGATTTGTTTGCCACTCTAACCAACAGGAAGGTAGACAGGTTCTGTTCACTAGACCCGAGGGAGAATCCCTTCGCAGTAGATGCCCTGCAGATTCAATGGGATTTCAGTCTCGCTTATGTGTTTCCACCAATAGCAATGATTCCAGCAGTAGTGAGGAAAATCAGAATGGAGCAAGCGAGAGTAATCTTAATTGCTCCATTTTGGCCGAAAAGACCTTGGTTCTCCCTCCTGAGACAAATGTCTATAACCGATCCGTGGATCCTACCAGAGATTCCGGACCTACTAACCCAGGGCCCAATATGCCACTCTCAGGTGAAGGGCTTCCATCTTGCAGCCTGGAATTTGAGAGGGCATTACTGAGTAGGCGGGGGTTTTCGCCGGGGTTAGTTTCCACCTTATTAAAAAGTAGAAAACCAGTAACATCTAGAATTTATGGTAGAACGTGGAAAAAGTTTCTGGATTTTTCGGGGCAACCTTTGGGGGACAAGGCTCCTGTGGGTACCATCTTAGAATTTTTACAAGCGGGTTTACAACTGGGGTTGGCAACCAATACACTCAAGGTCCAGGTGTCGGCATTAGGTGCTTTATATAATTGCAATCTTGCCTCCAATAGATGGGTATCCCGCTTTATTAAATCCTGTAGTAGGTCTAGACCGATAAAAATTCAGAGACTTCCCCCGTGGGATTTAAATCTGGTATTAAATGCTCTAACCAATAGTCCATTTGAACCCCTGCAGGAATCATCATTAAAGATACTCACTCTTAAAACGGTCCTCCTGGTTGCGTTAACATCAGCCCGTAGGGTGAGCGACTTACAGGCCCTGTCCGTCTCCCCTCCTTACACGCAAATTTTTGATGACAGGGTAGTACTCAGACCAGATCCGGCATACCTTCCAAAAGTTGTACTTAAATTTCATAGAAGTCAAGAGATTGTGTTGCCCTCCTTTTGTAATAATCCTAGAAACCCAGGGGAGGCAAAATTTCATACACTGGATGTGAGGAGGGCTATTGTGCAGTACATATCCTTGACTAATCAGTGGAGAAAAGATCAATCCCTTTTCGTAGCCTTCCAGGGTAGTAGGAAAGGATATGGGGTATCCAAGGGTACTATTGCTAGGTGGATTAGGGAGGCTATTTCATTATCCTATGCTTCCTGTGGCGCCCCGATCCCTGATGGCATCAAGGCTCACTCCACCAGGGCCGTGTCTACTTCCTGGGCTGAAAAAGCAGAGGTATCGATAGATCAAATTTGTAAAGCCGCTACCTGGTCCTCTCCGTCTACCTTCTTTAGACACTACCGGCTAGATCTATCCTCCTCGTCTGACCTTACCTTTGGTAGAAGGGTGCTACAAGCGGTGGTCCCTCCCTAAGGTGGTTCTTTCTCCAAAAATCTCTCAGGTGTGCTGTCATGGGAGACGGGAAAACACCAAGGTTACTTACCGGTAGCCGGTTTTTCCGGAGCCCATGACAGCACCTGTATATTCCCTCCCTTCTCTTTTTCACCCTTTGGTGCGCACTTTTTAGCTGGGTGTATTTTGTTAAATTTATAATGTGGTGATGGATTACCATGTACTAACCAAAAGGGCCTCTCATGCTCTGAAAACCAACTGAAGCGAGGGAGAGGTACCGCCCTTTTATTTCAGTAGGTTTCCTGTCCTGACTGGGCGGATCCCTCTCTCAGGTGTGCTGTCATGGGCTCCGGAAAAACCGGCTACCGGTAAGTAACCTTGGTGTTTCCCTCTGGTCAATATGGGGTTAATTGGGGAGGTAGTCCTTTCTAATCAATTACATGTGCTGTTGTGATAGATATAAGGAACTGTTCACTCTATGTCTGTATGCCTTGGAGGAAGGACTGTTTTAACTGGGTCCGAAACGCATCAGGCCTATGGGGGGTCCCCATGATGTTGTTTTTTTTATTGCTGAAGATGTTTAAAAAAATAATAATTTTTTACTGAAAAAGGATTCCTGTGCAGGAATTCTTCTATTTCTAGTAGCTAGGGAGCAGAATTGTGTTTAGTCTCTATGAGTAGCAGGGGCCTAGTCAGATTCGATAGAGCCAGAACCACTGCTCTAGGACTGCCCAGAAAGGAGTTATGACCTTTCATAGATTTTGGGAGATTCATCTCCAAACCTCCTGGGGAGGAGAGTTAGGTTCAGCCCAAAGGGAAGGAGGGGAGTGACCCATTGGGGTTAAAAGCTTGTGTGAAGCATATCCTATTGTTTTTCTCTGGGAGGTCACGAGGACATCGTGTGAGGACAAGTCACACTCAGAGGGCACCATAGCCTCCCATGTGGCAGCCCTCACTTGCAAGCCAGGCCTTTCATCTAGCTGGTAACTGACTATATGTTCCGCTTATACCCTTTGTCCTACCACTATTGTATTTGCATATCTGACCATTATATATGTATAACCATTGTGTAAATATAGTGTATTGTCTAGTGTGTCCTTAAGTGATTAAATATATAATGTAACCTTGGGCTGCTCTTTTATCTCGATCCACAAACCCACACGTCCCTCTCAGCCTAATCACATGCAACTGGGGGCTGGTTTCTCGCCCAATATAACCCTGGTAATGGACCAGGCGTATTTCAAATGAGGAAATGGTGGCAGCCGTACCAGACTGATAAGGTTCTGTTTCACTGGGGCTAGTGAAATGGGTCTTTCAGCCTGTCAGAGTTGTTTGTGAATGTAGTGCCACATTAGAGACTGCATGGGCCACCTTCTCTCATTCTCCGTACCTCCCTGAATTAAAATCTACCTTTTTAGAAGCAAAACAGTAATAATATAGTGACAAGACAAAAATCTGCATTAGAGATGAGTGAACTTGTTCAGAAAACGTTCGCCAATCTAAAAGTCGGTATGAGCGTTGCACATTCGGATTCGTGTTCCAATTCCCGAGCATTTTCCTCAAAATGGACAAAATTCAGCCAATGTTCGGTAAATGATTGAGTTTCCATTAAGGTTGTGTACACACGGCAATTGTGATCGGAGGTAACGTTACCGCCGGTAAGTTCATTACCATCAGTTAGAGCGCTGCAGGGTCACGCTGTCAGATGTCAGCCTGACCCCACAGCTGCGATGCTAAAAAGCTTAATGAAGGTCAGCAGGCATCAGCTGATGAGAGACTACTACTGCCATCATCCAATGCCTGCCGTCGCTAATAACAGTGGGAAAAGGCGACGGCTGATTGGCATAGTCATCAAACAGCGCCTTTGCTCAAAGCCAAGAAAAATAAAAGTTAAAATCTACTATATAATTGTCTAAGGGTCACTTCCATCTCTCTGTCTGTAGCGGAAATCCCGCATCGCTGACCAATCAGCGACTGGCACAGTCCGGCAGCAAAATGGCCGCTCCTTCCTCCCCGCAGTCAGTGCCCGCTCCATACTCCCCTCCAGTCAGCGCTCACACAGGGTTAATGGCAGCGTTAACGGACCGCATTATGCCGCGGTGTAACGCACTCCGTTAACGCTGCTATTAACCCTGTGTGACCAACTTTTTACTATTGATGCTGCCGATGCAGCATCAACAGTAAAAAGATCTAATGTTAAAAATAATAAAAAAATTAAAAATAGTAATATACTCACCCTCCGTCGGCCCCTCGGATCCAGAACAGGCCTTTCCCGCTCCTCGCGAATCCCCGGTCACCGCTCCATGCATTGAGATCTCACGAGATGATGACGTAGCGGTCTCACGAGACCGCTACGTCATCATCTCGAGAGACCGCAATGCACTCTTGGGACCAGAGCGCGCGAGCAGCATCAGTAAACGCTTCGCCTGGATCCGGGGGCCGATGGAAGGTGAGTATATAACTATTTTTTATTTTAATTCTTTTTTTTAACAGGGATATGATGCCCACATTGCTATATACTACGTGGGCTGTGAAATATACTACGTGGGCTGTGAAATATACTACGTGGGCTGTGCAATGTACTATGTGGGCTGTGCAATATACTACGTGGGCTGTGCAATATATTATGTGGCTGTGCTATATACTGCGTGGGCTGTGTAATATATTAAGTGGGCAGTGTTATATACTGTGTGGGCTGTGCAATATACTACATGGCTGTGCAATATACTATGTGGCTGTGCAATATACTATGTGGCTGTGCAATATACTACGTGGCTGTGCTATATACTATGTGGGCTGTGCTATATACTATGTGGCTGTTATGCACTACATGGGCTGTTATACACTACGTGGGCTGTGTTATATACTGTGTGCATGGGCTGTTATATACTACGTGAGCTGTGTTATATGCTACGTGGGCTGTTATAAACTACGTGGCTGTGTTTTATGCTATGTGGGCTGTTATACACTCCGTGGGCTGTGCTATATACTCTGTGGGCTGTGTTGTATACTACGTGGCTGTGCTATATACTCCGTGGGCTGTGTTATATACTACATGGCTGTGCTATATACTCTGTGGGCTGTTCTATATACTATGTGGCTGTGCTATATACTACGTGGCTGTGCTATATACTCCGTGGGCTGTGCTATATACTACGTGGCTGTGCTATATACTACGTGGCTGTGCTATGTACTACGTGGCTGTGCTATATACTACGTGGCTGTGCTATGTACTATGTGGCTGTACTATTTACTACGTTCGCTGTTATATACTACGTGGCCGGCCGCGAACAATCAGCGACTGGCGCAGTCCGGACGCGAATTGGCGCGGGATTTGAACCACGCTTCGCTAGTGGGTTGTGGTTGGCCGAATCCTGTGTATTCAATATATTATTCTAAAATCTTCATAAATAAACTACATACATATTCTAGAATTCCCAATGCATTAGAATCGGGCTACCATCTAGTAAAGAAATAAATATTGAAATAAAAATGAAAAACATAGTATGTACTCACCTGACATCTAATCCATGAAACCTGTTAATTCTGTAAAAAATAAAAAAACACCATATACTCACCTTAACATCTAATCCCCGATACCCACTTTCCTTTAAAAGAGAAAAAATAATAAACCACGATATCCCTCACCTACCCGCCGCAATCCATACTGTCTCACGATGATTCAGATCACTTGTAGAGCATTCATATCAGCTAATGCAACTGCTTTACCCGGCAGCCAGCGACACACTGACAGCATATTATATGCACCTCTATCTACTTAACACTGTTTAAGCCCTATAGTCTAGATAAGCACTATGCACTTTAATATAAATTAGAGACATGTATTTACCACTAGATGGTGGCCCGATTCTAACGTATCGGGTATTCTAGAATATGCATGTCCACGTAGTATATTGCATAGCCCACGTAGTATATTGCCTAGCCACGTAGCATATTGGCCAGTCACGTAGTATATTGCCCAGCCACGTAGTATATTGCCCAGTGACGTAGTATATTGCCCAGTGACATAGTATACTGCCCAGCCACGTAGTGTATTGCCCAGTAACGTAGTATATTGCCCAGTGACGTAGTATACAGCACAGAGCCACGTATTATATTGCACAGCGACGTAGTATACAGCACAGAGTCACGCAGTATATTGCCAAGCCACGTAGCATATTGGCCAGTCACATAGTATATTGCCGAGCTACGTAGTATATTGCCCAGCCACGTAGTATATTGCACAGCGATGTAGTATACAGCACAGAGCCACATAGTATATTGCCCAGTTATGTAGTATATTGCCCAGTTTAAAGTGCATGGCAGTTATACAATGGCAGTTGGACAGGGCAGGAGACAGGTAAGGTGCATAAGTTTTACATACAAACATGCTGCTTCATCAGTCATACTACATTATGCGTTGATCATATCAATCTGCTTCTTATTTGTTTTTACTTCTGCCTTCTCACAACTCGCTCGCCCTTTAACACATTCTGGGCACTCTCTCTATATCCACCCCTCCCTTCTCCCCTCTCCCATGTATAACTCTGAGGCTCTGCTGACATTTCTTTCCCACTCCAAACCAGCCACTACCGCCATGCAGCACTCAAAACGTTCATACAAATCATCCCACCACCTGCTCTTTCTGTTTTTTTTCCTTCTACTAGTTGCAGGTGACATCTCCCCGAACCCTGGCCCCCCCTCCACCAGCATACATTACTCTCCTCCAGTTGTATATAGAAACCCTGCTAATCTCATTAACATTCAGTGCATGCCTTCTCCTTTAGCTTTACAATGTGCACTCTAGAATGCTCAGTCTGTGTGTAACAAGCTAACTTACATTCACGATCTTTTCCTCTCTAATTCCATTAACCTTCTGGCTATTACAGAAACCTGGATCCAGCATTCAGACACCACCGCTGCTGCTGCTCTCTCATTTGGTGGGCTGACATTTTCACATACCACCAGACCTGAAAACAGACAGAGTGGGGGTGTTGGTTTGCTCCTTTCATCACAATGTGCTTTCCAGGTCATCCCTCCGGTTCCCTCACTTACATTTCCTTCCTTTGAAGTCCACACCGTCAGACTCTTTAAGCCCTTCTCCTTGCGGGTGGCGGTTGTTTACCGCCCTCCAGGCTCCTCCCGCCTGTTTTGAGACCACTTTGCCACCTGGCTTACTCACTTTCTATCCTGTGACATCCCCACCCTCATCATGGGAGACTTTAACATCCCCATCAATGATCCCCTCTCCCAATCTGCCTCTCATCTTCTTTCTCTAACTTCTTCATTTGGCCTCTCACAGTTTACTAATTCTCCTACGCATGAGGATGGGAATACTCTGGACCTGGTTTTCTCCCATCCCGAATCGCTGCACGACTTTACTAACTCCCCTCTCCCGCTTTCGGACCACAACCTTCTTTCCTTCTCTGTCAAGAATTGTCTCCCCACTCGGGACACCCCCACTTACCACACTTATCGGAATACACGTTCCATTAATACCCAGCAGCTTATGGACAATCTCCACACATCTTTAGCCCCCATCTCCTCCCTCTCCTGTCCAGACTTAGCATTGTCACACTTCAATAATACACTGAAGAATGCCCTAGATGAAGCAGCACCTTCTACACGCAGAAAGACCCGACACAGACAACGGCAGCCCTGGCACACTATGCAAACACGCTTTCTTCAGCGTTGTTCAAGGTGTGCAGAGCGGCAGTGGAGAAAGTCTCTCTTAGCAGAAGACTTCATCCACTATAAGTTCATGCTCAAAACCTATAACTCTGTCCTTTATCTGGCCAAACAATCCTACTTCACCACCCTCATCACCTCACTATCCAACAACCCAAAACGACTTTTTGAAACCTTAAACTCCCTCCTGAAACCTAAAGTACAGGCCCCCATCACCAATCTCAGTGGTGAGGATCTGGCCACTTACTTCCTAGAAAAAATCAACCACATCCATCAGGATATCTCAGCGCAATCTCCTCAGTGCCTGGATCCCCTTCCCTGCCGCACCTCAAGCTCACTAGACATCTTTGAACCTGTCTCAGAAGAAGAAGTTTCCAAGCTCCTTGCTTCTGCTCGGCCTACAACCTGCAACAGTGACCCCGTTCCTTCACATATCCTGTAGTCTCTCTCACCAGTGGTCACCACTCACCTGACTAAAATATTTAACCTCTCTCTTTCTTCAGGTATCTTTCCCTCCTCATTTAAACATGCCATCATAACCCCTTTACTTAAAAAGCCATCCCTGGACCAGAACTGCACTGCTAACTACAGACCTGTCTCTAACCTTTCCTTCATCTCTAAACTCCTGGAACACTTGGTCCACTCCCGTCTAATCCACTATCTCTCGGAAAACTCTCTTCTTGACCCCTTAAAATCTGTTTTCCGCTCTTTACACTCCACTGAAACTGCCCTCACTAAAGTCTCTAACGACCTACTAACAGCTAAATCCAAAGGTCATTGCTCTCTGCTGAAACTCCTGGATCTCTCTGCCATATTTGACACTGTGGTTCACCAGCTCCTTCTCACTATGCTCCGCTCCATAGGCCTCAAGGACACAGCCCTCTCCTGGTTCTCCTCCTACCTCTCTGACCGCTCCTTCACTGTATCCTTTGCCGGCTCCTTTTCCTCTCCTCATCCCCTTACTATCGGGGTTCCGCAGGGCTCAGACCTAGGCCCCCTCCTCTTCTCTCTATACACGGCCCCTATTGGACAAACAATCAGCAGATTTGGGTTCCAGTATCATCTCTATGCTGATGACACCCAATTATACACTTCTTCCCCTGTCATCACCCCTACCCTAATTCAAAATACCAAGGATTGTCTGTCTGCTGTCTCTAACATCATGTCCTCCCTCTATCTGAAACTAAATCTCTCCAAAACGGAACTTCTTGTGTTTCTCCCTTCTACTAACCTCACTCTTCCCAACATCGAAATTACCCTGGAGGGTTCAACCATAACTCCCAAGCAGCATGCCCGCTGTCTTGAGGTCACATTCGACACCGATCTTTCCTTTACTCCCTATATCCGATCACTCACTCGCTCTTGTCACCTTCATCTTAAAAACATTTCCAGAACCCGACCTTTTCTCACCTTTGAAACTGTTAAGACTCTTGCTGTCGCTCTTATTCATTCTTGTCTGGACTACTGCAACTCTCTTCTGATCGGTCTCCCTCTTACCAAACTTTCTCCTCTCCAATCCATCTTGAATGAAGCAGCCAGGGTCATATTTCTGTCTAACCGCTTCACCGATGCCTCCATCTTGTGCCAGTCATTACACTGGCTACCCATTCTCTACAGGGTCCAGTATAAACTCATCTCTCTCACCCACAAAGCCCTCCACAGTTCTGCACCACCTTATCTCCTCTCTCATCTCTGTCTATCGCCCTACACGTGCCCTCCGTTCTACAAATGACCTAAGGCTAACATCCCCCGTAATCCGAACCTCGCACCTCCGTCTACAAGACTTCTCTCGTGCTGCGCCAGCTCTCTAGAATGCACTTCCCCAGACGATCAGACTGATACCTAGCCCCGACCTATTCAAGCGCGCTCTAAAAACCCATCTCTTCAATCAAGCCTACTACATCAACTACTTAGTAAACTAGCTTTGCCCTGTTCCCTCCTTTTTATTATTATTATTATTATTCATTTTTATAGCGCCATTTATTCCATGGCGCTTTACATGTGAAATACGGGGCAAATATAGACAAATACATTAAACATGAGCAAAAAACAAGGCACACGGGTACATAAGGAGGGAGGACCCTGCCCGCGAGGGCTCACAATCTGCAGGGGATGGGTGATGATACACTAGGAGAGGGCAGATCCTTCCAAATATTATTCTAAATCTGCACCCCACTATTCATCTGTCTCCACACCCTCCATGCACATGATAACTGCACTTGATACTTGACTATTGCACTTAAACACACGGGCTGATGACCGGATCATGCAGCTTTCTATGAAAATCCCTATGTATTATAATTGCCAGACCTGAAATAACAAGCACTTTTCACCTATTGTGTCCCCCCATTTCCTTGTAGATTGTAAGCTTGCGAGCAGGGACCTCACTCCTAATGTCACTGTTTAAATTGTCTTAACTTGTATTGAATTTAGCTGTATATGTCCCCGCTTAATTGTAAAGTGCTGCGGAATATGTTGGCGCTATATAAATAAAGATTATTATTATTATTATTATATTATTATATTGCCCAGTGATGTAGTATATTGCCCAGCCATGTAGTATATTGCCCAGTTACGTAGTATATTGCCCAGTGGCATAGTATATTGCCCAGTTACGTAGTATATTGCACAGCGACGTAGTATACAGCACAGAGCCACGTAGTATATTGCCCAGCCACGTAGTATATTGGCCAGTCACGTAGTATATTGCCCAGCTACATAGTATATTGCCCAGCCATGTATGTCACAGGTTAAAAAATAAAAAATAAACATATACTCACCTTCCAGGGCCCCTTGTAGTCCTGTCGCCTCCTTCTCGTGCAGGCGCGCAGGACCTGTGATGACGTCGCGGTCACATGACCGTGTCGCGGTCACATGACCATCACGTCATGGCAGGTCCTTCTCGCAGACCATCCTTGCCACCGGAACCTGTCGCTTGCATGGAGCGGTCACCGGAGCGTCGCGAGGAGCGGGAAAGGTGAGTATAGAATGATTTCTTATTATTTTTAACATTAGATGTTTTTACTATTGACGCTGCATAGGCAGCATCAATAGTAAAAACTTGGTCACACAGGGTTAATAGTTGCGGTAACGGAGTGAGTTACCAGCAGCATAACGTGGTCATTTACCACCGGCATTAACCCTGTGTGAGCGGTGACTGCGGGGAATATGGAGCAGGCGTCGCGCACTGACTGCAGGGGAGTAGGGAGGGACTAATCAGACTGTGGCCGTCGCTGATTGGTCACGGCAGCAATGACAGGCAGCTGGCGAGACCAATCAGCGACTTGGATCCCATGACAGAGGCCGCGACCAATGAATATCCGTGACAGAAAGAAAGACAGAAGGACAGAAAGACAGAAGTGACCCTTAGACAATTATATAGTAGATTATCTACTTTTAGTCTCACTGTTAGTATCTCATAGGTTTTATATATCTGAATCATTACTATTTTTTTGCCTGCCATCCAGTGGTGCCACCTACGGTTTGGCTCACCACCATGTATCCTATTGGCTCACAAGTTTGTACATTTTATCTTTCGGTTGAAATAAAGTATTGTTTTTTATTCTGTTCTATGAGAGTCTACGTTTATATGTTCCCATTCTATATGGCGTAGAACAGCAGGTAATTGAGTCCTACTCAAATGCTAGGAATGCTTTTCCCATGATGTGTCTTTACCTATGACTAGTATCATTTCCAGGGATTTGCATTTGTTATATCACTATGGAAGCAGTAGTGGATGGTGAGATATGAAGCCTGAAAGTCAAAAGTTCAAAACAATGTTACCCTTTTGCTTGTCAGTGTAAATCACTTTTATTATTGTATTGTATAGATACATCATTTAAACACGGTCAAAGCAGCCATTTAGTCAGTTTTAACTTCTGATAACCAAGGTGCACAAAAATATTGGTATTATAGAATTTTGCAATTCATGTTAACATTATAGCTGAAGGTTGAACGACACTGCTTAAAACATGTTTTTAAACAATTTAATAAAGACATGCTGTATATAGTGATTTTACCTAGATTGGTTTATTGCCATGAAAGATTTTTTTACATGGGTAATCTTTATTTAAATACTAAACTGTGAACTCATTTCTAGTCTGGCTTCACTCTTTATGAAATCTCTCTCATTGCCTCCAGCATTACTTGACATCTAGCCTTGAAATGCTGTTTCTATTGATCTCAATTGGCTACTGTGATATTACAAGAGTTCTGGACGCCAACATAAAACTGGCAAATGACTGTGATACTGTAAGTAATTTTTACAGCCTACTTAGACTGTGAGAAGCAAGACCAACAAGATTTTACAGCTTCATGGAATACCTTCAAACTACCACTCTCATGGTTAAATTAATACCACAATTTTAAATTGTGTTAATTAATGATTCTTATTTTAAAATATTTCCATTATATCATTAGCAATAAAGTAAAGAATTTAACAGTTGCTTCCTGTCTGTGAAATTCATAATTCTGTACAGAAACAAAGTTTTCAAACAAATTATATTTTGTTAATTATTTGGATTGGGAACTAACTAAAATTGTGAGTGGAAACCCAAAAAATAACTCACATCGCCAATTTACAGCTATATGTGTTATTGCAACTTTATAGTTAAAAAGATGGTTTTGAAGATTGCATGACAATATAATAAGCTCATATTAAACGGAGCTGAAATCTTGCAAAAGAATCATGGATTCATTTTATTTTGAACAATAAAAGAACTGTCTGCCTTTTGTGTTATGAGGATGATTGTTTAAAAATTTCAAGACGACCAATCCAGATACCTCTTTTACATCACTCTGTAAACTAATCAAATCATAAAATCGTTACTACACATAGAAACAAAAATGTAAATACTGTTTGATGGGAGCAAAACCATTTCCTCTACATTCCAGTAATGTAAAACCACTGTTTAAGGTAGAAAATCATTTTTCAATCTCAGGAAACAGCCCTAGTAGCTGCCAAAAGTCCATACATATAACAGCAACTATTTGCTAACGTTGAACACCTGCAGTTTTATAGGAGGTCTCACAGGACAGCTGAAACTAAGTGTATTCCAGTCTACTGATACAGCAGCCAATCAGAATGACAAAAAGGCCTTCTTAAGAAAATAGCATTTTTATATTTTTTTAGCAAATTAATTTATTGCTGAACTTTCAGTTTACAACTTGTGTATATACATTGAGCGCTCCCCACTTCACAAACACATGAAGACTGGTGCTAGGAAAAGGTCAAGGAAGCCATCCAAAAACTTCCACAACAAACAGAAAACTAGTCAGAATATCCTCCTGGATTCTCCTCCTACCCCACTTTTGTATTATTGTCATGTAGATCAGAGGTGTCAAACTGCATTCCTCGAGGCCCGCCAACAGGTCATATTTTCAGGATTTCCTTGTATTGCACAGGTAATAATTTAATCACCTGCACAGAATGATTCCAGCACCTCGTGGAATGCTAAGGAAATCCTGAAAACATGACCTGTTGGCAGCCCTCGAGGAATGCAGTTTGACACCTCTGATGTAGATGGAAAAGACAGTACTGGCTTGGAATGAGTTACCTCAAAACCAAATATACGGCATCCCAAGTAGGTACTGTAGTTCCACCTGGGAAGAAGCCATCAGGTGAAACGCAGGTTTCACCAAGGACTGGCATAAAATGCATTATTAATATTTTATGATCTTTTATTGAAACAGATTTATGTGAGTGTAATAAAAAGCTATGTTTGTATTAATCTACAAATTTGTGCTGCCCTACATTTGGAGAGTGTTTTGAGGCTACTCATATTAAAGATTTGTAAAGATGAAAATGTGACTGCCCAGTAATGATGGTACCATCTTTTCCATGTGATGCGGTGAGGATCAAAACACTGTGAGAGTGGTAAAGTCTATTTTATTTTTAAGCTTTCAGGCCCCGATTCAAGACGTAAAAGCTTTAAAAAGTTGCAAAATGTTGGCGCAACTCGGACTTGCAACTTTTGCTGTTTTAATGGCAGTTTCTTCCATCTCTGCCGAAATGGGGATGTGGATGGATAGGGGTGCAGCCGGGCATGACAGCACAGCAAATTTAATTTCTAATAAGCTGTGCCATTCCCTATGTCAGAAATATCACTAGTTGTTGCACAGTTGAATTTCTTGAAGAAGGAAGGGACACTATTTTATGAATCTGGAGCACCCAGAATACATCAAAGCTTCCACACCAGAAAACTTTGGCCAGTTTGATGTAGCTTTGCCAAAATGGGAGGAGCTGGGGAGGAGCACATCAATTAAAAGATGCATTGAATTCAATAAGTGGCATATTCCTATTAGTCAATTTGGAGGATTGTACTCCAGTGAAACTCTCTACTAATACCGGCGTGCACATCACCATTCTTCATAAATCGGCCTCCTTATCATGGATGCAACCATGTGGAGTCAGAATACATGTGCTTAGTCCATCACTGCCACTTTTTAACAGCAATATAAAACAAAAATGAGAATGAAAGAATGAATTGTTGATAACAATATCACATCTTAAGGCTAGGATCAAACAGTATGAAAAATAGGTATGATTTTCATCCAGAATAGTACGATTTTTTTCTCACTTCTTATCTGTGTGCTGTCAGCTTGCAATCCGTTTTTCACAGCTGCAGCTACTAATCTTTTATAGGACCATTTAGAGTTTCCTATGCTACAGAATTATAATGTATCCATAAAAATTGGATGTCATACTGCGGCTCCATATGGCATGCGATTTTTTTTTTTCACACCCAACTGCAATTTCTTTCAAGAACAGATTCTGCAGGACTTTCAATACAGAAAATCATTATCAGTCTTCATTTTTCATTATTTAAACTCAAAGGAGAGGCCAGACTGATACTCTGATGGTGCTGGTACAGGCTAAATAAATTTCCTTTTCTCTTCAAATTTTATTAATTAGCCGCTTTATAAACAGGACTGAAAGAACAGTAATGTTGGGCTTTTTTTTACCCTTTCTGCCTTTCCAATTTCAGCAGTCATTTTTATTTTGTTACTGACTAGGCTTTATGAAACGTTGTTTTTCATTGGTCAAATTGAATTATTTTTTGTGCTGTTTGGTTTTAATTATTGTATTATACAACTACAGATCTGGCAAAAATTAAGAGACCACCACATCAAAACCCTGGTAATTCATCTAATATAATAATTGCTAGTTGGGACTTCCGGCCACTGTCCACGAATCCCATAAGGCAGTGTCACTTGCACAGGCACAGTTTGTGGCTGCAAGGCCACGAACTGTGCCTGCGCAAGTGACATACACGTTTCCGCTATTCCCATGCAGGTGCAGTAACAGCCACAACTGCACGCTCTACCTGCGCAGTATGTTAATTTCACTGCACTCCCGCATCTGGCCTATTTTTAGTATATAATAACTTAAAGGTTCACATCTACCAGAGCTGGAAATGCTGCCCTGGCTCATATATAGGGGGTTCTGACCTAAGGGCATGTGAATAGATGGTGTCTTTATGGTACAATGCCTTTATAATTAATCCTTCTTTAACATTTAACTATTATAATAAGATATATTTCTAATGACATATTTCACTTCCAGTGAAAGCAATGTTTAGTTGTAAAAGAGATACCACTAATATTAAAAATATTGAATTCTAGTTGTTTTTTGATGTTCTAAAGTTAACTTATTAAGTCAAAGTTCATATAGATGACTGAAGATTAAATCTAAGACCACAAATCTTTATATTCCCAAGACAACACTGACATATCTATATCCATACACGCATCACAGCCATAATGAACTGTTATAATAGATGAATGTGGATAAAATCTGCGCTGCTGTGACAAATAATGAATCCAGATAGAGTTGTAAGGTGTTCGGGTGGTTTATTCAACGCGTTTCGAAGCTCATGGCTTCTTCTTCAGGAAGTTTCCACACAAAGATATCTTTGTGTGGAAACTTCCTGAAGAAGAAGCCATGAGCTTCGAAACGCGTTGAATAAACCACCCGAACACCTTACAACTATATCTGGATCTATTATTTGTCACAGCAGCGCAGATTTTATCCACATTCATCTATTATAACGTCTCTAAGAGGTCGCAGCGCCGACCTGTGGATCTGCAGCAGCTGACAAATTACACGCCTTTACTTTGCACCATCAGGTGAGCAGTTCTCTCATAATTCTTTAAGAGCAGTCCTGAGGATAAGACCCTATTTGCGCTTTTTTGTCTCCTATTTCTTCTATACTAGCCATAATGAACTGACTTCTCTTGAGTTCAGACACCTATGCATAATGCCAATGTAAAGGATCCACTCAAAGTATGACACTGAGGTCTAGGCTTCTTTCTAAAACTAACCTGTCATTGTGAATCCACAGGGCCCAGTGCAGAAGAATCAGGTAAGTTTCTGGAATTTTTAATGCATGCCAGGTGAACTAGATTCTTGTCCTATATTTTCTGCATTAATAATAATAATCTTTATTTTTATATAGCGCTAACATATTCCGCAGCGCTTTACAGTTTGCACACATTATCATCGCTGTCCCTGATGGGGCTCACAATCTAAATTCCCTATCAGTATGTCTTTGGAATGTGGGAGGAAACCAGAGTACCAGGAGGAAACTCACGCAAACACGGGGAGAACATACAAACTCCTTGCAGATGTTGTCCATGATGGGATTTGAACTCAGGACTCCAGCGCTACAAGGCTGCAGTGCTAACCACTGAGCCACTGTGCTGCATTATGTGATTCTGTCACTTGCTAAAAAAAAAGAAATAGAGAATTAAATTATTTGTAAAAAAAATCTCTGTGCTGCCCTGATTCTGCTACTCTATTCAGTTTTACACTGCGCCACTCCATTGCAGATATATGCATTTGTTTCTTCTGAAGTGCACTATGTGAAATCTCCGCTTGCAGTCCAACTGGGCATTTCTTCACAATCTTCTCTGTGGGTGTGCATTTTCACCCCTTTTTCCCAGAAGCTGCCAATCACAGCTCAGCAGATTCATGACTGATAGACTGCTAGATCCGCTGCTGAGCTGTGATTAGTAGAGTCTGGGACGGTAGGGTGTAAGCAAGCGACAGATCCTATTTAAGCGTTGTATTATTGAGATTTTATTCTACTGAATCACATAGACAAATATTGACCCTGTCTTTTTTATACTGGGTTTAAATAATTCCAGTGTCAGAGCTGACCTTTTCCCTCCACATATTTGTAACATAAAATGTGCTGTAGTGACGGTTCATTCTTAAGAGTCTTGATCAGGCTTCTTTAGCTTCTACAATGATGTACAGTAGACCTGGCTTTTATGCTAGCTATCACATCTGATCTTGCTATACCCACACATTTTTATCATCACTTTTCAGAAAACACATATTATATAAAGTGCTGTTAGCAATGACCAAACAGCTTGTAGTTTCTAAAAAAAAAAAAGGCTCTTCCTTTATGAGAAAGGAAAAAAACATAATAATTTCCAGATTTCAGTGAAAAATGACACCAGGTTTAAAAGGTTAGTTCAGAGATCAAAGGGTTCGGAAAATGACAGTGAGCACAGTTGGTCTTTATCATGATTTAAAAAAAGACCAAAACATAAAACACAACCTACAGTAACTTAAAGCGTGCCTATAATTTTAGTTCTGAGAGCGGGTGAGCACAGATGATGTGTAGAGGAGCAGAGATCATGCTGAGCGGTACAGTAAGGCTACGATCACACATGTACAATGCATTTCTCTATGCAGAATAATCAGGATGTATGGATGAGATAAATTATAGAGGCAATCAAAATTATTACGTTTTATTAAATACCATAAAGGGGTTGTCTCACATTACATAGATTTACCATCGGCGTCAAACTGCTGCTGGTCCAAGTATTATGGCATCAAGAACAGAAATGTTACAGTAATTTAGCTTTTGTCATCATCTCTTCAATTTTTTTTTAACTAGAGCAGATTGTCAGTTCAGTATGCTAAAAGGTCAACCTGGTTGTTATTTCATTTTAGCTATTGGTCGGGGTCAATACGGTGTGATTCCCACTGATAAGACATTGTTAGTATATCCTAGCAAAGTATTATCAATGTCGTTAGTGAGACAAACACTTTAAACCACCAAAAAAAATGAGACAACAAAAAATAAATTAATCGAAAAATATAAAAATAAGTCGATTAAAATTAAAATAATATAAATAAAAAAAGGGAAAGTCCAATCCCAACCTGCCCACATAGCTAGGTCATATGTGTCATAATGTGTCCATTTTACAGAACATATTTTACCCCCGACCAATGCGACCATCATTAATTTTTAAGCAGTGTGACCCCATCTCCCATGTACATGTCCCCCACAACAGCTAAGTGTATGTATTACATTGGACTATACCATGAATGGGAAACTTTGCCTTTATCATGGACTTATAAAGGCAAATGGTATGTATACTAGTAATTTAATGTTTGGTATCATTATAAACATGACAGTGGGAAATAAATACAGTCTACATTTATTTTAACTTGTAACATTATATTTCACATTATACATTAGATTTTTTTGTTATTTATAAAGTGCTATCATATTCTTCTTTACTAACAAGGAAATAAAGGAAGTGCAGGGACAATTAGAAAACAGTGCAATGTGACAAATGGTGAAATGCCCTTTAGATTACAATGTAATAATAAATGAAATGTAAAGCGGTGAACACTAATTATGTTTTGGTACAATTTGAAAGCCATATATGTTCCACAATGTTTTATTTTGGGGGTTGGGGGGGCTGAGGTGTAAAGTAGAAATTTTTTTTATCTCTTAGAATTTTTAATTTGGAGGCTATATACATATACATTAGCATGGAAATCCTTACTAAATGCAAAATTAAGCAATGTTTCCAATAGTCATTATGAAGTTTCTTTCATTTTGCTGCTGTAGAGTGATACAAATCAGTCAGAGCTGCTGCTGCTCCTGGTTCTGGCTGCTCTCTGGAAGGAGAAGAAAGCAGTCTCAGGGAAGAAAGAGAATACAGGCTACAGGTAAGAAGGGAAGAAAAAATAAACTGTGACCGACCTGTTCAACCCATCTAGGCCTAGTCGTGATTTCATGGCAGGATTGGCGGGAGGGGGATGGCACTGTTTACGACACACAGGTCTCCGCAGTCAGAGAATACAGGCTACAGGTAAGAAGGAAAGGAAAAGGAAATGCAGGATAGAATTTGTGTTGATATATGTGTTAATAAAGTCAAAAGTGTCCTGAACACACATATGCCTAACATCCAGCCTATATTACTGGGAGAGATACCGTATATACTCGAGTATAAGCCGAGATTTTCAGCCCAAAAAAATAGGCTGAAAGTGCCCCTCTCGGCTTATACTCGAGTCATGGTCGGCGGTGGGGTCGGCGGGTGAGGGGGAGCGACACCTGTCAAATACTTACCTACTCCCGGCGCTCCTGACGCGGTTCCCGCATGTCCCACAGTGTTCGGCGCGGCAGCTTCAAGTTCTTCCCCTCTTCAGCGGTCACGTGGTACCGCTCATTAAAGTTATGAATATGGACTCCACGCCCGTAGGGGTGGAGGCGCATATTCATTACTGTAATGGGTGGTACCATGTGAACGCTCACTACAGGAAGAAGCTGCCGCGCCGTACACCGTGGGACAAGCTGGGACTGCGTCAGGAGCGCTGGGAGTAGGTGAGTATATTTACCTTCCCTCGTTCCACCGAAGCTCCGTCTTCCCGTCCTCTTGCTGTGACTGTTCAGGTCAGAGGGCCTGATGACGTATTAGTGCGCGCGCCGCCCTGTGCCTGAACAGTCAGTGCGGAGAGACGACATGCTGAAGAGCAGCGGGCAGCGACAAGAGGTGAGTATGTCATTTTTTTTTTTAGTGCAGCAGCATTATTACATTACATGTGGGGCCATAACTGCATGGAGCATTATATTGGGCCATAACTGCATGGAGCATTATATGGGGCATCTATGGGGCCATAATTGCATGGAGCATTATATGGAGCATTATATGGGGCCATAACTGCATGGAGCATTATATGGAGCATCTATGGGGCCATAACTGCATGGAGCATTATATGGGGCATCTATGGGGCCATAACTGCATGGAGCATTATATGGGGCCATAACTGCATGGAGCATTATATGGGGCATCTATGGGGCCATAACTGCATGGAGCATTATATGGGGCATCTATGGGGCCATAACTGCATGGAGCATTATATGGGGAATCTATGGGGCCATAACTGCATGGAGCATTATATGGGGCATCTATGGGGCCATAACTGCATGGAGCATTATATGGGGCATCTATGGGGCCATAACTGCATGGAGCATTATATGGGGCATCTATGGGGCCATAACTGCATGGAGCATTATATGGGGCATCTATGGGGCCATAACTGCATGGAACATTATATGGGGCATCTATGGAGCCATAACTTCATGGAGCATTATATGGAGCATCTATGGGGCCATAACTGCATGGAGCACTATGTGGAGCATCTATGGGGCCATAACTGCATGGAGCATTATATGGGGCATCTATGGGGCCATCATTGCATGGAGCATTATATGGGGCCATAACTGCATGGAGCATTATATGGAGCATCTATGGGGCCATAACTGCATGGTGCATTATATGGGGCATCTATGGGGCCATCATTGCATGTAGCATTATATGGAGCATTATATGGGGCCATAACTGCATGGAGCATTATATGGAGCATCTATGGGGCCATAACTGCATGGTGCATTATATGGGGCATCTATGGGGCCATAACTGCATGGAGCATTATATGGGGCATCTATTGGGCCATAACTGCATAGAGCATTATATGGAGCATCTATGGGGCCATAACTGCATGGAACATTATATGGAGCATCTTTGGGGCCATAACTGCATGGAGCATTATATGGGGCATCTATGGGGCCATAATTGCATGGAGTATTATATGGGGCATTTTATGGGGCCATAACTGCATGGAGCATTATATGGGGCATCTATGGGGCCATAACTGCAAGGAGCATTATATGGGGCCATAACTGCATGGAGCATTATATGGGGCATCTATGGGGCCATAACTGCATGGAGCATTATATGGGGCATCTTATGGGGCCATAATGAACTGCATGGAGCATTATATGGGGCATCTATGGGGCCATAAAGAACTGCATGGAACATTATATGGGGCATATTTGTATATGGAGCATCTTATGGGGCCATAATGAACTGTATGGAGCATTATATGGGGCTCCTGATTCAATATGGATATTCAAAAACACTTAACCTACTGATGTCTCAATTAATTTTACTTTTATTGGTATCTATTTTTATTTTTGACGTTTACCGGTAGCTGCTGCATTTTCCACCCTAGGCTTATACTCGAGTCAATAAGTTTTCCCAGTTTTTTGTTGCAAAATTAGGGGGGTCAGCTTAAACTCGCGTAGGCTTATACTCGAGTATATACGGTATTACCAATAGAGAAAAATCTGAAACTTCGATCAGACAGCAGGCTGCAAATCAAGGGGTCTGAAAATAAAGGAATGAATGAATGAATGAAGATTAAGAGCTGAAAGTTTTTAGCTAAAAGTAATCAATAACATATTTTAACCCCTTAAGCCCCGAGGGTGGATTGCACGTTAATGACCGGGCCAATTTTTACAATTATGACCACTGTCTGTTATGGACCTGGTGGTTAGGAGCACCCGAAAATGACCTGATGGTTAAAATGGAAAAACCTGGGACAAGCTCTGAGGAAGTGGTAACTCTAGTGACCGCAATCCCTAATCCTATCACACACACTAGAAATAGCCGTGGAGCGTACCTAACTCTCCCTATACGCCTCTTCACAGCCTAAGAGCTAACTACTCCTAAAGATAGAAATAGCAGCCTACCTTGCCTCAGAGAAATTCCCCAAAGTAAAGGTAGCCCCCCAAAAATATTGACTGTGAGTTTAGAGGAAGTAACAAACACAGGAATGAAACAGATTTTAGCAAAGGAGGCCGAATCTTCTCTAGATAGACAGAGGATAGGAAAGGGAACTATGCGGTCAGTATTAAAAACTACAAAAACCACTCAGAGTGTGCAAAAAGACCTCCACACCGACTCACGGTGTGGAGGTGCAGCTCTGCACCCCCAGAGCTTCCAGCTAGCAAGGAAATATCATAATAGCAAGCTGGACTAGAAACATAGCATGTACTGAGAAATATATTCAAAAACCAATGAACAGCAAATGGACTAGCGAGGACTTAGCTTCTGCTGGAGTAGACAGGTCATCTGAGAAATCCAAGAGAGATCTGAACCAGTACTGAGACATTGACAGCTGGCATGAACTAACGACCTGGGCAGAGTTAAATAGGGAAGCCAGCAGCAGCAATAAACGAGGGCAGCTGAGAAAGCCAACCTCAAAGATCAGCAGTTCCACTTAAAGCCACCAGAGGGTGTCCAAGGACAGAACTCACCAAAGTACCATTCACGACCACAGGAGGGAGCCCGAGAACGGAATTCACAACAGTACCCCCCCTTGAGGAGGGGTCACCGAACCCTCACCAGAGCCCCCAGGCCGATCAGGACGAGCCAAATGAAAGGCACGAACCAAATTGGCAGCATGGACATCGGAGGCAACAACCCAGGAATTATCCTCCTGACCATAACCCTTCCATTCAACCAGGTACTGAAGCTTCCATCTCGAAATACGAGAATCTAAAATCTTCTCCACCACATACTCCAACTCCCCCTCAACCAACACCGGAGCAGGAGGATCAACAGAAGGAACCATAGGTGCCACATATCTCCGCAACAACGACCTATGGAACACATTATGGATGGCAAAAGAAGCTGGAAGGGCCAAACGAAACGACACAGGATTGATAATTTCAGAAATCTTATAAGGACCAATGAAACGAGGCTTGAACTTAGGAGAAGAAACCTTCATAGGAACATAACGAGAAGACAACCAAACCAAATCCCCAACACGAAGTCGGGGACCAACACAGCGACGGCGGTTAGCAAAACGTTGCGCCTTCTCCTGAGACAACGTCAAATTGTCCACCACGTGAGTCCAAATTTGCTGCAACCTGTCCACTACAGAATCCACACCAGGACAGTCAGAAGACTCAACCTGCCCTGAAGAAAAACGAGGATGAAAACCAGAATTACAAAAAAAAGGCGAAACCAAAGTAGCAGAACTAGCCCGATTATTAAGGGCGAACTCGGCCAATGGCAAGAAGGTCACCCAATCATCCTGATCAGCAGAGACAAAGCATCTCAGATAGGTCTCCAAGGTCTGATTAGTTCGTTCGGTTTGGCCATTTGTCTGAGGATGGAACGCTGAAGAAAAAGACAAATCAATGCCCATCTTAGCACAAAAGGACCGCCAAAACCTAGAAACAAACTGGGAACCTCTGTCCGACACAATGTTCTCTGGAATGCCATGCAAACGAACCACATGCTGAAAAAATAATGGAACCAAATCAGAGGAGGAAGGCAATTTAGGCAAGGGTACCAAATGGACCATCTTAGAAAACCGATCACAAACCACCCAGATGACAGACATCCTTTGAGAGACAGGAAGATCAGAAATGAAATCCATGGAAATATGCGTCCAGGGCCTCTTCGGGACAGGCAAAGGCAAAAGCAACCCACTGGCACGAGAACAGCAAGGTTTGGCCCGAGCACAAGTCCCACAGGACTGCACAAAAGAACGCACATCCCGTGACAAGGAAGGCCACCAAAAGGACCTAGCAACCAAATCTCTGGTACCAAAAATCCCAGGATGACCAGCCAATACTGAACAATGAACCTCAGAAATAACCCTACTAGTCCATCTATCAGGGACAAACAGTTTCTCCACTGGACAGTGGTCAGGTCTATCAGCCTGAAACTCCTACAGCACCCGCCGCAAATCAGGGGAGATGGCAGACAAAATCACCCCCTCCTTGAGAATACCAGCCGGCTCAGAGACTCCTGGAGAATCAGGCAAAAAACTCCTAGAAAGGGCATCAGCCTTCACATTCTTAGATCCCGGAAGGTATGAGACCACAAAATCGAAACGGGAGAAAAACAGTGCCCATCGAGCCTGTCTAGGATTCAACCGCTTGGCGGACTCAAGGTAAGTCAGATTCTTGTGATCAGTCAAGACAACCACGCGATGTTTGGCTCCCTCAAGCCAATGTCGCCACTCCTCGAATGCCCACTTCATAGCCAACAACTCCCGATTGCCGACATCATAATTACGCTCAGCAGGCGAAAACTTTCTAGAAAAGAAAACACACGGCTTCATCAAAGAGCCATCAGAACTTCTCTGAGACAAAACAGCCCCTGCCCCAATCTCAGAAGCATCAACCTCGACCTGAAAAGGGAGCAAAACATCTGGCTGACACAACACAGGGGCCGAAGTAAAATGACGTTTAAGCTCCTGAAAAGCCTCAACGGCTGCAGGTGACCAGTTCACCACATCAGCGCCTTTCTTCGTCAAATCAGTCAAAGGCTTAACCACACTAGAAAAATTAGCGATGAAGCGACGGTAAAAATTAGCAAAGCCCAGGAACTTCTGAAGACTCTTCACAGATGTAGGTTGAGTCCAATCCTAAATGGCCTGAACTTTAACAGGGTCCATCTCGATAGTAGAAGGGGAAAAAATGAAGCCCAAAAAGGAAACCTTCTGAACTCCAAAGAGGCATTTAGACCCCTTCACAAACAACGCATTAGCACGAAGGACCTGGAACACCATCCTGACCTGCCTCACATGGGACTCCCAATCATCCGAAAAGACCAAAATATCATCCAAATATACAATCATGAACCTATCCAGATACTTCCGGAAGATGTCGTGCATAAAGGACTGAAACACAGATGGGGCATTAGAAAGCCCGAATGGCATCACCAGGTACTCAAAATGGCCCTCGGGCGTATTAAATGCTGTTTTCCATTCATCGCCCTGTTTAATACGCACCAGATTATACGCCCCTCGAAGGTCAATCTTGGTAAACCAACTAGCCCCCTTAATCCGAGCAAACAAATCAGACAACAGAGGCAAAGGGTACTGAAATTTGACCGTGATTTTATTGAGAAGGCGGTAATCTATACAGGGTCTCAGAGAGCCATCCTTCTTGGCCACAAAAAAGAACCCTGCTCCCAACGGTGACGAAGACGGGCAAATATATCCTTTCTCCAAGGACTCCTTCATATAACTCCGCATAGCGGCATGTTCTGGCACAGATAAATTAAACAGTCGGCCCTTAGGGAACTTACTACCAGGAATCAAATTAATAGCGCAATCACAGTCCCTATGAGGAGGTAGGGCACTGTACTTGGGCTCATCAAATACATCCTGGTAATCCGACAAAAACTCAGGAATTTCAGAAGGAGTGGAAGAAGAAATTGACATCAAAGGAAAATCACTATGTATCCCTTGACAACCCCAACTAGACACAGACATTGATTTCCAATCCAGTACTGGATTATGAACCTGTAACCATGGCAAACCCAACACGACCACATCATGCAAATTATGCAACACCATAAAGCGAATATTTTCCTGATGTGCGGGAGCCATGCACATGGTCAGCTGAGTCCAGTACTGAGGTTTATTCTTGGCCAATGGCGTAGCATCAATCCCCCTTAAGGGAATAGGAATCTGCAAAGGCTCCAAGAAAAAACCACAGCACCTGGCAAACTCCAAGTCCATCAAATTCAGAGCAGCGCCCGAATCCACAAATGCCATAACAGAGTAGGACGACAATGAGCAAATCAGAGTAACAGATAAGAGAAATTTAGGCTGCACACTACTAATGGTGACAGACCTAGCGAACCTCTTAGTGCGCTTAGGACAATCAGAGATAGCATGAGAAAAGTCACCACAGTAAAAACACAGCCCATTCTGACGTCTGTGTTCTTGCCGTTCAGCTCTGGTCAAAGTCCTATCACATTGCATAGGCTCAGGCCTTTGCTCAGAGGACACCGCCAAATGGTGCACAACTTTGCGCTCGCGCAAACGCCGATCAATCTGAATGGCCAAAGACATTGATTCATTCAGACCAGCAGGCGTGGGGAACCCCACCATAACATCTTTAAGGGCTTCAGAAAGACCCTTTCTGAAAATTGCCGCCAGGGCACACTCATTCCATTGTGTAAGCACAGACCACTTTCTAAACTTCTGGCAATATACTTCTGCTTCATCCTGACCCTGACATAGAGTCATCAAGATCTTTTCTGCCTGAACCACAGAATTAGGTTCGTCATAAAGCAATCCAAGCGCTAGAAAAAATGCATCTACATTAAGCAATGCAGGATTTCCTGGCTCAAGGGAGAATGCCCAGTCTTGCGGGTCACCACGCAACAAAGAAATAACAATCTTTACTTGCTGAATGGGGTCACCAGAGGAAAGGGGTTTCAGAGCAAGAAACAGTCTGCAATTATTTTTGAAATTCAAAAATTTAGATCTATCCCCAGAAAACAAATCAGGAATTGGAATTCTAGGCTCTAACATCGGATTCTGAACTACATAATCTTGAATACTCTGTACCCCAACAGCGAGTTGATCCACACAAGAGGACAAACCCTGAATATCCATATCTACACCTGAGTCCTGAACCACCCAGAGGTTAAGGGGAAAAGAAAGACAAAACAAGCAGCAAAGAAAAAAAAATTGACTCAGAACTTCTCTTTTCCCTCTTTTGAGATGCATTAACACTTTGTTGGCCAGCTGTACTGTTATGGACCTGGTGGTTAGGAGCACCCGAAAATGACCTGATGGTTAAAATGGAAAAACCTGGGACAAGCTCTGAGGAAGTGGTAACTCTACTGACCGCAATCCCTAATCCTATCACACACTAGAAATAGCCGTGGAGCGTACCTAACTCTCCCTATACGCCTCTTCACAGCCTAAGAGCTAACTACCCCTAAAGATAGAAATAGCAGCCTACCTTGCCTCAGAGAAATTCCCCAAAGTAAAGGTAGCCCCCCAAAAATATTGACTGTGAGTTTAGAGGAAGTAACAAACACAGGAATGAAACAGATTTTAGCAAAGGAGGCCGAATCTTCTCTAGATAGACAGAGGATAGGAAAGGGAACTATGCGGTCAGTATTAAAAACTACAAAAACCACTCAGAGTGTGCAAAAAGACCTCCACACCGACTCACGGTGTGGAGGTGCAGCTCTGCACCCCCAGAGCTTCCAGCTAGCAAGGAAATATCATAATAGCAAGCTGGACTAGAAACATAGCATGTACTGAGAAATATATTCAAAAACCAATGAACAGCAAATGGACTAGCGAGGACTTAGCTTCTGCTGGAGTAGACAGGTCATCTGAGAAATCCAAGAGAGATCTGAACCAGTACTGAGACATTGACAGCTGGCATGAACTAACGACCTGGGCAGAGTTAAATAGGGAAGCCAGCAGCAGCAATAAACGAGAGCAGCTGAGAAAGCCAACCTCAAAGATCAGCAGTTCCACTTAAAGCCACCAGAGGGTGTCCAAGGACAGAACTCACCAAAGTACCATTCACGACCACAGGAGGGAGCCCGAGAACGGAATTCACAACAACTGTCCCTTTATGAGGTTGTAACTCTGGAACACTTCAACGGATCTTGGTGATTTTGACATTTGTTTTCTCGTGACACATTGTACTTTCTGATAGTTGTAAAATTTATTCGATATAACTTGCGTTTATTTGTGAAAAAAAATTGAACTTTGGTGAAAATTTGGAAAATTTCGCAATTTTCCAAATTTGAATTTTTATGCCTTTAAATCACAGAGATATGTCACACAAAATACTTAATAAGTAACATTTCCCACATGTCTACTTTACATCAGCACAATTTTGGAACCAACATTTTTTTTTGTTAGGGAGTTATAAGGGTTAAAAGTTGATCAGCAATTTCTCATTTTTACAACACCATTTTTTTAGGGACCACATCTCATTTAAAGTCATTTTGAGGGGTCTATATGATACAAAATACCCAAGTTTGACACCATTCTAAAAACTGCACCCATCAAGGTGCTGAAAACCACATTCAAGAAGTTTATTAACCCTTCAGTTGTTTCACAGGAATTTTTGGAATGTTTAAATAAAAATGAACATTTAACTTTTTTTCACACAAAATTTATTTCAGCTCCAATTTGTTTTATTTTACCAAGGGTAACAGGAGAAAATGGACCCAAAAAATCGTTGTACAATTTGTCCTGAGTACGCTGATACCCCATATGTGGGGGTAAACCACTGTTTGGGCGCATGGCAGAGCTCGGAAGGGAAGGAGCGCCATTTGACTTTTCAATGCAAAATTGACTGCAATTAAGATGGGACACCATGTTGCGTTTGGAGAGCCCCTGATGTGCCTAAACTTTGAAACCCCCACAAGTGACACCACTTTGGAAAGTAGACCCCTAAGGAACTTATCTAGATGTGTGGTGAGCACTTTGACCCACCAAGTGCTTCACAGAAGTTTATAATGCAGAGCCGTAAAAATAAAAAATCATATTTTTTCACAAAAATGATATTTTCGCCCCCAATTTTTTATTTTCCCAAGGGTAAGAGAAGAAATTGGACCACAAAAGTTGTTGTGCAAATTGTCCTGAGTACGCCGATACCCCATATGTGGGGGTAAACCACTGTTTGGGCGCATGGCAGAGCTCAGAAGGGAAGGAGCGCCATTTGACTTTTCAATGAAAAATTGACTGGAATTAAGATGGGACGCCAGGTTGCGTTTGGAGAGCCCCTGATGTGCCTAAACATTAAAACCCCCCACAATTTACACCATTTTGGAAACTAGACCCCAGGGAACTTATCTAGATGTGTTTTGAGAGCTTTGAACCCCCAAGTGTTTCACTACAGTTTATAACGCAGAGCTGTGAAAATAAAAATTCCTTTTTTTTTCACAAAAATGATTTTTAGCCCCCAGTTTTGTATTTTCCCAAGGGTAACAGGAGAAATTGGACCCCAAAAGTTGTTGTCCAATTTGTTCTGAGTACGCTGATACCCCATATGTGGGAGGGAACCACCGTTTTGGCGCATGGCAGAGCTCGGAAGGGAAGGAGCGCCATTTGGAATGCAGACTTAAATGGATTGGTCTGCAGGTGTCATGTTGCATTTGCAGAGCCCCTGATGTACCCAAACAGTAGAAACCCCCATAAGTGACCCCATATTGGAAACTAGACCCCCCAAGGAATTTATCTAGATGTGTTGTGAGAGCTTTGAACCCCCAAGTGTTTCACTACAGTTTACAATGCAGAGCTGTGGAAATAAAAAATCTTTTTTTTTCCCACAAAAATGATTTTTAGCCCCCCCCCCCCAATTTTTATTTTCCCAAGGGTAACAAGAGAACTTGGACCCCAAAAGTTGTTGTCCAATTTGTCCCGAGTACGCTGATACCCCATATGTTGGGGTAAACCCCTGTTTGGGCGCACGGGAGAGCTCGGAAGGGAAGGAGCACTGTTTTACTTTTTCAATGCAGAATTGGCTGGAATTGAGATCGTACGCCATGTCGCGTTTGGAGAGCCCCTGATGTGCCTAAACAGTGGAAACTCCCCAATTCTAACTGAAACCCTAATCCAAACATGCCCCTAACCCTAATCCCAACGGTAACCCTAACCACACCCCTAACCCTGACACACCCCAAACTCTAATCCCAACCCTAATCCCAACCGTAAATGTAATCCAAACCCTAACCCTATCTTTAGCCCCAACTCTAACCCTAACTTTAGTCCCAACCCTAACTCTAACTTTAGCCTCAACCCCAACTTTATTTCCAACTCTAACCCTAGCCCTAACCCTAGCCCTAGCCCAAAAATGGAAATAAATACATTTTTTAAATTTTATTATTTTTCCCTAACTAAGGGGGTGATGAAGGGGGGTTTGATTTACTTTTATAGCGTTTTTTATAGTGGATTTTTATGATTGGCAGCTGTTACACACTAAAAGACGCTTTTTATTGCAAAAAAGTTTTTGTGTCTCCACATTTTGAGACCTCTAATTTTCCATATTTTGGTCCACAGAGTCATGTGAGGTCTTGTTTTTTGCGGGACGAGTTGATGTTTTTATTGGTAACATTTTCGGGCATGTGACAGTTTTTGATCGCTTTTTATTCCGATTTTTGTGAGGCAGAATGACCAAAAACCAGCTATTCATGAATTTCTTTTGGGGGGGGGGCGTTTATACCGTTCCACGTTTGGTAAAATTGATAAAGTAGTTTTATTCTTTGGGTCAGTACGATTACAGCGATACCTCATTTATATAATTTTTTTATGTTTTGGCGCTTTTATACGATAAAAACTATTTTATAGAAAAGATAATTATTTTGGCATCTCTTTATTCTGAGGACTATATAACTTTTTTATTTTTTCACTGATGATGCTGTATGGTGGCTCGTTTTTGCGAGACAAGATGATGTTTTCAGTGGTACCATGGTTATTTATATCCGTCTTTTTGATCGTGTGTTATTCTACTTTTTGTTCGGAAGTATGATAATAAAGCGTTTTTTTTCTTTCTTTTTTTTACGGCGTTCACTGAAGGGGTTAACTAGTGGGACAGTTTTATAGGTCAGGTCATTACGGACGCGGCAATACTAAGTATGTGTATTTTTATTTTTTTTAATTTAGATAAAGAAATGTGTTTATGGGAATATTTTTTTTTTCTTTATTTAGGAATTTTTTTTTATTATTTTTTTTTACACATGTGAATTTTTTTTTTTTTACTCTTTTACTTTGTCCCAGGGGGGGGACATCACAGATCGCTGATCTGACAGTTTGCACAGCACTCTGACTTACAGCTCTGAGCAGGCGCTTGGTAAGCCACCTCCCTGCGTTACCCAGATGCAGCCCCATGGCCATTTTGGATCCGGGGCCTGCAGGGAGAGGAGGTAAGAGACGCTCGGAGCAATGCGATCACATCGCCTTGCTCCGAGGGTCTCAGGGAAGCACACAGGGAGCCCCCTCTCTGCACGATGCTTCCCTATGCCGCCGGAACACTGCGATCATGTTTGATCGCAGTGTGCCGGGGGTTAATGTGCCGGGGGTGGTCCGTGACCGCTCCTGGCACATAGTGCCGGATGTCAGCTGTGATAGTCAGCTGACACCTGGCCGCGATCGGCCGCGCTCCCCCCCGTGAGCGCGGCCGATCGCATATGACGTACTATCCCGTCGCTGGGAATTAAGTCCCAGGTCACCTTGACGGGATAGTACGTCATATGGGATTAAGGGGATAAAGTTTTTTTTTTTCCACATCCAAGGGGTCACTAGCCTTTAAAAAAAAGGATGCTAAGGACTTTAAGGCGCAAAGTGTGCGCGTTCTCTTTTATTCATGGCCTCCCCTGATAGGCACAGTTATAGTCTTGCGCTGCTGCATGTATTCCCCATTTTATTCATTCACAATGGCCCTATTTACTCCTATCTGCAGTGATCTACTCCCCTACATTGTATTTTATCTCACTGACATTGCGCTGTATCTCCAAGATATTTCTCTAAGGCCTCATTCACACACATCAGTATTTTTGATGATTCTTTTATGCCAAAACCAGGCATGTCTGCAAAACACAGAACAGGTGTCAATCTTTCAGTTATAGTTTTGGCATACAAACACTGAGGCAAAAAACTGAAGTGTGAATGAGGCCTAACTCACAGATTTCTATTTTGGGGTCTTCGGAGTCATTTTTTTGGAACAGCATTAAGCATCCCTGTCATTTTGCACAAAACCTGCAGCAGAGCTTTGTCTGCGTAGCCTCATATCACACTTGTTAACGTTGGTTTTATAGCACATTCCAATCTAATACTGTCTTAGAACTGTCTCATGGTATGTAACTTGCTATGTACTCTTTCTGATTAGGCAAGTCCTCTTCATCAGCATTCTGTCAGCATTATAGGTGCTGTAGCTTTCTTTCCCTCACTTACCAGCATGCATTGCTGCTGGTATTATCCAATGGCTTGCCTGCCCCAAACTGAAAAATCACCTGTCAGTTATAAATGCATGGGTTTTTTTTTCACATAGTGAACAGCAGAAAAGAGACAACCCCCAATTCCTGTAATCCTTCCCAGGCGCCTTGGCTATTACAGACAACAGAAAGAGTATAGTTAGTTATACAGAAAAAAGCCATTTGGAGTGATTTTTTTTTTTGGGGGGGGAGTTAACATTATTTTTACATAAAGTTATTTAAAAAAATATTAAAGATATTTTTAAATAAATATCAAATTGTCTGTTTACCACATTATCTATCAAGTTGTCTGAGAGAACAGAGACCATTTAACCCCTTTCTGCCATTGGACGTACTATTCCGTCCATGTGGGGTGGGCCCTACTTCCCAAGGACGGAATAGTACGTCCAGCGCAATCAGCTGCGCTCACGGGGGAGCGGCCGGGTGTCAGCTGACTATCGCAGCTGACATCCGGCACTATGTGCCCCCGGCACATTAACCCCCGGCACACTGCGATCAAACATGATTGCAGTGTTCCGGCGGTATAGGGAAGCATCGCGCAGGGAGGGGGCTCCCTGCGTGCTTCCCTGAGACGATCGGTACAAGGCGATGTGCTCACCTTGTACGGAGCATCTCCTCCCTGCAGGCCCCGGATCCAAAATGGTCACGGGGCTGCATCTGGGTCCTGCAGGGAGGTGGCTTCACAGCACCTGCTCAGAGCAGGCGCCGGGAAGCCTCCAGCAGTGCACGTCAAATCGCCGATCTGACACAGTGCACAGCAAAGTGTCAGATCAGCGATCTGTCACTTTACTGTGATGCCCCCCCCGGGGCAAAGTAAAAAAAAAAATTCCTAAATAAGTAATAATAAAAAAATATATATTGTTCCAATAAATACATTCCTTCATCTAAATAAAAAAAAATAAATAAAAGTACACATATTTAGTATCGCCGCGTCCATAGCGACCCGACCTATAAAACTGTCCCACTAGTTAACCCCTTCAGTGAACACCGTAAAAAAAAAAAAACAACGCAAAAAACAACGCTTTATTATCATACCGCTGAACAAAAAGGGGAATGGCACGCGATCAAAAAGACGGAAATAAATAACCATAGTATCGCTGAAAACGTCATCTTGTCCTGCAAAAAACGAGCCACCAAACAGCATCATCAGCGAAAATATAAAAAGTTATAGTCCTCAGAATAAAGTGATGCAAAAATAATTATTTTTTCTATAAAATAGTTTTTATCGTATAAAAGCGCCAAAACATAAAAAAATGATATAAACGAGGTATCGCTGTAATCGTACTGACCGAAGAATAAAACTGCTTTATCCATTTTACCAAACGCGGAACGGTATAAATGGCCCCCCTAAAAGAAATTAATGAATAGCTGTTTTTTTTGTCATTCTGCCTCACAAAAATCGGAATAAGGCCGGCGTCACACTGGCGTGTTTTACAGACATATGAGAGGTGCAGAAAATACGGATTGCATACGGTACCATGATTCTCTACGGCCCTGCTCCTATCTGCCGTATTTTACTGATCCGTATTATACGTTCTTGTATGGCCGTAGAAAATCGCAGCATGCTACGTTTGTTAGCGTATTGCGCAAAAAAATCCGCCAATGAAAGTCTTTGGGGGCGAGAAAATTGCGGATTACACGCGGACCATGTGTGTGACTTGCGAGAAATATGCAGCGGTGTTCTCTAGAAAAGCCGGCAAGTCAGTGCAGTGTACAGTAAAATCACACTGACAGAATAGAATAGAATAGGTAGAATAAATGTGTACACATAGAATAGGTATATATATATATATATATATATATATATATATATATATATATATATATATATGTATATATATATATATACACTCACCGGCCACTTTATTAGGTACACCATGCTAGTAACGGGTTGGACCCCCTTTTGCCTTCAGAACTGCCTCAATTCTTCGTGGCATAGATTCAACAAGGTGCTGGAAGCATTCCTCAGAGATTTTGGTCCATATTGACATGATGGCATCACACAGTTGCCGCAGATTTGTCGGCTGCACTTCCCAAAGATGCTCCATACAAGGCAGGATGGATCCATGCTTTCATGTTGTTTACGCCAAATTCTGACCCTACCATCCGAATGTCGCAGCAGAAATCGAGACTCATCAGACCAAGCAACGTTTTTCCAATCTTCTACTGTCCAATTTCGATGAGCTTGTACAAATTGTAGCCTCAGTTTCCTGTTCTTAGCTGAAAGGAGTGGTACCCGGTGTGGTCTTCTGCTGCTGTAGCCCATCTGCCTCAAAGTTCGACGCACTGTGCGTTCAGAGATGCTCTTAGGCCTACCTTGGTTGTAACGGGTGGCGATTTGAGTCACTGTTGCCTTTCTATCAGCTCGAACCAGTCTGCCCATTCTCCTCTGACCTCTGGCATCAACAAGGCGTTTCCGCCCACAGAACTGCCGCTCACTGGATTTTTTTTTCTTTTTCGGTCCATTCTCTGTAAACCCTAGAGATGGTTGTGCATGAAAATCCCAGTAGATCAGCAGTTTCTGAAATACTCAGACCAGCCCTTCTGGCACCAACAACCATGCCACGTTCAAAGGCACTCAAATCACCTTTCTTCCCCATACTGATGCTCGGTTTGAACTGCATGTTGTTCTGTTTAACTTTACTTCAGGTGACCAAGGGTCTTCAGGTGGAATGAGAGTATAATAAAATATTAAAACACCCTGTGTCTTTATTTCATTAAAATACTTTTTAATAATGTGTGTGTGTTTTATTAACCATTTCATACTATTGGATTAATAATGGATAGGTGTCATAATTGACACCTCTCCATTATTAACCTGGCTTAATGTCACCTTACAATAGCAAGGTGACATTAACCCTTCATTACCCCATATCCCACTGCTACACGAGAGTGGGAAGAGAGAGGCTAAGTGCCAGAATAGGCGCATCTTCCAGATGTGCCTTTTCTGGGGTGGCTGGAGGCAGATGTTTTTAGCCAGGGGGGGTCCTATAACCATGGTACCTCCCTAGGCTATTAATATCTGCCCTCAGTCACTGGCTTTCCCACTCTGGCAGAGAAAGTTGCGCGGGAGCCCACGCCAATTTTTTCCGGTATTTAACCCTTTAATTTAATAGCTAGAGCTTCAAAATTTTACACACAGACACTTGTTACATTACTAAAGAGGAATATGTAATAAAAAAAGGGATATGAGATGGTTTACTGTATGTAAACCATGTCTCATATCCTGTCGGGTTTGTGAAGGAGAGAGCAAAAGCCGGCAATTGAATTACCGGCTTTTATGCTATCTTTCGCTGAATTAAATATAAATATATATATATATGTGTGTCTCACTGACATATATATATATATATATATATATATAGAGAGAGAGAGAGACTGTTGTGAATTAGACTTTTTGGCTCCCTCTGTGGTTACTAGTGATATGACTCTGGGATTGTCTTTCCTCAGTTTGGCACCCACCTGGGTCGTTAGCCCAGGGGTGTTGCTATATAAACTTCCTGGATCCTTAGTCCAGTGCCTGGCATCGTTGTAATCAGATCGTTTCTGTTTGCTCCTGTCTGCTGGTCCTGGTTCGTGCAAAATTAAGCTAAGTCTTGCTTCTTAGTTTTTTGGTTATTTGCTTTGCTCCTATTTTTTTCCAGCTTGTACTAAATGTGACTCCTGACTTTGCTGGAAGCTCTAGGGGGCTGGTGTTCTCCCCCCGGGCCGTTAGACGGTTCGGGGGTTCTTGAATATCCAGCATGGATATTTTGATAGGGTTTTTGCTGACCATATAAGTCATCTTACTATATTCTGCTATTAGCTAGTGGGCCTCTCCTTGCTAAATACTTAGCTCATTCTTACGTTTGTCTTTTCCTCTTACCTCACCGTTATTATTTGTTGGGGGCTTGTATCCAACTTTTGGGGTCTTTTCTCTGGAGGCAAGAAAGGTCTTTCTTTTCCCTTCTAGGGTTAGTTAGTTCTCCGGCTGGCGCGAGACGTCTAGAACCAACGTAGGCACGTTCCCCGGCTGCTGCTATTTGTGGTGCTAGGATTAGATATGTGGTCAGCTCAGTTACCACTGCCCTATGAGCTGTTTTTTTGTGTTTGCAGACTTAGTAATTATTTCTGAGACCCTCTGCCATTGGGGTCATAACAGTATGCCAGGCCAACATTGAATGTTTAATGCATTGCAGAAGTGGGATAATAAGAAAGGAAGTTCTGAGTTTTTTTTTTCTTCCTCTCTTCCTCCCCTTTACCTCTGAGTGGCTTGTGCTTGCTGCAGACATGAATGTCCAGACCTTGATTACAAGTGTGGACCGGCTTGCTGCTCGTGTGCAGGGCATACAAGATTTTGTTACTAGTAGTCCAATGTCTGAACCTAAAATACCTATTCCTGAACTGTTTTCTGGAGACCGATTTAAGTTTAGGAATTTCAGGAATAATTGTAAATTGTTTCTATCTCTGAGACCCCGTTCATCTGGAGATTCAGCTCAGCAAGTTAAAATTGTTATCTCTTTTTTACGGGGTGACCCTCAGGATTGGGCTTTCTCGCTAGCGCCAGGAGATCCGGCATTGGCAAATATTGATGCGTTTTTTCTGGCGCTCGGATTGCTTTACGAGGAACCCAATCTTGAAGTTCAGGCCGAAAAAGCCTTGCTGGCTATTTCTCAGGGCCAGGATGAAGCTGAAGTGTATTGCCAAAAATTTCGGAAATGGTCCGTGCTTACTCAGTGGAATGAGTGTGCTCTGGCCGCAAATTTCAGAAATGGCCTTTCTGAAGCCATTAAGAATGTGATGGTGGGTTTCCCCATTCCTACAAGTCTGAATGATTCCATGGCGCTGGCTATTCAAATTGACCGGCGTTTGGGGGACCTCAAAACCGCTAATCCTCTGGTGGTGTTGTCTGAACAAACACTTGATTTAATGCAATGTGATAGAATTCAGACTAGAAATGAGCGGAAAAATCATAGACGTCAGAATGGGTTGTGTTTTTACTGTGGTGATTCTACACATGTTATATCAGCATGCTCTAAACGCCTAACAAGGGTTGTTAGTCCTGTCGCCATTGGTAATTTGCAACCTAAATTTATTTTGTCTGTGACTTTAATTTGCTCATTGTCTTCTTACCCTGTTATGGCGTTTGTGGATTCAGGTGCTGCCCTGAGTCTTATGGATCTGTCATTTGCCAAGCGCTGTGGTTTTGTTCTTGAACTGTTGGTAAATCCTATTCCTCTTAGAGGTATTGATGCTACGCCATTGGCAGAAAATAAACCGCAGTTTTGGACGCAGGTAACCATGTGTATGACTCCTGAACATCGGGAGGTGATTCGTTTTCTTGTTCTGCATAAAATGCATGATTTGGTCGTTTTGGGTCTGCCATGGTTACAGACCCACAATCCAGTCTTGGATTGGAAGGCAATGTCTGTGTCAAGTTGGGGCTGTCAGGGAATTCATGCTGATTCCCCGCCGGTGTCTATTGCTTCCTCTACTCCTTCGGAAGTTCCTGAGTATTTGTCTGATTATCAGGATGTATTCAGCGAGTCCAGGTCCAGTGCTCTGCCTCCTCATAGGGACTGTGACTGCGCCATAGATTTGATTCCAGGTAGTAAATTTCCTAAGGGAAGACTATTTAATCTGTCTGTACCTGAGCATGCCGCAATCCGTTCGTATATCAAGGAGTCTCTGGAGAAGGGGCATATCCGTCCATCCTTTTCCCCTCTTGGTGCGGGATTCTTTTTTGTGGCCAAGAAGGACGGATCTTTGAGACCTTGTATTGACTATCGGCTTCTGAATAAAATCACTGTTAAATTTCAGTATCCTTTGCCTCTGTTGTCGGACTTGTTTGCCCGGATTAAAGGTGCCAAGTGGTTCACCAAGATAGATCTTCGTGGTGCGTACAACCTTGTGCGCATTAAGCATGGAGATGAATGGAAGACAGCATTTAATACGCCTGAAGGTCATTTTGAGTACTTGGTGATGCCTTTTGGGCTCTTTAATGCTCCCTCAGTGTTTCAGTCCTTTATGCATGATATTTTCCGGAAGTATCTGGATAAATTTATGATTGTTTATCTGGATGATATTCTGGTTTTCTCTGAAGATTGGGACTCACATGTGGAGCAGGTCAGGATGGTGTTTCAGGTTTTGCGTGAGAATGCTTTATTTGTTAAAGGCTCAAAGTGTCTCTTTGGAGTACAGAAGGTTCCCTTTTTGGGGTTTATTTTTTCCCCTTCTGCTGTGGAGATGGACCCAGTCAAGGTCCGAGCTATTCATGATTGGACTCAACCCACGTCAGTTAAGAGTCTTCAGAAGTTCTTGGGTTTTGCTAACTTCTACCGTCGTTTTATCGCTAATTTTTCTAGCATTGTTAAACCTTTGACGGATATGACCAAGAAAGGTTCTGATGTTGCTAACTGGGCTCCTGCAGCCATGGAGGCGTTCCAAGAGTTGAAGCGCCGGTTTACTTCAGCGCCTGTTTTGTGCCAGCCTGATGTCTCACTTCCCTTTCAGGTCGAAGTGGATGCTTCTGAGATTGGGGCAGGGGCCGTTTTGTTGCAGAGAGGCCCTGGTTGCTCGGTAGTGAGACCATGTGCTTTCTTCTCTAGGAAGTTTTCGCCTGCTGAGCGGAATTATGATGTTGGCAATCGGGAGTTGCTGGCCATGAAGTGGGCATTTGAGGAGTGGCGTCATTGGCTCAAGGGTGCTAAGCATCGTGTGGTGGTCTTGACTGATCACAAAAATTTGATGTATCTCGAGTCTGCTAAACGCCTGAATCCTAGACAGGCCTGCTGGTCATTGTTTTTCTCCCGTTTTGACTTTGTGGTCTCGTATTTACCAGGTTCAAAGAATGTGAAGGCTGATGCTCTTTCAAGGAGCTTTGTGCCTGACTCTCCTGGAGTCGCAGAACCAGTTGGTATTCTTAAAGAGGGAGTTATCTTGTCGGCCATTTCTCCTGATTTGCGACGTGTGTTGCAGAGATTTCAGGCTGGTAGACCTGACTCTTGTCCACCTGACAGACTGTTTGTTCCTGATAAGTGGACCAGCAGAGTCATTTCCGAGGTTCATTCCTCGGTGTTGGCAGGGCATGCGGGAATTTTTGGCACCAGAGATCTGGTGGCTAGGTCCTTTTGGTGGCCTTCCTTGTCACGGGATGTGCGGTCATTTGTGCAGTCCTGTGGGACTTGTGCTCGAGCTAAGCCTTGCTGTTCTCGTGCCAGCGGGTTGCTCTTGCCCTTGCCTGTCCCGAAGAGGCCTTGGACACACATTTCCATGGATTTCATTTCAGATCTCCCGGTGTCTCAGGGCATGTCTGTCATCTGGGTGGTATGTGATCGCTTTTCTAAAATGGTCCATTTGGTGCCTTTGCCTAAGCTGCCTTCCTCTTCCGATTTGGTTCCTGTGTTCTTTCAGAATGTGGTTCGTTTACACGGCATTCCTGAGAATATTGTGTCTGACAGAGGATCCCAGTTTGTTTCCAGGTTCTGGCGATCCTTTTGTGCTAGGATGGGCATTGATTTGTCGTTTTCGTCTGCCTTTCATCCTCAGACTAATGGACAAACGGAGCGAACTAATCAGACTCTGGAGGCTTATTTGAGGTGTTTTGTTTTGGCAGATCAGGATGATTGGGTGACCTTCTTGCCGTTGGCTGAGTTTGCCCTTAATAATCGGGCTAGTTCCGCTACTTTGGTTTCGCCATTTTTCTGCAACTCTGGTTTCCATCCTCGTTTTTCCTCGGGACATGTGGAGTCTTCTGACTGTCCTGGGGTAGATTCTGTGGTGGATAGGTTGCAGCAGATCTGGAATCATGTGGTGGACAACTTAAAGTTGTCACAGGAGAAGGCTCAGCGTTTTGCCAACCGCCGCCGCGGTGTGGGTCCCCGACTTCGTGTTGGGGATTTGGTATGGCTGTCTTCTCGATTTGTTCCTATGAAGGTCTCCTCTCCTAAATTTAAGCCTCGCTTCATCGGTCCTTACAAGATATTGGAAATCCTTAATCCTGTGTCCTTTCGCTTGGATCTTCCGGTGTCGTTTGCCATTCACAACGTGTTCCATAGGTCTTTGTTGCGGCGGTACGTTGTACCTGTGGTTCCTTCTGTTGAGCCTCCTGCTCCGGTGTTGGTTGAGGGCGAGTTGGAGTACGTGGTGGAGAAGATCTTGGATTCTCGTCTCTCCAGACGGAGGCTTCAGTATCTGGTCAAGTGGAATGGCTATGGTCAGGAGGATAATTCCTGGGTGGTTGCTTCTGATGTGCATGCGGCCGATTTAGTTCGTGCCTTTCACGCTGCTCATCCTGATCGCCCTGGTGGTCTTGGTGAGGGTTCGGTGACCCCTCCTTAAGGGGGGGGGTACTGTTGTGAATTAGACTTTTTGGCTCCCTCTTGTGGTTACTAGTGATATGACTCTGGGATTGTCTTTCCTCAGTTTGGCACCCACCTGGGTCGTTAGCCCAGGGGTGTTGCTATATAAACTTCCTGGATCCTTAGTCCAGTGCCTGGCATCGTTGTAATCAGATCGTTTCTGTTTGCTCCTGTCTGCTGGTCCTGGTTCGTGCAAAATTAAGCTAAGTCTTGCTTCTTAGTTTTTTGGTTATTTGCTTTGCTCCTATTTTTGTCCAGCTTGTACTAAATGTGATTCCTGACTTTGCTGGAAGCTCTAGGGGGCTGGTGTTCTCCCCCCGGGCCGTTAGACGGTTCGGGGGTTCTTGAATATCCAGCGTGGATATTTTGATAGGGTTTTTGCTGACCATATAAGTCATCTTACTATATTCTGCTATTAGCTAGTGGGCCTCTCTTTGCTAAATACTTAGCTCATTCTTACGTTTGTCTTTTCCTCTTACCTCACCGTTATTATTTGTTGGGGGCTTGTATCCAACTTTTGGGGTCTTTTCTCTGGAGGCAAGAAAGGTCTTTCTTTTCCCTTCTAGGGTTAGTTAGTTCTCCGGCTGGCGCGAGACGTCTAGAACCAACGTAGGCACGTTCCCCGGCTGCTGCTATTTGTGGTGCTAGGATTAGATATATGGTCAGCTCAGTTACCACTGCCCTATGAGCTGGTTTTTTGTGTTTGCAGACTTAGTAATTATTTCTGAGACCCTCTGCCATTGGGGTCATAACAAGAGACTGTATATATGTTTTTAGGAATATTTAAGCCGATGGAGCCATGATTTGTCCATTTTGCAAGCCTGCGCAAAAAAATCGCAGTACTGAAGCCATACGGATGCCATACGGATGACACACGGATACATTTGTCTTTTGTGAAAATTACTGCATATTATGGCCGTAAAATACGGACCGTATTTCCCTACGCTGAGTCTGACGCCGGCCTAAAAAGCGATCAAAAAATGTCACATGCCCGAAAATGTTACCAATAAAAACGTCAAATCGTCCCGCAAAAAACAAGACCTCACATGACTCTGTGGACCAAAATATGGAAAAATTATAGCTCTCAAAATGTGGTAATGCAAAAAACATTTTTTTGCAATAAAAAGCGTCTTTTAGTGTGACGGCTGCAAATCAAAAATCCGCTAGAAAACCCGCTAGAAATAGTAAATCAAACCCCCCTTCATCACCCCCTTAATTAGGGAAAAATTAAAAAATTAAAAAAATGTATTTCCATTTTCCCAATAGGGTTAGGGCTAGGGTTAGGGTTAGGGCTAGGGTTAGGGCTAGGGTTAGGGTTAGGGCTAGGGTTAGGGCTAGGGTTAGGGTTAGGGTTAAGGCTAGGGTTAGGGTTAGGTTTGGGGCTAGGGTTAGGGCTACAGTTTGGGTTGGGGCTAAAGTTAGGGTTAGGGTTGGGGCTAAAGCTAGGGTTTGGATTACGTTTATGGTTGGGAATAGGGTTGGGATTAGGGTTAGGGGTGTATCAGGGTTAGGGGTGTGGTTAGGGTTACCGTTGAGATTAGGGTTAGGGGTGTGTTTGGATTAGGGTTTCAGTTATAATTGGGGGGTTTCCACTGTTTAGGCACATCAGGGGCTCTCCAAACGCGACATGGCTTCCGATCTCAATTCCAGCCAATTCTGCGTTAAAAAAGTAAAACAGTGCTCCTTCCCTTCCGAGCTCTCCCGTGCGCCCAAACAGGGATTTACCATGACATATGGGGTATCAGGGTACTCAGGACACATTGGACAACAACTTTTGGGGTCCAATTTCTCCTGTTACCCTTGGAAAATACAAAACTGGGGACTTAAAATAATTTTTCTGGAAAAAAAAGGATTTTTTATTTTCACGGCTCTGCGTTATAAACTGTAGTGAAACACTTGGGGGTTCAAAGTTCTCACAACACATCTAGATAAGTTCCTTGGGGGTCTAGTTTCCCATATGGGGTCACTTATGAGGGGTTTCTACTGTTTAGTTACATCAGGGGCTCTGCAAATGCAACGTGACGCCTGCAGACCAATCCATCTAAGTCCGCATTCCAAATGGCGCTCCTTCCATTCCGAGCTCTGCCATGCGCCCAAACGGTGGTTCCCCCATATATGGGGTATCAGCGTACTCAGGACAAATTGGACAACAACTTTTGGGGTCAATTTTCTCCTGTTACCCTTGGTAAAATAAAACAAATTGGAGCTGAAGTAATTTTTTTGTGTAAAAAAGTTAAATGTTCATTTTTATTTAAACATTCCAAAAATTCCTGTGAAACACCTGAAGGGTTGATATACTTCTTGAATGTGGTTTTGTGCACCTTGAGGGGTGCAGGTTTTAGAATGGTGTCACACTTGGGTATTTTCTATCATATAGACCCCTCAAAATGACTTCAAATGAGATGTGGTCCCTAAAAAAAATGGTGTTGTAAAAATGAGAAATTGCTGGTCAAATTTTAACCCTTATAACTCCCTAACAAAAAAAAAAATTTGTTCCAAAATTGTGCTGATGTAAAGTAGACGTGGTAAATGTTACTTTTTAAGTATTTTGTGTGACATATCTCTGTGATTTAATTGTATAAAAATTCAAAGTTGGAAAATTGCAAAATGTTCTAAATTTTCGCCAAATTTCCGTTTTTTTCACAAATAAACACAGGTAATATCAAAGAAGTTTTACCACTATCATGAAGTACAATATGTCATGAGAAAACAGTGTCAGAATCACCAGGATCTGTTGAAGCGTTCCAGAGTTATAACCTCATAAACGGACAGTGGTCAGAATTGTAAAAATTGGCCCGTCATTAACGTGCAAACCACCCTTGAGGGTAAAGGGGTTAAAGAGCTCTGAAGGTCTCTATATAATTGACTAGTAGTAGGATAATAGATTACCGCATATGGGAAAGGCAATGTGACTGGTGACGACCATCATGGATACCTTCACCAGCTCTAATCCACTTATGCATTTCTTACATAAAGATGCTGTAAGACATATTGAGCTATTTAATCATAGCATCTAAATATGTTCTTGAAGCAATATAACACAAAGTTGATACACTTTACAAAAATTCTCATCAGGAACCCAGTCACAACCATGGTATCTGATTAGATATGAATCCCACAAGACAAAACATATATATTTCTATTCTATTGAATAGGTATTCAAGGAAATACAACAGAAAGTCATTATAAAAATATTTTTTTGCTAGAGGAATTCTCTCAGGAGAGGAACATATGAGTCATAGACGAAAACAGCTGCAGTAAACAGAAGATCGAAATCTTCATAGTGTTTCTGTGATTTTTACATCAGGTCAAACATTAAAGAATAGAGCGACTGGAATCACACTTTTGTGAATTGAGCTAATGCTGAATGAATAAATTAAATAGTCACACAAAGTATTTTATACATTGATGTTATAAATATTACAAAAATTTATATAAATTTGTATTCATCATCTTAAAAAAAGGGAAATTTCAGAATGTTGGGGGGTTTTTTGAGGTGGGGGGTCTGGGTGCTGAGATCTCAAATGATTGCCCCTTCAGCTTCTGTTGACATTTACAGGTTTTCCATAGTGAGTCATGTATGGGAAGGAAGTGTGTTGATTGCATACTTCAGTCCCTCTGTTCTTCTGATCACCGATATAAACATCCGAGATGTCTATATCAAATGTCAGAACTTTTTATACAATGACAGTTAAACCACCCATCATTGATTACTGACCTAACCCATAAATTATCCACTGGAATAACAAAGTATCACTGCCTTAAGTGCAGATTACAATGTTAAACACATGATTTATTATAAATTAATTAAAATGTCGAGCTACAATTCTTCTACGATGTAAGTCTACGTCTGGACCTATAACATAGTTTCTTATTCTCAAAGGACCATTCTGTCTCACCCTAAAAAAGAGCAGAAAAATATGTCCTCCTGATAGAAGAAGGCTAAGAAAGAAGAGATTGGTACTGTCCATACTTAATTTCACAGCCTATCCCCAATACTGTTTGTTGTTGGATACTGATAATACTAATTGGCTCAAAATGTTTCACCCATTTTATTTTCATACTGGGGATACATATTATACACTAACACCAGAGTCTCAATCTCAGACTCTGATGGCTATGTTAAGAGACAACGCAATCTGAGACCATAACTCCAGTGTTAGTGAATACTATGTTTCCTGACGTGCTGGTATGAAAACAAAATGGGCGAAACGTTTTTAGACAATTAATATTTTCAGTATCCAGCAAATAACATTTTGCTTCATGGCCGGAGTGGCTCTGATTATGAGGAATGGCCCTGATTTTAAGGAGGAGCTCGATACAATGAAGAATCGGTACTGGGGTGATTGTAGATTGGAGCCTAGAAGCTATGGCAAAGTAGTTTTCAAGGGTTGATCTGCCACTTATCAGGTGATCCATTTTATGATGTGTACAGATTATATTGTTATATTTTGTGACAGATCCTCTTTAAGTCCACGTTCACATATTCAGTATTTGGTCAGTATTTTACAATAGTATTTGTAACGTGGCCTAAATGATTTACTTCTCCGTTACAATCCTGTTTTCGTTTATTATTATTTATTTATTATGCCTTACTTATATAGTGCTATCTTATTCTGCAGCGCTTTACATACATTGGAGCTCGCAATCTAAATTCACTATCATTATGTCTTTGGAGTGTGGGAGGAAACCGGAGAACCCGGAGGAAACCCACGCAAACACTTCCAGTTGAAGTCACTGCTCATATTTTACTATGGCACAACAACTTCTCTCTAAACTACAGAGTAAAAGCAAAGTACTGAATATAACTGAAAAAGTCAAATTACATCCAGATATACAGCTCTGACAATAATTAAGAGACCACCACATCAAATCCCTGTCATAGGCAGCCCAATCTCTAGACCTGAACCCCATTGAAAAGCTCTGGAATGTAATCAAGAGGATGATGGATAGTCACAAGCCTTCAAACAAAGAACTGCTTAAAATTTTGCGCCAGAAGCAGTGTGAAAGACTGGTGGAAAGCATGCCAAGACGCATGAAAGCTATGATTAAAAATCATGGTTATTCCACAAAATATTGATTTCTGAACTCTTCCTGAGTTAAAACATTAGTATTGTTGTTTCTAAATGATTATGAATAGGGATGAGCGAGTGTAATTGTGGGTATTTGGCACTCATCGAGTAATGAAGTACTCGCGGTACTCGGAATATAGCGAGTATTTCACTGCTTGCCTCACACTATTCAGATCTCCCACCCAGCATTTGCCAATCACAGTAATGCCGCAGCCTTCTTGGTTGTGGGCGGCATTACTATGATTGGCTGGCCGCCCAGCGTCATGAGTCATAGCCTAAGACTCATAGTCTATGAGTCATAGCCTTGCTCTTTGTAAGCCCTGCCTCCGCCATTTTCTGCACATTGTATGCTGAGCACAGCTAGTGTAGGGAGAGTGTGCACAGCTGCTAGGGAGAGTTGTGCTTGTTTGTGCAAATCATCCAGAAATCCTCTCTAAAACACAAAAGCTCTTTTCAGAGCTGAAAGTATAAGGTCAGGGACTGAGTAGTGACAGTTTTCCCAGCTATTTTTGGGGTCACATTTACCCCTGCAGGGCACTTTTTGGTGTGCTGTTGCGGTGCTGTCTTGACAGGGAATAGGATGCGCTATACTGCACAACTGACACGTAGCCAGCACCACTGTCTTGTGTGGTGACTGGGGTGCATAATCTCACCTTAAATCTTAGGGCAATTTTTAGTGGCAGCACTGCTGTCTTGTGTGGTGACTGGGGTGTGTAATCTCGCCTTAAACCTCAGGACAATTTTTTAGTGGCAGCACCGCTGTCTTGTGTGGTTACTGGGGTGCGTAATCTCGCCTTAAACTTCAGGGCAATTTTTTAGTGGCAGCATCGCTGTCTTGTGTGGTGACTGGAGTGCGTAATCTTGCCTTAAACCTCAAGGCAATTTTTTAGTGGCAGGACCGCTGTCTTGTGTGGTGACTGGGGTGCGTAATCTCGCCTTAAACCTCAGGGCAATTTTTTTGTGGCAGCACCGCTGTCTTGTGTGGTGACTGGGGTGTGTAATCTCTATTTAAACCTCAGGGCAATTTTTTAGGGCCAGCACTGCTGTCTTGTGTGGTGACTGGGGTGTGTAACCTCGCCTTAAACCTCAGGGCAATTTTTAGTTTCAGCACCGCTGTCTTGTGTGATGACTGGAGTGCGTAATCTCACCTTAAACCTCAGCACAATTTTTTAATGGCAGCACCGCTGTCTTGCGTGGTCACTGGGGTGCGTAATCTCACCTTAAACCTCAGGGCAATTTTTTAGTGGCAGCACCGCTGTCTTGTGTGGTGACTGGGGTGCGTAATCTCGCCTTAAACCTCTGGGCAATTTTTTAGTGGCAGCACCACTGTCTTGTGTGGTGACTGGGGTGCGTAATCTCAATTTAAACCTCAGGGCAATTTTTTAGGGCCAGCATGCTATCTTGTGTGGTGACTGGGGTGTGTAACCTCGCCTTAAACCTCAGGGCAATTTTTAGTTTCAGCACCGCTGTCTTGTGTGATGACTGGAGTGCGTAATCTCACCTTAAACCTCAGCACAATTTTTTAATGGCAGCACCGCTGTCTTGTGTGGTCACTGGGGTGCGTAATCTCACCTTAAACCTCAGGGCAATTTTTTGTGGCAGCACCGCTGTCTGCAACTGTGGCAGAAAAATCCAAAATTCCTAAAAGAAGAGACAGGGATGTGGACGTGGGGCTATCATTGGTGCCCAACAAGGCACAGAGTCTGGGAGACTGAAGAAGATTGATGCATCTAGGTTCCTTGAGAAATTTCCCAGTGTGGAAAGTAAACAGGTCTGCAAGCCAGAAGAACAAGAGCAGATACTGTCTTGGATGGCTGATAAGGCCTCAACAAAATTTTCTAGCAGCACCCAATCGTCCATGACAAAACAGTCTCCTGTCCATACAGAGAACACTGGGTCATCCTATTCTCAACCTATTTCTAGTTCATCACCCCATCAGGAGTCACAGGAAACATTTGACCCCAACCTTGGCCACTCCGAGGATCTGTTTGGTCCATTTCCTTTTGTTGCCTCTGGCCTCTCACTGCGTGATATTGAAGAGGAACATGAGGAGGTATCGTCTGTTGATGATGGCCAAATATTTGAAACCCCATGGCCAGAAGAAAGCCACTTTCATCCACGTGATATACCGGGTGAAGAGGTGGAGGCTGATGGTGATGACACACAGTTGCTATCTGGCCAGTCGACAATATCAACACGGAAGGAGGATGACAGGGACGACGAGGTGGTCGATAATGAGACCACCGATCCGACTTGGACCGTTGGCACGTATAGCCAGCACAGCAGCACAGAGGAATAAGGTGGATGCGTAGCACCAAGAAAGGCAACAAGGGCTACTGGTTTCAGCAGAGTGCAACGTGTGTCAACTGTTGCCAAGAGCAATCCGTCTGTGCCCCAAGTCAAGGCAAGGGTGGTGCATTCAGCCGCTGTCTGGAAATTTTTTTCCGGTAGTCCTTCTAAACCAAATATTGTCATCTGTAGCATCAGCCATACGAAGCAGAGCAGAGGCCATGGTAAAGACAACCAAAGTACCACCAGTATGCAGAAACACATGGCAGCCAAGCACCATAGTCAGTGGGCGGAACAACAGGGTACCAAATCGGTGTCTGCGAGTCAAACCACTGCCATGTCATCCTTTCCAATCTGCTGGGCAGGAAGCAGGTGATTATCATACCTCTTGCTCACAAGCTGCAGTTGCACAGACACAGGACACAACAAGCTCATCCATTTGTTTGTCCCAGCCAAGTGTCCAATTGTCCATGCCCCAGATGTATGAAAGGAGGGTAAATACCATGCCACACACCCACAAGCACAAATACTGAATGTGCACATTACCAAGTTGCTAGCCGTGGAGATGTTGCCATTTAGGCTTGTGGGGCACAGTCTTTCCATGATATGTTGGCTGTGGCTGCCCCACGATACTAGGTTCCCAGCTGGCACTATTTTTCCCGGTGTACCGTTCCCGTGTTACACCAGCAAATCTTAAACAATCTAAAGCGTGCTCTCACCAACACGGTAACCGGGAAGGTCCACCTTACAACAGACACGTGGACAAGTACTTGTGGCCAGGGATGATACATTTCTGTCACAGCTCACTGGCTCAACCTGGTGGAGGGTGGGACAAAGTCTCAAACTGGACCATCACATATCCTACCCACACCACGAATAGCAGGCCCAACCTCAATCAGGGTTTCCACCTCATCATAATACGTCCTGTCTCCCCTCTATCTCCTCCTCTGCCTTGTCATCCTATGCTGAATTACCCTCCACATCACTCCAAAGTTGGGAGCTGTGCAGCAGCACATCGGCAAAGTGGCAACACGCTCTGCTGAAGCTGATCTGCTTAGGTGAAACACCACACACTGCAGCAGAGCTGTGGCAAGGAATAAAACAACAGACCGATCAGTGGCTCTCCCCACTGCAACTCCAACCCGGTCTGGTTGCCTGTGACAATGGGTGTAACCTGGTGTCAGCTTTAAAGCTCGGGAAGCTGGTACATGTGCCATGCATGGCTCACGTGCTGATCCTAGTGGTGCAGAAATTTATAAAAACATACCCTGACTTGCAGTACCTACTTGAGAAGGTGCGCTGTATTTGCGCCCATTTCCGCCATTCCTCAACCGCTGTTGCCGGTCTTGCAGCGCTTCAAAAGCAATTTATTTTGCCAAACCACCGACTAATTTGCGACCTGCCAACACGGTGGAACTCAACACATCATATGTTGGCAAGGATAAGTGAGCAGCAGAGGGCACTTGCTGAATACCAGCTTAAACATGCCCATCTCACTGAGACTCAGCCAAGACACAAAACAACTGTCGAGTGGGTGTGGATCGCTGATATTTGTGAGGTGCTTGATAACTTTGAGTACTGCACCAAGCTTGTGAGCAGTGATCAGGCTATTATCAGCGTAACCATCCCTATACTATGTGTGCTGAAAAAATCGATGCAGAATCTAAAATGCAATCTTTGCGTGCCCAGCAGCTGGGTATGGAGCAAGATTTCACAATGTGTAATCCTACTCAGCGCAGCCAATATCATCAGGTAAGATTGGGGGATGAAGCTGATGACGAAAACAAGGAGGGAGAAGACTTCTTTTTCAGTGGTACTGAGGGGACACCTCATGCTACAGAGGGGAATCCCAACCCCAGCTTCATGTGTGTCCAGCATGGGTGGGCTGGAGAGGAGGAGGTGGAGGAGAGTCAGTGTGAGGAGAGGATGGGTATTGTTCCTCCTTCTGGGGTCACAGATTTGCCTCTTTGCAGCTTGGCACATATGGTACACTTCATGGCACACTTAATCTGACTGTCTGTGCCAAGACCCTCGCGTAATCCACATTTTCAATAGCAACCTATACTGGTTGGCCACCTTTCTAGACCCACGGTACAAGGACAAATTTCCTTTGCTACTGTTGCAGTCACCAAGGGGTTTCACAATTGAATCCTTCAAGAGGGCCTTTGTCGATCATTTGATGGCAACAGCACCCTCAGACACCGCTGCTAACAGAGGTACCAGCTCTGTGCAACAGCATGCATTAATGGGGAGAGACACGCCAAGCAGGTCCAAAAGAGGTGGTGGTAAAATGTCCACAAACTGGGCCATCTTCAATAAACCGGCTCATCACCAAGGACTAGCTGGGACAGAAACAATTTCAAGGAGGGAGAAGTTGAACAAGATGGTCAATGACTATCTAAGTGACCATACCTGCATCCTTCCTGATGCTTCTATTCCATTTAATTACTGGGTATCCAAGCTGTACAGTTGGCCACACCTCTCTTTATATGCCTTGGAGGTGCTGGCCTGCCATGCTGCTATTGTGATGTCAGAGAGTGTTTTCAGTGCCGCTGGGGCAATCATCACAGATACATGCACCAGATGACTACAGAGAATGCAGACAGGCTAACTCTGATAAAATTTAACAAGGATTGCAATTCACAACAGTATTTAAGCCCTCTAGATGACATCATCCGAACCTAAATTCAACTCAAACATTATTTTTTTGCAACTGGTGCATCCCTTCCCATACAAACCCCTTTTCTTCTTCTTACACATGTTTTCAAATCCTGTTTCTGCCACATGTACTTCATGGTCAATAAGCTAAAAACAATGTTGCGCTAATTACCATTTCCCATCGGAGGCACTTGTGATGAGACCCTTCTTCCTTCATCAAGTGCTAGTAGTCCTAGCTTGTTTGGCACTTCAGACCTGCCTTGCTTCCTTCATCAACTATGATACATACCCTTGGGCTAAGTTTTGGAGACACTATGGCTATGCCTGGACACTGGACATTGCAACTACTGTGCTAGTAGGCCTAGCTTCATAATTGTTTTGCCCTTCAGACCTGCCTTGCTTCATTCATCAACTATGATACAGCCCCTTGGGCTAATTTTTGGAGACACTATGGCTATGCCTGGACACTAGACACTGCAACTACTTTGCTAGTAGTCCTAGCTTCATAATTGTTTGGCCCTTCAGACCTGCCTTGCTTCCTTCATCCACTATGATATAGCCTCTTTGGGCTAATGTTTTGAAGACACTATGTCTATGCCTGCACAATGGGAACTGGAACTACCGTGCTAGTAGTCATAACTTTATAATTGTTTTGCCCTTCAGACCTGCCTTGCTTCCTTCATCAACTATGATACAGCCCCTTGGGATAATTTTTGGAGACACTATGGCTGTGCCTGGACACTGGGCACTGCAACTACTGTGCTAGTAGTCCTAGATTCATAATTGTTTGGCCCTTCAGACCTGCCTTGTTTCCTTCATCAACTATGATACAGCCCCTTGGGCTAATTTTTGGAGACACTATGTCTATGCCTGCACATTGGGCAATGGAACTACCGTGTTAGTAGTCTACTTTCATAATTGTCTGGCTCTTGAGGCCTCCTTTCTGCATCAACCATGATACAGCCCCTAGGGCTAATGTTTTGAAGACACTATGTCTATGCCTGCACATTGGGCAATGGAACTACCATGCTAGTAGTCTACTGTCATAATTGTCTGTCTCTTGAGGGCTCCTTCCTGCATCAACCATGATACAGCCCCTAGGGCTATTGTTTTGAAGACACTATGTCTATGCCTGCCCATTGGGCACTGGAACTACTGTGCTAGTAGCCTACTTTCATAATTTTCTGGCTCTTGAGGCCTCCTTCCTGCGTCAACCATGACACAGCCCCTAGGGCTAATGTTTTGAAGACACTATGTCTATGCCTACACATTGGGCAGTGGCAGTGGAACAACAAGGACAGTAGTCCAAGCTTTATAATTGTGAATCCCTTGTGATGATGATGGGTGGCTTCTTCCTGTGTTAACCATCACACAGCCCCTAGGGCAGATCGCTCTCCTTACACCACTTACACACTTAGCTGTCAGAAGATCGCCTCCATCATCATTCCCTCTTATGGCATTTCTGATATATCACTGGCACTGCGTAAGTGGCGTACGAGTCCTGCTCTGCCGGCAAAAAATGATAGGACTTCAAATAGTGTTTGTGCATTTTAGTGAAGCAGTGGTGTAAAACCACTCGTGCAGCCCCTGAACAGGTGCCCCCATGTTATAAACATTTGTTCACAGCATACATTTTTTTAATATTTACACCTTTTTTAGTCTTTTCCTCAGCCCCCAAACTGCTTTGTAGTGTCCAGCAGACAATTACTCGCATTTTCCATTGACTAACATTGGATTCGCTACTCGTACCGAATACCCGAGTATTATGGTATACTTGGTACGAGTATAGCAAGTCCGAATATTTCACTACTCGCTCATCCCTAATTATGAGCTTGTTTTCTTTGCATTATTTGAGGTCTGAAAGCACTGGGTTTTTTTGGGGGGGGGTTTTCACTATTTTTCTTTTTCAGAAAAAAAATACAAAATGTATTGCTTGGAAATTCGAAGACATGTTGTCAGATGCTTATAGACTAAAAGAACAATTTACATTTTACTCAGAAATATACCTGTAAAGAGAATGATCAGACAAACTGAACATTTTGACATGGTCTTCTAATTTTTGCCAGAGCTGTAGTTCATATGGTATTTGTTGTTGGGATGGATAAAAACAGTGAGTTCAAATAAGTTGAACAATCTTGTAAAGAAGACTACACAATAGTCTACTGAATGGGCTAAGATGAGTGTGTCTCATGATTGGCCTTGGTAATTCAATCCAAAAGTGCTGCCAATGAGAAGCGTACTTGCTTAATCTGATCATTACAAGTGGACTTGATTAAGTCACTCACGATAACTCTATGATTTGCTATCTTGGTTAATCAGACTTCTGCAGCTAACCGTAGAAAGTTGTAAACTAAATGTGTTGGCCTGATATGCCCCAGACAAGCTAACACAGGGAAAACAGAAAAAGATGCTGCTCTCTATATGCATTTTAAAGTCATGTTAGCAGTTGCCCCAGTCCTAAAAACTATGCAAATAAGCTTAAAGGGCTATTTTCATCTCGTAATTTTATGGCCCTCACTAAAGTCTCTAATGATCTAATAACAACTAAATCCAAAGTTCTTTGCTCCCTGCTGGCTCTCCTGGATCTCTGCCGCATTTGACACTGTGGATCACCAGCTCCTCCTCACTATGCTCCGCTCTATAGGCCTCAAGGACACAGCCTTCTCCTGGTTCTCCTCCTACCTCTCTGACCGCTCCTTCACTGTATCTTTTGCCGGCTCCTCTTCCTCTCCTCGTCCCCTTACTATAGGGGTTCCGCAGTGCTCAGTCCTAGGGCCCCTCCTCTTCTCTCTATACACTGCCCCATTGGACAAACAATCAGCAGATTTGGGTTCCAGTATCATCTCTATGCTGACGACACCTAATTATACACTTCTTCCCTTGACATCACCCCTACCTTAAATCAAAATACCAAGGATTGTCTGTCTGCTGTCTCTAATATTATGTCCTCCCTCTATCTGAAACTAAATCTCTCCAAAACTGAACTTCTTGTGTTTCTCCCCTCTACTAACCTCACTCTACCTAACATTGAAATTACCCTGGAGAGTTCAACCATAACTTCCAAGAAGCATGCCCGCTGTCTTGGGGTCATATTCGACAACAAACTTTCCTTTACTCCCTATATCGGTTCACTCACTCGCTCTTGTCACCTGCATCTTAAAAACATCTCCAGAATCCGACCTTTTCTCACCTTTGAAACTCCTAAGACTCTTAGGCTACTGTCACACTATCAGTATGTGGTCAGTGTTTTACATCAGTATTTGTAAGCCAAAACCAGGAGTGGAATAAACAGAGGGGAAAGATATAATAGAAATACGTCACCAAGTCTGTATTTTTGACCCACTCCTGGTTTTGGCTTACAAATACTGATGTAAAATACTGACCAAATACTGATAGTGTGACCGTAGCCTTACTGTCGCTCTTATTCATTCTCATCTGGACTACTGCAACTCTCTTCTGATCAGTCTCCCTTTTACCAAACTTTCTCTTCTCCAATCCATCTTGAATGAGGCAGCCAGGGTCATATTTCTGTCCAGCCGCTTCACCGATGCCTCCATCTTGTGACAGTCATTACACTGGCTACCCATTCGCTACAGGGTCCAGTATAAACTCATCTCTCTCACCCACAAAGCTCTCCACAGTTCTGCACCGCCTTATATCTCCTCTCTAATCTCTGTCTATCACCCTACACATGCCTTCCGTTCTACAAATGACCTAAGACTAACATCCCCATAATCCGAACCTCGCACTTCCATCTCCAAGACTTCTCTCGTGCAGCACCAGCTCTCTGGAATGCACTTCCCCAGATGATCAGACTGATACCTAGCCCCGGCTGTTATGATCTGGTGACCTTGGAGCCGCATGAGACTTTCTCAGGAATAGGTGGAACCTATACTGACCGCAAACCCTAAACTGTCATCGCAACTAGAAGTAACCGTGGGGTGTACCTAACACATCCTAGACACCTCGACACAGCCGGAGGACTAAATACCCCTATAGATGGAAATGGGAATTCTATCTTGCCTCAGAGCAGAACCCCAAAGTATAGGCAGCCCCCCACAAATATTGACTGTGAGTATTAGAGGAAAGACACACGCAGGCAGAAATCAGGATTTAGCAAAAGAGGCCACGCTAGCTAAATAGGAAAGGATAGGACAGAATACTAAGCGGCCAGTATTAAAACCCTAAAAATATCCACAGCAGATAATACAAAAATTCCACCATCTAACTAAAGACATGGAATGTATAGCTGCATCTCCTGAGAATCCAACTTGACTGGAATATCCAAACACAGTCTAAGCTGGACAAGAAAAAACATTGAATAGTACTGAATTGTAAAGCACACAGCATGTGTGCTGTAGAAACAAAACCAGACACTTATCTTTGCTGATTTGGCAGCAGGGCAGAAGGAACCAGACAGAGATGCAAAACCTCCAAGAACAATGGACAACTGGCAAGGGCTAATGAATCCTGCACACCTAAATATCCCAGTCAGAGCTGCAATCAGCAGGGACACCTGCCCAGGATTGCAACCCAGGGACAACTGCATTACTATCAACAACCACCGGAGGGAACCCAAGAGCAGAATTCACAACACCCGACCTATTCAAGCGCTCTTTGAAAACCCATCTCTTCAAACAAGCCTACCGCATCAACTACTCAGTAAGCTAACTTTGCCCTGTTCCCTCCTTCCACATATTATTCTGAATCTGCACCCTACTATTCATCTGTCTCCACACGCTCCATGCACACGATAACTACACTTGATACTTGACTATTGCACTTAAACACACGGGCTGATGACCGGATCATGCAGCTTTCAATGAAAATCCCTATTTATTATAATTGCCAGACCTGAAATAACAAGCACTTTTCACCTATTGTGTCCCCCCATTTCATTTTAGACTGTAAGCTTGCGAGCAGGGACCTCACTCCTAATGTCACTGTTTAAATTGTCTCAACTTGTATTGAATTTATTGTCTTGTACATGTCCCCACTTAATTGTAGAGTGCTGCGGAATATGTTGGCGCTATATAAACAAAAATTATTATTATTATTATTATTATTATATGAACAAAAAATGATAACAATGTATAGTAGATGTTAATCCCAACAATAGGAGTCACATTTATCTTGAAAATGACAACTGGCACAAGCTGCCTTAGAGAAGCACTCAATTTTTTTTCTTTTAATTTATAATGTCACAGGTCTCCTAATATATACAATCAGTGGGGAAAATAATTATTTGATAAACTGCCAATTTTGCAAGTTTTCCCATTGTGAGGGTGCGATCACTAGCGGGTTGGGGAATACTCGCTTGGCAACAAGATTTAAGGTACACCACAGCTCCTGCTGCAGTTACAACCCACTAGCACCTCCGGCTGCCGATCACAACCCTCTGCTGCTGCCTCTGCAGCTCCGGTTGCTGCAGAACCCCTTGCTGCAACTGCAGCTCCTCTCCACAAGGCTCTGCAAGGCTCTGCACTGCAGACTTCATGGACCCGCCGATCCACAGAAAAATTCATAACCCCGCCGAGTTACAGCCAGATGCTTGTCAGCTTCGTGGACTCACCGATCCACAGAAAACTTCGTAACCCCACCGAGTTACAACAATCACATCCACACGTACTTCCTGGACCGCTGCCTGCAGTCTAGCACCATATGTGAGGCCACAGTCACTAGCGGGTTGGGGAATACTCACTTGGCAACAAGATTTAAGGTACACAGGAACACTTTTTGCACATACCAGTCTATGCGGTTTATTATAGAGTTATAAACCGTACCACGAACAGTCCATTACACACTGTATCAGGACATGACATTAAGTTGCAGTCACTAAACATGCTGGACCTCAGTCCATCCAGTTACCAAGGGTGATTGCACAGTTCATAACGCTTCTTAGTACTCGGCTTTAATACGGAGTCTCTAAACACGCCAGACTTCTCTGCCCAGTTTCCGGGGGAAACCACACACTGAACAGTTCATTATATCCACTGGAGAAGCTGCCTAACGGGGATCATCAACTTGCCTGACAGACGTACACCAGTCAGTTCCAGACCCACTAAAGGACGGCAGCTTCCCCCACACAGTAGCCGTCACCGGCTCTGCAGATCCATGGCCTCACCTCGTGCTCTTCAGGGATCTGGTCCACACACAGGACCTCCTTTACAGAGGTCACTCAGGATCACAGCCTCACCTCGTGCTCTTCAGGGATCCGATCCACACACAGGACCTCCCAACACCGAGGCCACTCAGGATCACGGCCTCACCAGGTGCTCTTCAGGGATCGCATCCCCACTCTAGACCTCCCAACACCCAAGCCTTTCCTCTCACAGGACCTTATAGCCAAGAGCCACTCAAGTCCATACACAGGAAACATGTGATTCACACCCTGGTCACATTACATACTTGTAACCATTCCCATAGGTGGGAGATGTGTGTATGGTTAGCCAGACCCACCCAGCTCTTTGACTAACCCTGCAAGCCTCCCTTTAAAGCTACACAAACACTTCTGGGACTACATGTCCCAGAACAACATTACTTCAGGCTTACAGCCCAGAGTATCGTCCTCGGCGACACACATACCAGCCATTTACAATAATGCCGGACGTTGTCTCATCACCACAGTTGTGCCTGTGACTGCCATGCATTCTTATGGCCTCAATACGCCCCCATGCGTATTCTGAGGAGACCATGCAGCGCCCCCTACCTGTAACAGGGGTCACTGCATCACACCACCCACAAAGAATGGATAGAACTGTAATTTGTATTGTAGGTACACTTCAACTGAGTGAGAGACCGAATCTAAAAATAAAAACAGAAAATCACATTGTATGATTTTTAAATAATTAAATAGCATTTTATTGCATGAAAGAAGTATCTGATCACCTACCAACCAGCAAGAATTCTGGATGTCACAGACCTGTTAGTTTTTCTTTAAGAAGCCCTCCTACTCTGCACTCATTACCTGTATTAATTGCACCAGTTTCAGCTACTTACCTGTATAAAAGACAGCTATCCATAGACTCAATCAATCACACTCCAACCTCACCACCATGGCCAAAACCAATGTGCTCCACACCACAAAATAGTCTAGATGGTGAGCAATATAATACCGATAAATGTTGGACAATTTTTTTGAGGGTTATATAGCAAAGAACCAAAGAAACTACCTTCACACAAGGCCAGTAAAATTACATATCAACTTTATTAACCAACATAAAAGTAATAATCAGTAATGGGTATATACCCATAGCACTTTGCTATGGGTAGATACCCATTACTGATTATTACTTTTATGTTGGTTAATAAAGTTGTTATGTAATTTTACTGGCCTTGTGTGAAGGTAGTTTCTTTGGTGCTTTGTTAATAATCCCTTCATGGTCACATGCGAAGGATATACAGTAATTAGGTGTTGTGGGTTATATACCAACAAAATGTACCCAAGAACACCTAATACTGTATGGCTGAGAAATGCTACCCAGCAACATTTTTTAACCTTTTTTTTACTCCTATATATCACAAAAATGTACCCCAGAACCCATAATAGTGTATGATAAAGAAATGTGAACAAACAACCTAAATTTTCAAACGCTTTTTTGTACTGTTACATACCACCAAACTGTGACATAAACCAAGTAATACTTTATGGATGAGTAATATAATCCTGAAATATATTTCTACGCTTTTAGTAAGTTTTACATACCACCATAATGAAACAATAACCATGTTAAACTGCATGGAGGAGTCATTTAACACAAATACATTTTGAGCAAAAATATTTTGTAAGTTTAGTTTATATACATATAGAGTTATAAAGGCTTTGCAAAAAGTGCAAAGCCAGGCAGAAATTATGAGGAGGGTTCTCCATAGACCCCTGAAAGTTAACACCTGTCAGGCCTCATGAAAATATTGAATATTAAAAAAACTTTATATGCTGCTGTCATCTGGTGCTGTGGAAAAGTGTGGGCTAATCCAGGCTTTGTCCATTTTTATGAGAGAGAGCTTGCTTGCATTCTCTGTTAACAGGCAAAAGCACCTGTCTGATATACCCCCCCTTGGCAGCACTAAAACCCACTCAGACATGAAACATGAGGGTTATGTGAAAGGCAGCGGTACATAAAGTTGGCCATATGTACCAAGCAACATGCAGTCAACACTTTCCTGTCTTCACCATGATGACGACTCTCCATCTCCTCCTCGTCATTCTCTTCCTCCCCATTCCCATCCACAGTGCATCCATGTAGGAGAGACGGGACGAAGATTGTGTGGCTATGAGACTCTGTTGTGCTAGCCACCAGCTCCTGTTCCTCCTCTTCCTCCTCCTCAGCATCCACCTCTTCATTAATACGCAATCCACTCTGAGCAGATGAGATGAGGCTGGGCTGGCAACAATCTCTCTGTGTTATGTTTTCCTCCATCTCCATCTGGTCAGTGTGCAAAGCTTCATGTTTAAATGTGAGCAGGGATTGTTTAATTAGGCACAGAAGCGGGATAGTTGTGCTGACTATAGCATCATTGCTGCTCATCATCTTTGTGGAGTCCTCAAAGTCTTGGAGAACTGCACAAATATCAGACACCCATGCTCACTTTTCAGGGTGTTGAAGCTAGTGCTCAACCACTGGCATCTTCTCACAAATCCTTGCCTGCATAAGCAGTGTGGAGTTCCAGCATGTTATAATGTTGCACACCAGATGGTGAGCTGGCTCTTGCATGTGCTACTGCAGCACTGCCAGAGCAGTGGCAGCTGTAGCTGACTTGCGGAATTGGGCAATGACCCGGCATACCTTGACCAGAAGCTCTGGCAAATCTAGATATGTTTTCAGAAACCGCTGAACTACTAAGTTGAGCAGAAGTGCCAAGCATGGAACGTGTGTGAGCTTGCCAAGTTTCACAGTCACCACCAGCTTATGCCCATTATCTCACATGCCCATGCCTGGTTGGAGGTTCAGTGGCAAAAATCACAGATCTGTCTGGTCTGTTATTCTTTTATGTAACTTTGGCGTGGTGTGCGGTTTGTCTACTGGAAAAATTAGCTTCCGCAGAGCCTGTTGCTGCTTAGCTGATGCACTGCTGCAGAGCTTCTAGCTTCCGTCTAATGTGGACAACATGCTCTGGGATAGCACATCAGAGTTGGAGGATGAAGAGGAGCAGGAGGGGGTGCAGGGACTCCTGTAGGAGGTGGAGGAAACCCTGATAGAAGTAGGGCCAGCAATCTTCTGTGTCAGGAGCACATGCACCATGGCAGGGTATGACCCGGCCCAACGCTCCACAATGTTTATCCAGTATGCCATCAGGAACATGTAGCATCCCTTTTCACAATCCCTTGTTCATGTACCGGTCGTTAAATGGACAAAACCAGTAAATGCATTGGTAAGAGCTTGGGTGATGTTCCTTGACACATGTTCCTTGACATGTGTTGGTACAAGGTGGTGGCTGGGGATCGGGTACAAAGGGATCGCTGCCGCCATGAGTCACCATAAATCCTCTGTGTCTACCAGCCTGATTGGCAACATTTCCACAGCAAGCCGACTGGAAATGTGCCCGTTTAGCATTTGGGCCTGTGTGTGGGTGGCTAGGAACTTTATTTGTCATTCCAAAGCCTGGGGTAGGGACAGCTGTATGCTGTGCTGAGACAAGGATTTGAAAGTGCCTGATGATGGTAAGTCAGAATGTGCAAAACTAGGTGCAGGGCAGGAGGCATCTGTGCCAGAGTTTTTGAATAGGGTATTGGGAAGCAACTAGCACAGGGGAAGAGGAATGTTGGTGTCATCTGAAGGCACCAATTGTGAGCCCAGACATTCGGCAAACCGAGGTAGGTGCTTAGATGACATGGGCCTGATCATGCTGGTAGTGGTTAGCTTCTTAGTGGTCATACCCCTGCTGATCTTGGCATGGCACAGGTTGAAAATGGCCATTTTGTTAGTCCTAGAACTTGCTTTAAAAAGTCCCAAACTGGGGAACACCTAACTCTTTAATAGAGAAATGCATGAGTGTCGGTGCTTTGCGGAACAGTTTCCCACCTTGTCCCTCTGGTTACCCCACTGCCTCTTCCTGCCTGTTTTTCGGCGCTGCTGATCTCTCTCCCTCAGCGCTGCTGGCCTTGCTCTGCATGCCAGTTTTCCAGGATGGATCAGTGACTTCATCATTCACCACCTTGTTTTCTACCACTGCACTCTAGTCCTCCTGACTTTGTAACTTAGCAACAGTGTCTCATTATCATCTTCCTCCTTATCCCAAATTTGCCATTCCCCACAGTCAAGTTCATGTGGCCGTGGCTGTTTTAAGTTTTGCGCATCACTAAAAAGCATGCCCTCCTGTATCTCTTGGAGTATGCAGGTTGAGAGGCCACAATCAAGAAATTATGTTGTAAAGAGCTCCTCAGAATGTCCTAGTGATGGATCACTAGTCTCCTTGCTCCTGGGACTTAACATGGAGACAGGAAGGAAGATCAGGGTGAGAATTAAGTGATCCAGGATTTAAGCTGGTGAGACTGGACAATGTGGAAGACTGGGTGGTGCTGCCAAGCCTGCTGAAAGCATTATCTGCTATCCAACCAACCACCTATTCGCACTGGTCTGGCTTCAGAAGTGTTGTACCATGCCTGCCTACAAAGTGGAACAGGAACCCATGTGTCATGGATGGGCATGTTTCTTGTGCTCCAGCAACATGTGTAGTCGCACCTGCCCCACGTCCTCAGCATCTGGATGCACCATCATCAGCACTTCCACTTCCCTGTGCCTTAATACACATCTTCCACATTTTGTCATTGCTATATATTTTGAAACCAAGTTTATTTTTAATAAAATAAAAAAAATTGTCACCTGCAGCAGTCAAAGTGGATTTTGGAATTTACTCCACCGCAATATAACAGAAAGATCGCAAGGCGTAAGGATGACAATCAAATTAAATCCAGAAAAATGTTTCAATTTTTTTTCAGTTTTATAGACTACAGAAATGTACACAAACCATGTAATAATTTATGTCTGAGAAACAGCAGCGCACAAAATTTGTAAGTTTTTTTGAGTTTTAGAGACCACAGAATTGTGAAGATGCAGTGGTGTCACCCAGTGGTACCAATTGTGGACCCAGACGTTTGGCCCACCGAGTCGGGTGCTTAGATGACATGTGCATGATCATGCTATTGATGGTAAGCCTCTTAATTTCCAGGCCCCTTGGCACTAGTTGCAAATGATTATTTTTTTGTTTCAGAACACTCTTTAAAAAAGTCTCAGACTAACTGTTTAGCAGAGAAATTCACGAGTGTGGGTGATCTGCGGAACAGTTGCACGCCTTATCACTTTGGTCACCCCACTGCCTCTTTCTGCCTGGTTCATTGCTGCCGATCCTTTCCCCTCAGCGCTGCTGGACTTACTCGGCATGCCAGCTTCCCAGGTTGGGTCAGCAACTTTGCATCCATCACCTCGTCTTCCACTGCCGCACCCTGGTCTTGACTTCACTTAGTGACTTAAAAACAACCTGACTTATCGGCAACTGTGTCTCATCATAGTCTACTTTCTTAGACAACATTTGCCATTCTTTACCATCATTTTTTTGTTACCATGGCTGCTTTAATGTTTGTGCATCACTAAACAGCATGTCTTCCTGTCCCTCTTAGAACATGCAGTATGAAAAGCCTAAATCAAGACATTATGATGTAAAGAGCTCCTTCGAGTGTCCTAGTGCGGGATCACTGGTCTCCTGGGACTCGACATGGTGGGAGTAAGGAGGATCAGGATGAGGATTAAGTGATCCAGTCTCTTGGGTGGGGAGACTGGACCATGTTTGAAGACTGGGTAGTGCTAGCAAGCATGCTGGAAGCATCTGCTATCCAACCCACCACCTGTTTGCACTGGTGTGGCTTCAAAAGTTGTATTCCATGCCTCCTTGCAAAGTGGGACAGGGAGCTATGTCTTGTGGATGGGCATGTTGCTTGTGCTACAGCAACAGGCGCAGTTGCACCTGCCCCAAGTCCTTGCCGTCTGCGCGTATCATCTTCAGCACTTCCACTTCCCAGTCCCTTACTGCACGCCTTACGCATTTTGTAATTGCATCTCTGGAAACCAAGTCTCCTTGATTAATTGAAACTAAATTTTTTATTTAAAAAAAGTCACCTGTAGCAGGCCAATTGTTCTTTTAAAAATGTCAAACCACCGTAATTTCACACAAAGCACATTAAACTGTATGAATAACAAAACAGTCAAGTTAAAAATAAAATAAAAAGCATGGTCACCTTAAGCAGCTATAAATTTTGCAAGGGACTGCAAAGCCTTGCTTAGAGGCTGTATTCAGTCACTCTTCCTGCTCTAGCTGTCCCTAGGCTCGATGCAGAATGCATGGCACAGAAACGACAAAGCACAAGATAAGCCATGAGAAGTACTGTTATTATGATGGTTCAGCAAAGTATCACCACTAGAGCACTATGATTCCTAAAACTGTGCACAAAAGCCTGGACAACTACTCTCTCCCTCCAATAAGGACTACTGTCCCTGAGCTGTGCAATGGCATCAGTGAACCTAGCGTGGAGGTGGAGTAAGGGTGGTGATTAAAGCATTCAATCCTATCACCAGCCAGTGCTCAACGCGTGCTGAGCATATCCGAGCACCCAGATACCCGAGTGATATCTGAGTATCAACGAGCACATTCGCTCATCATCACTATTTATGTCCTATGAAGGGAATTACCATCTCTGTAAACAGAAGTTCCTTTATGATGAAATCTTATGGACAGTACTATTGTAGTTGTAGTTCTCCATAGGGTGGGACAGAAGCTCATATCAAAGATAATGATGATGAATGCACATTGCCTGTCACAAATTTATAATATAGAAGATAATAGTTCAGTATCCCAGAGTGTATACTTATAATCTGCTTGATTATTTAGGAGAGTCATAGTAGGCAAAGCTGATACTTGCTCTAGCTAGTCATGTTTTGTTGAGCTGATGCTTTATGTAATTCAGGATGAACTATAGGAATTAAAATGGAGGAGGAAGGTGAGAAAACAGGATGTCAACATTCATGAAAGTAAGTATACTATACATACAGTGGGTACAGAAAGTATTCATACCCCTTTAAATTTTTCACTGTTTCAATGCAGCCATTCGGTAAATTCAAAAAAGTTCATTTTTTTTTCTCATTAATGTACACTCTGCACTCCATCTTGACTAATAAAACAGAAATGTAGAAATTTTTGCAAATTTAAATTTAATAAAAAAGAAAAACTGAAATATCACATGGTCATAAGTATTCAGACCCTTTGCTCAGACACTCATATTTAAGTCACATGCTGTCCATTTTCTTGTGATCCTCATTGGGATGGTTCTACTCCTTCATTGGAGTCCAGCTGTGTTTGATTAAACTAATAGGACTTGATATTGAAAGGCACACACCTGTCTATATAAGGGTATGTGCCCACGTTGCGGATTCTGCTGCGGATTTTTCCGCAGCGGATTTGGAAAATCCGCAGTGCAAAACCACTGCGGTTTTCACTGCAGATTTTCTTGCGGTTTCTTCTGCGGATTCCTCTGCGGATTTTCAACTGCACTTTCCTATTGGTGCTGGTTGAAAACCGCTGCAGAATCCACAGAAAGAATTGACATGCTGCGGAAAATAATCCGCTTAGTTTCCGCGCGGAATTTTCCGCAGCATCTGCACAGCATTTTTTTTTTCCCATAGGTTTACATGGTACTGTAAACTTTGGAAAAACTGCTGCGGATCCGCAGCGTAAAATCTGCTGCGGATCCGCAGCAGAATCCGCAGCGTGTGCACATACCCTAAGACCTCACAGCTCACAGTACATGTCAGACCAAATGAGAATCATGAGGTCAAAGGAACTGGCCAAGGAGCTCAGGGATAAGAATTGTGGCAAAGTACAGATCTGGCCAAGGTTACAAAAGGATTTCTGCAGTACTCAAGGTTCCTAAGCGCACAGTGGCCTCCATATTCCTTAAATGGAAGAAGTTTGGAACCACCAGAAGTCTTCCTAGACCTGGCCATATGGCCAACTGAGCAATTGCGGAAGAAGAGCCTTGGTGAGAGAGGTAAAGAAGAACCCCAAGATCACTGTGGCTGAGCTCCAGAGATGCAGTAGGGAGATGGAAGAAAGTTCCACAAAGTCAACTATCACTGCAGCCCTCCACCAGTCGGTCCTTTATGGCAGAGTGGCCCAATGGAAGCCTCTCCTCAGTGCAAGACATATGAAAGCCCGCATAGAGTTTGATAAAAAACACATGAAGGACTGCCAGACTACAAGAAACAAGATTCTCTGGTCTGATGAGACAAAGATAGACCTTTTTGGTGATAATTCTAAGTGGTATGTGTGGATAAAACCAGGCACTGCTCATCACCTGCCCAATACAATCCTAGCAGTGAAACATGGTGGTGGCAGCATCATGCTATGGGTGTGTTTTTCAGCTGCAGGGACCGGATGACTGCTTGTCATTGAAGGCCACATGAATGCGGCCAAGTACAGAGATATCCTGGATGAAAACCTCTTCCAGAGTGTTCTGGACCTCAGACTTGGATGAAGGTTCACCTTCCAACAAGACAATGACCCTAAGAACACAGTTAAAATAACAAAGGAGTGGCTTCAGAATAATTCTGTGACCATTCTTGATTGGCCCAGCCAGAGCCCTGACCTAAACCCAATTGAGCATCTCTGGAGAGACCTGAATATGGCTATCCACCAACATTCACCATCCAACCTGACGGAACTGGAGAGGATCTGCAAGGAAGAATGGCAGAGGTGTAAGGAGATAGACTGGACTACGGGTACCTGCATGCCAGGTCCGGAACTGAAAGAGCTGCATCCTCTGTTCCTGGGGGGAAGCCTGAGTGGGATGGACCTTCCCTTGCTGTCTGGGGGAAGCCTGAGTGAGATGGGGCTTCCTACGGTTCCAGGAGGGTGGAAAGAACTAAAGAAGCACGCACAGTGAAAGAATGAGAAAGGAGAAAAGCACACAAAGCAGAGCAGTCTGGTGCCGGCAGAGAGCAGCGCAGAGAGCAGCGTGCAGAATAGTGAGCGGCACACTCTGCTTCCCCCACCTGAGAGGACTGACTTGGCGACAGGCTGTATAGAAGGAGCCCCCATTGCCTGTGGAGATAGCCGTGCAGAGCAGAGCCATGTGGAGCAGTCTTGCAGAGCAGTGTTTGCAGAACAGAGCCAAGCCGGGTGCTGCAGCAGCCAAAGAGAGGAGTGCTCCATCCAGGAAGCACCAGCACCACACAGACCAGCGACTGCTGATGCTCACCAATAGACAGCGGGGACCAGAGAGAGAGAGATGGGCAGTGTGTGCCCAGTGATCACCATAAAGCCAGGTGCCAGTCACTCCAGGATAATGAGTACCGTGCGCATACTGCTTGACAGAGACCGGAGCATGACTGTCAGCTACCCCTGACTGTGCTAGTTAATATCGGCTCAGACACTTTTGACCTAACCTTGCCAGCATAGCTTAGTAGAGCCACGCTGGGCTCGTAGGACTGTGGCCCTCACCATTAGTTGGCCACCAGAGTATATGGACTAGGGGCAGTGGAAGGTACAGGAGACCGACCCCTGTCACCTGAAGATGGGGTATTGTTGTGTGCTGAATACCATTAGTAAGGACACCGCGCCTGCCGTTGCCGGCACTATAGAGTACTCAGCAGGAGCTGCAGTGTTTGGACTTCCTGTAATCCTTGTTACCATATTGTCGTACTTCAGTTTTGTACAGTCGTACTTCAGTTTTGCCACTTTCACTGTTTAACTCTTCTTTACCTCCCTGCGTGGAGTATTTTCCCTGTAAATAAACCTGTTAACCTTTGCTTTGCCTCCCGTCCGTCACTGCATCCCGTGTTCCTGCTTGAACCTTATGCTGGATCCCCAAATTCAGGTGTGAAAAACTTGTTGCATCATTCCCAAGAAGACTCATGGCTGTACTAGCTCACAATGGTGCTTCTACAAGTTATATACACTAGTTTCCTTGATAGGGCATTGATGCAAGGAACCTGTCTGATTGCCTTATGTGGAGTCGGGAAGGAATTTTTTTCCCCAAGGTGGAGCTTACTCTTTGCCACATGGGTTTTTTTTTCCTTCCTCTGGATCAACATGTTAGGGCATGTTAGGTTAGGCTATGGGTTGAACTAGATGGACTTAAAGTCTTCCTTCAACCTTAATAACTATGTTACTATGATACTATGTTACTCCATACTGAGCAAAGGGTCTGAATACTTATGACCATGTGATATTTCAGTTTTTCTTTTTTAATAAATTTGCAAAAATTACTACATTTCTGTTTTTTTCAGTCAAGTTGGGGTGCAGAGTGTACATTAATGAGAAAATGAACTTTTTTGAATTTACCAAATGGCTGCAATGAAACAAAGAGTGAAAAATTTAAAGGGGTATGAATACTTTCCGTACCCACTGTAAAAGAAGTTTAGAGGGTGACAATCAATTGGAAGATGACGTTATAGTAGAAAAAAATAGGAGTGCTGCTTTAAGTAGGAAGATGTTCAGAAGATGGTCAGAATTCCCATACAAATGATGGGGATTCCATCAACCTTGGCACTGATGGCAGCGCACGTCAGCACCTCTTTCTCGAAGCAGATGCAGGTCCCATTGCTGGCACCCCTATCTACTATACATTTATGACATTTCCTTTAGTTATGCCATCAATTTTCAAGAAATAAATACCTCTTTAAATAAATGATTATTGTTTCATATATCACTTGTCAACATTAAATTTGCAATAACAAAAAGGAAAAATCATGGTGTTAGGGCTGGCGGAACCAACCAAATAAATATAAAGATTGTAATAAGGTGTGTTTGCAGCCCGGGGTCCACCATGCAGAGATGTAAACTGCTGCTCGGTAATGGCGGACACCAAATAGCGGTACAATACTGAACACACAGGGGTTAACTGTCACCCGGTGTGTACTGCAGTGAGCACTGTTACTTCACAGGACCATTAAATATATTTAGCGCACAGAGTGCGCGCGGCACCACACTGGCGATCGCCACTAACTCTCGCTAACTAGCGGATTTAGCGCACAGAGTGTGCGCGGCATCGCACAGGCGAACACCAAACTGAAGCTAACTATAGTGGAGTGCGGACTGAGTGCACAGTGGCGTATAGGCAATGCCACTACTAGGCGCTGTCTCTGACTCCAATCACTCAATTCACATACACAACCAGAGAGAAGGGGATCATTAGGCGCTTTCACCTGAGACATGCACACTTGCACACACCACACACACCACTATTATAAGATATACTAGCGCACGGCCGTGTGATCCTTTTATAGCCTCACCCTTCCGGGACCTTGCTGATGGCCCAATCCGAGCTGCTTGAGGACCTGAGCATGTGACCTCCGACCAACAATGAGTGGACATGTCACGGGCATGCTCAGATGGAGAAAAGCAGGACTTTGTCCCAGGAGCGTCTGCTTGCCGCTGATTAATGCTGGTTGCTATAGCTGAACCTGGGACGGCAGCATCAACCAAACGCACAGCAATAGCCTGAGCAAGATGCTGGGACCGACATCTCTGCTGAGCAGGATCCTCTGCAGCTGAAAAAGAATGGGAAACTGCAGAGCACATGGCTCGAGATTCCCCCTGTTATTTCAATTTCTGCCACATGCATCCCTCAATTATCCTTTGAGAATTTCTGCAAACAGTGGTGCTCTGGTGGAAAAGTAACCCATGTACTTGAATTGTGTAGAATTATGCTGCAGCTCTTAGCGTCAGCTAACCATAAGCATGTTCAAAACTAGATAGGGAGCAGTCCAGATGAAGCAATCACAATACGTATGGATCCAATTTTACTATGTGAAAATGAAACAAAGACATTTATATTTTAGTAAACAATTGAATTCCCCTTAGGACTTACGTATAAAAAATCAGACTGCTCTCGGACCAATGTTACTTAATGAGGCAGAGCAGATCTACATATTTTTTCTCAGCTGTGTTCGTCATGGAAAAAAATTGCAGCATGAGGACAGTGCGAGAAAAAAATCACATACCATACGGACCATCGGTATGGTATTTGATTTTTCTGGATACATTACAATTCTGTAAAATAGGAAACTGTAAATGGACCTATAAAAGATGAAAAGCTGCTAGGTAAAAAAATGGATTGCATGCATACTACACAAGGATGACAAGTGAGAAAAAATCGTCACACTCTCCTGGATGAGAATGGGACAAACTATTTAAACGCAAGTGTGAACGTACCCTTAATATGATAAATTTTGATCTTATTTTTCTCCAGCTAAATGTTGTACCTTAACCCCTTCCCGACATGCACAATACTAGAACTGCTCTGCGAAAAGTGCATTCCCGCAAACAGCAGTACTAGTACAGCGCTGCGATGACGCGGCCTCAAGCTGAGTGCCGCGGCGATCGCGTGTGGCTGTCAGCTGTATGTAACAGCTGACACGCCGCAGCAATGCCCACGAGCGGTGTTAGCACCGACCGTTGGCATTTAACCCCTCTGATGCCGCTGTCAGTAGTGACAGTGGCATAGAGAAGCATCGCGCAGGGAGGGAGCTCCCTGTGTGCTTCCCTCAGAACAACGCTATGCGATTGCATTGTTCTGAGGTTCTTCTTTCAGACCCCCGACTCTAAGATGGCCCCGGGGTCCTTCTGGGTCCTGCAGGGAGGTGGCTTCTCAGCGCCTGCTAAGAGCAGGACCTGAGTAGCCTCCTTCACTGCCTGTCAGATCATTGATCTGATACAGTGCAGTGCAAAGTGTCAGATCAGCGATCTGACACTATATAGTGATGTCCCACACTGGGACATTGTAAGAAAGTTAAAAAAAAAATATTAGCAAGTGTAAAAATATATTTTTTTAAATTCCTAAATAAATAAAATAAATAAATAAATATTTCCCAATACATATATTTATTTATGTAAATAAAAAAAACAATAAAAGTACACATATTTGGTATTGCCGTGTCCGCAACGACCCGCTTATATAACTGTCCCACTAGATAAACCATTCAGTGAACACCTAAAAAAATAAGTTAAAACTAGGCAAAAAAAAATGCTTTATCATCATACCAATAAAACGCGATCAAAAAGACGGATGTAAAAAATGGTACTGCTGAAAACATCAAAGATCGCAGTAAGGCTTGGCGCACATTTATCCTGCTCTCTGCTCTGAGCGCATGTACCGGGGTTTCCGTGTAAATCTCTAAAATACGTGATTCAGACAGAACCCCCAGTGGAAAATTCCTTGTAAAGAAGCAGATGGAGTCACTGTGGATGCCATATGACCCGTGATCGGCGGTATCCGTCTGTTTAGGATTGCACAGTTTTGTGCACCGCTGAACAGAGGTTAGACGGCGTCCAGAGTAAATCTGCTGCCTCATTATAGTGAATTGATCCCTCAGGGGTTTCATGTGTCACGTCACTCAGAGATTTAGATGGAAACCCCAAAGTAACTGGTCAGCGTAGAGCGCCAAATAAATGTAATCCCAAACATTATGTAAAATGTTCCCAATAAAAACTTCAACTCCATCCACAAAAAAAGCAAGTCCCCACTCAGATCTGTCATCTGTTAACGGAAATATAGGGGGCTTCCATGTTACTGGTAGCACAAAGGCTCCGGAAAAGCAAAATGGTTCCTCACCCGCCAAAAGAAATTCAGCAAATTCTCTGCTACCAAATCCAAATGCCCCCTCAATTCTGATCCCCAGTGTGCCTAAACAACATTTAGTGCCCACATGTTTGGCATTTCTGTAGTGAATAGAGCCCACCTAATTTACAGGTGCGTGTCCCAAGAAGCATGAGCTGAGCATAATGTACTGGTCACTATAACGTACTGGTCACTACAATGGCAGTTTGCAATTTTCACTCAGCAACTGCTGCCTGTTTCTGGAAACCACACATGGAGTCAAAATCATTGCTACATCTGTAGATAAATTCCCAAAGGGTTATAATTTCCAAAATGGGGTCACTTGAGGGTGTTTCCACTATTTAGGCACATCAGGGGCTCTACAAACGTGACATGGCATGCGCTAATTATTCCCGTAAATTTTACATTCAAAAGTCAAAATGAGCTTCTTCCCTTCCAAGCCCTGCTGTGCACCCAAACAGTAGTATTCCCCACATATCGGGTATCAGTGTACTCAGGAGAAATTGTACAACAAATGTTATAGAGCAATTTCATCTGTTACCCTTATGAAAATGCAAAATATTGAGATAAAAAAGATTTATTTTGGAAAATTTTTATTTTTTTTATTTCCACGACCTAACATTATAAACTTCTGTGAAGCACCTGTGGGTTCAAGGTGCTCAATACACATTTAGATAAGTTCCCTAAGGCTGCCGTCACACTAGCAGTATTTGGTCAGTATTTTACATCAGTATTTGTAAGTCAAAGCCAGGAGTGGGTGATAAATGCAGAAGTGGTGCATATGTTTCTATTATACTTTTCCTCTAATTGTTCCACTCCTGGTTTTGGGTTACAAATACTGATGTAAAATACTGACCAAATACTGCTACTGTGACGGCAGCCTAAGTGGTCTAGTTTCCAAAATGGTGTCCCTTGTGGGGGGTCTCCACTGTTTAGGCACATCAGGGGCTCTTCAAACGCGACATTGCATCCGCTAATTATTCCAGCGTATTATACATTCAAAAAGTCAACTGGCGCTCCTTCCCTTCCAAGCCCAGCCGTGCTCCCAAACAGTTGTTTTCTTCCACATATTTGGTGTCTGCACACTCAGTAGAAATTGCACAACAAATTTTAAGGAGCAATTTCTCTTATTACCCTTATGAAAATGCAAAATTTGGAGTTAAAAAAATTCATGTGGGAAAAATGTGATTTTTTTTCATTTTCACGGCTTAACGCTATAAACTTCTGTGAAGCACCTGTGGGTTCAAAGAGCTCAATACACATCTAGATAAGTTCCCTAAGGGGTCTAGTTTCCAAAATTCCAAACGCAACATGGCAACCGCTAATAAATGCCATCATATTTTACATTCAAAAAGTCAAATGGCGCTCCTTCCCTTCCAAGAACTACCGTGTGCCCAAACAGTAGATTTCCCTCACATTTAGGTATCTGCGCACACAGGAAAACTTGCACAACAAAATGTATGGTCCATTTTCTCCTGTAACCCTAGCAAAAGTAAAAAAAAAAATGAGGTCGAAAGGAACATTTTTGTGAAAGAAAAGTAAATGTTTATTTTTTCCTTCCACATTCCAAAAATTCCTGTGAAGCACCTGAAGGGTTAATAAACTTCATGAATGTGGTTTTGAGTACCTTGAGGGGTGTCATTTTGGGGTATTTTCTGTCATATAGGCCCCTCAGAGACACTTTAAATGTGATGTGGTCCCTAAAAAAATGGTTTTGAAAATTTTGTTGTAAAAATGAGAAATTGCTTATAACCCTTATAACTTCCTAACAAAAAAAATATGCTTCCAAAATTTTGCTGATGTAAAGTAGACATGTGGTAAATGTTATTTATTAACTATTTTTTGCAATATGACGCTCGGATTTAAGAACATAAAAATCAAAACTTTGAAAATTGCTAAATTTTCAATATTTTCACCAAATTTCAATTTTTTTACCAAATAAACGCAAGTTATATCAAAGAAATTTTACAACTGCCATGAAGTACAATATGTCACAAGAAAACTTTCTCAGAATCACCGGGATCCATTGAAGCATTTTAGAGTTATGATCTCAAAAAGTGACAATTGTCAGAATTGTAAAAATTGGCCTGGTCATTAAGGTGAAAACAGGCTTCGGGGTGAAGGGGTTGATGGGGTCTTAGTAGATAAGGCTAGTGTTTATACAGTCCACATTATCCAATCAATGCTGATTGTAAGAGACTGTAGAAAACTCTCTGACATGCAGAATGGTTGGTGCAGCTCCCGGGTATTAATGCTGCGGGGAGAGCTGCACACAGCAGCAAAGGAGCTGAGCTAAATGCTGGGTACTAACTTGGTAACCAACAGGACCTTAGACATGTGACAGAGTGAGAGGAGGTCAGGGGCGGAGCCAGATGCCAGGGAACAGAGAAGGAATAAACATAAGAGAGTTGTCAAACAAGCAAAGATCGAAGCCAGGCGAGCAGGAGGTACCAAAGGGGAGAGACAGGGAATTGTCAGAAGCAAATCCAGAGGTCAGAAATCCAGAATAGCAACCAGAGTAATGCATGGAGAGCAAGATAAACACAATGCACCTGCGCATATACTCCAGGGGTCAAGCACACAGACTGAAACAGAACGTATAGCTGACAAAGGACAGGTGTTTCCAAGGTTTATCCGGAATTGGCAAAGGTACCAATTCCCCGGCCGGCGGACCAGAGAACTCTTAGAACGAGTACACACCCCACAAGTGTTCACAAACTTTTTGATATCAGTGCCCATAAAGGGCCACCAAAAATTCCTAGCTATTGCCCCCCAGAGTGTGCACTCAACACAGAATCATGAAATCCTTGCAGAAGTGTGAGACGTAAATGATCGGGTACAAATAATTTGCTTGGGGGTTTATTCCTGGTAGCTTGTGCTTGTGCTTCCAAAATCTCTCTCTCTGTAACTCAGAAAAGACTTCTGCCACAAACACTCCTGGTTGAAGAATGGAGAAAGGAGGTTCTGGAGGGGATACAGAATCAAAATTTCGGGATAAGGCATCCGCCTTTACATTTTTAGACCCTTGTCGGAACGTAATGGTAAAATGAAACCCGGGCCTGTCTCGGGGTCAATCTCTTAGTGGACTCGATATAGGCCAGTGTCATGGTTCCCAATGGCAGGGACATAGGCAAAAACAGGACTAGCTCTAGGAAGATGGAATCTAAGCTGACCGCGATGCTGAACCTCACGCACAACTACCAGTAGCCGGGGAACGTGCCTGCGTTTTATCCCTAGACGTCTCGCACCAGCCGGAGATCTAGCTACCCCTAATAGAGGAAACACAGACCTGGCTTGCCTCCAGAGAAAACCCCAAAGTGATAGTAGCCCCCAACATATAATGACGGTTAGTTAAGAAGAAAACACATACGTAGTATGAATACAGGTTCAGCAAAGAGAGGCCCACTGACTAGATAGCAGAAAATACCAAAGTGGACTTCGCGGTCAACTCAAAACCCTACAAAATACCATCCTGAAATAACTTTAAACTCCGGTGCCAACTCATGACACCGGAGTGGTCATTTCAGTTCACTAGAGCTTCCAGCAGCAAGATTCAAACAAAAGCACGCTGGACAAAAATACAAATGATCCAAATGAACGCTGGACAGAAATTCACGAAAGGTACAAATGATCCAACTTATCTGAATCAGCAGACTTTGGAGCAGGTAGCAAGTATCAGAAGAGCTCTGGTAACATTGATAGCCGGCAAGTAAATGACTGAGAAGCCAGACTATATAGGAGACTCCCATTTCCTGATGGGAACAGGTGCACTGGAGATAAAAGACAGAAGTTAACCAGTACCACCAGTAGCCACCAGAGGGAGCCCACAAACAGAATTCACAACAGTACCCCCCCTTTGAGGAGGGGGCACCGAACCCTCATGAGAACCACCAGGGCGATCTGGATGAGCCCGATGAAAGGCGCGAACCAAATCAGAGGCATGAACATCAGAGGCAGTCACCCAAGAATTATCCTCCTGACCGTATCCCTTCCATTTAACCAAATATTGATGTCTCTGTCTGGAAATGTGAGAGTCCAAAATCTTCTCCACAACATACTCCAATTCACCCTGCACCAACACAGGAGCAGGAGGCTCAACAGAAGGAACAACCGGTACCTCGTACCTCCGCAACAAAGACCGATGGAAGACATTATGAATAGTGAAAGCTGCTGGTAGGTCCAAACGAAACGATACAGGATTAAGAATCTCCAAAATCTTATAAGGACCTATGAACCGAGGTTTAAACTTAGGAGAAGAGACCTTCATAGGGACAAAACGAGAAGATAACCACACCAAGTCCCCAACGCGAAGACGATTACCAGCACGACGATGACGATTAGCAAACCGCTGAGTCTTCTCCTCGGACAACTTCAAGTTGTCCACCACATGACTCCAAATCCGGTGCAGTCTATCCACCATCGTGTCCACTCCAGGGCAATCTGAAGATTCCACCTGGCCAGATGAAAAACGAGGGTGAAACCCCGAATTGCAAAAGAAAGGAGAAACCAGAGTGGCAGAACTAGCCCGATTATTAAAGGCAAATTTTGCCAACGGCAAAAAGGCGACCCAATCATCCTGATCAGCAGACACAAAACACCTCAAATAAGTCTCCAAGGTCTGATTAGTTCGCTCTGTCTGGCCATTCGTCTGAGGGTGGAATGCAGACGAAAAAGACAAATCAATGCCCATCCTGGCACAGAATGCCCGCCAAAATCTAGACACAAATTGGGATCCCCTGTCAGAAACGATGTTTTCCGGGATACCATGTAAACGCACCACATTCTGAAAAAATAGAGGAACCAACTCAGATGAAGAAGGCAACTTGGGCAAGGGTACCAAATGAACCATTTTAGAAAACGGTGACACACCACCCAGATGACGGTCATTTTCTGAGAAACCGGAAGATCCGAAATAAAGTCCATAGAGATGTGCGTCCAAGGCCTCTTTGGAATAGGCAAGGGCAACAACAATCCACTAGCCCGAGAGCAACAAGGCTTGGCCCGAGCACAAACATCACAAGACTGTACAAAAGTACGCACATCCCGAGACAGGGAAGGCCACCAGAAGGACCTGGCCACCAAATCTCTGGTACCAAAGATTCCAGGGTGACCTGCCAACACAGAAGAATGAACTTCCAAGATGACTCTAGTGGTCCACTCATCTGGAACAAACAGTCTCCCAGGCGGACAACGATCAGGCCTATCCGCTTGAAACTCCTGCAAAGCACGTCGCAAGTCTGGAGAGACAGCAGACAATATCACCCCATCCTTAAGGATACCCGTAGGCTCAGAATCACCAGGGGAGTCAGGCTCAAAACTCCTAGAAAGGGCATCCGCCTTCACATTTTTTGAACCTGGTAGATATGAGACCACGAAATTAAACCGGGAGAAAAACAATGACCAGCGCGCCTGTCTAGGATTCAGACGCCTGGCAGACTCAAGGTAAATCAGATTCTTGTGATCAGTCAAGACCACCACCTGATGCCTAGCACCCTCAAGCCAATGACGCCACTCCTCAAAGGCCCATTTCATAGCCAAGAGCTCCCGATTACCAACATCATAATTTCGCTCGGCGGGCGAAAATTTTCGAGAAAAGAACGCACATGGTCTCATCACCGAGCAATCGGAACTTCTCTGCGACAAAACCGCCCCCGCTCCGATCTCGGAAGCATCAACTTCGACCTGAAAAGGAAGTGAAACATCAGGCTGGCGCAACACAGGGGCAGAAGAGAAGCGGCGCTTAAGCTCTCGAAAGGCCTCCACAGCCGCCGAGGACCAATTGGCAACATCAGCACCCTTCTTAGTCAAATCCGTTAGAGGCTTAACAACACTTGAAAAAACAGTTATAAATCGACGATAGAAATTAGCAAAACCCAAGAATTTTTGAAGACTCTTAAGGGAAGTAGGTTGCGTCCAATCACAAATAGCCCGAACCTTGACAGGATCCATCTCAATAGAAGAAGGGGAAAAAATGTACCCCAAAAAAGAGATCTTCTGAACCCCAAAAATACACTTTGAACCCTTTACAAACAAAAAATTGGCCCGCAAAACCTGAAAAACCTTCCTGACCTGTTGAACATGCGACTCCCAGTCATCAGAAAAAATCAAAATATCATCCAAATACACAATCATAAATTTATCCAGATATTCACGGAAAATATTGTTCATAAAGGACTGAAAAACTGAAGGGGCATTAGAAAGACCAAAAGGCATTACCAGATACTCAAAATGGCCCTCGGGCGTATTAAATGCAGTTTTCCACTCATCTCCCTGCTTAATCCGCACCAAATTATACGCACCCCGAAGGTCAATCTTAGAAAACCATCTTGCCCCCTTAATACGAGCAAACAAATCAGTCAACAGTGGCAAAGGATACTGATATTTGACTGTAATCTTATTCAACAGCCGATAATCAATACAAGGCCTCAGGGAACCATCTTTTTTACCCACGAAAAAAAAACCTGCTCCTAAAGGGGATGAGGATGGACGGATATGTCCCTTTTCCAAGGACTCCTTAATATACTCTCGCATAGCAGCATGCTCTGGCACAGACAGATTGAACAGACGACCTTTAGGAAATTTGCTGCCAGGAATCAAATCTATAGCACAATCGCAATCCCTGTGAGGAGGGAGCGAACTAAGTTTAGGCTCAGCAAAAACATCACCGTAGTCAGACAAAAATGCCGGGACCTCAGAGGGAGTAGATGAAGCAATGGAAACCAAAGGTACTTCCCCATGAGCCCCCTGACATCCCCAGCTTAATACGGACATTGTCTTCCAGTCAAGAACTGGATTATGAGTTTGTAGCCATGGCAATCCAAGCACTAAGACATCATGCAAATTATGCAACACAAGGAATCGAATCACCTCCTGATGGTCTGGAGTCATACACATAGTCACTTGTGTCCAGTATTGAGGTTTATTCCTAGCCAATGGTGTGGAATCAATACCCTTCAAAGGGATAGGGACTTCCAGAGACTCTAGACTAAACCCACATCGCCTGGCAAAGGACCAATCCATAAGACTCAGGGCGGCGTCAGAGTCCACATAAGCATTCACGGTAATAGATGATAATGAACAAATCAAAGTCACAGATAAAATAAACTTAGACTGTAAAGTGCTAACTGCAAGAGACTTATCAACCCTTCTTGTGCGTTTAGAGCATGCTGATATAACATGAGCAGAATTGCCACAATAGAAGCACAACCCATTTTTACGCCTATAATTCTGCCGTTCACTTCTGGACAGAATTCGATCACATTGCATATTCTCCGGTGCCTGCTCAGAAGACACCGCCAAATGGTGCACAGATTTGCGCTCCCGTAAACGCCGGTCAATCTGAATAGCCATTGTCATGGACTCATTCAGACCTGTGGGCGTAGGAAACCCCACCATGACATCTTTAACGGCGTCAGAGAGACCCTCTCTGAAATTCGCCGCCAGGGCGCACTCATTCCACTGAGTAAGCACAGACCATTTTCGAAATTTTTGACAATATATCTCAGCTTCATCATGCCCTTGAGAGAGGGCTATCAAGGCTTTTTCAGCCTGAATCTCCAAATTAGGTTCCTCATAGAGCAACCCCAGCGCCAGAAAAAACACATCCACATTGAGCAGCGCAGGATCCCCTGGCGCCAATGCAAATGCCCAATTCTGGGGGTCACCCCGCAGCAAGGAAATAACAATCTTAACCTGCTGAGCGGGGTCTCCAGCGGAGTAAGATCTCAGAGAAAGATACAATTTACAATTGTGCTTAAAATTCAAAAAACGAGATCTATCTCCAGAAAAAAACTCTGGTATAGGAATTTTAGGTTCAGACATAGGAGCATGTATGACAAAGTCTTGTATATTTTGAACCTTAGAAGCGAGATTATTCAGATTTGAAGCTAAACTCTGGATATCCATTTCTCAGCAGCTGAGATCTGAGCCATTCAGGGATTAAGAGGAGGGAAAAGCAACAGACAGCAATTATGGCTAAACAGACTTCAGAGTAAAAAAAAAAAAAAAGGTATCAGAAACTTCTTTTCTCTCCTTCTTCAGCCAATACTTTTAACACAGTTAGGCCGGCTATAATGTCATGGTTCCCAATGGCAGGAACATAGGCAAAAACAGGACTAGCTCTAGGAAGATGGAATCTAAGCTGACCGCGATGCTGAACCTCACGCACAACTACCAGTAGCCGGGGAACGTGCCTGCGTTTTATCCCTAGACGTCTCGCACCACCCTGAGATCTAGCTACCCCTAATAGAGGAAACACAGACCTGGCTTGCCTCCAGAGAAAACCCCAAAGTGATAGTAGCCCCCAACATATAATGACGGTTAGTTAAGAAGAAAACACATACGTAGTATGAATACAGGTTCAGCAAAGAGAGGCCCACTGACTAGATAGCAGAAAATACCAAAGTGGACTTCGCGGTCAACTCAAAACCCTACAAAATACCATCCTGAAATAACTTTAAACTCCGGTGCCAACTCATGACACCGGAGTGGTCATTTCAGTTCACTAGAGCTTCCAGCAGCAAGATTCAAACAAAAGCACGCTGGACAAAAATACAAATGATCCAAATGAACGCTGGACAGAAATTCACGAAAGGTACAAATGATCCAACTTATCTGAATCAGCAGACTTTGGAGCAGGTAGCAAGTATCAGAAGAGCTCTGGTAACATTGATAGCCGGCAAGTAAATGACTGAGAAGCCAGACTATATAGGAGACTCCCATTTTCTGATGGGAACAGGTGCACTGGAGATAAAAGACAGAAGTTAACCAGTACCACCAGTAGCCACCAGAGGGAGCCCACAAACAGAATTCACAACAGTACCCCCCCTTTGAGGAGGGGGCACCGAACCCTCATGAGAACCACCAGGGCGATCTGGATGAGCCCGATGAAAGGCGCAAACCAAATCAGAGGCATGAACATCAGAGGCAGTCACCCAAGAATTATCCTCCTGACCGTATCCCTTCCATTTAACCAAATATTGATGTCTCTGTCTGGAAATGTGAGAGTCCAAAATCTTCTCCACAACATACTCCAATTCACCCTGCACCAACACAGGAGCAGGAGGCTCAACAGAAGGAACAACCGGTACCTCGTACCTCCGCAACAAAGACCGATGGAAGACATTATGAATAGTGAAAGCTGCTGGTAGGTCCAAACGAAACGATACAGGATTAAGAATCTCCAAAATCTTATAAGGACCTATGAACCGAGGTTTAAACTTAGGAGAAGAGACCTTCATAGGGACAAAACAAGAAGATAACCACACCAAGTCCCCAATGCGAAGACGATTACCAGCACGACGATGACGATTAGCAAACCGCTGAGTCTTCTCCTCGGACAACTTCAAGTTGTCCACCACATGACTCCAAATCCGGTGCAGTCTATCCACCATCGTGTCCACTCCAGGGCAATCCGAAGATTCCACCTGGCCAGATGAAAAACGAGGGTGAAACCCCGAATTGCAAAAGAAAGGAGAAACCAGAGTGGCAGAACTAGCCCGATTATTAAGGGCAAATTCTGCCAACGGCAAAAAGGCGACCCAATCATCCTGATCAGCAGACACAAAACACCTCAAATAAGTCTCCAAGGTCTGATTAGTTCGCTCTGTCTGGCCATTCGTCTGAGGGTGGAATGCAGACGAAAAAGACAAATCAATGCCCATCCTGGCACAGAACGCCCGCCAAAATCTAGACACAAATTGGGATCCCCTGTCAGAAACGATGTTTTCCGGGATACCATGTAAACGCACCACATTCTGAAAAAATAGAGGAACCAACTCAGATGAAGAAGGCAACTTGGGCAAGGGTACTAAATGAACCATTTTAGAAAAACGGTGACACACCACCCAGATGACGGTCATTTTCTGAGAAACCGGAAGATCCGAAATAAAGTCCATAGAGATGTGCGTCCAAGACCTCTTCGGAATAGGCAAGGGCAACAACAATCCACTAGCCCGAGAGCAACAAGGCTTGGCCCGAGCACAAACATCACAAGACTGTACAAAAGTACGCACATCCCGAGACAGGGAAGGCCACCAGAAGGACCTGGCCACCAAATCTCTGGTACCAAAGATTCCAGGGTGACCTGCCAACACAGAAGAATGAACTTCCAAGATGACTCTAGTGGTCCACTCATCTGGAACAAACAGTCTCCCAGGCGGACAACGATCAGGCCTATCCGCTTGAAACTCCTGCAAAGCACGTCGCAAGTCTGGAGAGACAGCAGACAATATCACCCCATCCTTAAGGATACCCGTAGGCTCAGAATCACCAGGGGAGTCAGGCTCAAAACTCCTAGAAAGGGCATCCGCCTTCACATTTTTTGAACCTGGTAGATATGAGACCACGAAATTAAACCGGGAGAAAAACAATGACCAGCGCGCCTGTCTAGGATTCAGACGCCTGGCAGACTCAAGGTAAATCAGATTCTTGTGATCAGTCAAGACCACCACCTGATGCCTAGCACCCTCAAGCCAATGACGCCACTCCTCAAAGGCCCATTTCATAGCCAAGAGCTCCCGATTACCAACATCATAATTTCGCTCGGCGGGCGAAAATTTTCGAGAAAAGAACGCACATGGTCTCATCACCGAGCAATCGGAACTTCTCTGCGACAAAACCGCCCCCGCTCCGATCTCGGAAGCATCAACTTCGACCTGAAAAGGAAGTGAAACATCAGGCTGGCGCAACACAGGGGCAGAAGAGAAGGGGCGCATAAGCTCTCGAAAGGCCTCCACAGCCGCCGAGGACCAATTGGCAACATCAGCACCCTTCTTAGTCAAATCCGTTAGAGGCTTAACAACACTTGAAAAACCAGTTATAAATCGACGATAGAAATTAGCAAAACCCAAGAATTTTTGAAGACTCTTAAGGGAAGTAGGTTGCGTCCAATCACAAATAGCCCGAACCTTGACAGGATCCATCTCAATAGAAGAAGGGGAAAAAATGTACCCCAAAAAAGAGATCTTCTGAACCCCAAAAATACACTTTGAACCCTTTACAAACAAAAAATTGGCCCGCAAAACCTGAAAAACCTTCCTGACCTGTTGAACATGCGACTCCCAGTCATCAGAAAAAATCAAAATATCATCCAAATACACAATCATAAATTTATCCAGATATTCACGGAAAATATTGTGCATAAAGGACTGAAAAACTGAAGGGGCATTAGAAAGACCAAAAGGCATTACCAGATACTCAAAATGGCCCTCGGGCGTATTAAATGCAGTTTTCCACTCATCTCCCTGCTTAATCCGCACCAAATTATACGCACCCCGAAGGTCAATCTTAGAAAACCATCTTGCCCCCTTAATACGAGCAAACAAATCAGTCAACAGTGGCAAAGGATACTGATATTTGACTGTAATCTTATTCAACAGCCGATAATCAATACAAGGCCTCAGGGAACCATCTTTTTTACCCACGAAAAAAAAACCTGCTCCTAAAGGGGATGAGGATGGACGGATATGTCCCTTTTCCAAGGACTCCTTAATATACTCTCGCATAGCAGCATGCTCTGGCACAGACAGATTGAACAGACGACCTTTAGGAAATTTGCTGCCAGGAATCAAATCTATAGCACAATCGCAATCCCTGTGAGGAGGGAGCGAACTAAGTTTAGGCTCAGCAAAAACATCACCGTAGTCAGACAAAAATGCCGGGACCTCAGAGGGAGTAGATGAAGCAATGGAAACCAAAGGTACTTCCCCATGAGCCCCCTGACATCCCCAGCTTAATACGGACATTGTCTTCCAGTCAAGAACTGGATTATGAGTTTGTAGCCATGGCAATCCAAGCACTAAGACATCATGCAAATTATGCAACACAAGGAATCGAATCACCTCCTGATGGTCTGGAGTCATACACATAGTCACTTGTGTCCAGTATTGAGGTTTATTCCTAGCCAATGGTGTGGAATCAATACCCTTCAAAGGGATAGGGACTTCCAGAGACTCTAGACTAAACCCACATCGCCTGGCAAAGGACCAATCCATAAGACTCAGGGCGGCGCCAGAGTCCACATAAGCATTCACGGTAATAGATGATAATGAACAAATCAAAGTCACAGATAAAATAAACTTAGACTGTAAAGTGCTAACTGCAAGAGACTTATCAACCCTTCTTGTGCGTTTAGAGCATGCTGATATAACATGAGCAGAATTGCCACAATAGAAGCACAACCCATTTTTATGCCTATAATTCTGCCGTTCACTTCTGGACAGAATTCGATCACATTGCATATTCTCCGGTGCCTGCTCAGAAGACACCGCCGAATGGTGCACAGATTTGCGCTCCCGTAAACGCCGGTCAATCTGAATAGCCATTGTCATGGACTCATTCAGACCTGTGGGCGTAGGAAACCCCACCATGACATCTTTAACGGCGTCAGAGAGACCCTCTCTGAAATTCGCCGCCAGGGCGCACTCATTCCACTGAGTAAGCACAGACCATTTTCGAAATTTTTGACAATATATCTCAGCTTCATCATGCCCTTGAGAGAGGGCTATCAAGGCTTTTTCAGCCTGAATCTCCAAATTAGGTTCCTCATAGAGCAACCCCAGCGCCAGAAAAAACGCATCCACATTGAGCAGCGCAGGATCCCCTGGCGCCAATGCAAATGCCCAATTCTGGGGGTCACCCCGCAGCAAGGAAATAACAATCTTAACCTGCTGAGCGGGGTCTCCAGCGGAGTAAGATCTCAGAGAAAGATACAATTTACAATTGTGCTTAAAATTCAAAAAACGAGATCTATCTCCAGAAAAAAACTCTGGTATAGGAATTTTAGGTTCAGACATAGGAGCATGTATGACAAAGTCTTGTATATTTTGAACCTTAGAAGCGAGATTATTCAGATTTGAAGCTAAACTCTGGATATCCATTTCTCAGCAGCTGAGATCTGAGCCATTCAGGGATTAAGAGGAGGGAAAAGCAGCAGACAGCAATTATGGCTAAACAGACTTCAGAGTAAAAAAAAAAAAAAAAAAAAAAAGGTATCAGAAACTTCTTTTCTCTCCTTCTTCAGCCAATACTTTTAACACAGTTAGGCCGGCTATACTGTCATGGTTCCCAATGGCAGGAACATAGGCAAAAACAGGACTAGCTCTAGGAAGATGGAATCTAAGCTGACCGCGATGCTGAACCTCACGCACAACTACCAGTAGCCGGGGAACGTGCCTGCGTTTTATCCCTAGACGTCTCGCACCAGCCGGAGATCTAGCTACCCCTAATAGAGGAAACACAGACCTGGCTTGCCTCCAGAGAAAACCCCAAAGTGATAGTAGCCCCCAACATATAATGACGGTTAGTTAAGAAGAAAACACATACGTAGTATGAATACAGGTTCAGCAAAGAGAGGCCCACTGACTAGATAGCAGAAAATACCAAAGTGGACTTCGCGGTCAACTCAAAACCCTACAAAATACCATCCTGAAATAACTTTAAACTCCGGTGCCAACTCATGACACCGGAGTGGTCATTTCAGTTCACTAGAGCTTCCAGCAGCAAGATTCAAACAAAAGCACGCTGGACAAAAATACAAATGATCCAAATGAACGCTGGACAGAAATTCACGAAAGGTACAAATGATCCAACTTATCTGAATCAGCAGACTTTGGAGCAGGTAGCAAGTATCAGAAGAGCTCTGGTAACATTGATAGCCGGCAAGTAAATGACTGAGAAGCCAGACTATATAGGAGACTCCCATTTCCTGATGGGAACAGGTGCACTGGAGATAAAAGACAGAAGTTAACCAGTACCACCAGTAGCCACCAGAGGGAGCCCACAAACAGAATTCACAACAGTACCCCCCCTTTGAGGAGGGGGCACCGAACCCTCATGAGAACCACCAGGGCGATCTGGATGAGCCCGATGAAAGGCGCAAACCAAATCAGAGGCATGAACATCAGAGGCAGTCACCCAAGAATTATCCTCCTGACCGTATCCCTTCCATTTAACCAAATATTGATGTCTCTGTCTGGAAATGTGAGAGTCCAAAATCTTCTCCACAACATACTCCAATTCACCCTGCACCAACACAGGAGCAGGAGGCTCAACAGAAGGAACAACCGGTACCTCGTACCTCCGCAACAAAGACCGATGGAAGACATTATGAATAGTGAAAGCTGCTGGTAGGTCCAAACGAAACGATACAGGATTAAGAATCTCCAAAATCTTATAAGGACCTATGAACCGAGGTTTAAACTTAGGAGAAGAGACCTTCATAGGGACAAAACAAGAAGATAACCACACCAAGTCCCCAATGCGAAGACGATTACCAGCACGACGATGACGATTAGCAAACCGCTGAGTCTTCTCCTCGGACAACTTCAAGTTGTCCACCACATGACTCCAAATCCGGTGCAGTCTATCCACCATCGTGTCCACTCCAGGGCAATCCGAAGATTCCACCTGGCCAGATGAAAAACGAGGGTGAAACCCCGAATTGCAAAAGAAAGGAGAAACCAGAGTGGCAGAACTAGCCCGATTATTAAGGGCAAATTCTGCCAACGGCAAAAAGGCGACCCAATCATCCTGATCAGCAGACACAAAACACCTCAAATAAGTCTCCAAGGTCTGATTAGTTCGCTCTGTCTGGCCATTCGTCTGAGGGTGGAATGCAGACGAAAAAGACAAATCAATGCCCATCCTGGCACAGAACGCCCGCCAAAATCTAGACACAAATTGGGATCCCCTGTCAGAAACGATGTTTTCCGGGATACCATGTAAACGCACCACATTCTGAAAAAATAGAGGAACCAACTCAGATGAAGAAGGCAACTTGGGCAAGGGTACTAAATGAACCATTTTAGAAAAACGGTGACACACCACCCAGATGACGGTCATTTTCTGAGAAACCGGAAGATCCGAAATAAAGTCCATAGAGATGTGCGTCCAAGACCTCTTCGGAATAGGCAAGGGCAACAACAATCCACTAGCCCGAGAGCAACAAGGCTTGGCCCGAGCACAAACATCACAAGACTGTACAAAAGTACGCACATCCCGAGACAGGGAAGGCCACCAGAAGGACCTGGCCACCAAATCTCTGGTACCAAAGATTCCAGGGTGACCTGCCAACACAGAAGAATGAACTTCCAAGATGACTCTAGTGGTCCACTCATCTGGAACAAACAGTCTCCCAGGCGGACAACGATCAGGCCTATCCGCTTGAAACTCCTGCAAAGCACGTCGCAAGTCTGGAGAGACAGCAGACAATATCACCCCATCCTTAAGGATACCCGTAGGCTCAGAATCACCAGGGGAGTCAGGCTCAAAACTCCTAGAAAGGGCATCCGCCTTCACATTTTTTGAACCTGGTAGATATGAGACCACAAAATTAAACCGGGAGAAAAACAATGACCAGCGCGCCTGTCTAGGATTCAGACGCCTGGCAGACTCAAGGTAAATCAGATTCTTGTGATCAGTCAAGACCACCACCTGATGCCTAGCACCCTCAAGCCAATGACGCCACTCCTCAAAGGCCCATTTCATAGCCAAGAGCTCCCGATTACCAACATCATAATTTCGCTCGGCGGGCGAAAATTTTCGAGAAAAGAACGCACATGGTCTCATCACCGAGCAATCGGAACTTCTCTGCGACAAAACCGCCCCCGCTCCGATCTCGGAAGCATCAACTTCGACCTGAAAAGGAAGTGAAACATCAGGCTGGCGCAACACAGGGGCAGAAGAGAAGGGGCGCATAAGCTCTCGAAAGGCCTCCACAGCCGCCGAGGACCAATTGGCAACATCAGCACCCTTCTTAGTCAAATCCGTTAGAGGCTTAACAACACTTGAAAAACCAGTTATAAATCGACGATAGAAATTAGCAAAACCCAAGAATTTTTGAAGACTCTTAAGGGAAGTAGGTTGCGTCCAATCACAAATAGCCCGAACCTTGACAGGATCCATCTCAATAGAAGAAGGGGAAAAAATGTACCCCAAAAAAGAGATCTTCTGAACCCCAAAAATACACTTTGAACCCTTTACAAACAAAAAATTGGCCCGCAAAACCTGAAAAACCTTCCTGACCTGTTGAACATGCGACTCCCAGTCATCAGAAAAAATCAAAATATCATCCAAATACACAATCATAAATTTATCCAGATATTCACGGAAAATATTGTGCATAAAGGACTGAAAAACTGAAGGGGCATTAGAAAGACCAAAAGGCATTACCAGATACTCAAAATGGCCCTCGGGCGTATTAAATGCAGTTTTCCACTCATCTCCCTGCTTAATCCGCACCAAATTATACGCACCCCGAAGGTCAATCTTAGAAAACCATCTTGCCCCCTTAATACGAGCAAACAAATCAGTCAACAGTGGCAAAGGATACTGATATTTGACTGTAATCTTATTCAACAGCCGATAATCAATACAAGGCCTCAGGGAACCATCTTTTTTACCCACGAAAAAAAAACCTGCTCCTAAAGGGGATGAGGATGGACGGATATGTCCCTTTTCCAAGGACTCCTTAATATACTCTCGCATAGCAGCATGCTCTGGCACAGACAGATTGAACAGACGACCTTTAGGAAATTTGCTGCCAGGAATCAAATCTATAGCACAATCGCAATCCCTGTGAGGAGGGAGCGAACTAAGTTTAGGCTCAGCAAAAACATCACCGTAGTCAGACAAAAATGCCGGGACCTCAGAGGGAGTAGATGAAGCAATGGAAACCAAAGGTACTTCCCCATGAGCCCCCTGACATCCCCAGCTTAATACGGACATTGTCTTCCAGTCAAGAACTGGATTATGAGTTTGTAGCCATGGCAATCCAAGCACTAAGACATCATGCAAATTATGCAACACAAGGAATCGAATCACCTCCTGATGGTCTGGAGTCATACACATAGTCACTTGTGTCCAGTATTGAGGTTTATTCCTAGCCAATGGTGTGGAATCAATACCCTTCAAAGGGATAGGGACTTCCAGAGACTCTAGACTAAACCCACATCGCCTGGCAAAGGACCAATCCATAAGACTCAGGGTGGCGCCAGAGTCCACATAAGCATTCACGGTAATAGATGATAATGAACAAATCAAAGTCACAGATAAAATAAACTTAGACTGTAAAGTGCTAACTGCAAGAGACTTATCAACCCTTCTTGTGCGTTTAGAGCATGCTGATATAACATGAGCAGAATTGCCACAATAGAAGCACAACCCATTTTTATGCCTATAATTCTGCCGTTCACTTCTGGACAGAATTCGATCACATTGCATATTCTCCGGTGCCTGCTCAGAAGACACCGCCGAATGGTGCACAGATTTGCGCTCCCGTAAACGCCGGTCAATCTGAATAGCCATTGTCATGGACTCATTCAGACCTGTGGGCGTAGGAAACCCCACCATGACATCTTTAACGGCGTCAGAGAGACCCTCTCTGAAATTCGCTGCCAGGGCGCACTCATTCCACTGAGTAAGCACAGACCATTTTCGAAATTTTTGACAATATATCTCAGCTTCATCATGCCCTTGAGAGAGGGCTATCAAGGCTTTTTCAGCCTGAATCTCCAAATTAGGTTCCTCATAGAGCAACCCCAGCGCCAGAAAAAACGCATCCACATTGAGCAGCGCAGGATCCCCTGGCGCCAATGCAAATGCCCAATTCTGGGGGTCACCCCGCAGCAAGGAAATAACAATCTTAACCTGCTGAGCGGGGTCTCCAGCGGAGTAAGATCTCAGAGAAAGATACAATTTACAATTGTGCTTAAAATTCAAAAAACGAGATCTATCTCCAGAAAAAAACTCTGGTATAGGAATTTTAGGTTCAGACATAGGAGCATGTATGACAAAGTCTTGTATATTTTGAACCTTAGAAGCGAGATTATTCAGATTTGAAGCTAAACTCTGGATATCCATTTCTCAGCAGCTGAGATCTGAGCCATTCAGGGATTAAGAGGAGGGAAAAGCAGCAGACAGCAATTATGGCTAAACAGACTTCAGAGTAAAAAAAAAAAAAAAAAAAAAGGTATCAGAAACTTCTTTTCTCTCCTTCTTCAGCCAATACTTTTAACACAGTTAGGCCGGCTATACTGTCATGGTTCCCAATGGCAGGAACATAGGCAAAAACAGGACTAGCTCTAGGAAGATGGAATCTAAGCTGACCGCGATGCTGAACCTCACGCACAACTACCAGTAGCCGGGGAACGTGCCTGCGTTTTATCCCTAGACGTCTCGCACCAGCCGGAGATCTAGCTACCCCTAATAGAGGAAACACAGACCTGGCTTGCCTCCAGAGAAAACCCCAAAGTGATAGTAGCCCCCAACATATAATGACGGTTAGTTAAGAAGAAAACACATACGTAGTATGAATACAGGTTCAGCAAAGAGAGGCCCACTGACTAGATAGCAGAAAATACCAAAGTGGACTTCGCGGTCAACTCAAAACCCTACAAAATACCATCCTGAAATAACTTTAAACTCCGGTGCCAACTCATGACACCGGAGTGGTCATTTCAGTTCACTAGAGCTTCCAGCAGCAAGATTCAAACAAAAGCACGCTGGACAAAAATACAAATGATCCAAATGAACGCTGGACAGAAATTCACGAAAGGTACAAATGATCCAACTTATCTGAATCAGCAGACTTTGGAGCAGGTAGCAAGTATCAGAAGAGCTCTGGTAACATTGATAGCCGGCAAGTAAATGACTGAGAAGCCAGACTATATAGGAGACTCCCATTTCCTGATGGGAACAGGTGCACTGGAGATAAAAGACAGAAGTTAACCAGTACCACCAGTAGCCACCAGAGGGAGCCCACAAACAGAATTCACAACAGGCCAGGTTTTTATGATCAGTGATAACCGTAACGGGATGAACAGCCCCCTCCAGAAAATGCTTCCCTTCTTCGATGGCCAATTTAATTGCCAACAATTCCCTGTTGCCAACATCATAATTTCTCTTGGCCGAAGAGAATTTTTTTTAGAGAAAAAGGCACAGGGTTTAAGGTTAGTAAGGGTGGACAGGCCCTGAGACAACACTGCTCCCACCCCCACCTCCAAAGCGTCAACCTCCACAATAAAAGGTCTTGACAGATCAGGTTGTATCAACACGGGGGCTGAAGTGAAACACTTCTTCAGTGTCTGGATGGAATTTTTTGCGGCCACAGACCAATTTTTTAACATTCGCCCCTTTGAGTGTGAGGTTCGTCAAAGGTTTCACCACCTGCGAAAACCCTTTAGTGAACATCCTATTATAAGTAGCAAAGCCCAGAAATCATTGCAACCCCTTCAGGTCATGATGTTGCACCCAATCAGAAATGGATTGAACCTTCCCCTGATCCATGCAGAATCCCTCCCCAGATACAATTAAATGCAGAAAAGACAGTTCCTGCATAAAGAATGAACACTTCTCCAGCTTAGCGTATAAATGGTTCTCCCTGAGTCTCACAAGAACCGTATGTAGATGGTGTAAGTGTGACTGACTGTCCTCTGAGTATATCAAGATGTCATCCAAGTAAATGACAACATAGTGTCAAATCAGGTCATAAAAAACATTAATGAAATTCTGGAATACAGCAAGGGTGTTAGTGAGACCGAAGGGCCTCAAATTTTCAAATAAACCCTCGGTCGTCAGAAACACTGTTTTCCATTCATCCCCCTCTCGGGTTAAGGTTATAAGCCCCTCGTAAGTCAAGTGTAGAAAACCACTTGGCCCCAGTGAGTTGATTACATACATCAGGAATCAGAGGAAGAGGATACGTGTTTTTAACAGTAATCTTATTCAGTTCTTCACAAAGAAAAACCCCGCTGCCACGGGTGAGACAGAGGGCTGAATATGCCCTTTGTAGAAGCTCTCTGTGATGTATTCTTTCATGGCTTGGCACTCAGGCCCAGACAAATTGTACAGACGAGCCTTGGGTAATTTGGCTCCTGGAACTAAATCAATAGCACAATCAACGGGTCAAAGTGGTGGAAGAGCTTCAGCCTCGCTTTCGGAAAACATGTCTTCAAAGTCTTTCAGGTACTCCGGAATACCCTCCAGACCGACAGATGACACAGATACAGACTTTACCGGGTTAACAAAAGGTCCCAGGTTACAACACAGACCATTAGCCTTACATCCCCATTGAGCAATCTCCCCCGCCACCCAATCAATGACAGGATTGTGGCGTCCCAGTACCAGTACTGCAGGCAGATTATTCATAATAAAACAACTTAATTTTTCCACGTGAGTGGAACCCACTTTCAGAGAAGAGACATCAGTCCTGAAACAAATTCCATCCCGGGTAAGAGGGGATGAATCAACAGCCACAATTTTAACAGGGTCTTTCAGCCTGACTGTCCCTATCTTATTATGAGTCACCACTTGGGCATCAATCAAAGTAATGGAAGAAACGCAGTCAACAAAGGCGGTGGTCACCACAGGACCGCCAGCAAGTTCCAATTCCACTTGGAGCACAATTTTTGCAAGTGAGAAAAAATTTATCTGGGAGTCTGGACAACCTCCTCTATTGTTGCTCAGACACAGACGGTTTCACAGAAGAAGGGCAGGAGGGGAAGATCATTTTCCAATGTCCAGAGGCTCCACAGTAAAAGCACAATTGGTTGTCTCTGCTGTGCCTTCTCTCTTTCTCCGTGAACGAGACTGACCCAATCTCCATGGGCTCAGATACAGGTGCAGCGTCACACAATTTAGAGTACAAGGAAGTCTCTTGTTGCATCACTCCTCTAGCACGGAGTCTCTGGTCCATTCGAACTGCCTGTGTCATGGCATCCTCCAGGGTATCAGGCGGAGGATGAAGTGCCAGAGCATCCTTTAAACAGTCAGACAGACCCTTGTGGAACAATCCCCTTAGGGCTGCGCCTTTCCCAGAAACTTCGGCTGCCCAACGCCTAAACTCTGAGCCGAACCATTCAACGGAGTGCCTCCCCTGTGTCACACTCATCACCATATCCTCCGCCAGACGTACTCTATCAGGCTCATCATACAGTAAATGTGCCCCAGAGTCTCAAACAACAGGTTCACAGACATGCGTTCAGGAGCAGAGGAAAGGAAAAAGCCCATGCCTGCGGAGACCCCCTTAATGAGGACATTACTACCCCCACCCTCTGCCTTTCATTTCCAGAAGCCCGGGGACGCAACTCGAAAAACAACTTGCATAACCTCCTTAAAGACCCTGAACAATTTTTTATCCTCAGAAAAAGTATCAGGTAACTTTACCGGTGGTTCGGGGTCCACTAGGGATACATCAGAGGGACCCCCTCCCGGGACCACGATGGAGCAGCCATCTGTAAAGCACCTGCCACATTTCTCTGCACCTGTTGGAGCAAGTGGACCAGGGCTTGCTGCTCCATGGACAGCTTCTGCAAAAGCTGGGAGAGCTCATTAATCTGCCCCGTGAAAGCCTGTACTGGATCCTTGGCATATCAACATCACCCCACCAGGGAGAAAGACTGTACAGTCAGCTATAATGTCACGGCTCCCGGGTATTAATGCTGTGGGGAGAGCTGCACACAGCAGCAAAGGAGCTGAGCTAAAAGCTGGGTACTAACCTGGTAACCAACAGGACCTTAGACATGTGACAGATTGAGAGGAGGTCAGGGGCGGAGCCAGATGCCAGGGAACAGAGAAGGAATAAACATAAGAGAGTTGTCAAACATGCAAAGATCGAAGGCAGGCGAGCAGGAGGTACCAAAGGGGAGAGACAGGGAATTGTCGGAAGCAAGCCAGAGGTCAGAAATTTAGAATAGCAAACAGAGTAACGCACTGAGAGCAAGATAAACATAATGCACCTGCGCATACACTCCAGGGGTCAAGCACACAGACTGAAACAGAAGGTATAGCTGACAAAGAAACCCAGCTAGGAGTGAACATAAATACCCCTCCCAAGATATTAACTATGTCCTAACCATGACAATGGTAACACCTAGTTGTCTTTTTATTGATACATTTCTAAAAATATTTACTACAACATACATATAAATCAGGACTGGGAGCAGAGACCAACACCAATTTACTGGAACATTGGGGCAGAAGCGCTCAGCCAAGTACTGTTCTACGTTGGGATTAAAATCAAGCTCAATAAATTGTCTGTGAGTCCAAATTAAGTATCCATAATTCATAATAATTAAAAATCATCATGCAAAATTATCATTAAGGATAATTAACACTAATCTATTACTGTGTTTATATATTTACTATTGATAGCTTTTGTATTATGCTTGTTTCTCTTAACATCTTACTAATGGAAAACATTTTGACCATAATGACCAAGTCACATTTTTCAAATTTAAATTGTCAATTTATAAGGTAATAACTGTGAAATGCATTTAGATTCTCTAGTGATTCTGATACTGTTTTTCATAACTTGTTATACTTTGCTACCTAATGTAGGTCAAAATTTTACAAAAATGTAGAAATATTTTGAATTTTCACATTTTGAATATTTACACTCTTAAATCAGATAGTCATACCACACAAACTAGTTTATTAACTTTGCCCACATATTTATTTTATATAAGCAACATTTTTCAAACATCCCTTTATGCTGTTGAATTGTATGGATCTTAGAAGTGTTAAAATCTTGCAGCAATTTATCTTATTTTTCACAACATTTATAAAACCTTTTCTATGGACCTATGGTTTTGAAGAGACTTTGAGGTGACTGTCTATATGTTAGAAAACCTTCCAAACCCTGCCTTATACGAAACCCTTTGGTAGTGTTCAAGGAAAAAGGGATAATTACTGCTTTCAGAAGAAAGTGGGTAACAAATAGTCCATTTTCTACAACTTGTGATTCCACTGGAGAATTTGTTTTAATTGCTTTTTTGGGCACAGACTTAAATGCTTAAATGCTTAGTCTAGAGCACAAGATAAATGTGAACCTAACCTTACTCTGATTATTGGGAGGCAGAATGAACAAATGAACATGAGTTCAGGAATTGCTTTTGTTTTACTTTTTACACCATCACCATTTGATACAAGTGACAAGACTGCTTTATTATTTGGTTCAGTATAATTACACTGATACTAGATCTTTATTATATTTTATGTTTTTGCACACTAAAAACTAATTTTTATCAAACATTGCTTTTATGTTGCCATATTCTGAAAGTTCTAACTTTTATTTTGGGGGCCAATAGAGCTGTGTGAAGGGTTGATGACATAAAGTTTTTATTGGTATCATTTTGGGGTACATAATAGTTTTTAATTGCTTTTCACTTCAGATTGTTTTTATTTTTTTATGTCTTTCACTGTGTGGTATTATTGATAGACAACTTAATTCTTCTGCCACTGTACATCGAGGCCATTATTTGACAAAAGGGTGCAATAATAACTATGGAGACCGGCAATTGTGGAGTCCTGATAGAATTGAAGAGGGATCTTATTCCCACTGTTAACCATCTAAAGGCCGCAATCATGATCGATACAAGCAACTAGGGAATTAACTGGTGTGAAAACTATTTATGGCCGATACAGCATGATTTCAGTTGTAATATACAGGTGACACTCACTGCATTTTCATCTTTTGAGGGGGCGCTGTTTACTTGATCCTCAACACTTAAAAATGCCATAAAAAGGTGAATTGGCGATTGATAAGGGGTTAAAAAGCTTTGGAATCACATTGTAGCACAAGCATTGAGGATCTGATAGACATTTATAGCCAGACAGTCAAGCACAAATTACAATACATGTATGGATACATCAGACTAAGGACAAGTTACTTGTTAGGCCTGAACAGCATAGTCACATAGTTAAACTTCCCCACATAGTAACAGGTAACTCTCAGCATGGCTCCATGGTTCATGCATCACACATAAAACTTAACCAGATGTACTTGAAATAGCACCCCACATGCATAAACAAATAATATAAAACTAATATTCTATTACATACTGGTAATAACTTGGTAAACCCAACGGTGCCATGTGAAAGTTGCAAAATGGGGGAGAGCATGAAAGCACTCTTTGTTGAATAAAGCCATATGGTCCTATGACATGAAGAAGCAATTTCACAGTACATGAACATGAGGGAGGTTGCAGTGTGCTTGCATGCATGCTATTAATTTGTATTACATGTCTGTAAGTAGTACAACATGGGAATCCTAATAGGTACATTTTGTATAAGAAATATATAATCGTAGGCAGATGGATTTCTTGTTAGTACAGATGATTTGTTTATGTCAACTTGAATTGAGTCAGTGGCCTACGTCTACCTTTGAGCTAAAATGTTAGACACATTGTTGTAAAAATTTGTGTTACTGATAATCTGTTACATACATATGAATAGGTTGTTTTTGCTGCAAGTACAGGAATTTCTCCAATCCACATTCATATATATACGGAACAACTACATTTTCTACAAATCTACCGCCTGTGAAATTGTCTTTAGCCATTTGTCAGGTTATATACCGTTTAGAAAATGTTTCTCTAGTGATAATCTACTTCAGTTTTTTTAACATTTTATACTAAGGGTTTAACTTGTACAACAGAAAATACCAACCATCACTACTGGTATCATAGCATTCTCTAGTAATACAAGACAGCTATCTACTGTATAAATGTAGCAAAGGTTATCATGGCTCACAAGAAATAAGATAACAATTCAAAGGCCATGGAGCAATGGCAAGTTATTTGTTGAACTACACATTTTTTATAGAGTGTTATCCGAGTCAAGGTAATCTTTGTCAGATCTACATATAACCCCTTAATGACCGCCAATACGTCTTTTAACTGACCTGAGATATAAGAGAATATCATCCCCATACAGGTGACAATCCAGCAGCTGTCAGCTGTACACTATAGCTGACAACTTGCTGTATCAGCCACGATCAGTGTTTGCACCATCCAAATCTGTTTAACCCCTTAGATGCTGCTGTCAATAGTGACTACATCATTATAAATGGTTAAAAGAGTGTGGGGGCTTCCTCTTTATCCAAATTGGTGCCCTCAGATCATTATTTTGTGGTCCTGATGTTTGCCATGGCAATTCACGACCAAATAGTGGCCTTAGAGTCTGACTGCTGTAGTAATCTGTTCAGAAGTTAGAGACATTTAGGTGATAAAAATACACATTTTCATTTCTGCCATGCCACTTTGCATTAATTCCTGTTAAGCACCTGAAGGGTTAACAAACTAACTGACAGCAGTTTTCAATATGTCAGGGGGTGCTGTTTTTAAAATGATATCACGTTTGGGGGTTTTCCAATACATAGGACCCCTAAAGTCACTTTAAACATGGATAAGTCCTTAAAAAATAAATTTTGTAAATTTCCTCGAAAATATGAAAAATTGATGCTACATTTTTAAACCTCCTAAAATGCTAACAAAATAAAATAACATTTCACAAATGGTGCTGATATAAAGCCGACATGTGGGAAATGTTATTTATTAATGGTTTGCTGTGGTATGACCATCTGGATTAAAGGGATAATCATTCAAATTTAGAAAGTGCAAATTTTTTAACATTTTTCTAAAATTGTTGATACTTTTTATAAATAAACATAAAACATAATGACCTAAATTTACAATTATCATAAAGTATAATGTGTCATGAAAAAAGTCTCAAGATCACTGGGATTTGTTGAAGCGTTGCAGAGTTATTACCACATAAAGTGACACTGGTCAGACTTCAAAAATTTGGCTCCGTCACTAAGGGGTTAATCATATTTAGAGCAGCACTGTTTTTTTAATTAGCAATCATTGTTTTGGGTAATTTCAATGAAATGTTATAGCCCTCTTAAGGGTACCGTCACACAGTACCATTTACATCGCTACGACGGCACGTTCCATGACATCGCAGCGATCGTATGATTATCGCTCCAGCGTCGTAGCCTGCGGTCACACGTTGCAATCACGGCGCTGGAGCGATGCCGAAGTCCCCGGGTAACCAGGGTAAACATCGGGTAACTAAGCGCAGGGCCGCGCTTAGTAACCCGATGTTTACCCTGGTTACCAGCGTAAACGTAAAAAAAACAAACCGTACATGCTCACCATCTGATGTCCGTCCGGTCCCTTGCCGTCTGCTTCCTGCTCTGACTGAGATCCGGCCGTACAGTGAGAGCAGAGCGCAGCGGCGACGTCACCGCTGTGATCTGCTCTTACTTTCCGGCCGGCAGACAGTCAGAGCGGAAAGCAGACGGCAAGGGACCGGACGGACATCAGATGGTGAGCATGTACGGTTTGTTGTTTTTAACTTTTACGCTGGTAACCACGGTAAACATCGGGTTACTAAGCGCGGCCCTGCGCTTAGTAACCCGATGTTTACCCTGGTTACCAGCGAACGCATCGCTGGATCGCTGTCACACACAACGATCCAGCGATGACAGCGGGAGATCCAGCGACGAAAGAAAGTTTCAAACGATGTGCTACGACGTACGATTCTCAGCTGGGTGCCTGATCGCAGTAGCGTGTCAGACACTGCGAGATCGTAACGATATCGCTAGAACGTCACGAATCGTGCCGTCGTAGCGATAAAAATGCCACTGTGTGATGGTACCCTAACTGTCCAAATATGATGAAAGAGTAAACGTATGTATGCTGCACACATGATAACAACATGCATTCATGATTAGTATCAGGTTTCTTAGTATAGACTTCAGCTTACTGAGAAAGTTTAGAGACAAAAATGTACACCACTAGTGCCACCTACCTTAGGGAAACCTTAGGAGTGAACCATTTAATAGTCACTATTAACATTAAAGAGCAAAGTTGGTGCGAGTCAAGTCACACATTCCTGTCCATGGGCTACAAATGTGGATGGGAGGGTTGGGCAGGAGTGGGAAATCTGCCTTTTACCTGACAACTGTGGCTATATTTTTGATAAACAGACCTGGTGCGACATCACATGTGCTATGCCATAAGGATGCCATTGCAGCATGCCAACTAATCAAAAGAAGGGTGGCAGATGCAGTCAGATATGAAGAGATCTCTCACTCCCAGTCAGCAGCCACAAACCACAAACCATCGTCATGCCTGATGAACTGGAATGTGAAAAACAATTCACACCAAATCTATTAAAAGGGATTTTCAACAATTGTAATGTATCCCATATCTATTCATTGTCTATGGGACTGCCCGAATTAACTAGGCACTATATTTGGCTTTCTTCAGCAGCACCATAGACAATGCATAGTGAGCTAGTTGACCATGCATACCCCTGCTCCATACAGAAAGGGCTCAGAAAAGCCAAGTTGTTAGGATTACTGTGGGTCACAATGGTCTGACCCTCATCAGTCAGTAAACTGTTCCTTATCCTATGAATAGGAGATAACTTTCAATTGTGATAAAAACTCTTAAGGTACCGTCTCACAGTGGCACTTTGGTCGCTACGACGGCACGATCCGTGACGTTCCAGCGATATACTTACGATCTCGCTGTGTCTGACACGCTACTGCGATCAGGGACCCCGCTGAGAATCGTACGTCGTAGCAGATCGTTTGAAACTTCCTTTCGTCGTCAAGTGTCTGTGGCGGCATGATCGCATCGTGTAACAAAGGTGTGCACGATATTGTGTACGATGTGCGCACAGTAACCAACGGCTTCTACATCGCAAATATGTCATGAAATTATCGCTCCAGCGCCGTGCATTGCGAAGTGTGACCGCTGTCTACGACGCTGGAGCGATAATGGAGCGACGCTGGAGCATCACGGATCGTGCCGTCGTAGCGACCAAAGTGCCACTGTGAGACGGTACCCTTAAAGAGAATATGTCATTTCTCTGAAAGCAGCAGTGATTGAGATGCTGATCTCAGGGTTTTGTCTGTACTGTGTCTTTGCCTTGTAGCTTTTGAGAAATGTACACTTTGTGGTCATAAGATGTCCCATCCTTCAGCCACTAATTGACCATATTCTTCCTAATATGCACAGGTAGAATGCTGTCAATCAGAGGTGGTAGGCGGAGATGACATACAGTTCATAAATACTGTCGACTCCACAGCGAGTGCACTGCACTAAGAGGACTCCCTTCTAATGAGTGGTACTTCTGGTAGAGCGTAAACTTCTCCACAGCTATATGATAGGGAAAATTAGAATATTTGTAAAGCAATCTCTTTGAAATTGGTTGGATTTGCCAAGACAAATCTACATTTGGGTTTATGTTAACTCTGGATAGCGAAAGTTTGGTTAAGGCCTCTTTCACACTTCTGTTTTTTGCAATCCGTCGCAATCCATTGTTTTGGGCAAAAAAAACGGATCCTGCAAATGTGCTCGCAGGATGCATTTTTTGGCCATAAACTTGCATTAGCGACGGATTGCCACACGTCGTGTCCGTCGTGCGACGGATCCGTTGTGTTTTGGCAGACCGTCATCACAAAAAAGTTCAATGTAACTTTTTTTGTATGTCGCTTCCGCCATTTTCGACCGCGCATGCTCGTCCGAAACTCCGCCCCCTCCTCCCCGGACTGCAGAATGTGCAGCGAATGCGTTGAAAAACTGCATCTGCTGCCCACGTCGTGCAAAAAATTCACAACGTCCGTCGGTACGTCAGGCTGACGCATGGCGACGGCCCCGTACCGACGGAAATGTGAAAGAAGCCTAAAAGGTAGGGCCTGGTTCATTGTTGGCTTCCTGTCATCTATATACTGTGCATTTCAATTTTGTGCTTATACTAGAGGACTGTATGATATTAGTGAATTACATTCTGACTTCTAGTTTATTAAAGGGAACAACCTGACCATTTTAAGCAATGTACAGTACAGTATAGTGTCTTACCATGTAATACTTGTAAAAATGTGTAAAGACCTCTCAGGGGCACCTTAAATTCACAAGTTTCGATAAAGTGTTTTCTGTTAACTTGACATTCTCTTCAGAGACCATTATTTGCATTAGAAAATATTGTGTCCCAGGTCAAGGAGAAAGCAGATTTCCTGATTTGGTTCTTGTCTCTGGCCATAAAGGGAGAGTGGTTAGAAACAAACTACTTTATGCATCCCTAGTCACTAACAAATGGATAAAGCAAACTTGCATGAACAGGTACTGAATATCTGCAAGGCTTAAATCCAACATTTAACGAGTTAAAAGGAAACAAAAGGATTTACAGCTGTGTTACTGGACGACATCAATGACCCAATGCATAAAATGTTTCAACTTTCTTTTTAAGCCTAGAAGATTGTAAGTATATTTAATCTCTGTAAAATATTAATGACCTATAAAGGGGAGGTAGATGGGCATCTGATCTAGGGAGGTCACCAGCATTTCCAGCAACATGGCTTTCAAAAACAAATGGTTCAGCAAAAGTTACAAGTCAGTCTCCATTATACAAAACACTAAAAAATATTGGAATTACAGCAACGCAAGAGAATTTCAGAACAAAAGCACAAATAATTTCACACCATTATGCCCCCCTCACTGTGCATGTTAGAGACTTCTACAGTTTCAGATTGACCATGCTCACTGTTGTGAACTATACTTCTTGGCTCCCTCTTGTGGTCACTAGTGGTTGGCTCTTGGATTGTCTTTCCCCAGGTTGGTACTCACCTGGTTCGTTAGGCCTGGGGTGTTGCTATTTAAACTTCCTGGATTCTCAGTCCAGTGCCTGGCATCGTTGTAATCAGTTCATTTCTGTTTGCTCCTGTCTTCAGGTCCTGGTTCCTTGCAAGATAAGCTAAGTCCTGCTTTCTTATTTTTGTTTATTTGCATTGTTCTTATTTTTGTCCAGCTTGTACAATATGTGATTCCTGATTTTGCTGGAAGCTCTAGGGGGCTGATATTCTCCCCCCTCACCGTTAGTCGTTTCGGGGGTTCTTGGATATTCAGCGTGGATATTTTGCAGGGTTTTTTGCTGACCGTATAAGTCATCTTACTATCTTCTGCTATTAGTCAGTGGGCCTCTCTTTGCTAAAATCTAGTTCATTCTTACGTTTGTCTTTTCTTCTTACCTCACCGTTATTATTTGTTGGGGGCTTGTACTATAACTTTGGGGTCTTTCTTCTTGAGGCAAGAGAGGTCTTATTTTCCCTGACAGGGTTAGTTAGTTCTCCGGCTGGCGCGAGACGTCTAGGATCAACGTAGGTACGTTCCCCGGCTACTGTTAGTTGGTTGTGCTAGGATCAGATATACGGTCAGCCTAGTTACCACTTCCCTATGAGCTGGTATTTATGTTTTGCAGACTTTGCTGAAATCTCTGAGATCCTCTGCCATTGGGATCATAACAGTATGCCAGGCCGAGTGAATAGTTAATGCATTGCAGAAGCGGGATTAAAAGAAAAGAAGTTCTGAGTTTTTTTTTTTTTTCTTTCTTCCTTCCCCTTTTTCTCTGAGTGGCTTGAAGCTTTGCTGCAGACATGAATGTTCAGACCTTGATTACTAGTGTGGATCAGCTTGCTGCACGAGTGCAGGGCATTCAGGATTTTGTTGTTAGCAGTCCTATGTCAGAGCCTAAGATACCTATTCCTGAGCTGTTTTCTGGAGATCGATTTAAATTCAGGAATTTTAGGAATAATTGTAAATTGTTTCTATCTTTGAAACCTCGTTCGTCTGGAGATTCAGCTCAGCAAGTTAAAATTGTTATCTCCTTCTTGCGTGGCGACCCTCAGAATTGGGCTTTCTCGTTGGCGCCAGGAGATCCGGCATTGGCAAATATTGATGCATTTTTTCTGGCGCTCGGATTGCTTTATGAGGAGCCTAATCTTGAAATTCAGGCAGAAAAAGCTTTACTGGCTATCTCTCAGGGCCAAGATGAAGCTGAAGTGTATTGCCAAAAATTTCGGAAATGGTCCGTGCTTACTCAATGGAATGAGTGTGCTATGGCCGCAAATTTCAGAAATAGCCTTTCTGAAGCTATTAAGAATGTGATGGTGGGTTTCTCCATTCCTACAAGTCTGAATGATTCTATGGCGCTGGCTATTCAGATTGATCGGCGTTTGCGGGAGCGCAAATCCGCTAATCCTCTGGCGGTGTTGTCTGAACAGACACCTGTCTCAATGCAATGTGATAGAATCCTGACTAGAACTGAACGACAAAATCATAGACGTCAGAATGGGCTGTGTTTTTACTGTGGTGATTCTACACATGTTATATCAGCATGCTCTAAACGCCTAACAAAGGTTGTCAGTCCTGTCACCATTGGTAATTTGCAGCCTAAATTTATTTTGTCTGTGACCTTAATTTGCTCATTGTCTTCCTACCCTGTTATGGCGTTTGTGGATTCAGGTGCTGCCCTGAGTCTTATGGACTTGTCGTTTGCGAAGCGCTGTGGTTTTGTCCTGGAGCCTTTAAAAATTCCTATTCCTCTTAGAGGAATTGATGCTACGCCACTGGCGGAAAATAAACCGCAGTATTGGACACAAGTGACCATGTGCATGACTCCTGAACATCGGGAGGTGATTCATTTTCTTGTTCTGCATAAAATGAATGATTTGGTCGTTTTAGGTCTGCCATGGTTACAGACCCATAATCCAGTTTTGGATTGGAAGGCTATGTCTGTGTCGAGTTGGGGTTGTCAGGGAATTCATTGCGATTCTCCGCCGGTGTCTATTGCTTCCTCTACTCCTTCAGAAGTTCCTGAGTATTTGTGTGACTATCAGGATGTATTCAGTGAGTCCAGGTCCAGTGCTCTTCCTCCTCATAGGGACTGTGACTGTGCTATAGATTTGATTCCTGGTAGTAAATTTCCTAGGGGACGATTATTTAATGTGTCTGTACCCGAGCATGCCGCAATGCGTTCTTATGTCAAGGAGTCTTTGGAGAAGGGGCATATTCGTCCATTCTCTTCCCCTCTTGGTGCGGGATTCTTTTTTGTGGCCAAGAAAGACGGGTCTTTGAGACCTTGTATAGACTATCGGCTTCTGAATAAAATCACTGTTAAATTTCAGTATCCTTTGCCACTATTGTCGGACTTGTTTGCTCGGATTAAGGGTGCCAAGTGGTTCACCAAGATAGATCTTCGTGGTGCGTACAACCTTGTGCGCATTAGGCAGGGAGATGAATGGAAAACTGCATTTAATACGCCCGAAGGTCATTTCAAGTACTTGGTGATGCCCTTTGGGCTCTCTAATGCTCCTTCAGTGTTTCAGTCCTTTATGCATGATATCTTCCGGAAGTATCTAGATAAATTTATGATTGTTTATCTGGATGATATTCTGTTTTTTTCTGATGATTGGGATTCTCATGTAAAGCAGGTCAGGATGGTGTTTCAGGTTTTGCGTGATAATGCTTTGTTTGTGAAGGGCTCAAAGTGTCTCTTTGGAGTGCAGAAGGTTTCCTTTTTGGGTTTTATTTTCTCCCCTTCTGCTGTGGAGATGGACCCAGTCAAGGTCCGAGCTATTCATGATTGGACTCAACCCACATCTGTTAAGAGTCTTCAGAAGTTCTTGGGGTTTGCCAATTTCTACCGTCGTTCTATCGCTAACTTTTCTAGTGTTGTTAAACCTTTGACGGATATGACCAAGAAAGGTTCTGATATGGCTAATTGGGCTCCTGCAGCCGTGGAGGCCTTCCAGGAGCTGAAGCGCCGGTTTACTTTGGTGCCTGTTTTGTGCCAGCCTGATGTCTCACTTCCCTTTCAGGTTGAAGTGGATGCTTCTGAGATCGGTGCTGGGGCTGTTTTGTCGCAGAGAGGCTCTGGTTGCTATGTGATGAGACCATGTGCTATTTTCTCTAGGAAGTTTTCACCTGCTGAGCGGAACTATGATGTTGGTAATCGGGAGTTGTTGGCCATGAAGTGGGCATTTGAGGAGTGGCGTCATTGGCTTGAGGGTGCTAAGCATCGTGTGGTGGTCTTGACTGATCACAAAAATCTGATGTATCTCGAGTCTGCTAAGCGCCTGAATCCTAGACAGGCTCATTGGTCATAGGTTTTCATCCTCGTTTGTCCTCGGGTCATGTTGAGCCTTCTGACTGTCCTGGGGTGGATTCCGTGGTGGATAGGTTGCAGCGGATTTGGAATCATGTGGTGGACAACTTGAAGTTGTCACAGGAGAAGGCTCAGCGTTTTGCCAACCGCCGCCGCGGTGTGGGTCCCCGACTTCGTGTGGGGGAGTTGGTTTGGTTGTCTTCTCGGTATGTCCCTCTGAAGGTTTCCTCTCCTAAGTTTAAGCCTCGCTTTATTGGTCCTTATAAAATTTTGGAAGTTCTTAATCCAGTATCATTTCGTTTGGATCTTCCGGTGTCGTTTGCCATTCACAACGTGTTCCATAGGTCTTTGTTGCGGCGGTACGTTGTGCCTGTGGTTCCTGCTGTTGAGCCTCCTGCTCCAGTGTTGGATGAGGGCGAGTTGGAGTACGTGGTGGAGAAGATCTTGGATTCTCGTCTCTCTAGACGGAGGCTTCAGTATCTGGTCAAATGGAAGGGCTATGGTCAGGAGGATAATTCCTGGGTGGTCGCTTCTGATGTTCATGCGGCCGATTTGGTTCGTGCCTTCCACGCTGCTCATCCTGATCGCCCTGGTGGTCTTGGTGAGGGTTCGGTGACCCCTCCTTAAAGGGGGGGTACTGTTGTGAACTATACTTCTTGGCTCCCTCTTGTGGTCACTAGTGGTTGGCTCTTGGATTGTCTTTCCCCAGGTTGGTACTCACCTGGTTCGTTAGGCCTGGGGTGTTGCTATTTAAACTTCCTGGATTCTCAGTCCAGTGCCTGGCATCGTTGTAATCAGTTCATTTCTGTTTGCTCCTGTCTTCAGGTCCTGGTTCCTTGCAAGATAAGCTAAGTCCTGCTTTCTTATTTTTGTTTATTTGCATTGTTCTTATTTTTGTCCAGCTTGTACAATATGTGATTCCTGATTTCGCTGGAAGCTCTAGGGGGCTGATATTCTCCCCCCTCACCGTTAGTCGGTTCGGGGGTTCTTGGATATTCAGCGTGGATATTTTGCAGGGTTTTTTGCTGACCGTAGAAGTCATCTTACTATCTTCTGCTATTAGTCAGTGGGCCTCTCTTTGCTAAAATCTAGTTCATTCTTACGTTTGTCTTTTCTTCTTACCTCACCGTTATTATTTGTTGGGGGCTTGTACTATAACTTTGGGGTCTTTCTTCTTGAGGCAAGAGAGGTCTTATTTTCCCTGACAGGGTTAGTTAGTTCTCCGGCTGGCGCGAGACGTCTAGGATCAACGTAGGTACGTTCCCCGGCTACTGTTAGTTGGTTGTGCTAGGATCAGATATACGGTCAGCCTAGTTACCACTTCCCTATGAGCTGGTATTTATGTTTTGCAGACTTTGCTGAAATCTCTGAGATCCTCTGCCATTGGGATCATAACAGCTCACTTCATAGAGCAAGCACTGTATGAACTCAGCCCTCTTTTGGGTGCATGCACACTGATCCCAGTCATGCATACAGCATCAGTACGGGTGAGCATACAATATGGGTGGGCGCATTTTCATTCTTGGGTTGTCTTTGTTGACGTCACCTACTACAATAAGACACCAAGGAGTCTAGTGACTGGTGTCAGCAGAAAGGTGCCAGTATTCACTTTGGAAAGGGAGCAGTATCATATCAATCTCTAACAAGCAAACTGAGGGGGTGCAACAATGCACCGAGCTCTTAGCCACAAGGGTTCACCAAAGCCCCTTCATTTACATGCAAATTAAAAGTGTTTTTTTCAAGCACTGTACCAATAACATATATACAATATACAGTGCTAGTATGATTTTTATAGGGTTTAAGTCCACTATATCACTGAAACGAATGTTTAATATTGATATTGGGGTGATCGAATACTTTTAAAAATTGAATTAGAAACTTTTTATAACACTATGTATATTGCATATATTGGTAGTAGTTCAGGAGAGATTTCTGTGTCAGGAATACTATGTATGCCAAGCACTAGGGTTGAGAGAAACGGGTCGGCCATTTTCAGAAGTCGCCGACTTTTGGCAAAGTCGGGTTTCATGAAACCCGACCCGACCCCTGTGTGGGGTCGGCCATGAGGTCGGCGATCTTCTGAATCTGGGATCGGAATTCCGATACCGAGTTCCGATATGTTTGCGATATCGGGAATCGGTATCGGAATCCATATTTAAGTGTAAAATAAAGAATTAAAATAAAAAATATTGATATACTCACCTGTCCGGCGGCCCCTGCAACTTACCGAGGGAACCGGCGGCCTGCTTTGGTTAAAATGAGCGCGTCCAGGGCCTTCCGTGATGTCATGGCTTTGTGATTGGTCGCGACGGCCCATGTGACCGCCACGCGACCAATCACAAGCCGCGGACGTCATTCTCAGGTCCTAAATTCCTAGAATTCTAAATTCTAGGAACTTAGGACCTGAGAATGACGTCCGCGGCTTGTGATTGGTCGCGTGGTGGTCACATGGGCCGTCGTGACCAATCACAAAGCCGTGACGTCATCTTAAGGTCCTTCACACGCTGATTCTTAGGAAGGAAGGCTGCCGGAAAGAAGCAGGGCGCGTCCGAGGGTGAGTATATTCCTATTAGGTATATACTCACCCTTGGCTTCTTTCCGGCAGCCTTCCTTCCTAAGAATCAGCGCGTGAATGGCCTGCGGTGACGTCACGGCTTGTGATTGGTCGCGTGGTGGTCACATGGGCCGTCGCGACCAATCACAAAGCGGTGACATCACGGAAGGCCCTGGACGCACTCATTTTAACCAAAGCAGGCTGCCGGTTCCCTCGGTAAGTTGCACTTGCCGCCGGACAGGTGAGTATATCAATATTTTTTATTTTAATTCTTTATTTTACACTTAAATATGGATCCCAGGGCCTGAAGGAGAGTTTCCTCTCCTTCAGACCCTGGGAACCATAGTATCCCATTGCAGTGCATTGGGTTTCGTGTTTCGGCCGACCCCGACCCCGACTTTTTTATAGGATCGGCCGATTTCACTCGACCTGACTTTTGAGAAAGTCGGGTTTCGTGAAACCCGACCCGATCCTATAAAAGTTAAGGTCGCTCAACCCTACCAAGCACATCATACACAGTTTTTTTGAAAAAAAAAAAAGCAGCTTTTAGAAATGACAGAATAGTAGAGTAAATGGTGGTTTCTTATGTAAGGTCATGATTATAGTTGTTTATACTGTATTAAACCACTGTATTTCTACATAGTAAAGCCATGGGGGAAAATTACAACAAAATCACTACAAAAGCACAAAATGATGACGAGTAGTGTTGTGTGATACCATCCGATACTTGAAAGTATCGGTATCGGAAAGTATCGGCCGATACCGGCAAAGTATCGGATCTCATCCGGTACCGATACCCGATACCAATACAAGTCAATGGGACTCAAGTATCGGACGGTATCCCTGATGGTTCCCAGGGTCTGAAGGAGAGGAAACTCTCCTTCAGGCCCTGGGATCCATATTAATGTGTAAAATAAAGAATTAAAATAAAAAATATTGCTATACTCACCTCTCCGACGCAGCCTGCACCTTACCGACGAAACCGGCAGCCTTGTTTGCTTAAAATGCGCGCGTTTACTGCCTTCCGTGACGTCATGGCTTCTGATTGGTCGCGTGCCGCCCATGGTGACCGCGACGCGACCAATCACAACAAGCCGTGACATAATTTTCAGGTCCTGAATGCCTAGAATTAGGCATTCAGGACCTGAACCTGAAAATTACGTCACGGCTTGTGATTGGTCGCGTCGCATCACATGGGCGGCACGCGACCAATCACAAGCCGTGACGTAATTTTCAGGTCCTGAATGCCTAGAATTAGGCATTCAGGACCTGAAAATTACGTCACGGCTTGTTGTGATTGGTCGCGTCGCGGTCACGTGGGCGGCACGCGACCAATCAGAAGCCGTGACGTCACGGAAGGCAGTAAACGCGCGCATTTTAAGCAAACAAGGCTGCCGGTTTCCTCGGTAAGGTGTAGGCTGCGTCGGAGAGGTGAGTATAGCAATATTTTTTATTTTAATTCTTTATTTTACACATTATATCGATCCCGATACCGATTCCCGATACAACAAAAGTATCGGATCTCGGTATCGGAATTCCGATACCGCTAAGTATCGGCCGATACCCGATTCTTGCGATGTCGGAATGCTCAACACTAATGACGAGTTAAAGCAAAGTAAAAAGGCAGAAAACAACAAGGCACTCAGCAAAAATGACTTGTGGATGGTGCTCAAGTAGGGTATCCAACCCATAATCTAAGCAAAAATAAAAATAAACTTGCCACTCAAGTTGATTTTGCATCCAGGCAAAAAACAGAAGAAATAACTGAACGTTTTCGATCTCACATTGGACCTTCATCAGAGTATCTTGCTGGTTGCTGTATATGTAGATCAGATTATGTGCAGCGCATCCATGTGGGACGACTAAGGTCGCTGCTTCAAAGTGCTGCGTGTGTGGAGGTCCCCGGTGCTGGACAGGAGGACACTTTGCTTAAAGCAAAGTAACATCTGGCTGATAAAGGCTAAGCTAATAAGAAGTCCCAATCTGTAAGACCTGTGTAAGCTGCAAAAAGTAGAGGTGTATTTACACTGGACGATAATCCTTCTAATGTTAACAACCCATTGCTCATGGCAATTGTGTTATGTGAATGGTTTGAAAAACTGAACTATGTGTGCAAAAATGGTTGTTTATTGCATATGAGATTGTTTAAGAGAGAGAAATTATTCATGTTCATATTTGGAAAATCGAATAATAGAGATTGTTCTCTCGTTCAAAAATTAGACTGGCGAAAATGAATTTGGGAATTCAAATGCTAAATAAGTACAACCTTAATTTATTGGCTGATTGTGCTCTCAGACAATTTTTTCGTAGCAGTAGGACCATTGGAACAAGTACATACTGTATATGTGTCATATTGTTAATTATTAATGCAATTGCTACTGTTCATATAAAATTGTAAAATTAATTCATCAGACATTATCTTGATGGCTAATTCGATTTAATTTTCTTTGTACAGGATCAACAGAAATTTTGGTACAATATTTTATGAATTCGTATATTAAAAAAATAAAAATATCACTTAAGGGATTTGAGCGTTGAACAGAATGACACTTCATATTATCTGTCTGTGGGAACACTGCACGATTTCTGATGTTACAATGTAACGTTCAATATTCAAACATTTCACTCACGATTCTCATCCTGGATAAACACTTGTCTGACATTGTTTGCTCTTCAATATAAGAATATTCTGGTGCCCAAGAAGTGTTCAACTCCATAGAATCAAAGATATAAAAACACTTGGCAAGCCAAAAATATGCAGATTTGATGTTATTTCGGTAATCCATATTTTTAGAGTCCGAAGTAATTTTACATCTTTCATTCTTTGCTAATCGTTAGTTATGGTAGCATTGTTCATAATTTAAATGATTATCTGCTTGAGGAAATGAACGCTAAAGGCTTCATGCACACGTTGAGTATTTGGTGAGTTTTTTACCTCAGTATTTATAAGCCAAAACCAGGAGTGGAAATGTATAATAGAAACAAGTCACCACTAGTGATGGGCGAGCACTAAAATGCTCGGGTTGAGCAAATTGGAATACTCGGGTACTCGACCCGAGCACCGATCCCAATGTAAGTCTATGGGAAACCCGTGTATTTTTACCATGATTCCCCCTGGGGGTCCTTTAAGGTCTAAAAATGTCTGAAAAAGATGGAAACACTGCTCAGATGACTCGGGAACATAACGGGGATCGCCCCTGGAAGAATTTCTGACTCCAAGGTCACAGTTGTAAACAATGTTGTCAGAGTTTCATGCCATTTTTACAGGTGCACTAAAAAACATACAAAAAATAAACCAAAATGGATTTTGCTGGGAAGTATGTTAAGGTACATCCTTTCCAGGGTAATGACTTGTATATAAGGCAAAATGATTAACCTCCCACCAAAATGTTCCTCCACCACTTGAGATATGTTCACATGCAGCGTTTTTGATGCGTTTTTCAACTTTAACCCCTTCATGACCCAGCCTATTTTGACCTTAATGACCTGGCCGTTTTTTGCAATTCTGACCAGTGTCCCTTTATGAGGTAATAACTCAGGAACGCTTTAACGGATCCTAGCGGTTCTGAGATTGTTTTTTCGTGACATATTGGACTCCATGTTAGTGGTAAATATAGGTCGATAATTTTTGCATTTATTTGTAAAAAAAATGGAAATTAGCGAAAAATTTGACAATTTTCAAATTTTTAATTTTTATTCTGTTAAACGAGAGAGTTATGTGACACAAAATAGTTAATAAATAACATTACCCACATGTCTACTTTACATCAGCACAATTTTGGAAACAAATTTTTTTTTTGCTAGGAAGTTATAAGGGTTAAAATTTGACCAGTGATTTCTCATTTTTACAACAAAATTTACAAAACCATTTTTTATAGGGACCACCTCACATTTGAAGTCATTTTGAGGGTTCTATATGGCTGAAAATACCCAAAAGTGACACCATTCTAAAAACTGCACCCCTCAAGGTGCTCAAAACCACATTCAAGAAGTTTATTAACCCTTCAGGTGTTTCACAGCAGCAGAAGCAACATGGAAGTAAAAAATGAACATTTAACTTTTTAGTCATAAAAATGATCTTTTAGCAACAATTTTTTTATTTTCCCAAGGGTAAAAGGAGAAACTGGACCACAAACATTGTTGTCCAATTTGTCCTGAGTACGCTGATACCTCATATGTGGAGGTAAACCACTGTTTGGGCGCACGGCAGGGCTCGGAAGGGAAGGAGCGCCATTTGACTTTTTGAATGAAAAATTAGCTCCAATCGTTAGCGGACACCATGTCGTGTTTGGAGAGCCCCTGTGTGCCTAAACATTGGAGCTCCCCCACATGTGACCCCATTTTGGAAACTAGACCTCCCATGGAACTAATCTAGATGTGCGGTGACCACTTTAAACCCCCAAGTGATTCACAGAAGTTTATAACGCAGAGCCGTGAGAATAAAAAATTTTCTTTCCTCAAAAATTATGTTTCAGCAAGCATTTTTTTATTTTCACAAGGGTAACAGGAGAAATTAGACCCCAATAGTTGCTGCCCAGTTTATCCTGAGTATGCTGGTACCCCACATGTGGGGGTAAACCACTGTTTGGGCACACGTCGGGGCTCAGAAGGGAAGTAGTGATGTTTTGAAATGGAGACTTTGATGGAATGGTCTGCGGGCATCACGTTGCGTTTGCAGAGCCCCTGATGTGCCTAAACAGTAGAAACCACCCACAAGTGACCCCATTTTGGAAACTAGACCCCCCAAAGAACTAATATAGACATGTGGTGAGCACTTTGAACCCCCAAGTGCTTCACAGAAGTTTACAATGCAGACCCGTGAAAATAAAAAAAATCATTTTTCTTTCCTCAAAAATTAGGTTTTAGTAAGTAATTTTTTATTTTCACAAGGGTATCAGGAGACGTGGACCCCAATATTTGTTGCCTTTTTTTTCCGGAGTACGCTGGTACCCCATATGTGGGGGTAAACCACTGCTTGGGCACACATCGGGGCTCGGAAGGGAAGTAGTGACGTTTAGAAATGCAGACTTTGATAGAATGGTCTGCGGGCGTCACGTTGCATTTGCAGAGCCCCTGATCTGCGTAAACAGTAGAAACCATAACGCATAGCCATGAAAATAAAAAATCATTTTTCTTTCCTCAAAAATTATGTTTTAGCAAGCAATTTTTTATTTTCGCAAGGGTAACAGGAGAAATTGGACCCCATTAGTTGTTGCCCAGTTTGTCCTGAGTATGCTGGTACCCCATATGTGGGGGTAAACCACTGTTTGGGCGCACGTCAGGGCTCGGAAGGGAGGGATCACCATTTGACTTTTTGAACGCAACATTGGCTGAAATCAATGGTGGCGCCATGTTGCGTTTGGAGACCCCTGATGTGCCTAAACAGTGGAAACCCCTCAATTCTAACTCCAACACTAACCCCAACACACCCCTAACCCTAATCCCAGCTCTAGCCATAACCCTAATCACAACCCTAACCCGAACACACCCCTAACCACAACCCTAACCCTGACACACCCCTAACCCTAATCCCAACCCTAATCTTAACCCTAATCCTAACCCTAATCCCAACCCTAACCACAACCCTAACCCCAACACACCCCTAACCATAACCCTAGCCACAAGCCTAATCTTAACCCTCTTTCCAACCCTAGCCCTAATTCCGACCCTAACTCTAATTCCAACCCTAACCCTAAGGCTATGTGCCCACATTGCTGATTCGTGTGAGATTTTTCCGCACCATTTTTGAAAAATCCGCAGGTAAAATGCACTGCGTTTTACCTGCGGATTTACCGCGGATTTCCAGCATTTTTTTGTGCAGATTTCACCTGCAGATTCCTGTTGAGGAACAGGTGTAAAACGCTGCGGAATATGCACAAAGAATTGACATGCTGCAGAAAATACAATGCAACGTTTCCGCGTGGTATTTTCCGCACCATGGGCACAGCGGATTTGGTTTTCCATAGGTTTACATGGTACTGTAAACCTGATGGAAAACTGCTACGAATCTGCAGCGGCCAATCCGCCGCAGAACCGCAGCCAAATCTGCACCGTGTGCACATAGCCTTAGGGTATGTGCCCACACTGCGGATTCCATTGCGGAATTTTCCACAGCGGAATTGATAAATCCGCAGTGCAAAACCGCTGCGGTTTTTACTGCGGATTTATCGCGGTTTCTAGTGCGGTTTACACCTGCAGTTTTCTATTGGAGCAGGTGTAAACCCGCAGCAGAATCCGCACAAAGAATTGACATGCTTCGGAATATAAACCGCTGCGTTTCTGCGCGTTTTTTTCCGCAGCATGTGCACTGCGGATTTCGTTTCCCATAGGTTTACATTGTACTGTAAACTCATGGGAAACCGCTGCGGACCCACAGCTGTGGAAACGCTGCGGTTCCGCAGGGAAATCCGCAGCGTGTGCACATACCCTAATTCTAACCCTAACCCTAATTCTAATCCTAATTCTAACCCTAACCCTAGCCCTAACCCTAGCCCTAAACCTAACCCTAACCCTAACCCTAGTTCTAACCCTAACCCTAGTGTAAAAATAAAAGTAAATATATTTTCTTTATTTTCATTATTTACTATTTTTTTTTTATTTTGGTCACTGTGATAAAACCTATCACAGTGATCAAAATGTACCTAGAACGAATCTTCCAGCCGGCAGATTCGGCGGGCGCACTGCGCATGCGCCCGCCATTTTGGAAGATGGTGGCGCCCATGGAGCAGACAGACAGACACCGGGAGGCTCCGTATGTATGAGGGGGGGGGATCGGAGCACAGGGAGGACCAGAGCATGGGGGGGGTGGGATCAGAGCACGAGGGAGCGGACAGGAGGACGGGGGAGCGGACAGGCAGACGGAGGGGAGCGGAGCACAGGACGGAGGACTGGGGAGGCGATCGGTGGGGGGGGGCAGATCAGGGTTTCCAGCCGTGGCCGATGATATTGCAGCATCGGCCATGGCTGGATTGTAATATTTCACCATTTTCATAGGTAAAATATACAAATCGCTGATTGGCTGTTTCACTTTCAACAGCCAATCAGAGCAATCATAGCCACGAGGGGGTGAAGCCACCCCCCTGAGCTGAAGTACCACTCCCCCTGTCCCTGCAGATCGGGTGAAATTGGAGTTAACCCTTTCACCCGATCTGCAGGGACGCGATCCCTCCATGACGCCATATAGGCGTCACAGGTCGGATTGGCACCGACTTTCATGGCGCCTACGTGGTGTCACAGGTCGGGAAGGGGTTAACATTGCTTTCAACCAATACAAATGCATTCACTGGGAAATGTCATTGTAACATTTAACAACCCTAGCTGGCAATGTGTTGTGTGACACATAAGCAGATACATCTTGTTTCATTTATTTAGGATGGACTCTTAACGTCACAAAGTCTATTTTTAGAGGGGCATCAGGTGGCATTAATAGTCCTAAAGGGCCATTATTAAACAGTGGGTCTCCTATGCTGTTATTGCCTATGCCGTAAGTGGCTGGGCTGCCAAGAAATATGACGCACCCCAATACCCCTTTCACAAGAGGTACAGGAGGGCTTCCTGAAAAATTGCTGCATTGAATGCAAGGCCTGCCCTGCTATCAAGTCATATGCGCCCCAAGAATCCTTTGAGCTCAGGTACTGGATGGCCACAGGAAAATCCACTTCACATTAGTCATTTTGTAATCCCATACTGTTTTCTTATGTATTAACTGCAAGGCCTGCCCTGCTACCAAGTCATGTGCACCCCAATAAGTCTCTGAACCCAGGTACTGGATGGCCACAGGAAAATACACTTCACATTATTCATTTTGTAATGCCATACTGTTTTCTTATGTATTAACTGCAAGGCCTGCCCTGCTACCAAGTCATATGCACCCCAATAGGCCTTTGAACTCAGGTACTAGATGGCCACAGGAAAACCCACGTCATATTCTTCAGCTGGTCCTACCATATTGTTTCCTTATGCATTGAATGCAAGGGCCTTCTTGACCAAAATGTGCATGCAACACAATCCCCCCTTGGAAGAAACATGGAGGAGGGCCTCATAAAAAAACCGTCCCATTACAAAGAAGTGAGTCTCCTAGACTTGTAATGCCCAAACATGAAGTGCATGGGCTGACAATCATTTCCCCATAGGGAAACATTTTTAAAAAATATTTTATATACTATGGGGATCATAGACACCCTTGCCAAAAATTGATTGGTTGTAGCAGAAAGGAACAAGTTAACCTAGGTGATCTAGTGGCGGAGAATGATGAGAGGTTGATGAAGGCCTCATAAAGAACTAGGCCCAATGTAAAGGAGCAGTTCTCCTAGACTTGTAAGGCCCATACACTATGTGTGTGAGTTGACAAACATTTCCCCCTGGGGAGTAACATTTTTTTTGGTTTAAAATTGTTAACGGGCATCATAAAAACACCCTTGCACAAAAAATGAGTGACTTTTGAATCACGGAGTACATACACCCTGGTGTTCTACTGGTTGTGGATCATGAGGATTAGGATAAGGAGGTGGATAACGCCAAACAGACCAAATCAGGAAGCATATACCCATGTGTGGTTGTGAAGAGGTGCATGAGAACACCTCCATAAAAAAGACAATGTATTTGAAGTTATGTTTCGCTGTTTTCACTCGGTGATGTACAGAAGCCTTGACCAATCCAGCCCTTGTTCATTTTTATAAGAGTCAGCCTGTCAGCATTTTCAGTTGATAGGAGGATGCACTTATCTGTTATAATTCCACCAGCGGCACTAAAATCCCGCTCTGACAGAACGCTAGCAGCAGGGCAGGCCAGGACCTCCAAGGTGTAGAGAGCCAGATCATTCCACGTGTCCAGCCTGGATAACCAATAATTAAAAGGTACAGAGGAATCACGGAGGACGTTTGTACGATCAGCAAGGTACTTCCTCAGCATCTTTCCGAACATTGCTCTTCTTGTGATAGCATCCCTTGCCTCTGTGCCGACACTATGGGAGGGTCAGAGAAAACTGTCCCAGAACTTTGCTATTGTTCCCCTGCCTGAGCTGGATTGTACTTCTGTCTGTCTCGCTTGGACTCCTTGGTTGTACACCAAACTCTGACGTCTGCTGCCAGCATTCTCAGATGTGAATTTTTTAAGTAATTCCGCTACAAGGGCCCTCTGGTACTGCAACATTTTAGTACACCCGTCTGCCTCTGGAAAAAGAGATTGAAAGTTCTCCTTGTAGCATGGGTCTAGAAATGTCACCAACCAGTAATGAGTGTCACCGAAAATTTTAATAATGGAAGAGTCACGGGAAATGCAGCTCAACATAAAGACAGCCATGCGTGCCAGACTGCTAACAGGCAAGACTTCCGTGTCCTCACCAACAGGACGACAGACTGACCATGCTGTCCTCCTCATCCTCCTCCTCAGGCCATCCATGCTGAACAGACAGTATGACAGCTGTGCTTGTAGTACTGTCTATAGTGCATGAAAGTAGCTCCTGTTCCTCCTCCTCCTCATCCTCATTGTCTACCAATCCAAGTTGGGACGACATGAGGCTGGGCTAAGTGTAATCACCCTGTATGGTTCCTTGGTCCATGTCCTCGTGCTCTGGCTGCAATGCATCCTCTTTAATTGTGAGAAGAGAGGTTTTCAGAATGCAGAGAAGCGGGATGGTGACGCTAATTATGGTGTCATCGCCGCTCACTATCTTGATGCAGTCCTCAAAGTTTTGGGGGATGGTATATATGTCTGACATCCATGTCCACTCCTGAGGTCTTATGTGTGGAGTCTGAACTGAATAACGATGGACTTGTTGATGCTGGTAGTCAACAACTGCCCCCTTCTGCTCACAAATCCTTTCCAACATATGCAGTGTAGCATTTCAATGTGTGGGGACATCACACACCAGTCGGAGAGCCGGAAGCTGCAAACACTGCTGAAGCACTGCAAGGGCGGCTGAAGCTGTAGCTGACTTTCTAAAATGGGCAGACAGGCAGCTTACCTTCACTAGCAGATCCACCAGCTCTGGATAGCTTTTGAAAAAAGTTGAATGACGAGGTTAAGCACATGGGCCAGGCAAGGTACATGTGTGAGATGACCTTGCATCAGAGCCACCACCAGGTTCCGGCCATTGTCACACACGACCATGCCTGGGTGTAAATTCAGTGATGTCATCCAAAAATCTGACTCCTTTTTCAGTGCTGTCCACAACTCTTCAGCATTTGTCACCTAAGCAGATTAGCTTCAGCACAGCCTGTTGCTGCTTGGCTGGGGTAGTGCTGCAGTGCTTCCAGCTTCTGATTGATGTGCTCATTTCAGATAAAGAAGCTGAAGAGGAGGAGGTGCAGGAGCTGTTGACTGTGGGGGCAACCCTGATTGATATAGGGCTCGCAATCCTCGGCGTGGGGAGGATGTGTTCCATACCAAGGTATGACTGGGTCCCGGCTTCCACTATGTTAACCCAGTGTGCCGTCAGTGAGATGTACCATCCCTGCCCAAAAGCATTTGTCCACGTGTCTGTGGTTAGGTGGACTTTCCCAGTAACAGCATTGTTGAAGATAAGGGTAATGTTTTGGGACACGTGCTGGTGTAATGCCACTACGGCACACTGGGAGAAATAGTGGCAACTGGAAGACACAAAGAAAAGACGCTGCTCCAAAGGATGCACACCACAGAAAATAAAACAAAGATATATATATGTATAATATAAACAAGGGATTTTTATTGACACACAGCAACTTCAATACACATAAAACATAATTAAAAACAATGCAAAGTACAATTGGCACATAGATAGATAACGTGTGCAAAATACAGAGTACAAGTCTGCAAAAACCAGCATGTAAATAGCAAGAGTAACCCTCTGGCTCATGGAGCTGATAATAAATGACCATACAAGTGCACCACCTTTATGAACAGCCAAAGAAAACTATCCTCCAACCTGGGAAAACTACTGAAGTGTGGACGCCCAACGTGCGGGGCAAGACCACCCAAATTCAGTGATACCTATGATAACTTATGCAGTCCCAGTGAATCCCATATCTCTAATAAGATGGGTGGGCTGAACATAACCCAAGGTGGAGAAGGCAGACACGCCAGCTCCAGACGCAGACGAAGTATGTGCCAAAAAGAGAACGCCCAATGCGTGTCGCCCTTCTCAAGAGGGCTTCGTCAGGGGAAGGTGCCGTGTGTCAAAGGACCCCCGTATAAATAGTATGTATATGGCTTACCTAATGAGGCGCAGGTGGATAGAGATGCCAGTACTACCGGAAGTATGGTGCTTAGAAAAGAAGCATGCGTCGCCCTGCAGTGAGGAGTGGACACACCCCCCCTTTTCCAGGTCAAAGAAAAGATGCGCGTGCGCAGTCATGCCAGCAGGACCTGACACTCTCCAGCCACCAAAAAAGGGGCCGGTCTGTGAGTAACATGTGCGCGAACGCAGATAAACAACTGGGAGGAGGGCACTCCTCTTATAGCCGGAAAGGTAACATCCAAAGGAAAGGAGGAGGAGCCGATTTTGAGGGAGAAAGAGATACAGAGCAAGATAGAATGCACACTGGGCTCATGTTTCACATGAACTTTGATCCTAGGAGGTGGGGCTACCCGACCTCTGCCTCACGAAGATGCCACATCTGGGGGTTCGCTGCTATTTGGGGAGTGTATAAAAGTTGTTTTGTAATATGTTATTGTAATATTTAATAAAGACTATTTCTATATATATATTTTTTATACTAATACCTCTTCCCTTTTAGGTCGCAGTGAGGTTGAATGACATGTGTGTTGGTATGCCCCCGGGGGTTGTGTGGTCATTGAGGTGCGCATACTTTGCATGTATGGTTACATATGAGTACAGGGTTCTGCTATATGGGATCCTATTTAGGACCATATATGGCGGCCCTAAGCTTGGCTATCATTATATGGCCCCTTATATGTGTTTGGCGGTAGATGACTTTAGCCTTGCGGCGTATATTCCGATGTAGATCTGCTTCTATTGGGTTGCAAGGTCTATACATGACTCTAGGGATTGCACAGATATCTTGCCATACCCTGGCATAGATATCTTGCTATATACTTAGTAGATGGCCCTCTGATGCAGCACTCTTATTTATCTATTTTGGGCTGTCTCCACGCCCTGTTTGTGCGTTCTATCTTGCTCTGTATCTCTTTCTCCCTTAAAATCGGCTCCTCCTCCTTTCCTTTGGACGTTACCTTTCCGGCTATAAGAGGAGTGCCCTCCTCCCAGTTGTTTATCTGCGTTCGCGCACATGTTACACACAGACCGGCCCCTTTTTTGGTGGCTGGAGAGTGTCAGGTCCTGCTGGCATGACTGCGCACGCGCATCTTTTCTTTGACCTGGAAAAGGGGGGGTGTGTCCACTCCTCACTGCAGGGCGACGCATGCTTCTTTTCTAAGCACCATACTTCCGGAAGTACTGGCGTCTCTATCCACCTGCGCCTCATTAGGTAAGCCATATACATACTATTTATACGGGGGTCCTTTGACACACGGCACCTTCCCCTGATGAAGCCCTCTTGAGAAGGGCGACACGCATTGGGCGTTCTCTTTTTGGCACATACTTCATCTGCGTCTGGAGCTGGCGTGTCTGCCTTCTCCACCTTGGGTATGTTCAGCCCACCCATCTTATTAGAGATATGGGATTCACTGGGACTGCATAAGTTATCATAGGTATCACTGAATTTGGGTGGTCTTGCCCCACACTTCAGTAGTTTTCCCAGGTTGGAGGATAGTTTTCTTTGGCTGTTCATAAAGGTGGTGCACTTGTATGGTCATTTATTATCAGCTCCATGAGCCAGAGGGTTACTCTTGCCATTTACATGCTGGTTTTTGCAGACTTGTACTCTGTATTTTGCACACGTTATCTATCTATGTGCCAATTGTACTTTGCATTGTTTTTAATTATGTTTTATGTGTATTGAAGTTGCTGTGTGTCAATAAAAATCCCTTGTTTATATTATACATATATATATCTTTGTTTTATTTTCTGTGGTGTGCATCCTTTGGAGCAGCGTCTTTTCTTTGTGTCTTCCTCATGCTTGGCTGCTTGGTTGCACCCCGTTGGGATATTTTATTATAACCTGCATTGGTAGTGCGCTCTATCTTTTGGTTTTCAAATAGTGGCAACTGGGGACTGAGGACCTTGGGACAGCCGCCGCCATCAGGTTGCGGAAAGCTTCCATCTCAATGAGCCTAAAAGGCAACATTTTGAGCGCAAGCAGATAAAAAATGTTAGAATTTAGTACTGTGGCCTGTAGGGCATTGGCTGTGTATTTCCGCTTGTGTTCCAATTACTGGAGTATAGACACCTGAAGGCTGCACTGGGACAAGGACATGGACAGGCTTGAATATGGTGATGGTTGACTGTGGGCAACAACAGATGTAGGGCACGAGGCATCTTCACATGTACCGTGGACTGGGGATTGGCTTCTATGCAAAACAGTGGGAGAGGCAGTGGTGTCACCTGAAGACAGTGTTCCTGGAGCTTGGGGTTCGGCCCACAAAGTCAGGTGCTTTGCTGCCATGTACCTGATCATGCTGGTGGTGGTCAGGCTGGTAGTTTTGCTACCCCTGCTGATGCGGGCATAGCAAGTGCTGCAAATGGTCTGCTTGGGGTTATCGGCAGAGTCTTTAAATAGTAACCAGACTCGAGAAGATCTAACAGTTGGAATGGCAACTTCCCTCATGTTGGTGTTATGGGGAATGGATGCACGCCTTCTGTCTGCGACCACCACACTGTTTCTTCCTGCCTGGTGGGGTGCTATGCCTCCTTCCCCATGTGTACTACTGTCCTCGCTCTGCATGTCCTCCTGTCAGTTTGGGTCAGTTACTATGTCATCCACCACCTCGTCTTCCACATCCGCACCCTACTCCTCCAGACTTTCTGGCAATTGAGTCTCATCATCGTCTACGTCTTGTGAAACTTTCCCACCATCGCCTTCGTGTGACCGTGGCTGCTTAAATCTTTGGGCATTGCTACATGTGATCTCATCTTGCCCCACTTCAAGTTGACGGGCTGAGAGTCCGGAATCTTTAAAGGGAAAAGTGAACAGCTCTTCAGAATGTCCAAGTGTGGGATCAGTTGTCTCAGGGCACTCGGCATGGTGGGAGGAAGGAGGATCAGGGTGAGTAATATGTGGTCCACACTCACAGCTACTCAGACTTGACAATGTGGAAGACGTGGTGGCTAAGTGACTGGAAACATTATCCGCTATCCAACCAACAACCATTTCACACTGCTATGGCTTCAATAGTGGTGCACTGCGGTCCCCTAGAAACTGGAACAGGAAGGTCAAGCGAGAAGAAGTGGGTTGTTGTTGCCCACTTTCAGCTTGGCCACGGCCTCGTTCTCTGCATGCACAATCAGCATCACGTCCACTTCACCATCCCTTGCCTTGCCCATTTTAAATGGACTACTGAAATATTTGAAAAATTCTATATAAATGGATTAATTTTGAGAAAACTTATATGTGATCAGTATGCATGAAAAGCAAGGCTTTGGACACCACACATTGACCAGGCATCTGACATAAATAACAGACTTTTTAAATATGTTGCCTTTAAAAAAAAAAACAAAAAAAACACAAAATGATGAGTAGACCAAGGCTAACAGACAAAACAATGCAACATATGCCTGCAAAGCAAGATTTTTGACACCACAGATACACCAGGCATCTGACGGAGATAACAGACTGTTTAAATATGTGGACTTTCTAGAAAACAAAAAATAATTTTAACCACTAAATACTGAGTAGACCAAGTCTAGCAGACCAAAAAAATGCAATGTATGCCTGAAAAGCAAGAATTTGGAGACCACAGATAGACTCGGTGTCAGACGGAGATAACAGACTGATCAAAATATGTCCTTGATTTTTTGGGCCCAACAAAATTGTGTCAATAAGCAGGCTATGACACAAAAAAATTTGGAGTACTAAAATTGTAAAATATTTAGCGCAATGATATGCGATGCGTGTGTGGTGTAAAAATCACAGTGATAAATATAAGAACTGTAGCTAAATATACAGATTTTTGGGGCAGGAAAATGGTGTCCAAAAATGTTGTAAGACACTCCAAAAAATAATATAGTACCAAAAAAAAGGCCAGATTTTTCTGAAAACTCACATCTTATGCCAGGGACAAAATTTTTTTTTTAAATTGTTAGATTTTCACGTTCTTGTATTGCAATGACCTGGCTGTAGTCTGCAGTGTGACCAAGCAAATACATGTAGAAAAGGGGGCTATGGATTGATTTCTAATAAAATGAGCAGGTATAAGCTGCAAAGAAAAAAAAATTGCCACGGATACCTGCAGCTACGTATATATATAATAAACAGCAGCAACAGACAGGAATGGTGCTTTTTGAGGTATGCACACTCACACACAGTGCCTGCAGGCCTTGCACTCCCCTGCCTACCGAGCGCTGCAATCTATGTACCCCCGAATTAGCCCTAAAAAGGATTGTTGGTTTATCAGGATTTGTGGATTGAACACTAGTAGACCCACACTAATAAATGTAAGAATCTGACCCTATCTCAGCAGCACCTCTCCCTACACTAGCTGAGTCCGGAGCAGGGCAGCACCAGGTCTCTTATAGACCTGATGATGCTGTGCGGCCAGCCAATCACTGTAATACCACAACAAAGATTGCTGTGGTATTACAGTGCATGGCAAATAATCCCTGCATGCTGATGGGCGCTCTAAAAAGCAGCAAAATTAAAAGGAGGAGACACGAGCTCCCGACGAATAATCTTGGAAATACTCAGTGCTCGCCGAGTACACCGAGCATAGTGGTACTTGGGTGAGTACCGAGTAGTGGCGACAGTGGTGTATCTAGGGGGGGCAGCCGGGGCATGTGCCCCGGGCGCAGCCGGCAGGGGGGCGCAGTTGGGCCGCCTAATTTGGCGGTCCGCAGTGTCTCCCCCGGCGGCTGCATTCGGCCGCCCCCGGTCTGGGAGTCAGCTGTTCTCTGTGCCGACTGTCAAGCTGACAGCCGGCACAGAGAAGCTGCAGCGCGCCGGCTCCCAACGTGTGCAGAGGTGGAGGGGCCCCTGCAGAGTGGCTGCAGGGGGCAGGGAGAAATCCCTGCAGCTCCACTGCCCAGCGATCTGTCTTCCTGCTTCCTCTTGCTTCCTCTCACACAGACGCGCCGCTGGATGACATCATCATTCAGCGGCCGGCTGTGTCAGAGGAAGGCGATGAGATGCAGCGCGAGGAGAGGTAAGAGGTGTGTGTGTGTGAATGAATGAATGTGTGTATGTGAATGTGTGTATGTGTGTGTGTATGTGAATGTGTGTGTGTGTATGTGAATCTGTGTATGAATGTGTGTGTATGTGATTGTGTATGTGAATGTATGTGTGTGTATGTATGTGTGTGTGTATGTGTGTGTGTGAATGTATGTGTGTGTATGTGAATGTATGTGTGTGTGTATGTATGTGTGTGTATGTGTGTGTGTGTGAATGTATGTGTGTGTATGTATGTGTGTATGTGAATGTGTGTATGTGCGTATGTGTGAATGTGTGTGTATATGTGAATGTGTGTGTGTCGCACTGCAGGGGAATGTGCAGAGAAGTGAATGGTGTGTGTGTGGGGGGGAGGAGAGGGCAATGATGGGGCTGATGGGGAGAGAGCAATGATGCGGATGGTGGAGGAGAGGGCAATGATGGGGCTGACGGGGAGAGAGAAATGATGCGGATGATGGAGGAGGAGGAGAGGGCAATGATGGGGCTGAAGGGGAGAGAGCAATGATGGGGATGGTGGAGGAGGAGAGGGAAATGATGGGGCTGATGGGGAGAGGGCAATGATGGGGATGGTGGAGGAGGAGAGGGCAATGATGGGGCTGACGGGGAGAGGGCAATGATGGGGATGGTGGGGGAGGAGAGGGCAATGATGGGGCTGACGGAGGGGGGCATATGTCCTTGGGGGGGCATATGTCCTTGGGGTGGCGCCAAAATGAATTCTTGCCTCGGGTGCCATAAACCCTAGATACACCTCTGAGTGGCGAGCATGTTCGCTCATCACTAGTCACCACTTCTGCATTTTTCACACACTCTTGATTTTAACTTACAAATTCTGAGGTAAAAAACTCACCAAATACTCAATGCGTGTGCGTGGCCTAACTCAACATGGAGCAAACAATGTAATTACAAAATAAAAATATGTATAGAAGTAACTTTTTCACTTTACACACCAAATCATGACCTGCAAATCTATAGTGTTCAAATGAAAGTTAGTATCAACTAGTAACACAGATACAAGAAAACATGTCCTACAGTCCAGCGCTGTTATGCTCCATAAACCATTGTTAATGTGTGTTGCTGGTTAGTGTTTTCTCCTCAGTGACAGATCCATCTATCAGGATGTCAGTCATTGTTAATGTCCCCGAGTGAGTCGCAGCTGCCATGTGTTTGCCACTTTCAGCAGGTGTCCTTTCTTTACTAGCCTCCGGTCTAATAACAACTGCTGTTTTAGCTGCTTTTTAAATACGAGCCTCTTAACAATCACATCTGTCTGGAATTTGACAGCTCTGGTTTTGTCCTTCTGTCAGTCAAATTGTGAAATTTGTTTCCCAGTCTTCACCCTACAAGTAAATGTCATTTTCACAGCTCATCATTGATAATTGAGCTAAGTAGCAAACCTACATATGTTTTATAGAGCTGAACATTAATTCTTGTATTATAGCAGTTATCTCCAACCTGTGTCTCCCCATTTTTTTCCTTGCAGTTTTGTCACAAAAACTGAAGGATTTTCCAGTACTAGCAAACTGAATGAGATTCCTGAAGGCTCATGCACATGTTGCTTATTTTTGCCTTGCAGATTTGAAGCAGTTTCAAATCTGCAGCATGTCAAATTTTTTATCATTTTTTTTCCCCCACTCCAATGAATGGGACAAATAACAACTTAAAAAACGCACCAAAAACAAGCGCATTTTACGCTACATTTTGCCAAGAGACATGATTTTGGTGCAAAAATGTCTGCAGCAAATACTTAACATCTGCATATGCCCTAAAGGTACTTTTGTACAAAGAATAAAAATTGTGGTGGGAGTGCCACTGGGCAATCACAAAACATCAACAGAAATCAAGAACCATAAAGTGAGTTGCCAAATAGGTGTATCTTTGATATAATTGCAGATGTACTTTCTAATTATTGCAGGAAATTTTAGTATTGCTCAAAAATCTAAATAATTGTAATTTTATGTCAATAATAATAGTGATATAGAAATGTTTTATAACATTTAAACTGTACGCCTGTTTTTAGCAACAAAGAAATGACCCTTGGAAAATATGATATATCTATATATTTTATAGAATTCAGAAAAAAAGAGCATCTCAGCCCTTTCACCTTGAATCAGCCATTCTCTAGCTTGTGTTGCTGTGTTTTGTCACTCACTGTACTTTATCTCGGTCTGTGTTATATTTCCCCCAATTGTAATCTTGTAAAGCACTGTGGATGCGGGTGGTGCTATATAAATAAAATTGCACAGTTACATACATATGGGTTTTATGCATCCCCTGCAGGTGTAAGTCTCACAAGGACATTAAACGATAACATGTGAATTGTGATCTCACGTTGAGCCTACGAGGACGCAAACATTACTCATTACAAAGTATTAATTTCAAGAGCATTATCTATGAAACACATGCTTTATGTGTCTTGTGTTTAACAGCAGCACTGTAGGTTAAATATTCCACATAGCAATGTTTTAATAGAAAAGTTATAGGACCACATGTTTCACCAGAAGATAAAATGTTTGCAGATTTTCCTGTCTTCTTCATAACACATAGTTATGTTACTAGCATCACTAAAAACATATTGGTGCCCAATAAGGCAAAGAGACTCATTTGAGACTGAAGAATTTAGTTTTACAGAAATTGCTAATCAATGGTGGGTTCTTGGTTTCAGAGTGCTCAGAACAATTTATGTGTAACTCATCGAATATGTTACTAGGCTAGAGGAGGGCATTAAAGGGGTTATCCCTGACTATTCTTTTTTACTATAAGCCAAAGAGCTCAAAGGCAGCTTGTTGCTACTTACCTGCCTGTTGTGCCTGGCACTGACCTCTGCCGGCACAGAGCAGCAGAGATCAACTCCTGTCTGTGATTCAGCGGCTTCTGTTAACATCATTTCAACAGAGCAACGGATTCTCTTTTGCTTTGCTGTGTTGACAGGGAGTGACTGCCAAAGTCAGTCATGCTGATTCGCAGCTGGTTCCCTGCTGCTTAACTGCGGGGAGCCGGCTGTCAATCTGCATGACATTGGTGGTCACACCCTGTCAACAGAACAGCCCAAAGAAGGGAGAGCTGCTTTGTTGACATGGAGCAGGCAGGATTGGTCAATGACCACTTTGTGCGGGCATTGGATAGAACAGGCAGTTAATTAGCAACTTAGTGCCTGTAGTTTTAAGGCCCGGAGTGAAAAAATAGTCCTGGATAAAAGTCAAAATCTAGACTTCAAATGGTACACAGATTTTGGGAGCTGTTGCTTGAAGCTCCTTGAACCCAATGCAAAATCTTTACCAGTGCATTTATAATATCGATATGTGCTTAAGAGGCAGATAGATATTTGGGCCCCACTTTAGGTGCCATGGCATGAAGCCTATCTCATGTCCGCCATTCTGTACTTCTCTTCCTGTGTGGGATGCCTTGCCATGGTGAAAGTACGGTTTTGTCATAATCGTGGTTTGTGTAACCACTGTGCCACAGGCTGCGTGGAGCCTGGAGGGGTGTGACTAAGTGATCACCTGACTATTCACTAGAACCTCTGATGGCGAGGTTAGACTTGGCTCCTGATGAATGCCAAGTACCACTTCAGGGCAGACCAACGGTCACGCAGCAGCTGGATCCAAAGGACAGACTGAGTGGAGCAGCAGGCAGAGCTTGTATCAGAGACAGAGTTTGGGTCTCAGTGCAGGTAATAGGATTAGCTTCTGAGTGCAACAAGCAGGATTTGCTTTTGAGTGCAGCAGGTAGGATTTGTACTTGGAGTACAGCAGGCAGGATTTGTACTTGGAGTACAGCAAGCAGGATTTGCTTCTGAGTAAAGCAAGCAGGATTTGCTTTTGAGTGCAGCAGGCAGGATTTGTCCTTGGAGTGCAGCAAGTAGAATTTGTGTTTGAGTACAGCAAGCATGATTTGCTTTTGAGTGCAGCAGGTACGATTTGTACTTGGAGTACAGAAAGTAAGATTTGTACTTGGAGTACAGCAGGCAGGATTTGTACTTGGAGTACAGCAGGCGGGATTTGTACTTGGAGTACAGCAGGTAGGATTTGTACTTGTAGTACAGGAGGTAGGATTTGTACTTGGAGTATAGTAGGTAGCATTTGTACTTGGAGTACAGCAGGCAGGATTTGTACTTAGAGAATAGCAGGCAGGATTTGTACTTGGAGTACAGCAGGCAGGATTTGTACTTGGAGTACAGCAGGTAGGATTTGTACTTGGAGTACAGCAGGTAGGATTTGTACTTGGAGTACAGCAGGCAGGATTTGCTTTTGAGTGCAGCAGGCAGGATTTGTCCTTGGAGTACAGCAAGTAGAATTTGTGTTTGAGTACAGCAAGCATGATTTGCTTTTGAGTGCAGCAGGTACGATTTATACTTGGAGTACAGAAAGTAAGATTTGTACTTGCAGTACAGCAGGCAGGATTTGGACTTGGAGTACAGCAGGCGGGATTTGTACTTGGAGTACAGCAGGTAGGATTTGTACTTGTAGTACAGGAGGTAGGATTTGTACTTGGAGTATAGTAGGTAGCATTTGTACTTGGAGTACAGCAGGCAGGATTTGCTTCTGAGTACAGCAAGCAGGATTTGTGTTTGAGTACAGCAAGCAGGATTTGCTTTTGAGTGCAGCAGGTAGGATTTCTACTTGGAGTACAGAAAGTAGGATTTGTACTTGGAGTACAGCATTCAGGATTTGTACTTGGAGTACAGCAGGTAGGATTTGTACTTGTAGTACAGCAGGTAGGATTTGTACTTGTAGTACAGGAGGTAGGATTTGTACTTGGAGTACAGTAGGCAGGATTTGTACTTAGAGCATAGCAGGCAGGATTTGTACTTGGAGTACAGCATGCAGGATTTGTACTTGGAGTACAGCAGGTTGTATTTGTACTTGGAGTACAGCAGGCAGGATTTGTACTTAGAGCATAGCAGGCAGGATTTGTACTTGGAGTACAGCAGGCAGGATTTGTACTTAGAGAATAGCAGGCAGGATTTGTACTTGGAGTACAGCAGGCAGGATTTGTTCTTGGAGTACAGCAGGCAGGATTTGTACTTGGAGTACAGCAGGCAGGATTTGTACTTGGAGTACAGCAGGCGGGATTTGTACTTGGAGCATAGCAAGCAGGATTTGCTTTTGAGTGCAGCAGGTAGGATTTGTACTTGGAGTACAGCAGGCAGGATTTGTACTTGGAGTACAGCAGGCAGGATGTGTACTTGGAGCACAGCAAGCGGGATTTGCTTTTGAGTGCAGCAGGTAGGATTTGTACTTGGAGTACAGCAGGTAGGATTTGTACTTGGAGTACAGCAGGCAGGATTTGTTCTTGGAGTGCAGCATGCAGGATTTGCTTCTGAGTACAGAAAGCAGGATTTGTTTTTGAGTACAGCAAGCAGGATTTGCTTTTGAGTGCAGCAGGTAGGATTTGTACTTGGAGTACAGCAGGTAGGATTTGTACTTGGAATACAGGAGGTAGGATTTATTCTTTTAGTACAACAGGCAGGAATTCTACTTGGAGTGCAGGAGGTAGGACTTGTGCTTGTAGTACAGCAGGTTGGATTTGTACTTGGAGTACAGCAGGCAGGATTTGTGCATAGAGCATAACAGGCAGGATTTGTATTTGGAGTACAGCAGGCAGGATATGTACTTGGAGTGCAGCAGGCGGGATATGTACTTGGAGTACAGCAGGCAGGATTTGTACTTGGAGTACAGCAGGTAGGATTTGTACTTGGAGTACAGCAGGCAGGATTTGTACTTGGAGTACAGCAGGCAGGATTTGTACTTGGAGAACAGCAAGTAGAATTTGCGTTTGAGTACAGCAAGCAGGATTTGCTTTTGAGTGCAGCAGGTAGGATTTGTACTTGGAGTACAGCAAGTAGGATTTGTACTTGGAGTACAGCAGGCAGGATTTGTACTTGGAGTACAGAAGGCAGGATTTGTACTTGGAGTACAGCAGGTAGGATTTGTGTTTGAGTACAGCAGGCAGGATTTGCTTCTGAGTACAGCAAGCAGGATTTCTGTTTGAGAACAGCAAGCAGGATTTGCTTTTGAGTGCAGCAGGCAGGATTTGTACTTGGAGTACAGCAGGCAGGATTTGTACTTGGAGTACAGCAGGCAGGGTTTGTACTTGGAGTACAGCAAGCAGGATTTGCTTTTGAGTGCAGCAGTTAGGATTTGTACTTGGAGTACAGCAAGTAGGATTTGTATTTGGAGTACAGCAGGCAGGATTTGTACTTGGAGTACAGCAGGCAGGATTTGTACTTGGAGTACAGCAGGCAGGATTTGTACTTGGAGTACAGCAGGCAGGATTTGTACTTGGAGCATAGCAAGCAGGATTTGCTTTTGAGTGCAGCAGGCAGGATTTGTACTTAGAGCATAGCAGGCAGGATTTGTACTTGGAGTACAGCAGGCAGGATTTGTACTTGGAGCATAGCAAGCAGGATTTGCTTTTGAGTGCAGCAGGTAGGATTTGTACTTGGAGTACAGCAGGCAGGATTTGTACTTGGAGTACAGCAGGCAGGATGTGTACTTGGAGCACAGCAAGCGGGATTTGCTTTTGAGTGCAGCAGGTAGGATTTGTACTTGGAGTACAGCAGGTAGGATTTGTACTTGGAGTACAGCAGGCAGGATTTGTTCTTGGAGTGCAGCATGCAGGATTTGCTTCTGAGTACAGAAAGCAGGATTTGTTTTTGAGTACAGCAAGCAGGATTTGTTTTTGAGTGCAGCAGGTAGGATTTGTACTTGGAGTACAGCAGGTATATTTGTACTTGGAATACAGGAGGTAGGATTTATTCTTTTAGTACAACAGGCAGGACTTCTACTTGGAGTGCAGGAGGTAGGACTTGTGCTTGTAGAACAGCAGGTTGGATTTGTACTTGGAGTACAGCAGGCAGGATATGTACTTGGAGTGCAGCAGGCGGGATATGTACTTGGAGTACAGCAGGCGGGATTTGTACTTGGAGTACAGCAGGTAGGATTTGTACTTGGAGTACAGCAGGCAGGATTTGTACTTGGAGTACAGCAGGCAGGATTTGTACTTGGAGAACAGCAAGTAGAATTTGCGTTTGAGTACAGCAAGCAGGATTTGCTTTTGAGTGCAGCAGGTAGGATTTGTACTTGGAGTACAGCAAGTAGGATTTGTACTTGGACTACAGCAGGCAGGATTTGTACTTGGAGTACAGAAGGCAGGATTTGTACTTGGAGTACAGCAGGTAGGATTTGTGTTTGAGTACAGCAGGCAGGATTTGCTTCTGAGTACAGCAAGCAGGATTTCTGTTTGAGTACAGCAAGCAGGATTTGCTTTTGAGTGCAGCAGGCAGGATTTGTACTTGGAGTACAGCAGGCAGGATTTGTACTTGGAGTACAGCAGGCAGGATTTGTACTTGGAGCACAGCAAGCAGGATTTGCTTTTGAGAGCAGCAGGTAGGATTTGTGCTTGGATTACTGCAGGTAGGATATGTACTTGGAGTACAGCAGGCAGGGTTTGTACTTGGAGTACAGCAAGCAGGATTTGCTTTTGAGTGCAGCAGTTAGGATTTGTACTTGGAGTACAGCAAGTAGGATTTGTATTTGGAGTACAGCAGGCAGGATTTGTACTTGGAATACAGCAGGCAGGATTTGTACTTGGAGTACAGCAGGAAGGATTTGTACTTGGAGTACAGCAGGTAGGATTTGTACTTGGAGTACAGCAGGCAGGATTTGCTTCTGAGTACAGCAAGCAGGATTTGTGTTTGAGTACAGCAAGCAGGATTTGCTTTTGAGTGCAGCAGGCGGGACTTGTACTTGGAGTACAGCAGGCAGGATTTGTACTTGGAGCATAGCAAGCAGGATTTGCTTTTGAGTGCAGCAGGTAGGATTTGTACTTGGAGTACAGCAGGCAGGATTTGTACTTGGAGTACAGCAGGCAGGATGTGTACTTGGAGCACAGCAAGCGGGATTTGCTTTTGAGTGCAGCAGGTAGGATTTGTACTTGGAGTACAGCAGGTAGGATTTGTACTTGGAGTACAGCAGGCAGGATTTGCTTCTGAGTACAGCAAGCAGGATTTGTGTTTGAGTACAGCAAGCAGGATTTGCTTTTGAGTGCAGCAGGCGGGACTTGTACTTGGAGTACAGCAGGCAGGATTTGTACTTGGAGTACAGCAGGCAGGATTTGTACTTGGAGTACAACAGGCAGGATTTGCACTTGGAGCACAGCAAGCAGGATTTGCTTTGAGTGCAGCAGGTAGGATTTGTACTTGGATTACAGCAGGTAGGATTTGTACTTGCAGTATAGCAGGCAGGATATGTACTTGGATTACAGCAGACAGGATTTGTACTTGGAGCACAGCAGGCAGGATTTGTACTTGCGTACAGCAGGCAGGATTTGTACTTGGAATACAGCAAGCAGGATTTGCATTTGAGCACAGCAGGTAGGATTTGTACTTGGAGTACAGCAAGTAGGATTTGTATTTGGAGTACAGCAGGCAGGATTTGTACTTGGAATACAGCAGGCAGGATTTGTACTTGGAGTACAGCAGGCAGGATTTGTACTTGGAGTACAGCAGGCAGGATTTGTACTTGGAGTACAGCAGGCAGGATTTGTACTTGGAGAACAGCAAGTACAATTTGCGTTTGAGTACAGCAAGCAGGATTTGCTTTTGAGTGCAGCAGGTAGGATTTGTACTTGGAGTACAGCAAGTAGGATTTGTACTTGGAGTACAGCAGGCAGGATTTGTACTTGGAGTACAGAAGGCAGGATTTGTACTTGGAGTACAGCAGGTAGGATTTGTGTTTGAGTACAGCAGGCAGGATTTGCTTCTGAGTACAGCAAGCAGGATTTCTGTTTGAGTACAGCAAGCAGGATTTGCTTTTGAGTGCAGCAGGCAGGATTTGTACATGGAGTACAGTAGGCAGGATTTGTACTTAGAGCATAGCAGGCAGGATTTGTACTTGAAGTACAGCATGCAGGATTTGTACTTGGAGTACAGCAGGTTGTATTTGTACTTGGAGTACAGCAGGCAGGATTTGTACTTAGAGCATAGCAGGCAGGATTTGTACTTGGAGTACATCAGGCAGGATTTGTACTTAGAGAATAGCAGGCAGGATTTGTACTCGGAGTACAGCAGGCAGGATTTGTACTTGGAGTACAGCAGGCAGGATTTGTACTTGGAGTACAGCAGGCAGGATTTGTTCTTGGAGTACAGCAGGCAGGATTTGTACTTGGAGCATAGCAAGCAGGATTTGCTTTTGAGTGCAGCAGGCAGGATTTGTACTTAGAGCATAGCAGGCAGGATTTGTACTTGGAGTACAGCAGGCAGGATTTGTACTTGGAGCATAGCAAGCAGGATTTGCTTTTGAGTGCAGCAGGTAGGATTTGTACTTGGAGTACAGCAGGCAGGATTTGTACTTGGAGTACAGCAGGCAGGATGTGTACTTGGAGCACAGCAAGCGGGATTTGCTTTTGAGTGCAGCAGGTAGGATTTGTATTTGGAGTACAGCAGGTAGGATTTGTACTTGGAGTACAGCAGGCAGGATTTGTTCTTGGAGTGCAGCATGCAGGATTTGCTTCTGAGTACAGAAAGCAGGATTTGTTTTTGAGTACAGCAAGCAGGATTTGTTTTTGAGTGCAGCAGGTAGGATTTGTACTTGGAGTACAGCAGGTAGGATTTGTACTTGGAATACAGGAGGTAGGATTTATTCTTTTAGTACAACAGGCAGGAATTCTACTTGGAGTGCAGGAGGTAGGACTTGTGCTTGTAGTACAGCAGGTTGGATTTGTACTTGGAGTACAGCAGGCAGGATATGTACTTGGAGTGCAGCAGGCGGGATATGTACTTGGAGTACAGCAGGCGGTATTTGTACTTGGAGTACAGCAGGTAGGATTTGTACTTGGAGTACAGCAGGCAGGATTTGTACTTGGAGTACAGCAGGCAGGATTTGTACTTGGAGAACAGCAAGTAGAATTTGCGTTTGAGTACAGCAAGCAGGATTTGCTTTTGAGTGCAGCAGGTAGGATTTGTACTTGGAGTACAGCAAGTAGGATTTGTACTTGGACTACAGCAGGCAGGATTTGTACTTGGAGTACAGAAGGCAGGATTTGTACTTGGAGTACAGCAGGTAGGATTTGTGTTTGAGTACAGCAGGCAGGATTTGCTTCTGAGTACAGCAAGCAGGATTTCTGTTTGAGTACAGCAAGCAGGATTTGCTTTTGAGTGCAGCAGGCAGGATTTGTACTTGGAGTACAGCAGGCAGGATTTGTACTTGGAGTACAGCAGGCAGGATTTGTACTTGGAGCACAGCAAGCAGGATTTGCTTTTGAGAGCAGCAGGTAGGATTTGTGCTTGGATTACTGCAGGTAGGATATGTACTTGGAGTACAGCAGGCAGGGTTTGTACTTGGAGTACAGCAAGCAGGATTTGCTTTTGAGTGCAGCAGTTAGGATTTGTACTTGGAGTACAGCAAGTAGGATTTGTATTTGGAGTACAGCAGGCAGGATTTGTACTTGGAATACAGCAGGCAGGATTTGTACTTGGAGTACAGCAGGAAGGATTTGTACTTGGAGTACAGCAGGTAGGATTTGTACTTGGAGTACAGCAGGCAGGATTTGCTTCTGAGTACAGCAAGCAGGATTTCTGTTTGAGTACAGCAAGCAGGATTTGCTTTTGAGTGCAGCAGGCGGGACTTGTACTTGGAGTACAGCAGGCAGGATTTTTACTTGGAGCATAGCAAGCAGGATTTGCTTTTGAGTGCAGCAGGTAGGATTTGTACTTGGAGTACAGCAGGCAGGATTTGTACTTGGAGTACAGCAGGCAGGATGTGTACTTGGAGCACAGCAAGCGGGATTTGCTTTTGAGTGCAGCAGGTAGGATTTGTACTTGGAGTACAGCAGGTAGGATTTGTACTTGGAGTACAGCAGGCAGGATTTGTTCTTGGAGTGCAGCATGCAGGATTTGCTTCTGAGTACAGAAAGCAGGATTTGTTTTTGAGTACATCAAGCAGGATTTGTTTTTGAGTGCAGCAGGTAGGATTTGTACTTGGAGTACAGCAGGTAGGATTTGTACTTGGAATACAGGAGGTAGGATTTATTCTTTTAGTACAACAGGCAGGAATTCTACTTGGAGTGCAGGAGGTAGGACTTGTGCTTGTAGTACAGCAGGTTGGATTTGTACTTGGAGTACAGAGGGCAGGATATGTACTTGGAGTGCAGCAGGCGGGATATGTACTTGGAGTACAGCAGGCAGGATTTGTACTTGGAGCATAGCAAGCAGGATTTGCTTTTGAGTGCAGCAGGCAGGATTTGTACTTAGAGCATAGCAGGCAGGATTTGTACTTGGAGTACAGCAGGCAGGATTTGTACTTGGAGTACAGCAGGCAGGATTTGTACTTGGAGCATAGCAAGCAGGATTTGCTTTTGAGTGCAGCAGGCAGGATTTGTACTTAGAGCATAGCAGGCAGGATTTGTACTTGGAGTACAGCAGGCAGGATTTGTACTTGGAGCATAGCAAGCAGGATTTGCTTTTGAGTGCAGCAGGTAGGATTTGTACTTGGAGTACAGCAGGCAGGATTTGTACTTGGAGTACAGCAGGCAGGATGTGTACTTGGAGCACAGCAAGCGGGATTTGCTTTTGAGTGCAGCAGGTAGGATTTGTATTTGGAGTACAGCAGGTAGGATTTGTACTTGGAGTACAGCAGGCAGGATTTGTTCTTGGAGTGCAGCATGCAGGATTTGCTTCTGAGTACAGAAAGCAGGATTTGTTTTTGAGTACAGCAAGCAGGATTTGTTTTTGAGTGCAGCAGGTAGGATTTGAACTTGGAGTACAGCAGGTAGGATTTGTACTTGGAATACAGGAGGTAGGATTTATTCTTTTAGTACAACAGGCAGGAATTCTACTTGGAGTGCAGGAGGTAGGACTTGTGCTTGTAGTACAGCAGGTTGGATTTGTACTTGGAGTACAGCAGGCAGGATATGTACTTGGAGTGCAGCAGGCGGGATATGTACTTGGAGTACAGCAGGCGGTATTTGTACTTGGAGTACAGCAGGTAGGATTTGTACTTGGAGTACAGCAGGCAGGATTTGTACTTGGAGTACAGCAGGCAGGATTTGTACTTGGAGAACAGCAAGTAGAATTTGCGTTTGAGTACAGCAAGCAGGATTTGCTTTTGAGTGCAGCAGGTAGGATTTGTACTTGGAGTACAGCAAGTAGGATTTGTACTTGGACTACAGCAGGCAGGATTTGTACTTGGAGTACAGAAGGCAGGATTTGTACTTGGAGTACAGCAGGTAGGATTTGTGTTTGAGTACAGCAGGCAGGATTTGCTTCTGAGTACAGCAAGCAGGATTTCTGTTTGAGTACAGCAAGCAGGATTTGCTTTTGAGTGCAGCAGGCAGGATTTGTACTTGGAGTACAGCAGGCAGGATTTGTACTTGGAGTACAGCAGGCAGGATTTGTACTTGGAGCACAGCAAGCAGGATTTGCTTTTGAGAGCAGCAGGTAGGATTTGTGCTTGGATTACTGCAGGTAGGATATGTACTTGGAGTACAGCAGGCAGGGTTTGTACTTGGAGTACAGCAAGCAGGATTTGCTTTTGAGTGCAGCAGTTAGGATTTGTACTTGGAGTACAGCAGGCAGGATTTGTACTTGGAGTACAGCAGGCAGGATTTGTACTTGGAGTACAGCGGGCATGATTTGTACTTGGAGTACAGCAGGCAGGATTTGTACTTGGAGAACAGCAGGCAGGATTTGTACGTGGAGTACAGCAGGAAGGATTTGTACTTGGAGTACAGCAGGTAGGATTTGTACTTGGAGTACAGCAGGCAGGATTTGCTTCGGAATACAGCAGGCAGGATTTGTACTTGGAGTACAGCAGGAAGGATTTGTACTTGGAGTACAGCAGGTAGGATTTGTACTTGGAGTACAGCAGGCAGGATTTGCTTCTGAGTACAGCAAGCAGGATTTGTGTTTGAGTACAGCAAGCAGGATTTGCTTTTGAGTGCAGCAGGCGGGACTTGTACTTGGAGTACAGCAGGCAGGATTTTTACTTGGAGCATAGCAAGCAGGATTTGCTTTTGAGTGCAGCAGGTAGGATTTGTACTTGGAGTACAGCAGGCAGGATTTGTACTTGGAGTACAGCAGGCAGGATGTGTACTTGGAGCACAGCAAGCGGGATTTGCTTTTGAGTGCAGCAGGTAGGATTTGTACTTGGAGTACAGCAGGTAGGATTTGTACTTGGAGTACAGCAGGCAGGATTTGTTCTTGGAGTGCAGCATGCAGGATTTGCTTCTGAGTACAGAAAGCAGGATTTGTTTTTGAGTACATCAAGCAGGATTTGTTTTTGAGTGCAGCAGGTAGGATTTGTACTTGGAGTACAGCAGGTAGGATTTGTACTTGGAATACAGGAGGTAGGATTTATTCTTTTAGTACAACAGGCAGGAATTCTACTTGGAGTGCAGGAGGTAGGACTTGTGCTTGTAGTACAGCAGGTTGGATTTGTACTTGGAGTACAGAGGGCAGGATATGTACTTGGAGTGCAGCAGGCGGGATATGTACTTGGAGTACAGCAGGCAGGATTTGTACTTGGAGTACAGCAGGTAGGATTTGTACTTGGTGTACAGCAGGCAGGATTTGTACTTGGAGTACAGCAGGCAGGATTTGTACTTGGAGAACAGCAAGCAGGATTTGCTTTTGAGAGCAGCAGGTAGGATTTGTGCTTGGATTACTGCAGGTAGGATATGTACTTGGAGTACAGCAGGCAGGGTTTGTACTTGGAGTACAGCAAGCAGGATTTGCTTTTGAGTGCAGCAGTTAGGATTTGTACTTGGAGTACAGCAAGTAGGATTTGTATTTGGAGTACAGCAGGCAGGATTTGTACTTGGAATACAGCAGGCAGGATTTGTACTTGGAGTACAGCAGGAAGGATTTGTACTTGGAGTACAGCAGGTAGGATTTGTACTTGGAGTACAGCAGGCAGGATTTGCTTCTGAGTACAGCAAGCAGGATTTCTGTTTGAGTACAGCAAGCAGGATTTGCTTTTGAGTGCAGCAGGCGGGACTTGTACTTGGAGTACAGCAGGCAGGATTTTTACTTGGAGCATAGCAAGCAGGATTTGCTTTTCAGTGCAGCAGGTAGGATTTGTACTTGGAGTACAGCAGGCAGGATTTGTACTTGGAGTACAGCAGGCAGGATGTGTACTTGGAGCACAGCAAGCGGGATTTGCTTTTGAGTGCAGCAGGTAGGATTTGTACTTGGAGTACAGCAGGTAGGATTTGTACTTGGAGTACAGCAGGCAGGATTTGTTCTTGGAGTGCAGCATGCAGGATTTGCTTCTGAGTACAGAAAGCAGGATTTGTTTTTGAGTACATCAAGCAGGATTTGTTTTTGAGTGCAGCAGGTAGGATTTGTACTTGGAGTACAGCAGGTAGGATTTGTACTTGGAATACAGGAGGTAGGATTTATTCTTTTAGTACAACAGGCAGGAATTCTACTTGGAGTGCAGGAGGTAGGACTTGTGCTTGTAGTACAGCAGGTTGGATTTGTACTTGGAGTACAGAGGGCAGGATATGTACTTGGAGTGCAGCAGGCGGGATATGTACTTGGAGTACAGCAGGCAGGATTTGTACTTGGAGCATAGCAAGCAGGATTTGCTTTTGAGTGCAGCAGGCAGGATTTGTACTTAGAGCATAGCAGGCAGGATTTGTACTTGGAGTACAGCAGGCAGGATTTGTACTTGGAGTACAGCAGGCAGGATTTGTACTTGGAGCATAGCAAGCAGGATTTGCTTTTGAGTGCAGCAGGCAGGATTTGTACTTAGAGCATAGCAGGCAGGATTTGTACTTGGAGTACAGCAGGCAGGATTTGTACTTGGAGCATAGCAAGCAGGATTTGCTTTTGAGTGCAGCAGGTAGGATTTGTACTTGGAGTACAGCAGGCAGGATTTGTACTTGGAGTACAGCAGGCAGGATGTGTACTTGGAGCACAGCAAGCGGGATTTGCTTTTGAGTGCAGCAGGTAGGATTTGTATTTGGAGTACAGCAGGTAGGATTTGTACTTGGAGTACAGCAGGCAGGATTTGTTCTTGGAGTGCAGCATGCAGGATTTGCTTCTGAGTACAGAAAGCAGGATTTGTTTTTGAGTACAGCAAGCAGGATTTGTTTTTGAGTGCAGCAGGTAGGATTTGAACTTGGAGTACAGCAGGTAGGATTTGTACTTGGAATACAGGAGGTAGGATTTATTCTTTTAGTACAACAGGCAGGAATTCTACTTGGAGTGCAGGAGGTAGGACTTGTGCTTGTAGTACAGCAGGTTGGATTTGTACTTGGAGTACAGCAGGCAGGATATGTACTTGGAGTGCAGCAGGCGGGATATGTACTTGGAGTACAGCAGGCGGTATTTGTACTTGGAGTACAGCAGGTAGGATTTGTACTTGGAGTACAGCAGGCAGGATTTGTACTTGGAGTACAGCAGGCAGGATTTGTACTTGGAGAACAGCAAGTAGAATTTGCGTTTGAGTACAGCAAGCAGGATTTGCTTTTGAGTGCAGCAGGTAGGATTTGTACTTGGAGTACAGCAAGTAGGATTTGTACTTGGACTACAGCAGGCAGGATTTGTACTTGGAGTACAGAAGGCAGGATTTGTACTTGGAGTACAGCAGGTAGGATTTGTGTTTGAGTACAGCAGGCAGGATTTGCTTCTGAGTACAGCAAGCAGGATTTCTGTTTGAGTACAGCAAGCAGGATTTGCTTTTGAGTGCAGCAGGCAGGATTTGTACTTGGAGTACAGCAGGCAGGATTTGTACTTGGAGTACAGCAGGCAGGATTTGTACTTGGAGCACAGCAAGCAGGATTTGCTTTTGAGAGCAGCAGGTAGGATTTGTGCTTGGATTACTGCAGGTAGGATATGTACTTGGAGTACAGCAGGCAGGGTTTGTACTTGGAGTACAGCAAGCAGGATTTGCTTTTGAGTGCAGCAGTTAGGATTTGTACTTGGAGTACAGCAAGTAGGATTTGTATTTGGAGTACAGCAGGCAGGGTTTGTACTTGGAATACAGCAGGCAGGATTTGTACTTGGAGTACAGCAGGAAGGATTTGTACTTGGAGTACAGCAGGTAGGATTTGTACTTGGAGTACAGCAGGCAGGATTTGCTTCTGAGTACAGCAAGCAGGATTTGTGTTTGAGTACAGCAAGCAGGATTTGCTTTTGAGTGCAGCAGGCGGGACTTGTACTTGGAGTACAGCAGGCAGGATTTTTACTTGGAGCATAGCAAGCAGGATTTGCTTTTGAGTGCAGCAGGTAGGATTTGTACTTGGAGTACAGCAGGCAGGATTTGTACTTGGAGTACAGCAGGCAGGATGTGTACTTGGAGCACAGCAAGCGGGATTTGCTTTTGAGTGCAGCAGGTAGGATTTGTACTTGGAGTACAGCAGGTAGGATTTGTACTTGGAGTACAGCAGGCAGGATTTGTTCTTGGAGTGCAGCATGCAGGATTTGCTTCTGAGTACAGAAAGCAGGATTTGTTTTTGAGTACATCAAGCAGGATTTGTTTTTGAGTGCAGCAGGTAGGATTTGTACTTGGAGTACAGCAGGTAGGATTTGTACTTGGAATACAGGAGGTAGGATTTATTCTTTTAGTACAACAGGCAGGAATTCTACTTGGAGTGCAGGAGGTAGGACTTGTGCTTGTAGTACAGCAGGTTGGATTTGTACTTGGAGTACAGAGGGCAGGATATGTACTTGGAGTGCAGCAGGCGGGATATGTACTTGGAGTACAGCAGGCAGGATTTGTACTTGGAGTACAGCAGGTAGGATTTGTACTTGGTGTACAGCAGGCAGGATTTGTACTTGGAGTACAGCAGGCAGGATTTGTACTTGGAGAACAGCAAGTAGAATTTGCATTTGAGTACAGCAAGCAGGATTTGCTTTTGAGTGCAGCAGGTAGGATTTGTACTTGGAGTACAGCAAGTAGGATTTGTACTTGGACTACAGCAGGCAGGATTTGTACTTGGAGTACAGAAGGCAGGATTTGTACTTGGAGTACAACAGGCAGGATTTGCACTTGGAGCACAGCAAGCAGGATTTGCTTTGAGTGCAGCAGGTAGGATTTGTACTTGGATTACAGCAGGTAGGATTTGTACTTGCAGTATAGCAGGCAGGATATGTACTTGGATTACAGCAGACAGGATTTGTACTTGGAGCACAGCAGGCAGGATTTGTACTTGCGTACAGCAGGCAGGATTTGTACTTGGAATACAGCAAGCAGGATTTGCATTTGAGCACAGCAGGTAGGATTTGTACTTGGAGTACAGCAAGTAGGATTTGTATTTGGAGTACAGCAGGCAGGATTTGTACTTGGAATACAGCAGGCAGGATTTGTACTTGGAGTACAGCAGGCAGGATTTGTACTTGGAGTACAGCAGTTAGGATTTGTACTTGGAGTACAGCGGGCATGATTTGTACTTGGAGTACAGCAGGCAGGATTTGTACTTGGAGAACAGCAGGCAGGATTTGTACGTGGAGTACAGCAGGCAGGATTTGTACTTATAGTACAGCAGGCATGATTTGTACGTGGAGTACGTCAGGCAGGATTTGTGCTTGGAGTACAGCAGGGAGGATTTGTGCTTGGAGTACAGCAGGCTCGATTTGTACTTGGATTACAGCAGGTAGGATTTGTACTTGGAGTACAGAGGGCAGGATATGTACTTGGAGTGCAGCAGGCGGGATATGTACTTGGAGTACAGCAGGCAGGATTTGTACTTGGAGTACAGCAGGCAGGATTTGTACTTGGAGTACAGCAGGCAGGATTTGTACTTGGAGAACAGCAAGTAGAATTTGCGTTTGAGTACAGCAAGCAGGATTTGCTTTTGAGTGCAGCAGGTAGGATTTGTACTTGGAGTACAGCAAGTAGGATTTGTACTTGGAGTACAGCAGGCAGGATTTGTACTTGGAATACAGAAGGCAGGATTTGTACTTGGAGTACAGCAGGTAGGATTTGTGTTTGAGTACAGCAGGCAGGATTTGCTTCTGAGTACAGCAAGCAGGATTTCTGTTTGAGTACAGCAAGCAGGATTTGCTTTTGAGTGCAGCAGGCAGGATTTGTACTTGGAGTACAGCAGGCAGGATTTGTACTTGGAGTACAGTAGGCAGGAATTGTACTTGGAATACAGCAGGCAGGATTTGTACTTGGAGCACAGCAAGCAGGATTTGCTTTTGAGTGCAGCAGGTAGGATTTGTACTTGGATTACAGCAGGTAGGATATGTACTTGGAGTACAGCAGGCAGGGTTTGTACTTGGAGTACAGCAAGCAGGATTTGCTTTTGAGTGCAGCAGTTAGGATTTGTACTTGGAGTACAGCAAGTAGGATTTGTATTTGGAGTACAGCAGGCAGGATTTGTACTTGGAATACAGCAGGCAGGATTTGTACTTGGAGTACAGCAGGAAGGATTTGTACTTGGAGTACAGCAGGTAGGATTTGTACTTGGAGTACAGCAGGCAGGATTTGCTTCTGAGTACAGCAAGCAGGATTTGTGTTTGAGTACAGCAAGCAGGATTTGCTTTTGAGTGCAGCAGGCGGGACTTGTACTTGGAGTACAGCAGGCAGGATTTGTACTAGGAGGACAGCAGGCAGGATTTGTACTTGGAGTACAGCAGGCAGGATTTGCACTTGGAGCACAGCAAGCAGGATTTGCTTTGAGTGCAGCAGGTAGGATTTGTACTTGGATTACAGCAGGTAGGATTTGTACTTGCAGTATAGCAGGCAGGATATGTACTTGGATTACAGCAGGCAGGATTTGTACTTGGAGCACAGCAGGCAGGATTTGTACTGGCGTACAGCAGGCAGGATTTGTACTTGGAATACAGCAAGCAGGATTTGCATTTGAGCACAGCAGGTAGGATTTGTACTTGGAGTACAGCAAGTAGGATTTGTACTTGGAGTACAACAGGCAGGATTTGTACTTGGAATACAGCAGGCAGGATTTGTACTTGGAGTACAGCAGGCAGGATTTGTACTTGGAGTACAGCGGGCATGATTTGTACTTGGAGTACAGCAGGCAGGATTTGTACTTGGAGAACAGCAGGCAGGATTTGTACGTGGAGTACAGCAGGCAGGATTTGTACTTATAGTACAGCAGGCATGATTTGTACGTGGAGTACGTCAGGCAGGATTTGTACTTGGAGTACAGCAGGTAGGATTTGTACTTGGAGTACAGCAGGCAGGATTTGTACTTGGAGTACAACAGGCAGGATTTGTACTTGGAATACAGCAGGCAGGATTTGTGCTTGGAGTACAGCAGGGAGGATTTGTACTTGGAATACAGCAGGCAGGACTTGTGCTTGGAGTACAGCAGGCTCGATTTGTACTTGGATTACAGCAGGTAGGATTTGTACTTGGAGTACAGAAGGCAGGATTTGTACTTGGAGTACAGCAGACAGGATTTGTACTTGGAGTACAGCAGGTAGGATTTGTACTTGGAATACAGCAGGCAGGATTTGTACTTGGAGTACAGCAGGCAGGATTTGTACTTGGAGTACAGCAGGCAGGATTTGTACTTGGAGTACAGCGGGCATGATTTGTACTTGGAGTACAGCAGGCAGGATTTGTACTTGGAGAACAGCAGGCAGGATTTGTACGTGGAGTACAGCAGGCAGGATTTGTACTTATAGTACAGCAGGCATGATTTGTACGTGGAGTACGTCAGGCAGGATTTTGTGCTTGGAGTACAGCAGGGAGGATTTGTGCTTGGAGTACAGCAGGCTCGATTTGTACTTGGATTACAGCAGGTAGGATTTGTACTTGGAGTACAGAGGGCAGGATATGTACTTGGAGTGCAGCAGGCGGGATATGTACTTGGAGTACAGCAGGCAGGATTTGTACTTGGAGTACAGCAGGTAGGATTTGTACTTGGAGTACAGCAGGCAGGATTTGTACTTGGAGTACAGCAGGCAGGATTTGTACTTGGAGAACAGCAAGTAGAATTTGCGTTTGAGTACAACAAGCAGTATTTGCTTTTGAGTGCAGCAGGTAGGATTTGTACTTGGAGTACAGCAAGTAGGATTTGTACTCGGAGTACAGCAGGCAGGATTTGTACTTGGAGTACAGAAGGCAGGATTTGTACTTGGAGTACAGCAGGTAGGATTTGTGTTTGAGTACAGCAGGCAGGATTTGCTTCTGAGTACAGCAAGCAGGATTTCTGTTTGAGTACAGCAAGCAGGATTTGCTTTTGAGTGCAGCAGGCAGGATTTGTACTTGGAGTACAGCAGGCAGGATTTGTACTTGGAGTACAGTAGGCAGGATTTGTACTTGGAGTACAGCAGGCAGGATTTGTACTTGGAGCACAGCAAGCAGGATTTGCTTTTGAGTGCAGCAGGTAGGATTTGTACTTGGATTACAGCAGGTAGGATATGTACTTGGAGTACAGCAGGCAGGGTTTGTACTTGGAGTACAGCAAGCAGGATTTGCTTTTGAGTGCAGCAGTTAGGATTTGTACTTGGAGTACAGCAAGTAGGATTTGTATTTGGACTACAGCAGGCAGGATTTGTACTTGGAATACAGCAGGCAGGATTTGTACTTGGAGTACAGCAGGAAGGATTTGTACTTGGAGTACAGCAGGTAGGATTTGTACTTGGAGTACAGCAGGCAGAATTTGCTTCGGAGTACAGCAAGCAGGATTTGTGTTTGAGTACAGCAAGCAGAATTTGCTTTTGAGTGCAGCAGGCGGGACTTGTACTTGGAGTACAGCAGGCAGGATTTGTACTTGGAGTACAGCAGGCAGGATTTGTACTTGGAGTACAGCAGGCAGGATTTGCACTTGGAGCACAGCAAGCAGGATTTGCTTTGAGTGCAGCAGGTAGGATTTGTACTTGGATTACAGCAGGTAGGATTTGTACTTGCAGTATAGCAGGCAGGATATGTACTTGGATTACAGCAGGCAGGATTTGTACTTGGAGCACAGCAGGCAGGATTTGTACTGGCGTACAGCAGGCAGGATTTGTACTTGGAATACAGCAAGCAGGATTTGCATTTGAGCACAGCAGGTAGGATTTGTACTTGGAATACAGCAGGCAGGATTTGTACTTGGAGTACAGCAGGCAGGATTTGTACTTGGAGTACAGCGGGCATGATTTGTACTTGGAGTACAGCAGGCAGGATTTGTACTTGGAGAACAGCAGGCAGGATTTGTACGTGGAGTACAGCAGGCAGGATTTGTACTTATAGTACAGCAGGCATGATTTGTACGTGGAGTACGTCAGGCAGGATTTGTACTTGGAGTACAGCGGGCATGATTTGTACTTGGAGTACAGCAGGTAGGATTTGTACTTGGAGTACAGCAGGCAGGATTTGTACTTGGAGTACAACAGGCAGGATTTGTACTTGGAATACAGCAGGCAGGATTTGTGCTTGGAGTACAGCAGGAAGGATTTGTACTTGGAATACAGCAGGCAGGACTTGTGCTTGGAGTACAGCAGGCTCGATTTGTACTTGGATTACAGCAGGTAGGATTTGTACTTGGAGTACAGAAGGCAGGATTTGTACTTGGAGTACAGCAGGCAGGATTTGTGCTTGGAGTACAGCAAGCAGGATTTGCTTTTGAGTGCAGCAGGTAGGATTTGTACTTGGAGTACAGCCGGTAGGATTTGTACTTGGAGAACAGCAGGTAGGATTTGTACTTAGAGAATAGCAGGCAGGATTTGTACTTGGAGTACAGCAGGCAGGAATTGTACTTGGAGTACAGCAGGCAGGTTTTGTACATGGAGTACAGCAGGCAGGATTTGTACTTGGAGTACAGCAGGCAGGATTTGTACTTGGAGTACAGCAGGCAGGATTTGTACTTGGAGTACAGCAGGCAGGATTTGTACATGGAGTACAGCAGGCAGGATTTGTACTTAGAGCATAGCAGGTAGGATTTGTACTTGGAGTACAGCAGGCAGGATTTGTACTTGGAGTACAGCAGGCAGGATTTGTACATGGAGTACAGCAGGCAGGATTTGTACTTAGAGCATAGCAGGTAGGATTTGTACTTGGAGTACAGCAGGCAGGATTTGTACATGGAGTACAGCAGGCAGGATTTGTACTTAGAGCATAGCAGGTAGGATTTGAACTTGGAGTACAGCAGGTAGGATTTGTACTAGGAGTACAGCAGGTAGGATTTGTACTAGGAGTACAGCAGGTAGGATTTGTTCTTGGAGTACAGCAGGTAAGATTTTTACTTGGAGTACAGCAGGTACCAGGAATGTAACAGGAATGTTGCTCAAGCACTTCCCCAGTGGAGAGGAAGCAATATATACTGTACATGTCTCAAAACCATTGGCTGGGGAGGAAATAGCAAGTGCACACACTGGCCCTTTAAGAGGGTGGGAGCATGCGCACGCGTGCCCTTAGAACATAGCCAGAAGCCAGGCTGGAAGTGCTGCTGGGAGCATGTGGAGCATGAGAGGGACAGGGGCCAACTGCAGTGTGGGTGAGTGAACTGACATGACGGGAAGCCGACAGTGCTAACAGGTTTCCACACTGTCATTCACCCTTCTTGCATTATCAGAGTATATAATTAGTAGCAAGGTTTTAAAATAGATGATGGAATTATATGGTTGTGGATTAACCCCTTTCTGCCAGCTGACGAGATATTACGTCAGCTGGCAGACTCCCCCGCTATGAGGAAGGCTCCAGTGGTGAGTCCACCTCAAAGCCGCAACATGTAAGCTGTTATCAACAGCTGACATGTGGCCACAATGGGCGCGAGTGGAATCATGATCTGCCCACTCCCATGAACTAGTCAAATGCCGCTGTCAAACTCTGACAGCAGCATTTAACAAGCGCTCGCACCGCTGACCCCATCACATGATCGGGAGTCAGCGGTGCATTGCCATAACAACCTGAGGCCTCCTTGAAACCTCTATGGTTGTTGATGGTAGATTGCTGTGAGCGCCACCGTGTGGTCGGCGCTCAAAGCAATGCTGCATTTCTGCTACATAGAGGTGATCTGTGCTTTACCTCTATGTAGCAGAGGCGATCGTGTAGTGCATGCTTCTAGCCTCCTATGGAGGCTATTGAAGCATGCAAAAAAAAAAATGTGTTTAAAATATTTAAAAAAATAAAAAATATAAAAGTTCAAATCACCCCTCTTTCGCCCCAATCAAAATAAAACAATAAAAAAAATCAAACCTACACATATTTGGTATCGCCACATTCAGAATCGCTCGATCTATCAATAAAAAAAGGATTAACCTGATCGCTAAACAGCATAGTGAGAAAAGAATTCAAAAGCCAAAATAAAAATTTTTTGGTCGCCGTGACAGTGCATTAAAATGCAATAACGGACAATTAAAAAAAGTGATATAGTTAAAAATGTCAGCATGCAAAAAATAAGCCCTCACTCAACCCCAGATCACGAAAAAATGGAGACGCTACGGGTATCGGAATATGAAGCAATTTTTTTGTTTTTTTTAAGCAAAGTTTGGAATTGTTTTCACCACTTAGATAAAAAAGAACCTAGACATGTTTGGTGTCTATGAACTGGTAATGACCTGGAGAATCACAATGGCAAGTCAGTTTTAGCATTTAGTGAACCTAGTAAAAAAGCAAAACAAAAAACAAGTTTGGTATTGCATTTTTTTTGCAATTTCATCGCACTTGGAATTTTTTTCCCAGTTTGTGTTAAATGATATGGCAAAATTAATGGTATCATTCAAAAGTAAAACTCATTCTGCAAAAAATAAGCCCTCACATGGCCATATTGATGGAAAAATAAAAAACTTATGGCTTCGGAAAGAAGGGGAGCGAAAAACGAAAAAAGCTCCGGGGTTAAGGGGTTAAAAGAAAATCTGACTTGGTCCTAATAAAATAAAATTAGAATCAGCTATCATCTGGGAGCACATGAACTACTGTGCAGAGATTCAGCAACACTAGAAGTTGTCAGAGTTAGACATTATACAGTACTAAAGTTACATAATGCCAAAAAAGTGTCAATGTCAGTGGTGTTTTAGCCTTGGTGGCCAGTCTATGGCATTTGTCACCAATATGGACTACAGGAACTGATATAAAATATTAAACAGCTGCTTTGGGGAGGCAGCTGTCTAATATTTTAGAGCAGTTAGTCCATATTTGTGACATATGCCATAAAGTGGTCTACGGCCACCAAGGCTTAAACACCACTGACATTAACAATTTAATCCAGATACTGTTGATAGGCCTCATATTGGGAAATATTGAATAATATTTACCCTCTATGCCTAATCAGCCAGAGAAATTAATTACTAAGAATACCACAAGGGGGGATTGAATGATACCCATCCCCATGTGTGAATGATTGTCAAAAAAAACTAAAAAGGAAAATAAAGGGGAAGAATTGAATAATACTCCTGAATAATAGCCATCAGACATTTGAAATTAGAGCAGCAATTTCATTGTGCGAGGAGGAATCATATTCACCCCTAATGGCTATTACAGTAAGTTGGGACATTGCTATCTAACATGGACTCTGAGCACAATTTAATTATTATTGTCATAGTTTAATAAGTTACATTTTATCTTTGAATCTTCATTTAGGGTCTATTTGCCATTCGGCAACTTGTAAATTAAAAGTTTTTTTTTTTTCACTTGAAAAAGACACTACTTCAGTGTTGAAACATGGTGTGGAGAAACCATTTAACTCATCTTGGTCCCAAGGACTCTTTATTACATCAGCACAGCCTGATATTGTGTTATCGTCCAAACTGGTCAAGTATACAGGAGAGCGCTTTACAATCTTATTGTCAGTATTCTTCGCTCAAATATTATGGTCTCGAGAACTTTTTTCATTGGAAAGCATGCAGAAATAAGAAGTATTAATGGTATCGAACTTCCATGGTATATAACTGGTAAATGACTTAGCAGCATAGCATTACCACCACTGTCTCTCCTAAGTGTTCACCGACTATTAATATCTGAAATGAGAACATTTATATATATAAAATTTCAGTGACCCCCTAAAGTATACATAAACATATGGTCTGTGTTCCTGAAGAATGATCTTATTTGACAGCTAAAAAATAAAGAAATCTGCAACTGGACCTGTTTTCACTTTATGCCCAAAGTTATGGAAAAGTAAATTCCTGCTATCATTAATCATCTGTTCCATGAACTCTATTGGTTCCATTTTAGTTATCAGCCCACAGATTAACTACGATTTTATCATATTTTCCAAAATGTTCCCATACTTCAAAAGAGTAATGTTCTACAAACCTGTTTTAAAATTACTACAGTAATAGATTTAGCAAACAGGATAACACCAACATTCGCAAAATCTGTGAGCTGTAGAGGTAGAGGTGCGGAAACTCACAGAGGGTAGAAGAATAGGATATATATTGTCAAACTGTTGCCAGAAAAAAACCCTCTTATTTAAAATATTAAACCTTTACTCATAACTATTAGAAACACCCCATATTAAAAAGATACATATAATGTAGACCAATCAATATCAGTTCATGCAGTATAGAGTTCCAGTATAGATCCCTAAGAGAATAAATCAGTTGGATTAAGAATTATGCATAATATCTATACAGAAGCAAAGTAAAGGAGATAGGTTCCATCTATTGAGTATTTGTCCTATATATAAATAACCTATATAATCTCTGCAATGTCCCAAATGAAGTTTGTTCCCTTCCTTGCTGCAGAGGTTGGCTCCCTAGCAGGCAATATGGCGCCCTCGCTCATCGGTGGCTTTCCTGAAGAATCATCCCTGGTGAATCACTATGGTAAATAAATAATAAATAAGTAGAGTAAGCCATATACAATAATAAGTGATGGTTTACTTAGCTTTTCTTCTGTAAAGAGGGTTCCGATCCATCTAGATCTGAGGTCAAAGTCTTGACGCATTTTCCCCTCTCAAAGTCAAGGCTCCTCACAAGACCACAGACCGTTGCAGGCTCAATCTCCCATTATGCAAACCTCAAGAAATATATCATTGTTTCTGTCTTAATATTTTGCATATTTATTGATCTATTTCTTTTATTGCCTCGGAGATCTGTAGCAGAGCTCTATGCTGTGTGAACTGATATTGATTGGTCTACGTTATATGTAACATAGTAGCATAGTTATTAAGGTTGAAGGAAGACTTTAAGTCCATCTAGTTCAACCCATAGCCTAACCTAACATGCCCTAACATGTTGATCCAGAGGAAGGCAAAAAAAAACATGTGGCAAAGAGTAGGCTCCACATTGGGGAAAAAAATTCCTTCCCGACTCCACGTACGGCAATCAGACTAGTTCCCTGGATCAGCGCCCTATCAAGGAATCTAGTGTATATGCCCTGTAACATTATTCTTTTCCAGAAAGGTATCCAGTCCCCTCTTAAATTTAGGTAATGAATCACTCATTACAACATCGTACGGCAGAGAGTTCCATAGTCTCACTGCTCTTACAGTAAAGAATCGGCATCTGTTATTATGCTTAAACCTTCTTTCCTCCAGTCGTAGAGGATGCCCCCTTGTCCCTGTCTCAGGTCTATGATTAAAAAGATCATCAGAAAGGTCTTTGTACTGTCCCCTCATATATTTATACATTAAAATAAGATCACCCCTTAGCCTTCTTTTTTCCAAACTAAATAGCCCCAAGTGTAATAACTAGTGTTGAGCGATACCGTCCGATACTTGAAAGTATCGGTATCGGATAGTATCGGCCGATACCCGAAAAGTATTGGATATCGCCGATACCGATACCCGATACCAATACAAGTCAATGGGACACCAAGTATCGGAAGGTATCCTGATGGTTCCCAGGGTCTGAAGGAGAGGAAACTCCCCTTCAGGCCCTGGGATCCATATTAATGTGTAAAATAAAGAATAAAAATAAAAAATATTGATATACTCACCCTCTGACGCGCCCTGGTTGTAACCGCCAGCCTCTGTTCATAAGAATGAGCGCTTGAAAGTCCTTAGATGACGTCGAGGCCTGTGATTGGTCGCGGAGCGGTCACGTGACCGCCACGCGACCAATCACAAGCCGTGACGTCATCTAAGGTCTTTCAAGTGCTTGAAAGACCTTAGATGACGTCACGGCTTGTGATTGGTCGCGTTGCGGTTACGTGACCGCTCCGCGACCAATCACAGGCCGCGACGTCATCTAAGGACTTTCAAGCGCTCATTCTTATGAACGGAGGCTGGCGGTTACAACCAGGGCGCATCAGAGGGTGAGTATATCAATTTTTTTTTTTTCATTCTTTATTTTACACATTAATATCGATCCCGATACCGATTCCCGATACCACAAAAGTATCGGATCTCGGTATCGGAATTCCGATACAGCAAATATCGTCCGATACCCGATACTTGCGGTATCGGAATGCTCAACACTAGTAATAACCTATCTTGGTATTGCAGACCCCCCAGTCCTCTAATAACCTTTGTTGCGCTTCTCTGCACCCGCTCCAGTTCAGCTATGTCTTTCTTATACACCGGAGACCAGAAATGTACACAGTATTCTAAGTGTGGTCAAACTAGTGACTTGTATAGAGGTCAAATTATGTTCTCCTCATGAGCATCTATGCCTCTTTTAATGCATCCCATTATTTTCTTTGCCTTTGTAGCAGCTGCCTGACACTGGCCACTAAATGTGATTTTGTCATCCACCCATACTCCCAGGTCTTTTTCATTGACGGTTTTGCCCAGAGTTTTAGAATTAAGCACATAGTTATACATCTTATTACTTCTACCCAAGTGCATGACCTTACATTTATCCCCATTAAAGCTCATTTGCCATTTATCAGCCCAAGCTTCTAGTTTACATAAATCATCCTGTAATATAAAATTGTCCTCCTCTGTATTGATTACCCTGCAGAGTTTAGTGTCATCTGCAAATATTGAAATTCTATTCTGTATGCCCCCTAGAAGATCATTAATAAATATGTTAAAAAAAGACATATATTTTTAATATGGAGCATTTTTACTAGTTATGAATAGAAGTTTAATATTTTAAATAGAAGGGTTTTTTTCTGGTATAAATTAGAGGTAGATGTTTTGGCAGAACTTTCTAACATGTTCATGTACTGCCCAAATAATACGAGTCAATTAATTCAAGATGGTCTTTGGAATATATTCTTATTCATGAAAATTTAAAGCATCACTCACAATGACATTTTAAAGGAAATGTGTCTTCAGAAAATGACATTGTTCATGATCTGTGTTAAGAACACAAAATGAGTAATCTTGCCATTTCCACTCTGGCAAATAGAGCTATTCTGGACTCATATTTCCTGGCCATTCAGGGAGAGTCTTCAGCATATCATGTCATGTCATCATCATAACAGTAAGGCATTACAATGACAGGTAATAAAAATCATGAAAAAAGCTGAATGGCACTAAGAAACAGGTGAGTACTCACTGTTTGAGCGGGTTTAGCAGAGTCCAGTAGGTTTAGCTGAGTCAACAACCCCACCAGTCGGTAATCCACGTAATATGGTATGCTTGCTTGAAGAAACATATGTGGAAATCCAAATAGGGAAGAAAGTAGCAGCACCACACAAATCTTCCGATAAAAAAACATTTGTCCTTTATTTCAACAACATGCTGTGGACATGGTTACAGAGGGCAGGATGGTTGCAGAACAAGCTGGTTAGGTTAATGAACTACGGCCGTTTCGTGTGTTACATGCTTCAAAACGCTTTGAATCTGGACCCGTTGAAGCATGTAGCACGCGAAACGGCCGTAGTCCATTAACGTAACCAGCTTGTTCTTGTTTATCGGAAGATTTGTGTGGTGCTGCTACTTTCTTCCCTATTTGGATTTCCACAATGACAGGTAACACCACTGTACACAACTGACAAAACAGGATCCACCTTTCAGAATACATGATAACATTGCTCTCCTCCCTTCAAAATGACCTCTGCTTTTTAGCTACTTCACTACTAAAGATGGGTGTTAGTCAGCCTATTGCTGCAACTGTACATGTGAATTTTCTGAAATTACAGGAAATATGAGTTTAAAATAGCCCTTATGGCCATTGCGAAAATTTCAATATTCCCAATTTTTTACACAAATTGTGATATGGAAAAAAAACATTGCCAGTTTTTTTTTATAATACATTGAAATGGAATCTGTCAGCAGATTTTTTTATATGTAATCTGATAGCAGCATTATGTAGAAACAGAGAACAGTTTTCCCTGCAGCAGATCCAGCAGAGCTCAAAATATTGAGCCCTCTATAACCCTGTCCACAATATTATTATTATTATTTATTATTATAGCACCATTTATTCCTTAGCACTTTACATGTGAGGAGGGGTATACATAATAAAAAACAAGTACAATAATCTTAATCAGTACAAGTCATGACTGGTACATGAGGAGAGAGGACCCTGCCCGCGAGTGCTCACAATCTATAAGGGAATACAGTAGGCGAGGGTTGAGCTGGTCGTGCAGCGGTTAGACTTGTCAGAAGAGGTTGGTCTTCAGGTTCTTTTTGAAGATTTCCATGGTAGATGAGTCTGATGTGTTGGGGTAGAGAGTTCCAGCGTATGGGGGATGCGAGGGAGAAATCCTGTATGCGATTGTGGGAAGAGGAGATAAGAGGGGATTATAGAAGAAGCTCTTGTGAGGTAAATACTGGGAGACGACATCACAGATGTATAGAGGAGACATTTTGTGGATGGCTTTGTATGTCATGGTTAGGGTTTTTAACTGGAGTCATTGGGTAATGGGGAGCCAGTGCAGGGATTGACAGAGGGGAGAGGTTGGGGATAACAGGGGGACAGGTGGATTAGTCAGACAGCAGAGTTTAGAATAGATTGTAGGGGTGCGAGAGTGTTCAAGGGGAGGCAACATAGCCAGAGGTTGCAGTAGTCAAGGTGGAAGATGATGAGGGCATGAACTAGGGTTTTTGCATATTCTTGGTTGAGGAAAGTACGGATCCGGGAAAAAATTTTAAGTTGAAGTCGGCAGGAAGTGGAAAGGGCTTGGATATGTGGTTTGAAGGAGAAATCAGTGTCAAGGATTACCCCGAGGCAGCGAGTTTGTGGGGCTGAGGAGAGTGGACAGCCATTTACTTTAATGGATAGGTCTGTTGGGGGAGTCAAGAAAGATGGGGGAAAGGTGATGAATTCTGTTTTGTCCATATTAAGTTTTAAAAATCTAGAGGAGAAGAAGGATGAAATAGCAGACAGACATTTTTGGATTCTGGTTAGTAGGGTGATGAGATCTGGTCCAGAGATGTAGATCTGTGTGTCGTCAGCATAGAGATGATAGTGAAAGCCATGGGACTCTATGAGCTGTCCAAGGCCAAAGGTATAGATGGAGGAGAGCAGAGGCCCTAGGACTCCGACAGATAGGGGGCGAGGTGAGGAGGTGGTGGGCGAGTGGGGGATGCTGAATGTCCGGTCTGTTAGGTATGATGAAATCCAAGATAAGGCAAGGTCAGTCATGCCAAGAGATGAGAGGGTCTGTATTAGTAAGGAATGATCCATTGTGTCAAAGACAGAGGACAGGTCTAGGAGGATGAAAGAGTAGTGTCGCTTGGCTTTGGCAGTTAAAAGGTCATTGGTCACTTTAGCTAGGGCAGTTTCAGTGGAATAATGTGGTTGGAAGCCAGATTGAAAGCGATCGAAAAGGGAGCAGGAAGAAAGTTGGGAGGACAGTTTAAGATGGACATGTTGTTCCAGTAGTTTTAAGGCATAGGGGAGAAGTGATATGGGGCGATAGCTAGATGCAGAAGATAAGTCAAGAGAGGGCTTTTTGAGGATAGGTGTGATTGAAACATGTTTAAAGCTTGAGGGGAAAACACAAACAAATTGTTAGTGATAGGTTGAAGAGATGGGTTAGAGTTGGAATGTTGGAATGATGTCATGTCGGACGCTGTTCAGACCAGGTCGTCCGACAGACAGCGGTAATTCCGCTTTTGACCACTATTTACTCATTGGCGTCTGCTAGATTCTGTCTAGCTGTTCCGGGGTTAATTTACCTGATCCTCGGATTGGAAGCTGGGCCATTTCCATGGCCTTTAAATAGTTCTCCTGATCATTGGGCGTCGCCGATTATAGCTTCTGTCTTGCATTGTTATCTCGGTCTGGAGTGGAGAGCTGGTGGTTGGAGATTCGTTGCTGGTGGTGTATAGTCCTTCGTCTTATTTACTCCTTCCTATATTTGTGTTTATTTTGCCCTGCACATTTATAGTGTATTCCTGAGTGTCTGCGGCGTGGTGTATATTTTCCTTTATCCTTGTCTGTGCTAACTGTGGGTATTTAAGTATCACCTCTTCACTGGGTGGTGGGTGGAGGTTTCAGCCTAGGGCTGAGCTCAGGAGTTAGGGTGAGGTTCGAGGCTTGAACATGCACACCATCAGTGTAAACTTCAGGTACAGGGTTAGTCAGGATTTCCCTAGTCTTAGGGAAATTGTAGGAGCCCGGGTTATTAGCTCTCGCTCACCAAGTCTCTCCCTGACAAATGAAGACTGTGGTGAGGTTTGGGATGAAGTGAGATGGGATCGAGTCGAATGCACAGGTGGTGAGATGTGGTCTTGAGAGTAGAGTGGAGAGTTGATCTTCTGTAATGGTGGAGAATTTGGTTTTGGAGGAGGAGGGTTGGGCAGTTAGTAGGAAGGGCTCTGGTGGTTGTTGACCAAAACTGTTTGTGATGTTATCAATCTTCTGCTTGAAAAATAAGGCAAAGTCTTCGGCTGAGAAGAGTGGAGAGGTGTTATGATTGAACTGGTGGTTAGGAGCACTAGAAATGACCAGATGAGCAAACTAGTAATACAGGACGAGCTCTGGGAAGTGGGAACTCTGCTGACCGCAAGCCCTAATCCTATCACAACAACTAGAAATAGCCGTGGAGCGTTCCTAACTCTGCCTAGACGCCTCTTCCAGTCTAAGAGCTAACTACCCCTAAAGATAGAAAATACAGCCTACCTTGCCTCAGAAAAATTCCCCAAAGAAATAGGCAGCCCCCACATATATTGACTGTGAGTTAAGATGGAAGTCACAAACACAGAAATGAAACAGGTTTCAGCATAGGAGGCCAGACTTAACTAAACAGACTGAGGATAGAAAAGGTATCTTTGCGGTCAGCATAAAACACTAACAAAAAACCACGCACAGTGTGCAAAAGAAACCACCGCACCGACTCACGGCGCGGTGGTGCCACTCTGCATCCCAGAGCTTCCAGCTAACAGAACAAAATCATGATAGAAAGCTGGACAAAAACAATGATAACAAATAAGCTAGCAGAGACTTAGCTTTTGCTGAAGTAGACAGGTCATCTGAAAGATCCAAGAGAACTGAACCAGTACTAGGACATTGACAGCTGGCATCAAGTAAAGATCTGAGTGGAGTTAAATAGAGCAGCCAGCCAAGGCCTAAACGAGATCAGCTGGAGAAGGAACCTCAGACCCAGCAGCTCCACTCTCAGCCACCAGAGGGAGTCCATGAACAGAACTCGCCGAAGTACCATTCATAACCACAGGAGGGAGTTCGAGAACAGAATTCACAACAGAGAGGGAAGGGGTGTTGGAGGACAGAGGAGAGAATTGAAAGTGTTGAATAACTGTTTTGGGTTGTGAGACAAGGAGGATATGAGTGATGAGAAGTAGGTTTGTTTTGTTGCAGCGAGTGTGGCCTTGACATTAGTGAGGAACTGTTTGAATGCGATGAAGTGCTCATTGGAGTGGGATCTTTTCCATCTCCGCTCAGCAACCCTGGTAGCCCATCTCAGTTCTTTGGTCAGGCTGGTGTGCCAGGGCTGTCTGTTGATTTTGCGAGCTTTGGTATGTGTGAGAGGGGCAACTGATTCCAGAGCTACAGCTATTGTAGTGTTATATTGTGCGGCAGAAGCATCCACATTGTGTAGGGAAGTTATTCCTGTAAGAGGGAGAAGGGATTCAGACAGTGAGTGTAGATTGAGGTATTTAAGATTTCTGCGAGGGTGTGCATGTTTGTGGGGTGAGGATTGTGGACAAGGAGTGGAGAGGGAAGAGAATATGATTAGGTTGTGGTCAGAAAGAGGGAGAGGTGAGTTAGGGAGGTTAGATAGGGAGCAGAGGCGGGTGAAGATGAGGTCCAATGTGTGGCCATCTTTGTGAGTGGCTGCAGAAGACCATTGAGCGAGGCCGAAGGAGGAAGTGAGAGATAGAAGTTTAGCGGTAGCTCAGAGGAAGTGTCAATAGGGTTGTTGAAGTCGCCCATGATGATAGTGGGGATGTCTGCGGAAAGGACATGAACTAGCCAGGTGATTAAGTGGTCAAAGAAGGTGGTGGCTGGCCCTGGAGGGTGATAAATGACAGCCAGTTGGAAGTTGGAGGGGGAATAGATGCGCACAGAGTGCACCTCAAAGGAAGGGAGGGTAACAGAGGGTGGCAGTGGGATTGGGGTGAAGGAGCAGTTATCTGATAGGAGGAAAACCAACTCCTCCACCATGCTTGTTGCTGGGGTGGGGGGTATGGGAAAGGTGGAATCCACCATATGAGAGTGCAGCAGGAGAGGCTGTGTCAGAGGGTGTGAGCCAGGTTTCGGTGATGGTGAGGAAGGAAAGTTTATGAGTAATGAAAAGATCATGGATGTAGGAAAGATTGTTGCAGACAGAGCGAGCGTTCCATAGTGCTCCTGTTAGTGGGACTGGGGAAGCGGGGGCTGGGCGATTGGGTATAAGATTACAGAGGTTACACGAGTTCATTAATTTTGCGGATTTTTCGCATTTTTCCCGATATTTAATGCATTGGGAAGCTCCGGAAAAAAAAAACACGTCAAAAACGCACAAAAAACGCGCAAAAAAAGCATGCAGATTTCTTGCAGAAAATGTCCGGTTTTGCGAAGGAAATTTCTGCAAGAAATCCTGAACGTGTCCACATAGCCTAACAGAAAAATTTGATTTAAATAATACGGTGAAGAAAATAAGTATTGCTGATTTTCTAAGTTTGCCCACTGACAAAGACATGAACAGTCGAAAATTTTAAGGGTAGGCCAATTTTAACAATGAGAGATAAAATATCAAAAATAAAATCCAGAAAATCAAATTGTATAAATTATATAAATTTATTTGCATTTTACAGTGAGAAATAAGACTGTTCACGTCTTTGTCAGTGGGCAAACTTACAAAATCAGCAAGGTATCAAATAATTATTTCCTTCACTGTATGTCATTTTCTGATTACACATTGCCTTTAAGCTCTACCATTCCAAACAACTAATCCCAAAATAGTATCTATATAAGGCCAGGGTCACACTAGCGTAGAATACGGATGAGTGCTAAGCGAGAAAACATCACATAGCTCTCGGACCATTGTTAGGCTAGGTTCACATTGCGTTAGGGCAATCCGTTTAGCGCGAGCGCTAGCGGATTGCGCTAACGCAATGTATTTTTAGGGGTCGCGTTTGGGGGTCGCGTTAACATCCCTGCTCTCGCAGATCCCCGATATGCGAGAGCGGGGAACGGACCTCGGGCGCGCCGCGGACGCTGCAAGCAGCGTCCGAGGCGCGCTACAAAAGAACGGCACATCGCTAGCGCGAGCCGAAAAAGGCACGCGCTAGCGATGCGCTTCAGACAAAAAGAACATTGCTGTCAATGGGTGCGCTAACGGACCCGTTGCACGGCGTTAATTGCGACATTTTCGCCGTGCAACGCTGTCCGTTAGCGATCACCCAAAAACGAAATGTGAACCTAGCCTTAATCTATGGGGCAGCTCCCATCACCATATTTTTTCTCAAGCATATTTTGACGTGCAAGTGAAATCAAAGCATGCTGTGATTTTACACGTGTATCGTCCAAGTCTCACCAATGCAAGTCTATGGGTGCGAAAAAAAAATGGGACAGCACAAGGACCATCAGTGTGACTTGCGACAAATACGCACACATTTTCCTCATTTCAGCCCATTGAGCCAATAAATTCAATGGGGAAAAGCAGTGAGAAATGTAAAGCCATACGTATGTCATAAGCATGTCATACAGATATCATATGGATACATATATGCGAGGAAATCGCATCATCGCATTGCAAACACATTACACACGGATGACCATACTGAGAACACTTGTGCAACTCTCGGCAGGGAGAATCGGACCGATTTTTCTTATGTTAAATGTGATGCCGGTCTATCGCTGGATGCGTCCTTCTGTCTGAAGCCGGTAATACTGCGCTTGCAAAGTGTGTCCAGAGTCAGAAGAATGCATACAGCGTTAATAGAGGTGGGAGAGAGAATGAATGTGGTGCCGCAGATCGCGGTATGCCCGGTGACATGAGGACATATTGTGACCTCCAGGGAGGCTGGAGGAGGAGTGTGGCACTGGAGTCAGTGCCTGTTCATTTTATTGAAGACAAATTAGCACACAATGTCTTCAACAGTATGGCGCCGGATAGAGCGGTATGTGCATGGGCTGACTCCAGTAATAGTAATAGTATGACTGTGCATAATGATTATGGGAACAGGTAATGACTCCATGTGCCACCCAGTGCTGTGGAGTAGGAGTTGTGGATTTTGAGCTAATTTTGGATGGAGTCGATGTCAGTAGAAATGTTATAACTTTATGTCTAGCTTTATTAATAATCATATAAATATATGTAGGCATGTGTAGAAATGTTAGGAAGATATATTTTATGTTCTATCAATATAATTCCCTTATTTTTTAACAAAAATATTACCTAGTGTGTAAAAATAGAGGAGTTAGAGATGGAACCTTTGCTTATTAACTCCATAACCTCGGTGACGCTATGTAATGCCTACATGAGATTCCAGTTGAACCTGTGAAAATAAAACCTTCTGCATAAATCTGACGTATACTGAAGTACACTTTGGTAGCCTTTGAGTACAGGTTTTTACATGCTGGATTCATAATATAGTGGGACCATTTGGAAGGTTAGGGGGTTTTCTTTAGCTTCTTTTACTTAGTATTTGTGTTGTGTGGTGGTCTGTGGTGCTGTGCTTGTGTGGAGATATCTCCTGGATCTGTGTGGGCTCCGTCTTGTAGGATGGGCACTGTGGGGTACCTGGGGTACTCCCCCTGCTGATGCAGTATCACTTCAGAGATGGTTGCCACATCTTTAAGGCTAGGGGCCCACTAGGAGGTTGGCAGAGAACATGATACATTCTGAACATTATGTAAACTAAGAACCTCATTTATATCTTTTCTTTTCTACAGTTATAGCCTAATAGAGTGGATGAGGCCTCAGTGTTTTTCTTTGAATTAATTCTATAGTCATCATAGCTGACGTGTTCTTCAGTTGCCCAAGTTAAGATATCAGTCTGTGTTACCAGAACAGATCATTTTGAAAATTCTCTGTTTAAACTTGGTATACATGACCAGAATTAGGTGCTGAGGATAGTGCTGGTGTGCAGACATCTGGCTGTCAGTTTTGGCCAGATGGCCCCTTCATGAAAATGTATTTATAATATCATAAATAGTATACTGTGCAATGCCCGCAACAGCAGCATGAAGTTGGGATTAGCAGTCTATGTATGGCACTCAGCAAAATTCACCAAAGGAGATATATAACATTTTCTATAGAAAAGAACAAGCCGTGCATTTCAGTAAATTTATATATCATAACTAGACAAGTACATTGTGTGTACAATGAAAAAAATAAGTATTTGATATACTGCCTATTTTGCAAGTTTTCCAACCTACAAAGAATGGAGAAGCCTGTAATTTTTAGCGCAGGTACATTTCAACTGTGAGAGACAGAATCTTAAAAAAATCCAGAAAATCACATTGTATGAGTTTTACATAATTAGTTTGCAATTTATTGCATGAAATAAGTGTTTGATACAATAGAAAAACAGAATTTAATATTTGGTACAGAATCCTTTGTTTGCAATTACAGAGGTCAGATGTTTCCTGTAGTTCTTGATGAAGTTTGCACACACTGCAGCAAGGATTTTCACCCACTCCTCCATACAGATCTCCTCCAGGTCTTTCAGGTTTTGAGGATATTATTGAGGCAACAATGAGCTTCATAGTTTCTCGCTCAAAGATTTTCTATTAAGTGCAGGTTTGGAGACTGGCTAGGCCACTCAATGACCTTGAAATGTTTCTTACGGAGCCGCGCCTTAGATGCCTTGGCTGTGTGTTTAAGGTCACTGTCATGCTGGAAGACCCAGCCACGACCCATCTTCAATGCTCTTACTGAGGGAAGGAAGTTGTTGACAAAAATCTCATGACACATGACCCTATCCATCCTCCTTTCAATACGGTGCAGTCGTAATGCCCCCTTTGCAGAAAAGCACCCCCAAAGGATGATGTTTCCTCCACCATGTTTCTTGGTTGGGATGGTGTTCTCATCCTTATTCTTCCTCCAAACTCAGCGAGTGGAGTTGATACCAAAATGTTTTATTTTGGTCTCATCTGACCACAGGACCTTCTTCCTTGCCTCCACTGAATCGTCCACATGGTCATTGGTGAACTTTAAACAGGCCTAGACAATTGCAGGCATGAACAGGGGGACCTTGCGTTCCCCTGCAGAATTTTAATCCATGACGGAGTAGTGTGTCACTAATGGTAATGTTTGATACTGTAGTCCCAGCTCTTTTCAGGTCATTGACCAGGTCTTCCTATGTACTTATGGGCTGATTCGTGACCTTTTTCAGAATCATCCTTACCCACGAGGCCAAATTTTTCATGGAGCCCCAGACTGAGGAAGATTGACAGTCATCTTGTGTGGCTTCCATTTCCTTCTCATCAAACTGCTTGCCTATTTTCCTGTGGCCCATCCCAGTTTTGTGAAGGTTTACAATTTTATCCCTGGTGTCCTTAGTCAGCTATTTGGTCTTGGCCATGGTGGAGAGATTAGAGTGTGAATGATTGAGTGTGTAACGAGTGTAATGAGTTCAAACAGGTGCAATTAATACAGGTAATGAGTGCAGAGTAGGAGGGTTTTTTAAAGAAAAACTAACAGATCTGTGAGAGCCAGAATTCTTGCTGGTTGGTAAGTGATTAAATACTTATTTCATGCAATAAAATTCAATGTAATTATTTAAAAATCATACAATGTAATTTTTGGGTTTTTATTTTTAGATTTTGTCTCTCACAGTTGAAGTGTAGCTACAATAAAAATGACAGACCTCTCCATTCTCTGTAGATTGGAAAGCTTGCAAAATCGGCAGTGTACCAATTACTTATTTTCCCCACTGTATGTGCTTATTAATCTCCAAATTATGGAACCGATAACTTTATAATAACAAAATTCTCTCCTTCTGCCCAGCAACACTTTCTCTTTCATGGTCTGTTTCATTTGTGAAAACAAAATTTAGCAGACAAAAATTGATGATTAAGACATTTTCGATATGAAGATTTCTGTGGCACCATGTATAACCGAGCTCACATCAGTCATCACTTTCCTATACCTGAATGCTGCTTTGAAGTGCCGTGCCTTCAGATGACAAGCCCTGTGATATACTTTCTAATGAACAGCACATCTCAGCACTTGTCAGCTGAACGGATGGCACTTCCATGCAGCATCCAAGCAGAGAGGAGAGTAAAGTCTGATCTCAGCATGTATGCTTAAACTGCTGTCACTCATTGAGATATAGTCCTGCCCCCACCAGTGATTTGAGCTGCACTGTTCATCCAATTTCGGTCCCCAGATTGGAAGTAGCAGAGCCAGAAACAAAACAGAAGGATATATGACCAAAACAGAGAGGTGAGCTTACAGGAGCAGGGCAGATAATAAACGCGTATTAGAAAAGTTAGGACAAATAAAAGAGGTTTACATTAGTAGAGGAAAACTAAATATCCATGGTTACAACTCATCAAAGTCAGCAGCAAAGGTGCATCTAGAACATCTAAATTTTGCTATAGATTTTAATGCCGAAATACTGAAATTCCATGGGAAATTCCGTAGAGCAAAATTTGTACATGTGATGTTATCCTACAACTAATGGCACTCTAAATTCTCCACGAAAAATTGATTACAATATGGTTGAGTTTATAAGATTTAACGAAAATGACATTATTATGACCAATTGGTCGATAGTAAAAACACCTCTAGGAATCTATTCTTGCAACACAATGAGAAATAGTTTTACTAGAACAATAGTGTAATATGAAGTCCAAAAAAATGAAATCAACTAACCACAACAGGAAATTCTGATCAAATACATAACTCTTAAAGAAAATGCTTTTCAACTGTTTATACCTTAAGGGAAACCGGTTAATTATGTGCGAGCGCTGGCAAGTATAGGCCAACTATTATTTACATTCACTCTTCACAAAATGTGGTTTAATCACAAATCTTGCCATATGAAATGCATTTCAGATACACTCAGAATCTTACTTGTACTAATTTCAAAGCAATAAAACAGTGAGAAACAAATTATTCTAAGCTGGTGCTTAATATTGAAATCTATGAACTGGAAGGGAAATCGTTTCAGTTGAATTGTCACTATACAGAGGTGCAAATACGTACTTAATAGGCATAAGGAATACAATACAGCTGTGCATACTGGACTCATTCTGCCCATATGCTTGGGAAAGAATGTCTGCAAATATAAAGTCTGGGCTGCTGGCAGACTTATTATGTATTATCACTCTATAACAGTTCTGAAGATTAATCGGTGGAACAAGTCATGCTTAAAAGTTCAAACAATCAAGAAAGGAAACGTTGCACAACAGAAAGACAAGTAAAAGTAGTTTTAAGACCAATATGGAAATAAAAATGTTTTAAAAAATTAATTTCTGAATAATCTGAATAATCAGTTACCAATGCTAGGGATGGGTGTAACTTAGCAAGGTTGGGAATTTCCCTTGAAGTTACGGTAAGTAGTTTGTTAAAAAAAAAAATGGGGGATTTTTTTCCAGTTAGTGAATTTTCCGTTTCGCGATATTAAAAAAAAAAAAAAAAAATCTGATATCTTGAATTATTTACTCTTGCTATTAAATTTCATTCTAGACTTATATTTCCTGTTGCTTTTCAATAGTTTTCTCATAATCATCACAGACAGGATTACAATTAAAGATAACACCTATAATACCTATGCACAGCAAGCATCCCAGTAAATGAAATGTCGCTAGAATCAGGGTTTCTGTCTTTGCGTCTCTACATTATGCTGTTATCAGATTAAGTAGTGCAAACCTGGTGATGGATCCTATGAGAAGAATAAAATTACCTACAGTAACATTGCATTGCACGAGACAATGAATAATGTCAAGTTTGTGGTCAAATTACACTTTTTCTGTTATGATAGCCCAGTACGGTGTTATCTGAGATAAGGTAACATTTGCTAGATCCATAGATAAGACTGGATCCACCATTCACAATTGTTATTGGGTCACTTTCTCCCCCTCTCTGCTCAGTGACCTCTGCACATTTTACAGAGCAGAGAACAAAGAAGACTATGGTAGGTTCACACGTTGCAACTTTCTAAGACCACAGGAAATATGCTGCCATTTTGTAGTTATTTTCAATAATTGCAGCAAAAAATGTCACCCAGCTGCAATGTATGAACCTAGCCTAAATATAGTGTTTTAAAGAAGCAAAAGATTCACAAATCATTTGGCATCTACAGATGTAGAGTGCTTTAACTCTTGCAATCCTGCAATCATCTGCACACCAGAACACGGCGGATACCTCTGGAACATCACATGGTAATGGAAGCTGAAGGATAAAATGTTTCCAAAGCAAAACACGCCACCTGATAATGTGATAGTGATATATTGTCAACATAGATAGTACAGCTACATTGTTATAGGGGGAAGGGTAAAATACCACCATTATATTTTAACATTTAATTTTTTTAAATGAAGCTATTTAATCTTAATGTAATTTACATTGTCGGCTAAATACTTATGTAATGTGATATTTATTAGGTACAATATAAGCAAACTGTTTTAAAAACCGAGGACTCGAAAACTAAGGACAGTGTCATCTTTCTTACTGACAGCTGACATTTTGCTATGCTCACATTTCACTTCAAGTGGCTTCCTTGTTATTGCTGTATTGTATGTATAGTAAAACAATATTTTGGTTGAAAAATAATATATTAAAATATGGCGATGATTAATTTTTTTAATGATTCTAGGTTGTCACAGAAAGTTGCAAGAGTTTACACAGACTTGTTTTACTGAAAGCAAAAAATGATGAAATGTATAACTCAAAAAACAAAATAACATATTTGGTCACACAATTCTTATGTCTGTCAGAGGCCACAGGCTCAAAAATGCTACCGTGGACAGACTTGACACAAGCCACTCCATGTAGCAGATTCCAGAGGAATCCTGTCCTTTACCCTTCAACCCCTGTATAGTGATTTGGTCTTACACAGGATCCAATGGATTATAACCACAGAAAAACTGCTGTCAGGAGGAGCGAAACAGAAGAAGGAAGTTTTGCCAAGCAATGTCAAAACCGAGAAGTCATGTTAAGAGCAAAATCAGGTGGCAATTTGGTGGTCAAAATTCAAGACAAGTCAGAACATGGAAAATACTAAACAGAACAAAGGAGCTAAGAAACAGAGAGCCCAAGAGTAGCTGAACATAAATAACTGTCTGCTGGGATTTATATAAAAGGGAACCTCACCCATGGCTCCCAACAGAGTGCTCATTACCTACCAGCTCACTGCAGCAAAACACAAGTGAATAGCAAAGGAAGAACTAATCTCAAACTAAAAGGTAAACATCCACATGCTGCAGCATCCAGCAGTAACAGTAGTGTTAGTGGAGAGCTGTCTAGCGAACAAGGCAGGGGTTACAGAAGTACATTCAGACATGGTTGTGACAGTAATTCCGCTTTCATAAAGACTTTCAGTGCTCTTAGACTAGTATTTTCAGTTAACGATTGATGAAACCTTGTCATCGACCCAAGATCTCTCCACTGGCCTAAAACGTTCCCAATATACCAAATACTGTAGAGATCCACTCACTATCCGTGCAACTAGAAATTGCAGACAATACCGAAGTTTCAGAAAAACATAGAGGTCTTAAGAAATTTTAATTCTGATTGTTTATGGTGAATTAGGATGGAGGAAGAAATTCCCCCAGTCAGACTGATGGTCAGAGACATAACACTGAAGAAATTGTTCTAGTGTCTGGTTGGCACATTCAGTCTGACCATTGGTCTCTCAGAAATACTATTCTACATTGATTTTGTTACAGAATACCCTCAAGAATTTTGAAACAAAGTGAGTCCCCTGGTTGGAAACTATATTCTCTAGAATACACTGTGTTAATTTTACTTTAGTTAAGATTTGAGAGTTAAGTAACCCAGACAAAGGGACAAAATTACACTGTTAACTGAACTTGCTGATCACCACCCACATAACAGTTTTTTGCTTGGAGCATGGCAGGTCAGTACTGAAGGCCATGGAGAGATGAGCCCAAGGATCTCTAGGATAGGTAAAGACTGAAGATTTTGTTGCTGAAACTGGGGGAAACGCACCATTTTTGGGTGGGAGTATTGTCTGGAGCAAATGTTAAAGATCTACATATCTCCTCAACAAGATCTAGGGAAAACAAGAACACAACAATACTCTTGGTCAAAATAGAGAGCTGTTCAGAATCATTGGATTAAGACGGACTGAAGCAATGGGAAAGAGCATTGGCTTTTCAACCCCTAATCCCAGGCCTAAATGTTTCCATAAAATCAATACTTGTGACATTTAGTGCACTCTGCCATTAAAGCAGCATTCAAAAGTCCCCCTGAAAAATCTGTGTAGGTATAAAGACAGTCCCGATGACTGCCAATGTGCAAAGAAAAGTAGGACATGGTTATTGAGAGTTTGCTTTCTAAAGCTTTCTAAAGTTTATGGGCAACTTTGCATTGCAGCGGCCATTTTCCTGAAGCTGAGATGCGAACTCTGCTTCAGGAAAATGGCCGCCGCGATCTCCATCTGCACATGCGCGACATCCCGCGGCCATTTTCCTGAAGCCCCGGGCAGCAGAGCGCTCCATCTGCGCATGCTCGGCCACAGGAAGATGGCCGCCCCCACCGATCACCAGGGTAATAGCGCAGATCGCGCTCTTTTTCCTCACCTATGCAGTGGATTCGGCACTTGGGCATGCACAAACCACTACGCCACCAACAGAAAAATAAGCAAGATCTGGGGGAAGAAACAGCAATGTCACCACGCCCATCCGACCAGACCAGCTTGATTGACAGGCGAAAACGGCAACTTTGGTAACGTATTTCGGCAGCATAGGTGGGGAATCAGGGTCCACAAAATACTCTATTGTAATGCACAGCTCAGGCCCTATTTAACGGTATTTTTATCTCATACAGAAAAATGGGGTGACAGGTTCCCTTTAAGCTGCATTAACACAGCAAGATAATCACAAACAAGAGATCTTAATAAAGCTTGTTTCACAATTACCTGGCAGTGTCAACAGGCTGCTGATCACCCAATGAATGTGCAAAACACTTGTTCATCAGGTGATCTGATGTTTTGCACAGCACAATCATCCTGTGTAAACAGAAATTTTGTGCTGACGAGAACAATGGAAGTCTATGAGCAATCTATTACAGATTGCTCAGTGCACATCATTTACTTTGGTCTATCTGTATAAATATAAACATAAGGGTGAATGACCTCAGGGAGATCAAAACATCCAACACCGCGGAGACACCATCACATGTTTCTCAACGCAGTGATCCAGAACACTGCCCCCATCCCTTAAGGGAAATATGCAAATTCATGTAGAATAGCTGCAGAGACACCATCACGTGTTTTTCAACGCAATCAATAAACAGCCAGGTCTTTCACCGGGAACGAACAACCACGGGAAGGGCAGCATCCAATAAAGGAAAACCACCTGTACCTATGAAACTGGCTATATGCAAATTCCTACTCCACACTGATGAGGGGCAAATACCCCGAAACAACTGTCTGTGGATGGATACCATGTTTTGGCATAGGTGGTTTTCCTTTATTGGATGCTGCCCTTCCCGTGGTTGTTCCTTCCCGGTGAAAGACCTAGCTATTTATTGCTTGCGTTGAGAAACATGTGATGGTGTCTCCGCAGCTATTCTACATGTATCTGTATAAATAGGTATGCAAACAATTTGCCAATAGGTCAAGGTTTACCGATCGGCAAACATATTGTGCTGTTAGTTGATCTGTTAATACATTGTACAGCCTGCCACACACAATGATGCATAAAGGCTGCAGAAGCAATTGGTATATTCAAATGTTATTATTACCACTAAAAACCTCACATACAAATAGATATATTTTGATTACATTTTTTGGAGATATTTTCTCAAAAAAGTCAAGGTGAAATGCCATTTTTTGCCAAATAGTACATCTTCATAAAATAATAAATAATTATACACATTTCTGATTACTTAGTTGCCTAATCATCAAACATTTTTTTGAAAACTTCTGGAAATGTTGCAATTTTTGCACAATATGCAATTTGCATTTATATTTACATTTTATGGCAGTCATGGAATGTTACACCAAAAAAATTATGCATATTTCAACATAAATATACTCTAGTGGATTATTCATCAAGACTGATGATATGGATCCCAAACAGCCCTAATCTCAACAGGGTTGAGTCTGTCTGGGATTCCATGTAAAGACAGAAATATCTCCTCACATCTACATTTATAGAAGATCTGTGGTTAGTTGCCCAAGATATTTCGAACAACCTCCCAGCTGAGTTCCTTCAAAAACTGTGTTCAAGTGTATCTAGAAGAATTGATGCTGCTTTGGTGTTTGCACCAAATGTTGATTTCATTTAGATTTCTCTTTTGTTAATTTACCATATATACTTGAGTATAAGCCGAGATTTTCAGACCATTTTTTTAGGCTGAAAGCGCCCCTCTAGGCTTATACTCGAGTTATTGTCCCAGGGAGTTGGCGGGGAAGGGGGTGCGGCAGTAGTCGGAGGTTGTCACATCATGCTCACCTCCTCTTGGCGCGGTCTCTGCACCTCCCTGCTTCTCAGATGGTCTCCGGCACCAGCAGCTTTTCCTGTGTTCAGTGGCCATGTAGTACCGCTCATTAAAGTAATGATTATGCACGCGACTCCACTCCCATAGGCGTGGAGCGTATATTCATTACTTTAATGAGTGGTACCATGTGACTGCTCAGCACTGGAAGGTGCTGCCACCCCAGGACAAAAGAGAAGCAGGGAACTGCAGAGACCGTGCCAGGAGGGTGAGTATGACGGGGAGGGTGAGCTATGTGATATTCACCTGTCCCCGTTCCACTGCCGGGCTCTGTCTTCTGCATCCTCTGGCTGTGACCTTCAGGTCAGAGGGTGCGATGATGTGGTTAGTGCATGCCTTCTGCCTGAACAGTCACTGCTGAGAGACGGAAGACACAGCGGCGCGCAGTGGTGGAACAGGGACAGGTGAATATCGCAAGTGCCGGGCCTGAGCCAGCGACAACACTAGCATCTGGCCCCCGTAGCGCGCAGATGTCCCCACCTGCTCAGGGCACCGGCACCTGGCCCCCAGCGACGAGAGGTGAGTATATCATTTTTTTTTTTAAATCGCAGCAGCAGCATATGTGGCATATTATTCTATGGAGCATATTATGGAGCCATCAACCTTTATGGAGCATTAAATGGGGCATATTATTATTTTATTATTATTATTGTACATTTTTATAGCGACATTTATTCCATGGCACTTTACATGTGAAAAGGTGCAAATATAGAAAAATACAATAAACATGAGCAAAAAACAAGGCAATAACAGGTACAGAAGGAGGGAGGACCCTGCCCACAAGGGCTCACAGTCTGCAGGGGATGGGTGAGGATACACTAGGAGAGGGTAGAGCTGGTTGTGTGGCGGTTCAGTAGGTTGAGGATCACTGCAGGCTATAGGCTTGTCGGAAGAGGCATATTATTCTATGGAGCATCTTATAGGGCCATCATTAACCTTGTGTGCAGCATTATATGGGTCATAGGTTAATATGGAGCATCTTATGGGGCCATTATTAACTTTTGTGCAGCATTATATGGGCATATTTTTTGTATGCAGCATCTTATGGGGCCCATCATGAACTGTATGGAACATTATATGGGGCTCCTGATTCAATATGGATATTCAAAAACATTTAACCAACTGATGTATCAATTATTTTTACTTTTATTGGTATCTATTTTTATGGAACGCCTGCCAGGGCCGTGGGGTACTCGGTTCCGGGTCCGTTACTTAAAGGTATGTGTCACCGTGGCGGTGACCTTGTCTGTGGCCCTGGGCACCCAAGAATAAATGTTTGTTCATGAAGCCACCTGTGGTACTCGGTCAGGGGTCCTCTGGGGTGATGTTGTGGCAGCAGGGATGGTATGGCTTCCCACAGGTGAAGCTGGGTCCCCAGAGCTCCCGGTGTGTTTGGCAAGGATGGTGTGGTTCTGGAAAGAAATGGAGGACAAGGGGTTGCAGTCTTTTTAACTCTTTACTGAAGGGTTCAGGCATCCACAGTCCAGGGTACCGGATCATATGTGTCAATGATCCGGCTGGCTTGGAAGCGAGTCTGGAATCACCCTTACCAGGTGGGGTTGGAAGCCTTCCCTTTAGTGCTGTGGTGTAGTCACTTGCTGCCTTAGGCCTCTCACAAGGTCTGTAATAATTATAGGGGATAACTCAGGAGACTCTTTGCGTGGAACAAGACAACTACAGGACACAGTTTTATAAGTGGTAAAGTCTATATTATCACACGGTGATTCAAACAGGTGCAGAGAGAAACTCAAGTCCACAACACTTGGTGCAAATATCAAATGCAGCTCAGCAGTCTATAGGAAACTTCAGAGGAAAATGCAATCACGCAGAAAGTCTATGAAGCACAATTATTCTTGAGGATACTTGACATCAATAAGTCCTTGCTTAGTCCAAAACACAGATAGATATGCTTATAAGGCAGTTCAAACAATATCTTAGCTCAACCAGGGAGGTCTGGGTAACAGTCTCAGGTTATTGCAAAGCAGCAACAGCTTACATGTCCAGCAAATGCAGATGGAAGTAAACACAAGCAGCAGATGAAGGAGGATTACTGGAACTGGTGTATGCAGCAGGAACTCAGAGCAGAGTAGCTGGATAACACCACAGGTTCACAGGAGCAAGTATATAGCCAGGGAGTCACCAGAGGTCAGGAGCTGGATGCAAGGCAGAATACGCTAGCACAGACTGAAGGCTGGGGTGGAGTTTTATAGCAGGAAGACACAGTGCACATGAGACCAAAGACGCCATCTTGGAAAAGGGCAGTAATGCACAAAAAGGTAATAAAAAATGTTCAGAGTCCTGACAAGGTCATCACATTTTCTCTCTGCCCCCCATTAGGTGGGACACTACCCCTGTGACAGGTAGCTTGAGCCTTTTTACAGGATCTCTATCACGACCTGGGTTCTATCTGCTACTGTGTCCTCGGACGTTAATGATGGACAGGTAACTTGCAATCTGCTGTCCACCAGTTTCTGCCGTGGGGCATAGAGTTACCCCCACAACCTTGGTCTTCCAGCTACCGATATCTACGCTCAGTGTGGAGAAAGCCCAGTCACAGCTTCTCTCTCCAGCTTTTCACTTGCCTTTGCTCCTTTTCCTCCTTCATACTCTCTACAACTTATTCCGTCCTTCTCTCTCCCTACCAGGAGCTGCAGCACCTCACAGGGCTGCACGGCCCCTTCAGTCTTCCTGAATCTCTCTGTCTCTCTCACAGACTGACTGACTACTTTCCCTCCAGCCAGAATATATATATAGGGGAGCCACGCACAAACTGTATCAAAGCTCCCACTTCTGGCCTGGAGTAAGAACATGTTGCATGTTTATGAATACCTGATAAAAGGAATCCTTCCTCGCTTCCAAGCATGACATCACTCTCCCCATGAGGAAAGCAATGCCACTGTAACAACCAGGAACCTGGGGCGTTACATATATTTTTGAAATTTACCAGTAACTGGTACATTTCCCACCCTAGGCTTATACTCGAGTCAATAAGTTTTCCCAGTTTTTTGTGGCAAAATTAGGGGCCTTGGCTTATACTCAGGTCGGCTTATACTCAAGTATATATGGTACTTTGCATTTTGATAATTTATAAAAATAAACTATTAACATTTCTGTTTTTAAAATTATTCTTAGTTTACAGCATTTTTCCACTCCTAACTGAAACTTTTGCACAGTGCTGTATATTAGCACATAAAAAGATATTCAGTGTCATCTTTTACTTGGCATATAAAACAGAGAGGTTTGCAAAGACAGAATATCTCTAGTTTATTTTTACCTGCCACTGGGCCAAATTACACATTTGTTTCATTGATGTCATCCCTGGACCTTTTGAGGAATGACATTTGCAGTGTTTTCCGTTACCTTACCAGATGTGTTATTATCTAAAGAATATGTAAAAGAAACCATCTGTCTATCTGTATGTTTGTTTTGTTTGCTGTGTTGTGGTATATTTTTCTAAAGACAAACATTTTGATTGCATTCCCTGTCATATTTCTGTACACAAAACAACACAATACAACACATATATGTGTAGATAAAATCTCAGAGGAATAGCAAAGATCAAAGTGACAAAGTCTAACCAGCTGCATATTACATCTCTTATAAACATCAACTTTACTGTACATTGTTTAGAATATAAAAATCCATTTTTCATGCCACTCAACATTAGATCATCTATAAATGTAAGATATCTCTCATCTCATAACTGAAAAATACATATTTATTATTATTGTTCAACCATCTACACAGAGGGCAATCTTACAAAAAATAATATTTTTATATATTATACAGTTGTGTTCAAAAGTTTACTTACCCCAGCAGAGTTTTTGCTTTCTTGGCTTTTTTTCAGAGAATATGCATGATAACACCAAAACTTTTTCTCCACTCATGGTTAGTCGTTGTGTGAAGCCATTTATTGTAAAACTACAGTGTTTTCTCTTTTTAAGTCTTAATGACAACCCAAAACATCAAAATGACCCTGATCAAAAGTTTACATACCCCATTTCCCATTGTCTAACATCAATGATAGCTTGAAGTCTTTTGTGGTAGTTGCAGATGGGGTTCTTTATTTTCTCAGATGGTAAAGCTGCCCACTGTTCTTGGCAAAAAGCCTCCAGTTCCTGTAAATTCCTGGGCTGTCTATCATAAACTGCGTGCTTGAGATCTCCCCAGAGTGGCTCAATGATATTGAGGTCAGGAGACTGAGATGGCCACTCCAGAACCTTCACTTTGTTCTCCTGTAGCCAATAACAGGTCGACTTGGCCTTGTGTTTTGGATCATTGTCATGTTGGAACATCCAAGTACGTCCAATGTGCAGCTTCCGGGCTAATGATTGCAAATTTGTCTTTAGTATTTGCTGATAACATGCTGCATTCATCTTTCCTTCAACTTTGACCAAATTTCCTGTCTCTTTGTAGTTCACACATCCCTAAAACACCAGTGATACACCTCCATGCTTTACAGTAGGAATGGTGTTTCTTTCATCATATGCCTTGTTGACCTCTCTCCAAATGTAACGTTTATGATTGTGGCCAAAAAGTAAAATTTTGGTCTCATTACTCCAAATTACCTTGTTCCAGATGTTTTGAGGCTTGTATCTGTGCTGTTTTGCGTATTGTAGGTGAGATACTTTGTGGTATTTGTGCTGTAATGGCTTTCTTCTGGCGACTCGACCATGCAGCCCATTTTTCTTCAAGTGCCTCTTTATTGTGCATCTTGAAACAGCCACACAGCTAGTTTTAAGAGAGTCCAGTATTTCAGCGGATGTTATTTGTGGGTTTTTCTTTGCATCCCGAACAATTTTCCTGGAAGTTGTGGACAATATTTTTTTTGGTCTACCTGACCATGGTTTTGTTTTTACAGAGCCCGATTTTCCATTTGTTAATCACAGTTTGAACGCTGCTGACTGGCATTATCAATTCCTTGGAGTTCAACTATCTTTTTCCATAGATCCGTTGACAATTCTTTTGCTTTCCCCATGACTCAAAATCCAGAAACATCAGTGGCTGGATGAAAGATGCAAGAGCCTGCCTGGATTGCAGAAACTCACTCAGCTTTTATGCACACACGCTGATTACAAGCAAACAGGTCACAGGTGAGGATGTTACTTTTAGTAGCCTTCAAACCCATTTGTGTCAACTTCTGTGCATGTTATCAGGCCAAAACTACCAGGGTATGTAAACTTTTAATCAGGGTCATTTGGATGTTTTGGATTGTCATTATGATTAAAAAAGAGAAAACACAGTAGTTTGACAATAAATGGCTCCACCCAAACACTAACCATGAGTGGAGAAAAAGTTTTGGTGCCATCATTCATATTCTCTGAAAAAAGGCCAAGAAAGCAAAAATTCTGCTGGGGTATGTACACTTTTCAGCACAACTGTGGATAGGTATTAAGTAGAAATAATTGAATCATTTGAAATTCAATTTTTTTCCAAAAATATTGATTAGCCTCCAATTACCCTGTAAATAGGTTTGTAATACATGGAGATCTATTGGGACTGTATTGAACCTGATTTGAGCTCTTTGATGCAAACACAACCTTATTAATGTCCAGATGACCTCAACCTATTGGGCTACGTGAAATAGATGGTAACTATATTTTTTTAAGTTATTCCCCCTTTGCCAAAAAATTTCTCCCACATCTATAAGCTCAAATATGCACATTTAGCAGCCAAATATAGGCAATGTGCAGGGCGAAACACAACATCCTCATATATTGCTTAATGGCTGCTGACCAGTGCTGCACTTTAATGGAAGTTAAACAGCGGTTCTTGGCAGCACCCACTAACCAATGTATGGGCTGCTGTGTTCTGCACCATACATCACTTATATCTGGCCACTGCTGGTGCTGATTGGGGTTAATTTCACTTAAGTGGTGGGCTGTCCAGCAACAATCCCTACCCAATCTTAAATTGATTACCTATCCATTATTTTTACATGAACATCTGCAACAATGACTTGGGGGCATCCATTGCGCCTAGAGGAAGAAAGGTTTAATCATCATTACAGCTGGTGATTCTTTACTGTAAAAATGGTGAGGTTATAAAGCACTCTGTCACACAATGAAGTCTGGTCTGGACTGCTTTTTAGTTAATATAGTATTACAGGTTATGGGAACAAGATTTCTATGATGGAATGTTAATCCTGGGAATTAGTCTAATTGCCGTACGTAGAAGCGGGAAGGACTTTTTTCCCTATAGTGGGGCAATTAGCATCTGACTCATAGGTTTTCACCTTCCTCCAAATCATCAAGTCAGGATTAAATGTTGAACTCACTGGACCTGTGTCTTTTCTCTTCTCAACCTTAAAAGCAATTGGATTTGGATGGATAGGCTCTCTTTACAGTGTTGCTGTATCCGACTATGTAGGGACACAGCACTTTGACAAGGGTAATTCTAACACATGGATGTCAATATATATATTTCTCATCGCTTCTTTCCATACTCTTTGCTTCTGCTTTGCGCCAATTTTATTTCATACTAAAATTATATAAAATACTTTACTATATGTTTTTTCTTCACTCCATCTCACTGTCCTCAGTCTGGATGTATGACAACGGCCTTGAACAAGAGCCTCCCTTTTGCCTGTATGCATTGGGACAAAAATATTATTTATCCCATATTTTGACTATGAAATTTTTAATGCTGCCATCTTGGATTCATCTTCAGTTTTTTTCAAATGAAAAACTAGGTGCCTGACCGATGCAAATATGCGTCTGTGCTATTATGGAACTTCTTTTCTTGCTTTGACTGAACAGCATCTGATTAGTTAAGCACAAGGGTAAATCTTAAGGGGTTGTCCAGTCTGAAATGAAAAGACTGCAGTTCCTCTGTGAGAGTACAGAGTTTGTAACCCCCCAGCGCATGCACTTTGTACTGCGAGGATTTGACAGTTTCTGAGCTGGAAATGACAGTGATGTATGCGCTATGCATACTCTCAGGTAGAAGCCGTCTAGTGGGTGCGGCCTCGCTCCATACAGCTGTATGGAGCGAGGCTGCGCCCACTAGATGACCGTGCTCACTAGACAGTCACATCCATGCCGGACGGCCAGTACAGCAAAGTTTGTTATTTTTTAATAAAGTGAAACAGATAACATAGCACTCTGTAGTGCTATAGCATGCAAACATAAAATATGAAAATAGGATTGAACTAGAAATATGAAAAATTGAGAATGCTTAGCGCATGAGTTGGCCAATTCATTTTTTTTTATATTTGTATTAGCCTTCTGACTGAGCACTCCGCCCCTTAGTCTTAGGTGTTTTTAATCATAGCAGGACCCTACCCCTCCACAGAGATGACCAAGGAATATACTTGCAAAGACAATCAGCATGGCACATAAACATGTATAACCAATATATCAATAAAAAGACAAGCTTATAGCCATATTGCTTAGCCAGCTGAATGAAATGGACTAATCAGTGTGGACGGGTCGCTAAACAACACAGGAAGAGAGCAGGCATAAAAGCCAGAAAAAGACGACCAAGAGAGTCCAAATATATAAAAATGAAAATTCTTTATTGTAAACAGTAAATAGGACAATCAAACACCAGGCTTAGGGACGGCATGCAATGAAAAGCAACCACTATACGGAGGTACAAAAAACAAGTGTGCGCCTATACAGGAGCCACTCAACACCAGATAATTAACATATAATTAACTCCCTGTCCAGATAGGACGGTATAAGAGAGGGTGCCTCTATATAAGTACACCTGATATAACAGGCTACATATGAATGTAACAAATCAAGCTTCCCAAAGGTAGCATAATGCAGAGCATCAATTTAGCAGTAAAACGATAACAAGATCTAATAAGATTATACCTTATGAGGAGCAGCACCAGTGTGGGGGTTCCTGGAGTACGCGCACACACCCCCACAGCCTGATATATCAGGTGTACTTATATAGATGCACCCTCTCTTATACCGATCTGGACTCTAGCAGGGCACTGGCTGTTGCAAGACGATGGCAGGCCTCAGGTTATATTCAGGTTTTAAGCTCTTGCTGTAGTCAGTACCTCATACAGACACAAATGCACACGCACACAAAAATGGCAATACTCACACTGGCTCTATGGTGGCTGGAGTCTTGTGGCAGGCTGGAGTCTTGTGGCAGGCTGGCTGGAGTCTTGTGGCAGGCTGGCTGGAGTCTTGTGGCAGGCTGGCTGGAGTCTTGTGGCTGGCTGGAGTCTTGTGGCAGGCTGGAGTCTTGCTGGCAGTCTGGAGTCTTGGTGGCAGGCTTCTTCTCGCTTGGTCTTCTTGCTGGCATATGTGGGGTTGAAGGCCCAGGCCAGGTTTATATAGATTTGGGTGTGTCTGGCCAATTGGCTACAAAATCCTGCTTCTGAGCATGCTCAGTGTAAAAAAACGTATTGCAGCGCTGCATTGCGTCGTACGACGTGTCCCGACGCATCCTGCACCCGTAGGCTTCCATTGTAGCCAACGACGCATGCCGCAGGATGCGTCGCGACACATTTTTTAGGCGGAGACAAAAAGCGTTACAATCAACGTTTTTTGCCGACGACGTGTCGCCAATTTTCGACGCATCCGTCATAAGATGTACACAACGTATGACAATCCGTCGCAATGCGTCGCCAATACAAGTCTATGGGAAAAAAGCATCCTGCGGGGCATTTTGCAGGATGCGTTTTTTTCACAAAACGACGCATTTCGACGTCTACAGAAAAACGCTAGTGTGAAAGTAGCCTAATCCGCAACGTGTGCACATAGCTTCAGAGTTTCATTTTTTTATTCTTATAATAGAACAGAACAATCAAACACCAAACAACAGTGAGGATCAAGCCTAAATTGGCACTGTTTAACCCCTTAACGACCGCCGATACTCCTTTTAACGGCGGCCGCTAAAGGTACTTAAACCACAGCGCCGTTAATTAACGGCGCTGTGGAAAAAGTGAATAGCGCCCCCCAGAGTCGGATTTTCTCTGGGGTCTCGGTTGCCGAGGGTAGCTGAGACCCCAGAGAACATGATTCGGGGGGTTTTTACCGACCCCCGAGTTGCGATCGCCAGTAATTAACCGTTTACCGGCGGTCGCAACAAAAAAAAAAAACGCGATTTGCCATTTAATTTCTCTGTCCTCCGATGTGATCGCACATTGGAGGACAGAGAAATAGGGTCCCCGATGGCCCCCGATAGCCCCCCAATACTCACCTACCTCCCCCGGTGCTCCTCGTGGCTCCCGATGGGCGCCGCCATCTTTTTTCCGGGCAAAAGATGGCGGGCGCATGCGCAGTACGCCCGCCGCCCGGCACCCGGAAGATCTTTGGGGTCTCGGCTGCCGGGGGTAGCTGAGACCCCAAAGAACATTATCGGGGTCGGTTTGCACCGACCCCTGTTTTGCGATCGCCGGTAATTAACAGTTTACCAGCGACCGCAAAAAAAAAAAAAAAAAGCGATCTGTAATTCTCTGTCCTCTGATGTGATCGCACATCAGAGGACAGAGAAATAGGGGGATTCGGGGACCCTAACATACTCACCCGGTGTCCCTGGGTCCTCTTCTGTCTTCTCCTGCCGGCCGGCTTTTTCATCATGGCGGGTGCATGCGCAGTGCGCCCGCCATCTGCTGCCATCTGCCGGCCGACAGGAGAGACGAGTTGGGGCTAAAATTAGGGTTAGGGTTAGGGTTGGGGCTAAATTTAGGGTTAGGGTTAGGGTTAGGGTTGGGGCTAAATTTAGGGTTAGGGTTGGGGCTAAATTTAGGGTTAGGGTTAGGGTTGGGGCTAAATTTAGGGTTAGGGTTAGGGTTGGGGCTAAATTTAGGGTTAGGGTTAGGGCTAGGGTTAGGGTTAGGCTACTTTCACACTAGCTTCCGCCGCAATGCGTAGTTGGAGAAAAAACGCATCCTGCAAAAGTGCTTGCAGGATGCGTTTTTTCTCCATTGGCTTGCATTAGCGATGCATTGCGACGGATTGCCACATGTCGCATCCATCATGCGACGGATCCGTCGTGCTTTGGCGGACCGTCGGCACAAAAAAGCTACATGTATTTTTTTTGTGCGACGTGTCTGCCATTTCCGACCGTGCATGCGTGGCCGGAACTCCGCCCCCGCCTCCCCGCACCTCACAATGGGGCAGCGGATGCGTTGAAAAAACAGCATCCGCTGCACCCGTTGTGCGGCGCTTACAACGCTAGCGTCGGTACATCGGCCCGACACACTGCGATGGGCCGAGTACGACGCTAGTGTGAAAGTAGCCTTAGGCTTCTTTCACACTTGCGTCGGCCCGACGTACGTTGTGAAAATTGTGCACAACGTGGGCAGCGGATGCAGTTTTTCAACGCATCCGCTGCCTAGTCTATGTCCTGGGGAGGAGGGGGCAGAGTTACGGCCACGCATGCGCGGAAATGGCGGACGCGACGTACAAAAAAAAGGTTACATTGAACTTTTTTTGTGACGACGGGGCTAAAGTTATGGTTAGGGTTGGGGCTAAAGTTAGGGTTAGGGTTGGGGCTAAAGTTAGGGTTAGAGTTGGGATTAGGGTTAGGGTTTGGAGTAGGGTTGGGATTAGGGTTACGTTTGGGATTAGGGTTGGTATTAGGGTTACGTTTGGGATTAGGGTTAGGGGTGTGTTGGATTTAGGGTTTTGATTAGGGTTATGGTTAGGGTTGAGATTAGGGCTGTTTTGGGGTTAGGGTTGTGATTATCGTTAGGGTTGTGATTAGGATTATGGATCGGGTTGAGATTAGGGTTAGGGGTGTGTTGGAGTTAGGGTTGGAGTTATAATTTGGGGGTTTCCACTGTTTAGGTACATCAGGGGGTCTCCAAACACGACAGCCAATTTTGCGCTAAAAAAGTCAAATGGTGCTCCCTCCCTTCTGAGCTCTGCCGTGCGCCCAAACAGTGGTTTACCCCCACATATGGGGCATCAGCGTACTCGGGATAAATTGGACAACAACTTTTGTGGTCCAATTTCTCCTGTTACCCTTGTGAAAATAAAAACGTGGGGGCTAAAAATCTTTTTTGTGGAAAAAAAAAATATTTTTTTATTTTCACTACTCTGCATTATAAACTTCTGTGAAGCACTTGAGCATTCAAAGTTCTCACCACATATCTAGGTAAGTTCCTTAGGGGGTCTAGTTTCCAAAATTTGGTCACTTGTGGGGGGTTTCTACTGATTAGGTACATCAGGGGCTCTGCAAATGCAACATAACACCCACAGACAATTCTATCAAAGTCTGAATTCCAAAATGGCGCTCCTTCTCTTCCGAGCTCTGCCGTGTGCCAAAACAGTGGTTTACCCCCACATATGGGGTACCAGCATACTCAGGACAAATTGGAGAACAAATATTGGCATCCAATTTCTCTTGTTACCCTTGTGAAAATAAAAACTTGGGGGCTAAAAAATCTTTTTTGTGGGAAAAAAAATATTTTCTATTTTCACTACTCTGCATTATAAACTTCTGTGAAGCACTTGGGCATTCAAAGTTCTCACCACATATCTAGATAAGTTCCTTGGGGGGTCTAGTTTTCAAAATGGGGTCAACTGTGGGGGGTTTCTACTGTTTAGGTACATCAGTGGCTCTGCAGAAGCAACATAACGCCCGCAGACCATTCTATCAAAGCCTGAATTTCAAAATGGCGCTCCTTCCCTTCCGAGCTCTGCCGTGCGCCCAAACAGTGGTTTACCCCCACATATTGGGTACCAGCATACTCAGGACAAATTGCACAACAACTTTTGGGGTCCAATTTCTCTTGTTACCCTTATGAAAATAAAAATTTGGGGGCTAAAAAAATCTTTCTTGTGGGAATTTTTTTTTTTTTTTTTCACTACTCTGCATTATAAACTTCTGTGAAGCACTTGGGCATTCAAAGTTCTCACCACATATCTAGATAAGTTCCTTGGGGGGTCGATTTTCCAAAATGGGGTCACTTGTTGGGGGTTTCTACTGTTTAGGTACATTAGGGGTCTGCAAACGCAACATAACGCCCGCAGACAATTCTATCAAAGTCTGCATTCCAAAATGGCGCTCCTTCCCTTCCGAGCTCTGCCGTGCGCCCAAACAGTGGTTTACCCCCACATATGGGGAACCAGCATACTCAGGACAAATTGGACAACAACTTTTGGGGTCCAATTTCTCTTGTTACCCTTGTGAAAATAAAAACTTGGGGGCTAAAAAATCTTTATTGTTAAAAAAAATTATTTTTTTATTTTCACGACTCTGCATTATAAACTTCTGTGATGCACTCGGGCATTCAAAGTTCTCACTACACATCTAGATAAGTTCCATGGGGGGTCTAGTTTCCAAAATGGGGTCACTTTTGGGGGGTTTCTACTGTTTAGGCACATCAGGGGCTCTCCAAACGCGACATGGCGTCCGATCTCAATTCCAGTCAATTTTGCATTGAAAAGTCAAATGGCGCTCCTTTGCTTCCGAGCTCAGCCATGCGCCCAAACAGTGGTTTACCCCACATATGGGGTGTCGGCGTACTCAAGACAAATTGTACAACAACTTCTGGGGTCCATTTTCTCCTGTTACCCTTGGTAAAATAAAAAATTGGAGGCAAAAAGATCATTTTTGTAGAAAAAATGTGATTTTTTTATTTTCACGGCTCTACGTTATAAACTTCTGTGAAGCACCTGGGGGTTTAAAGTGCTCAAAACACATCTAGATAAGTTCCTTAAGGGGTCTAGTTTCCAAAATGGTGTCATTTGTGGGGGGTCTCCACTGTTTAGGCACATCAGCGGCTCTCCAAACGTGACATGGCGTCCGATCTCAATTCCAGCCAATTCTACATTGAAAAAGTAAAACGACACTCCTTCTCTTCCAAGCTCTGCGGTGCGCCCAAACAGTGGTTTACCCCCACATATGGGGTATAGACGTACTCAGGAGAAATTGCACAACAACTTTTCTGGTCTAATTTCTCCTGTTACCCTTGTGAAAATAAAAATTTGGGGGCAAAAAGATCATTTTTGTAGAAAAAATGCGATTTTTTATTTTCACGGCTCTACGTTATAAACTTCTGTGAAGCACTTGGGGGTTCAAAGTGCTCACCACACATCTAGATAAGTTCCTTAAGGGGTCTAGTTTCCAAAATGGTATCACTTGTGGGGGGTTTCCACTGTTTAGGCACATCAGGGGCTCTCCAAACGCGACATGGCATCCGATCTCAATTCCAGCCAATTCTGCATTGAAAAAGTCAAACGGTGCTCCTTCACTTCCAAGCTCTGCGGTGCGCCCAAACAGTGGTTTACCCCAACATATGGGGTATCGACGTACTCAGGAGAAATTGCACAACAACTTTTGTGGTCTAATTTCTCCTGATACCCTTGTGAAAATAAGAATTTGTGGGCGAAAAAATCATTTTTGTGAAAACAAATGCGATTTTTTATTTTCACGGCTCTACGTTATAAACTTCTGTGAAGCACTTGGGGGTTCAAAGTGCTCACCACACATCTAGATAAGTTCCTTAAGGGGTCTAGTTTCCAAAATGGTATCACTTGTGGGGGGTTTCCACTGTTTAGGCACATTAGGGGTTCTCCAAATGCGACATGGCGTCCGATCTCAATTCCAGCCAATTCTGCATTGAAACAGTCAAACGGTGCTCCTTCACTTCCAAGCTCTGCGGTGCGCCCAAACAGTGGTTTACCTCCACATATGGGGTATCGGCGTACTCAGGAAAAATTGCACAACAAAACTTGTGGTTAAATTTCTGTTTTTACACTTGTGAAAATTTAAAAAAATGGTTCTGAAGTAAAATGTTTGCAAAAAAAAGTTAAATGTTCATTTTTTTCTTCCACAGTGTTTCAGTTCCTGTGAAGTACGTAAAGGGTTAATAAACTTCTTGAATGTGGTTTTGAGCAGCTTGAGGGGTGCAGTTTTTAGAACGGTGTCACACTTGGTTATTTTCTATTATATAGACCCCTCAAAATGACTTCAAAGGTGATGTGGTCCCTAAAAAAAACATGGTGTTGTAAAAATGAGAAATTGCTGGTCAACTTTTAACCCTTATAACTCCCTAACAAAAAAAAAAAATTGTTTCCAAAATTGTGCTGATGTAAAGTAGACATGTGGGAAATGTTATTTATTAACTATTTTTTGTGACATATTTCTCTGATTTAAGGGCATAAAAATACAAAGTTTGAAAATTGCAAAATTTTAAAAATTTTCGCCATATTTCCATTTTTTTCATAAATAATCGCAAGTAATATTGAAGAAATGTTACCACTAACTTGAAGTACAATATGTCACGAAAAAACTGTCTCAGAATCAGCGGGATCCGATAAAGCGTTCCAGAGTTATAACCTCTTAAAGTGACAGTGGTCAGAATTGTAAAAATTGGCTCGGTCATTAAGTACCAAATTGGCTCTGTCACTAAGGGGTTAATGAACAACCCCTACATTGTTATGACATTCATATAGCTATTTCTATTGCAAAACTTAAAGCTAGGGTTGAGCGACTTTCATTTTTTTAAGATCGAGTCGGGTTTTGTGAAACCCGACTTTGTCCAGAGTCGAGTCGAGTGCAGTCGGCCGATTATCGCTAAAAGTCGGGGATCGACCGAAACACGAAACCCAATGCAAGTCAATGGGGAAGCATAGTCGACAGTGAGTGGAGGCCAGGAAAACACCTACAGTGCCCATTTTAATGCCAAAAACATCCATTCTTGTTTCTGAAGCTTGTCAATCTTAAATAACTTTATAATAATAGTTGGGCATTGGAAATTGGGGGTCATTTGGCAAAAGTTGTGGGGGGTAGGGCTGGTTCAAAGTTTTAGTGGGCCCAGGAAACGTGGACTACATCACGGCGGTGGTGCAGTGAGAGGTAAGTATGTCAAGTTTGCAAGTGCTGTGATCCTAAGCAAGCAGGGGGGGCCCACTTGTTGGCATTGGCACTGGCACAGGGCCCCTCAAAGTACAGCGGTGTGTTTGCACGGCGGGGGCGCCTCCCACCAGCAGCGACACTTTTGCGTACTCTGAGGGGCTCTGTGCCAGTGACGTGGCCAGCGAGTATGCCCCCCCACCTGATGAAGGAACCTGCACTTTCATCTGCACCTTCCTCTTTGTCCCTGTGTAAGGTGGTATAACATGCGGGAAGGGGAACCTTACTTTCAGCAGGGTCAGATTCTGGCTGTGTAGAGTGCAAGGGGAATGTAGTGGTCTAGGTCAATGTACCAGCAGACTCATCTAGCAGTGGCTGGGCAATGGGCAGGATGAGGAGGAAACACAGATATAGGGCCAAAGAATAAAGTAGGCTAAATGCAGTTCAAAATTGGTAACAGGACTAAACAGGCGGCATTGCTTTGTTCAGTGGAGTAGCAAACCCAGGAGCAGCAGACACTGTTTTAAGGGCCCAACCACACTAGTAGGCCAAATGCAGTTTAATATCTGCTACTATAGGCCAAAAGCCTAAAGACTGAAGCTCAGCTTTATACAGTGGAGGACAACACCAGGGAGCGGCAGACCCCGTTAGTAGGCCGTAACCACCAAGCTTTTTAAAAAACAGCACTTAATGAGAGCCAGAAGGTTGAAGCTCAGCTTTATTCAGTTGAGGTCAACACCAGGGAGCGGTAGACACCGTTAGTAGGCCGTAACCACCAATTTTTTTAAAAAACAGCACTTAATGAGAGCCAGAAGGTTGAAGCTCAGCTTTATACAGTTGAGGACAAACACCAGGGAGCGGCAGACACCGTTAGTAGGCCCTAACCACCAATTTTTTTAAAAACAGCACTTAATGAGAGCCAGAAGGTTGAAGCTCAGCTTTATACAGTTGAGGACAAACACCAGGGAGCGGCACACACCGTTAGTAGGCCGCAACCAAAGTTGAAGGCCAAATGCTGTTTAATATCTGATACTATAGGCCGAAAGCCAGAAGGTTGAAGCTCAGATTTATTCAGTTGAGGAGAACACCAGTGAGCGGCAAACAGAGGTATTAGGCCCCAAACACCAATTTTGTAAAAAAAAAAAATGAGAACCAGAAGGTTGAAGTTCAGATTTATTCAGTTGAGGAGAACACCAGTGAGCGGCAAACAGAGGTATTAGGCCCCAACCACCAATTTAAAAAAAAAAAAAAAAAATGAGAGCCAGAAGGTTGAAGCTCAGATTTATTCAGTTGAGGAGAACACCAGTGATCGGCAAACAGAGGTATTATGCCCCAACCACCAATTTTGTAAAAAAAAAAAAAAAAAAATGAGAGTCAGAAAGTTGAAGTTCAGATTTATTCAGTTGAGGAGAAGACCAGTGAGCGGCAAACAGAGGTATTAGGCCCCAACCACCAATTAAAAAAAAAAAAAATGAGAGCCAGAAGGTTGAAGCTCAGATTTATTCAGTTGAGGAGAACACCAGTGAGCGGCAAACAGAGGTATTAGGCCCCAACCACCAATTTAAAAAAAAAAAAAATGAGAGCCAGAAGGTTGAAGCTCAGATTTATTCAGTTGAGGAGAACACCAGTGAGCGGCAAACAGAGGTATTAGGCCCCAAACACCAATTTTTTTTTTTTAAAAAGCACTTAATGAGAGCCAGAAGGTTGAAGCTCAGATTTAGACAGTGGAGGACAATTTGAATTAGGGACTGCAGACAGACTTAGTAGGCTGTCCCCTGTGGACCATGCATCCACCACATTAACCCATTGCGCCGTAATGGACACGTAACCTTCCGTGGCCATGCCTACAGGTCCATGCGTCTGTTGTCAGGTGCACCTTTGTACTCACAGATTGCCAGAGTGCATGGACAATGCGGTCTTTTACATGCTGGTGGAGGGTTGGGATGGCTTTTCTCGCAAAAGAAGTGTTGACTGGTTAGCTTGTAGCGTGGTACAGCGTAGTCCATCATGGCTTTATTAATATTAAATAAAATATATAAATTGGCTCTATGAACTTTTAAATAGGTTCCAGGGGTACACGGGCAGCATTGGTGTGGTCAGCGGAGGAGGATTGCAAGGAGGGACTGCAGACAGGCTAACGAAGGCCTAAAATAACAAAAATTAGGCTCAAGGCAGTTTTAAATCGGTTACATGGATACACAGGCAGCATTGTGGTCAGTGGACGAGTATTGCAAGAAGGGATCACAGACAGGCTAATGAAGGCCCGCAGACAGGCTAATGAAGGCCCGCAGACAGGCTAATGAAGGCCTAAAATAACAAAAATTAGGCTCAAGGCAGTTTTAAATCGCTTACATGGATACACAGGCAGCATTGTGGTCAGTGGAGGAGTATTGCAAGGAGGGACCGCAGACAGGCTAACGAAGGCCTAAAATAACAAAAATTAGGCTCATGGCAGTTTTAAATCAGTTACATAGATACACAGGCAGCATTGTGGTCAGTGGAGGAGTATTGCAAGGAGGGACCGCAGACAGGCTAACGAAGGCCCGCAGACAGGCTAATGAAGGCCTAAAATAACAAAAAATAGGCTCAAGGCAGTTTTAAATCGGTTACATGGATACACAGGCAGCATTGTGGTCAGCGGAGGAGTATTGCAAGGAGGGACCGCAGACAGGCTAACGAAGGCCTAAAATAACAAAAAATAGGCTCATGACAGTTTTAAATCGGTTACATGGATACACAGGCAGCATTGTGGTCAGTGGATGAGTATTGCAAGGAGGGACCGCAGACAGGCTAACGAAGGCCCGCAGACAGGCTAATGAAGGCCTAAAATAACAAAAAATAGGCTCAAGGCAGTTTTAAATCGGTTACATGGATACACAGGCAGCATTGTGGTCAGCGGAGGAGTATTGCAAGGAGGGACCACAGACAGGCTAACGAAGGCCTAAAATAACAAAAAATAGGCTCATGGCAGTTTTAAATCGGTTACATGGATACACAGGCAGCATTGTGGTCAGTGGATGAGTATTGCAAGGAGGGACCGCAGACAGGCTAACGAAGGCCTAAAATAACAAAAATTAGGCTCATGGCAGTTTTAAATCGGTTACATGGATACACAGGCAGCATTGTGGTCAGTGGATGAGTATTGCAAGGAGGGACCGCAGACAGGCTAACGAAGGCCTAAAATAACAAAAAATAGGCTCATGGCAGTTTTAAATCGGTTACATGGATACACAGGCAGCATTGTGGTCAGTGGAGGAGTATTGCAAGGAGGGACCGCAGACAGGCTAACGAAGGCCTAAAATAACAAAAAATAGGCTCAAGGCAGTTTTAAATCGGTTACATGGATACACAGGCAGCATTGTGGTCAGTGGAGGAGTATTGCAAGGAGGGACCGCAGACAGGCTAATGAAGGCCTAAAATAACAAAAAATAGGCTCAAGGCAGTTTTAAATCGGTTACATGGATACACAGGCAGCATTGTGGTCAGTGGAGGAGTATTGCAAGGAGGGACCGCAGACAGGCTAACGAAGGCCTAAAATAACAAAAAATAGGCTCAAGGCAGCTTTAAATCGGTTACATGGATACACAGGCAGCATTGTGGTCAGTGGAGGAGTATTGCAAGGAGGGACCGCAGACAGGCTAACGAAGGCCTAAAATAACAAAAATTAGGCTCATGGCAGTTTTAAATCGGTTACATGGATACACAGGCAGCATTGTGGTCAGTGGAGGAGTATTGCAAGGAGGGACCGCAGACAGGCTAACGAAGGCCTAAAATAACAAAAAATAGGCTCATGGCAGTTTTAAATCGGTTACATGGATACACAGGCAGCATTGTGGTCAGTGGAGGAGGATTGCAAGGAGTGTCTGACACAGTTAGTACTCACAAAAAATAAATAGATGTTAATGTCTCGCAAAACAACAAAAAAAAAGTGTGGCATACTTAGGTACAGGGGTGGGCTCATCTGCTGAGTTTCTGACAAAGTAATTTGGCAGTAAGTAATTACTGGTGTCAATATAGGACACTGACCCAGACTACTTTAACTAGCATCATAGATGTCAACAAATTGGTATTGTCAGTGCCAGGCATTGTCAGCGCATAGACTAAACATTGGTGGAGCTGTGCGAGATAATTTTGCACGTGGTAGATCACAGTTTGAGCTGGGGGGCGGGAACTCTCTTGTGGCCGGCGGTACCGTCCCAGGGCCCCTCATGTTACAACGGTGTGTCTGACGTTGGGTGCGCACCACCACCGCCAGAGACACTTCATTGTACTATGAGGGACCCAGTGGCAGTGCCGTCGACCAAAAGCGGGCACACCCACCTCTTCAGACAAACGGCACTGTAAGGGGTGCTTGCGCCAAGTGGCGAGACCACGGCCCCGTGGGGGGAATTTTCCCATTGAGGGAGGTGTAAACATGTCGTATGCTGGACAAACAGCTGCTGCAAATTAAGAGATTGGAACACTCAGTAAGACCAGTCCACAAGCAAGACCTTTTTATAGGAAAGCTAGGTGTCAGCCGGGAAAGGTGGGGCAAAATAATTTGAAATCCAGGAGTGGTTCATTTTAATGAAGGTGAGATCATCCACATTTTGGGTAGCCAGACGAGTCCTTTTTTCGGTTAATATTGAACCAGCAGCACTGAATACTCTTTCGGATAGCACACTAGCTGCTGGGCAAGCAAGCTCCTGCAATGCATATTCTGCCAATTCAGGCCAGGTGTCTAATTTGGATGCCCAGTAATCAAATGGGAATGACGGTTGAGGGAGAACATCGATAAGGGATGAAAAATAGTTAGTAACCATACTGGACAAATGTTGTCTCCTGTCACTTTGAATAGATGCTGCAGTACCTGTCCTGTCTGCGGTCATTGCGAAATCACTCCACAACCTGGTCAGAAAACCCCTCTGTCCAACGCCACTTCTGATTTGTGCACCTCTAACACCTCTGCCCTGTAGCCCCCTGCAGCTCGTGTGAGAACCATCACCGGCGCTGTGTGCTGGGAATGCCTGAATCAAACGGTCTACAAGAGTTGCTTGTTTGGTTGCTAATATTTGTTCTAGGTTCTCATGTGGCATTATATTTTGCAATTTGCCTTTATAGCGAGGGTCAAGGATGCAGGCCAACCAGTAATCGTCATCGCTCATCATTTTAATAATGCGTGGGTCCCTTTTGAGGATACGTAAGGCATAATCAGCCATGTGGGCCAAAGTTCCAGTTGTCAAATCTGCGGTTGTGCTGGTTTGAGGGGCAGTTACAGGCAAATCTATGTCACTTGTCTCCCTTAAAAAAACAGAACCCGGCCTTGCAACGCCACTAATTTCTGTTGGCCCAGGAGAAGCTTCCTCATTAAAAAAGTACTCATCCCCATCATCCTCCTCGTCCTCCTCCTCCTCTTCGCCCGCTACCGCGTCCTCTACACGGCCCTGACCAGACAATGGCTGACTGTCATCAAGGCTTTCCTCTTCCTCGGCTGCAGACACCTGCTCCTTTATGTGCGTCAAACTTTGCATCAGCAGACGCATTAGGGGGATGCTCATGCTTATTATGGCGTTGTCTGCACTAACCAGCCGTGTGCATTCCTCAAAACACTGAAGGACTTGACACAGGTCTTGTAGCTTCGACCACTGCACACCTGACAACTCCATGTCTGCCATCCAACTGCCTGCCCGTGTATTCTCCCACAAATACATAACAGCACGCCTCTGTTCGCACACTCTCTGAAGCATGTGCAGTGTGGAGTTCCACCTTGTTGCAACGTCGATGATTAGGCGATGCTGAGGAAGGTTCAAAGAACGCTGATAGTTCTGCATACGGCTGGAGTGTACGGGCGAACGGCGGATATGCGAGCAAAGTCTGCGCACTTTGAGGAGCAGGTCGGGTAACCCCGGATAACTTTTCAGGAAGCACTGCACCACCAGGTTTAAGGTGTGAGCCAGGCAAGGAATGGGAAAGGGCTATGGCAGCCATGAAATTCCTTCCGTTATCACTCACTACCTTGCCTGCCTCAAGATGTACAGTGCCCAGCCATGACTGAGTTTCTTTCTGCAAGAACTCAGACAGAACTTCCGTGGTGTGTCTGTTGTCGCCCAAACACTTCATTGCCAATACAGCCTGCTGACGCTTGCCACTAGCTGTCCCATAATGGCACACCTGGTGTGCAACAGTGGCAGCTGCGGATGGAGTGGATGTGCGACTGTGGTCTGTGGACGAGCTCTCGCTTCTGCAGGTGGAGGAGGAAGAGGAGGAGGGGGGGCGAACGCCTCCAGCCAACTCTTTCCTTGACCGTGGGCTAGGCAGAACTGTCCCAATATTGCTGTCCCCTGTGGACCCTGCATCCACCACATTCACCCAGTGTGCCATGATGGACATGTAACGTCCCTGGCCATGCCTACTGGTCCATGCATCTGTTGTCAGGTGCACCTTTGTAGTCACAGACTGCCTGAGTGCATGGACGATGCGGTCTTTAACATGCTGTTGGAGGGCTGGGATGGCTTTTCTAGAAAAGAAGTGTCGACTGGGTAGCTCGTAGCATGGTACAGCGTAGTCCATCAGCGCTTTAAAAGCTTCGCTTTCAACTAACCGGTAGGGCATCATCTCTAATGAGATTAGTCTAGCAATGTGGGCGTTCAAACCCTGTGTACGCGGATGCGAGGATGAGTACTTCCTTTTCCTAACAAGAGTCTCATGTAGGGTGAGCTGGACTGGAGAGCTGGAGATCGTGGAACTAGCGGTGGTGCCGGTGGACATGGGTGACTGAGAGAGGGGTGGAGATGGTATTCTTGCTGGTGCCCTACATGCAGTGTTTCCTACTGCAAACCTGGTGATTCCCTGACTGCTTTGGCCTGGCGACGAAAGCTGCACAGATACTGAAGGTGGTGCGGGAAATGGTGGGTTTACAGTGAGGGAAGGGATGTAGCTGACTAGCTTCATTGGCCGAGGGTGCTGCAACCTTTAGGGACGTTTGGTAGTTAGTCCAGGCTTGCAAATGCATGGTGGATAAGTGTCTATGCATGCAACTTGTATTTAGACTTTTAAGATTCTGACCTCTGCTTAAGGTAGTTTAACATTTTTGACAGATGACTTTGCGCTGATCATTTGGATGTTGTTTAAAAAAATGCCAGACTGCACTCTTTCTACTATTGGATACCTTTTCAGGCATTGCAGACTGAGCTTCTTTAACCGGATGGTCACGCTGTCCTCCAACTGGTTTTGGTTTTGCCACGCGTTTTTGGCCAGATACGGGCCCGGCAGATGGAACCTGTTGTGATGTTGATGCCTGCTGCGGCTCCTCCTCCGCTTCAGAACTACTGCCACCTGCACCCTGTTCCCCCAATGGCTGCCAATCGGGGTCAACAACTGGGTCATCTATGACCTCCTCTTCTATGTCATGTGCAACTTTGTCTGTGTCACCGTGTAAGCCGGTGGTATTGCGTTCGTGACGGGGCACCATAGTCTCCGCTGGGTTTGATTCTGCCTCAGTACACTGCGAGGGCAATGTTCTGGTCTGAGTCAAAGGAACAGCATAGTAATCTGGCTGTGGCTGTGCATCTGTGCACTCCATGTCCGATTCAACTTCGAATGGGCATGGCCTGTTAACTGTTTCACTGTCTAACCCAGGAACGGTATGTGTAAAGAGCTCCATGGAGTAACCTGTTCTGTCGACTGACGCATCCTTCACTGTTGTTCTGAGTGAAGGACACAAGGAAGCGACTTGTTCCTGACTGGGAGCATCCACTGACGATGCACTGCTCTGACATTTGGCACTTTCCGAGGAGGAGGCGAAAGAGCTAGAGGCAGAGTCAGCAATGAAAGCCAATACTTGTTCGTCCTGCTCCGGCTTCAAAAGTGGTTTTCCTACTCCCAGAAAAGAGAGCGTTTGAGGCCTTGTGTAGCCAGACAACGAACCTGGCTCAACAACTCGAGACTTAGGTGCTGTACTGCTTTTACCACGACCACCTGATGCTCCACCACCACTACCATCATTACCAGCTGACAATGACCGCCCACGGCCATGACCTCTTCCACTAGACTTCCTCATTGTTTGCAAAACATAACCAAAGTAACGGTATTTGTTACTGTAAAACAACTTATAAGGTGAACTCAAACTTCTGTTGGATATATATATATACCTTTATAGGTGCCTGACACTGAAAGGAAAATCAGGCCCAATGTTACACACTAGATTTTCTGTGCCCCAATAATTTAATAATTTGAGACAGATGGCACACACAGGACCAGCACTCAAGCAGAAATGCCAATCTTAATCTCCCACTATTTTTTTTTTTTATGGGAGAATTTAAAAAACAAACAAAAAAAAAACAATATTACACACTAGGTTTTCGGTGGCACACAATGAGAGACAGATGCCACACACAGGACTGGCACAGAGGCAGACTTGCCAATCTTTATCTCCCAGACTCCCACTATTAATTTTTTCTTTTACAGGGAGAATTTACCCCCCCCCCAAAAAAAAAGGCCCAGTATTGCACAGTGGTTTTTGGTGGCACACAATGAGAGACAGATGCCACACACAGCAATGGCACAGAGGCAGACTTGCCAATCTTTATCTCCCACTAATTATTTTTTTTTTACAGGGAGAATTAACCCCCCCTCAAAAAAAATGGCCCAGTATTACACAGTGGTTTTCGGTGGCACACAATGAGAGACAGATGCCACACACAGCAATGGCACAGAGGCAGACTTGCCAATCTTTATCTCCCACTAATTATTTTTTTTTTACAGGGAGAATTTACCCCCCCCCAAAAAAATGGCCCAGTATTACACAGTGGTTTTCGGTGGCACACAATGAGAGACAGATGCCACACACAGCAATGGCACAGAGGCAGACTTGTGTTGTGAACTCTGTTTTCGGGCTCCCTCTTGTGGTCACTAGTGGTATTGTGTGACTTTTGCTTTGGGCTCCCCCTGGTGGCTTTGTTTGTTATCCTGCTGGTCTCTGGCTATCAGCTGGTTCGTTATCCTCTGGGAGGTTCCTATATAGCTCTGTTTTACTTCCACTTGTGGCCGGCTGTCGATGTAATCAGTGCTACTCAGATTCCTTCTGACTACCTTGCTCCCAGTCCATCCAGGATAAGCTAAGTTTTGTTTGCTCATTTTTTGATCAGCAGTGTTTATCATGTTTTCTGTTCCAGCTTGCTAAAATGTAATTCTCTCGCTTGCTGGTTGCTCTAGTGGGCTGAGTTTCTCCCCACACACCGTTAGTTGGTGTGTGGGTTCTTGAAATCTCAGGATGGATATTTTGTAAGGGTTTTTTATTGATCGCATAGACCCCTGCTCTATTTTCTGCTTTCTAGTACTAGTGGGCCTCTTTTGCTGAATCTGATTTCATCCCTATGTATGTGCCTTCTTCTTACTTCACCGTTAATATTTGTTGGGGGCTTCTATATCTTTGGGGATTATTTCTCTGGAGGCAAGCGAGGTCTTTCTTTCTCTTTAGGGGTAGCTAGTTCCTCAGGCTGGCTCGAGACGTCTAAGAATTTTTTAGGCACGTTCACCGGCTACCTCTAGTTGTTTTGGATAGGTTCAGATTTGCGATCAGTCCAGTTACCATCTCCCTAGAGCTCGTCCTTAGTTTAATCACTTGCTGATCTATTTGTGATCCTCCGCCACTAGGGATCATAACAGACTTGCCAATCTTTATCTCACACTAATAATTTTTTTTTTACAGGGAGAATTTACCCCCCCCCAAAAAAAAAATGGCCCAGTATTACACAGTGGTTTTCGGTGGCACACAATGAGAGACAGATGCCACACACAGCAATGGCACAGAGGCAGACTTGCCAATCTTTATCTCCCACTAATTTTTTTTTTTTACAGGGAGAATTTACCCCCCCCCGAAAAAATATCCCACTATTACACAGTGGTTTTCGGTGGCACACAATGAGAGACAGATGCCACACACAGGACTGGCACAGAGGCAGACTTGCCAATCTTTATCTCCCACTAATAATTTTTTTTTTTTACAGGGAGAATTTACCCCCCCTCAAAAAAAATGGCCCAGTATTACACAGTAGTTTTCGGTGGCACACAATGAGAGACAGATGCCACACACAGGACTGGCACAGAGGCAGACTTGCCAATCTTTATCTCCCACTAATAATTTTTTTTTTTACAGGGAGAATTTACCTCCCCAAAAAAATGGCCCAGTATTACACAGTGGTTTTCAATGGCACACAATGAGAGACAGATGCCACACACAGCATTGGCACAGAGGCAGACTTGCCAATCTTTATCTCCCACTAATAATTTTTTTTTTACAGGGAGAATTTACCCCCCCCAAAAAAATGGCCCAGTATTACACAGTGGTTTTCGGTGGCACACAATGAGAGACAGATGCCACACACAGCAATGGCACAGAGGCAGACTTGCCAATCTTTATCTCACACTATTTTTTTTTTTTACAGGGAGAATTTACCCAAAAAAATAAATGGCCAAGTATTACACAGTGGTTTTCGGTGGCACACAATGAGAGACAGATGCCACACACAGCAATAGCACAGAGGCAGACTTGCCAATCTTTATCTCCCACTAATAATTTTTTTTAACAGGGAGAATTTACCCCCTCCAAAAAATGGCCCAGTATTACACAGTGGCTTTCGGTGGCACACTATGAGAGACAGATGCCACGCACAGCAATGGCACAGAGGCAGACTTGCCAATCTTTATCTCCCACTAATAATTTTTTTTTTAAAGGGAGAATTTACCCCCCCCAAAAAAATGGCCCAGTATTACAGAGTGGTTTTCGGTGGCACACAATGAGAGACAGATGCCACACACAGCAATGGCACAGAGGCAGACTTGCAAATCTTTATCTCCCACTAATTATTATTTTTTTTTTACAGGGAGAATTTACCCCCCCCAAAAAAAATGGCCCAGTATTACACAGTGGTTTTCGGTGGCACACAATGAGAGACAGATGCCACACACAGCAATGGCACAGAGGCAGACTTGCCAATCTTTATCTCCCACTAATTATTTTTTTTTTACAGAGAGAATTTACCCCCCAAAAATAAATGGCCAAGTATTACACAGTGGTTTTCGGTGGCACACAATGAGAGACAGATGCCACACACAGCAATGGCACAGAGGCAGACTTGCCAATCTTTATCTCCCACTAATTATTTTTTTTTTTACAGGGAGAATTTACCCCAAAAAAATAAATGGCCAAGTATTACACAGTGGTTTTCGGTGGCACACAATGAGAGACAGATGCCACACACAGCAATGGCACAGAGGCAGACTTGCCAATCTTTATCTCCCACTAATTATTTTTTTTTTACAGGGAGAATTTACTCCCCCCAAAAAATGGCCCAGTATTACACAGTGGTTTTCGGTGGCACACAATGAGAGACAGATGCCACACACAGCAATGGCACAGAGGCAGACTTGCCAATCTTTATCTCCCACTAATAATTTTTTTTTTTAAAGGGAGAATTTACCCCCCCCAAAAAAATGGCCCAGTATTACACAGTGGTTTTCGGTGGCACACAATGAGAGACAGATGCCACACACAGCAATGGCACAGAGGCAGACTTGCCAATCTTTATCTCACACTATTTTTTTTTTTTTACAGGGAGAATTTACCCAAAAAAATAAATGGCCAAGTATTACACAGTGGTTTTCGGTGGCACACAATGAGAGACAGATGCCACACACAGCAATAGCACAGAGGCAGACTTGCCAATCTTTATCTCCCACTAATAATTTTTTTTAACAGGGAGAATTTACCCCCTCCAAAAAATGGCCCAGTATTACACAGTGGCTTTCGGTGGCACACAATGAGAGACAGATGCCACGCACAGCAATGGCACAGAGGCAGACTTGCCAATCTTTATCTCCCACTAATAATTTTTTTTTTAAAGGGAGAATTTACCCCCCCAAAAAAATGGCCCAGTATTACAGAGTGGTTTTCGGTGGCACACAATGAGAGACAGATGCCACACACAGCAATGGCACAGAGGCAGACTTGCAAATCTTTATCTCCCACTAATTATTATTTTTTTTTACAGGGAGAATTTACCCCCCCCAAAAAAAATGGCCCAGTATTACACAGTGGTTTTCGGTGGCACACAATGAGAGACAGATGCCACACACAGCAATGGCACAGAGGCAGACTTGCCAATCTTTATCTCCCACTAATTATTTTTTTTTTACAGGGAGAATTTACCCCCAAAAAATAAATGGCCAAGTATTACACAGTGGTTTTCGGTGGCACACAATGAGAGACAGATGCCACACACAGCAATGGCACAGAGGCAGACTTGCCAATCTTTATCTCCCACTAATTTTTTTTTTTTTTACAGGGAGAATTTACCCCAAAAAAATAAATGGCCAAGTATTACACAGTGGTTTTCGGTGGCACACAATGAGAGACAGATGCCACACACAGCAATGGCACAGAGGCAGACTTGCCAATCTTTATCTCCCACTAATTATTTTTTTTTTACAGGGAGAATTTACTCCCCCCAAAAAATGGCCCAGTATTACACAGTGGTTTTCGGTGGCACACAATGAGAGACAGATGCCACACACAGCAATGGCACAGAGGCAGACTTGCCAATCTTTATCTCCCACTAATAATTTTTTTTTTTACAGGGAGAATTTACCCCCCCCCAAAAAAGGCCCAGTATTACACAGTGGTTTTCGGTGGCACACAATGAGAGACAGATGCCATACACAGCAATGGCACATAGGCAGACTTGCCAATCTTTATCTCCCACTAATTATTTTTTTTTTACAGGGAGAATTTACCCCCCCCCCCAAAAAAAAAGGCCCAGTATTACACAGTGGTTTTCGGTGGCACACAATGAGAGACAGATGCCACACACAGCAATGGCACAGAGGCAGACTTGCCAATCTTTATCTCCCACTAATTATTTTTTTTTTACAGGGAGTATTTACCCCCCCAAAAAAAATGGCCCAGTATTACACAGTGGTTTTCGGTGGCACACAATGAGAGACAGATGCCACACACAGGACTGGCACAGAGGCAGATTTGCCAATCTTTATCTCCCTACAGTAATCTCAGGAAAGTATGGCAGGCAGCTATAAAAAGGACTGCTGCACACAAAAGTGGGGACAAACACACAAGATAGCTGTGCAGAAAGGAAGGAACGACAGGATTTGTGCTTTGAAAAAAGCAGTTGGTTTGCACAGCGGCGTACACACAAAGCAACGCAGCTATCAGGGAGCCTTCTAGGGCAGCCCAATGAGCTACAGCGCTGAGGAAAAAAAATGTAGCTTCCACTGTCCCTGCAAACAAAAGGTGGTGTTGGACAGTGGAAATCGCTACAGCACAAGCGGTTTGTGTCTTTATGTACCCTGCCTATCACTATCCCTGCTTCTGTAGAAGCGGCAGCAACCTCTCCCTACGCTCAGATCAGCAGCAGTAAGATGGCGGTCGGCGGGAACGCCCCTTTATAGCCCCTGTGACGCCGCAGAAAGCAAGCCAATCACTGCAATGCCCTTCTCTAAGATGGTGGGGACTGAGATCTATGTCATCACGCTGCCCACACTCTGCGTCCACCTTCATTGGCTGAGAAATGGCGCTTTTAGCATCATTGAAACGCGACTTTGGCGTGAAAGTCGCGTACCGCATGGCAGACCCCACACAGGGATCTGGTCGGTTTCATGAGACGCCGACTTTGCCAAAAGTCGGCGACTTATGAAAATGAACGATCCGTTTCGCTCAACCCTACTTAAAGCCACTTGATAAATTATTGTGAAAAGGTGACAAATAATTGTGAAAAAGCGAGAAATCCTCTAAACAATTGGTTATGTGCTAAGTGAAAAATATTCCAAACTACAATCAAATATTTACATCCTGTTAAGGTAAAAGAAAACATTATGTATTAAAGCATTTTAAGAGTGTCCTATATGTTCAATTCATAGAGTACAACATACCTGTCATTTTTACCCATCTGGAGAACAAAAAAAACATTATTCCCTTCTTATTTAAATGAAATAAAAAATCAAGCTACCACCCAAGCTGCAATCGTTGTTTATGGAAACAAGATATAAGTCTATATGATATGTATTCTGTTTTGGCAAAATATCATACGTAAAAATGGCTTATTTTAACATTTCTATAAGTCAACAATTATGCAGGCAGAATTTATGCTTGCTTGGCACTGACTCCCAGTTTAACTATTTCGCAAAAAAATTTACATGGTGGGATAGTTGTAACTTCATCACCATGACCTTTCTCCTCATAAAATAACATTCAGTATAGCCCATAGAGTATCTTTACAAAGTTGTGTTTTAGTATTATCACAAGTTTTGCCCTGCATGAAATAATCCCCATGACCTTCATCTCATTTGTTAAAACCTAAATCTTCTAGGCTTATGTTTGCAGTACCACACAACTGTTCTATGCATGAAACTGCACCACTTGTAGAGTTGATGGTGGAAATGATACCTCTTGTATAACAAGTGGGGAAAAAGCAACAATATTACAATTATACAAGTATTTTCTACTGTTTGAGATATTTAAAAGGTTTCCCAGGAATAGTTTCCCAGGAATATCCAATTATTATCCTTAGTATAGGCCATTGAAGTGTCATCAGTAGTGTTGAGCGATACCGTCTGATACTTGAAAGTATCGGTATCGGAAAGTATCGGCCGATACCGGCAAAGTATCGGAACCAATACAAGTCAATGGAACTCAAGTATCGGACGGTATCCCTGATGGTTCCCAGGGTCTGAAGGAGAGGAAACTCTCCTTCAGGCCCTGGTATCCATATTAATGTGTAAAAGAAAGAATTAAAATAAAAAATATTGCTATACTCACCTCTCCGACGCAGCCTGGACCTCACCGAGGGAACCGGCAGCGTTGTTTGCTTAAAATTCGCGGGTTTACTTCCTTACGTGAAGTCCAGGCTTGTGATTGGTCGCGTGCCGCCCATGTGGCCGCGACGCGACCAATCACAGCAAGCCGTGACGTAATTTCAGGTCCTTCAGGATTTTAAAATTACATTCCGGCTTTGTGATTGGTCGCGTCGCGGTCACATGGGCGATGCGACCAATCACAAGCCGTGACGTCACGGGAGGCTGGACACGCGCGCATTTTAAAATGCGCGCTTGTCCTGCCTCCCGTGACGTCACGGCTTGTGATTAGTCGCGTCGCCCATGTGACCGCGACGCGACTAATCACAAGCCAGAACGTAATTTTAAAATCCTGAAGGACCTAAAATTACGTCACGGCTTGCTGTGATTGGTCGCGTCGCGGCCACATGGGCGACGTGACCAATCACAAAGCCGGAACGTAATTTTAAAATCCTGAAGGACCTGAAATTACGTCACGGCTTGCTGTGATTGGTCACGTCGCGGCCACATGGGCGGCACGCGACCAATCACAAGCCGGGACTTCACGTAAGGAAGTAAACCCGCGAATTTTAAGCAAACAACGCTGCCGGTTCCCTCGGTGAGGTCCAGGCTGCGTCGGAGAGGTGAGTATAGCAATATTTTTTATTTTAATTCTTTATTTTACACATTAATGTTGTTTCGATATCGATACCCGATACCACAAAAATATCGGATCTCGGTATCGGAATTCCGATACAGCAAATATCGGCCGATACCCGATACTTGCGGTATCGGAATGCTCAACACTAGTCATCAGTAGGACCTGTACCGATCAGGAGAATGATGAGGCTGCTAAGTGAACTATGGGTTGGGATGACCTGTTGTTGTACCTAGCATGGATCCATGTAGAGATTTGTTGCTAAATGTAGAACAAGTCTTTTGGTGAAACTGTAATTTATTGTCCTGGCTGTTGGACTCCCAGTAATGTCTTAATGGCCATTTACTAGAAAAGTTTAGACAACTAATAAATATTTTGAAGTTCCATAGATAATGAATTGGGTTGAGGTGTGCATTCTTAACCTTCACTCAATATAGAGCAAAAACTCTAAAAAGAGACAAGGTACTTCCTTTGGTAAAGTTGTTTACAATGGAAATTAACCCAGTTTCCCTACCACTAATGAAAGATTCTGATCTTTTTCAGTTGTGTAAAGATACAAGCATGTACAGTATGCAGGTCTATTTGAGAAGCTGCGACCATTTGAATTTACTATCACAGGGTTGTTCGAACCGGATGCAAAGAAATATGAGATAATTGTTCCCCATAAAAATATCTCAGGATTTTGCACCTTCCCCAAAGACCAAATGTAAAATGCATAATATTAACAGATATTTTTTGTCACAAAGGTAATTTGTTTAGTGGTATAGACCTCTTCTTCAGATCCAAAAAGACAATTATACAATTATACAAATATTAATAAAAACAAACACAAAATCAACAAGGTTCAAAGATCACAAACACAACAGAATTAAGAGATATTGAAGAAAATGTTATGTAATTCTACATATTGTACTTTAGCTTAACTTAAGCCAAGCTCAATTTTTGTGTTTTTTCTTTGTATTTTTGCATTCTGTGCAAGCCGGGGTGTGGCCTACCTCTCCTGAGCTTGAAATTACATTTTAGGGTATGTGCACACGTTCAGGTTTTTTCACGTTTTTTTCGCATTTTTTCACTATAAAAACGCTATAAAAACTCATTAAAAATGCATGCATTATGCATTCTATCATTTAGAATGCATTCTGCATGTTTTGTGCACATGGTGGTTTTTTTCTGCGAAAAAAAACGCACCGCGGTAAAAAAAGCAGCATGTTCATTAATTTTGCAGATTTTCTGCATTTTTCCCGCAATTCTATGCATTTGGAAAAAAACTCATGAAAAAAACGCACAAAAAACGCGTCAAAAACGCATCAAAAAACGTGAAAAAAACGCATGTGGATTTCTGCCAGAAATGTCCCGTTTTTGCCAGGAAAATTTCTGCTAGAAATTCCTGACGTGTGCACATAGCCTAAAGGTTTCCTCAGACTTGTTTCCACAGGTCATGACCTGGTCCTTTTGTCTACCCTTATTTACACACTGAGGTCAACTCTGACACATGGTAAGGTATTTAATATTAGACAGCATAGGACTATCCCGATCAGGGTCACCTTGTCGACGGTGGGATGGCTTTTATGCTATTTTTGATCAAAAACAGTATTACTAAGAACCCTGTGTTATTTAAATGCACTTATGCTTTTTACTTATATAGTTACAGCAGGATTTTGCTCATTTTGTTTCTTGTAGGTTTTGTATGTTTTATGGCCAATGTGAACATGTGTTTATGTGCTGCATGTATACCAGCTTAAATCAAGATCAATTTTTGTGTTATTTCCTTGTATTTTTTAATTCTGTGCAAGACGGGGTGTGGCCTACCTCTGGTGAGCTGGAAATTACATTTGACCCCTTCATGACCCAGCCTATTTTGACCTTAATGACCTGGCCATTTTTTGCAATTCTGACCAGTGTCCCATTATGAGGTAATAACTCTGGAACGCTTCAACGGATCCTAGCGATTCTGAGACTGTTTTTTCGAGACATATTGGGATTCATGTTAGTGGTAAATTTAGGTGGATAATTTCTGAGTTTATTTGTGAAAAAATGAAAATTTGACAAAAAATGTGAAAATTTCGCAATTTTCAAATTTTGAATTTTTATTCTGTTAAACAAGAGATATATGTGACACAAAATAGTTAATAAATAACATTTCCCACATGCTTACTTTACATCAGGACAATTTTGGAAACAAAATTAATTTTTTCTAGGAAGTTATAAGCATTAAAATTTGACCAGCGATTTCTCATTTTTACAACGAAATTTACAAAACCATTTTTTTAGGGACCACCTCACATTTGAAGTCAGTTTGAGGGGTCTATATGGCTGAAAATACCAAAAAGTGACACCATTCTAAAAACTGCACCCCTCATGGTGCTCAAAACCACATTCAAGAAGTTTATTAACCCTTTAGGTGCTTCACAGCAGCAGAAGCAACATGGAAGGAAAAAATGAACATTTAACTTTTTAGTCACAAAAATGATCTTTTAGCAACTATTTTTTTATTTTCCCAAGGGTAAAAAGAGAAACTGTACCCCAAAAGTTGTTGGACAATTTGTCGTGAGTACGCCGATACCCCATATGTGGGGGGAACCACTGTTTGGGCGCACGACAGGGCTCGGAAGGGAAGGAGCGCCATTTGAATTTTTCAATGAAAAATTGGCTCCAATCTTTAGAGGACACCATGTCGCGTTTGGAGAGCCCCTGTGTGCCTAAACATTGGAGATCCCCCACAAGTGACCCCATTTTGAAAACTAGACCCCCAAAGGAGCTTTTCTAGATGCAAGTGAGCACTTTGAACCCCCAGGTGCTTCACAAATTGATCCGTAAAAATGAAAAAGTACTTTTTTCACAAAAAAATTATTTTAGCCTCAATTTTTTCATTTTCACATAGGCAACAGGATAAAATGGATACTAAAATGTGTTGGGCAATTTATTCTGAGTACACAGATACCTCATATGTGGTCACAAACCACTGTTTGTGCACACGGAAAGGCTCGGAAGGGAAGGAGCGCCATTTGACTTTAGAATGAAAAATTAGCTCCAATTGTTAGCAGACACCATGTCGTGTTTGGAGAGCCCCTGTGTGCCTAAACAATGGAGATCCCTCACAAGTGACCCTATTTTAGAAACTAGACCCCCCCAAGGAACTTATCTAGATGCATAGTGAGCACTTTGAACCCCCAGGTGCTTCACAAATTGATCCATAAAAATGAAAAAGTACTTTTTTCACAAAAAATTTCGTTTAGCCTCAATTTCTTCATTTCCACATGGGCAACAGGATAAAAGGGATCCTAAAATTTATTGGGAAATTTCTCCTGAGTACACTGATACCTCAAATGTGGGGGTAAACCACTGTTTGGGCACACGGCAGGGCTCTGAAGGGAAGGAGCGCCATTTGACTTTTTGAATGAAAAATTAGCTCCAATCGTTAGCGGACACCATGTCGCATTTGGAGAGGCCCTGTGTGCCTAAATATTGGAGCTCCCACACCAGTGACCCCATTTTTGAAACTAGACCTCCCATGGAACTAATCTAGATGTGTGGTGAGCACTTTGAACCCCCAAGTGCTTCACCGAAGTTTATAACGCAGAGCCGTGCAAATAAAAAATCATTTTTCATTCCTCAAAAACTATTTTTTAGCAAGAAATTTTTTATTTTCACAAGAGTAACCGGAGAAATTGGACCCCATAAGTTATTGTACAGTTTAACCTGAGTACGCTGATACCCCATATGTGGGGGGTAACCACTTTTTGGGCACACGTCGGGGCTCAGAAGGGAAGTAGTGACGTTTTGGAATGCAGACTTTGATAGAATGGTCTGCGGGCATCATGTTATGTTTGCAGGACCCCTGATGTGCCTAAACAGTAGAAACCCCCACAAGTGACCGCATTTTGGAAACTAGACCCCCCCAAGGAACTTATCTAGATGTGAGGTGAGCACTTTGAACCCCCAAGTGCTTCACAGAAGTTTACAACTCAGTGCTGTGAAAATAAAAAATCATTTTTCTTTCCTCAAAAATTATGTTTTAGCAAGCAATTTTTTATTTTCACAAGGGTAACAGGAGAAATTGGACCCCAATATTTGTTGTCCAGTTTGACCTGAGTACGCTGATACCCCATATGTGGGGGGGAACCACTGCTTGGGCACACGTCAGGGCTCGGAAAGGAAGTAGTGACGTTTTGAAATGCAGACTTTGATGGAATGGTCTGAGGGCGTCACGTTGCATTTGCATAGCCCCTGATGTGCCTAAACAGTAGAAACCCCCCACAAGTGACCTCATTTTGGAAACTAGACCCCCCAAGGAACTTATCTAGATGTGTGGTGAGCACTTTGATCCCCCAAGTGCTTCACCGAAATTTATAACGCAGAGCCGTGAAAATAAAAAATCCTTTTTTTTCCACAAAAATAAGTTTTTAGCCCCCCATTTTTTTATTTTCCCAAGGGTAACAGGAGAAATCAGACCCCCAAAGTTGTTGTGCAATTCTTCCTGAGTACGGCAATAACCCATATGTTTGGGTAAACTACTGTTTGGGCGAACGTTGGGGCTCGGAAGGGAGGGAGCACCATTTGACTTTTTAAACGCAAGATTGGCTGAAAATCAATGGTGGCGCCATGTCGCGTTTGGAGACCCCTGATGTGCCTAAACAGTGGAAACCTCTCAATTCTAACTCCAACACTAGCCCCAACACACCCCTAACCCTAACCACAAGCCTAACCCTAACCCCAACACACCCTGAACCCTAATCTTAACCCTAATTCCAACCCTAACTCTAATTCCAACCCTAATCCTAAGGCTATGTGCCCACGTTGCGGATTCGTGTGAGGATTTTTCCGCACAATTTTTGTGCGGATTTCACCTGTGGATTCCTATTGAGGAACAGGTGTAAAACGCTGTGGAATTGAGTGCAGAACATACAACACAGCGTTTCCACGTGGTATTTTCCGCACCATGGGCACAGCGGATTTGGTTTTCCATAGGTTTACATGGTGCTGTAAACGTGATGGAAAACTGCTACGAATCCGCAGCGGCGAATCCGCTGCGGATACGCAACCAAATCCGCACAGTGTGCACATAGACTAATTCTAACCCTAATTCTAACCCTAACCCTAAGGCTACTTTCACACTAGCGTCGGTACGGGGCCGTCGCCATACGTCGGCCCGACGTACGTTGTGAAATAAATGCACAACGGGAGCAGCGGATGCAGTTTTTCAACGCATCTGCTGCCCCAATGTAATGTCTGGGGAGGAGGGGGCGGAGTTTCGGCCGCACATGCTCGGTTGAAAATGGCGGACACGACGCACAAAAAAAGTTACATGTAGCTTTTTTTGTGCCGACGGTCTGCCAAAAACGATGCAACCGTCGCACGATGGTTGCGACATGTGGCACTCTGTCGCAATGCGTCGTTAATGCAATTCTATGGAGAAAAAACGCATCCTGCGGGCTACTTTGCAGGATGCGTTTTTTCTTCAAAACGACGCATTGCGACCGCCGTCACACAACGCTAGTGTGAAAGTAGCCTAATCCTAGCCCTAACCCTAACCCTAACTCTAACCCTAACCCTAATCCTAGTTCTAACCCTATTTCTAACCCTAGTTCTAACCCTAACCCTAGTGGAAAAATAAAAGTAAATATTTTTTCTTTATTTTATTATTGACCCTACCTATGGGGGTGATAAAGGGGGGGTTATTTATTATTCTTTTTATTTTAATCGCTGTGATAGAACCTATCACAGCGATCAAAATGTACCTGGAACGAATCTGCCGGCCGGCAGATTCGGCGGGTGCACTGTGCATGTGCCCGCCATTTTGGAAGATGGCGGCGCCCATGGAGCAGACGGACGGACACCAGGAGGGACACCGGAGGTCGGTAAGTATGAGGGGGGGATCGGACAGTGGGGGGCAGATCGGACTGCAGGGGGAGCGGACAGGAGGACGGGGGGAGCAGAGGACAGCAGATGACAGGATGGAGGACGGAGGGGACGAGATCGGTGGCGGTGGGCAGATCGTGATCTCCAGCCATGGCTGATGCTATTGCAGCATCGGCCATGGCTGGATTGTAATATTTCACCAATTTTCATTGGTGAAATATTACTATCGCTCTGTTTGAAAGTGAAAGTGAAACATCACTTTCAACAGCCAATCAGAGCGATCGTAGCCATGGGGGGGAAGCCACCGCCCCTGGGCTCAAGTACCACTCCCCCTGTCCCTGCAGGTCGGGTGAAATTACAGTTAACCCTTTCATCCAGCCTGCAGGAGCGCGATCCGACCATGACGAATATGCTGCATCACAGGTCGAATTGGCACAGGTTTTCATGATGCATACGCTGCATCAAAGGTCAGGAAGGGGTTAAAGGCTTCCCCAGACTGGTGTCCACAGGTCAGAACCGGTCCTTTTATCTGCTCTTATTCACACACACTGAGGTCATCTCTGATACATGGTAAGGTTTTCAATATTAGACAGTGTAGGACCATTGCGATCAGGATCACCTTGTCGATGGTGGGATAGCTTTCATGCTATTTTTGATCAAAAACAGTATTACTAAGAACTCTGTGTAATTTAAATGCACTTTTGCTTTTTACTTATCTAGATATAGCACGGTTTTTGCTCATTTTGTTTCTTGTAGGTTTTGTATATTGTACTTTAAGCCTATTATAACCACTATTAGAATAGTTCAAGCATATAAAGAATCATATTCTTATGTTTAATTTGACTAAATACTATACATTACTTCAAAATATAAATTCCTCCCTCAAAAAGGCAAAAAAGTACATGGATAGTGTGGGCAAAATTCAAACATCCTATCAGACCAGCCCCAGACTTGTAGCAGAAGCTATTCGAATAATATTACTATATAATACTATTACTCGTGCATCATCTTAGGCGTTGTGCATGTCAAACTTCATAGGAACTTTGTTGACTTGGCATTTTGCTTAAAAAATAAAGAGGGGCATAAATATGTGGATTGTTCAAATAATAAATATTGTCTTTTTAGAGCAAAAGGGGTCTATAACCCAAACTGCATATTAAGTGTGACAAAAATATGTTTTGCTCTTTTGCATTTGACAATGCAAGACTCGGGAGAATTCTTTCATGATAAACATATCTCATATTTTTCCACTCCATTTAGATATTCTCTTCAGAACCCAATCCTCGGGATCATGATGGTTCTATAATTGGATCACTATGTGATGAGTGAGCAATGAGCATTAGTGATGGGTGAGCACTAAAATGCTTGGGTGCTCATTGCTCGGGTTGAGCAAATTGGACTACTCGGCTAGAACAACGAGCCCAATATAAGTCTATGGGAGACCCGAGTATTTTTTCTGCGATTCCCCCCCTACCTGAGGGTCCTTTTAAGGTCTAAAAACATCTGAAAATGATGGAAGTACTGCTCAACACAGGGACATCATGTGAATCGCCCCTGGAAGCATTCCTGACTCCTAGTTCACAGCTTTAATCATTTTTTTCCGAGATTCATGCCATTTTTCCCGATGCCACAAAAAACACATTAAAACGAAACCAAAACGGGTTTTGCTTGGAAATATGTCAAGGTACATCCTTTGCAGCTTAAGGACTTGCCTGTAAGGCCAAATATTTAACACCAGACCGAAAATTTCCTCCCCCACTTAGGCTTAGTTCAGACGCACCATTTTTGAAGCGTTTTTCAACTTTAACATTGCTTTCAACCATTACCAATGCATTCACTGGGAAATGTCATTGTAATATTTAACAACCCTAGCTGGCCATATTTTTATGACACATAAGCAGACCCATCTTGCTTCATTTACGAAGGAGGGACTCTTAAAGTCACAGGGCCTATTTTTACTCATGCATCAGGCGGTATTAATCTTCTTAAAGGGCCATTATGAAACAGTGGTAGCCTATGCTGTGAGTGGATGGGGTGCCAAGAACTATGACGCACCACAATACCCCTGTCATAAGATGTCCAGGGGGAGCTCCTGAAAAAATGTTGCATTGAATTCAAGGCCTGCCCTGCTACCAATTCATATGCACCCCAATAAGCCTTTGAACGCACATACTGGATGGGCTCATGAAAATCCACTTCACAATATGCATTTTGTACTCCCGTACTCCTTTGTTTTACACATTGGCAGCAAGGTCAGCCCTGCTGCATAGTCATATGCACCCCATTACGCCTTGGAACCCACATACTGGATGGGCCCATGAAAATCCACTTCACAATATGCATTTAGTACTCCCGTACTCCTTTGTTTTACACATTGGCAGCAAGGCCAGCCCTGCTGCATAGTCATATGCACCCCATTATGCCTTGGAACCCACATACTGGATGGGCCCATGAAAATCCACTTCACAATATGCATTTTGTACTCCGTACTCCTTTGTTTTACACATTGGCAGCAAGGCCAGCCCTGCTGTACAGTCCGTCATATGCACCCCATTACGCCTTGGAACCCACATACTGGATAGGCCCATGAAAATCTACTTCACAATATGCATTTTGTACTCCCATACTCCTTTGTTTTACACATTGGCAGCAAGGCCAACCCTGCTGCATAGTAATATGCACCCCATTACGCCTTGGAACCCACATGCTGGATGGGCCCATGAAAATCCACTTCACAATATGCATTTTGTACTCCCATACTCCTTTGTTTTACACATTGGCAGCAAGGCCAGCCCCGCTGCATAGTCACATGCACCCCATTACGCCTTGGAACCCACTTACTGGATGGGCCCATGAAAATCCACTTCACAATATGCATTTTGTACTCCGTACTCCTTTGTTTTACACATTGATAGCAAGGCTATGATGGTATGATGGTTCCCTCTTTGCAGAATTATTTACAGGAGATTTTGGCAATTGTGTTTGCCATGTTTTTAACACTAAGGTTCAGATACGCCTTTAAAAACTGCTAATCCTTGCAAAACAAAGCAATTTCATTGCAAACTACAAAATTCAAGGACTATTCAGACTGAATAGTGTGAGTGCGTACATTTTTGTATATGTTAACAAAAACATACAAAGGTTAATAAGTACATATAAGGATTACATAAATATACTGATTACGTATATATGAAGATTAACTACATACAGTCTACTTAGATTATCACCAAGAGGCTTTTAAACATCACCCGTCTGGAATATCAGAGAAGCAACACCAAGACAGAGAACCCCTGGGAGATTACCTACACTGCATGGGCATCCCCAATTATGCAGGTATCATCACACTGTACATGTACAGGTACCCCAGTTTTGGCATCTGTCTTAGTCATGTTTCTCTGGTCTTATATAGTGATTTACACTATGTAGTAACTCTAGTTTCACCCAGACCTTCAAGTGGCCACTTTTCAAGGTTGGAAGAAACTGAGATATCATGGACTCATCAGACAAGGGGCCATAAACTCCTAGAAAATAAAAGTCACAAGGATTTAGATAAAACCACCACAGGCATAGTTTCAGTAAACCTTAATGTTTTACAATGACAAACAGCAAACATATAGAGGCTTAGAACTGTTTGTGAAGTGAGTTAGCAAACATTTATCAAGATTGTGTCACTATGAGCATTGTCTGTCACATCTGTAAATGTTTTACAAGAAATGCAGCTATGTGATTATCTGAATTCATTCGGTGCACAGTATTTCAATCTTGTTTACAAATCACCATTTGTATATTTGCCATTTGTACATTTGAGGCAGCCAAAGTTATGGCTCTCAAGGAGAGAAACTAATATAGTAGAAAAAGCTATATTTTTAATGAACTACTGAGCCAAACTAACAGCATTGCTTTATCAAATGTACATGAAGTGTATTGTGTCCAATTTGAGCAACCAGGCAACACAAAAAGGAGCTTTTCAAGTGAGCTCTTTATGGTAAACAAATGTGAACTGTTTGCCATTAAGGATGTGGTTTCACCAATGTGGGGTACCTTTTTTAAAAAATATACTATTGCCATCACAGCCCCCCTTGCCCAAACTTCACCAGCCTATAACAGTACTGAGCACGTTCACCCTGGTGATCTAGTGGCAGTTAAACAAGAGCCATTGCAGGAGACAGAGTTAAGAATTAGAGCCAATGTAGTGGTGTATGTCTCTGAGACTTGTAATGCAGTGCATGATCTGCCAAACAATTCCCCTATGGGGGTACCTTTTTTAAAAATAGACTAGTGTCATCGTAGGTCCCTAGCCCAAACATCAACGGCCTATAACAGTACTGAGCACGTTCACCCTGGTGATCTAGTGGCAGTTAAACAAGAGACATTGCAGGAGACAGAGTTAAGAATTAGGGCCAATGTAGTGGTGTGTGTCTCTGGCAGACCATGCACTGCATTACAAGTCTCAAACAATTCCCCAATGGGGGTACCGTTTTTAAAAATACACTAGTGCCAATGCCATCGCAGGCCCCTAGCCCAAACTTCAATGGCCTATAACAGTACTGAGCACGTTAACCCTGGTGATCTAGTGGCAGTTAAACAAGAGACATTGCAGGAGACAGAGTTAAGAATTAGGGCCAATGTAGTGTTGTGTGTCTCTGAAACTTGTAATGCAGTGCATAATCTGCCAAACAATTCCACAATGGGGGTACCTTTTTTTAAAAAAGAATAGTGCCATCGCAGGACCCTAGACCAAATTTCAACAGCCTATAACAGAACAGAGCATGTTCACCTTGGTGATCTAGTGGCAGGTACATTTTAGATTGCAGGAGACTGAGTTAAGAAGTCGGCCCAATGGAATGTCATGCCCAATTCCCCAATGTGAGGTAATTTTTTTTTTAAATAAAAAAGTGCCATCACAGCCCCCTTGCCCAAAATACACCGTACAGAGCACGTTAAAGGGAACCTGTCACCCAAATTTGGCGGGACCAGTTTTGGGTCATATGGGTGGGGTTTTCGGGTGTTTGATTCACCCTTTCCTTACCCGCTGGCTGCATGCTGACCGCAATATTGGATTGAAGTTCATTCTCTGTCCTCCGGAGTACACGCCTGCGCAAGGCAATATTGCCTTGCGCTGGCGTCATCCTGCTGTTTGATCATTTGTATATGTTTTTAAAATAATTTTTAAATATCTTGTTATTACCATCAATTCCATTAATAAAGACTATATTTCACTATTCCCATGGGTGTATAGTTTCTTCTATCTTTAGTCCATACTGTATTGCACTGTTCTCAATATGGTAGGGGGGAAGCTGAGCTGAGCTGAGCCATTCATACAAGATGGGAGGGGGGAGCACTGAGCCATTCAAACAAGATTGGAAGGGGGGAATCTGAGCCATTCATACAAGATGGGAGAGGAGGGAAACTGAGCTGAGCCATTCATACAAGATGGGAGGGAAGAGCTGAGCCATTTATACAAGATGGGAGGGGGGAAGCTGAGCTGAGCCATTCATACAAGATGGGAGGGGGGAACTGAGCTGACCCATTCATACAAAATGGGAGGGGGGAGCGCTGAGCCATTCATACAGGATGAGAGGGGGGAAGTTGAGCCATTCATACAAGATGGGAGGGGGGAGCGCTGAGCCATTCATAAAAGATGGGAGTGGGGGGAAGCTGAGCTGAGCAATTCATACAAGATGGGAGGGGGGAAGCTGAGCTGAGCTGAGCCATTCATACAAGATGGGAGGGTGGAAGCTGAGCCATTCATACAAGATGGGGAGGAAGCTGAGCTGAGCCATTCATACAATATGGGAGGGGGGAAGCTGAGCTGAGCCATTCATACAAGATGGGAGGGGGGAAGCTGAGCCATTCATACAAGATGGGAGGGGGGAAGTTGAGCTGAGCTGAACCATTCATACAAGATGGGAGGGGCAGAAGCTGAGCCATTCATACAAGATGGGAGGGGGAAAGCTGAGCCATTCATACAAGATGGGAGGGGGAGCTGAGCCATTCATATAAAAAAATGGGGGTAGAGCTGAGCCATACATACAAGATGGGAGGGGGGACAATTTGAGTGGGGATGGGGGATTTATTATGTGGGTGGAGAGTTGGAGTGGGGATGGGGGATTTAATGTGTGGGGGGATATTTGAGGACACAAAATGAAGAGCAAAGGGGGAGATGGGGAAACAGTACAGGGGAATGGGGGCATGTATGACGAAACATGACTGGGGAATGGGGGGCATGTATGGGCAATGAGGGTATGTATGAGGAAACAGTACAGGGAATGGTGGCATGTATGAGGAAACAGTATTGGGGAATGGGGGCATGTATGAGGAAACAGTACTGGGGAATGGGGGGCATGTATGAGGAAGCAGTACTGGGGAATGGGAGGCATCTATGAGGAAACAGTATATGGGAATGGGGGCATGTATGAGGAAACAGTACTGGGGAATGGGGGCATGTATGAGGAAGCAGTACTGGGGAATGGGGGGCATGTATGAGGAAACAGTACTGGGAAATGGGGGCATGTATGAGGAAACAGTACAGGGGAATGGGGGCATGTATGAGGAAACAGTACTGAGGAATGGGGGGCATGTATGGGCAATAGGGGCATGTATTAGAAAACAATACGGGGGAATGGGGGCATGTATGAGGAAACAGTACTGGGGAATGGGGGCATGTATGGGCAATGGGGCATGTATGAGGAAACAGTACGGGGGAATGGGGGCATGTATGAGGAAACAGTACTGGGAATGGGGGGCATGTATAAGCAATGGGGGCATGTATGAGGAAACAGTACTGGGGAATGGGGGGCATGTATGAGGAAACACTACTGGTAAATGGGGGCATGTATGAGGAAACAGTACTGGGGAATGGGGGGCATGTATGAGGAAGCAGTACTGGGGAATGGGGGGCATATATGAGGAAACAGTACTGGGGAATGGGAGGCATATATGAGGAAACAGTATGGGGGATGGGTGCAGACAGTATGGGGAGCGAACGGGGGAATGTATTTTTATTATTATTATTATTATTGTTTATTTATATAGCACCATTAATTCCATGGTGCTGTACATGAGAAAGGGGTTACATACAGGGTTATAAATATCGTTTACAGTAAACAAGTTTACAGTGACAGACTGGTACAGAGGGGAGAGGACCCTGTCCTTGTGGACTTACATCTGCAAGGACAGGGTCCTCTCCCCTCTGTACCAGTCTGTCACCGTAAACTTGTTTACTGTAAACAATATTTATAACCCTGTATGTAACCCCTTTCTCATGTACAGCATCATGGAATTAATGGTGCTATATAAATAAATAAATAAAGAATAATAATACATTCCCCCGTTAGCTCCCCATACTGTCTGCACCCATCCCCCATACTGTTTCCTCATATATGCCCTCCATGGGGAATGTATGCGGACACCGTATGAGTAGCGATGTGAAAAATTATGTGGACAGAGTACGGGGAGTGAGGGTGAAGGGATGTGTGCATACAGGAGTCAGGTGAGCAGGCAGTATAGAAAGTGACAGGGTAAATACATGAGGAGACAATATGGTGAACAGGAGGGATGTGAGAGGAGACAGTAGGAGGGAGGGGAATACTGTGATGAGACAGTATGGGGGAGAAAAGTGAGTGGGCACAGAATAGAAACTGAGTAGTGGGTTCGTAGCATGGGGGGACAGTGTAAGAACACAGCCAGGATGGGACAGTATACCAAGAAGGGAGAAGTGTGATGAGAGAGTACAGTATAAATACTGGGCCCTATAGGGGGGACACAGTATGAGAGGACAGTGTGAAGAGGGAGGCCAGTATGGAAAGGAGAGGTCAGTGTGAAGAGCATGTACCATAAGAGGGACAATGTGGGGGTCATAATTTGTGCAGACAATATAGTGAGGGGCAATTTTTTATTCAGGAGCATTATAATGACACATGTATCTTTATGGGCATCATGTGGAGATTGTGATGACATGACTGTCCACCGGCAAGGGAGAATCCTAAATGTGTGCAGTGCATTAGTTGTGATAATTCAGAAGCCTGCGATGTCAGCATCAAGCTTTGCAGGTTCCAGTAGTCATCACATGCACTCTTCACTCACTTGCGACTTTCATACTTGTGGTTCTGTGACAACGAGCTTCTCTTCTGCTTCACTGTTTTTCACTGAACATTGAGAGCATTAGGGAGAGGAGCTTGTAGGTACATGGCTAAGTGTGTAAATCACATGTGTGCTGGGGGGTAGGCCAAAATGAATAATTTCCCCGGGTGCCAGAAACCCTAGATACACCTTTGCAGGTATGCTACTGCGAGCGGCGATTACCGGGTCCGGTAGAGGGATGTCTGTGCACAGTGCAGCACAGGCAGTGAGGCAGGGACTGAGAGTGTACGCAGAGAGGATGGAGGCCTGGAGACTGCTCGTCCCAGTCTACCCTATAGCCCTCATTATCATAGGAATATGTCAGGTAATAACTTGTTTTTCTAAAGCTTTATAGTGTAGTTTTAGGTCAGAGGGATGGTTAGGGATGAGCTAGCAATATGCAGGGACAGGTAGTGATGGCTACTTGCGGACATGTGCGGCATTTGCGGTTTTGCACTTGCGGTGAGACAAAAAAACACTGCTAGCAGCGTTTTTTTCCATTGCTGCAAGTACCGCATTTGCCGGATCGCTGCAAAACTGCACATGTCCGCAAGTCCCATAGGGAATGAATGAGGCCGAACGCAGTGTTGCCGTAAGTGATCCGTTACACGGCAGATGCGGAAAAACTGCTGACTATGCTGCAAAATGCTACTTTCACATCAGTGATTTTTGCCAAAGTCACTGCCGATAGTGTCATACTCACCAATGGGGGAGGCAGCACTAAAAGTGCCTAGGCCAGCAGAAACTCTAAATACGGCCCTGCATGCAGGGTTGTGAAGAGGTGCATGAGAATACACCTCCCCAAAAGAGAGAATGTATTTGAGGTTATGTTTCGCTGTTTTCACTTGGTGGTGTACAGAAGTCTTTCCCAATCCAGGCCTTGTTCATTTTTATAAGAGTCAGCCTGTAAGGATTTTCAGTTGACAGGCAGATGCACTTATCTGTTATAATTCCACCAACGGCACTAAAAACCCTTTCTGACAGAATGCTAGCAGCAGGGCAGGCCAGGACCTCCAAGGAGTAGAGAGCCAGTTCATGCCACATGTCCAGCTTGGATACGCAATAATTAAAAGGCACAGAGGAATCACAGAGGACGTTTGTACGATCTGCAAGGTACTCCCTCACCATCTTCCCAAACATTCCACTTCTTGTAACAGCACCCCATGCCTCTGTGCCACCACGATGGGAGGGTCTGAGAAAACTTTCCCAGAACATTTTTCCCCTGCCTGAGCTGGATTGTAATTCTGTTTCTCTCGCTTGGACTCCTTGGTTGTACAACAAACTCTGACGTCTGCTGCCAGCGTTCTCACATGGGAATTTTCTATGTAATTCCGCTACAAGGGCCCTCTGGTACTGCAAAATTTTAGTACACCTCTCTGCCTTAGGCAGAAGAGATTGAAAGTTCTCCTTGTAGAGTGGGTCTAGAAGTGTCACCAACCAGTAATGAGTGTCACCCAAAATTTTGATAATGCGAGGGTCACGTGAAATGCAGCGCAACATAAAGTGAGCCATGCGTGCCACACTGATAACAGGCAAGACTTCCGTGTCCTCACGAACAGAATGACTGACCATGCTGTCCTCCTCCTCATCCTCCCTGTCCTCAGGCCACCTCCGCTGAACATACGCTAATACAGATGTGTTTGTAGTACCGTCTATAGCGTATGAAAGTAGCTCCTGTTCTTCCTCCTCCTCCTCATTGCCTACCAATCCACATTGAGAAGACATGAGTCTGGGCTGAGTGTAATTCCCCTGTATGTTTACTTGCTCCATGTCCTCATGCTCCGCCTGCAATGCATCCTCTTTTATTGTGAGCAGAGAGGTTTTCAGAATGCTGAGAAGCGGGATGGTGATGCTAATTATGGCGTCATTGCCACTCTCCATCTCGGTGCAGTCCTCAAAGTTTTGGAGGATGTTACATATGTCTGACATACATGTCCACTCCTGAGGTCTTATGTGTGGAGTCTGCCCTGAAATTCGACGGCCTTGTTGATTTTGGTAATCAACAACGGCCCTCTTCTGCTCACAAATCCTTTCCAATATATACAGCATAGAGTTCCAGAGAGTGGTGACATCACACAACAGTCGGTGAGCTGGAATCTGAAAACATTGCTGAAGCACGGCAAGGGCGGCTGAAGCTGTAGCTGACTTTCTAAAATGGGAAGACAGAGAGTGTATTTTCACTAGCAGATCCGGCAGCTCCGGGTAGCTTTTCAGAAAATGTTGAACCACAAGGTTAAGCACATGGGCCAAGCAAGGTACGCGTGTGAGCTCACCTAGCCTCAGAGCTGCCACCAGGTTACGGCCATTGTCACACACGACCATGCCTGGCTGAAGGTTCAACGGTGTAATTCAAACATCTGACTGCTCTTTAAGCGCTGTCCACAACTCTTCTGCATTGTGTGGTTTGTCACCTATGCAGATTAGCTTCAGCACAGCTTGTTGCTGCTTGCCTGTGGCGGTGCTGCAGTGCTTCCAGCTTCTGACTGATGTGTTAATTTCAGAGATGGAGGATGAAGAGGAGGAGAAGATGCAGGAGCTGAAGACTGTGGGGGCAACCCTGATTGACATAGGACCAGCAATCCTCAGTGTGGGAAGGATGTGTTCCATCCCAAGGTCCGACTGGGTCCCAGCTTCCACTATGTTAACCCAGTGTGCCGTCATTGAGATGTACCATCCCTGCCCTCAAGCACTTGTCCACGTGTCCGTGGTTACGTGGACTTGCCCTGTAACATTGTTGAGGGCACGGGTAATGCTGTGGGACATGTTGTGAATTCTGTTTTCGGGCTCCCTCCTGTGGTCGTTAGTGGTACTTTGTGAGTTCTGTTCATGGGCTCTTTCTGGTGGCTTTGAGTGTTACGGCTGGTCTGTAGCTGGACTCCAGCTGCCTCGTTTCCTGCTAGGCTTGCTGCCTATTTAACTCCACCTGGACCTTTACTTGTCGCCTGCTGTCGTTGTATTCAGTACTGGTTCAGATCTCTCTGGGACTTCCCTTGTGACCTATCTCCCCGTGGAGAAGCTAAGTTTATTCTAGTCTATTCTTGCTCATTGCTATTGAAAATGTTTCTCAGTATATGATGAGTTCAGTCCAGCTTGCTTATATGCTATTTGATTGCTAGCTGGAAGCTCTGGGGTGCGGAGTTGCGCCCCTCACATCGTGAGTCGGTGTGGGGGTCTTTTTGTATTCTCTGCGTGGATAATTTTTGTAGCATTTTATACTGACCGCACAGATTCCTTGCTATCCTCTGACTAGTTATTAGCAGGCCTCATTTGCTAAAACCTATTTTCATTTCTATGTTTGTGTTTTCCTCTTAACTCACCGTCATTATTTGTGGGGGCTGCTCTCACTTTGGGGAAAATTTCTCTGAAGCAAGTGAGGCTTGCTTTCTCTCTAGGGGTAGCTAGTTTCTCAGGCTGTGCAGAGGCGTCTAGGCCGAGTTAGGAACGCCCCACGGCTGCCTATAGTGTGTGTTGATAGGATCAGGATTGCGGTCAGTAAAGTTCCCACATTCCCAGAGCTCGTCCTATTTTTGGTTTACCTATCAGGTCAGTTCATGTGTTCTTACCACCAGAACCATAACAGGGACACATGCTGGTATAATGCAAGTATGGCACACAGGGAGAAATAGTGGCGACTGGCGACCGAGTACCTTAGGACGGCCACCGCCATCAGGTTGCAGAAAACGTCTGTCTCAACGAGCGTAAAAGGCAGCACTTCTAGCACAAGCAGAAGAGAAAAATTAGAATAGAGGACTGTGGCCTGTGGGGCGTTGGCTGGGTATTTCCGCAGACGTTCAAAAGACTGGGTTATAGACAACTGAAGGCTGTGCTGGGACAAGGACTTGGATGGGCTCGATGATGGTGCTGCTTGACTGTGGGGCAGAACAGGTGTAGGGCTAGAGGCATCTTCACATGCACGGTGTACTGGGTATTGGCTCCTATGCAAAACAGTGGAAGAAGCAGTGGTGTGACCTGCAGACCGTGTTCCTGGAGCCTGAGGTTCGGCCCACAAAGTCGGGTGCTTGCTTGCATGTGCCTGATCATGCTGGTGGTGGTCAGGCTGGTTGTTTTGCTACCCCTGCTGATGCGGGCATGGCAAGTGCTGCAAATGGCCTGTTTGGGGTTATCGGTAGAGTCTTTAAAAAATAACCAGACTCGGGAAGATCTAACAGTTGGAATGGCAACTTCTCTCATGTTGGTGTTACTGGGAACGGATGCACAACTTCTGTCTGTGGCCAGCAGGCTGCTTCTTCCTGCCTGTTGGTGGGATATGCCTCCTTTCCCTTTTGTGCTGCTGTCCTCGCTATGCATGTCCTCCTGCCAGGTTGGGTCAGTCACTATGTCATTCACCACCTTGTCTTCCACATCCACACCCTGCTCATCCTCCTGACTTTCTGGCAATTGTGTCTCATCATCATCCACCTCTTGTGACACTTTCCTACCATAGCTTTTGTGTGACCGTGGCTGGTCAAAGCTTTGGGCAGCTCTACATGTGATCTTATCTTTGCCCACTTCAAGTTGACCGGCAGAGATTTTTGAATCTTGAAATGAAAAACTGAACAGCTCTTCAGAGTGTCCAAGTGTGGGATCAGTTTTCTCAGGGCATTCGGCATGGTGGGAGGAAGGAGGATCAGGGTGAGGAATATCCTGGCCACACTCACGGCTACTGAGACTTGACCGTGTGGAAGACATGGTGGTGGTGGCTAAGTGACTGGAAGCATTATGCGCTATCCAACCAACAACCTTTTAACACTGCTCTGGCTTCAATAGTGTTGTGCTGCGGTCCCCTAGAATCTGGGACAGGAAGGTCGAGCGAGAAGATGTGGGTCTTTGTTGTTGCCCACTTTTACCTTGGCCACGGCCTCGTCCTCTGGATGCACCATCAGCATCATGTCCACTTCCCCGTCGCTTGCCTCTTGCCATTTTAAATGGACTACTGCACTATTTCAAAAGCTCAAACACAAATGTATTTATTTGGAGCTAATTTATATCTGATCAGTATGCCTGCAAAGCTACGATTTTTCAAACACAGAAACACTAGGCCTCAGGACTATGTTTTGGTGAATTTAAAAAAAAAAAAGATTAGAACAAGGATAGCACACAGAACTATGCCACATATTCCTGCGAAAGTATGATTTTTTTTCATCACAGATACACCACGCCTCAGCCTGATATAACAGTCTGTATTCCATTTTTTTGCTTTTTGGTGAATTAAAAAAAAAAAGAGTTGAACAAGGCTAGAACACAGAACTATGCTACGTATGCCTGCGAAAATACGATTTTTCAAACACAGAAACACCAGGCCTCAGCCTGACATAACAGACTGTATTACATTTTTTGGGGTTTTTGGTGAAAAAAAAAAGGTGTAGAACAAGGCTAGCACACAGAACTATGCCATGTATGCCTGGAAAAATAGAATTTTTTCACCACAGATACACCACGACTCAGCCTGACATAATAGACTGTATTAATTTTTTTTGTGCTTTTTGGTGAATTTAAAAAAAAAAAAAAGTAGAACATGGCTAGCTCATAGAACTATGCTACGTATGCCTGCAAAACTACGGTTTTTAAAACACAGATACACCAGGCCTCAGTCTGACATAAATATACAAGAGGGAAGGCAATGAAGCCAGAAAAAAATTACCAAAAAAGTCCATTTGTACAATAATATGAAAATTCTTTATTGAGACAATAAATAGGACAGAAAAAAATGTACAGACTCAAGAAATGGCGCACAAGGAATGCAACCACTATTAAAAGACACAACTACAAGCAAGTGTGAGCGGCCCCCAGGAACCACCTGACACCTGATAGCTATCACATGAATCACTCCCCGTCAATAGAGGCGGTATAAGAGAAAATACAACTATATGTGCATGTCTGATGTCACAGACTGCATACATCTATATAAGATGCAACTAAATGAAGCTATCAAAAGCAGCATAGTGAGATGCAGGTATTTAGCTAATAAAAATTAACCACACTGGATATGGGCATTACGTTCCAAAGATGCATAGGTGTAAAGGCTCCAGGGGTCCGCGCACACACCCCAACGCACGTTTCGGACACTCTCCTTCTTCAGGGCGCGTGATGGTAAGTGTCTAAAGCGGGTTTTTTCCTGCTGTGGTGAGGCGCGGTGCGTGCTCCGGGCGATGGGGAGTGTCTGCGCCGCCTGTCGCAATGTATTGGTTTTTATATTATTTTTGTTTTATGCGTTGCCCTGGCTACCATGGTATTTCTGGGGTCAATTACATGTATACTTCCGGTGGCCATCACTACATAAACCCGCTTTAGACACTTACCATCACGCCCCCTGAAGAAGGAGAGTGTCCAAAACATGCGTTGCGGTGTGTGCGCGGACCCCTGGAGCCTTTACACTTGTGCAGCTTTGGAAGGTAATGCCCATATCCAGTGTGGTTAATTTTTATTAGCTAAATACCTGCATCTCACTATGCTGCTTTTGATAGCTTCATTTAGTTGCATCTTATATAGATGTATGCAGTCTGTGACATCAGACATGCACATATATTTGTATTTTCTCTTATACTGCCTCTATTGACGGGGAGTGATTCATGTGATAGCCATCAGGTGTCAGGTGGTTCCCGGGGCCCGCTCACACTTGCTTGTAGTTGTACCTTTTAATAGTGGTTGCATTCCTTGCGCACCATTTCTTGAGTCTGTACATTTTTTTCTGTCCTATTTATTGTCTCATTAAAGAATTTTCATATTATTGTACAAATGGACTTTTTTGGTGTTTTTTTCTGGCTTCATTGCCTTCCCTCTTGTATATTTATGTTTAGCGACCAGTCCGTATTACCTTGTCCATTACTATTCAGCAGGCTAGCATTATGGCTGTAACAATTTTTATCTCTCAACAGTGATAGGTTTCTTTATGGTACTTGCCGTGCTGACTGTTTCTGTGAGTTTCTTGATTGCTCAGTCTGACATAGCAGACTGTCTAATTTTTTTTTTTTTTTTGGTGAATTTTTGAAAAAAAAAAAAAGCCACAGAAAACTGCAGCTAGGTATATAGTAAATAAGCAGCAGCAGCAGATAGTTATGGAACTTTTGGAGGTATGCAGTGAGAGCTATGTATGCACAAACAGTGCCTGCAGGCCTTGCACTGATGTGGATATGTGCACATAGACTCCCCTGCCTACCCAGCACTGAAATCTCGGGACCTCCAAATTAACCCTAAAAAGGACTGTTGGTTTCTCAGGAGTTGTGGACTGAACAGTTGCAGACCTACACTAACTAGTAAATGGACGATTCTGACCCTATCTCAGCAGCAGCTTTCCTAACACTCGCTAAGTCCTTAGCAGAATGCAGCGAGCAGGGCGGCACCAGATCTCTTATAGACCTGATGATGCTGTGTGGCCAGCCAATCACTGTAATACCACAACAAAGATGGCTGCGGCATTATAGTGCATGGCATACAATCCCTGCATTGTCATTGGTGGTCTAAAGAGCGCCAGAATTGCAGGGCGGAGACCCAAGCTCCCGCCAAATAATCCCGGAAATACTCGGTGCTCGCCGAGTACACCGAGCATAGTGATACTCGAGCGAGTATCGAGTAGTGACGAGCACGCTCGCTCAGCACTAATCACTTTCAATAGGGAAGTTATTCTACATCCAGTGAAAGGGGATAACTTCAAAACTTGACACACTCTTTAAGATATGACTATAATAAAAATTTTATCAAATTACATCTAGTCAATTAAAAACCGAGGAAACAAATTACAGATCTTTTAGTAGAAAGACGACACTGCAGTGTCTAGTGGCACACACTTAGTCCTTACTGGATTACAGTGCCAAGTTCAAATAATGCGAGGGTATTTGTGGTGGAATTAGTGTAGACTGCCAAATGTCAGAGAGTCACATGGAAGCAAAATATGAGTAACATGTGCCACATTGGGCTAGCTACAAGTAGGGCAGCCTGCAAAGTGTTCTCAAAGCCTGTCCCAAACATCAGGTATGGAAGCACTGGTCAGGGATCACTTAAAAAAGAAGACCCATCATTAAAGTGTGACTGCTGCCTGTAAATCTGTTCAACTAGGCTCAATTATATACAAAAAAGGTTGCACTCTATCATGCCAAAGCATGTCTAATATGAAATACATGAAATATGAATAGCAAAATGGCTTTTGAACATTAGGAAAATATTTGAGAGACGCTTTGCACAGAATTTGATTTAATCAAATAGTGTGAGCCCATCAACCATCGTCAAGGTGTCCAAATGTGAACACTTACCAAAGGCCACTGTCTGTATGCCTGGGTGAATGTGGACACCTCTATCAGCAAAGCCTACATATGGGTTGGCCGGAACCAAATGTGATAGGTGTAATAAAAACCACATGGCTTAATTACACCTATCACACTTGGTTCCGGCCAACCCATATGTAGGCTTTGCTGACAGTGTTCACATTTGGACAGGGAGGTCAGGGACCCATCAGTTTAATGAGACCTCCTTGACGATGGTTGATGGGCTCACACTATTTGATTAAATCAAATTCTGTGCAAAGCATCTCTCAAATATTTTCCTAATGTTCAAAAACCATTTTGCTATTCATATTTCATGTATTTCATATTAGACATGCTTTGGCACGATAGAGTGCAACCTTTTTTGTATATTTGTGTATGGAGGTAGCTGCTCCTGGTATGCACCTATTCACACTAGTTTGGATGTGCCAGTCGTTTTTCTGTCATTTCTAGGCTAAATTATAGTTAGTATTTCTATAATTATCTCAGACAATACAAAAAATACATGTCGCAAATGCATAGGTCACATTTACAGTCTGTTTTACAGCTGCCTATAGGTCTCAATCAGCTTTGACTTGTGTAGAAGTTAATTTTCTCTGCTGAACTGTTCAAGCTCTGTCTTGTTGAAATGGGGATTGAGAGTGAACAGCTACTTTCACATCCAACCACAAATTCTCCATAGGATTGAGGTCTGGAGTCTGCTACACACCAGGACATTTGCATAGTTGTGTGTGGGGTCAATGTCTTGCTGGGAAATAAATCTTCTCTAAAATTTCAGTTCTCTTGGATATTTCTCTAGGATTCCCTGTATTTTACAGCCTTTACTTTCTCAATTTTAGACCCATAAAGTAAGCTGCAACTAGTCATGAACTCAAACAACTGTATACAAGGACACCATACACTTTAAAAAAAAATGAGCCTGCCAATATACACTCCTCAAAACTGAAATTAAAAAAACAAGAAAGAAAAGTCATGAATTATGAAAATCTCAAAATTGATAGACATTTAAATTAATTGTATATGTCATCTAATGTAAATAATGAATACATAAAAACTAAATTTTTGAAAAATTTTGATTTATTTAGCATCAAGTATAAGAGCAAAAATACACGCACTTATGCACCTTTGCATTATATCAATGAGGTTATTAAGGATTGTCTTAGGATTGTTCTGTCATGCTGAACATACTTGGGCACAGAAATCATCAAGATCCACTGCTGGCAGCTCGCTTTATAATTAACCAATGACGTCTCAGATGTGCTCGATGGAAGACAAGTCTTGACACTATGCAGGCAATGGTGGCACATTTAGGCCATGCATACTGCTCGCTGTAGAAGGAGCAACATGTGACCTGGTGTTGTTGAGTTACAAAATGGCTCTTTTCAAGACTTTGAAGAAATAACTGTACCACTGGTTCTACAACCATACCAATGTAACAACAAGCTGTAGGGCTGACAAGTAGGCAGTGTGATACTCCCACATCAAGGCATCTCTATGGCATTGCCCACATGGTCTCATTAGATTCAAAGAATGGTGTGTAGTGAATCCATCTGTACTGCTAGTGAAATTAGATGTCATATACCAAGCCTGAGGAGTCAAACAGTGTCTACACTAATCCTCAGAAGGCATTTTCAAGACATTGGACCTTGAGCCAGACATTCAGCCGCAGGTGTTCTATTGACCTCACAGCAAAGCTCTCAAAGGATAACATTGCTTCTGCCCATTATAGAGGTACATTTTGAGTGCATTTCTATGGATCTGGTGGACCCAATAGTAAAATCCACTCATGGCCACCAACATATATCAGAGGTAGTAGATTATACCACCCATTACCCAGAGGCAATTCCACTTCGTCACACCTCAGCTAAACTTATCAACCAGGAGCTTCTTACCATGTTCTGCCACCTTGGGCTACCTAGGGAGATCCTTACGGATCAGGGGACTGATGTCCAAGGTGACAAAGCAACTGTGCAAGCTGCTAATTAAAAAAGAATTGTGCATGTCGGTTTACCATCCTCAGACCAACGGATTAGTGGAAAGATTTAACAAAACACTTAAATCCATGCTAAAAACAGTAGTTTCCAAGAATGGGAGGGATTGGGACATATTATTGCCCTATTTAATGTTTGCCATCCGCAAGGTACTGCAGAGTTCAAAGGGGTTCTTTGTTATGAACTGGTGGTTTAGGAGCAACATGGGACGAGCTCTGGAGGAGGTGGTACCTGTACTAACCGCAGTTCCTGAGCTTATCACAACACTAGAAGTAGCCGTGGGATGTTCCTGTCACTCCCTAGACACCTCGTCACAGCCGGAGGACTAACTACACCCTAAGATGGAAACAGGAAAGCTATCTTGCCTCAGAGAAAATCCCCAAAGGAAAGGTAGCCCCCCACAAATATTGACTGTGAGTGGAGAGGGAAATGACATATGCAGAATGAAATCAGAATGTAGCAAAGGAGGCCAGTCTAGCTAGATAGATAGAACAGGACAGAATACTGTGCGGTCAGTATAAAAAAACTAGAAAAATCCACCACAGAGTTTACAAAAATCTCCACACCTGACTAAAGGTGTGGAGGGTAAATCTGCTTCCCAGAGCTTCCAGCTTAACTGAATAAATCAATATTGACAAGCTGGACAAGAAAAAACATAGAAAGAGCTGAACGATTAAGTCCACAATATGTGGACAGCAAAAGAACAAGCAAGGACTTATCTTTGCTGAACTGGTCAGAATATCAGGGAAATCTGTTGTGAATTCCGTTCTCGGGCTCCCTCCTGTGGTCATGAGTGGTATTGTGTGAGTTCTGTTCTTGGGCTCCCTCTGGTGGCCTTTAGTGCTTACTGCGGGTCTGTAGCTGGAATCCAGCTGCCTCGTTTTCTGCTAGTCTGGCCTCTATTTAACTCCACCTGGACCTTCACTTTTTGCCTGCTGTCGTTGTATTCAGTACTGGTTCTGATCTCTCTGGACTTTCCTTGTGACCTCTCTCCTCCTGAGAAGCTAAGTCTTGCTAGTTCATGTTTGCTCATTATTTCCTTGAAAATGTTTCTCTGTATATGATGAGTTCTGTCCAGCTTGCTTATATGTAATATTCTCGCTTGCTGGAAGTTCTGGGGTGCAGAGTTGCGCCCCTCATATCGTGAGTCGGTGTGGGGGTTCTTGTAATCTCTGCGTAGATTATTTTTGATAGCATTTTATACTGACCGCACAGATCCCTTGCTGTCTTCTGTCTATTTAGTGTTAGCGGGCCTCATTTGCTTAAAAACCTGTTTTCATTTCTACGTTTGTGTTTTCCCCTTAACTCACCGTTATTATTTGTGGGGGGCTGTCTAAAACTTTGGGGTGATTTCTCTGAGGCAAGTGAGGCTTGCTTTCTCTCTAGGGGTAGCTAGTTTCTCAGGCTGTGACGAGGCGGCTAGGATTTTAGGTAACGCTCCACGGCTGCCTATAGTGTGTATTGATAGAATCAGGGTTGCGGTCAGTATAGCTCCCACATCCCCAGAGCTTGTCCTAAGGATTTCTGTTACTTAGCAGGTCAGTTTGCGATCCTTGCCACCAGGATCATAACAGTACAGCAGGCCAAAAAAGAGTTAATGCATCGCAAAAGAGGGATAAGAGAGATCCTGAGTTCTTTTTTTTTTTCCTCTGCAGTGTGGCTAGCCTCTCTCCTCCCCTTAATCTCTGGGTGGTTCAGAATTCAGCTGCAGGCATGGACATTCAGAGTCTGTCCTCTAGTCTGGATCATCTCACTGCAAGGGTACAAGGTATCCAGGATTATGTAGTTCACAGTCCTATGTCAGAGCCTAAAATACCAATTCCTGAGTTATTCTCTGGAGATAGATCTAGGTTTTTGAATTTCAAAAATAATTGTAAATTATTCCTTTCTCTGAGACCTCGTTCCTCTGGTGACCCTGTTCAGCAAGTTAAAATTATTATTTCTTTGTTACGTGGTGACCCTCAAAATTGGGCATTCTCTCTGCCGCCAGGAGATCCTGCATTACTAAATGTGGATGCGTTTTTTCTGGCGCTTGGATTGCTTTATGAGGAACCTAATCTAATAGACCAGGCAGAAAAGGTTTTGCTGGCTCTCTCTCAGGGTCTGGATGAAGCAGAGGTTTACTGTCAGAAGTTTAGGAAATGGTCTGTGCTCTCTCAGTGGAATGAGTGTGCCCTGGCAGCAATTTTCAGAAAAGGTCTTTCTGAAGCCGTTAAGGATGTTATGGTGGGGTTCCCCACGCCTGCGGGTCTGAATGAGTCTATGTCGATGGCCATTCAGATTGATCGGCGTTTGCGGGAGCGCAAACCTGTGCACCATCTGGCGGTATTTTCTGAGCAGAAGCCTGACTCTATGCAATGTGACAGGATTCTGACCAGAATTGAACGGCAGAATCACAGACGTCAGAATGGGTTGTGCTTTTACTGTGGCGATTCTACTCATGTTATCTCTGATTGTTCTAAGCGCACAAATAGGTTCACTAAATCTGTCACCATTGGTACTGTACAGCCCAAATTCATTTTGTCTGTTACTTTGATTTGCTCCCTGTCATCCTACTCAGTTATGGCTTTTGTGGATTCAGGTGCTGCCCTGAACTTGATGGATTTGTCATTTGCCAGGCGCTGTGGTTTTATCTTGGAGCCTTTGCAATTTCCTATTCCACTAAAGGGAATTGATGCTACGCCATTGGCCAGGAATAAGCCTCAGTACTGGACTCAAGTGACTATGTGCATGACTCCTGCACATCAGGAGGTGATTCGTTTTCTTGTGTTACATAATTTGCATGACGTTGTCGTGTTGGGTCTGCCATGGCTGCAGGCTCATAATCCAGTCCTGGATTGGAAAGCAATGTCTGTGTCAAGTTGGGGTTGCCAGGGGATTCATGGCGATGCTCCTTTGGTGTCAATTGCTGCTTCTACTCCTTCTGAAGTCCCTGAATTTCTGTCGGACTACCAGGATGTATTTGATGAGCCCAAATCCAGTGCCCTACCTCCTCATAGGGATTGTGATTGTGCTATAAATTTGATTCCTGGTAGTAAGTTCCCTAAGGGACGACTATTCAATTTATCTGTACCAGAAAATACCGCTATGCGGAGTTATATAAAGGAGTCTCTGGAGAAGGGGGATATTCGCCCGTCCTCGTCCCCTTTGGGTGCGGGGTTCTTTTTTTTGGCCAAGAAGGATGGTTCTCTGAGACCTTGTATAGATTATCGCCTTCTAAATAACATCACGGTCAAATTTCAGTATCCTTTGCCATTGCTGTCTGATCTGTTTGCTCGGATTAAGGGGGCTAGTTGGTTCACCAAGATAGATCTTCGAGGAGCGTATAATCTTGTGCGTATAAAACAGGGCGATGAATGGAAAACGGCATTTAATACACCCGAAGGCCATTTTGAGTACTTGGTGATGCCTTTTGGGCTCTCTAATGCACCTTCCGTGTTTCAGTCCTTCATGCACGACATCTTCCGAGAGTATCTGGATAGATTTATGATTGTGTACCTGGATGATATTTTGGTATTTTCTGACGATTGGGATTCCCATGTGAAGCAGGTCAGGATGGTATTTCAGGTCCTGCGTGCCAATGCCTTATTTGTGAAGGGCTCTAAATGTCTCTTCGGAGTCCAGAAGGTTTCCTTTTTGGGCTTTATTTTTTCTCCTTCCACTATTGAGATGGATCCAGTTAAGGTCCAGGCTATTTATGACTGGACTCAACCTACATCAGTGAAGAGTCTTCAGAAGTTCTTGGGCTTTGCTAATTTTTACCGTCGCTTCATCACTAATTTCGCTAGTGTGGTTAAGCCTTTGACGGATTTGACCAAGAAGGGTTCTGATGTGACCAATTGGTCTCCTGCGGCCGTGGAGGCCTTTCAGGAGCTGAAACATCGGGTTTTTTCGGCTCCTGTCTTGCGTCAGCCGGATGTCTCTCTCCCTTTCCAGGTCGAGGCTGATGCCTCTGAGATAGGAGCAGGGGCTGTCTTGTCGCAGAAAAACTCTGATGGCTCTATGATGAGGCCATGTGCTTTCTTTTCAAGAAAGTTTTCGCATGCCGAGCGGAATTATGATGTTGGTAATCGGGAGTTGTTGGCAATGAAGTGGGCATTTGAGGAGTGGCGACATTGGCTTGAGGGAGCCAAACATCGTGTGGTGGTCTTGACGGATCACAAGAATTTGACTTATCTCGAGTCTGCCAAACGGTTAAATCCTAGACAGGCTCGATGGTCGCTGTTTTTCTCCCGTTTCAATTTCGTGGTTTCATACCTTCCGGGTTCAAAGAACGTGAAGGCTGATGCCCTTTCTAGGAGTTTTGTGCCTGACTCTCCGGGAGTTTCTGAACCGGCTGGTATCCTCAGAGAGGGGGTGATTCTGTCTGCCATCTCCCCTGATTTGCGGCGGGTGCTGCAGGAATTTCAGGCCAATAAACCTGACCGTTGTCCACCGGAGAGACTGTTTGTCCCGGATAGATGGACCAGTAGAGTTATTTCCGAGGTTCGTTCTTCGGTGTTGGCGGGTCACCCTGGAATTTTTGGTACCAGGGATTTGGTGGCTAGGTCCTTTTGGTGGCCGTCCTTGTCGTGGGATGTGCGTTCCTTTGTGCAGTCCTGTGGGATTTGTGCTCGGGCCAAGCCTTGCTGTTCTCGTGCCAGTGGTTTGCTTTTGCCTTTGCCTGTCCCAAAGAGGCCTTGGACGCATATTTCCATGGATTTTATTTCGGATCTTCCAGTCTCTCAGAGGATGTCTGTCATCTGGGTGGTTTGTGATCGTTTTTCTAAAATGGTCCATTTGGTGTCCTTGCCTAAGCTGCCTTCTTCCTCCGATTTGGTGCCGCTGTTTTTTCAGAATGTGGTTCGTTTGCATGGGATTCCGGAGAACATTGTGTCTGACAGAGGATCCCAGTTTGTGTCCAGATTTTGGCGGTCCTTTTGTAATAAGATGGGCATTGATTTGTCGTTTTCGTCGGCCTTCCATCCTCAGACGAATGGCCAAACTGAACGAACTAATCAGACCTTGGAAACTTATCTGAGATGTTTTGTTTCGGCTGATCAGGATGATTGGGTGTCCTTTTTGCCATTGGCTGAGTTCTGCTACTTTGGTTTCACCTTTTTTTTGCAATTCTGGTTTTCATCCTCGTTTTTCCTCAGGTCAGGTTGAGCCTTTGGACTGTCCTGGGGTGGATTCTGTGGTGGATAGGTTGCAACAGATTTGGAACCACGTAGTGGACAATTTGACGTTGTCACTAGAGAAGGCTCAGCGCTTTGCTAACCGCCGTCGCTGTGTGGGTCCCCGACTTCGTGTGGGAGATTTGGTATGGCTGTCTTCTCGTTTCGTTCCTATGAAGGTTTCCTCTCCTAAGTTCAAGCCTCGTTTCATCGGTCCTTATAAGATTCTAGAAATCCTTAACCCTGTGTCATTTTGTTTGGACCTCCCAGCATCGTTTGCCATTCATAATGTGTTCCATAGGTCATTATTGCGGAGGTATCTGGTGCCTGTGGTTCCTTCTGTTGATCCTCCTGCTCCGGTGTTGGTTGAGGGAGAATTGGAGTATGTGGTGGAGAAGATCTTGGATTCTCATATTTCGAGACGGAAGCTTCAGTACTTGGTTAAGTGGCAGGGCTATGGTCAGGAGGATAATTCCTGGGTTGTCGCCTCTGATGTCCATGCGGCTGATTTGGTTCGTGCCTTTCATCTGGCTCGTCCGGATCGGCCTGGGGGCTCTGGTGAGGGTTCGGTGACCCCTCCTCAAGGGGTGGGTACTGTTGTGAATTCCGTTCTCGGGCTCCCTCCTGTGGTCATGAGTGGTATTGTGTGAGTTCTGTTCTTGGGCTCCCTCTGGTGGCCTTTAGTGCTTACTGCGGGTCTGTAGCTGGAATCCAGCTGCCTCGTTTTCTGCTAGTCTGGCCTCTATTTAACTCCACCTGGACCTTCACTTTTTGCCTGCTGTCGTTGTATTCAGTACTGGTTCTGATCTCTCTGGACTTTCCTTGTGACCTGTCTCCTCCTGAGAAGCTAAGTCTTGCTAGTTCATGTTTGCTCATTATTTCCTTGAAAATGTTTCTCTGTATATGATGAGTTCTGTCCAGCTTGCTTATATGTAATATTCTCGCTTGCTGGAAGTTCTGGGGTGCAGAGTTGCGCCCCTCACATCGTGAGTCGGTGTGGGGGTTCTTGTAATCTCTGCGTGGATTATTTTTGATAGCATTTTATACTGACCGCACAGATCCCTTGCTGTCTTCTGTCTATTTAGTGTTAGCAGGCCTCATTTGCTTAAAAACCTGTTTTCATTTCTACGTTTGTGTTTTCCCCTTAACTCACCGTTATTATTTGTGGGGGGCTGTCTAAAACTTTGGGGTGATTTCTCTGAGGCAAGTGAGGCTTGCTTTCTCTCTAGGGGTAGCTAGTTTCTCAGGCTGTGACGAGGCGGCTAGGATTTTAGGTAACGCTCCACGGCTGCCTATAGTGTGTATTGATAGAATCAGGGTTGCAGTCAGTATAGCTCCCACATCCCCAGAGCTTGTCCTAAGGATTTCTGTTACTTAGCAGGTCAGTTTGCGATCCTTGCCACCAGGATCATAACAGAAATCCAAGCAGAGATGTGAATCCAACCAGGAACCATTGACAACTGGCCCAGGCTGAAGGATAGAGCCAGGATAAATAGCCGAGCCAGAAAGATGATCAGTGGAAGCAGCTGCTGACTGCTAAATCCAAGGAGCAGCAGTTCCACTCAAAACCACCGGAGGGAGCCCAAGAGCAGAACTCACAAAAGTGCCACTTACAACCACCGGAGGGAGCCCAAGAGCGGAATTCACAACACTACCCCCCCTTGAGGAGGGGTCACCGAACCCTCACCAGAGCCCCCAGGCCGATCAGGGCGAGCCAAGTGAAAGGCACGAACCAAATCGGCGGCATGGACATCGGAGGCAACAACCCAAGAATTATCCTGCTGGCCATAACCCTTCCACTTGACAAGATACTGAAGCCTCCGCCTCGAAAAACAAGAATCCAAAATTTTCTCCACCACATATTCCAACTCCCCCTCAACCAACACCGGAGCAGGAGGATCAACCGAGGGAACAACGGGCACCACATATCTCCGCAACAAAGATCTATGGAAAACATTATGGATGGCAAAAGAGGCTGGAAGGGCCAAATGAAAAGACACCGGATTGATAATCTCAGAAATCTTATAAGGACCAATAAACCGAGGCTTGAACTTAGGGGAAGAAACCTTCATAGGAACATGACGAGAAGATAACCAGACTAAATCCCCCACCCGAAGCCGGGGACCAACACAACGACGGCGGTTAGCAAAACGTTGAGCCTTTTCCTGAGACAACGTCAAATTGTCTACCACATGAGTCCAAATCTGCTGTAACCTGTCCACCACAGAATCCACACCAGGACAATCAGAAGGCTCAACCTGCCCCGAAGAAAAACGAGGATGAAAACCAAAATTACAAAAGAAAGGCGAAACCAAAGTAGCCGAACTAGCCCGATTATTAAGGGCAAACTCGGCCAACGGCAAGAAAGCCACCCAATCATCCTGATCAGCAGACACAAAGCATCTCAAATAGGTTTCCAAGGTCTGATTAGTTCGCTCAGTTTGGCCATTTGTCTGAGGATGGAACGCCGAAGAAAAAGACAAATCAATGCCCATCCTAGCACAAAAGGCCCGCCAAAACCTAGAAACAAACTGGGAACCTCTGTCAGACACAATATTCACCGGAATGCCATGCAAACGAACCACATGCTGAAAAAACAATGGAACCAAATCAGAGGAGGAAGGCAATTTAGGCAAAGGTACCAAATGGACCATTTTAGAGAACCGGTCACAAACCACCCAGATAACAGACATCTTCTGGGAAACAGGAAGATCCGAAATAAAATCCATGGAAATATGCGTCCAGGGCCTCTCAGGGACCGGCAAAGGCAAAAGCAACCCACTAGCGCGGGAACAGCAAGGCTTGGCCCGGGCACAAGTCCCACAGGACTGCACAAAAGAACGCACATCCCGCGACAAGGAAGGCCACCAAAAGGACCTAGCAACCAAATCTCTGGTACCAAAAATCCCAGGATGACCAGCCTACACTGAAGAATGAACCTCAGAAATTACCTTACTAGTCCATCTATCAGGAAGAAACAGCTTCCCCACTGGACAGCGGTCAGGTTTATCAGCCTGAAATTCCTGAAGCACCCGCCGCAAATCAGGGGAGATGGCAGAAAGAATCACCCCTTCCTTAAGAATGCCAACCGGCTCAAGGACTCCAGGAGAATCAGGCAAAAAACTCCTAGAGAGGCCATCAGCCTTAACATTCTTAGATCCCGGAAGATACGAGACCACAAAATCAAAACGGGAGAAAAACAGGGACCATCGAGCCTGTCTAGGGTTCAGCCACTTGGCCGACTCGAGGTAAATCAGATTCTTATGATCGGTCAAGACCACAACGCGGTGCTTGGCTCCCTCAAGCCAATGTCGCCACTCCTCAAATGCCCACTTCATAGCCAACAACTCCCGATTGCCAACGTCATAATTGCGCTCCGCAGGCAAAGACTTTCTGGAAAAAAAGGCACACGGTTTCATCAAAGAACCATCAGAATTCCTCTGAGACAAAATGGCCCCTGCCCCAATCTCAGAAGCGTCAACCTCAACCTGAAAAGGAAGAGAAACATCCGGCTGACGCAACACAGGGGCAGAAGTAAATCGGCGTTTAAGCTCCTGAAAGGCCTCAACCGCCGCAGAGGACCAATTCGTCACATCAGCGCCTTTCTTCGTCAAATCGGTCAGGGCTTAACCACACTGGAAAAGTTGGCAATGAAACGGAGATAAAAATTAGCAAAGCCCAAACATTTCTGAAGGCTCTTCACCGATATGGGTTGAATCCAGTCATGAATGGCTTGGACCTTAACAGGATCCATTTCTATAGACGAGGGAGAAAAAATAAAACCCAAAAAAGAGATCTTCTGAACTCCAAATAGGCACTTAGACCCCTTCACAAATAAAGCATTATCACGAAGGATCTGGAATACCATCCTGACCTGCTTCACATGAGACTCCCAATCATCAGAAAAAATCAAAATATCATCCAAATACACAATCATGAATTTATCAAGATAATTGTGGAAAATATCATGCATGAAGGACTGAAATACAGAAGGAGCATTAGAAAGCCCAAAAGGCATCACAAGGTATTCAAAATGGCCTTCGGGCGTATTAAATGCAGTTTTCCATTCGTCACCCTGTTTAATACGAACAAGATTATATGCCCCTTGAAGGTCAATCTTAGTAAACCAACTAGCCCCCTTAATCCGAGCAAACAAATCAGAAAGCAAAGGTAAAGGGTATTGGAATTTGACCGTGATCTTATTAAGAAGGCGATAATCAATACAGGGTCTCAAGGAGCCATCCTTCTTGGCAACAAAAAAGAATCCCGCTCCCAATGGTGACGAAGACGGCCGAATATGCCCCTTTTCCAAAGACTCCTTGACATAACTCCGCATGGTGGTATGCTCTGGCACAGACAGATTGAAAAGTCGGCCCTTAGGGAACTTACAGCCAGGAATCAAGTTAATAGCACAATCACAGTCCCTATGTGGAGGAAGGGAACTGGACTTGGGCTCATCAAATACATCCTGGATATCCGACAAAAACTCAGGGACTTCAGAAGAGGGGGAAGAGGAAATTGACATCAAAGGAACGTCACAATGTACCCCTTGACAACCCCGACTAGTCACAGACATAGTTTTCCAATCCAGCACCAGATTATGTTCCTGTAACCATGGAAAACCCAGTACAACAACATCATGCAAGTTATGCAACACCAGAAAACGGCAATCTTCCTGATGTGCTGGAGCCATGCAAATGGCCAGCTGAATCCAATACTGAGGTTTATTCTTGGCCAACGGTGTAACATCAATGCCCCTCAAAGGAATAGGGCTCTGCAAAGGCTGCAAGGAAAAACCACAGCGCCTGGCGAATTCCAAGTCCATTAAGTTCAGGGCAGCGCCTGAATCCACAAATGCCATGACAGAAAAGGACGATAATGAGCAAGTCAGGGTCACAGATAAGAGAAATTTAGGCTGTACAGTACTGATGGTAACAGACCTAGCGACCCTCTTAGTACGCTTAGGGCAATCAGTAATAACATGAGCAGAATCACCACAGTAAAAACACAGCTTATTCTGACGTCTGAATCCCTGCCGTTCTGCTTCAGTCAAAATCCTATCACATTGCAAAGGCTCAGGACTCCGCTCAGAGGACACTGCCATATGGTGCACAACTTTGCGCTCACGCAGGCGCCGATCAAACTGAATGGCTAGAGACATAGATTCGCTCAAACCAGCGGGTGTGGGGAACCCCACCATAACATCTTTAAGGGCTTCAGAAAGACCCTTTCTGAAAATTGCTGCCAGAGCATCCTCATTCCATTTAGTGAGCACAGACCATTTTCTAAATTTCTGGCAGTATAATTCTGCCGCTTCCTGACCCTGACATAGGGCCAACAAGGTTTTTTCTGCATGATCCACAGAATTAAGTTCGTCATACAATAATCCGAGCGCTTGAAAAAATGCGTCTACATTAAGCAATGCTGGATTCCCTGATTCAAGGGAGAATGCCCAGTCCTGATGGTCACCACGCAGCAGAGAGATGATAATCTTAACCTGCTGAATGGGATCACCAGAGGAACGGGGTTTCAAAGCAAAAAACAATTTGCAGTTATTTTTAAAATTTAGATCTGTCCCCAAAAAACAAATCAGGAGTAGGAATTTTAGGCTCTAAAGCTGGAGTCTGGACAACATAATCTTGGATACTCTGTACTCTTGCAGCAAGTTGATCCACACGAGATAACAAACCCTGAACATCCATGCCAGCGCCAAAATCCTGAACCACCCAGAGATTAAGAGGAAAAAAAAGACAAAACAGACTGCAAAAAAAAAAATGGCTCAGAACTTTTTTTTCCTTCTTTTGAGATGCATTTAATTCATCCTTGGCCAGTTGTACTGTTATGAACTGGTGGTTTAGGAGCAACATGGGACGAGCTCTGGAGGAGGTGGTACCTGTACTAACCGCAGTTCCTGAGCTTATCACAACACTAGAAGTAGCCGTGGGATGTTCCTGTCACTCCCTAGACACTTCGTCACAGCCGGAGGACTAACTACCCCTAAAGATGGAAACAGGAAAGCTATCTTGCCTCAGAGAAAATCCCCAAAGGAAAGGCAGCCCCCCACAAATATTGACTGTGAGTGGAGAGGGAAATGACATACACAGAATGAAATCAGAATGTAGCAAAGGAGGCCAGTCTAGCTAGATAGATAGAACAGGACAGAATACTGTGCGGTCAGTATAAAAAAACTAGAAAAATCCACCACAGAGTTTACAAAAATCTCCACACCTGACTAAAGGTGTGGAGGGTAAATCTGCTTCCCAGAGCTTCCAGCTTAACTGAATAAATCCATATTGACAAGCTGGACAAGAAAAAACATAGAAAGAGCTGAACGATTAAGTCCACAATATGTGGACAGCAAAAGAACAAGCAAGGACTTATCTTTGCTGAACTGGTCAGAATATCAGGGAAATCCAAGCAGAGATGTGAATCCAACCAGGAACCATTGACAACTGGCCCAGGCTGAAGGATAGAGCCAGGATAAATAGCCGAGCCAGAAAGACGATCAGCGGAAGCAGCTGCTGACTGCTAAATCCAAGGAGCAGCAGTTCCACTCAAATCCACCGGAGGGAGCTCAAGAGCAGAACTCACAAAAGTGCCACTTACAACCACCGGAGGGAGCCCAAGAGCGGAATTCACAATAGTTCTTACCCTTTGAGCTATTGTATGGCAGGCATCCTAGGGGGTTGCTGGAAGTAGCAAAAGAAGCATCAGAACAGGAGACTACCCCACATAATAGCGAAAAAGAGCACATGACTGGATCGTGGTGCTCGTTCCTATATTGAAAGAACATCTAATAGATACCCAGGCAGCGCAGTGCCGAGCGTATAATAGGAAGGCCATGGTCCAGTCCTTTAAAGAAGGGGATCAGGTATTAGTCTTAGTGCCCACAGCAGAAAGTAAGCTTATGGCCAAGTGGCAAGTGCCGAATGAAGTCCGGGCAAAGTATGGAGAGGTGAATTACCAAGTATACCAGCTCGGGAAGAGAAAACCCGAAGAACTGTATCATGTAAATCTGCTAAAAGCGCGGAAGGACTGGTAATGTATGATTACAGATGCGAATCCGGTCGTATCATCTGGGGACCCTCCGACACTGACCCAGGAGGAGGCCAGTAGAGAGGTAAAGATAGGCGACACTCTCTCTAAACAGCAGTGACGGGAGGCTCGGAAATTAATGCAACAGAATATGGATGAATTCTTGCAACTACCTGGCCGTACTTCTGTGATCCAATATGACATTGTCACCTAGCCTCAGGTAAGGGTTCGAATTAAAATGAACCATGTACCAGAGGCCCATATGAACGCTATTGCGAGGGATGTAAGACAATTGCTCCAGCTAGGAGTTATTGAGGAGTCCAAGAGTGAGTGGGCTAGCCCCATTGTACTGATTCCGAAGCTTGATGGATCATTACGATTTTGCAACGACTTTAATGAAGTGTCAAAATTTGACCTTTATCCAATGCCCTGGGTGGATCAGCTGATTGAGAGACTGGGGTAGGCCCAGTACTTTACCATGCTTGATTTGACCAAGGGTTAGTGGCAGGTGGCTATTACAGAGTCAGCAAAAGAAAATACTGCTTTTATATCTCTGGAGAGTCTTTATCACTATGTTGTCATGCCTTTTGGGTTCAATGGGGCCCCAGCCACATTCTAGAGGCTGATGGACATAGTGTGAGAGCCCCATCAGAAGTATGCATCAGCGTATTTGGATGATATTATCATCCGATCACTGTCTCGCTCTTGTTATGTGCACCTCAAAAAACATTTCTAGAATTTGACCTTTTCTTACTTTTGACTCTGCAAAAACGCTTACTGTTTCTCTTATTCATTCTCGTCTGGACTATTGTAACTCTCTACTAATCAGCCTCCCTCTTATTACAATGCCTCTACCTTGTGCCAGTCACTACACTGGTTACCCATCAACTCCAGAATTCAGTACAAAATTATTACCCTCATCCACAAAGCACTCCATGGCTCAGCACCACCCTACATCTTCTCCCTGGTCTCAGCCTACCACCCTACCCATGCTCTCCATTCTGCTAATGATCTGAGGTTAACATCCTCAATAATTAGAACCTCCCACTCCTGTCTCCAAGACTTTTCACGTGCTGTGCCACTTTTTTGGAATTAACTACCCAGGTTAATCCGTGTAATCCCCAATCCCCACAGTTTTAAGCATGCCCTTAAAATGCATTTGATCAGACTGCCTATTGTCTCAACTCATTAACCTAACAAGTCCTGTGTCGCCCATTCAAAACAAAACAAAAAACTTAAACAATAATCAGGTTCCTCGCATCATGTTCTCATATGCTTTATGCATTTAATAGCGCTCTGTGTCTGTACTGTTACATATTTAGGCTGTTAACTGGTTCATGCAGCTTTATATGAACACTCGATTCTTACACTATGGCTGGTTCGAACAACAAAAGCAATTGTTACCATCCACCTCTCATGTCTCCCCTTTTTCTTCTTAATTTTTAAGCTTGCGAGCAGGGCCCTCATTCCTCTTGGTATCTGTTTTGATCTGTGTATTGTATGTACAAGTCCCCTCTATAATGTTAAGTGCTGCAGAATATGTTGGCGCTATATAAATAAAAATTATTATTATTATCTTTAGTACTGACTGGCATACCCACTTGTCCCAGGTACAAGCGGTAGTGAATCAAAGCCGCAGGCTTGACAGTGAATCCAAAAAATGTACAAAAGGTCTTGATGAAGCCTGTACTTGGGGTACGTGATCGGACATGAGTTTATAAAACCACTAAAACCACCAATAAATAAAATCAAGGCCATACAAAACTGGCCCTAGCCTCGTACTTCTAAACAGGTAAGAAGAGAAAGCCTGTCCTCACCAGCCCCAGCTTCAAGACAGGTTACATCATACAAATGGATGCCTCTGAGGTAGGCCTAGGAGCAGTTCTGTCACAGAAGGTGAACAGAGAAGAACATCCGGTCACCTACTTGAGTAGAAAACTTACCTCGACTGTGATATATTTTATTTCAAATAACGGACTTTATTCTGGTTGTGTCTTTATTTACCATACGACTATAGGATTAGTAATGGATAGATGTCTTATAGATGCCTCTCCATTACTAACCTGTGGGCTTGATGTCACTGGACAATACAAAGGTGACATCAATCCCATAAATATGAACCCCACTTGCCACCGCTACAGGGCAAGTTGGAAGAGTCACGCAAAGCGCCAGAATTGGTGCATCTAATAGATGCAACTTTTCTGGGCGGCTGCTATTTTTAGGCTGGGGGACAATATCCATGACCCCTTACCAGCCTGAGAATTGCAGCCCCCATCTATCTGCATAAGCTTGGCTGGTTGTCAAAAATGGGGGGATCTTATGCCATTTTTTTAAATTATTTAAATAATTTAAAAAAATCAGAGTGGGAACCCCTCCATTCTTGATAACCAGCAATGCTGAAGCTGACAGCTGAGGGTCACAGCCCCCAGCTATAAGCTTTGCCTGGCTGGTTATAAACAAATTCAGGGGAACTTTACTGTTCAGGTTTGCCCATCTCTAGACACCTATTGTCAAGGTAGTTGGAGGCTTTTCAGTATTGCACTTCAAGGCAAGTCAAATTTTTGTTGAAAAGTTGATTAATTCAAATTTCAAACAGTTCGATCATCTCTAATAGGCACAGATAAACAGGCACAGAACTAACACTCTAGAATCAATCCTAAATATATATACAGTGCATATGCATATAAAAATCAGTATAGCTTTTTGATAAGGGTTCCACAAAGTTCCAGAGGTTGAAAGAGAAAAACACTCTTATTGAAAAAAACTATACCATGATTTTCAGTCAGGTATGTACAGTACTAGTAATCATGTTATTAGGTCAGATGGCATGAAGCTACTGGCATGTCCTGAATAGAAATACATTCTGATAATATGTTGCAATTATATATAAATAATTTTTAAAAATATTCTATCAGAATAGTCATCTGATACATTGGAGGCACCAGTGACGCACCCTGCCTTTTTCTACTGATAATCAGCCTTTGATCATCCCATAAAAAAAATAGGAATCTCCTGCTTGTGTTACCATGTTCTGTTATATAAAAAAGGGTTATTAATGGATTCTGTTGGTAATTAAAGGCCTGACACTCAGCGTTTAAGATTAATTAAAATAATTGAGTTTTATCATTTTGATTAAAGGGAATGTGTCAGTAGGATCTACCATCCTAAGCCACCTACATGGGCAGACAGGTCATGAAATCTGAGATCTGATTATTCCAGAGAAATCCATTATTCTCATATGCAAATGACCTGTTCGTTTAGGACTATGGTCCGGACACAGATATGCATGACAATTTGCCTCCAGGGATTATTTTAAATAAAAGGGGGGCTTTACCAGTGTGAGACATGTAATGACTGGTACTTTGTTCTCATAATCACACAATGCTCTGCAGTGAGATAAGAATTAACACACTACATCAGAACTGGACTTTATCTTATTACAAACATTTGCAGCAGCATTTGTCTTCTGAGGCCATGTGCACACGTTCAGGGTTTTTCGCGTTTTTTCCGCGTTTTTTCGCTATAAAAACGTGATAAAAACGCAAAAAAAATGCTTACATATGCCTCCTATTATTTACAGGGTATTCCGCATTTTTTGTGCAAATGTTGCATTTTTTTCCGCAAAAAAATCGCATCGCGGAAAAAAAAAGCAACATGTTCATTAAAAATGCGGAATTGCGGGGATTCCGCACACCTAGGAGTGCATTGATCTGCTTACTTCCCGCACAGGGCTGTGCACACCATGCGGGAAGTAAGCAGATTATATGCGGTTGGTACCCAGGGTGGAGGAGAGGAGACTCTCCTCCACGGACTGGGCACCATATAATTGGTAAAAAAAAAAGAATTAAAATAAAAAATAGTGATATACTCACCCTCTGATGGCCCCCGAAGTGTTTCCGCCTCTCCGGTGCATGCTCTCTCTTCCGTTCCTATAGATGGTGTGGTTCAGGACCTGTGATGACGTCGCTGTCTTGTGATTGGTCGCGTGACCGCTCATGTGACTCACGCGACCAATCACAAGCCGCGACATCGAAGGTCCTGAACCACACCGGCATCTATAGGAACGGACGCCGCTGAGGAGATTGGCTGTCTGCAGAGGGTGAGTATAACCATTTTTTTATTTTTTTTATTATTTTTAAACATTATATCTTTTACTATAGATGCTGCATAAGCAGCATTTATAGTAAAAAGTTGGTCACATTGTCAAACAGTATGTTTGACAAGTGTGACCAACCTGTCAGTCAGTTTTCCAAGCGATGCTACAGATCGCTTGGAAAACTTTAGCATTCTGCAAGCTAATTACGCTTGCAGAATGCTAAAAAAAACGCGAAAAAAATGGAAAAAAAACGCAAAAAAAAATGCGGATTTCTTGCAGAAAATTTCCGGTTTTCTTCAGGAAATTTCTGCAAGAAATCCAGACGTGTGCACATACCCTCATAGTGCTGGCAGCTCTGCTGCAATGCTGAGCCTGATTAACCTATACAGCACAAATACTGATAGATTCTCTTTAAAAGCAAACATTAGGTTTTAGACCTTTTTTTTGTTTACTTTTATATGTTTAGGACATCTTTGTTGATTAAAAAAATGGACATATCACAAAATTTGTTAGAAGCTCTATTAACTATTTTATGTCATTCTAGTCCACTTCTTCAAATAGCTAAAAAATTGACCATCAATGACATAGAGTGGCACGTAAAGGTTTTGACACCCCTGGTCAAAATTACTGTTATTGTGAACAGTTAAGCAAGTTGAAGATGAAATTATCTATAAGAGGCCTAAAGTTAAAGATGACCCATTTCATTTGTATTTTAGGCAAAAAAAAAGAAAAAATATATTGAAATTCTTTATATTTTAAAAATTACAAAAAGGAAAATGGACCAATGCAAAAATTTGCATCTCATATATCTTTGTTGAATTTCCTTGATAGGTGCAACTTCGTCTTTTCATTCAGACAGCTTCCAGATCTCACCTGGATGTCCCTCAAATTAATAAGATAGGTGCTGAAGTAGGGGCATATAAACAGACACCTTCAGCCTACAAACTATCACACTGTGCACAAGAAACTAGCACAAGTGCAGTGAAGAAGGCTAACTGGTCACATGCATCATCAGCAGCCATCCAGATGGGACCCAAAGCCTTGCCAAACAAGGAGGCAGCACTTCAATAGTAAAGAAACCATACACAACATCAGTAAATGACATAAGTTATATAATATAATATATTATAGTAATATAGGCATCTTTCTTTACAAAGCCTTTTTATCAATAGTTCTACAATGGGCTAACCTATTTAATGTATTGAAATGTTGTTCTATGGGTTAGTATCTGATGTCTGGTGTTTTTGTATCATGGTAGACACATGACTGTGGCAAAGTAACACTATTTGTTCTGGAGAAGACGAGCTAGAGTGATTCTCATATTTCAATTCACAAACAGCTACTGTTTTCACTGATCCCTGACGCATAGTGTGAGGTGCTCTGGAAATTTGTCAGCTTTCTGCTTTGCTTCAGAAGACAGTGCTTTATAGATGCCTGTCAAGAATACTTCATTTGGAATATGTTTCACTCATCTCCAGCAACCAGTGGCTTCAAACTTCAATGGCTTCTCAATGATCAAAGAGAAAATGTTTCCTTTGGTGTTGAACCCCCAAAAACTTCAATACTATATTTTTTGTATTAATACTGTGATGCTTGACAATTAGACTTCAGAAGGTTTAATATGATTACCTCAGAAATGGAAAACATGTTATCTTCCAAGCTGGAAAAATGTTACAGCACTTTTATAATTGTTTTTAATCAAGCATACCAAAACAAATATTGTAAAATAAATGAGAGGTCTCAAAACATTCCTTGTTTGTCCACAAGCATATCTTATGTAGATAAGTCGAAAAATGTGTCTTTAAGTCGTCAAAGAATTATGAAAAATATGTGCAACAACGTTACAGCTACTGTTGTCTCATTTATTATACGCACTTATATAACTCCATCACATTCTGCAGCAATTTTAAAGACATCATCATCACTATCCTCACAAAGGCTCATAATTAGGGATGAGCGAATCTGAACTGTAAAGTTCAGGGTTCGTACCGGTGAAGAACTCCGAAGACGGACTTCTCATGGAAGTCCATTTTAGTGTTCGGAGTTCGAATGCTGAATAAAGCTTGTTGAAAAGCTGCAGCATAGCCAATCAATAAGCTTTGTCGGCTGTGGGCACTTCCACAGCCATCACAATCATGCTGAGTATTGGCATGGCTGTGATTGTCCGGCGCACCATGTGACACTGCCTGTATTACCGCGGGATCACAGGTGGCACAGCCATTCTGCTCTAACTAGCATAGAGGCAGGACACAGCTTGAGTAATGGACAGTGTTAGTTTCTGTGGGGGTACACTGCAAAACAGCCCCTGTGGTACTATTCTGCAAAACAGCCTCTGTGGGACTACTCTGTAAAAGAACCTCTGTGGGTGTACTCTGCAAAGCAGCCTCTACACAGTACAAAGCAGGGGCAGATTTATAAGATTACCTAAGCACAGAAACACTTTTTTAGACAGATCCAATTGTTGAAATTAGTATTATTCCAAGATGTATTGATTAACATTAACTTTAAAATTAGCTTTGTTTATGGGAAAACCCCTTTAAGTCATTTCCCTATCCACATTTGTTCACAGAGCAATTGTCCTGTTCTTACCCCCATTTTGCTTCCTTTTGCAGCTCCCTAGCCCTTACTATGACCAGTTTACAGCCATTTTACAGCACTAGTGTTCAGGTCCCCATTGACTAGTATGGGGTTCAGGTTAGGGTTCAAGTTTGGGTAGAATTCTGGTAATTGAACCAAACTGAAATGTGGAATGCAATTCGGTCATACTGTACCTGACGAACCGAACCGACCATCCACGGGTCAAGCTCATCACTACTCATAATTTAAATTCTCTATCAGTATGTCTTTGTGGGATGAAACTGGACTTCCCAGAGGAAACTGACAAAAATATCATACAAACTCCTTGCAGATGTTTTCCTTGGTAGTATTTGAACCCAGAACCATAGCATTGCAAAGCATCAGTGCTAACCACTGAGCCACCAAGTTGTATTATTTTATGCCTGTTCATTTGGATGACACCCATCCTATTAGACTTCTTAATTTGTGCAGTGTTAACACTTTTAGAGCTGAGAAAGAGTAAATGCCTAGAATTGCAATAATAATAATAATAATAATAATAATCTTTATTTTGCAACACTGAAATGCAAGTGTAATATCTGCTTGAAGGCTGTATTCTCTATTAACAGTTCCTTTACATAGTCTGTTGAATGAATATAATCTAAGTGCAACTGCTGCACTTCCTAATTAATTTATAGATTAGATTGAGCCTCACTTAACCCCTTAATGTTCAATGATGGATCTATCCCTCATTGGACGCCTCCCCCTGTTTGGTGTGGGCTCCGGTGATGATCCCAGACCTTTTCCGGCACATGACAGCTGATCTGATCTGATCAGCTTTTATGTTATCTTAACAGCCATGGGAGGAACCGCGATCCTCCCGCGACTGTTAACTCGTTAAATGCCGCTGTCAAACTCTGACAGCAGCATTTAAAATGTGCTTCCGGCAATCGCAGGGGGAAATTCGCCCATCAGTGACCCCGTGGGTCACCAATGGATTGGCATGACAACCAGAGGGTTTCTGCAGACCTCTATGATTGTCACTACTGGATTTCTATGAGCGCCGCCCAGTAGTCGGCACTCATAGCAAGTGAGCAATTCTGCTACATACAGGAGATCTGATCATCGCCTGTATGTAGCAGAGACGATTGGGTTATGGCAGCTTCTAGTCTCCCATGGAGACTATTGAAGCATGCCAAAAGTTTAAAAAAAAAATAAATGTTTTTAAAAATATATAAAAAAAATATAAAAGTTCAAATCACCCCCCTTTCGATCCATTTAAAATAAAACAATAAAAAAATGAAACCTACACATATTTGGTATTACTGCATATGAAAATAATTAATCCAATCTGTAAACTGCGTAGCGAGAAAAAAATTGAAACACCAGAATTAAGTTTTTTGGTTGCTGCAACATTGCAATAAAATGCAATAATCTTACTGACCTTGGACGTACTCAGTACATCTTGGTCAACTGGGTTGGTACTTACTGACCTTAGCTATAGCGAGTACATCCAGGTTATTTTGTGTGTACAGAGGCTGCGCGCACGCAATCTCCGCTCAGTCCATGCAGAGAGCACAATCACAAGCGTTTGTGTCAATGCAGCATTGACAGTTATAATCCATTGCAATGGATTATAACAGTGATCAGGCTGGTGAAAGTCCTGTAATGGAACAAAGTAAAAAAGTTAAAAACAAGTAAAACAAAATTGTAAAAATTGTTTTTTAAAAAAAATCTGAAAATGATAATAAAAAAATATATATTGTTCTGATTTTTCTTAACACAACAATAGAAATTGAACAAAAAGAGTACACAATTGGTATTTACACGTCCGTGACGACCCAACTCATGAAACAGTCTCACTAGTTAACTATTTCTGTGAACGCCTTAAAAAAAATAGAAGGGAAAAAAACAATTTTTTTTCCTCATATCGTCGAACAAACGCAATAAAAAAGATGAATGTAAATACAAATGGTATCTCTAAAAACATCTTATCCCGCAAAAAACAATCAGGGGAAAAATAAAAAAATATATAGCTCTCAGAATACAGCAATGCAAAAATAATACGTTTTTCTAAAAAAATTGTTTTTACAGTGTAAAAGCGCCAAAACAAAAAATATATAAATATGGTATCATAGTAATTGTACTGACCCGAAGAATAAAGCTTCCCTATCAATTTTACCACATGCAGAGTGGCATTTATGAAACAAAACAAAAAAAGAACAGAAAAAAAAATTGAATTGTTGGGTCTTGTTTATTCTGTCTACCAAAAAAACAGAACAGAAAGCTATCAAAAAATGTTATGTGACTGAAAATGGTAACAATAGAAACGTCCATTCGTACTGCAAAAAACAAACCCTCACATGACTTTGTCAGACAAAATATGGAAAAATTATAGCTCTCAAAATATTGCGATGCAAAAACTTGTTTTTGGCAATAAATAGCTTCTTTAAGTGTGTGAATCAGCCAAACACAAAAAAAACATAAATCTGGTACAGCTGTATTCGCACCGACCCTAATAATAAAGTCGCCTAATCACTTAGGCCACACGAGTAATGGCGTAAAAAGTAAATAAAACCAAATTTCAAATGCAGCTGTTTTATTTCATTCTGCCTCCCAAAGATGGCAGTAAGGCTCGACTCACATTTATCTTGCAGGGGTTTTCATGTAGTTCGCTGAAATACATGATTTAGACAGAATCCCTACGGAAGATTTCTTAAAAAGAGGCTGATGGAGGCACTGTCTGGCCTATGATCTGGCAGAGTATGTCTTTTTAGTCATGCATAAAAACGTAGTTCACCACAGTTTTGTGCACTTTTGAAAAGAAGGAAACCGCAGAACAGAGACCACACGGAGTCCAGAGTAACTCTGCTGCTTCATTATAGTGAGTGGATTCCTGGGAGGTTTCATCAGAATCACATCACTCGGCGATTTAGATGGAAACACCAAAGTAAGTGCTCAGGGTAGAGCGCCGGCTAAATGTGATCACAAACGTTATGTAAAATGTTCCCAATAAAAGCTTCAACTCAATCCACAAAAATAGAAAGTCCCCACTCAGGTCTGTCACCTGTTAATGGAAATACAGGGGGCTTCCACATTACTGGTAGCACAAAGGTTATGGAAAAGTGCCATAGCCCCTCGCACCTCAAAAGAAATCCAGAGAATTCTGCACTCTTAAGTCCAAATGCCCCCCTTCCTTCTGAACCCACTGTCTGCTTAAACCACATTTAGCATCCACATGTTTGGCATTTACGTAGCGATGACAGCCTGCCTAATTTACAGGTGCATGTTTCAAGAAGCATGTACTGGGCACCACAATGTACTGGTTACTACAACGTACTGGTCACTAGAGAGTACTGGTTACTACAATAGCAGTTTGCAATTTACTTAGTAATATCCACTGCTGCTTGTTTCTGGAAAACACCCAAAATCATCACTACACCTGTAAATACATCTCTAAAGGGGTGTAATTTAAAAAATGGAGTCACTTAGGGGGAGATTCTGCTCTTCTAGCACTTAGAGGCTCGGTATATTGAGTCCACAAACTTTTCTAGGAAATGTTTCTCTCCAAGAGGCAAAAAGTGCTACATCCTTCCTGAGTATCTCCATATGGCTAAGTAGTACTGTACAGCCACATATGGGGTATTTCTACATTCATCAGAAATTGTGTCACAAAGTGACTGAAGGGGTGTGACTCGACCCCACGAATGGTCAGTCAACCGATGGCACAAACACACCAAGGAACACTAGGGAAACAATAACAAAGGTGGGCCCTGTTGATAGGGAACACCTGAGGATGTGTCCTGATCTCACTATCCTCTCTATACAGGTTCTTTCACCCCAGCAGGAAACCTAATCCCTCACTTGCCATGCTCTTATCCCTAAGTAGGGAACTGGCAGGTGAGAGCACTGGTCCCACCGCTGCACTAATACAACAAAAGGAATGGAAAGACAGACACTAAAAGGGACAGGGTAAAAAATGCAACACATAGTTCCCTCTGCTGAAAAGCACCGCAAAGCAGAGTAAGGCACCACAAAAGCAAACTCAGCAGAAGCACCACTGCACCCAGAATGCTCCTCACTCAGGCTTGGTCAGGCCCACATCAGCTGACCCAGCAGCAGTGCAACTACACCAGCAGGCCACCAGGGAAAAATTGAATTAACCCCCGATGGCCTGAAAGGAAAAAAGTTGATGAAACCAGATCTGCCACAAATCCAAAAATGGATCGTGACAAGTTGTGGGAAAAATTTTGGTGCCATTTTTACCAATTCTTCTTGAAAATGTAAACTCTGGGGCTAAAACAATTTTTTTGTGGTAAAAATGTAATTATTTTTTCTTCACAGCCCAATGGTATAAAATTCTGTGACACACCTGTGGTGTTAATATGATCAATGCACACCCATACAAATTCATCAAGAGGTGTATTTTGTAAAATAGGATCACTTATCCTATTCTGCTGTTCTGGCACCTCAGGGCCTCTATCAGTGGATCATGGCACCTGCAAACCAAAACAGTAAAATCTGCACTAAAATATGGCACTCCTTTCCTTCTGAGCTTTAAACTGTGAGTAAAAATTATTTCCCGTTTACATCTAGGGTACTGGAGCACTCAGGAGAAATCTTTACAAAAAACTAAGGTCCATTTTTTCCTATTAGCCCTTAAAAAATTAAAACCTTGGGTCTAAAACAACATTTTAGTGGTAAAAATGTAATTATTCTTTCTTCACCGACCAATAGTATAAAATCTGTGAGGCACATGTGGTGTCAATATGATCAATACACCCCTAGATGAATTCATTGGGAGTGTAGTTTTTAAAATAAGGTAATAAAAGTGGGGTTTCTGCTGTTATGACACCTCAGGGGCTCTGTCAACGTGACATGGCACCCTCAAACCATTCCTGTAAAATCTGAACTCCAATATGGTGCTTCTTCCCTTCTGAGCTTTGCACTGTGCCTCAAAAGTAGTTACCACATATGGGATATAATTGTGCTCAGGAGAAAATGCACAACACATTTTGTGGTTCATTTTCTCCAGCTATCCTTGCAAAAATGAAAAAAATGGGCTAAAACAACAGTTTTATGGGAAAAATAGGTTTTTTTAAACTTCACATATCAACTTTGTAAAATTCTGTGAAGCACCTGAGGGGTTCAAGATGCTCACCACACATCTACATAAACTCCTTTAGGGGTCTAGTTTCTAAAATGGGGTCACTTGTGGTGGTTTTCCACTGTTTAGGCACACCAGGGGCTCTCCAAACATGACATGACACCTGCACACAATTCAATCTTCTGCATTTCTTCTTTCCTGAGCACTGCCGTGTTCCCAAACACTAGCTTTCCCCCACATGTGAGGTATCGGCGTACTCAGGAGAAATTGTATGGTGCAATTTTTCCTGTTACTCTTATGAAAATGCAAAATGTAGGGCTAGAAAACATTTTTGTAGGAAAAATTAGATTTTTTTTATTTTCGTGGCTCAATGTTATAAACTTCTGAGGAGCATCTGGGAGGTTCGAGGTGCTCTCTGCTCTTCTAGATAAGTTAACTGAGTGGTTTAGTTTCCGACATGGTGTCAATTTTGGTGGTGTCCACTGTCCACTGTTTAGGCACATCAGAGGCTCTCCAAACGTGACATGGCATCCTTTAATTATTCCAGCAAATTTTGCATTTAAAAAGTCAAAAAGCGCTCCTGAGCATTTCCATGTGCCCAAACAGTGGTTTTCCCCAACATATGGGGTATCAGTTTGCTCAGGAGAAATTGAACAACAAATTTCCCAGTCCATTTTTTCTTGTTACTCTTGGGAAAATAAAAAAATTGGGTCTAAAATGATTTTTTTGTGAAAAAACATTAAATGTTCATTTTTTCCTTCCACATTCCAAAAAGTCTTGTGAGGCACCTGAAAAGTTAATCAACTTCTTGAATGTGGTTTTGAGCACCTTGAGGTGTGCCATTTTTGGAATGGCATCACTTTTGGGCATTTTCTTTCATATAGACCCCTCAAAGTCACTTCAAATGTAGTCACTAAAAAAATTGGTTTTGTACATTTTGTTATAAAAAAAATGAGTAATTTCAAGTCAACTTTTAACCCCACAACTTCCTAACAAAAAAATTATGTTTCAAAAATTGTGCTGATGTAAGCTAGACATGTGGGAAATGTTAATTATTAACTATTTTGTGTGACATAACTCTCTGATTTAAGGGCATACAAATTAAAAGTTTGAAAATTAAAATTTTAAATTTTTGCTAAATTTTAGAAATTTTCACAAATAAATGCAAATCATATTGAACAAATGTCACTACTATCATGAAGTATAAAATGTCACGAAAAAACTATCTCAGAATCAGTGGGATCTGTTGAACGTTCCACAGTTATTACCTCATAAAGTGACACTTGTCAGAATTGTGAAAGGTGGCTTGGTCATGAAGGTGAAAACAGTTTTGGGGGTAAAGGAGTTAATATACTACCAAACATTTGTCTTAAAATGTAGTGCACAAACCAACACCACCTTTACATCTGCTATTCACTAAAAAATCTGTTTGATTATTTTTATGTATTGGTTCACATATCCTTGCAGAGATATAAGAAACAATGTGAACACTTATGGAAATAAATGTAGTCATGTAGCATGCCAAAAGATCCTTACATTCCATCTAAAATGTCAACATTCCAAGTGGAAAAGTTGAATCTTCTACCTGTATAAGCATTGTAAAACTAACATTTAGCTTAATAAATACAGATCATCTGATTCATACATAGCATCTTTAAGCAGACGGCATAGACAAATGGATAAGTATTTGTTTGAACAAGCTGGATGATTTACTGGTTTACAATATAAATATAGTGATAGAGAACAGTACAGAAGTCTGAGAAGCACACAGAGACCTTTCATTTTATCAGATATGAAGATTTTACCCGTTTAATGTTAAAGCAAAATTAGTACCCAATTATCATAGGCATATTGGTATCAAGCCTAGTGCATTGTAATACAAATATAGCACATCTTTTATTTCTACAGTCACTTGTGACAAATGGCCATATGTTCCAATCAGACATAATCAACGTAATTATTTCAAGGAAATGATAGACACTTTAATGTTAGCTCAACTAGGTAACACCATTTTGAATGGATAAAAAGTCAATATCCAGTTATTAGAACCTTGTGTATGGAATATCCCATGATCTATTAGTTCTACAAGCAATCATACACAGGTTTAACATATATACTCAAGTATTAGTCGAGTTTTTCAGCACTTTTTCTGTGTGCTAAAAACGCCCCCCTCGGCATATACTCAAGTGAGGGTCCAGAACATGAAGGGGGAGTGGCAGCGGTAGAGAAGCGGGTGACAGAGACAGGAGCCAGCTGCTGCAGCTAAAGCCTGTGCCCTCTGCTAAAGAGAAATGAATATTCACTGCCAGTGCAGTGAATATTCATTTCTTTGTAATAGCACGCATAGTGTCAGCCGCAGCAGCCGGCTACTGCAGCTGCTGGGCTGTTAAATGTGCACGCTACTTAAGAGAAAATAATATATTCACCTCTCTCCACTCCTATGGTGAATATTAATTTCTCTTAAGTAGAGGCACACGTGACCACCCAGTGGCTGACACTGTGCGCGCTACTAAAGAGCGAGCAATGAATACTCACTGCACTCCACGCACATAGTTACGGCATGGGGAGTGGTGAGTATTCTAGTAGCTGTGCTCTGCTTGTGAGCGGCGCATGATGTCCCTGCATTGGGCTACTTACAAGCATAGAGCAGCTGCTGGCACGGGAACAAGACCCTGCGAGGGAGCGCAGGAAGGTAAATACAATGGTTTATTTTTTATGTTTTTTGATGAGGGCAAATCATACCAGGATAAGGATGGGATCATTCATACACAGATAGGGATAGGGCCATGCGTACAAGAATAGGGATGGAGCCATGTACTCAAGGATAGGCATGGAGCCAAGCACTCAAAGATAGGCATGAGGCCATGCATACAAGGATAGGGATGGGGGCCAATCATACCAGAATAGGGATGGGGCCATGCATAGAAGGATAGGGATGAGGAACCATGCATACCAGGATAGGGATGAGAGGACAATGCATACCAGGATAGGGACGGAGAACCATGCATACTAGGATAGGGATGAGTACCCATGAATACCAGGATAGGGATTAGGAGCCATGCATACCAGGTTAGGGATGAGGAGCCATGCATACAAGGATAGGGATGAGGAGCCATGCAAACCAGGATAGGGATGAGGAGCCATGAATACCAGGATAGGGATGAGGAGGAGCCATGAATACCAGGATAGGGATGAGGAGGAGCCATGCATACCAGGATAGGGATTAGGGAGCCATGCATACCAGAAAGGGGATGAAGACTCCTTGCATACCAGGATGGGGATAAGGGGACAATGCATACCTGGCTTATACTCGAGTCAATAAGTTTCCCCAGCTTTTTGTAGTAAAATTAGGTACCTCGGCTTATACTCGAGTAGGCTTATATTTGAATATATACGGTATATTGTGCTAGATAGAAGCCAAAAATGTTATCTATTTCCTAAATGTTCCTATATGGTATAATGCTTTTATAGATGAGACAGAAGTATAACTATATATGTAGTAAGTGAAATAAAATATTGCAACTACAATACAATGACAGCGCCCATAAAAGACTTTATCATGGTTCTCAAACTACATAAAATACGTAATAGTGTGACATACAATCGTTATGTAAAATGGAATAACCACAAACCTAAAGTTAAGTTGTCTTTATGTAATCTAAATATCAAAGTATAAGTTAAAGTTGTAAAACAATTGCCTAAAAAAAGAGCCTTATTTACTAACACCAGGTCAGAATACCAATGCACTACTGGATGCAGCAGCCCCCTGATAAAGGTGGAACCAGCACAGATGAAAAAAACTGATGGAGCAACCACTCTCAAACCTACCATCATGGAGGGGACGGTTGCCTAGTATTATAAATTCACATAGATGAGGCTTGTATAGGGCACCAGTCACACAGGTACAGAGAGGGAAATAAGTATTTGATCCCTTGCTGATTTTGTTAGTTTGCCCACTGACAAAGACATGATCAGTCTATAATTTTAAGGGTAGGTTAATTTTAATATTAAATATGAAATATATGAAATATGAAGTATAAATTAGAATATCAAAAATTAAATCCAGAAAATCACATTGTATAAAATAAATATATTTGCATTTTGCAGTGAGAAATAAGTATTTGATCCCTCTGGCAAACAAGAAATAATACTTGGTGACAAAACCCTTGTTGGCAAGCACAGCAGTCAGATGTTTTTTATAGTTGATGATGAGGTTTGTGCACATGTCAGGAGGAATTTTGGTCCACTCCTCTTTGCAGATCATCTCTAAATCATTAAGGCAACTCGGAGCTTCAACTCCCTCCATAAGTTTTCTATGGGATTAAGGTCTGGAGACTGGCTAGGCAACTACATGACCTTAATGTGCTTCTTTTTGAGCCACTCCTTTGTTGCCTTGGCTCCATGTTTTGAGTCATTGTCTTGCTGGAAGATCCAGCCACGACCAATTTTTAATGTCCTGGTGGAGGGAAGGAGGTTGTCACTCAGGATTTTACGGTACATGGCTCCATCCATTCTCCCATTGATGCGGTGAAGTAATCCTGTGCCCTTATCAGAAAAACACCCAAAATCATAATGTTTCCACCTCCATGCTTGACAGTGGGAATGGTGTTCTTTGTGTCATAAGCAGCATTTCTATTCCTCCAAACACGGCAAGTTGAAATAATGACAAAAACCTCAATTTTTGTCTCATCTGACCACAGCACCCTCTCTTAATCACTCACAGAATCACCCAGGTGTTCATTGGCAAACTTCAGACAGGCCTGCACATGTGCTTTTTTGAGCAGGGGGACCTTGCGGGTACTGCAGGATTTTAAACATTTACGGTGTAATGTGTTACCAATGGTTTTCTTGGTGTCTGTGGTCCCAGCTGCCTTGAGATCATTAACAAGTTCCCTTTATGTAGTTTTAGGCTGATCTCTAACCCTCCTCATGATCAAGGATACCCTACGAGGTGAGATTTTGCATGGTGCCCCAGATCGATGTCGATTGACAGTCATTTTGTATTTCTTCCATTTTCTTACTATTGCACCAACAGTTGTCTCCTTCTCACCCAGCGTCTTACTTATGGTTTTGTAGCCCATTCCAGCTTTGTGCAGGTCTATGATCTTGTCCCTGACATCCTTAGAAAGATCTTTGGTCTTGCCGATATTGTAGAGGTTAGAGTCTGACTGATTAATTGAGTCTGTGGACAGGAGTCTTTTATAAAGGTGACTTATGTAAGACAGCTGTCTTTAATGCAGGTAACGAGTTGATTAGGAGCATCTAACTGGTCTGTAGGAGCCAGAACTATTAATGGTTGGCACAGGATCAAATACTCATTTCTCACTGCAAAATGCAAATATATTTAAATAATTTATACAATGTGATTTCCTGGATTTTATTTTTGATATTCTATCTCTCAATGTTAAAATTAACATACCCTTAAAATAATAGACTGTTCATGTCTTTGTCAGTGGGCAAACCTACAAAAACAGTAAGGGATCAAATACTTATTTTAACCACTGTGCATGTAGTACACAGTGTCTAGCTTGCAGCCTATTGATGACATACATACTATTAGATCAGTCGGGCTGCCAGGCACTATATAAGTGCACCTCACAAGGGCAGACACCCCAATTTACAAAGTCAATACTAAAGAGCCTGGCTATGTCCTGCATAAAAATGGAATATTGTGCAAAAAAGATGTACAAGAGGTATTGGTCGATATTTTGGCCAAAATACACATTCTCCAGTCACAACCCACGTCAAGGATTCTCATTGTCTGGTGACAATTTACTATACAAATCAATGGGAAGGCTCAAAAGAAAAATCCTTGGTGTCTTTTCCAGAATTTTTTTCTTTCTTTACAGTTAAATTGAGTTTAAAAAAAGTCTAGAAAATCATTGTAAAAATGTAAAAAGAAAGCTGCCAGTTTAAACTGTACTCAACATAAAATTTAACATTTCCTATTTAGGTTCTCCTAATGCTTAGTTATTTTTACAAATGACCATTAGTGTATGTTTTGCTGTAGAGGAAGACATTTGAAAATGTGAAAAATATACAAATTCAATGCAAATCTCACATTTACAATATTCTTTTTTTTTATCTCTGCCAGAAGGAACAAAGTCTGCAGTCTATAACTACGGTACTTTCACAAGTTACCCTATCAATCGAACAAGGATATCCAACCTGAAGCTCGTGAACCGCACGTGGCTCGCAGGTCCATGATTTGTGGCTCGTGGCTGTCTGCCATCTTGAAGTATTAGCACCAAGTCTTGAAAACAGCTTTGGAGAGAGGGTCTCTTGATGGTGACTTCTGTAAGTAATCTGGCACAGAAAAGATGTCTGTGTGTACAGTATATACTAGTCATGCAAGACAATAAGTATAGTGAGCTGAACAAAGGATGATACTGCCAGTTAGAGGGGTGCTTCAAGCTGCCTGCAATAGTGTGGAGAGTGTGCTTGATGAGAATGTGAGAATACCAAATAGGGGTACAGTGGGAACCCCTGGATTTAAGCATCCCCCATAAGTTCTTGGTATGCTTTTGTTTGGGAAACTTCAGCTGTTATACTGGCAATGGAGTACTCTGGGTGTAACTTCTGAGGGAGGAGGCACTGGATGTGGCTCACAACTATCTCCAGGAGCTTAATATGGTGCTTGAGGAGAAAAGAAGGATGGGGGACCATTGATATAGAGTATCTTTTGAATTTCAGTTAAGTACTAAGCTTTAAAAACTTTTTGGAACACTCTTTAAATAGGTTTTTGACCAGTGAAAATACAATGTATGGGGGCCAAAAATGTTAAATTTACCAACTTCGAAGTTTATCTACATGTCTCCAACTGATCCTCTTTTATGAGCGATAAAGTGACCCGATGAGGTGATTGGCAGTTACATTAATGTAACATTTCATCTTTACTAATGCTCCAGAGTAGGCAAAGAACTGTTGATCAGCCCAGAGGGAGGCAGGGCAGTGATCAGTATGGTAAAAATAAAGAAAAAAATCAATTTTGTAAATTTTGGGGATTCAGACTTATTTTTCACAAGCCCAAAAACCTTCTTTAATTACATGAATTGGCTTTTGACAGCCAGTCAGTTATTATTATGTAGGGTAACTCTTCTTAACAAATGAGTACTTTTACTGCTAACCACATAACTGAATAAATACATTTTGTTTGCAAATCAGTTAATTTTGTAAAACTTTATTTAGATGGTCAATGCACAATCATATAGTTGAACAGGTACATAGGGGACTGTCAATGGGCAGCACAATGTCTCAGTGGTTGGGATCCTAGGTTCAAATCCCACCTAGAACAACATCTGCAAAGAGTTTGCATGTTCTCCTTGTGTTTGCATGGGTTTCCTCCCAAAGTCATTGTGATAGGGAATCTAGCTTGTGAGCCCCAGTGGAGAGAGTGATGATGATGTTTGCAAAGTGCTGTGAAATGAATGGTGCTAATGAGTAAAATAAATAAAATTAATCTGCACAGGTCATACAATATAAGACACATTGTACATACTTACACATGTATATGCACGGGAAATATAACTAAAAGTAACTAAAAGTGTATTTATTTCCATATTTTCCAATTATTTGTGCAATGTTCTATTTTTTACACAACCCAAAGGAAAGGTTTATAAATGACTGACTTGTTGAACAAATCCCTCAAAAGAGCAGCCAAATAATAAGTCATTGCGGCTGATAGTCAGTCCCATGCCAGGAGGCACTTCGTTCAGGAGCTGTGCTGTTTGTCATTGTATGTGGCCTGTACACTATTCATGTGTGTTATTTTGATGACAATAAAACACAGATGGGAATGAGATTTTATTATCTGTAATTCAGAGCTCGGAGACAGCAGCTATTTCCTGACAATCAATCCTCCGATTGTTAGTCAAAACATTATTTTTACTTAGAATAACTTCTGCAATGTAGACAAAAAAGAAATCCACTGAACTAGAAAACATACTTTATACATAAGAGACTATCAAATGTTCTGTCTGCTGATCGTAGACACTGAAAAATTGCTATGTAATATTTGATAAAGATGTGAAACGCGATCCACGTTTTCTATCATGCCACAAAACAATGGCTTGTTCATGAAACGGAACAATCAATCATTTATTAGTCATACTTTGGCCTAAGGCTTGCATACATTCAAACCACAATCCGCAATGCATAAAGGAAAATGTTTATACAACCCCATGAAGCCAAAGCAAAATGAACAACCCTGTGCTATTAAAACACAAATTACTTAGAGCTACTTTATATTTAATTGGGTTTGTGGGGAGTGCACGGCAAAATTTACAACATGTTTCTTAGCTTCTATTTTGTTTAAAAAAGCAGCATACAGGAGTCATGTAAGGAGAGATGTCAAAGTGCAAATCAGAAGACTACACAAACTTCAAGTCATACAGTTAAAGGAGAACTTCATTTTTTTTTCTTATTGTTTGTACAAACGTAATTAAAAGCTCACATAATTATAGAATCGTGAGCTGGAAATAAAGTGGTCACCACACTACTTGAACCCTCTCATAGTGACATTTTTTAAAACTATTGTTTTAGAGAATGTGAGTTATGAGAATTCCCTGAACAACATTGCATTCTGAGAACATGGCTGGTGGTGGGGTAGCAATATTTTTTAAATTAAAGGGACAAAATTAGTGAATATGAAATTATGGTACACTAAAATTGCAGTAAGTGGATATTTACAAATCAATCTGCCAATGGAGAAGGGGCCCTAACTTTCTCGATCCAAGGATCAAATCTAACATAAAAAAATAAGTAATAAGATAAGTAATGACTTACCATGGCTGAGTATTCTGGTAAAAATTATGAATAATTCTAAAAAATAAGTCTAAAAGAAAAGTGTTAAACAGATATACATGGCAAACATGCTCTCCCTAATCAAGAAAGAATAACCATACTCAGATATTTTCTGCCACTCCCAAGGAAAGCATTCTGGGTGTGTTGCATCCCAGACTTTGCCCAGACTTTTGGCTTAACTTATATTGCTTTTAGTTTTTATATCACCTACAGAAAGCACTAAAGACATCCTTAATTAGGTCTAAACCACCTTACTTTATACATATTAAACTGGCTCATTTGTTTAGTGGGCATGCAATATTGACTAAACACTATGCATTTTGAGATATCCTAGAGTGATGTGGATCTTTTCTATTCTTTGGATTATGGATGTTCTGTGGACCCGGAAAATACACTTAGTCGCTACTCATGGACAAGCCATGAGGCAGGGTAGTCAAACCTTCCAAAGTCAGATGCCAAAAGAGAACATAGTAAACTAGAGGAGAAAGACAACACTAAAATCAGTTAACAGTCCAAGGTCAGAATACCAGGAAGATAGCAGATCAAGTAAAGGGGCTAGGCAAACAGATGGTAAGAACGAGGTCCAGGGTGAGGCAACAATAGTTTAATAAACAGAGCACAGAAATGCAAGACAAACCAATAAGCAGATGCTAGGTGTGGTAGAGATCTGGATACACAGCTCAGCTAAGTAGCTGGGTAATCATCAGGAACAGGGAACACAGGTAAGAAACTGAGCACCTCCCAGACTCAGCTTGGATGGCTGAGTTGTCCATAAAGACACCATAACCAGCAGGTCCACTTCGCACTTGTCAGTCCTCACCTGCATACCAGCCAGTCCAGTCTGCACTTGCCAGTGCTCAGCTGTATACCAGCCAAACCAGCCTGCTCCTGTCAGTATATATCTGTACACCAGCTGGACCTACCCGCATCTTCCAGTGCTTATCTGTTTATCAGTTGGACCCATCTTTATCTGTGATTTCTGTGTTCCTGCAGTGCCTGACTGCATCAGTTGTCCTTTCCCTCCTGGCCATTTCAGCTCAGTCCCATGGGATTCACCTGACATGCGTCTGCGGTCTGTCCTGAAGTAGCACCTGGTTTTCATCGGGAGCCAAGCCTAACCACACCATACTCTAGTGAAAAGTCAGGTGCTCACCTAGTCCCGTCCCTCCAAGCTCTCATTGGACCATGGCACAGTGGTTCCACCTTTCACCGTACAGTTTGCTCAGGAAATGGAATCTGCTGGCTCCAAGGCCTCCTCTATTTAAGACCTGTATCAGGAGGTCTCCCACCAGAAAGACCAACAGGATAAAATCCTTTTCTATCTGCAAACTATGACTAATCGCTTAGACATGTTGGCAACCCTGGACGAATCTGCACCTCCACAAGCTGTGGCAACCACGGTCACAACCCTTCAGCCTGTGAGCTGCACCCAGACCCCATCTGCCTGCTCCTCCATGCCAGTGTGGTTACCCTGCCCTATGTCGGGGGTTCATCAATCAGTGCAAGCTGAACTTTGAACTCTTTGTTCATCAGTTCATCTTGGATCAAGCAAAAGTGGCTTTCATCATGTCCCATCTCAATGGCGATGCTCTGGCATGGCTTAATTCCCTATGGGATAGATGAGACACTCTTGTGTAGAACCTCCAGTCCTTTCTAGAGGCCTTTTATAAGGTCTTCGATGAGCCTGGCCGTCCTTCCTCCCCAGCATCTTTTCTACTCAGAGTAACAATCAGGTGTAAGAGAGGGGAAGGGAGATTGGCTCACCAAGTGTGGAAAAAATTGTTATCTCTATAAATAAAGTGGTGCACAGACTCCAGACTGACTTCTGGGCAGGAACAGCATGAGGAAAGAAATATGAGTATCCGCAAAAAGTAAAGATATTAAAACATTACTTTTTAGGACTAAGGGCTTGCCTGAAACGTGTAGACCTGTGTCCCCCCTTGTTGTGCCTGTTCCCCTTTTATTTTTTATGTTTTTTTATATTAGATATTTTTAATGTCACTATTAAAAGTCATGTTTTAATATCTTTACCTTTTGCAGATGCTGGAATGTCTTTCCTTGTGCTTCAGGGTAACCTAACCGTGGGCCAGAATGCTATTCATTTTTGCACCCTGTCATCCCAACTCAACTGGAATAATGAGGTTCTGGTGGCTACCTTCTTGGAGGGGCTTTCTTGGCAAATTAAGGATGAGCTGGCTGGTCGTGATATTCCTACCTCGTTGGATAACCTGGTGTCCCTGGATAATCAGATAAACATCATGTTTCAGGGATGCTCCAAAGAGGTGACCCACAAAAGAAGATCTGTGCGCCTAGCTTCAACCTTCCAAAGGCCGATCACTCAGCAAGCCTCCGCTTTGGCACCTCTTCTAGAGTATATGCAGATTGACCAGGTGAAGATGGCTAAGCATCATCAGTAGGTCCGTCATGCAGAAGCAACATGTTTCTATTGTGGCAGTCTCGAACACCTTATCTGATTGTGCACCAAGAAACCAGGAAACTCCAGAGTGTAGGGTTTGCTGGAGAGGCTACTCTGGGAAACCATTCCTCTTGATCGCTTACTCTGACAGTATCTGTCTCCTGCAGTAACATCCGTTTTGTCTAGTCAGCCTACTTGGACTCTGGATCCATAGGCAATTTCATCCAACAGGCTGTTGTTAAGTGGTATAAAATCCTGATTCAAAGTCTACAAGATCCATTGGTGGTTTCATCAGTGTATGAAAAATCTCTATCTGAGACCATCTTGGTCATTACCGAGCCCGTAGTACATTGGGTAGAAATGCTATACTCTGAGAAGATTCCTCTTTACGTGCTGTCAGGTAATAATAATAATAAAAAAAATAATTTTATTTCTGTAGCACCGACATATTCCACAGCACTTTACATTTTAGAGGGGACTTGTACATACAGTAGACATTACAGCATAACAATAAACACATAGATCAAAACAGATACCAAGAGGCTCGCAAGCTTACAATCTATGAGGAAAAGGGGAGACACGGAAGGTGGACGATAACAATTGTTCTTGTTGTTCGGACCAGCCAAAGTGTAAGAATCTGGTGTTCATGTAATGCTGCATGAACCGGTTATCAGCCTAAGTATGTAACAATGCAGACACAGAGGGCTATTAAATGCGTGAAGCATGTGAGAACATGATGAGAGGAACCTGTATATGGTAAAAAAAAAATTGAATGGGCAACACAGGGATAGTTAGGTTAATGCGTTGAGACGGTAGGCCAGTCTGAACAAATGCATTTTTAGGGCATTGTTAAAACTGTCGGAATTGGGGATTAATCATATTAACCTGGGTAGTGCATTCCAAAGAATTGGCGCAGCACGTGAAAAGTCTTGGAGACAGGAGTGGGAGGTTCTGATTATTGAGGATGTTAACCTTAGGTCAATAGCACAAAGGAGGGCACGGGTAGGGTGGTAGACTGAGACAAGGGAGGAGATGTAGGGTGGTGCTGAGCCATGGAGTGCTTTGTGGGTGAGGGTAATAAATTTGTACTGGATTCACGAGTGGATGGATAACCAGTGTACTGACTGGCACAAGGTAGAGGCATCGGTTTAACTATTGGTGAGGAATATGATCCTGGCTGCAGAATTTAAGACAGATTGGATAGGGGAGAGTTTTGGTAAGAGGGAGACTGATTAGTAGAGAGTTACAATAGTCCAGACGAGAATAAATAAGAGAAACAGTAACAGTTTTTGCAGAGTCGAAAGCAAGAAAGGGTTGAATTCTAGAAATGTTTTTGAGGTGCAGATAACAAGAGCGAGCCAGTGACTGGATGTGGGGGGGGGAGGGGGTGAATGAAAGCTCAGAATCAAGTATGACACAAAGACAGCAGGCATGTTGCTTGGGAGTAATGGTGGAACATAAATATATTAGTAGAGGTAGGAAACACAAGGAGTTCGGTTTTTGACAGGTTCAGTTTCAGATAGAGGGAGGACATGATGTTAGATACAGTGGTAAGACAATCACTGGTGTTTTCTAAAAAGGCAGGCATGATATCAAGAGAAGAAGTGTATAATTGGGTGTCATCTGCATAGAGATAGTACTGGAAACCAAATCTACTGATTGTATGACCAATAGGGGCATACAAAGAGAAGATGAGGGGGCCTAGAACCGATCCTTGAGGAACCCCAACAGTAAGGGGAAGATGAGAGGAGGAGGAGTCAGCAAAAGATACAGTGAAGGAGCGGTCAAAGAGATAGGAGGAGAACCAGGAGAGAATGGTGTTCTTGAGGCTGATGGAGCGGAGCATAGTGAGGATGTGCTGATGATCCACAGTGTCGAATGCTGCAGAGAGATCCAAGAGAATTAGCATGGAGTAGTGACCATTAGATTTAGCTGTTAGTAGATCATTAGAGATTTAGTAAGGGCAGTTTCAGTAGAGTGTAAAGAGCAGAAACTGGATTGTAGAGGGTCGAGAAGAGAGTTATCTGAGAGACAGCAGATAAGACGGTAGTGGACCAGACATTCCAGGAGTTTAGAGATGAAGGGAAGATTAGAGACAGGTCTATAGTTAGCGGGACAGTTTTGGTTGTGGGATGATTTTTTAAGTAATGGATGTATGATGGCATGCTTAAATGAGGATGGAAAGATAAGAGAGTGTTAGGGTTCGAGTTCCCGCTACTGCACAGGGGGAATCTCGGGCCATCTCCGCTGCGGTCTTCCATTCTTCTCCTGCTGCAGTGGAGCCTGCTCAGCGGAGACGTCACTCCCAGTGTCTCGCTCAGTCTGACTCAGTACAAAGAGTTACTGCTGCTTTTCCTGCTTCTGCCATTGAAGTCAGTGCCGGGCAGCGGCGAGCAGATGCTTCTGGGACTAAGTCCTGCTTTTCTCGTTCTGAGCATGCCCAGAGTAAGATCTCTCAGTGGAGATCGAGGGTCACATGATCAGATACTGCAGCTAAGGCCATTGGTCCTTCAGGAAGGTCCTGTAGGTGCTCACGCTCTGTGGCAGCCTCTCATTGGTCCTTCTAGGAAGGTCCTGTACATGCTGCAAACCATGGCCATGCGCTAGTATTGTTCTAAGTTATGTACTTTGCGCCAGTGTGGTCATGTATGATTGTGTTCAGGGACCCGGCTGAAATAAGCCCCTAGAATGCTGGCACCTCCGGTGAGGAGTTTGTGTGTTTGTGTATTCAGGGACCTGGCTGAAATAAGCCCCTAGAATGCTGGCACCTCCGGCGAGGAGTTTTGTGTGCATGCATGACCACTGACTGCTCTCGTTCGGGTAGTTAGCCTGTGCCACTGTGAAGTCTAACAGGGCGCAGTGCTTTGAGTTCACGGCTACTCTGTGAAGTAACAGAGTTAGCTCATACCACCAAATAGTTCCGCTCTTTGCTAGCAGCAGGTTCTCCTGCATGGTGGACCCCAGGCTGCGAACGCATCTATTATAATAAAATCTCTATATTCATTTGGTGTGTTCCGCTAGCCCTAACAGAGAGGTTGAATACTTTTGTAAGGTGAGCAGTGACAGCTGGGGAAAGGGACTGGAGGAGATGTGATGAAATGGGGTCACTGGTGCAAGTGGACAGGCGAGAAAATGAAAGGAGCCTGATTACTTCTTCTGTGACGGGTTAAAAGTCAGAGAGTGAGCAAGATGCAGTAGGGGAGGGAGGACAGTGCATGGTATGGGGATTGGGAGATAATTTCCTGCTGGATATGGTTATTTTTTTCTTTGAAATAGTTGGCCAGATCATCAGCGCAGAGATCTGTGGATGGGGTCTGCACTCTTGGGTTGAGTAGGGAATGAAATGTGTCAAAGAGACGTTTCGGGTTATTGGATAGTGAGGTGATGAGGGTGTTGAAATAGGTTTGCTTGGAGAGGTGAAGGGCAGAGTTATATGTTTTAAGCATAAACTTATAATGGATGAAGTCTTCGGGTAGATTGGATTTTGTCCATAGACGTTCGGCGCACCTGGAGCACCGATGCAGGAAACATGTTTGCAGCATGTGCCACGGTTGTCGCCGTCTGTGCTGTATCGTTCTATGTATAGGAGGTGCAGTTTCATCCAGGGCACTTTGCAGTGTTGTTGTAATGCTTCAGTGCAGAATCAGGACATGAGAGGCAGGAGATAGGGGCCAATGAGGACTGCAAGTTTTTCATAAGTTTCTGGGTGTTAATGGCCTGTATGTTTCTATAAGTGTGGAAAGTAGGAGTGGCCTGAGCAGGATGGCAGTTCTTGATAAACAATGAAAGAAGGTTGTGGTCAGAGAGCGGGAGAGGGGAGTTTGTGAAATCATCCACTGAGCAAAGTTGGGAGAAGACCAAGTCTAGGGAGTTTCCATCTTCATGTGTTGGAGTGTTAGTAAGCTGCGAAAAGCCGAAAGAGTAGGTTAGAGATAAAAGGTGAGCTGCAGATGGGGAGTGGGGAAAAGCAATGGGGATGTTGAAATCACCCATGAAGAGGGTGGGGATGTCACAGGAGAGAAAGTATGGAAGCCAGGTGGCAAAGTGATCCAGGAACTGATGGGAGGGGCCCGGAAGACGATACACCCCCACCACTCGCATGGAGAAGGGGATGTAGAGTCTGACAGCATGGACCTCAAAAGAAGGGAAGACAAGTGAGGTTACTTGAGGGATTACCTGAAAAGTACATTTGGGTGATAGGAGCAGACCAACGCCTCCACCTGCTCTGTCGTCTAATCTTGAGGTATGAGAGAAAAGTAATCCACCATATGACAGAGCAGCAGCAGCAGTGGTGTCTGACTGCTGGATCCAGGTTTCAGTAAGAGCCAGGAGGTTAAGAGAATTAGAAAGGAAGAAGTCATGGATGAAGGAGAGTTTATTACACACTGAGTGAGAATTCCAAAGGGCACAATTGAAAGAGACAGATGGCATGCAGGGAATATTAATAAGATTAGAGGGGTTTCTGTGAGTAGCAGTTGGGGGGTTTGACTTGCTATAACATGAGGGGCTGGGGTGTAGATAGATATCTCCAGCGACTAGGAGAAGGATAGAAAGAGTGAGCTTATGGTTAAGTGATTTGTGAGAGTGTCTCTTGTGTTGGATGGTGGAACTGAAAGGATCTGTGCAGTTTAGCAATGTGAAAAGAGCATGAGTGCTATACGTAGGAGAGGAGAGGACTGAGGGGCCGATATGGATGGATTGTGAGGTCTGTCTCACCCTCTACTACTAGGTCTGACATGGCTGCAGAGACAAGACCCTGTCTTGAAATAGAAATCTGGAGAAGTACTCTGTTAGGGAATGCCATGAAAACTGACATCCTCCCATTCGTTCTGCTCAACCCTATCTTCTACATCTAACTTACCAGGCATCCCTGAGCCATAGTGGATGTACACCAACGTCTTTGACAAGAAGGAAGCTGAGACACTACCTCCTAATAGGCCATATGACTAGTGTCCTATCGATCTCCTTCCAAGTGCATCCCCTCAGCAAGGTCTAATCTACCCCCTGTTGCAGGCTGAGACCTGAGCCATATCCGAATATATTAAACAGAGTCTTGCTAAGGGATTTATCTGGAAATCTTTCTCCCCGACTGGGGGATTCTTCGTAAAGAAGAAGGACAGCTTGCTTCGACCCTTTATCGACTGCAAGGGACTCAATCAAATGACAATCAAAAATAAATATCCTCTGCCTCTCATCTCCAAGCTGTTTGAAAGTCTTAAAGGTTCCAGTCTTCACAAAACTCGACCATCCGTGAGCGTGCAACCTGATTTGAATTCGCCAGTGAGATGAATTGAAAACAGCTTTTAATACCCGTGATGATCATTATGAGTATCATGTTATGTCATTTGGACTTCAATGCACCTGCAGTCTTTCAAGAACTGGTGAACGTCATCTTCCAGATCTTCTGTACACGTGTGTAGTAGTGTACTTGGATGATACCTTGGTGCTCTCCCCCGATCAGCCGTGATCTGCTCTTACATCAAAGAGATGTTTGCCAGGTTCTTGTCACACTATGACGGTCTTCAGTAAGGAATGGGGACCTCAAACTATCCCTGGAACTGGTACCTTAGCTATGCATGTCCCTGGAGTACTCTTGAAGGTAGAGAGGCCTGAGTCTCTAACCTTACTATTCTCCTGTTAAACCCTGATCTGTTCCCTCCCCCATCCCATGGGGCATGGGACAGAAATGTAAGGTAAATAAGACACAAAGACAAAACAGGGATGACAGAAAACCTCTATGATACAAAAGCACTAACTAACAATAGGGAAAAGGATAGGGACAGGGAGGAAAAAAATAAATAGGAACAGGTAGCAGGAGATAAACACACACATACTACAGCAAACCAGCTTTAGCATAAAGCCCAAGAAGACAAATCTTTCACCAGTAGGGACAAGAAGGCTTGACCAGTTTTTATAGCAAGAGATAATGACCTGATCAGAAGCAGCTGAAATGGAGCTGCATGTTTCTGACCAGCATAGAAAGGGTTGTTAACCTCTTCAGCACTATATCCATTTAATATGGAACACAAATCTCACCATTTCTAAAGAAGACCAGTGATTCATTACCTGATGTGACCGTCTAACTCCAGGTCTTCTAGGGAGACTTGACACTGTCATTACAGTTTTGCAGAGATTAAAGAAGAACCGCCTGTATGCCAAATATTAAAAGTGTATCTTTGAGCAGACTTCTCTTCCATTTCAGGGATACATTATCTCCAAGACCAGCCTGAAAATGGATCACGAGAAAGTGTCCACTGTCCTGAAGTGGCCCCATCCAGATAGTGTGAAAGCTATCCAGCGGTTTCCTTGATCCACGAATTACTACTGCCAGTTCATTCTACATATCTCCTCAAAGACTGCTCCTACCTCTGCCTAACCTGCAAGGGGGCCAATCCTAAGATATGGACTCCAGAGACAGAAAATGGCTTTCCATCATTAAAACAAGCCTTCTCACTTCCTGTGCTGCATTGTCAGGAAAACAATAAGCAGTTCTTTCTGGTGGTGGATGCTTGTTACTCCGGGACCGGAGCCGTTCTAATCCAGAAGTCCTAATCCGGTCGCATGGTGACCTATAGCTTCTTTTCCAAGATCTTTTCTGCTCCACAACGCAATTACTCGATTGGTGATCGAGATTCCGGTTAGCGATAAAACTGGGGCTGGAGGAGTGGCAATTCTTGCTTGAAGGGGCTATGCATCCGGTGGTTATCTACACTGACCACAAGAATCTAGCTTATCTGCAGTCCGCATAATGGCTTAATCCATGACAGGCCAGGTGATCTCAGTTTTTCGCACAGTTCAACCTTACTCTCCATTTCCAAGCCGGCTGATAAGAACATCAAGGCAGACACACTCTCGAGATTGTATCTGTCTTGCGATCAGTAGGAGGAGCCTCAACATATTATTGAGATCTCCAAAATAATTACGGTCACTTCATTGGATTTGTCTCCTCTCCCCTCCAGAAAGACTTACGTTGCTGAACAAGATAGGAAGCGGGTCCTTATCTAGGGTCACTCATCTAAATTGGCTGGCCATGCCGGACAGAAGAAAACGTCTCTCCTCATTTTCAAACACTATTGGAGGCCGAAACCGCTGAAAGATATTTCAAATTTTGTTTCTGCCTGTCCTTCTTGTACACAAAACAAAACTCCTAAACAACTTCCGATCAGTTGGTTACTTCCTTTGCCCATACCATCTGCTCTCTGGCAGCATATTGCAATGTATTTCATCACTGATCTTACCGTCTCCAAGATGGCTCACTTCACTCCACTGCCAGGTCATCCATCTGCGCCAGTGCTTGAAGAAGTTTATTCTACATATTTGGTCTACAGCTCAGTATTGTTTCGGATAGAGGAGTCCAGTTTACTTCTCTCTTCTGGAGGACCATCTGCAAGCTACTGAATGTCACTTTGGATTTCTTATTGGCCTACGATCCTCACTTCAATGGCCAGATAGAGCTGGTCTATCAGAGTAAATTCGTCCGGCACTTCGTTAATGCCCACTACAGTGGCTGTTCAGACTTAGTGATGAGCGAATATACTCATTGCTCGGGTTTTCCAGAGCATGCTCGGATGGTCTTAGAATATTTGTGACTGCTTGGAGATTTAGTTTTTGTTGATGCAGCTGCATGATTTCCGGCTGCTAGCCAGCCTGAGTACATGCGGGGGTTGCCTGGTTGCTAGGGAATCCCCACATGTAATCAAGCTGGCTAGCAGCCATAAATCATGCAGCTGAGACAAAGAAAACTAAATCTCACAGCAGTCACAAATAGTCGGAGACCACCTGAGTGTGCTCGGGAAAACCCGAGCAACGAGTATATTCGCTCATCACTAGTCAGAACGCCTGCCTTCAGTCAAATTCTCATACAATAACCATGTGAGCGAATCCTCTGCCAAATCTCAATTCTTTGTGGTCTACAGTGTTGTGATTCGGTTCGTGGGCTCCCCCGGTGGTCTCTTGTGGTACTGGTGTCCTGCAAGCTTTGCCTTCTCAGTTCACCTGTTCCTATCAGGATGTGGGAGTATCCTATTTAACCTTGCTCCTCAGTCATTCTAATGCTGGCCATCAATGTATCCAGAGTGATTCTGTTGCATGTTCCTGCTCCCAGTTTTCTGCTCAGCTAAGTTGGACACTTTAGTCCTTAAGTCTATTTTTGTATGTTTTGTCCAGTTTGCACTTATGTGAATCTCTGCAGCTGGAAGCTCTTGTTGGGCTGAAATTACCACTCCAGTGGCATGAGTTGTCACATGAGTTAAGGTAATTTCAGGATGGTGTTTTGAAGGGTTTTGCAGCTGACCGCGAAGTCCTCTGTTGTATCTTTCTGCTATTTAGTTAGCGGGCCTCTCTGTGCTAAATCTGCTTTCATACTACGTGTGTCTTTTCATCTGCTCTCACCGTTATTATATGTGGGGGGCTGCTATCTCCTGTGGGGACATTCTCTGGAGGCAAGCCAGGACTGTGTTTTCTTCTACCAGGGGTAGTTAGTTCTCCGGCTGGCGCGCGGCATCTAGAGACAACGCAGGAATGCCCCCTGGCTACTTCTAGTGTGGTGTGTAGGTTTAGCATCGCGGTCAGCTCTAGTTTCCATCACCCGAGAGCTTGTCCGTTTATTCTATGCTTCTGATGTTTCCTTGCCATTGGAAACCATAACAGTATGGCCAGCCTGATGTTTCTCTTCCTTTTCAGGTGGAAGTTGATGCTTCCGAGATCGGAGCGGGGGCGGTTTTGTCGCAGAAAAGTTCAGATTGTTCAGTGATGAGACCTTGTGCGTTCTTTTCTCGAAAATTTTCGCCCGCCGAGCGAAATTATGACGTCGGTAATCGGGAGCTTTTGGCGATGAAGTGGGCATTCGAGGAGTGGCGTCATTGGCTTGAGGGTGCTAAACATCAGGTGGTGGTCTTGACTGATCACAAAAATTTGATTTATCTTGAGTCGGCCAGACGTCTGAATCCTAGACAGGCGCGCTGGTCGTTGTTTTTCTCCCGATTTAATTTTGTGGTTTCGTATCTGCCAGGTACTAAGAATGTGAAGGCGGATGCCCTTTCTAGGAGTTTTGAACCTGATTCCCCTGGTGATTCTAAACCTACGGGTATACTTAAGGATGGGGTGATATTGTCTGCTGTCTTCCCAGACCTGCGACGTGCTTTACAAGAGTTTCAGGCGGATCGGCCTGATCGTTGTCTGCCTGGTAGATTGTTTGTGCCGGATGAGTGGACCAATAGAGTCATCTCGGAGGTTCATTCTTCTGCGTTGGCAGGTCATCCGGGAATTTTTGGTACCAGAGATTTGGTGGCTAGGTCCTTCTGGTGGCCTTCCCTGTCTCGGGACGTGCGTACTTTTGTGCAGTCTTGCGATGTTTGTGCTCGGGCCAAGCCTTGTTGTTCTCGGGCTAGTGGGTTGTTGTTGCCCTTGCCTGTTCCTAAGAGGCCTTGGACACACATCTCTATGGATTTTATTTCTGATCTCCCTGTTTCTCAGAAGATGTCCGTCATTTGGGTGGTGTGTGACCGCTTTTCTAAGATGGTTCATTTGGTGCCCTTGCCCAAGCTGCCTTCCTCATCTGAGTTGGTGCCCCTGTTTTTTCAGAATGTGGTTCGGCTGCATGGTATTCCGGAGAATATCGTTTCCGACAGGGGATCCCAGTTTGTGTCCAGATTTTGGCGGGCATTTTGTGCCAGGATGGGCATTGATTTGTCTTTTTCGTCTGCATTTCATCCCCAGACAAATGGCCAGACGGAACGTACTAATCAGACCTTGGAGACTTATTTGAGGTGTTTCGTGTCTGCTGATCAGGATGACTGGGTCTCCTTTTTGCCGTTGGCTGAGTTTGCCCTTAATAATCGGGCCAGTTCTGCCACTTTGGTCTCCCCTTTCTTTTGCAATTCAGGGTTCCATCCTCGTTTTTCATCTGGTCAGGTGGAGTCTTCGGATTGTCCTGGAGTGGATACCATGGTGGATAGGTTGCATCGTATTTGGGGGCAGGTGGTGGACAATTTGGAGTTGTCCCAGGAGAGGACTCAACGTTTTGCTAATCGCCATCGTCGTGTTGGTCCTCGTCTTCGTGTTGGGGACTTGGTGTGGTTGTCCTCCCGTTTTGTCCCTATGAGGGTCTCTTCTCCTAAGTTTAAGCCTCGGTTCATCGGTCCTTATAAGATTTTGGAAATTCTTAACCCTGTGTCTTTTCGTTTGGACCTCCCAGCATCCTTTGCTATCCATAATGTCTTCCATCGGTCATTATTGCGGAGGTATGAGGTACCACTTGTGCCTTCTGTTGAGCCTCCTGCTCCTGTGCTGGTTGAGGGTGAATTGGAGTACGTGGTGGAGAAAATCTTGGACTCCCGTGTTTCCAGACGGAGACTTCAATATCTGGTGAAATGGAAGGGCTACGATCAAGAGGATAATTCTTGGGTTACAGCTTCTGATGTTCATGCTTCTGATTTGGTCCGTGCCTTTCATAGGGCTCATCCAGATCGCCCTGGTGGTTCTTGTGAGGGTTCGGTGCCCCCTCCTTAAGGGGGGGTACTGTTGTGATTCGGTTCGTGGGCTCCCCCGGTGGTCTCTTGTGGTACTGGTGTCCTGCAAGCTTTGCCTTCTCAGTTCACCTGTTCCTATCAGGATGTGGGAGTATCCTATTTAACCTTGCTCCTCAGTCATTCTAATGCTGGCCATCAATGTATCCAGAGTGATTCTGTTGCATGTTCCTGCTCCCAGTTTTCTGCTCAGCTAAGTTGGACACTTTAGTCCTTAAGTCTATTTTTGTATGTTTTGTCCAGTTTGCACTTATGTGAATCTCTGCAGCTGGAAGCTCTTGTTGGGCTGAAATTACCACTCCAGTGGCATGAGTTGTCACATGAGTTAAGGTAATTTCAGGATGGTGTTTTGAAGGGTTTTGCAGCTGACCGCGAAGTCCTCTGTTGTATCTTTCTGCTATTTAGTTAGCGGTCCTCTCTGTGCTAAATCTGCTTTCATACTACGTGTGTCTTTTCATCTGCTCTCACCGTTATTATATGTGGGGGGCTGCTATCTCCTGTGGGGACATTCTCTGGAGGCAAGCCAGGACTGTGTTTTCTTCTACCAGGGGTAGTTAGTTCTCCGGCTGGCGCGCGGCATCTAGAGACAATGCAGGAATGCCCCCTGGCTACTTCTAGTGTGGTGTGTAGGTTTAGCATCGCGGTCAGCTCTAGTTTCCATCATCCGAGAGCTTGTCCGTTTATTCTATGCTTCTGATGTTTCCTTGCCATTGGAAACCATAACACTACAGTCAACATCCCAATATTCCGTTCCCTGTCTCTAACACCTCCGATATTCCTGCTGCTGAATTCCTCATTAAGAGTTTTTCTGATATCTGGGAGGACACCAAGTGCTCCTTATTGAAGTTCTCTGAGCGGATGAAAAGACACAAACAGACAGTAGATGTTTGGATCCACCTCTATTTTGTCCTGGAGATAAGGTCTGGCTGTCATCCAAGTATGCCTAAACTGGGCCCTTGCTTAATGGGACCGTTTGAGGTTTTGAAACAGATTAAACTGGTAGCCTACAAACACAAACTCCTGGCCTCTTTACAGATCCCCATTTCCTTTCATGTGTCACTCCTCAAGCTTGTCTTAATCTGTCCTTTTTTCAAAGATCCTGCTGGTACCCCTCCTACTCCAGTCAGCACTGAAGACGTTATCGAGGTAAAGAACATTCTGGCCACCAAGCAGATAAGAGGAAAAACCTATTTACTTGTGGATTGGAAGGGGAGTACTGTAGCACCGACATCCCTGCCCACTGCCCTTCTTCCCTGGCATTGACACCAGCTCACTCACTGCCGTGGTCCCCGTTCCACACTTCCTCCTTCTTCCTGGTTGGCTGCTGACCAAGTTACATGCATGGTGCACAGATGCCCTAGCACTATGCTTAGGGTGTACGAGCACTCCCTCCCTCTTAAAGGGGCAGTGAACCCCATCCTAAAGTGTCCCCAACCATTAGCTGTTAGACACTTACTATTTAAAGCACGTCCTTCAGCATGGAGGTGCCTGAGCAAAGTGGTTAGCCATTAGAATGATTGCTAGTTGTTAGGCCTCCAGTGTCCTCCAGTTAGTTACTTGTTCCATTCCTGTCTGCTAGGAATGGCTTGCCTCCCTGTATTTCAGCAGTACCAGTCTGCATCCGCCTGTGCTCATCTGTATGCAAGCTGGTCAAGCCCACATCTGCCAGTGCTCATCTGTATACCAGTCGATCTAGTCTGCACCTGCCAGTGCTCATCTGTATACCAGCCGGTTCACTATGCACCTGCCAGTGCTCATATCTATACCAGCCAGTCCACTCTGCACCTGACAACACTCATCTGTATACCAGCTGGTCCATTCTGCACCTGCCAGTGCTCATCTGTATACAACCTGGTCCAGCCTGCACCTGCCAGTGCCCATCTGTAGACCAGCTGGTCGAGACTACACCTTCCAGTGCTCATCTGTATACCAGCTGAACCAGACTGCACCTGTCAGTGCTTATCTGTATACCAACCTGACCTGCTTGCACCTGCCAGTGCCTATCAATGTACCAACTGGGGCCATCTGTATCTGTGATTCCTGTGCTCCTGCAGTGCCTGACTGCATCAGCTGTCCTTTCCCTCCGGGCAGATCCAGCCACCAGTCCCTTTGGGGTCAGCTGCCGTGTGTCCGTGGTCTGTCCAGTAGTAGTAACTGGTGTTCATTGGGAGCCAAGCCTACCCCCACCATCAGGGGCTCTAGTGAAAAGTCAGGTGCTCACCTAGTCATGCCCCTCCAGGCTTTTCTTGGACCATGATACAGTAGTTCCACCATTCCCATTACAGACATGAAAAAGTGAACTTTGTCTGCAGCAATGATTAGTTAATTGATTCATGTAAATGTAACACCCACAAGAATGCCAAGATTTAAGAATTCAAAGCAAAATGTTGCTCAGGATATCACACTACCTTAGCTTGCTTTCCTTCATCCTAAAGTATATTTATATTTATCTTCTCCTACATCCTAAAAAAATAAGCCATGTGCATGACCCCAGGCAGTCCACATGATATAAAGGAAATTATGGTTTATTAGAGCAGAACAACTTCTTTCACTGCTGCATCATCCAGTTCTGATACTCATTTGCCCATTGTTGGCAATTTCGGTAATGGACAGGGGTCAGCATGAGCATTCTAATTTGTCTGAAGTGATGCAGCGACATATACAGCAAGTTCCAATGTAATGTGTATTTTGATTCATTTCTATTGCAGCTGGCATTACCATTTTTTCCAGAATTTGCTCTATAGTGGTTCATTAGAATAGATCCAAATGAGCTAGCTTTGGCTCAATTAACCCTTTAGATCATAAAAGATGTTATTAAAAGCAATCAAATATTCACATACAACCCAAAATGATACCAATAAAGATTAAATCTCGATGTTCAAAAAACATATACTCATACAGCTCAATCAACAGAAAAATAAAAAGTTATGCTAACTCTACCAGAATCTGGAGACTTACTAATGAAAAAATATTTGTTTAGGAGGGAAAACCAAAAATAGCTTACAAATAGAGAAATAACCCCCATAAAATGGAATACTTTATTAAATATTATACTAAAAAATCCCTATCTAGTAATACGATATAATGGGGCAGGTAACCCCAAAACACACGCCCTATACTGTACCAACAATAAACATCATAACATGTCCTACTTAGGTGATGTAACACAAGTGGTATAAAATATACCTAAAGAGTGTAAAGATATATGTGCACTGCCCCTAATAATGATATAGACCTATAATATATCCCTACCTAGGTGCGGGGGTTGGCACCCTAAGAAAATACGAGAACGGCGCCCCCGCTCGTACGATGACTGTCCCTGGTCTCCTAGGGATTCCCTATAAGGGATAGAATATGAAACAGAAGGCCAGTTGGCTGTATATAACTTGTCAAAATATGTGATATCATTAACACAGCATGTCAGGCCCACATCCCACAATGTGCTGTAAGGTAGGGATAGAGGTAGAAGCTAAATCTCACCAGTTACAGGACAATAAACAGAAAAATGCAAAATATATACAGCATACTAAGGGACCGATACCATGAAATATATTAATGCCATAAAAAGAAATAACTAAGGCAAGCCCCCACCACATAAAACTGGAAATGGGCAGATAGATACACTCAATCAAATGGGGAATGCAGCAAGTGATAAAAATACATATAAATGATAATTATTATATACTCATCCGCTGCAAAAATCAACCCCAGCCAAACGTCCATCCAGTAGTGGTGGCTCCTACAATAGATTAGGGCACACCAGATTCACAAAAGACCTCTCGACGCGTTTCCCCCAGACCATGGGTTCATCAGGAGAGTTAGAACATCAGCATGGCAGTAAATGATATATATAGATGCATAAAAAGATAGGGCTGCCATCTGAATCTGGAGACACAAACTTATTTTTTTTTACAAAGTAATTTTATTGTGCAAAAAAGTATCTTGATAATCATACTTATGCCACAATGTAAAAAAAACACAAGTTCAGCCAAAAAATAGCAATTTTCATTTATTGCCATCTGCAGAACATTAATTTCTGAAAGATTAGCAGTCTTTTTTAATTTTTACTTCAGAAATAACTAGTACATATGAAAATAAGCAACTTTGTAATATATATATATATCTCATCAGAGAAATATGATTCTTTCTTCTCCAGGACTGATCAGTCATTTTCACAATTTTCAATTCAAGGAAAAAATCTGTCTTCGGTGAAGACAGATAATTATTACATTACTGAGATAGGAGATGAAAGTTGGTGCTGATAAAATGTTATCTAGAGCCCTCCACTCTACTCTTGTACCCACTGTGCAGGAGTAGAGAGGAGCTACAGGCAGAATTTCTCTGACATCCTGCCTCAAGTTATCTACATACAGGGTGATTCACTTGCTAATATTCCAGGAAAAATTGTTGTAACTTCTAAAACACACAGCTGACACTACTGAAATTTGGACTGTACATAGTATGGTTCATGAGAAATGAGAGTGCAATGAACCTCAGTGACAGCGACGATTAACAGGATTGCACTGAGTGATCTCGCCGATTTGTCGCCCCGCTGGTTGTCTCCACTATGAGATTGATTTGCTGCACGCCTTTGTGAGCATCAGTAGCTTATGCATGGTGCTTGCATTTCGCTCTTGCCAAATTCCTTCTTCATTTGTTATCAATGTACAGATAAAGTTTGGAGGAGTGTGTTTTCAATGTGAAAACTTATTGGAAAACTAAAGAGATGCCAAAGTGAGATTCTACAGAAGTTTGGAGATTGAAATCCATTGTCCAAACAGTGCATTCTGTCATTGGTACATAAGCTGGAAATTAAAAGAATATTACAGGATAGGCATGATGGAGGTTGTTCAAAAATGCCTGAGTAAAAAATTCAAGATGTGAAACAGCGACTTCCGGAATCTTCACGTATAGTGGGGAAAAAAAGCATTTGATACACTGCCGATTTTGCAAGTTTTCCCACCTGCAATGGAGAGGTCTGTAATGTTTATCGTAGGTAAACTTCAACTGCATGACACAAAATCTAAAAATAAAAACAGAATATCACATTGTATGATTTTTAAATAATTAAATTGCCTTTTGTTGCATGAAATAAGTATTTGATCACCTACCAACCAGCAAGAATTCTGTCTCTCACAGACCTGTTGGCTTTTCTTTAAGGAGCCCTCCTTCTCTGCACTCATTACCTCTATTAATTAAACCTGTTTGAACCTGTATAAAAGACACCTGTCCACACACTCAATCACACTTCAACCTCTCCACCATGGCCAAAACCAAAGAGCTGTGTAAGCACACCAGGGACAAAATTGTGGACCTGCACAAGGTAGAGATGGGCTAAAGAACAATTGGCAAACAGCTTGATAAGAAGGCAAAAACTGTTGGCACAGTCATTAGAAAATGGAAGAAACACAAGATGACTGTCAATCTTCCTTGGTCTGGGGCTCCATGCAAGATCTCGCCTCGTAGGGTAAGGATGATTCTGAGAAAGGTCAGGAATCAGCCAAAAATTACACAAGAGGACATGGTCAATGACCTGAAGAGAGCTGGGATCATAGTAGTCTCAAACATTACCTTTAGTAACACACTACGCCATCATGAATTAAAATCCTGCAGGGTATACAAGGTCCTGCTGCTAACACCAGCACATGTCTAGGCCCATTTGCAGTTCTCAAATGACCATCTGGATGATCCAGATTAGGCATGGGGGAAGTTAATTGGGTCAGATGAGACCAAAATAGAACTTTTTGGTATCAACTTGACGTGTTTGGAGGAAGAAGGAGGATGAGTAGAACCCCTAAAACACTGTCCCAACCATGAATCATGGTAGAAGAAACATCGTACTTTGGGGGTGTTTTTTTGCAATGGGAACAGAATGACTGCACAGTATTGAAAGGAGGATGGATGTGGTCATGTATGGCAAGATTTTGGCCAACAACCTCCTTCCCTCAGTAAAAGCATTAAAGATGGGTCATGGCTGGGTCTTCCAGCATTACAATGACTCAAAACACACAGCAAAGGCCACTAATGAGTGGCTCCATAAGAAGCATTTCAAGGTTCTCAAGTGGCATAGCCAGTCTCCAGACCTGAAACCAATAGAACATTTTTGGAGAGAGCTGAAACTCAGAGTTGCCCAGCAACAGCCCCGAAACCTGAAAGATCTTGAGAAGATCTGTATGGAGTAGTGGGCCAACATCCCTGCTGCAGTGTGTGCAAATGTGGTCAAGAACGGCCTGGATGTCTTGCTGGAGCAGAACAATATTGTATCATACAATTATTAGGTTCTGTAGAAGGACGTAGATCTGGGGATTTATTATGATGGAATATAGGCTGAACTGGATGGACAAATGTCTTTTTTCGGCCTTACTAACTATGTAACTATGTAACTACAGGAAACGTCTGACCTCTGTAATTGCAAGCAAAGGTTTCTGTACCAAATATTAAGTTCTATTTTTCTATTGTACCAAAAACTTGTTTCATGCAATAAAATGCAAATTAATTATTTAAAAATCAAACAATTCGATTTTCTGGATTTTTTTTAAACTCAGTCTCTCACAGTTGAAATAAAACTGATAAAAATTATAGACCTCTCCATTCTTTGTAGGAGGGAAAACTTGCAAAATCGGTAGTGTACCAAATACTTATTTTCTGCACTGTAAATAGTTGCACAAACTTTCCCAGGAGACAGCCATCTCGTATTCTACATGCCAACCAGTGGCCATGAAAGGTCATGTTCTCCCGTACAGAGTCACTGTCATTCAGCAATTGAAAGAGCCCAATCAAGAAAAAATAATTTGTTATTGCCAAGTTTTTTCCTTTGGAGCCATTTGAATTCTCGGGCTTTACAAGCATTCTGAGAAAACACAGCGAGAAACTTAGGTTATAACCCCAGTCATCCTGAGGAATACATAAAAAAAATTTAATGGCATGTGCAGGTGTGCTTGGATGCGAACGTTGGACATTTCCAACACCTGCTTTAAAATATCAGTCTCTCATGAACCAAGGTATGTACAGTTTAGATGTTACTTACAACACTTTTTGCTAGGTAAAGTATAGAGTAAATCACCTTGGAGAATCCAGTCTTGTCATTTCCTGTCTCAGTAATGTAAAAATCTATCTTCGCTGAATACAGATTATACACGTGAAATGAAAATTTTTAAAATGAGTGATTAGTCCCAATGGAGAAACAATCTGATTTCTCTGGTACCATATATTAAAAAGTTGCTAATTTAAATGTGAACTATTGATTTCTGAAATAAAAATTAAAACATTGGTTATATTTTAAATACATAAAATGGCCTCTAATTTACAAAATAGCCTCAATTTTATGAGTTTTACTCTGAACTAATCCCACAGAGGCTTTAGAAATGCAAAATAGCAATCTAAAACAAATCAAGAAAAAATTGTACTCCAAAATCTTTAACTTCTGAGCCGTGTTTCCAAAAGGTCAAATTCAACCACATACATGATTTTACCATGCTCAATAGAAATTTGATAGCAAACTGTTGTGTTTTTCTCTATGTGAAAATAAAAAATTGGGGACCAAGCCAACAAATTTTCAAAATACCATTTTGAATACAGTTAGAGGTGCACTGTTTAAAATGTGGTGATTCTTTTGGGGCTTCTAATACTGTGTACATTTTATTTGTAGATGTCAAACGTGTGAAAATTGTCTTTGTAAGGAATCCTGTCTCTAGGCCATGTATGCATCACCATTAATTTGATGACAATATTTTTGTTTTTCCAACACTAACTTTTCACTTTCTGCCTAATATATTAAACCAATTGGCAGTTTTCAATGTTGAGAAAAAGCTACATAGATGAACAACTTAACTTAATGCAAATTAAATTCATGTAAAATGTTATATTTGCAGATCCTGGCAAATTTAAACAATTTGTGATGTCTCAAAAAAATTCCCTCCACTATTTTACACAATGCTGAAGATTGCATCAGTCACCAAGGATTTACATAACCTGAGGCATTACCATGTGGACTTCCCAATAATGCCTTACATTATACAGTACAGACCAAAAGTTTGGACACACCTTCTCATTTAAGGATTTTTCTGCATTTTCATGACTATGAAAATTGTACATTCACACTGAAGGCATCAAAACTATGAATTAACACATGTGGAATTACATACTTAACAAAAAAGTGTGAAACAACTGAAATTATGTCTTATATTCTAGGTTCTTCAAAGTAGCCACCTTTTGTTTTGATGACTGCTTTGCACAGTGATAAAATTGATGTAAATCTATATACAAAAATAGAGGGCTTACGCAAATACTTTAATATAAATTCACAGTCTCTAATGTGATAATGCTCAATATAACAATAGTGCCAAGTAGTGGCAAAGATAATAAGAGCAAGATACATGTACAAAGATATATGGCTACGCATATACTCTACATATTAATAATGCCCCATAGTGACAGGAATAGCATATATAAATGCGTAGCAGTAAATAAGTAATAAGGATCTGAACAGTCGGTGGGGTGAGGATCAGAGACCCAATGCGCATTTTGTGTTAGCTTTTTCAAAGGGTTTTACCATAAAAAATACTGGATACTTCAATGTATTAAGGTCGACTTACACTGCAAGATTATTGTGAAAGAGTTTTCCTCTGAACACAACCAATATACAGACAAATGAGCAAAATGTTCTGCTTACACACATCATTTCACTCTAATTAGATGCTTTTCAATATTGCCATTTGTTGCTAATTAATTCTCTATAAATCAAAAATAAATTGTTTATATAAATATTCAGTGAACCTGGTGGATCTGAATTTCAAAAGATTGTATCATTTCTTATCAAAATTATTCATGTTACCTGTCAGTGGTCTTAATATTATAGCTGGTTACTGTACAGGATAATGCAGACTGTGTAAAAGCACATATGGTAATAAACAACTGTCATTTGGCTAATGGCCCCAAATTGTCGCAAGGAATATGTTACAAAGTTACAATATTCTTCAAATACAAAGTAACTTTTCAACAGATTAACTAGTATTGTATTGTGATGGTAAATGTAGTTAGTTGTTTATTTTTCATAATTTGTCTCAAACCAACATTAACAAGCAAAGCATTTTAATCTTGTAATATTAATTTAAGCCTTTAAACGGATCAGGGTTTTGTTATATAAAATGTCCAATTAAATTTATTTCATATGGGGAATGTTTTGTACAGTAAGTGAAAGCTTGGAGGTGCTTATTGCAGAAATACCTAGCCACCTATTGGGAAATGTTTGTATGTATTAGCTTATTGGCTGTTAGCTTGTAATATTACACTTTTCCAGGCAGCAGGACATTTTTCATAGAGAAGCACTCTAATGGCATACATATCCTACTAAGTATAAAAAAATCGCTTGTTCTGTGCTTTCAGTACCAGAGCCAGGCTTTCTGTGTTTTTAAAGAAATCAATCATGGTCAGCCTATACCTTGCCAGTGACTTTACAAGACATAAGGTAAAATTTACAGAATAATCCTCTTTATACATATGAATAATTGTCATTGCATTATACTTAGAAGGTCTCTTTATTGGACCACCTTGAAGAGTTACTGTCAACTTGGACACTAATCAGACACCTAACTATCCATTCCAGGTGGCAGGTAATGACACCCTGTTGCCGAGATAGGTGAGGGTCCTAGTGGTGGGACCCATATCTGTCAGATATGTATGGACAATCCCTTTTATTATGTTTGCAGGAATAAACATAAATAAAAGATAATTATTTAGGGAGTTAGAGTGGGAGCTTAACCTTTTCATATATAGTGGCCAAGACCATTGATTTCTGCAAGATTTTTGTTTGGTGCAGTAAATTGACGATTTGCATCAGGAGAGAAAGATTAGCTCTTTTGTGGTGTACTAAATCATGTATTGTGGTTGTGCATGTGACCCTTCCCTTTGTCATTTCCCATCCCTTGGTAAAATTTGAAGGATACTTGTCTTTTTTCAACTGTATTAGCTATGTAATTATGTAACTATATACACTTTTGTATATGACTCTACACAACTCTCTCGGAATGCACGTTGGGGAGAAAGAGAGATTTGGTTGGTACTGTATGTTGGATTCAGCATGGTAGACAATTTGCTTCTGTTGGTAAAAGCTTCTGTCAGAGGAGACCATTGTTGACTAACCATGCACAGAGATGGAGACGTACTACCCAGTTGGAAAACTTTTTGCATTATTGCACCTGGTGTGTTTGACACAAATAGCCCTTGATGTGTGACACCAATGTTCAAGATGACCTTTTTTACACATTGCTTGAAAAATATTTTAGTTTGCTTTTGAGTTATTGGTTCTCTTTTCATAAAAAAGAGTGTAAAGAAATAACCCCCATCACCTCCCACTCCCGTCTTGAATGTCACCATATTTTTATATAGGACAAAGCAGTCAGGAACATCAGAATGTATTTGGGAAAGTAACACAAATTAGAGAAGTATATATATATATATATATATATATATATATATATATATATATGTATGTATATATATATATATATATATATATATACATATATATATATATTTTTTTTCATTAATTAAATATATAAATTTCAAACTTAAGAAGAGCAAACCAGACAAAATTTGAAAAACGGGAGTGCTATATAAGCGTAATATTAAAAGCGTAACATCAAAGTGGGTTGTGAGCAATTAAACTCATCTTCTGGAGTTATGAAAGCAGCCACAACTCTGAAAGGTACGTTTCTCCAATATGGATATGGATGGTGGTTTGCTGCCAGCATGGTTGCCATGGATGATTCCTGGGAATGGTTCCAATGTGGGGGGTAAAGCAAAGAAACAGAAGACCAGGCTATAAGGTGCTTCCACCTGATGAAGGCTAGACAGCCAAAACGAGTTGTGGTTATGTTTTATTAAATTTTTTAAATTTGTCAAAAGTCATCTAGCAACCCGTTCCTAGGTTTTTAAAATTTAAAATTTAAATCCATCCATACCTCTGGAAACTCGATGCATCAGAGTGCAAGTGCCTTATAGCCTGGTCTTCTGTTTTTTTGATAAATGTAAAATGTAAAAATTAAAATAACATACTTATACTCACCCTCCGCTCACCTCTCCAGACAATCCCACTGTCCAGTCCTATGTACCTATGTCCTGGTGTTCATTCAAGTAGGCCCCCGGAGCATGTACATATAGATCTGTGGTGTTCTTGCAGCCGGACGCCCCTGGCATTGACTGAATACAAGGACATAGATGTGATGCAACTGATGCACAGAGGACCAGACAGTGGGCAAGGAGCAGCGGGGGTGGCTGGAGAGGTGAGCAGTGAATTAAGTATGTTTTTTCTTTCTCTTTAACTGTTTGCTGTCCTTCTACTGTTTAGCAAAATGGCAGCTGAAGCTGGCAACCATTTTGTTAAATTCACGATGAGCAAATTTTAAAAAATACATATTCTCCTGCATGAGCATTTTTGTAAAATCTGAATGGAATTCAATTCCATTTTAATAATCTCATCTCTAGTTATAATCTCTTGTATTGTTTTTTTTTTGGGGGGGAGGGAGGAATTGCTAAAATTTTTATGGACATATTGGAAAGCCAGAAAACCAACTAAAAGAAATAGCATGAGTAAAAAATATTCAGAAAACAAGTGTGGACACATCTTCAACATTAACAGTGAGAATTGAAATTACACATTAATTACAATAGCCTGCCCCTTGCTTAAATTACAAAGACAAATTGTTCAACAGTGGACAAAAGTCCTCTTTTTTCTTACTGTCAATTTATGGATGGTTGGGAAACCCAGGGAAATTTGATCTCTATACTGGATTAAAAGTACCATGATAATTCGGACATTAACCCCTTCCCCGGCGCAAACTCCAGTACATATACTTTTTCTTTATTGTGCGGGATCACGCTGAGCGCCGTCTCAATCGAGTGCAGGTGTCAGCTCTATATGAGATTTGACACACAGCAGCAATGCCCACGATCGGTGCTGGCACTGATTCTGGATGCTTTGTTCCCTCTGATGCCGCTGTCAATAGTGACAGCCACATCAAGGAGCAACACACATAGAATGAGCTCTCTCTCTGGTCTCATCATGTCGTTTAATAACTTATCACATGAGGAATGGTGTAAAAAAATAAATAAAACTAATTTTTCTCCTACTGTTGATTTGTTCATTCTGCCTCCCAATGATCGCAGGACGGCTAGGCTCACATATATCCTGAGCTGGATGCTTATACCGAGGTTTCCATGTAAATCTTTGAAATACATGATTCAGATGGAACCTCCGTCAGAAGATCTCTATAATGAGGCAGATGACGTCACTGTGACGTCGTAGGACCTGGGATTTGGCGGGGTCTGTCTTGTTTGGTGTACATGAAAGCATGGTCGACCACAGTTTTGTGTACCTCTGAAAAGAAAGACATCACTGAAGAGAGGCCAGACAAGTCCAGAGTAACTCTGCTGCCTCATTATAGTGAATGGATCCATCGGGGTTTCATCTCTTATGTCACTCGGAGATTTAGATGGAAACCCCAAAGTGCTCAGCCTGGAGCACCAGATAAATGTGATCCCAAATGTTATTTAAAATATTCCCAAAAAAACTTCAACTCAATCCACAAAAAAAGCAAGTCCCCACTCAGCTTTGTCTCCTGTCAATGGAAATATAGAGGGCTTCCATATTACTGTTAGTACAAAGGCTCTGGAAAAACAAAATGGCTCCTCGCCTCCCAAAAGAAATTCAGCAAATTCTGTGCTCCCAAATTCAAATGCCCCTCTCACTTCTGAGCCCCAGTGTGTCTAAACCACATTTAGCGTCCACATATTTGGCATTTCTGTAGCATTGAGAGCCTGCCTAATTTAAGGGTGCATGTCTCCAGAAGCATGAGCAGGTCACTGCAATGTACTGGGCACTACAACATACTGGTCATTACAATGGCAGTTTACAATATTCACTCAGCAACATCCACCACTGCTTGTTTCTGGAAAACATCAATGGAGTCAAAATTGTCAACACACCTATATATAAATTGCCAAAGGGGTATAATTTCCAAAATGGGGTCACTTGGGGGGATTCTGCTTTTCTAGTACTTAGGAGCTTTGTATGTTGAGTAGTGCACTGTCTCTCCGAAGTTTCGACATGTGGCTAAGCAGTACTGTACAGCCATATATGGGGTATTTCTACACTCAACAGAAATTGTGGGACAAATTTTGGTGCCACTCTTACCCATTTCCCAGTATGAAAATATAAAATTTGGGGCTAACACAAAATCTTGGTGGTAAAAATTTAATTATTTTTTCTTCTCTGCCCAATGGTATAAAATTCTATGACACACCTGTGGTGTCAATATGATCACTGCACCCCTAGATGAATTCATTGATTTATTGAGAGGTTTAGTTTGTAAAATGGGGTCACTTATGGGGGGTTCTGCTGATCTGGCTCCTCAGGGGCTTTACCAGTGTGACATGGCATCCTCAAATAAGTCCAGCTAAATCTGAACTTTAGTATGATGCTGCTTCCCTTCTGAGCTTTGCATTGTGCCTAAAAAGTTGTTTTCAACAGCATATGGGGTATGGTGGACTCAGGAGAAATTGATCAACAAATTTTGGGTTCCATTTTCTTCAGTTACCCTTGTGAATATGCAAAATTTGGGGCTAAAAAACATTTTTGTGGGAATTATTTTTTTTATTTTATTTTCATAGCTCAACGTTATAAACTTCTATGAAGCACCCAGGTAGTTCAAGGTGCTCAGGTGCTCACCATACACATAGATAAGTTACCTGAGGAGTCTAGTTTCCAAAATGGTGTCACGTGCGGGGGTTTCCACTGTTTAGGCACATCAGGGGCATTCAAAACGCGACATGGCATCCACTAATAATTCCAGCATATTTTCCATTCAAAAAGTCAAATGGCACTCATTCCCTTCCAAGCTCTACCGAGACAGCAGTTTTCCTCCACATATGGGGCACCGGTGTGCTCAGGAGAAATTGCCCAACAAATTTTGAAGTCCATTTTCTCCTGCTACTCTTGTGAAAGCAAAAACAATTGTGTCTAAAGGAAAATGTTGGTGAAAAAAAGTTAAATGGTTATTTTTTTCCTTCCACGTTCCATTAATTCCTGTGGAGCACCTAAAAGGTTAATACATTTCTGGAATGCAGTTTTGAGCACCTTGAGGGGTGCTGTTTTTAGAATGCTGATACTTTTGGGTATTTTCTGTCTTATAGGCCTCTCAAAGTCACTTCAAATGTGATGTGGTCCCTAAACAAAATGGTTTTGTAAATTTTTTTATAAAAATGAGAAATTGCTAATCAAAGTTTGGCTGGAATAAATTATGTATGTCATGTCATATTTGAAAAGCCCCAAAACAGCATAAACACCCACAAGTGTTGCTATTTTGGAAACTAATCTTCTGATTTATGGGAGGCAGAATGAACAAAAACAAGCAATGACAAATTATTTTTAACCCCTTAGTGACAGAGAAAATTTGCACCTTAATGACCAGTCCAATTTTTACAATTCTGAACACTATCATTTTATGAGGTTATAACTCTGGAATGCTTTAACGGATCCTGCTGATTCTGAGATTGTTTTTAATGGCATATTGTACTTCTTTCTAGTGGTAAAATTTCCTTGATATTACTTGTGTCTATTTATGAAAAAAGTAAAATGGAAATATGGTAAAAAAAATTTAAAATGTAGCAATTTTCAAAATTTTTATTTTTATGCCCTTAAATGAGAGAGATATGTCACACAAAATACTTAATAAATAACATTTACCACATGTCTACTTTAAATCAGCACAATTTTGGAAACATAAATTGGAAGTTATAAGGGTTAAAATTTGACCAGCGATTTCTCATTTTTACAACAAAATTTACAAAACTATTTTTTTTAGGGACTATCTCACAAAGTCACTTTGAGGGGAGTACATAACAGAAAGTACCCAAAACTGACAACATTCTAAAAACTACACCCCTCAAGGTGCTGCTCAAAACCACATTCAAGAAGTTTATTAACCCTTTACATGCTTCACAGGAAGTGAAGCAATGTGGAAGGAAAATAAATTACATTCAACTTTTGTTTACAAAATATTTTACTTCAGAATCATTGTTTGCTATTTTCACAAGTGTAAAAAGAGAAAATTAACCCAAAAATTTGTTGTGCAATTTCTCCTGAATACGCCAATACCCAATATGTGGGGGTAAACCACTGTTAGGACGCACGGCAGAGCTTGGAATGGAAAGAGTGCCGTTTTACTTTTTCAATGCAGAATTGGCTGGAATTCAGATCGGACGCCATGTCGCGTTTGGAGAGCCCCTGATGTGCTTAAACGGTGGAAACCCCCCAACAAGTGACCCCATTTTAGAAACAAGACCCCCCCAAGGAGCTTATCTGGATGTGTGGTGAACACTTTGAACACCCAAGTGCTTCACAGAAGTTTACAACGCAGAGCCGTGAAATTAAAAAAAAATCTTTTTTTCCACAGTTTTATTTTCCCAAGGGTAACAGGAGAAATTGGACCCTAAAAGTCATTGTCCAATTTGTCCTGAGTACGCTGATGCCCCATATGTGGGGGTAAACCATTTTTGGGGCGCACGGCTGAGCTCAGAAGGGAGGGAGCATCATTTGACTTTTTGAACGCAAAATTGGATGGAATCAATGGTGGCACTATGTCAAGTTTGGAGACCCCTGATGTACCTAAACAGTGGAAACCCCCCAATTCTAACTCCAACCCTAACCCCAACACACCCCTAACCCTAGTCCCAACCTTAACCATCACTCTGTTCACAAATCTAACCCTAACACACCCCAAACCCTAATCCCAACCCTAACCATAACCCTAACCACAACCCTAACCCCAACACACCCCTAAACCTAATTCCAACCATAACGCTAACCAAAAACCTAAACCTAATCCCAACCCTAACCCTAATATCAACCTTAACCCTAATCCTAATCCAAACCCTAACTCTAATCCCAAACCTAACCCTAATCCCAACCCTAACCCTAATCCTAACCCTTATCCCAACCCTAACACTAACCCTAATCCTAACCCTAATCCCAACTCTAATCCCAACGCTAACTTTAGCCCCATCTTAACTTTAGCCCAACTCACTTTAGCCCAAATTTAATGCTAATGGGAAAATGAAAATAAATATATTTTCTTTATTTTATTTTTCCCTAACTAAGGGGATGATAAAGGGGGGGTTAATTTACTTTTTTTTATTTTGATAACTGTGATAGGGTCTATCACAGTGACCAAACTGAACCAATAGGAAAAATCTCCCTATTGTTGCTAGGTGTTGGCCGACAGATCTCTGCGGGCACACTGAGCATGCGCCCGCCATTTTCTCCTGGAAGAAGAAACCAGAGGCCCTGGAGACTTCAGGGGGCCATGCAGAGACAACAGAGGTACCGAAGGGATCGGGGACCCTATTTCTCTCTCCTCTGATGTGCGAGGAGGAGAGAGAAATTAAATGGCAAAATGCACTTTTTTGCAGTCACCGTTATACGGTTAATAATGGCGATTCCAACTCCAGGGTGTTAGGGCTAGCGGAACGCACCAAATGAATATAGAGACTTTATTATAATATATGCGTTTGCAGCCCGGGGTCAACCGTGCAGGAGAACCTGCTGCTAGCAAATGGCGGAACTAAATAGCGGTATGAGCTACCTCTGTTACTTCACAGAGTAGCCGTGAACTCAAACCACTGCGCCCTGTTAACCTTCACAGTGGCACAGGCTAACTACCCAAATGAAAGCAGTCAGTGGTCATGCATGCACACAAAACTCCTCGCCGGAGGTGCCAGCATTCTAGGGGCTTATTTCAGCTAGGTCCCTGAATACTCAAACACACAAACTCCTCCCTGGAGGTGCCAGCATTCTAGGGGCTTATTTCAGCCGGGTCCCTGAACACTATCATACGTGACCACACTGGCGCAAAGTACAACATAGAACAATACTAGCGCCGTGCGGCCATGCGAGCCTTAAATAGTTGCAGCACGTACAGGACCTTCCTAGAAGGACCAATGAGAGGCTGCCACAAAGTGTGAGCACCTACAGGACCTTCCTGAAGGACCAATGGCGTTAGCTGCAGTGTCTGATCATGTGACCCTCGATCTCCACTGAGAGATCTTACTCTGGGCATGCTCAGAACGAGAAAAGCAGGACTTAGTCCCAGAAGCATATGCTCGCCACTGCCCAGCACTGACTCCTATGGCAGAAGCAGGAAAAGCAGCAGTAACTCTCTGTACAGAGTCAGACCGAGCGAGACGCTGGGACCGACGTCTCCGCTGAGCAGGCTCCACTGCAGCAGGAGAAGAATGGGAGACCGCAGCGGAGATGGCCCGAGATTCCCCATGTGCAGAGGCGGGAACCCGACCCCCAACATTACCCCCCCTAGGCCCCCCCTGCTTGGACCTCACTACGTTCGAAGGCAGCAATGAGCTGCGGAGCCCGAATGTGCTCAGCAGGCTCCCAGGACCTATCCACAGGACCGTAACCCCTCCAGTCCACCAAATAAAATTTTTTGCCACAAACCACCTTGCACCCCAAAATAGCGTTCACCTCGTAATCGTCCGTAGACGAACCCGATGTCCCAGCAGATCACTCAAAAAACCGGGACATGTATACGGGCTTAAGGAGGGACACATGAAAGGTGTCGGTGATACCTAGGCGTGGAGGAAGGGCTAGACGGTAGACCACAAGGTTAACCTGTTCAAGGACCTTGAAGGGACCTAAGTAGTGAGGTGCAAAATTAGTGGATTCAACACGCAGCCTGATGTTATGGGCGGAGAGCCACACTAAGTCGCCAGGAGCAAAGGTCGGGGCAGGGCGCCGATGTGCATCGGCGGAGGACCTCATTCTCTCCTTGGAGGCCTGGATAGCATCGGTCCCAAATGTCACGCGCCTCCACTGCCCAGTCTGCCACCCTGGAATCAGTAGAGGACACAGGCATAGGCACAGGAACCCGCGGATGTTGGCCATAACTAAGGAGGAAAGGAGTCTGAACGGTGGAGTCGGCTACAGCGTTGTTAAGGGCAAACTCAGCCCACGGTAACAAGGATGCCCAGTCATCCTGCCTGGCAGAAACAAAATGTCACAAATAAGTGACCAGAGTCTGATTGGCCCTCTCAACCAACCCATTCGTCTCGGGATGATAAGCCGAGGAGAGATTTAACTCAATACTGAGTAGACGACAAAGCTCCCTCCAGAATCGAGATGCAAACTGGGGACCCCGGTCACTGACAATCTTGTCTGGCATACCGTGTAAATGAAAGATATGCTTGATGAACAAGGCTGCCAGAGCCCGTGCAGACGGTAGCCGTGGAAGAGGCACCAAATGAACCATTTTGGAAAAATGATCGGTGATCACCCAGATAATGGTGCAGTTACGAAACTTGGGTAAGCCCACCACAAAGTCCATCCCGACCATCTCCCAGGGCCTGTCTGCCACTGGCAGAGGATAAAGCAACCCAGCTGGCCGTTGCCGAGCGGACTTGTTCTTGGCGCAAGAGATACATGCCCGAACATAGTCTGTGACATCACGAGCCATATGCGGCTACCAGTATGTCCTCGCCAGTAACTCAGATGTCCTTTTGGAACCAAAATGTTCACCCACCCTGGATGAGTGTGCCCAAGAGAGAACCTCCGGTCACAAACTGGATGGTACAAAAGTCTTGCCCGGAGGCACAGACTCTAGCAAAACCGGGGCCACGGTTCTCAGGCTCTCAGTGGGGACAATAAGCCGAGGCTCCTCTTCCTCCTCCACAGATGACACAACGGAGTGAGAGAGAGCGTCGGCACGAATGTTCTTCTCCCCAGAAAGAAAATGGAGGGTGAAATGAAAGCGGGAGAAGAACAAGGACCATCTGGCCTGGCGAGAATTTAACCGCTGAGCTGTCTGCAGGTACACCAAATTTTTATGGTCTGTGAAGACTTGGAATGGAAAACGAGCTCCCTCCAAGAGATGTCTCCACTCTGAGAAGGCCAACTTCATGGCTATCAACTCCCTGTCCCCTGATGGAATAGTTCCTCTCTGCTGGTGAGAAGGTCTTTGAAAAGAAGAAGCAAGGATGCTTCCGACCTTGAGCATCCTTTTGGAAGAGGACTGCTCCAGCACCAACAGATGAGGCATCCACCTCCATGATAAATGGCTTATCTACATCGGGGCGATGTAGGATGGGAGCGCTAGCGAAGTGTGTCTTTATGGAGTTAAAGGCCTTGGAGACCTCCTCAGACCACAATTTGGGATTTGCCCCGTTCTTGGTGAGGGCAACCAAGGGAGCTACCAAAGTTGAGAAGTGCGGAATGAACTGACGATAATAATTAATGAACCCCATAAAGCGCTGCACCGCTTTAAGAGAATAGGGTTCCTGACAGTCCATCACAGCCTGTAGTTTGGCAGGATCCATAGCCAATCCCTGGGCGGAGATGATATAGCCTAGGAAAGGTAAGGACTCCTGCTTGAACATATACTTCTCCAACTTGGCATAGAGGGAGTTTGCCCGTAGGAGGTTGAAGACTTTGCCAACATCTCTCCGGTGGGAGTCAATATCTAGAGAGTAGATGAGAATATCATCCAGATAGACTACGACCGAGGTGGTGAGCATATCCCGAAAGATGTCATTCACAAAGTCTTGGAAAACGGCTGGGGCATTACAGAGCCCGAATGGCATCACCAGATACTCATAGTGCCCATCTCTGGTGTTAAAAGCCGTCTTCCATTCGTCCCCCTCACGGATGCGAATCAGGTTGTAAGCACCCCGCAGATCTAGTTTAGTAAACACTCTTGCTCCCAGAAGCCTATCGAAGAGCTCAGATATCAAGGGCAAAGGATACTTATTTTTAACGGTGATGGCGTTAAGACCCTTGTAGTCTATGCATGGACGCAGTTCCCCACTCTTCTTCTGCACGAAGAAGAACCAAGCCCCAGCAGATGACACTGACTTCCTGATGAACCCTCTTGCCAGATTCTCTTGAATGTACTGAGACACTGCCTCCGTCTCCGGGAGAGAACGGATAATCTCGACCCTGGGGAGGCTCAGCACAAGGCAAGAGATCAATAGGACAGTCATAGGGGTGATGGGGCGGAAGGGTCTCTGCCGCCTTTTTGGAGAACACGTCTGCATAAGACCAATATTGCTTGGGGAGAGAGGATAGATCTGCGGGTATCTCTGTTGTAGCAACCTGAACGCACTCCCTCTGACACCTACCCCCACAAGATTCACCCCAACCCACTCGATATGAGGAGAGTGGTACCGTAGCCATGGTATCCCCAACAGGACCTCATCAATTCCTTCAGGAATGACGAGCAGAGATATAATCTCCTGATGAGATGGCGACATGGACAGTAAGAGGGATGGTCAGGTGTGTTATCTGTGAGGGCAGTGTCGACCCATTCACCACTCGTACCGTTACTGGTTGAGCTAGCATAATCAGGGGTATTGGGTATTGCGTGACGTTGGGCGAAGGCTGAAGACATAAAATTGCCCTCCACCCCAGAATCCACGCAGAGCTCTACCGAGTGGGTGGATGAGCCAATAATTATTGTCCCCTTAAAGGACAATTTGGAGGCAAACGTCACCGTGTCTAGTGTACCTCCACCTACTACCACTAGACGCTGACGTTTCCTCGGCTGCTGGGGACATCTGGTGGCAAGATGTCCTGACTGCTGGCAAACATGACAGACCTTGTGTGCACAAGCGGTCCGGGACTTAGATCCCTCATGTGACACTTCCATGGCCACATGTGACTCAGGAACCAGGACCGGAGATTCCAGAGGTTTGGCAAAGGTGGGAGCCAGCCGAAACCTCTGCCTACACTGAGCTCGCTCTAACCTCCGCTCATTAAAACGGAGGTCAATACGAGTGGAGACAGATATTAACTCCTCCAGTGTGGCAGGAATCTCCCTAGTGGCCAGAGCGCCCTTAACGTGACCAGCCAGCCCCCTCCAAAATATGGGGATAAGGGCTTTATCCGACCACTCCAGCTCAGAAGCTAAAGTACGGAAGTGGACGGCAAATTGGCTGACCAAGGACTCACCTTGAGTTAATGCCAGCAGTTGGAGCGCCGTGTCATGGGTGACTCAAGGTCCTAAAAAGACCTGTTTCAGAGTGCTCAGGAACAGCGGAGCACTCTGCACCACATGATCACCACGCTCCCACAGCGGTGTAGCCCACTCCAACGCCCTGTCCGACAAGGAGGAAACAATAAATCCCAACTTAGCTCGCTCTCTGGGAAAACGTGCAGCCAGGAGCTCGAGGTGAATAGAGCACTGACTCACAAATCCACGATAGGACTTGCTGTCTCCAGAAAATTTCTCTGGCAGCGGAAGGCGAGATAATGTCGGAACAGGGGTGGCAGTGGACAGGGTTGCTGCAGCCACGCTAGCAGCCTGTACAGCAACTGCGGTAACATCCACAGCTGAGGTTGAGCTCTCGAGAGCCGCCAACCTACCCTCCAGCTGCTGGATATACCGCAAAGATTGCTGAATGTCCGCCATTTACCAGCCAGACCCTGGCGCTAATATTATGTTAGGGCTAGTGGAACGCACCAAATGAATATAGAGTAGTGTTGAGCGATACTGTCCGACACTTGAAAGTATCGGTATCGGAAAGTATCGGCCGATACCGGCAAAGTATCGGATCTAATCCGATATCGATACCCGATACCAATACAAGTCAATGGGACTCAAGTATCGGATGGTATCCCTGATGGTTCCCAGGGTCTGAAGGAGAAGAAACTCTCCTTCAGGCCCTGGGATCCATATTAATGTGTAAAATAAAGAATTAAAATAAAAAATATTGATATACTCACCTCTCCGACGCAGCCTGCACCTTATCGAGGGAACCGGCAGCCTTCTTTGCTTAAAATGCGCACGTTTACTGCCTTCCGTGACGTCACGGCTTCTGATTGGTCGCGTGCCGCCCATGTGACCGCGACGCGACCAATCACAACAAGCCGTGACGTAATTTTCAGGTCCTGAATGCCTAATTCTAGGCATTCAGGACCTGAAAATTACGTCACGGCTTGTTGTGATTGGTCGCGTCGCGGTCACATGGGCGGCATGCGACCAATCAGAAGCCGTGACATCACGGAAGGCAGTAAACGCGCACATTTTAAGCAAAGAAGGCTGCCGGTTCCCTCGGTAAGGTGCAGGCTGCGTCGGAGAGGTGAGTATATCCCTATTTTTTATTTTAATTCTTTCTTTTACACATTGATATTAATCCCGATACCGATTCCCGATATCACAAAACTATCGGATCTCGGTATCGGAATTCCGATACCCGCAAGTATCGGCCGATACCCGATACTTGCGGTATCGGAATGCTCAACACTAATATAGAGACTTTATTATAATATATGCGTTCGCAGCCCGGGGTCCACCGTGCAGGTGAACCTGCTGCTAGCAAATGGCGGAACACAGGGTCAGTAAAAACCGACCCGAATCATGTTCTCTGGGGTCTCGGCTACCCCCAGTAGCCGAGACCATGGAGAAATTTCAACTCTGGGGGGCACTATACACTTTTTCCTCAGCGGCGCTGTGGTTTAAGCAACCGTAACTACCACCGTTAAAAGGCATATCGGTGGTCTTTAGGGATTAAAGTGCAAGATGTCATTTTCAGTAATACCATTTGACTTTTTGATCTCATATTATTCCACTTTTTGTTCGGCAGTATAATGAAAAAGCATAGTATTTTGCCACATTTTTTATTTATTTAGTTTTCACGGTGTATATTGAATGGCTAAACTAGTCAGTTATGTCAGGTCATTCTGGACACAACAATATCAAATATGTGTACTTTTTTGTTTGTTTTTACATAAATATAACTATTAATTAGTATATTTTCAACTTTTTTTTTTTTATTTTGTGATTTTTTTGTAAACAAAATTGTGATTTTTTTGTAAACTTTTTTATTTATTTTTTATTTAGTACCTGTATGGGACTTTACCTTTTATTAGTCTGATGTCTGATATAATGCATTGCAATGCATTATACCTGCCAGTGCTGCTCTAAGCATGGTCCAACAGGCTTGCCATAGGTGGCTGATCAGGGGGTGATCATGACAACGATGGATGCCTCATAATGACAGCATGAGGGTTCTGATTGGTAGGGAGAGGGAGACAACTCCCTCTCCTAGCCACTAAATGTTTCAGTCAATATCCATTGCAGAATTTAGGGGGTTATACAACTGGAGGTGGCATGGGCAACACTACTGGCAGTAAGGGCACCGTTCCCGACAGTGAGGGCACTGCTCCTGGCAGTGACGGCCGGATCTCAGTTATAACTTAAGCCGAGCTCCTGTGCCCCACACAATCATCAGGAGGTACCATTATGTGAAAGGTTGTGAACTCCTACCCAACCACGACATGTGAAAACATTAAAGGTCATGAAGGGGTTACTAAAAAATGATATATTCACATGGTGCTGCAGAGTGCACAGACTCTGTTCAGCATCACATGGAGATTCTGTTTTATGAAACTATGGGATATCCGGTAGAGAAAGTAGCAAGCCCTAAAGGAGAGTGCCAAACAGAGTAAGGAAGTTGTAAAAGTCAAAGGGTTCCTTTAACCACAGCTTTGCCAAACCACTTTGGCTAATTTTTGTTTTTCCACTTTCATTTTTTCTTTCACTTTTTGTAAGAGCTATAACATTTTTATTTTTCAGTACATATCTGTAACGGGGTCTATCGTGCTGGAGTACCTCTTTCAGTACCACCCCGTGGTTCAGCAGGTCCACTCTGCTTTGGCTGGATTCTGAACGAAGGACGCTGACTGGAATGGCTTCATTACATGGGTGCATATAAAATATCACTGCTTCTCCACGTATTTCCAGTGTGACAACTCTTTACTCACAGGACACAGAATATATATCACAACAGATACAGAGGGCAGGCCAATTCAAAAGTGGCAGGCCAGACATACATTACAATAGCTGCAGGTGGCTGGAGCCTGCCGATATTTACTGTGGGAATTACAAAGGTGGGGAAGGTCAGAAGGGGGATATCTTGTCCCCTCTACCCAGGGGCGCAGCCTGTGGGCTGATGCATTAGGGACATGAATCTCACATGGAACCGATTATACATACATATAACTGCACAACATATTCTGGGTACTGGGGGGTTCCGTAACAATATCCATATAACGACCTTAGTTTTGTTTTTACAGAGACCCTGATTTTCCATTTGTTAATCACAGTTTGAATACTGCTGACTTGCATTATAAATTCCTTGGATATCTTTTTGTATCCCTTTCCTGTCTTATACAGTTCAACTACCTTTTCCCATAAATCCGTTGACAATTCTTTTGTTTTCCCCATGACTAACAATCCAGAAACATCAGTGGCTGGATGAAAGATGCAAGAGTCTGTCTTGATCCCATAAACTCATTCAGCTTTTATGCACACACACTGATTACAAGAAAACAGGTCACAGGTGAGGATGTTATCTTTAGCAGCCATTCAAACCCATTTGTGTCAACTTCTGCGCATGTTATCAGGCCAAAATCACCAGGGTATGTGAACTTTTGATCCGGATCATCTGGATGTTTTGGGTTATCATTATGATTCACAAAGAGAAAACACAGTAGTTTGACAATAAATGGCTTCACTCAACCACTAACCATGAGTGGAGGACAGGTTTTGGTGCTATCCTTCATATTCACCGAAAAAAGGCAAAGAAAGCTAAAATCCTGCCGGGGAATATAAACTTTTGAGCACAACTGTAATGGGTATCGCTGCCTTCATAACAATCCAAGCTATGAAACTCTAATATTATTGATCCCGTATAAGAAACATAGAAAAATGGAATTTCAAGAGATAAACAATTTGTATCTAAAAAAAAGATGGTATCACTGAAAATGTCATCTTGTCCAACATAAAAAAATGCCCTCATACAGCTCTGTTGGAAAAAAAAAATAAAGCTATAGAGCTAAGAATATTTTGACAAAATGGTCTTTAGTGTGTTAAAGTAGCAATGAATAAAATCTTACTGACCTGAGGAAGAAATCTGTCTTATCAATCAAACCCCATGGTAAACGGTGTAAAAAAATCTATAAAAAAAAAGCAATCCTTGTACTTGTTTATTGTTCACTTTGCCTCCCATAAAACAGTATAAGGCTCAGTTCACATTAAGGCTATGTATACAAGGCATTTATAAGATGCTGACAGACCCTCCAAGGTTTTCTTAGGTGAACCGTTTCAGAAAAAAGCAGGCAGCGTTTTACTGGAGCGGTTTCGTTGGCACTTTTGCAATTGTTTTTGAACATGATACTTTATTTAGCAGCTTGATGGTTTACAAACTCCGAAGCAGATAAAAGAAGTAACAAAAGACTGAACATAAGCACAGCACACTACATTAAGTTACATTACGAGGTCAATCTTCTCTTATTACCCCCATTGTTTTCCAATGTTATAATGTTTTGTGAAGCACCTGAACATCCAAGATGCTTACTACAACCCCAGATGAATTCCTTAAGGAGTATAGTTACCAAAATGTGGTCATTTTTGGAGGGTTTATGCTGTCTTGGCACATCATGGCCACAGCAAAAGCAATGCAGAATTCACAGTAGTTTTCAGCCACATAAGGGTTATCGTTTAGGATAAATTATTTAATAATTTGTGGGATTCATTTTCCCATATTACTCCTTGTGAAACTGATGTATTTCTGTGGAAATAATATAATTTTTCATGTTTTTTTTATTTCACTTTGTGTATTCCTGTAAATCGACTGAAAAGTCACTTCAAACCTGAATGGGTCTGTAAAAAATAAGATTTGCAAGTTTTCTTAAAAAATGCAAATTTGCTGCTAAACTCTTAAACATTCTAACAAAATAAAAGAGGGCAGGAAAAATTATTCTTACATAAAGTAAACCTATGGGAAATAATATGTATTACCCAATTTTGAAAATTGCAAATTTTCCTACATTTTCACCAAATTTTCAAGAACTTTAGAAATAATTGCACATTTTATTTACCAAAATGCATGCATTTATGCTGTTTTTATGCTTATATATTTTTTTTTCTACAAATTTGCATATGTATTAGTATATTTGTATTGGATTGGCTTCTGTCACTTTTAAGGGAACCTACTATGTCGCCAAATGCTATTAACCAGCAGATATGGTGTTAATCTGCAGGTAAATAGCCTCATAGTGCTGTGCAGCATTTGTTCAAACTCCAACTGCTGGGAGGAAATAAACTTTGTTTCTCCTGGCAGCCTCCAGCTTTCAGTCGTAGAGACGCAAGCACGCCCTGGCACATTGACTGACAGACGGCTCAACAATGCTGAGCTGCTGTCAGTCAGTGTCAGGGCTATGCACTGAGTATACTTTGTACCAATGCTCCTCTATGACTGAAAGCCGGAGACTGCCATGAGAAATAAAGTTTATGTCTACCTGGTTGCTGGGTTTTCAGGGCAATGACCTTAGAACTTTAGAAAGCTATTAACTTGCAGTTTATCCCCATATCTACAGGTTAATGGCATTTTTTACTCAACAAGTTTTCGCTAAATCTTCATTGAGTGGAGAATAATGGGCATTCTAGGGTTGAGCAGCACAACAAGCCATTAGTAAGAAATGGTGTGATTCCATCACATTGACAGTCATGTATGCTCAACGTTATACTTTTTTTTTAAAATAAAAGTGTGTTTTTTAACATGAAGAATGCTGGAATGCGTATTTATAACCACTGCATGCTTACGGATGGGAATATTAGGAGTGTCCATGTGAAAAAACTGTCAGATGACTGGCAGCACACAATACTATTTTGTGTGTCTTAAATGTTGCAGCGGTTACACGACACAACCATATCATGTCAAGTCACATGCAGGGAACAGCAGTGCCAACAATACTGGAATGGTGCCACTGTGAGAGATGAGTATGCATTGTTCTTATTTTTTATGGGGTCCTGAATTGATTACGCAGGGATTGTCCAGCAGAAATTTCCAAAAATTGTTTTAAGTACAAAATACATGTGCTTAATTTAAGAAAAAATTACCTCATTGGTGTCCTTTTTAGCTTCATAAGTATAAAACCCCTTTAAGTAAGTGAATTTTCAATCCTACTAATGCATCCTCTTAAAGCTTCCAATGTCATGTATCAGTCATTTGGTTGTATTAACTCAAGCAGGTGTAAACTGTGAAACGCTGCGGGTTTTTAGACTAAAACATATTTTCAAAGTTGCTGTGGACCGAGTTGGGCTAGAGATTAGTTGGACATGCGGGACCCCGGCAGCTTCTCCCCACTCAATGTCCTGGATTGACAGGTGTCTGCCAATGAGCGCATGAAGGGAGAAACCATTATATGCTAGTCTACAACGAGTATCCAGAGGCTTTTAAACTATATTTTTCTCTGAAATACCACTGCTTTCAGAGTCAAATATACCTGGCTCAGTTCATACTGCCAGTGCCCCTGGAACAGTCAGCATGTATCAGCTGTCAGGTTCTCTTTAAGGAGTGTCCAATTTACAGGCCAGTGATTGGCTGCAGTGGTCACATGTGCATACGTGGCATAAAAGCTACACCAAGTAAACAAAGACCACAAGGAAGCAGCAGTACTGGAACAGTGTGGATATAATTGGTGAGTATGCTTTCTTTTATTTTATACTATTCCCTGTCTTTGTCTAAATGTTTTATTATCTCAGAAAACCCTTTTAAGTCCTGATATATTATCCACATAAGTCCTAATATATGATCCACGCAATGTAAGTCATACATACATATGAAAGTATCAGGTTAAATCAGTAAACAGCCATATTACACTTGCATACATTTTAGCCTAGGTCAAGACCCCTGCAGCATTTTCATGGGCTGTTATGTCTATAGTTAGACCCTTGGGTACAAAGAGTTCCAATGTTCATGTTTATGGGATTTGTGTGTATTGCTGCAAGTCTACACAATAAACTGCCAATGTCCACATGAAACTCTTTTCCTCTCTGGTTTGCATTTTCACGTCTGTTCCTATTTTGTGGTTTGCATTAATTCTTTTGTATGTCTCCGTCGTAGCATTTATTCTAATTTAAGTATCTACAACCACAAAAATGTTAGGATACAATTTGTGAACTGTCTTTTACCTTAATTCCTTGCTTTCATGCACTTTCCTATAAGACATAAATATCACTTTTATCAGATTACGAACAAGGCTTTGATATCCCTTTCTAAACTGATTAATGCTAACATTTCTGCAAAAATCCTCTTGCCTTGAGTTTTTACCAGCTTTGTTGCCAGGTAAAGGGTTAGAAGAGGACAAGCCGCTGTTTAATGATGCTGAATCTTGATGTCCAACTTTTAAGAAAAAGACCCTTTTGTAAGTGACGCAACACAATTGCTCTGCATATGTTACCCTGATTGTAAACCTTTTCAAAACAGATCACAAAATGGACTGGGCTGAAGTGTAAAGGAGGCTCCCACAAAAACAGAGCACCTCTATTTGATACATTGTTAATCATTAATTTAGATTCACTGAGCCAAACCTTGGAAATTTAATATGTTTAATCCAGGTCACTGCACTGACCTTCTGTCCTCCAATGCTCCTCACAATAAAAGTTTCAATAAAACCATGAAAAGTAAAAATGTAATGACTGATCTGCTAAGACTTATTTCCATTCTTGTTGCTTCATAGGCTCATGCAATCCTTAAATTTGACTCAAAGGGAAAAATTCAATTTTATAGTTTACATGAAAGAACGGATTAATATTCTTTTTCCTTTCTAGCAATGTCCATTAAACTATTGTAGATGTAAAATGCCAAGCTCCTTCACACAAAACTATGTCTTAATGAGCTCTAGTCTAAGGAAAGCCACAGAATAACAAGGAAGGTGTATAACCTCCAATCAAATTCCATAGACTCACATGAAAGGATAGGTTGATATTCGGTAACAGATTTGCAAACTGCAAAGATTATTTAAAGCTGCAGAATGATAACAAGGGGAAATCATTTTAGTCCGGATACTCTTCTACTGTATGCTATTCTAATTTCTTGTAGGCAAAGTTGATTACCAGTATAAACTAACCAGAGCACTTACCAACTAAATGCAGGTATACAAGAATGTATTACTTACTTTTCATGGATCTTTTCATGCTGATAACTTGTAGAAGTTTAATTGCAGCTTTTGAAAATCTACTTTAATATTATCGGTAAAAAATAAATTATTTTCCATACACATGTTATGAAGAGCATTTAATAAATGAGCTTGCAAAAGTACACAGAGCCTCTAAACTGCTAAAAACTACCTCCCTTTTAATTTGAAGGCTTTCTTGCTGAAGAGGAATAAAAAAAATTAACATGTGGGCTGCCTTGTGTCCAAAGCTTTACATTTATTGGCCGAAACAAATAACTAAATATCACTAAAACAAAAAAGCTGAATACATGAATTTATTATTCGAAAACTAAGATAAAAAATAATACATATAGAATAACACTAACGCTAAAAAACAGTTTCTAGCAATTACATGGCAAAGTTGCTGATAGAATGTATGAAAGGCTTCCATATGAAGTATTCCGAATAACTAAAATTGTTAACTATGATCAGATCATAGCATTCAAACATGCAACCACAATGCAATAAGTATATACACTAGTGATGAGTGAGTGTGCATCACTACTCGATACTCGCTCGAGCATCATTGTGCTCGGGATGTTCGTTACTTGGTGAGTATTTTTTGAATGCTCGAGCAAGAGATTGAGTCCCTGTCCCGCATGTTTGGCACTTTTTAGACAGCCAATAAACATGGGGATTGCCGGCTAGTCACTGCAATGCTGCATATATCTTGGTTGTGACATTACTGTTAGTGGGTGGCCGCATAGCGTCATCAGTTCTGTATAAGACCCGTGATGCTATGTTAATCACACTGTACCCCAGAAACAGGCAGAGCAGAGAGAGGTGCTGCTAAAAGAGGGACAGAATTGTAGCTGTGTATTAGCCAGGGATTTAACCACATTGATATTTCTTTCAACTACAACAGTAGCCCTTTTTTTGCTAATTATAATCAATATTAATACTGCTGTTGACAGCAGTTAGGGAGAGATTGTGCTGAAGGGATAGGGTAGGACAGGAATGCAAGTCCTTTATGCTGCAGCCTGCAAATCAAGCCAAAACCCATTATCAGGTCTAACAATATTCTTTTTGCTCTTAATCCTGCAAATTGGTAAAAGGGAAATGTTATACATCATTTTTACTGCCGCAGTTGTGCTTCAAGAGCATACAGCCAGACTTGGTTAGATCTCAATAGCATTGCAATATTGCTCCTGCAGTGTAACCAGTCCATCTGAGGTGTGCAAATGCAAATTTTCCTGCAATAGAAATACTGCAATTTTTTTCCAGCACTGAAATATTTTATGGCATTTATAGTGCTCCAGTTAACCATCAAAATTAAAAAAAAAACATGTTTGGTTAGAAATAACATCACTATATTAATACTACGTAAGAAGTCCCTCTGAGGTGAGCCAATTTTCCTGCAATAGTAATATTGCAACATTTTCAATATTGCAATGTACAAAACAGTTTCCAAACTCTCTCATCCTGCCAGTCTACTCTTCCTTGAGGTGACACAATGTATTCAGCATATTTGTCTTGAAACTGTCACAGAACTTCTAAAAGTAATGTTCTGGTAGTCATGCAAGGTGGTTTCTTCAGAGTGGTCTTCCAAGGAAATCTGTTCCTTGCAAACAACAAAATTGTGCAGGACCACACAAGCTTTTACCACTTTGTCACAGTGTCAGCCTTGAGGTTGATAGCAGTCAAGAGAACTCTCCATTTTGCAGTTAAAATCCCAAAAGCGCACTCCACCATTCTTTGTGTGCGTGTTAGGCGGTAATTAAAAATGCGTTTAGCTGCCGTCAATCCACTACTGGAGTATGGTTTCAGCAGGTGCTCTGATAGTTGAAAGGCTTCATCTCCAACACAAACAAATGGCATTGGTGACCCAGAGGTTTGAGGAAGTGGTCTTGGAGGTGGAAATTCAAAGGTGTTTCCATAGAGATGACACCCCATAGCAGACACTTTAAACACTTGTGAATCATTGGAGCTTCCATAAGCCCCAATATCGACTGCAACAAATTTGTATTCAGCATCTGCGATGGCCATGAGCACAATGGAGAAATATTTTTTATAGTTAAAATATTCCGATCCAGATCCAGCAGGTTTGACGATGCAGATAGGTTTCCTGTCCACAGCTCCCAGGCAATTGGGAAACTGACAAATTTGTAGGAATTTGTCAGCCATCTCCAGCCAACTCTCCTTTGTGGGATGTGGTATAAATTCCGCATGTAGATAGTCCCACAATGCACGGTAGGTGTGCTTCACAATTCCCGATATGGTGGAAATCCCAAGTCGGAACTGGAAATGGAGTGACAAAAGGGATTCTCCAGTTGCAAGGAATCTGTGACAAAAAAGGGAAAAATTTGTACAAAATACCAGTAATAACATTACAGTTATGAGTCAGCTGGAACAGTTGGAGATACAAAAAAATAATATTTAAACACTACCAGCAACAACATTACAGTTATAAGTGTGGTTTCACAGTAGGAGATAAAATAAAAATGGCTTACCGTAGAGTCACCTTCAGACGGTCTGCAGGTGAAATGGAGAAATGGAAATAGGTATCACTTTTTGCGATGAGGTGTCCAATCTGCTTCACCAACACGTCAAAGTTCTCAGCTTTCATCCGCACATAGCTGAAAAACTTCTCTGGATCTCCTCGCAGCTCCATGAATAAAGTTGAAAAGACTCCCCACGTCATTCTCTGTGCTGTGATGGGATGGATCCTCAAATGCCGTCTGTGCAGACGCATGATGCACTACTGTCTCTCTCGCTCCTCCAGAACAATTGCTCTCAAGCGATTCGCCTCCACAGTAAAATCCATGCTGATCTTCAGAATGTTCATAATAACACCTTCCATCTTGCTCTCCAACCACTTGCTCCTCTACAACCTGTCAAAGATGGGCTGTAGGAACACAGTATATATAGGTTATCAGTAGCCAATCACATTTGGGAGCCTCCCATGGGCGTTTTTAAAAACCAGATCTGTCGCAATCCATTGTAAAACGTATGAAAAATCGGACGAAATGGATGAAGATCTGATGCGATGGATCCATTTTTTTGCCGGATCCGACTAGTGAATCAATCGTTCCGGCGCGGCTCTGGATAATGCCTGACATAAAAAAACGGATGTGTGAAAGTAGTGTTAGTGAAAGGAAGCCCACCTGTGTGCAATCTGTCACATGGTCTGTCAGTATATACACACCTTCTCTGAAAGGCCACACAGGCCGCAACATCATTAAACAAGAAGCACCATTAATCAAACAATACCATGAAGACCGAGGAGATCTCCAAACAAGTCAGGGACAAAGTTGTTGAGTAGTACAAGTCCGGGTTGAGTTATAAAAAAATCCCAATCTCTGATGATCCTCCGGAGCACCATTAAATCCATTATGATCAAATAGAATGAACATGGTACCACAACTAACCTGCCAAGAGAGGCCCACCCACAAAAGCTCTCAGCACAGGCAATGAGGACATTAATCAGAGAGGCAACACAAAGGGCAAAGGTAACCCTGACGGAGCTGCAGAGTTTCCAGACAGAGACTGGAGTATCCGTCCATATGAACACAATAGGCTATACACTCCATAGAGTTGTCATTTATGGAAGAGTGGGCAAATAAAAAGCCTTAACTTGCATGCATGTTAATACTCATTTTGAGTTTGCCAAAGGAAATGTGGGAGATTCCCCAAATGTATGTATGGAGGAAGGTGCTGTGGTCAGATGTGACCAAAATTGAACTTTTTGGCCTCCAAGGTAAATGCTATTTTTGGCTTCAAACCATCCCAGCTCATCACCCCAAGAACAACATCCCCACAGTGAAACATAATTATGGCAGCATCATGCTGTTGCGATCTTTTTCGGCAGCAGGGGCAAGGAAAATGGCCTGAGTCGAGGGGAAGATGGATGGTGCGAAATACAGAGATATCCTGGAGCAAAACCTGTTTCAGTCTGTCAGTGATTTAAGACTGGGATGGAGGTTCACCTTCCAGTAAGACAAAGTCCCAAACTATACTTCTAAAGCAAAACTCAAGTGGTTTCAGGGGAAACATGTAAATGTTTTGGAGTGCTCTAGTCAAAGCCCAGACCTTAATCCAATTGAGAATCTGTGCTCAGACTTGAAGATTGCTGTTTACCAGAGGAAACCATCTAACTTGAAGGAGCTGGAGCAGTTTTCCCTTGAGGAATGGGCAAAAATCCCAGTGGCAAAATGTGAAAAGTTCATAGAGACTTATCCAAAGCGATTTGAAGCTGTAATTGCTGCAAAAGGAGGTTCTACAAATTATTGATTTCAGGGAGGTGCATAGTTATGCATACTGAAGTTTTCAGTTATTTTGTCCTCTTGTCCTGTTTGTTGTTTGCCTCCGAAAAAAAATAAACTCAAATGTTCACAGTTGTAGGCATGTTATTTACATGAACTGATGCAAACTTCCCCCCAAAAAAACACAAAGAAAGACAAATATGTAATAAACAAACAACAACAACAAAATTAAATGCCAGCATTGCAATTCAAAATATATCTAACCCAAAAACACTACAGCTTTACACGCAAAAAAAACAAACAGTCACACAGCTCTATCTAAGAAAAATAAAATTTAGGTTTCAGAAAATGGTAACACAAACCAATATTTTCTTTTTATTTTACAAGTTTCCTAAAAAAAATTCACCACTAAAATTAAAAAAAAAACTTTTTTTATTGCTTCAGTCATACTGACATGGAAAATCATGTTCCCAGGTAATTTTTACCAATGCATCATAAAAGTAAAACTTAAAACAACTACATAATTGTATTTCTTGCCATTTTACCGTAACTGGATTTTCCCCTCCCATTTTACAATATATTGTATGGTTAAGCCTTTTCTGACATTGGGAATAATAGTACGCCAATGTCGGACTCCCTCCTTTTGATGTGGGCTCCGGCGCTGAGCCCACATCTTTTCCAGCATATGTCAGCACGATCAACCCGCGGCTATTAACTAGTCAAATGCCGCTGCCAAACTCTGACAGCAGCATTTAACACGTGCTTCCAGAAAGTGTGAAGGAAATCCCACCCATTGGCACCCGTGTCACATGACCGCGAGTCGCCGATGGGTTGGCATCACAACCAGAAGTCTCCAGCAGACCTCTAGGGTTGTCATTGCCGAAATGCTATGGGCGCTGCCTAGTGGTCGGCGCTCATAGCAAGTGAGCAATTCTGCTACATACAGGTGATCTGATCATTGCTTATATGTAGCTTCTAATCTCCCATGGAGACTATTGAAGCATGACAAAAGTTAAAAAAAGTTTTAAAAAATATTTAAAAAATATAAAAGTTCAAATCACTCCCCTTTCGCCCCATTCAAAATAAGGCAATAAATAAAATCAAACATACACATATTTGGTATCGCCACATTCAGAATCACTCTATCTATTAATATAAAAAAAGAATTAACCTGATCGCATATTGAGAAAAAAGTAAAAATGCTAGAATTACATTTTCTTGTTAACCACAACATTGCATTAAAATGCAATAATGGGCGATCAAAAGATCATTCCAAACGAAGAGGAAAGCAGCAACACTTCCGTTTTGTGACGAAGAAACCTTAGTCCTTTATTTCCAACATAAATTCATGGACAAGGTAAACAGGGCAGGGACAGTGCAAGTAAAAAGGATGACGGCCGTTTCGCGTTAACCACGCTTCCACGGACCCAGATCATCTGGACCCGTGGAAGCGTGGTTAACGCGAAACGGCCGTCGTCCTTTTTACTTGCACTGTCCCTGCCCTGTTTACCTTGTCCATTAATTTATATTGGAAATAAAGGACTAAAGTTTCTTCATCACAAAACGGAAGTGTTGCTGCTTTCCTCTTCGTTTGGATTTATCTACATGTTTCTTCCTGGCAAGCACCCTCCACCAAGTGACTTTACTCCCATAATGTGCCAATGATTCAGAGTGTATCCCTCTATACCAATAAGTAACTCATTACATTTATCTCAGTGCCATTCATTTTTTCTTCTATTTGGACTGATCAAAAGATCATATCTGCACTAAAATGGTATCATTAAAAAAAATAAGCCCTCACTGAACCTGAGATCACTAAATATGGAGATGCTATTTTTTTCCAAACTTTGGAATTTTTCTTACCACTTAGATAAAAAAGAACCCAGACATGTTTGGTGTGTATGAACTCGTAATGACCGGGATAATCATAATGGCAGGTCAGTTTTAGCATTTAGTGAACATAGTAGAAAATCGAAACAAAAAACAAATATTAAGTTGCACTTTTTCTGCAATTTCCCCACACTTGAATTTTTTTTCCCATTTTCCAGTACATGTTATGTTAAAACCAATGGTGTCTTTCAAAAGCACAACTCGTCCCATAACAAAACAAGCCCTCACATAGCCATATTGACTAAAAAATAAAAAAGTTATGGTTCTGGGAAGAAGAGGAGTACAAAACGAAAATGCAAAAATGAAAATATCTCTGGGGTTAAATGAGTGTTGTTACTCAAAACTACAGCGAGTTCCACAGAAAACAAGCCTTTATAAGGCTATGTTGACAGAAAAATAAATCAATTTAGAGTCTTGGAAAAGAATTGGAGAAAGAAAAATGGAAAAATGAAAATTGTCCATGGTGGGAAGAGAATATGATCATTCATGGTGTTTAGGAATATTATGGCTGATAAGGTGACTGGCAATGGTGGCTAACCCTAGAGGACTAGTCGAAATCTCAACTATGTAAAAATTTCAAGAAAAATCAAATGGTACAATAATACTGGAGAAACAAAAAAGAGCAAATAGGGTCTTATCCAATAACCAAGTGGTGTAAAATATTATAGTTGCACTCATCTGATAGGGTTATGATAGTCACTACTCCTATAGAGGCATATAAAGGCAGCAGCAGGACCACCAAGGAGATACATTGCAATAGATGAGGAATACGATTGTTCAAAGTCCGTGGTGCACAAGGTTCAAAGGTATGATCACACACGAAGGTGAAGCATGAATGCAGTCATTAAGTCTACGCGTTTCAAGGTTTTCAAAGCTCATAATCAGGACTGTTGTGAATTCCGTTCTCGGACTCCCTCCTGTGGTCATGAATGGTACTTTGGTTAGTTCTGCTCTTGGGCTCCCTCTGGTGGCTTCGAGCGCAACTGCTGGTCACTAGGTTGACTTTATCAGCTGCTCTCATTATGTTGCTATGCTGCTTCCCTATTTAACTCCACTCAGATCGTTACCTGATGCCAGCTGTCAATGTATCAGAATTGGTTCAGATCTCTCTTGGACTTCTCTGAGGACCTGTCTACTCCAGCAGAAGCTAAGTCCCTGCTGGTTCATTTGTTGTTACTGCTGCCTGAATATATTTCTTAGCTCTGCTAAATTCTTGTCCAGTGTTATGACCCCAATGGCAGAGGGTCTCAGAAATAAATACCAAGTCTGCAAACACAAAAAACCAGCTCATAGGGCAGTGGTAACTGGGCTGACCGTATATCTAATCCTAGCACCACAAATAGCAGCAGCCGGGGAACGTGCCTACGTTGGTTCTAGACGTCTCGCGCCAGCCGGAGAACTAACTAACCCTAGAAGGGAAAAGACAGACCTTTCTTGCCTCCAGAGAAAAGACCCCAAAAGTTGGATACAAGCCCCCAACAAATAATAACGGTGAGGTAAGAAGAAAAGACAAACGTAAGAATGAACTAGGTATTTAGCAAAGAGAGGCCCACTGACTAATAGCAGAATATAGTAAGATGACTTATACGGTCAGCAAAAACCCTATCAAAATTTCCACGCTGGATATTCAAGAACCCCCGAACCGTCTAACGGCCCGGGGGGAGGATACCAGCCCCCTAGAGCTTCCAGCAAAATCAGGAATCACATTTAGTACAAGCTGGACAAAAAATAAGAGCAATGCAAATAACCAAAAGACAAGGAAGCAAGACTTAGCTTAATTTTGCAAGAACCCGGACCAGCAGACAGGAGCAAACAGAAAGGACTGATTACAACGATGCCAGGCACCAGACTGAGAATTCAGGAAGTTTATATAGCAACACCCCTGGACTAACGACCCAGGTGGGTGCCAAACTGAGGAAAGACAATCCCAGAGTCATATCACTAGTGACCACAAGAGGGAGCCAAAAAAGTCTAATTCACAACAGTCCAGCTTGCTATCATGATGTTTCCTTGCTAGCTGGAAGCTCTGGGGTGCAGTGTTGCACCTCCACACCGTGAGTCGGTGCGGGGGTCTTTTTGCATACTCTGCGTGGTTTTGTAGTTTTTTTATGCTGACCGCATAGTATTCTTCTCTATCCTCTGACTATTTAGTAAGTCTGGCCTCCTATGCTAAACCTGTTTCATTCCTGTGTTTGTGACTTTCCTCTTAACTCACAGTCAATATATGTGGGGGGCTGTCTTTACCTTTGGGGAAATTTCTCTGAGGCAAGGTTAGGCTTATATTTCTATCTTTAGGGGTAGTTAGCTCTTAGGCTGTGAAGAGGCGTCTAGGGAGAGTTAGGTACGCTCCACGGCTATTTCTAGTGTGTGCGATAGGAGTAGAGTTTGTGGTCAGCAGTTCCCACTTCCCCAGAGCTAGTTACGTTTTTGAGTTTACTCATCAGGTCATTCCAGGTGCTCCTAACCACCAGGTCCATAACACAGGACCAAACCATTGTTGTGAACAGTTGCAAAGGGGGTTTTGTCTGAATCATGTATTTCTTGGATTTAGCTAGAAACATAGACATAAGTGACAGGGTAGAACACATGATAAACGCGAACAGAGCCTTATTCTGTAATTTGGAACACTCATTTGACAGGGTTGTGACAGTCACTACTTCTATAAAAGCATGTAAAGGCTGCAGCTGGATCACCAAGGAGATACATTGCAATAAATGAGGAAAACGATGGTTCAGAGTCCGCGGTCCACAAGGTTCAATGGTATGATCACACATGATGGTGAAGCATGAATGCAGTCATTAAATCAACGCGTTTCAAGGTTTTCAAAGCTCATAATCAGGACCAAACTATTGTTGTGAACAGTTGCAGCAGGGGTTTTGTCTCAATCATGTATTTCTTGGATTTAGCCAGAAACATAGACATAAGTGATAGGGTAGAACACATGATAAACACGAACAGAGCCTTACTCTGATATTTGGAAGGCAAAATTAAAAAATAATAATTCAAGAATTGTTTTTATTTTTAATTTTTATGTCAGACTCATTTACTATTTAGCAAAATTAGTAAAACAACTTAATTCTTCACTTCAATATGTATGTAAAAGTAACTGATTTATATAGGTTTTTTATTATGTGTTGCTACACAAACATGTTTTTACATTGCCATATTGTAAGAAGTGCAACTTATTTATTTTTCTGTCTACACAGATAATGGGGCCTCATTTTTTTGTGGGATGAGTTGACATTTTTTATTAGTATTAATTTGGGGTATATAATATTTTATAATCAATTCATATTTAGATTTTGTTGGGATAGAAATAGAACAAAACATAGTATTTTAGGAATTTCTTGCATTTATTATATTAACATTTTTCACCATGTGGTAAAAGTAACAAGACAATTTCATTCTCTAGGTCAGTATAATTACAGCAACACTATGATACAGTTTGATAAAGGTTTATTTTATTTTTTTACAGTTTTTTACTTCCTATCAAAGCTGTATGAGGGCTTGATTTTTGCAGTTTTCAGTGATGTCAGGTTTTTGAAATGCAACACTTTGATCTCTTGTTATTCCATTTCTTGTTTGACATATGATGAAACAACATATTTGGTGTTTTTTTCAATTCTTTTGGTTTTCACCTTACAGGTTAAATAGCGTGACAGTTTTATAGCTCTGCTCATTTCAGATGCTGCAATACTAATTTTGCGTACTTTTTGGTTTATTTTTGTTTTTGCATAAAAGCCTTATTTTTACAAGTGAAACATTTTTCTGCGATCTTTCAAGCATTTTTTCTTTTACTTTTTTTTTTTACAAATTTTATTGAACCTTTTTTTTTTTTAATTGATGCTGTTGTGGCACCCCAGAGTCCGGTTGCCATGGTGACATTGCCTCCCTCTGTAGGGTGATGTCATGCCTGGAAGCAGGAAGATGTCCCCATGCCAGGAAATACAAAGCATGCATCACAATTCCTGCTCCAGGCCATAAGGGGGAGCTCTAGACTCAACTTCTGGGGAGCTGCTCTCTCTAGTCAGGAGGAGGAGTCAGTGTAGTCTGTTAGGAGTGAGTCTGAGGAGAGAGGAGCAGAGACAAGGACTCTGGGGAATTGCAGCTGTGTGAGAGCTGACAAGACGGATTCCATAGTCCTTGGCTGTGCGGGTGCTGTATGCCCTGACAGCCAAATCTGGAGGGCAGGGGACTGCAAGCTCCCTGGCCACACCAAACACCCGGAGGCAGCACAGCAGACCAGAAGCCCATGGCTGCCAGTAAACAGGCAGTGCCCATGATAGGTCCACATTGTCTGACATACAGGTCAGAGCCAACACGCAGGAGAGGGCCACAGCTTAGCTACAGGCAGCAGGGACCCGAAAAGAGAGCACAGCAGGAAAGCCTCCAACCCCACCTGGCAGGGTAGACCCCCTGAATGCTTCCAGGCTAGTCAGACTCCTGTCTTCTGTAGCTGGTACCCCGGATTGACCTTGGGTTGCGAGGTCATTTGCAGCTGGTGCATGACTTTCCACGTGTGTCTGGGCGTGCAGCCACTGCCAGGTGCCCTGAGCCTCAGTTACTGTACTGATTGTGCTGTAATGGTTTCTGTTTGTGATAAGGGTATGCGCGGCCACACCTCCCTTGCTTTTATCAGGGTTAGTGTGCGTACTTGAAATGCTGTCCCCAGCCAATTGATGAGGGGCAGCTCCTATATATAGTTCCCCTGCCTTATGGGCGGGGCCTGAGCTACTCACAAAGCTCCTGAACTTTGCAATGTGTGTTTTGTGTTCCTCCACCTCTCCTGTCTATGTTTTGGTACCAAAGCCCTTGCCTTGATTCCTGTTATGTCCTGTTCTGGCGCCTGTCCTGGAGGCGGTATATCCAGGCCTAAATCCTTGATCCTGTACCTGTCCTGTACCTGACCCTCTCTGAACTGTGCCTGATGTGTTATGTTCCTGGAATCCCTCTGCGTCTGGAGCTTTACACCAGTGACTTTGAGTCTCTTGTAACCGGTGTTTCTACTGAGCATCTACTACTCTAGCATCTGTGTTCTGGCTACCAAGCGGTGCTAGCTCCTGGCAGGCCCAGCAATCCTGCGGTTCCAGCACCTAGGTCCGATGCCCAGAGCCTGATGACGACAGTCTGGAACCTGATGACTGCTGTCTGGAGCTTGGAGCCTGATGACTGTGGTGGTGCCTGTAGGTCGTGTTGGATGTCTGGAACCGAACGACTCCTGTCTGATGTCTGCCGGTGACCCTGGGTCCAGATGTCCTGTCTGTACCCTGATGTCCTACCTGCGTCCTGATGACCTCATGTACCTTGATGTCCTGATGACCTCGTGTACCCTAATGGCCTGATTACCTCATGTACTTTGATGTCCTGACATCCTCATGTGTCCTGATGTCTTGCCTGCATCCTGATGACCTCGTGTACCCTGATGTCCTGCCTGTGTCCTGATGTCCCGCCTATGTGTGCCTCGGTGATCCCTTAGTGCCTTGAGGTCCATTGGGTGGTACCCTTCAGGGAGGTGTGGAATCGGTAGCCTGGCATAGTCGTGTTTGGTTTATGTATTGTGTGATTTTACTTTAGTAAACTTTACTTTCTCTATACCTGAAGGTGCGGTGTAATCAAGTACTACGTGTATTTTTCCTTGTCCACATGCTCAGCTGCCACAGAACCCCGGTCTCTGCCCTCCCCTAGTTCAGGTAAGCCCGGGTCTCCCTCTGTGGTTAAAGGGTCTGTATTGCATCCCCAAGGGACGCGCACACCACACCGTCATTGTAGGTTGTTGTGGGGGTATTTATGGGCTGGACCGCATCACCGGCTGCAGCTTACCGTGACACCAACGTTCACCACCACCTGAATCGGCTATTATATCTGCCCTGGGGCCCCGCTCTACCCATGGGGGGCTGTACCATTTTTGCTGCATCACCACCGGCCCCAGTGGACCTGAACTTCAGTGTCGACCATCCCTTGCCGAATACTACGGGTGGTGCCATGAATCAATCCCATATAACTTTCCCCCTTGCATTTTTATTGCATGCCCAGGGCCACGGAGCCGGATCACGGCCCCGTGACTTCCCAAAAGAACTGTTTGACCTGGTTCTGAGTACCCCATGGCCCTGGTGGGCGTTGCAACTTGGCATCACGAACAGAATTTTGTAGCCCGGAACCACCGGGTCCTGTGTGCCATAAACTTTATTGAACAGTTTGGTAACCTCCATTATCACACTGCACATTGTGCAGGAAGCAGAAGGGGTGTGTTGTCATGGGCGGAGCCCATAAAAGGGCATGCAGAGAAGCCCTGCCCCTTGCTCAGATGTCAGCCAGCTGGAAGCAGGAAGCCCCGACCCGTAACCCCTGTGTGTTCGATTCATCCCGCCTATAGAGCAGCAGACTGATAAGCCAGCAGAAACTCAGAACCTGGCTAAAATTCACTAGGGGGGAGGAAAATGTCCAACCGGGTGGAGATCCAACGGCGGCCACAGCCGTAGCCCTCATAATGCCACTATCAATGCCGTACATACCGGGAGTGGCCTGGTTACCGCAATACTCAGGGCAGTCACACACCCTGAGCAATTTGAAGGAGAGACTATGTAGTTTGTTTGAAGTGTACCCCCTGTCTGAGAGTCAAAAAGTCAGCATCTTCACTGGCCAGTTAACTGGTGCGGCCCAGAGGGAGGTAAAATCCTGGCTGGACACTGATAAAAGAACTGCCAAGCAAATCCTAGTCAGGCTGAAAGACACTTTTGACACCCGCACTGCAGCAGAGATTAAAATGAGATTCTTTGGGTGCAAACAAAGAGTGCAGGACAGTATATGGGACTATGCTCTTAATCTTCAGGAGGCGCTGCGGGCCATTAAGCAGGTTGACCCCGACAGCGTGCAAGACAAGGATAGATTGCTAACCAAGCAGTTTATTGAGGGGCTCCTGTCCAACACCAAAAGGACACAGCTGCACATCATGGCCCTACAAAACCCTGACCTGGACTTTGCGCACCTTAAAGATAGGGCCATCTGGGTGCTGCGTGAACCAAATCCCAGCGGCACAGCGTCCTCTAGGCACCCAGCAATTACATACCACCAGGAAGTGCCATCCTTTCCCCAGGCCCTGGAGCTGATCCCTGAGCGGAGCGCTGACAAGAAGGACACCATAGTCGTTGGCTGTGTGGGTGCTGTATGCCCCGACAGCTGAATCTGGAGGGTAGAGGACTGCAAGCTCCCAGGTCACACCAAACACCCAGAGGCACCGCAGCAGACCAGGAGCCTGGGGCTGCCAGTGAACAGGCAATGCCCGTGATAGGTCCACGTTGTCTGACATACAGGTCAGAGCCAACACGCAGGAGAGGGCCACAGCTTAGCTACAGGCAGCAGGGACCCGGAAAAAGAGAGCACAGCAGGAAGGCCTACAACCCCACCTTGCAGGGTGGACCCCTTAATGCTTCCAGGCTAGCCGGACTCCTTCTGTCATCTGTATCTGGTACCTCGGATTACATTGTCAACTGTTAAGAAGTAAAAGGTAAAGAAAACTGCACTTTTCTGCATCCCTTGCTTATTTTCTGCACCCCAACGTTAACCACCACCTGAAATGACTATTATATCTGCCCTGGGACCCCGCTCTACCCGTGGGGAGCTGTACCATCTTTGCTGCATCACCACCGGCCCCAATGGACCTGAACCACCCTTTTCCTTGTAGATTGTAAGCTTGCGAGCAGGGACCTCACTCCTAATGTCACTGTTTAAATTGTCTTAACCTGTATTGAATTTATTGTTGAGATTGTCTTGACCATGTCTACATGCCTAAATGCACTGAGTTGCCGCCATGTGATTGGCTGATTAGAAATTAAGTGTTAACAAGAAGTTGGACAGGTGTACCTAATAAAGTGGCCGGTGAGTGTATATATATATATATATATATATATATATATATATATATATATATATATATATAGTCCTACATAGCCTTTAAAGGATAGGATGCAGGCTGGGGTGTTATGGTTACCCCAATGACCATGGGAAAAAAATACAAAACGGACTAGCTCTCGGGTGATGGAAACTAAGGTCGACCGTGACCTGAACCTGACCCAACACTTACAGTAGCCGGGGGATGTACCTACGATGCCCTAGACACCACGCGCCAGCCGGAGATCTAACTACCCCTATAAGAGGAATATACAGGCCTGCCTTACCTCCAGTGAGGAACCCCAAAAGATGATAGTAGACCCCCACAGATATTGACGGTGAGTTCAGAGGAAATGACATACGTAGGATGAACAGCAGATTTAGCACAGTGAGGTCCGCTTACTAGATAGCAGAAGGACAGGAAAGAGTTACTTCACGGTCGACCTAAAAATCACTATTCAAAAACACCATCCAGAAATTACTTTAAACTCCAGTGACAACTCATGCCACTGGAGTAGTAATTTTCTGTCCACAAGAGCTTCCAGCACTGAAGAGTCACATTGCAGATAGCTGGACAAAAATAGCAAAACAAGAAACAAAATTCAACTTAGCTGAACTGGAACTTGAGGCAGGTGAATGCAACAGAATGCTACTAGCACATTGTTGGCCGGCATGTGACTAACAGCCAAGCAGCCTTAAATAGGAAACTCCCCTAGAGGGTGGCGACAGGTAATCAGAGATGGAGGAAGGCACATAAGAGACACTACCATAACAGACCACCGGGGGAGCCCACAAACCGAATTCACAACAGTACCCCCCCCTTAAGGAGGGGGCACCGAACCCTCACCAGAACCACCAGGGCGACCTGGATGAGCACTATGAAATGCACGAACCAAATCGGGAGCATGAACATCGGATGCTGTCACCCAAGAATTATCCTCCTGGCCATAACCTTTCCACTTAACCAGATACTGAAGTTTCCGTCTGGAAACACGGGAGTCCAAGATCTTTTCCACCACATACTCCAATTCACCCTCAACCAACACAGGAGCAGGTGGATCAGCAGAAGGAACAACCGGTACCTCATACCTCCGCAATAATGACCGATGGAAAACATTATGGATATTAAAAGATGCTGGGAGGTCCAAACGAAAGGACACAGGATTAAGAACCTCCAGAATCCTATAAGGGCCGATAAACCGAGGCTTAAACTTAGGAGACGAGACCTTCATAGGAACAAATCGAGAAGACAGCCACACCAGGTCCCCAACACAAAGACGAGGACCAATACGCCGATGACGATTAGTGAACTGTTGAGTCTTCTCCTGGGACAACTTCAGATTGTCCACAACCTGTCCCCAAATCCGATGCATCCTATCAACCACAGCATCCACTCCAGGACAATCCGAAGACTCCAATTGACCGGACGAAAACCGAGGGTGAAACCCTGAATTACAAAAAAATGGAGAAACCAAAGTGGCAGAACTAGCCCGATTGTTAAGGGCAAACTCTGCCAATGGCAAAAAGTCAAGCCAATCATCCTGATCAGCGGACACAAAACACCTCAAGTAAGTCTCCAAGGTCTGATTAGTACGCTCAGTCTGGCCATTAGTCTGAGGATGGAATGCAGACGAAAAAGACAAATCGATACCCATCCTGGCACAGAACGTCCGCCAAAATCTAGACACAAACTGAGTACCCCTGTCAGACACTATATTCTCAGGAATACCATGCAAACGCACCACATTCTGAAAAAATAGAGGAACCAACTCAGAGGAGGAGGGCAATTTGGGTAAAGGTACCAAATGAACCATCTTGGAAAAACGGTCACAAATCACCCAGATGACAGACATCCTACGAGAAACCGGAAGGTCAGAAATAAAGTCCATAGAGATGTGCGTCCAAGGCCTCTTAGGAATAGGCAAGGGCAACAACAACCCACTGGCCCTAGAACAGCAGGGCTTGGCCCGAGCACAAACATCACAAGACTGCACAAACATGCGCACATCTCGAGACAAAGAAGGCCACCAGAAGGACCTAGACACCAAATCCCTGGTGCCAAAAATTCCAGGATGACCTGTCAACGCGGAAGAATGAACCTCCGAGATAACTCTACTGGTCCAATCATCAGGGACAAACAGTCTACCAGGCGGACAGCGATCAGGCCTATCCACCTGAAACTCCTGCAAAGAACGCCGCAGGTCTGGGGAGACAGCTGACAATATCACCCCATCCTTCAGGATGCCGGTAGGTTCGGAATCACCAGGCGAGTCAGGCTCAAAACTCCTAGAGAGGGCATCCGCCTTCACATTCTTGGACCCAGGCAGATATGACACCACAAAGTTAAATCGGGAGAAAAACAACGACCAGCGCGCCTGTCTAGGATTCAGACGCCTGGCCGACTCAAGATAAATTAGATTCTTGTGGTCAGTGAGGACCACCACCTGGTGTCTAGCACCCTCAAGCCAATGACGCCACTCCTCAAACGCCCACTTCATGGCCAGAAGTTCCCGATTTCCCACATCATAATTTCGCTCAGCGGGCGAAAACTTTCGGGAGAAAAACGCACATGGTCTCATTACTGAGCAGTCAGGATCTTTCTGCGACAAAACTGCACCTGCTCCGATCTCCGAAGCATCCACCTCAACCTGGAACGGAAGTAACACATCAGGTTGGCGCAACACAGGAGCGGAAGAAAAGCGGCGCTTAAGCTCTTGAAAGGCCTCCACAGCCGCAGAGGACCAATTAGCAACATCAGCACCCTTTTTGGTCAAATCAGTCAAAGGTTTAGCAATGGCAGAAAAACCCGCTATAAATCGGCGATAGAAATTAGCAAAACCCAAGAACTTTTGCAGACTCTTCAAAGAAGTAGGTTGCATCCAATCACAAATAGCCTGGACCTTGACAGGGTCCATCTCCATAGATGAAGGGGAAAAAATATATCCCAAAAAGGAAATTCTCTGAACTCCAAAACTACACTTTGAGCCCTTTACAAAAAGAGAATTAGCTCGCAAAACCTGAAAAACTCTCCTGACCTGTTGAACGTGAGATTCCCAGTCCTCCGAAAAAACAAGAATATCATCCAAATACACAATCATAAACTTATCCAGATATTCACGGAAAATATCGTGCATAAAGGACTGAAAAACGGAAGGGGCATTTGCGAGACCGAAAGGCATTACCAAATACTCAAAATGGCCTTCAGGCGTATTAAATGCGGTCTTCCACTCATCCCCCTGCTTAATCCGCACCAAATTATACGCACCACGTAGATCGATCTTAGTGAACCACTTAGCCCCCTTTATACGAGCAAACAGATCAGTCAGTAAAGGTAACGGGTACTGGTATTTAACTGTAATCTTATTCAAAAGTCGATAGTCGATACAAGGTCTCAATGAACCATCCTTTTTACCCACAAAGAAAAACCCTGCCCCTAGTGGAGACAACGAGGGGCGAATATGACCCTTTTCCAAGGATTCTCTGATATACTCCCGCATAGCAGTATCTTCAGGTACAGACAAATTAAACAAGCGACCCTTAGGAAACTTACTACCGGGGATCAATTCAATAGCGCAGTCACACTCTCTGTGGGGAGGGAGAGAATCAACTTTAGGCTCTTGAAAGACATCATAAAAATCTGACAGAAATGCTGGGATCTCAGAGGGAGTAGATGAAGAAATAGGAACCAAAGGTGCATCCCCATGAATACCCCGACATCCCCAGCTCAACACAGACATAGATTTCCAGTCTAAGACGGGATTATGAATCTGTAACCATGGTAATCCAAGCACTAAGACATCATGTAGGTTATATAATACAAGGAAACGAATAATCTCCTGATGGTCTGGGGTAAGACGCATAGTCACTTGTGTCCAATATTGTGGTTTATTGCTAGCCAAAGGTGTAGAATCAATACCCTTCAGGGGAATAGAAACTTCCAACGGCTCCAAATCAAACCCACAACGCTTGGCAAAGGACCAATCCATGAGACTCAGAGCGGCGCCAGAATCCACATAAGCATTCACAGTCACAGATGATAAGGTACAAATCAATGTCACGGACAAAAGAAATTTTGACTGCAAGGTACCTGTAGAAAAAGATTTATCAACCTTTTTATCAACCTTATTTATACGTTTAGAGCATGCTGATATAACATGAGCTGGATCTCCACAGTAGAAGCACAATCCATTTTTGCGCCTGTAATTTTGACGTTCGCCTCTAGACAAAACACGATCGCATTGCATATGCTCTAATGCCTTTTCAGAGGTCACCGCCAAATGGTGCACAGGTCTTTGCTCAGAAGACACCGCCATATGGTGCACAGGTTTTTGCTCAGAAGATACCGCCATATGGTGCACAGATTTTTCCTCAGAAGACCCCGCCATATGGTGCACAGATTTGCGCTCCCGCAAACGCCGATCAATCTGGATAGCCAATTTCATGGCATCATTCAGACCTGTAGGCACAGGGAACCCCACCATGACATCCTTCACGGCATCAGAGAGACCTTCTCTGAAATTAGCTGCTAAAGCGCACTCATTCCATCTAGTAAGCACCGACCATTTACGGAATTTCTGGCAGTATATCTCAGCTTCATCTTGCCCTTGGGAAAGAGCTATCAAGGCTTTCTCAGCCAAAATCTCCAAATTAGGTTCTTCATAAAGCAACCCCAAAGCCTGAAAAAACGCATCTACATTTAACAACGCAGGATCCCCTGGCGATAATGCAAATGCCCAACTTTGTGGGTCGCCGCGCAGTAGAGAGATAACAATTTTAACTTGTTGAGTCTGATCACCAGCAGAGTGAGATCTCAGAGACAAAAACAATTTGCAATTTTCTCTGAAACTCAAAAACCGGGATCTGTCTCCGGTAAAGTATTCAGGCAGAGGAATCTTAGGTTCAGACATTGGAGCACGTATAACAAAATCTTGTAGGTTCTGTACTTTTGTCGCAAGGTTATTCAAACCTGCAACTAAACTCTGTGGATCCATGTTTCAAATGGGTGTAACCCAAGCATTCAGAGGTTAAGAGGAGAGGAGAAAAAAAAAAAAGGCTGAAGACTGCAGTTTAAGCAAGGAATACAAATGATCAAACTAAGGTGCACTTTCAAACACAGAAAAAAAAACCTTTTCTTCTCCTTCCTACTTTAGTGCATATTTTAACACATAGATTTTTTATGGCCGGCCAAACTGTTATGGTTACCCCAATGACCATGGGAAAAAAATACAAAACGGACTAGCTCTCGGGTGATGGAAACTAAGGTCGACCGTGACCTGAACCTGACCCAACACTTACAGTAGCCGGGGGATGTACCTACGATGCCCTAGACACCACGCGCCAGCCGGAGATCTAACTACCCCTATAAGAGGAATATACAGGCCTGCCTTACCTCCAGTGAGGAACCCCAAAAGATGATAGTAGACCCCCACAGATATTGACGGTGAGTTCAGAGGAAATGACATACGTAGGATGAACAGCAGATTTAGCACAGTGAGGTCCGCTTACTAGATAGCAGAAGGACAGGAAAGAGTTACTTCACGGTCGACCTAAAAATCACTATTCAAAAACACCATCCAGAAATTACTTTAAACTCCAGTGACAACTCATGCCACTGGAGTAGTAATTTTCTGTCCACAAGAGCTTCCAGCACTGAAGAGACAAAACAAATTGCAGATAGCTGGACAAAAATAGCAAAACAAGAAACAAAATTCAACTTAGCTGAACTGGAACTTGAGGCAGGTGAATGCAACAGAATGCTACTAGCACATTGTTGGCCGGCATGTGACTAACAGCCAAGCAGCCTTAAATAGGAAACTCCCCTAGAGGGTGGCGACAGGTAATCAGAGATGGAGGAAGGCACATAAGAGACACTACCATAACAGACCACCGGGGGAGCCCACAAACCGAATTCACAACACTGGGGTTTCTCTGGGATCTGGTAGATGGCGTGGCTTACACCGAATCTGACCAAGGTAGCCTTTATGAGTTGACAGCCTGAGACAAACTGAACAGTTATTCAATCCTATATTATTATCTGTGGCTTTGGGGTGGAATGTCCAATAAACTCATCCAGGTGTAACAGTTGTGTCTCCACATGTCTAATAAACTCTATATGGTCAAATGTAACAGAACATATTTTTCCATTTACATTATGCAGGGAATAACATCTATGTCACACAAGAAATTCTATCTAATAATGTGTTAAAATGTGTTGTTTGCTTTACTACCTCAAAACTAAATGGACTGTAGCATTCAACAGCTTAAAAAAGATCACTTTACATGCTTAGCGCTGGTCACTGACCCATAATCACTTTAATTTGTACTTTTACCTTACAGCAATGAAAAGCTTTGATATACAGCTCTTGAACACTGCTGGTGCCATGGGTATGCTGAAATACAAAATGTGCACTTCTTACCTATATCTCAAGCATTTTTCTTGTGTTACTATAAAATAAATTAGAGGGCAAGGACACACTGAGAAAGGGATCCACTACTCAGTAATGTCCTACTTTCTGCCAAATCAAAGTGGAGTGTGACTATAATTTACAATCAATAAGTCTAAAATCTAAAAATCAATAAATCTAAAATCTATTCTGCTTCTGTTGACCTTTTTTGATCAATTACATAGTACAATTCTGATCGCCTGTAGAGTAAAATGAAATCCAGGGCTGAAAGTAAAAGGTCACCTACTTTCACCACTTTTTAAATGAGGAAAATAATTCCATGTCATGTGTCTATACACGTGACATGGAATTATTTTCCTTTTTTATAAAAAGACAAGTCTAATATTTTTGACTCATTTATTTAAATGGTTTTCTTTATTTTTAGGACAAGTGTGAAACTCTGCCCTAATTTTAGGTTAAATTTATGCAGAAGTATGGAAAAATCTGAAGAGTTCACAAACTTTTTCGCATCACTGTAAAGTGCTTCTTTTTATATTTGCTCAATGGACCTGAATACACAGTCCTGCAATTTCTCTCACTCTGAAGACAAATATTCATGGCAGCTATCAGGATGCAGATTCAGCTAAGGGCATGTGCACACGTTCAGTATTTGCAGCAGAAAACTCTGCTGCAAATACTGGAGAGTTTGGCAGAGAAAACACCGTAAAGTATCCTTGTTTCTAGGTTTGTTTTTAATTCATTTTTTTTCTACCATTCATATCAATATGTGAAAAATGCTGCAAAAATGCTAAAGAATTGACATGCTGCAGATTTGAAACTGCTTCAAATCTACAAGGAAAAAATAAGCAGCATGTGCATGAGATTTCGGAAATCTCATTCACTTTGCTGGTACAATAAAATGCTGATTTATTTGTGGCAAAAAAAACAAACAGGGAAAACACATGAGAAAAATGTGGCCAAAACGAAACAAATGAACATACCCTAAGTCACATGCTAAAGCTGGTCGCAGGATGTCTTTGTTGGACCTGAACCTGTAGAAGGGTTGGTGCAACACGAAATGACTGTCGTCCTCCATGATCCCTCCCCCCGCCCCCGCTTGATACTTAATGTCTCGTGATATGGAATAAAGGATTATTTCATGGAACGGTGAGTGCCGCTTTTTCATTGTTTTTTCTGACACCTTATTCTTCTATAGAAGGTGAGCACCATCATACTCCTATGAACTATATGGAGTGTTACAAGATATGTCTCTACACACTGGTTTAGCTGATTAGTTCGGAATCACTCTTTTGGATATAGTCTATGTTGGTCTGCAACCACTCGAAAAGATCTGAGTACTTTATATAACCTGGTTCAGGCCATAGTCCCTCTTACTGCCTAATTAGCTACAATAGACAACAGTATATTGTTCTGGCCACACATTTTCATAGTCAATCATACGTGCTAATATTGCCTGCTGTCCTTCTATATAACCATGATGATTGCACATACCCAAGCTTTCAAGGGAACCTGTCAACAGGTTTTCCCATTATAAAGTACGGCACCACCTTTAAGCCCTCTTTTACACTATATTAGTAACATGTACACAAGTCCCCAATCCACTTAGCATAGTACAAAAGATTACCTTTTATTATAGCAACATACAATGTGACTGGTCGAATGGGTGTCCCTGTTCTTGCTTTGGTAGCTCTTCTCTCTCCGCAATCATCGCCCTCCAAATTGCTGAATGTGGATTTTGCCACATTGCCCCCAGTCTGGCTTCTGCACAGTGGCTCTTCTTCCTGCCCTGAGGGCAGAGCGAAATACTATAATGCACTTGCATTGGGAGGAGCCAAAGAACAATGTGAACCCAGAAGTAAAGTCAGTGTGTGTGCATTACAGTACTTTGCTCAGTCCTCAGTAGGGCAGAGCAAAGGACACATGCACAAAAGTGCGATTAGGGGACACTGCGTGGATGATGTAGGACGCGCCATCCACATGAAGCAGGGCAGGAGGATAGTGCTTGTGACGAGAGAGGAGGTGATGGAAGAACAGTGAAGTCCATTGGAACAGCCCCCGCTGTATGTGGGTACAATAAAACATATTTTTTCTACTATACTGAGGGTATTGGGGACTTATGTACGCTTACTAGAATGCTGTAAAAGAGGCCTTGAATGTGGAGGCTATAAATTTATATTGGGAAAACCTGGTGACAGGATCCCATCTGTCACTCAACAATAAGCTACAGTATGTAGCTCACACCCAAGTATATTTAGGTTTTTATTAAGTGATCTGATTTTATAACACAATTCAAAAACTTACTGCTATGTAATTTGATGGAAACCTGTCACCATGAAGTGTGCACAGAGACACAGAGAGATGTCAGTCACTGATAGGACCGCCCACTGGACTGAAAATTCCAGAAAGAAAAGAGGATTAAATGATTAAAACAAAGGTTGTCTGAATCTTTTCTCAAATAACTATATATATCAATCTGCTCAGATCCCCAGCTCTATAACATGGTTATCTATTTAAAGGTGATCTGTCATTTGTCATAAATATTTAATTTTTGTCTGGTCTAATGCTGTTTGTTTTGTGAATCTGCATTTTTTTGTTTGTTTTCTTTTTTATTTCTGCATCTACCCATTATTTTCTTTCATTTTGCACCCTTTATGTAAATTTAGTCTACTTAGCCAAGGTTGTAAGATAATCAAAGATGCCAACATAGAAGAGTAGAGTGTTACACTGATCTCCCGTAATGTAAAAAAGGGGCTTTAGACCACTGAAAAGAATTGTTCTTATAGAGATAATAAAACACTGCATGATCATCTAAATAATCTAGTCATTGTGCTCTGAGCCATATTTGAACTATTCATCATCTTCTTGGTCTCTTTGGATACCATAATCAAGTACTTTAATTAGGGCTGGTTCCAGATTTTCATGGGCGCCGGGCGAAAGATTTTCAGCGGGCCCCTTTAACACATACCACAATTCACAATGCTGTACAGATACAGCAGAGTAATATAGATATACAGTACAGACCAAAAGTTAGGACACACCTTCTCATTTAAATATTTTTCTGTATTTTTATGACTATGAAAATTGTACATTCACACTGAAGGCATCAAAACTATGACTTAACACATGTGGAATTATATACTTAACAAAAAAGTGTGAAACAACTGAAATTATGTCTTATATTCTAGGTTCTTCAAAGTAGCCACCTTTTGCCAAAGATTTCACTTACTCCTTACATTACTTGAGAGATATCAATAGCTCAGAAACCGGACAGTATAGTCCTCTATACAATATTATGGGCACCACATAGCGATCCATACAGAATAATGAGCCTCATATAATGCTCCATACAGAATGACCCCCATATAATGCTCCATACAGAATAGGCCCCACATGATACTCTATACAGTATATGAGGGGCCCCATATATTGCTTCAAACAGAATGGCCCCATATAATTCTCCATATTGGCCCCATAAGATGCTCCTTATATAATGAGCCCCATATACTGCTCCATATGTAATTGGCCCCATATACTGCTCCATATACAGTATAATTGGCCCCATAACATGCTCCATATGTGATTGGCCCCATAACATGCTCCATATGTAATTGGCCTCATAAAATGCTCCATATATAATGGGACCCATATACTGCTCCATATGTAATTGGCCTCATAAAATGCTCCATATGTAATTGGCCCCATATACTGCTCCATATACAGTATAATTGGCCCCATAACATGCTCCATATGTGATTGGCCCCATAAGATGCTCCATATGTAATTGGCCTCATAAAATGCTCCATATATAATGGGACCCATATACTGCTCCATATGTAATTGGCCCTATAAAATTCCCCACACAATATAAAAGAAAAAAATGAAATATTCACCTCTCCTCGCTGGCTGCTGCCCTGCTCCGAACTTCTCAGCGCTGGCATCTTCCGTCTCTCTGCACTTTGACTGTTCAGGCAGAGGGCACACGGTACTGGCATCACCGCGCCCTCTGACCTGAAACATCACAGTCAGAAGACGCAGAAGAAGCCGCAGCGGTGAAACAGGAAGAGAAGAGTGTCGCAAGTACCAGGGTCCGTAGCAAGCGGGAGGGGCGACTTTCGGGTGCCGGCAAAGGCACTAGGCCCCATAGCATGCCGGTGTCCCTGACGGCGAGTGCCCCCTGCCTGCTACGGGTCATGGCACTTGCCCGGGTGCACCAGGTGCTGACACCGGCCCTGAGTTTAATAGCCATCAAGTGAGGCTGGAACCCAAGCAGAGAGGGAGCAGTATGCCAGTGGAAACCACCTACTGTATCTACAAGAATGAAGTGAAACAGCGTTGTGCCTATCCAGCACAACCGTATATTGTGAGAGTTCTACCTAACGCAAATTTCAAAGATTATTATATGACCTGACCTATTAACCAGATGTACTGGAGCTCAAATATTTGCTCCCTTTTTTATTCAAGCCTCCATTTTCCAAAATAGCATAGCTTAGGTGCATTATCATCAGCCCATCAGAGGATGGTCTTTTCTGTGTAGAATCCCTAGCTTATTTTGGATTCTCTGATCTTCCCAGTAGAATAAACATGAAAATATATTAACATGTCATGGTAGCTAAAGCTAATAGATCATAGCTTCTTAAAATCTTGCTTTGTAATTATCAATCCTGTGCTGCATATGCCTCACAATGAAGGTTTTCTTTGATGTCTTTGAGTAAAAAAAAAAAAAACATTCCTAAGGATCAAATCTTCACATAAAAATAGTGGAATGGAATGTACAATGAGCGGCATTGGAATAGGTTGCATTAGGCAGCCATCTACTGGGAGAAGGTTAGAACAAACACTGAGAAAGTTTCCTTCACTATTATCAGATGACTGACGAGATTTTAAAAAATATTGGCAGCATCTGGATTTGCTGTATTCTGCCTAAATTGTTTTCTTTGTCAGGTGACATAAGATAAACGTTTCTAAATGATATCTTTTATGCCTTCTAAAGATCTAAAATTTATACAAGAATGAACAGTACAGTGCTATTCAATCAGTTCACATGATCCTGCAATTGCTACAAAATACAGAATTCATAATTACTGAGCCATCATGGAAAGGTCCATGAAGCTCCCTAAATATAACAAAATGAAATTACATTATGAATGACATGACTGACAGCGCTGGCAGAGGAGAGCTGCAGCATGGGAACAGCATTCGTCCCAAAAAATGCTCTGGATCTATCCCAGTAATTGTTGCATTATTTCCCGATACCGGTATAGATCCAGAGCATTATATATATAATGACATTATAGCACACCTCTCCTCTCCAGGCACTTGTAACACCAGTAAGCGCTGGGAGTTAGGACTACCCAGTGTGATAAGTTTAGCTTATCTGTCTTAACAAATCACACTGAAAAAGTTGATCATGACCTATTCTGTGGTTGTTTGCTTTTTTTCCCTTCTTCTTTCTTATCATTGTGCAACATCGCACAGGTGAAAAACTGCCTCTTTAGTTAAAAAGGAATGGAGCATAAATGTGCCATAAGGTTTAGAAGCCAAAATCTCGACAACAGAGAGGGGTAATAAAAAAAGACCTTTTATTCAGCTCTTCAACTCCATTATCTTAAGGTAGCAAGTTTAACATGCCAAGAGTGGGGAAAGGTTCTCCTCAATAAAAGGCTAAACTCCATGTGAAGTAATAAAATTCTTATTCCGTATGTTGGATCAGAAATGGAGAACATGATCAGCGCTGTCTTCTGTTGCAGCGATTGAATTAAAAGTGAAAAGGGGACTAGGAGCAGTAGGTGAATTAGAGTAAAATCAAGAATAAAGTTTATTGATCATTATATAAAAGTAAAAAATCATATAACATAGTAACAATAACACCAAGGCAATGCAGAGAAGCACAAGGACCCCCAACAAAGGATAAAAAAGTCTCAATGTAAATATATCAAGTGATCAGTATGGAAGCAATTTAAACCACAAGGCAAGCTAAACCCCTTGAGAAAGCAGTGCTGTGTCATCGTGAAACGCTCGTCGGGGCTTCACTATCCGGTCCCTGGTCGCCCAACAAACTCATTGGTAAGCTTTGAATATTCATTTTGCCTTCAATCATGGCATTGACTTTTGTATGGCTTTTCTCTGGAGATGCTTTCTCTTAGCTTGCCTTGTGGTTTATATTGCTTGATATATTTACATTGGGACTTTTTATCCTTTGTTGGGGGACCTTGTGCTTCTCTGCATTGCCTTGGGGTTATTGTTACTATGTTATGTGTTATGTGATTTTTTACCTTTATATGATGATCAATAAACTTTATTCTTGATTTTACTCTAATTCACCTACTGCTGTTAGTCCTCCTTTTTGCTTCCATGTACACTGGAGATGGTGATGTTCTGTTGGGGGTGGATTATGGGATTTGCTACCACCCTGGCATGTAATATGTACTTGAGATTTTTGTTTTCATGATTGAATTAAGGATGGTGTCTTTTTGATTGCCAAAAACTGTGTCCAAAAGGATCCTCCAAACTGTAGACCACTGGATATCAGGGAAGGTTATAAAACCCAGTGGTCTATAGTTTGGAGGGTCCTTTCGGACACTATTTTTGGCAGTCAAAAAGACATCGTCCTTGATTTAACCCTGACAGAACAGCAGAAGACAGTGCTGATTCTGTTCTCCATTTCTGATACTCCCACTGTGGGAAACTCCTGAAAGCGGTTTCCCCTGTCTCTCCAGGAATAGCTGCACTCTATCACTTTTGGATATCCCACACAAATAGTATTCTGTATGTTGGCATTCCTATCTTAGCTGTGATGTCCATAATCTGACATATTATAATATATTAATATATACAATACACACTCCATTCTATTTGATCAGTATGTTTTTTATTTATAAATGGCCTATACAGTTCCAGTCTACCTCTATAGTCTGCATGCTTGGTCATTAGTTTGTTTGAAAAAGGTTGCAAGATCAAGACCGTGCCTGCAAAATATAATGTGCTGTAGTAAATTTTAAAACATTTTGATTTATTTAGTATTGAGTATGAGGACCACATGAAGAAATATATGCATTTAGATCTCTTGGCAGCTATCAATAAGGCTAATAATGGTTGTCTAAGGAATGTTCTACCACACTGAATGCTCTTGGGCATGCAAATTATCAAGAGTCACTCAGCTCCCTTTGTAATTGTTGACCAAAGGTATTCCAGATTTGCTTGAAGGGAAACAAAAATTGAGATGCTGCGGGCCATGGTATTGGCATTGTCATGTTGAAAACACCTTCTGGGAAACTTTGGAGAAGTGGCCATACCAATTACATGACCAAATCCAGCTCCATGACCAAATCAATGTAATGCAGAGGTGTTAGTGCAACTGAATGAAGGCTAGAGGGGTCCATTGTAATGGCCTCTCCATGTGTTACTCACATGGTCTCCAGATCAATCTCCAGCTATGAATGCATCCAAGACAAAAGCGGGTCCTATTGCTGAAGATGTTAGACTTTCACTACAGTCTTCATTGGCATCTTTCTCTGCATCATGATTGTCTTTGAGAGTAGTGGCGTGAGGTCAATAGAAGACCTGGAGCTGGAAGTGTTTTGTAACCTAATGTTGTGCAAAAGAGTTCTAATGGTGTGTAGAATCTAGAATAGATCAATTGTGGAATTGATACTTTGAGCAGCCTACATAGCTGTGTTACTATGTACATAGTAAATGAGTTACTATGGTTTGCAGCATTTACGGATTTGTCAACCATTGAGTATATCTAGGACATCTTTGGTCAGTAATAGCAAAGGAAGCTGCCAGCAGCAGATCTTGATGACTTCCTCACCCAAGGATATTTGGCAGAATATTTTTCAGGATGCTATTAATAACTTAACTGATAACGTGCCAAGACCAGTCAGTGCATGTTTTTCTGTGCGTAGTGCTCATACAGTGATATGTTTTAAAAATTTCCATAATTCCACAACTTTTTCAAGTTGTTGTTACAGCTTAAATATTGAAGAGGCTATTTTAGGATTATTTTGTAAAATTAATTATTATTGTATATTAATTTAATGACGTAGTCAGTCACGTTGAAAGCTCAGTAAACTAATGTAATCATGTTTTATTTGTCTATCATCAAAAGCATATTTGAGAGAAAGATCATTCTTCTGGAGAACTTGGAGCTTAAAAATCTATATCAATGAATGAAAACACTTGTTTCATATTAGGGCTGACAATAACTGGCATCGTGTGAGTGCCATGACAAATTCCAAATAGATCAAAGAAATGCATTTGATGCCAATTGTTTGTTTTCATTCGCTTTAGCTAAACAATCCTTATTTCTGTGAGTTAACTACAGTTACCATATGTGTGTACCATGTCGGATAGTTTGATTTAACATCTGTCAAGACAGAAATGTTTTCTACTTTCCTACTACTTAAAAAATGAGTCATATTACTACTCTTTATCAAAAATTGATTAGCAAAAGCCCATAATATATTATTTATAAATTTCATAATAATCTGTATGCATCTAACAAAATTATATCAGACAACGCAAATTTGTGATGAAAGTGTATTTAATATTGTTTTTGACAAAGATTATCCTGAATAAACTGCACCATTTGAAGTGTAGAAACGTAATGTAGCAAAAGTCAGGCATCTGTTACTTAAAGCATTTTTAACCCCTTCCCACACAAGAATGTACATGTTTGTCCTTACATGGAGATGCACACCCCACCTGAAAATCTGCCCCTTCCAACTCCAGTGGGAACAGGCTGTTAATATACAGCTCAGCTGTCATTGCTTCTGCTGGAATCAGAGGTAACTCCAATCACAGCAGCTTCCCTCCTCAGATGTTGTAATGACGGCATATGAGTAGCCTGACAGAAGTAGAATGCTCCCTCTGGCAGACCATCAACAAGACAAGGCCATGATTGTGGAGTGCTGATGGGTTGTTATGGCAACTGGATACCTAATGCATTACACTACTGTATTTATTTTACAAAGCTAACAAACAAATAAAATTATAAAAATGTGTTATTGCCATAATCGTACTGACCTATGGGATGAAGTTTATTTGTACAACACTTGAATACATTAAAATATTTTCTGTTTTATCCCATAGTTAGAGGTCCAATATATTAGGGATTATGCTATTAACAGGAGAGTGGTTCCCCACCTAGCCACACACATTAAAATGCAAGCAATGATATAAAAATATCTTGGAGAAGAATCAGTACCATTCAATATACTACACTTAACTGGGTGGTATATCAATTTAAGACATAAATTCAATGTTAAAATAAAAACACTTATACTCGACTACCATAAAAAAAATAAAAAAAAAAAAATATATATATATATATATATATATATATATATATATATGAAATGCCACTGCATTATCCCTTTATAAAGCAATGAGGCAGACACTTATATAATTCAGCATTTGAAGGTGCATGCCAGCATATTTACCCTTACTGATTAACAGTGTTAAGAAGCCTGTGCTTTTCTATAAAATTTATGGCACGTTGAGGCACACTATCGGACGATAGGCTGCTGGATTACAGCCATGTGTGTGTGTGTAAGTCTATATCAGGCATTTATGTGTATAAATTAGTTAATACAATGTCAGTTAACCTGTCAAGCTGTGACGGTCTGAAGTAAGGAAGAGGGGCTTCAAACTCTCCCTGGAGCTGGGACCCTAACTTTTCTTGTCCCGAAGGTACTCTAAAAGGTAGAGAGGCCCGAGTCTCCGACCTTACTATGCACTAAAGATTACACAACGCTCCAAAGTAAAGTCTAAAAATGTATTAGACAACTATGGGACATCCAAGGTCAAGTTCCTAAATGGTTAAATTAAACATGGACATATAACAGGGCAATTTGCCTTCAAAGCCACTTCATATTGAACAAATGACAAAAACCGATAAGCTTTTAACAGGCTCTAATGTTTATAAAAGCAATGAAAAACAGGATTTTGTAGATGTATAATACTACATCAAACTGTAATCTAAAACAGCTGTGTCCAAAGTAATCCCTGATATAGAATAAAGCTTATTGAAATGGCATGCTTCCTTTTGTCTAATTTGTGGCATTGAGAGTAGGGTATATTTCCCCACATTCTGCATTGTATAATATAGTATCTAAATCTTTAGTAATTTCCTTATTTTACTACTGGAAGATTTGATACAAGGTACATTACAACCACTAATTATTTCTCTATGTAATTCAGCTTACAAGACAATTTCCGTGTACTGCATTAAAGGGATACTTACAAACCGGCAGTAATCACATATCTAAAAGGTATGACATAAATGTCAGATAAATGCGGGACCGATGAAAGACCAATGCTTCTTTAATAGTTCAAATTTTGTTACAATTCTGCTATAATTTCTCACAATGTTCAAGATCTCTGTTGTCAATCAGTAAAACATACCGTATATCATTCACTCCTAGAAGTGCTCAACTTGTTACAAGAAAAAGCTCTTCATTTTATAACAATTCTGTCACAACTCTTAGAAAATACATATACAGTGGATATAAAACACCCCAGTGAAAATGCCTGGTTTTTGTAACGTAAAAAAATCATACTAAGAAAAATCATATCAGAATTTAAGGTCACTCATAATCTGTACAATTCAATTGAAACACAAAACAAATTTTTCTCAGGTGCCAAAAATAAAAAAAATAAATCCATCTTTGAATTTTCATTCCTTTATCTCACAGAGATATGTCAGTTTAAAAATAAATAATTAATAAATAACATTTCCCACATGTCTGCTTTACATCAGCACAATTTTGGAACCCAATTTTTTTGTTAGGAAGTTATAGAGGTTAAAATTTGACCAGCGATTTTTCTAACACAATTTACAAAACAGTTTTTTTTTTAGGGAGCACATCATATCTGAAGTCACTTTAAGGGGTCTATATGATAGAAAATACCCAAAAGTGATACCATTCTAAAAACTGCACACCTCACGGTGCTCAAAACCACTTTCCAGAAGTTTATTAAAGGGAACCTGTCACCTGAATTTGGCGGGACCAGTTTTGGGTCATATGGGCGGGGTTTTCGGGTGTTTGATTCACCCTTTCCTTACCCGCTGGCTGCATGCTGGCCGCAATATTGGATTGAAGTTCATTCTCTGTCCTCCGAAGTACACGCCTGCGCAAGGCAATATTGCACAAAGTGTCACGAGCGGGATCTAAGTCCCGGACCGTTCGTGCACTCAAGGTCTGCCATGTTTGCCAGCAGTCAGGACATCTTGCCACCAGATGTTCCTAGCGGTCGAGGAAATGTCAGCGTCTAGTGGTAGTAGGTGTAGGTACACTAGACACGGCGACATTTGCCTCCAAATTGTCCATTAAGGGGACAATTACAATAGGCTCATTCACTCACTCGGTAGAGCTCTGCTTTTGGGGCGGGGCAATTTTAAGTCTTCTGCCTTCGCTCAACGTCACGCACTACCTATGGTAATGCTAGCTCAACCAGTAACTGTACGAGTGGTGAATGGGTCGACACTGCCCTCACAGATAACACACCAGACCATCCCTTTCACTCCGTCAATGTCACCATCTCATCAGGAGATTATATCTCTGCTCGTCATTCCTGAGGGAATTGATGCGGTCCTGTTAGGGATACCTTGGCTACGGTACCACTCTCCTCATATCGAGTGGTCCACATGCAGAATTTTGGGATGGGGTGAATCTTGTGGGGGTAGTTGTCAGAGGGAAAGCATTCAGGTTGCTACTACTGAGGTACCCGCAGATCTATCTTCTCTCCCCAAGCAATATTGGCCCTATGCGGGCGTGTTCTCCAAAAGGGCTGCAGACACCCTTCCACCTCACCGCCCCTATGACTGTCCTATTGACCTCTTGTCTGGTGCTGAGCCTCCCCGGGGTCGAGTCTATCCGTTATCTCTCCCGGAGACGGAGGCAATGTCACAGCACATCCAGGAAAATCTGGCAAGAAGATTCATTAGAAAGTCAGTGTCACCTGCAGGGGCTAGGTTCTTTGTGCAGAAGAAGAATGGGGTGCTACATCCATGCATAGACTACAGGGGTCTTAACACCATCACTGTTAAGAATAAGTATCTTCTGTCCCTGATATCTGAGCTTTTTGATAGGCTTCGGGGAGCAAGGGTATTTTCTAAACTAGATCTGCAGGGTGCTTACAACTTGATTCACATCTGTGAGGGGGTCGAATGGAAGACGGCTTTTAACACCAGGGATGGGCACTATGAATATCTAGTGATGCCCTGTAATGCCCCAGGAGTTTTGTATATGTGGATTCAGGGCTGGCGTATAGCCATTAGAATTCCGGCTCCACCAGAGAGGAGTTGCTTGTGTGCTATTCTGACTGCATGACCACCGTTTGCTCTATTAGGTAGCTGTGTTCTCCTGTGAGGTTAACAGGGCACGGCTTTCTCTTTTCGCAGTGAATCTGTGAAGCAACAGAGTTCACTTACACCGCTGTTATGATCTGGTGGCCTAGGAGCAGCATGGACGAGCTCTGGAGTAGGTGGCCTCTATACTGACCGCAGACCCCTAAAGAAAGAAACAGGAAAACTATCTTGCCTCAGAGAAAATCCCCAAAGGAAAGACAGCCCCCACAAATATTGACTGTGAGAGGAGAGGGAAATTACAAACGCAGACTGAAAACAGAATTTAGCAAAGGAGGCCACGCTACCTAGAAAGAAAAGACAGGACAGAGTACTGTGCGGTCAGTATTAAAATTCTACAAAAATCCACCACAGAGAATACAAAAATCTCCACACCTAACTAAAGGTATGGAGGGTAACTCTGCAACTCCAGAGCTTCCAGCTTGGCTGAATAAATCCTTACACAGACAAAGCTGGACAAGAAAAAACATAGCAATTCACTGAACTATAAAGTCCACAATGTGGACTGCAAAAACAAAGCCAGGACTTATCTTTGATGATTTTGACAATCCAGCAGGAGAAACCAAGCAGAGATGTGAATCCTCCAGAAAAACAATGGACAACTGGCACTCACTAAAGGGTGAAGCCAGACTAAATAGCCCCGTCCAAAGTGGAAGCACCTGTTGACTGCTGTGAAGGACAAACAGCAGCACTACCACTTATAACCACCGGAGGGAGCCCAAGAGCAGAACCCACAACAGAATTCACAACAGTACCCCCCCCTTGAGGAGGGGTCACCAAACCCTCACCAGAGCCCCCAGGCCGATCCGGACGAGCCAAATGGAAGGCATGAACCAAATCGTCAGCATGAACATCGGAGGCAACAACCCAAGAATTATCCTCCTGGCCATAACCCTTCCACTTGACAAGATACTGAAGCCTCCGTCTTGAAAAACGAGAATCCAAGATCTTCTCCACAACATACTCCAACTCCCCATCAATCAACACCGGGGCAGGAGGATCAACAGAGGGAACCACGGGCACCACATATTTCCGCAACAAAGATCTATGAAAAACATTATGGATGGAAAAAGAGGCTGGAAGGGCCAAACGAAAAGACACTGGATTGATAATCTCAGAAATCCTGTAAGGACCAATAAACCGAGGCTTGAACTTCGGGGAAGAAACCTTCATAGGAACATGACGAGAAGACAACCAGACCAAATCCCCAACCCGAAGCCGGGAACCCACACGCCGACGACGGTTGGCAAAACGCTGAGCCTCCTCCTGAGACAACACCAAATTGTCCACAACATGAGCCCAAATCTGCTGCAACCTGTCAACCACAGAGTCCACCCCAGGACAATCAGAAGACTCAACCTGCCCTGAAGAAAAACGAGGATGAAACCCAGAATTACAAAAGAATGGTGAAAACGTCCAAAGTGGAAGCACCTGATGACTGCTGTGAAGGACAAACAGCAGCACTACCACTTATAACCACCGGAGGGAGCCCAAGAGCAGAACCCACAACAGAATTCACAACACACCGCCATATAGTACCGCCTCTTACTATCAGCAGGTTTCTCTCCTGCACGGTGGACCCCGGGTTGCGAATTCACCTACTGTCTCATATACAGTATATATATATATGTGTATATATATATATATATATATATATATATATATATATATATATATAGTGGGGCAAAAAAGTATTTAGTCATTCAGCAATAGTGCAAGTTCCACCACTTAAAAAGATGAGAGGCGTCTGTAATTTACATCATAGGTAGACCTCAACTATGGGAGACAAACTGAGAAAAAAAAATCCAGAAAATCACATTGTCTGTTTTTTTATCATTTTGTTTGCATATTATGGTGGAAAATAAGTATTTGGTCAGAAACAAAATTTAATCTCAATACTTTGTAATATATCCTTTGTTGGCAATGACAGAGGTCAAACGTTTTCTGTAAGTCTTCACAAGGTTGCCACACACTGTTGTTGGTATGTTGGCCCATTCCTCCATGCAGATCTCCTCTAGAGCAGTGATGTTTTTGGCTTTTCGCTTGGCAACACGGACTTTCAACTCCCTCCAAAGGTTTTCTATAGGGTTGAGATCTGGAGACTGGCTAGGCCACTCCAGGACCTTGAAATGCTTCTTACGAAGCCACTGCTTCGTTGCCCTGGCCGTGTGCTTTGGATCATTGTCATGTTGAAAGACCCAGCCACGTTTCATCTTCAATGCCCCTGCTGATGGAAGGAGGTTTGCACTCAAAATCTCACGATATATGGCCCCATTCATTCTTTCATGTACCCGGATCAGTCGTCCTGGCCCCTTTGCAGAGAAACAGCCCCAAAGCATGATGTTTCCACCACCATGCTTTACAGTAGGTATGGTGTTTGATGGATGCAACTCAGTATTCTTTTTCCTCCAAACACGACAAGTTGTGTTTCTACCAAACAGTTCCAGTTTGGTTTCATCAGACCATAGGACATTCTCCCAAAACTCCTCTGGATCATCCAAATGCTCTCTAGCAAACTTCAGACGGGCCCGGACATGTACTAGCTTAAGCAGTGGGACACGTCTGGCACTGCAGGATCTGAGTCCATGGTGGCGTAGTGTGTTACTTATGGTAGGCCTTGTTGCATTGGTCCCAGCTCTCTGCAGTTCATTCACTAGGTCCCCCCGCGTGGTTCTGGGATTTTTGCTCACCGTTCTTGTGATCATTCTGACCCCACGGGGTGGGATTTTGCGTGGAGCCCCAGATCGAGGGAGATTATCAGTGGTCTTGAATGTCTTCCATTTTCTAATTATTGCTCCCACTGTTGATTTCTTCACTCCAAGCTGGTTGGCTATTGCAGATTCAGTCTTCCCAGCCTGGTGCAGGGCTACAATTTTGTTTCTGGTGTCCTTTGACAGCTCTTTGGTCTTCACCATAGTGGAGTTTGGAGTCAGACTGTTTGAGGGTGTGCACAGGTGTCTTTTTATACTGATAACAAGTTTAAACAGGTGCCATTACTACAGGTAATGAGTGGAGGAAAGAGGAGACTCTTAAAGAAGAAGTTACAGGTCTGTGAGAGCCAGAAATCTTGATTGTTTGTTTCTGACCAAATACTTATTTTCCACCATAATATGCAAATAAAATGATAAAAAAACAGACAATGTGATTTTCTGGATTTTTATTTCTCAGTTTGTCTCCCATAGTTGAGGTCTAACTATGATGTAAATTACAGACGCCTCTCATCTTTTTAAGTGGTGGAACTTGCACTATTGCTGACTGACTAAATACTTTTTTGCCCCACTGTATATATATATACAGTGCCTACAAGTAGTATTCAACCCCCTGCAGATTTAGCAGGTTTAATAAGATGCAAATAAGTTAGAGCCTTCAAACTTCAAACAAGAGCAGGATTTATTAACAGATGCATAAATCTTACAAACCAAAAAGTTTTGTTGCTCAGTTAAATTTTTATAAATTTTAAACATAAAAGTGTGGGTCAATTATTCTTCAACCCCTAGGTTTAATATTTTGTGGAATAACCTTTGTTTGCAATTACAGCTAATAATCGTCTTTTATAAGACCTGATCAGGCCGGCACAGGTATCTGGAGTTATCTTGGCCCACTCCTCCATGCAGATCTTCTCCAAGTTATCTAGGTTCTTTGGGTGTCTCATGTGGACTTTAATCTTGAGCTCCTTCCACAAGTTTTCAATTGGGTTAAGGTCAGGAGACTGACTAGGCCACTGCAACACCTTGATTTTTTGCCTCTTGAACCAGGCCTTGGTTTTCTTGGCTGTGTGCTTTGGGTCGTTGTCTTGTTGGAAGATGAAATGACGACCCATCTTAAGATCCTTGATGGAGGAGCGGAGGTTCTTGGCCAAAATCTCCAGGTAGGCCGTGCTATCCATGTTCCCATGGATGCGGACCAGATGGCCAGGCCCCTTGGCTGAGAAACAGCCCCACAGCATGATGCTGCCACCACCATGCTTGACTGTAGGGATGGTATTCTTGGGGTCGTATGCAGTGCCATCCAGTCTCCAAACGTCACGTGTGTGGTTGGCACCAAAGATCTCGATCTTGGTCTCATCAGACCAGAGAACCTTGAACCAATCAGTCTCAGAGTCCTCCAAGTGATCATGAGCAAACTGTAGACGAGCCTTGACATGACGCTTTGAAAGTAAAGGTACCTTACGGGCTCGTCTGGAACGGAGAACATTGCGGTGGAGTACATTACTTATGGTATTGACTGAAACCAATGTCCCCACTGCCATGAGATCTTCCCGGAGCTCCTTCCTTGTTGTCCTTGGGTTAGCCTTGACTCTTCGGACAAGCCTGGCCTCGGCACGGGAGGAAAGTTTCAAAGGCTGTCCAGGCCATGGAAGGCTAACAGTAGTTCCATAAGCCTTCCACTTCCGGATGATGCTCCCAACAGTGGAGAGAGGTAGGCCCAACTCCTTGGAAAGGGTTTTGTACCCCTTGCCAGCCTTGTGACCCTCCACGATCTTGTCTCTGATGGCCTTGGAATGCTCCTTTGTCTTTCCCATGTTGACCATGTATGAGTGCTGTTCACAAGTTTGGGGAGGGTCTTAAATAGTCAGAAAAGGCTGGAAAAAGAGATAATTAATCCAAACATGTGAAGCTCATTGTTCTTTGTGCCTGAACTACTTCTTAATACTTTAGGGGAACCAAACAGAATTCTGTGGGGTTGAGGGGTTGAATAATAAATGACCCTCTGAAAAAAACTTTTCACAATTTGAAAACAAACAAACAAAGAAATAACATTCTTTTTTGCTGCATTGCATTTCACACTTCCAGGCTGATCTACAGTCCAAATGTCACAATGCCAAGTTAATTCCAAATGTGTAAACCTGTTAAATCTGCAGGGGGCTGAATACTACTTGTAGGCACTGTATATATATATATATATATATATATATATATATATTCGGTGCATTCCGCCAAACCCTAACAACATGTGCCTCACAGAATTTTATACCATTGAGCCGTGAAGAAATAATAAATTGCGTGTTTACCACTAAAATGTTGTTTTAGCTGCAAGTTTTTAAATTTTTATAAGGGCTAATAGGATTTTTTAGCAACAAACTGAGGTCAATTTTTTCCTGAGTGCGCCAATACCCTATGCGCCAATACCCTACATGTATTCAGGAAATATTTTTCAGGCACAGTGCAAAGCTCAGAAGGCAAGGAGCACCAGATTTTACTGTTATGGTTTACAGGTGCCATGACCCACTGGGAGAGCCCATGAGGTGCCAACACAGCAGAACCACCCATGAGTGACCCTATTTTACAAACTACACCTCGCAATGAATTCATCTTAGGGGTAGTGATCATATTAAGCCACCAAAATGTGTCCCACAATTTCTACTGAACATGACAATGCCCCATATGTGGCTGTACAGAAAGTACTACTTAGCCATACGAAAAGACTGGGGGAGGAACAGAGAGCTATTTGCCTCCTGGAGTGCAGATGTTCCTAGAACAGTTTGCAGACTCCATATACAGAGCCCCTAATTGCTAGAAAAGCAGAACCCCCTCTCGAGTGACCCCATTTTGGAATTTACCTACAGGTGTAGTGACAATTTTGACTCCATGGGTATTTTCCAGAAACAAGCAGCAATGAATGTTGCCGAGTGAAAATTGCAAACTGCCATTTTAGTGACCAGCACGTTGTAGTGACAAGTATGTTGCAGTCACCAGTACATTAGTTGTAGTGACAAGTATGTTGCAGTCACCAGTACATTATGCCCAGCCCGTGCTTCTGGAGGCATGCACCCATAAGTTAGGTGGGCTCTCATCACTTCAGAAATGCCAAATGTGGACACATAATGTGGTTTAGGAACACTGTGGGGCTCAGACGGAAGGGGCCATTTGGATTTGGGAGCTGAATTTCTTTTGGTGAGTGAGGAGTCATTTCACTTTTCCAGAGTTTTTGTGCTACCAGTATCGTGAAGGCCCCCTATATTTTTGTTAACAGATGACAGACCTGAGTGAGCACTTGCTTTTTTGTGGTTTGAGTTGAATCTTTTATTGGGAACATTTTACATAACATTAGGGATCACAGTTAAACGTTGTTCTACACTGACCACTTACTTTGGGGTTTCCATCTAAATCTCTGAGTGATTCAGCTGAAACCCTGAGGGATCCCTTTACTATAGTGAGGCAGTAGAGTTACTCTGGAATCTGTTTGGCATCTGTTCAGCGGTGTCATTTTCAGAAGTGCAGAAATCTGTGGCCAACGGCACTTTTATGAAGTGCTCAGCGCAGGATAAATGTGCGTAAAGCCTTACTGCGATCTTTGGGAGACAGAATGAAAAAAATCAACAGCAGGTGAATAATTAGTTTTATTTATTTTTTATGCTGTTCCTCGTGTGGTATAAGTGATTAGTCAACTTTATTTTTCGTGTTGGTGCGATCACAGTGATACCAGGTTTATACTGGGTTTTATGTTTGGCTGCTTTCACACTCAAAGACACTTTTTATTGCAAAAAAAAATAGTTTTTGCACCACCATATTTTGAGAGCTATAATTCTTCCATATTTTGGCCCACAGATTCATGTGAGGGCTTGTTTTTTGCGGGTGAGTTGACGTGTTTATTGGTACCATTGTTGGGCACATGACTTTTTTTATCATTTTCTATTCCGATTTTTGGGAGGCAGAATGAACAAAAAACAACAATTCAGGATTTTTTTTGGGGGGGGGATTTATGTCATTCCTCATGTGGTAAAATCGATAAAGCAGTTTTATTCTTGGGGTCAGTATGATTACAGCGATAACTCATTTATATATATTTTTATGTTTCGCTTATGGAGCTGTATAGCAGTTTTTGTTTTTTGAGGGACAAGGATACATTTTCAGTGGTACCATGTTTATTTACGATGCATCTCACAAAATTAGAATATCACAAAGAAGTTAATTTATTTCAGTTCTTCAATGCAAAAAGTGAAACTCATATATTAGATAGAGTCATTACAATGATGTATTTCAAGTATTTATTTCTGTTAATGTTGATGATTACACTGGTCAACGCAATGTTTCTGGCAAAAGGTTTTAAAACATATTTTAAGTCAATTTTGGCTGCTGATTATGTATATTAACTCCGTTTTTGGCTATCACATCAGGATTTCAAGATATTTTAAGTTTTTGATAAAAATTACTCCTAATGTTTTATGATAAAAACACATGATTTTCGGTACTACATTTTGTATATTTTTAATCAAGGAATAACAAAGATTACAAAGTCTATGTACAGCAAATCAAATATACTTACAGAGTTAAACTACAAAATATAAAAACACATATATATGGCACACAGATGAATGGCAAATGGCAGTTATTTGAACTTTATTTTCTTGGTTGATCTGTGATGTACAGCTTCTGGGTTGTCTCTCATCAAGCTCCAGCAATAGTCAGCCATCACATGTGAGTCCCACCGGCCTTGATACCGTTCTTCCATTGTTTTAATGTCCTGATGAAAACGCTCTCCTTGTTCCTTGCTCACATCCCCAAGGTTCTCTGGAAAAAAGTCCAAATGGCTGTGTAAATAGTGAATCTTGATACTCATTCTACATCCAAGATTAGTAGCTCTTCCACAATCTCTTCATAGTTGTCTGCTTTCTTATTCCCTAGAAAATTCTGCACCACATTACAAAATGCATTTCAAGCTCTTTCTTCTGTCTCATTTATTGATGTGATAAAATTTGGGTCTCTCATAAGTGTTCTTATTTGAGGTCCATCAAATATTCCAGCCTTTTTCTTCTCTTCACTAAGACCAGGAAAAGTTGAACATATATAGTTAAAGCATTCTCCACTGTGATTAAGAGCTTTGATGAACTGCTTCATCAATCCAAGTTTTATGTGTAAGGGAGGAAAGACAATGTCCTTCCTATCCACTAGAGCAGTGGTCCCCAACCTTACTGATCTTGAGAGCCACATTCAGCTCTGAGAGAGGGTCGTGAGCCACATCCAGCTCCCATTCACCTCATAGTAGTGGCAACCAAAGCCTCAATTACAGGTATAATGATAACGAAAGCTTTTCACACAAATCAACCATAAGCAGTTTACCAAGATCCAGAGGTTCCCACCAAACTCCCATTCAGCATTCTCCCAACACACTGTCGCATCCAGCTTCAAGCGTCTCTTCTGCTAGGTAGTATCATTGTGTCTCCAGCTTATTATAGTTAAATTATCTCTAAATATATGTGCATCCAAATCTGGTCTTCCATGCAGAGCTGCTCACCATTTTGAGATGTGCTCTTCATACCTGTTTGATAGACCTGGAGCTAATGCACCAAGCATTGCAGACAGCAGTGAGCCACAATCCATGGGACCCGTGCCACATGTGGCTCCCGAGCTACAGGTTGGGGACCCCTGCACTAGAGGATCATGGATGACATTCTTATCGCCAGATGCCAAACTCTGTCGCTGAGGCCATTCAGTTTTCACCCAATGCTCTGCTGTAGCTCTACTGTCCCAGTAGCACAGAAAACAAGGGTGTTATCATAACAAATGGGAATTATGCATGTTCAAAGAAAACAAAGATATTCTCACATTTATTGGGAGACTTAATGAAAACTAAATTTACCTTAGTGAACCGTATAAACCGGCACTTTTCATACACTACTTATATTTATCATGGAATTCATGAAAATGGGCTATATACCTATAGCGCAAAAACGTAATGTGATAGAGAAATTATAAGATCAGATTTGAATTCATAACCCTCAAATTAGTCAAAAAATGTTCTTAAAGTCCATGCCAGAATTTTTTTTTTTTTTGTAGACCAGTGTTATGACTTACAGCCAATGAAAACTCAAATGTCACTATTTCAGTAAATTAGAATATGACACCAGCTTGAGAAAATGATTTTAAAATCCAAAATGTTGGCCCACTGAAATGTATATTAAGTAAATGCACTCAATACTTGGTCGGGGCTCCTTTGGCATCAGTTACTGCATCAATGAGGAGTGGCATGGAGGCGATCAGCCTGTGGCACTGCTGAGGTGTTATGGAAGCCCAGGTTGCTTTCATAGCAGCAGTCAGCTCATCTGCATTGTTGGGTCTTTTGTCTCTCATCTTCCTCTTTGCAATACCCTATAGATTCTCTATGGGGTTAAGATCAAGTGGGTTTGCTGGCCAAACAAGAACAGTGATACTGTTGTTTTTAAACCAGGTATTGGTACTTTTGGCAGTGTGGACAGGTGCCAAGTCCTGCTAGAGAATGAAATTTACAACTCCAAAAAGCTTTTCGGCAGAGGGAAGCATAAAGTGCTTTAAAATTTCCTAGTAGACAGCCGCGCTGACTTTGGTCTTGATAAAACACAGCAGACCTAAACCAGCAGATGATATGGCTCCCCAAACAATGACTGATTGTGGAAACTTCACACTAGACATTAAGCAGCTTGGATTGTCTGTCTCTCCACTCTTTATCCAGACTCTGGGACCTTGATTTACAAGGTTTACTGTGAATTATCCACAATCAGTGATGATTTGGGGAGCCATGTCATCTGCTGGTGTAGGTCCACTGTGTTTTATCAAGACCAAAGTCAGAACAGCCGTCTACCAGGACATTTTAGAGCTCTTCATGCTTCCCTCTGCTGACAAGCTTATTGGGATAGCATACATACTGTACATTTCCGTAGGCCAACATTACGGATTTTAAAATCATTTTTTCAAGCTCGTGCTATAAAGTATTCTAATTTACTGAGATAATGACTTTTGTCGTTTCATTGGCTGTAAGCCATAATCATCAACATTATCAGAAATAAACATTTGAAATACATCACTCTATTTGTAATGACTCTATATAATTTATGAGTTTCACTTTTTGTATTGAAGAACTGAAATAAATTAACTTTTTGATGATATTCTAATTTTGTGAAAAGCACCTGTATAGCTGTCTTTTTTATTGAGGTTTATTCCACTTTTTGTTCAGCGGTATGATGATGAAGCATCGTTTTTTGCCTTGTTTTTAACTTATTTTTTTATGGTGTTAACTAAACTATTTAACTATTGGGACAGTTTTATAGGTTTGGTAGTTGCAGATGTGTCAATGCCAAATATGATTACTTTGATTGTTTGGATTTTTTTCATACAAATATTTATTTATAGATACAATATCTTTAGATTGTATTATTATTATTTTCGATTTAAAAAATATATATATGTTTACAATTATATAAAAAACTGTTTTTTTAACTTTTTTAAACTTTTTTGACTTTATCCCAATATGGGACTATTATTTTTTGTAGGCTGATCACTTGTACAGCATGGGGCTGCTTCAGCAGCCCTATGCTGTGCAAACTGTCAGCTCTGCACGGACAGGGAAAGTTGCTGATCATGCACTGCACATGATCAGCAACTTTCCTAGCTCTGGTGACACGGATGTTGTCATGACGACATCAGGTCACCATAGCAACAATCGGGACCCTGCGTCACGCCGCCGGGTCTCCAATCCAAAGGCAGAGGGGGTTAAAGTGCCGGGAGCGGTGTGTGACTGCTCCTGGCCTTTAGTGCCAGGTATCAGCTGTCAGAATCAGCTGACACCCGGTGGCAATCACCCGTGCACAGAACGTGTGCACACACAATCGCTATGCAGTAATAATACATCACTGGTCAAATAGGCCGAGTGCACAAGGACATATTATTACTACATATGTCAGAAAGGGGTTAAACTAATACAAGTATTTCGTCTTTTTGGGTATAAAGTACACCAGCATGGAACCTCTAGAATTGGGACTCTTTGCACACTTTTCTTTGTAATAGCGCTCCAAGTCTATCAGATTGCAAGGGTATTTCCTGTGTAAAGCCCTCTTCAGATTTTCCATTGGATTCAGGTCTAGGCCATTCCAAAACTTAGAATTTTCTTCTGTCAAAAATTTTCTTTTGCTCATTTGGAAGTATGCTTAAGGCTGTTGACATGCTGAAAGGTGAAATTAATCTTCATCTTCATTTTTTTTGAAGATTGTGATGTAAAATTGACTGATATTTGGAATTGTTTATAACTCCCTACACCTTGGCTAAAAGCCCCAGTTCCAGATGCTGAAAAAATATACCAAAGCATAATGCTGCTTTCACCATGCTTCACTGTGAGTATTGCGTTCTTTTGTTGATGCACAGTGTTGGCTTTGCACCAAACTTACTTTTTGGAATTATGGATCAAAAGTTAAACTTTGTTCTCATCAGGCCATAACACATTTTCCAACATGCTTTGCCAGCCTTCATGTAGGTTTTGGAAAAACAAAGCCAGCTTGGATGTTTTTCTTTGTAAGAAAAAGATTCAGTCTTACCACCCTAACGTACAGGCCAGACATATGAATAATACGATAGATTGTTGTCATGTGCAGTACACAAACAGTACGATCCCGAAATTTGTGAACAGTAAAATACATGTTATATTAATGTTTTAATATAATGTTTTCATATTATACCTATATAAAACTTGGCTTAACTCATGGACTGGAGTACAGTCACTGGAGCACACAGTAACACTTTTTTGTTGCCCCTCCACCCCTCTATTTATCTCTCTTTATCCTTAAAGAGTTGTGATTTTGCTTTTTCCCTCCCCTTTTTTTCTGAACATGAGGAATATGAGGATTCTCTTCCTAATGATCTAAAAATACAGCATACTGTACTGCTATACAGAGATGCATCTCTATATAACAGTTCATGTATATATCTGTATGTTAGGAATACATCATTAAAAAAATATTTTTCCTAAGAATTACTAAAAAAATTAGACTATTACATTGACATTTTTACTACAGTTTTTAAAAATAAAAGTCACAAACCATTAAATACATAAATATTTGATACCCATGTAACTGTGACATTATTGTCATGCTGCAGCACTGCAGGTAAATGCAAACTCCACTAGATGGCAGCAGAGTGGAGAGAGGGCTGAAAACCTGCTCAAAGCAGACCAGCAGAACTGCAGCAAGGTTACACCAGATGGCAGCAGATTAGTCAGACAAGCTGGAGCGTAGTACCAAGGGGAATCCCAAACACAGAGTTAGAGGAGCGCCAACAGATCAGTAATGGTCCATAGCAGAAGTACCAAAGAGAAGAGGCAGAATAAGGTCAGAGCCAAAGCAAAGTTGAGTACCAGGGAATCCAAACACTCAGGGACACAGAGTAGGGGCGGGAAAAGAGGAATGAACAGACATGGCCAAAGACAGCTAAATACAGCAGGACAAATCAGGGTCTCACCAAAGCCAGCTACACACGCCGTAGGCAGGAAATATAACTGGCACTGTCTGCAGGATTCAGCGCAGATAAATAGCAGACTCGACACCAGAAAGAGGTAGAGAAAGTTAACCCCTGACATGACCAGACTGGGAGAAACAAGACCCAAAACCCGGTCTGGATCATGACAGTACCCTCCTCTCAAGGAGGGTCACCGGACCCCCAGGCTTCCCAGGATAACATGCATGAACAGCCCGAACCAACTGATCAGCATTTACTGATCATGCCAGGACCCAAGATCGATCCTCAGGGCCGTAACCCCTCCAATGTACCAAGTACTGAAGCAAATTGTGAACCATCCGAGAATCGACTATCCATTCAACTTCATATTCAGTTTGTCCATTCGCAGAGACAGGAGGCGGAGGAGGTGGAGACACAGCAGAGGAAGGTACAAATGACTTAAGAAGTGACTTATGGAACACATTGGGGATACAAAGTGATGGATGTAAGCGTAAACGAAAGGCAACAGGATTGACAACCTTAATAATCTCGTAAGGACCAATAAACTTTGGACCCAGCTTAACGGAAGGTAGTTTCAAATGTATGTTCTTGGTATACAACCACAGTTTATCTCCTACCAGAAATTTAGGTCCTACAGATCGTTGCTTATCAGCAAAATGTTTCTGTTTTCCCTGAGCGACCCCGATGTTCTTCTGGACCTCCCTCCAAACCTCCCCCAACCATTGAACTGCCGAATCAGCCCCTGGACACCTCAAATCCAGCCTGGAAAATTCACCAAAATGGGGGTGAAAACCATAGTTACAGAAAAACGGAGAAGTGCCAGTGGACTGATTAACCCGATTATTAAATGCGAACTCAGCCATGGGCAACGAGGAACACCAATCATCCTGCTGAGACATGGCAAGACACCGCAAAATCTGTTAAGTGACTGATTGGTCCTCTCCGTCTGACTATTGGTCTCAGGATGGTAGGCAGAGGAGAAGGTCAATATCCAGTCACATACAAAACGCCCTCCAAAACTTGAACACAAATTGCACCCCTCTGTCAGACACCAAATTCAGAGGCACGCCATGAAACCGCACAGCGTGCTCAATACACAACTTACATAGTGTTTCAGTGTTAGGTAGTCCTGCGAAAGGAATAACATGCGCCTGTTTGCTAAATCTGTCAACCACTACTCAGACCACAGTTTTGCCATTGAAAGGAGGGAGATCAGTGATAAAATCAATGGACAAATGAGTCCAAGGTCTATCTGGAATTGGTAATGGCATCAATTCCCTGGCCGGCCGGTTTTTAGCATGGGTACATGTATCACAAGCAGACACAAACACGACAATATCAGAAGACATGGAGGACCATCAAAACAGTCTAGCAATAGCTCTCACCAAGACTTAGGCATTTCCCAGCAACTTGATAGTCGGTGGGCAAGAGGGGCAGTCATTTTTCCAATGGGCAGGACCTCCACAATAAAAAAATAATCTCCCCTCACCTTATCTCTTCCTTTTCTTCTCCTTGAGGTTAGTGGTCCCAACCTCCATAGGTTCCGTATATGGCATCACATCAGAATTAGCAGGATGTAAAGGAACCTCTCGCTGAATTGCATCTTCCTTCTGCAACATCTGATCCATACGAATGGCCTGAGTCATGGCCTCCTCCAAGGAGCTGGGTGGCGGATGAAGAGCCAGAGCATCCTTAAGATGATCCGACAGTCCTCTCCTGAACTGACAACTTAGTGCAGAGTCGTTCCAGGATACTTCGGTGGACCACCGTCTGAACTCTGAACAATACCATTCAGCAGTGAGTTTACCCTGGGAGAGACTCATGATCGTGTCCTCTGCCAGCCTGACCAGGTCTGGTTCATCATAAATCAGTCCTAAAGCCTCAAAATAACCTATCCACAGACACACATTCAGGGGCAGTAGCAGGTAAAGAAAAAGCCCAAGTTTGAGGACTCTCCCAGAGTAAAGAAATAATTATCCCCACCCGTTGACTCTCATCACATAAGGATCGGGGTCTAAGGGAGAAAAAGCAGCTTACAACTCTCCCTGAATGTACGGAACTTCTCCTTTTCTCTGGAGAAAGTATGGGAGCCTGACCGTAGGTTCAGGAGAGTGTAAAAAGACACCTATGGGGTAAAAGTGCTTACAGGATGATTGTACAATATAAAAGTGGCTGACAGCACTCACTTATTGGGGTGCCCGTTCTATATCCAGGGAACCCTCCTGGGTAATGTATATTCTCCAAATCAGAAGAACAGCGCTCCAGCCGGGTGTAATAATCCAATAAAGAAATCTTTATTCAGCCATGGTAAAACAGCAACGTTTTGACCGTAAATCGGTCTTTTTCAAGCATACAAAATGGTGTCCAAGGCTGTCTTAAATAGTGTGGACACCACGCAGGGAGCCAATCACCATCAAGTAACAGCCTACATTAAAATACCATACATAAACATAAAATGTAAACAGACATCAGACACTTGTGTATAGACAAATCTCATGTATATATACCATCACCACATAAATTGATGTATTAATCAAAGTTTAAATATACAATAATACAATATTTCATCCCATAGCCCACAGGTTCGCTGGATGCATCCTCGTTCCCATAGTGATCATCCGCCAATGAATCACTTTTTGTTTCACTAGATGGACAATGAATGTGACAGTCGGAGGTTTAGGACGATTCAAGGTCTGGATTACCTCTGGCGCCACGTCAGAGCCTGGTGGCACTATATTGACGATATCTTTGTGATATGGGATGGTAGCTTGATGGAGTTGGAAGCTTTTCATAATGGCCTCAACGGAGTATATTCAGAATTGCAGTTTACGTTGGTACACTCAACAGTTCAAATACAATTCTTGGACACTTTAGTTTACAAAGATGGGGATAGATTGAAGACGCATATTTTCGTGAAGAAGACAGATAGAAACAGTTTGCTGTCTTTTGACAGTAACCACCCGAGAAGGATGGTCGATTCACTCCCTTGGAGTCAACTACTGAGAGTGCGCAGGATAGTGTCTGATGAGAATATGGTGGACCAATGGCTAAACGATATGTGCTCTAAATTTGTGGCCAGAGGGTATCCTAAAAAAGGAGTGGATGATTTTAAGATAAAGGCCCTAAATTCTTCACGAGAAAGTGTCCGTAAGAAAACCTCCATGAAACGTTCATGTGAACGTATCCCGTTTGTATCTACATATAGCTCGGTCAGTGATCGTATTAGTGGGATTATAAAGAAACATTGGGCCCTACTACAACGTGATCTACCCCAGGTTTTAGGTTTTAAATCATTCCCTATGATGTCCTATAGGAGGGGGAGGAATCTGGATGACAAATTGGTTAGATCAGATTTTGGCACATCCAAGGTGTCATGCCAACAGACTCTAAGCGCGCCGAGATTTGGGAATTTGCCATGTCTTGGCTGCGCTTGCTGTAATAATATGTTGAAAGGAGAATTCCTTTGCCACCCCCATACTGAGAAAAAGATTTATTTAAAGGAGAGGTACACCTGTACATCGAGTTATGTCATCTATATGATTACCTGCCCATGTGGACTTACGTATATTGGGGAGACCACTATGGAAGTGAGGGCCCGCATCAGTAAGCATAAAAGTACTATTAGGACGGGACTTACTGAATTGCCGATCCCCAAACATTTTCTGGAGAGCAAACACTCGGTAAATCAATTAAGATTTAGAGTCATAGACAGTGTTCCAACCTGGAGAAGGGGAGGGGATAGATTACGGATACTTAAGACTAAGGAGATGAGATGGATCTATACCCTGGGTTCATTACAACCTCTGGGTTTGAATATAGATTTTAATCTACATATGTGTACCCCTTAAAATAAGTTGATCCCCTTTATAAGGTTGTTGTCATCTTTGTTTTTAAGTTTTTTAGACACGGTTGTAGTTATATGTATTTTAATCTTGCTTTTTGTTTCACTAGATGGACAATGAATGTGACAGTCGGTGGACAGAGGTTTAGGACGATTCAAGGTCTGGATTATGTGCTTGATTAGCATATGGAATATAATATATATCAAGCACTGAGATGCTATATTTACGTCCTCCTATCTATTTTCCGACTGTCCCATTATGTCTGTCGTTTTTGTGTTTCTTTATTTTTATCCCATTGTTGATTTGTATTCTTTCTAGGTGATGTACTATATCTTATTTGTGTCTCTGGAGTAATTATTGTGTATTGAGATCGGGGGGTGACCACTGCTGTGTGACGTGGGTGTTGTCTTTGATGGGGATGTGTTTCCATCACAATATGGGGGGGACACGCCTCTGATAGGAGGCGCTGGTGCACAGAAGCTTTGGTAGTCGTTACAATCTAGAGTCTGATGCTAGTTCTGGGTAGAGTATATGGCTGCGCTTAATGGAAATAAGTGTACCGGATTGGCCACCAGGGAAGTACTTTGCTGTTTATTGGCGTCCCCCGGGTAACCAGTCAGAGCGGCGGTCACATGAGACCATTGGTGGGTGGCGCGGATACGCATCACGTATGGGCGTGGCTCTGTTCTGATCATGTGACGGGGCGCGGCTATGACGTGGGGCGCCTGCGCTCACACACCATGGTCTGTGGCTCAGCGCTGATACCGGTGAGAGGACGATTGGAGATGATGTAAGCATATCATTGATAAGCCAATATACCGGATTGGCTAGTGAGGAAGTGCCGCATTCTATGAAGGAGTTGGATAGGCTGTTTGTTTTTTCGGGCGCCGACAGCCTCCATTGGTTCTGGATACACAGGAAATTCATCATAGAAAGTGATTCATTGGCAGATGATCACTATGGGAACGAGGATGCATCCAGCGAACCTGTGGGCTATGGGATGAAATATTGTATTATTGTATATTTATACTTTGATTAATACATCGATTTATGTGGTGATGGTATATATACATGAGATTTGTCTATACACAAGTGTCTGATGTCTGTTTACATTTTATACTCATGTATGGTGTTTTAATGTGGGCTGTTACTTGATGGTGATTGGCTCCCTGCGTGGTGTCCACACTATTTAAGACAGCCTTGGACACTATTTTGTATGCTTGAAAAAGACCGATTTACGGTCAAAACGTTGCTGTTTTACCATGGCTGAATAAAGATTTCTTTATTGGATTATTACACCAGGAAAGGAGAGACAAGACCCAAAACCCGGTCTGGATCATGACAATTACAATACAGTTGATGGATTATTTATGGTATGCAGCATAAATTCCAAAAATAGGCATAGCACTCTCCAATAATCCTTTTCTGTTTTTGTGTTTCTGTTTCTTTCTCACCTTCTTCCCATAGCCATAACGCTTTTATTTTTCTGTCAACATAGAGCTTTTTTTCGCTGGTGAATTGTACTTTTGATTGACACCATTCATTTTACCACATAGTGAATTGAAAAATGGGAAAAAAATTCTAAGTGTAATGAAATTGTGAAAAAACAATTCTGACATTGGTTTTTAGGAATTGTTTTTAAGGTGTACATTTTGTGGTAAAAATTAACTTGCAATATAATTATTCTTATCAATATGATTATGGTGATACCCAACATGTCCAGTTTTTTTATTTTTTTAGAGATGAAAAAAATTAGAAGCTTGCAAAAAAATGTAATTGGATGCTGTCACCATTTTTTTTAAAACCCATAACATTTATATTTGTTGGTCAATGGAGCTGTGTGATGGCTTATTTTTTGTGAGGCAAGGCAACAATTTTATTAATATAATTTTGAGATAGATGTGACTTTTTGATATCTTGTTACAGCCTTTTTCGTGGAATTGCAGTTACCAAAAAAAATTCATTTAGACGTTCTTTATTTTTTTCTTTCTTTTTTTTTTTCTTTTCTATTTTTATTTCTTCATTTACAGTGTTCATCAATCATGTTAATTGTTTTTATATTTTGATAGATTGGACTTTTCTGCAAGTGTCGATACCACTTATGTGTATTTTTTCATTTTTTAATATCTTTATTCTCAATGGGTTAAAAGGGACATAATTTGAACTTTTAAAGGTGTTATTTTTTATGAAAATTTTTTTTTGTAACTTTTCACTGTTATTGTTAGCCACCTAAAGGGAATTGAAGATTGTCCGATCAATTGTGCTACAGCATCGCTGTATCAAACAAAAATCACGATCTCCTTTGAAGCCCATTCACAGGTAGCATTTCAAAGGAGCTCCATAATGACAGGCACAGGGGTAATCAGTTGAGCCCCAACTTTCCTGGCAACTCATCAATGACCCACAATCATGTTACCAGCATGTCGATGGGTGGAGAGAATGACGTGCATGCATGTCGGCGTGTGTTAAATGCTGCTGTCAGGGATTTACAGAAGCAATTAAAAGATTAACTATCGCAGGCGAAGCTCCAGTCAACCCACAATTGTTAGCAACAGGTCCTGGCTGTAATACACAGCCATCAGCTGCCGGGTGTGGCACAGGCTCACTCACTGCGGGAGCCCTCTAAATACACCTGCTTCCGACATGTGTCGTACATGTACTGCAGATGTCGTGAAGGGGTTAAGCATTAATTTAATTAAAAATACAAATTCCATGACTATTGGACCAGTCAAACTTGCATAGGCTTCCTCTTCACAAAGATGAGCCATTTTCTGTCTCACGTGACGCTTCTACAGATCAGGGATGCTAAATAGCCATTGTGCCAATCTTTTGGTGAATGGTGTGCCATTTCCTGGATTGTTTGCCACATATACCTTAAAGAATATTATTCTGCTTATCATTTAAAGATACTGAGCATCATCTATTGAACAGGGCTCATTAAATTGAATATATACACTTATTGTGGAACCTAATACATATCCGAAAATTATTTATAGTGATTATTGTGTATATGCATGTGCTGTGTGTCTATTTATATATGCTTATGTGCCTGTTTGTACTTTCTATATGTAAGAGTATTGCATACTACATATGCATATTTTATGTACCTAGACACCAGCCCTGCAAAGAGGGCTTTCAATAACATTACCCACCCCGAAACTAAACATTGATGCAACATCTTGATTACATGATTCAATAACAAAGTTCAATTGCTGTGTTTATCTAAACCTTTTACTTGAAGTCGTTTACATTGGTGTGCATTGAATGACAATGTAATAATGTATTCTGAGCATTCTGCTTTTACTTTTGTAAAATCTGCCATATGGTTTCTGGTATATGGGGTTTTCTATTATGATGCAGGTAATATGTACATTTTTAAGGTCTATACCATGGTGGTATTGTTGGTATGGCAATCATACTGAGCAGCCTGAAGAGAATCTTATGAGAAACTTCCTTTGTTAAACATCATAAATATTAGCATATTTGGCGCACTAATGAAAAGGCCTATATTTCTAGAACTCTGTGGCTGATTTTAAAAAACTCAGTGGAGCAACAAAAATAAAACGGGAGCAAAAAATTTTCACTTGGTGACAGGTTCTCTTCAGATACATTTATTCCCTCTCCAAAAAGTAGTTGATAAATAATGAATCGCTGGGGATCTGTCCACTCAGGCTTCCTAGTGATATGAGTATGCGTTGGAGTAAAGCAGACATAATTATGATTACTAACACTTCTTCAGCCTTCATCTCATTGCAATCATTGTTTGGGAAAGTGAAGTATAGTAGACCTGAGCTTTGTCTTATTACAAACCGTTCTAAGAGCTCTTCTGCCTGAAGTCTGCATCAAGGTATTACTGCCCCTCGCACCACACTGCCTGCCACAAGATGAAAGCTGAAGTAGTGTTAGTAATCATGCTCATGTCTTTTGTACTCCAAGCACTTTGTAATCACACACGGCTCAGTAAGGAAATCAGTGAGACCATAAAGTGTCTGTGTTACATGCCTCAAACTGAGAAACCTGCTCTAAGCTATTGTGGGGGCACGCTCTTCTTTCCTCTACTATCTAATGAGTGGGCAACATCATACAGAGGGAAGAAGTATACACTAGAGATGGGCGATCCAGAACAGTAAAGTTCGGCATCCGTACCGAACACCTACTGGTTGGACACGGACACCGAACACGGACTTCACTAGGGGTTCGGCCCCCGAACACTGGGTGTTTGTCATGCTGTTATGTGCCTGACCATGCAGCAAAGACTGCTTCTGATTGGTGGTAAAATCATCACCGCTTGCCAGACATCCATGGTTCCCATGCTGTCAAATGACAGCGTGAGCCTGCAGTTATGATCAAAGGTATAAAGTTTAAGAATATTCATCAGCTGGCGCCTGCACTGTAAATAAATAATGAAAAAAAAGTTGTGGGTTCCCCTTCTATTTTTGATAACCAGCCAGGCAAAACTTACAGCTGGGGGCCGCAAGGCTGGTTAAAAGAAAAATAGAGGGGTTCCCACTCCAATTTTTTAAAATTATTTAAATAAATAATTTAAAAAAACGGTGTGGTGTCCCCCCCATTTTTGACAATCAGCCTTGCTAAAGCAGACAACTGGGGGCTGGTTTTCTCAGGCTGGTAAGGGGCCATGGATATGGCCCCCCCAGCCTAAAAATAGCAGCCCGTAGCCACCCAGAAAAGGCTGGAAATATTAGATACGCCAATTCTGGCACTTTGGCTGGCTCTTCCCATTTGCCCTGTAGCGGTGGCAAATGGGGTTCATATTTGTGAGGTTGATGTCACCTTTTGGGTGGCATCAAGTCCACGGATTGGTAATGGAGAGGCATCTATAAAACACCTATCCATTTCTAATCCTATAGTTGTATTGTAAATAAATACACAGGTAGAATAAAGTCTTTATTTGAAAGAAAACAAAACACTCTTTTCCATTTATATTTAAAAATAACAAACACAGTTATACTCATTTAATGCCCATTCAACTGAAGCCCTTGTCTCCTGCAATCAAACAAAAATAAAAAACAACACTATCCCTCACTTGTCAGTTTACAACCTGGATGGTGCCAAGATGCGATCGTACAGGCTGAGAACCACTGAGGAATAAGCTGCTTCAAGCGCAGCGTCAGTGACTAGCGGTGACGTCATCAAGGTTACCACAGGTCACTGAGTCTGAGTTCCCAGCAGGGCCAATGAACTGCCGGCAACCTGCCAGACCCGGACATCCAGGTGTCCACCCATCTCTAGTATATACCCCAAAGACAGACTCTTGGGAGGATCTTTGTCTGCCCTTGAATTTTGATGGAGCATTCACAAATTAAGAAAAACGTGGATTTACTTGGAATAAGACATCAGATCACAGGTACCAAGGTATCAGTTTAATTCAACTTTCTATGACCCGCATACCTATATAAATGGCTTAGTTAGGAGGTTGATCCTTCTGACAGATTCCCTTTAAGTAAAAAAAAACTGCTAGTTTACAATTTACAAAATTACAAAGTCTACACAATTTGTAAACTCTATTTGCTGATCATACAGATTTTCAGTTAATATAGAATTCCTTACACAAATTTAGTGATGACTAGGGAGCTCATTATAATTTTTTTTCATGTAAATCAGTTGTACATGTGACTATATGTAACGGTAACATGTATATTATCATAGAAAAAGATGGCATCTTACTCAGCTCCATTAATATGTAGTCTTATTTACTTTGTTCAAAATCCTCCTCACTCGTTGTAATATCTATCTAGTGCAAAACAGTAAATAAGACAAAAAAGGAGGATGTGTTTCCTATTTAGGGTTTCAGTGACACAGCATGGGATGAGTATGGAGCAGCTGGGCACTCAGCATGCATGAAAAGGAAAATTGTTTATTTAAAAAAGCAGCAAAATCCAAAAATATGTGAGCTAGACACAACATTTTAGCAGAATCTACATTTACATCTTCCTAAAGAACAATCATTCTTTCTGTAATTAGAGATGAGCAGATCTGGCAAGATTTGAATTTGCCAAGTCGCGCAAATTTTACCAGGAAATTTGATGCTCTGTGATTTTTTTCTCCGTCAATTGAATGTCCCTTCATTTGTCTCACACTCCAAAAGGACATACTGAAAAGGAACTTAAAATGTGAGCCCAATGGGGAAAGTGAATGATGACAATATAGGTAAAGTGCTGCACAATATGTTGGCATAATAAAGCCCATTTGTATGTCTGCAGACGTAGGATGTATAAGGTACAAATGTAAGCATGTGCCATATGTCAAATTAAGATTGTCTGAATTTTTAAATACACTGTATGCATATTGAAATGTACAGTTGTAACCAAAAGTTTGGAGACTGACACAACTTTTGTTATTAACAAAGATTGCTTTTTCAGTTTTTCTAGTGGCAATTTGCATTAACTTTAAAGTCATTCCTTGCTATGAAAATTAACCTAAGCATAAAATACTCATTTCCACTTTGTAATGTCTTTTCTGTAATTTATTGAACAAAAAAGAAACCACTAGTTATTCTTTATGCAAAAACCATGGCAAAATGCTCTAAAAGACATTGGGATGTCTTCTGGGCATATTTCGAGATTTCTCATTGACTTGTATCGTAAAGTACTGAGTAGCTTCTAAGATTAAAAAAAATTGGAAGAATGGACATGTCACTTCTTTTAACAGCTTGGTATCTTTACAGACCTGAAGTGGTTAAAAAAATAAAGTTCAAAAGCCTGAAGATTATTGAGGCGCGAGAGTGCTCAGATAAGGTGTTATTGGAGCACGCTCGTGTGGTAATAGAGTACCTTCGGTGTGCTCGAATACTACATTGGAGTCACCATGGCTGCATGTCTAAAAAATATATATGTGTTGTGGCTGTTGAACATGGTGACTCGAACATAGAATTCGAGCAGCCGAAGATACCATTAGCACAAGAGCGTGCTCGGATAGGACCTTATGAGAGCACGCTATCTCATTATTACTGAAGATCTGGACAGCTAGATGTTTTTACATACAGTAGAATTGCTTATGTTTTTTCGGGCGGTTTCCGCAGCACATACCCTTTTGGGGAAATCTGCATTTAAGAAGGAGTTGGAATGACTTAAAACCCACAGTGGGGATAAATGTTAAAATGTTGTTTTCTTTATACTCATTAAGTCACAAACCCCCTCTTAGTTGTGTATGGGTAGGAATAAGAAGTCGTATCTGGGTGCAATGGTTCATGATTAACTAGGTGTTTAGGTGACAGCACCAATTAGACACTGCATTGATAGTCACGTCAGATAAAACACATCTCATGTCACAAAAGTTTGTCAATATGTTATTTTATATTGATGATTTTAATATGTCGGAAAACCCTTTTATTATTGCTGTTACCTTTCCATTTAATTGACTATGTATTAACAATACAACAAAGATGTCATTAATATCAAAGGCTATATTGAAGATTTATAGGCACCATGTTATAAAACGGAATGGGAGGAATAGTTCAGGTAACGTTAAATTGTCAATCTATAATCTCGTTATTCTAGATGTGAAACATTCACATGTAAATATTTGTACGATAATACCTTTGGTATATGGCACATTTCCACTGATAATATAACTTGTTAAGGTATGCTGACATTTTTTATTTTTATATCCTGTAACTATCCAGATGTTTTGTAGCTTTCTCCAACTTCCATTAAATGAAGTGCCTCAAGCGCAAGGCATTATCTTTTCAAATAAAACATAAGAAAGCATGACTTTTAGAGCTAAAGTCATATTTATGGCATGTTGTCTTTATAAACACAATATATCTTATTTAATTTAAATTCAGACAAATAGGGATGATGTAGCAATTTAAGAATAAAGTCAGTCCTCAACCATTTGGTGACCTTAGCAGATGTGATCGAAAATTAATTTTAATATGTAGTGACCGAAGAATGCCTGCAGAACCGAACAGCACAGCAACTACCAGACAAAGCAATTAAAGATTTTAAGGCTTTATTTATTACTGGTTCTCAACATATTCAATTGCCATTATGTTTAAATGCCAAATTTAAATTGGAAAGTTAAATGTTATACTTTAGGGGAATATAATAGATCTGTAGTGAGGTGTGAGAGTCAAATAGACACAGGATTTGGCAGATAACCAGCCCACCTTTAAATCCAGACAAAGCCACGTGACAACATGCATGCAAGTATATACATATGAACACAACAACGCTTCCTAAGAAAAATATCAGTTGTTTATCATGTTCGCAAATTAGTCTGACTATAAACTCACGTTTTAAATCTTACAACCACCAAAAGCATCAGGCAGGAAGCGGGAAGAACAGGGTCTGTTAGGACTCTAAAGGAAACGTGTCAATGGCTTATTGTTTAAATTGCCTTCCTATTGTCACGCTTACGCCCAGACTGGTGGGCGTGAGCTCGGGGGGTTTGTGGCCCCACTGTGCCACAATCCAGACTACTCTGGAAGGAGCGTGACTATGACAGCTGCCTGAGTTTTCACTGGAGCCTCTGATGCTGAGGTCAGGCTTGTGCAGCAGGCAGCTGCCAGGAGCTACTCCAGGGTGGTGTCTGGCTGTGGCTGCTGATCCCACTTGGAGAACAGGAGCACTAGGACAGGTGCAGGCATCAGGCAGGACTGGCAGAAGTGTGCAGCTGAAACTCAGATGAATAGGCTGGCACGGCTGAGACACAGGGCTGGCAGAGACATGGCAGAGAACACAGGTCTGGCAGAAACATGGCAGAGAACACAGGGCTGGCAGAGACACGGCAGAGAACACAGGGCTGGCAGAGACACGGCAGAGAACACAGGGCTGGCAGAGACATGGCAGAGAACACAGAGCTGGCAGAGACACGGCAGAGAACACAGAGCTGGCAGAGACACGGCAGAGAACACAGGGCTGGCAGGCATGGCAGAAAACACAGGGCTGGCAGGCACGGCAGAGAACACAGGGCTGGCAGGCATGGCAGAGAACACAGGGCTGGCTGGCATGGCAGAGAACACAGGGCTGGCAGGCATGGCAGACAGCACAGGGCTGGTTGGTGTGCTGTATGAAGGAACAGGTAGGGACCTGTTCACACTGGAGGTGCAGGTACGGATATGAGGTATGAAGGAACAGGTAGGGACCTGTTCACACTGGAGGTGCAGGTACGGAAACAAGCCAGAAGGAAAGGAGAATGAAGGAACAGGTTGGGACCTGTTCACACAGGAAGAGAAGTGCAAGGCTGCAGATAGGAGCGGAAGAGCAACAAGAGATAGCATAGCAACAAAAGCTAAGCAGAACAGAACCGCAAGGAATGTGGAGAGGAGCTGCAGCAAGGTTTCTGCAGCAGCAAAGCAGAGCAGAACCGCAAGGAATGCGGAGAGGAGCTGCAGCAAGAGAGTACTGCAGCAGAAGCTAAGCAGAGCGGAACCAGAAGGAATGCGAAGAGGAGCTGCAGCAAGAGGTTTCTGCAGCAGCAAAGAAGAGTATAACAGAGCAGAACTGCAGGAATGCGGAGCAGAGGTAAAGCCACAAAGGTACAGAGCAGGCAGAGCCACAAGAGTGCGGAGCATAAGCAGACTGAGAACACAAGGAAAGACACAACAGGGAAGGAAGCCACAGACAAGGAGACCGAGATAAGACTAAGCACAGACAAGGAAATGGAACAAGACAAGAAACAAGAACAAAGACACAGGGACCAAGATATACTGCCTCCTGGAGGGCGGAACACAAGATCAAGGCAAGGCAAGGAGAAAAGCCTCTAGAGAGGGAGTAACAGAGCAAGGCCTGGCAAACTCAGAAGCTAAGCACAAACTGAGCTAACACATTGCACAGGCCCAGTCCACTGGGTGGAGCTGCACTAAATACTGGAGGCCTCTTGGTAATTGGTCAGGAACAGATTAGACAGGGGCACCTGATTCCTATAAGAACCAGAGAGTTCAGGCACCACCCCCCTATGCACACAGCCAGGAAGCATGCAGAGAGCAGAGGAACAGAATATGGAGCTGGCAAGAAACAGAAACCACATCATGGCCTGGAGCATTGGGTAAGATACTGTGAGAGATGAGAGGCCATGCCGTGATGCCAGCAGAGTTGTTACACCTATTTTTTCTCATTTTTGTAATTTTTCATATCCTGAACTGTTTAGAAAACAAAAATCAGAAATATTGCTCACTATGTTCTCACCGGCCATTGGGCCTAATTTTAGACCCATACTGCCTGTATTTTCAGGAAAGTCATATAGATATTAGCAGCAACAGACTGAATCAAACTATGTAGGTGGATTGAAGAATGTCATGACCACGTGCTGATTAGGGAAAATGTCATTGTCAAGGAAGAGGGAGCACGTGAGATCTGACACCCATTGTGAATGGAGGACCTTCTGCTACCTTTTGTTTATAGAGGTGTTACCTTTCATTGTAATATAAACAAAAAACAATCAGCACTCTTCAAAAATACTCCACATATCAAGAAATGTTCATACACACCTTGTGACTGCAGGGATCTCCGGGTGCTTCACCATATGTAGACAATTCATAGTAGTTTTGTGAAGGATGAAAGGTGCTACTCTGTCGCATAAAAGCGACTTTATTGAAACATCTTAAAACATTGATGCAGGAGGATGTAGGCTTCCTCCTCCTGCACCCATGTTGTAAGATGATTGAATTCATTTTTATGGGATAAAGAGTGCCACCTTTTAACCTTCGCAAAAGTACCTTTCACCGTAATCCCCAATGTTTGTCAGAATGAGAAGGTTGTGACATGCTGAAATATTAGTTTCATTCCTATTCTGCCAACAGTATGTAGGACATCGTCCTCCACTAGGGTGGACATCTCATTCGTGCAAATCTGTGCAGCCATACAAGGGCCCAAGAAATAAAGGGCCACATTTTCACCTGAAAAGTAGGCATTACGCTGAGGTATTGAACTGCAAAGGGCCCATATACTGTTCTTGCACATGGGACTTGTTCTATCTGTGTCCTCCAGTGGTCCACCCAATAATCTATCATATACTGGCTGCAAGGAATGGACAATAATTTAGTCTTGCAGCCAACTTCCAGGCTCAAGTAAAAGTCTTTTTTACCGTGTGTCAATGAAAAAGGTAGTGAATGACATACACCGATGAGCTGTGAATACTTGCATTAAAGTGAAGCCGCAACTAGATTGATTTAAGACTGCCGATATTTTGGACTCAATAGGGAAGTTGAAAAGCCATATTTCTATCTTTCATTGGAGAAGTAAAAACAAACTAATTCAGCACCATTTGATTAGAGATATTCTGCATATATATCATCTATCTACATTTGTTTTTACAAATAATTAATAAATAATAAAAAAAAATAATGAAGGTAAATAATAATAAACTAATCGTTCTTGTCTCCTGGTGGTAATGGGAAGCTTGGTTCCAACCTGAACTAGAGCCCCAAAAACTCCAAAGCAAAACTTAATAAATATTATAGAATATGCTTGGAGCCTGCAAATTGCAATACGGAGAAGTGAGTGTGAGGAATCGGCTTCGCAATAATTTAGACATTAGCATTTTATACCAAGTTGGAGTGAGGTCAAAGATTTGTCAAGCATAAAGTGGATCTTTCAGTGGTTTCCTTTCAGCTCTAGAAATGGCTATGATGAACAGGTTTAGCGCAAGTATTGTACCTCTGTATAGCGATCTTGACTTACACAAGAGCCTCTGGGTTGCCGTCATGGAGTCAGCTGCTGTCTGACGGTGCAGGCTGACAGGAGTGGTCATGCAGCTGTTTTAGAACTAGGATGGCAGTCAAGGTACAAAATGAGAATATAGAAGAGTGGTGTTGTGAATTCCGTTCTCGGACTCCCTCCTGTGGTCATGAATGGTACTTTGGTTGGTTCTGCTCTTGGACTCCCTCTGGTGGCTTCGAGTGGAACTGCTGGTCACTGAGGTTGGCTTTATCAGCTGCTCTCGTTTATTGCTATGCTGCTTCCCTATTTAACTCCACTCAGATCGTTACTTCATGCCAGCTGTCATTGTTTCAGTATTGGTTCAAATCTCTCTTGGACTTCTCTGAGGACCTGTCTACTCCAGCAGAAGCTAAGTCTTTGCTAGTTCATTTGTTGTTACTGCTAATTTCTAGTCCAGCTTGCTATCATGATATTCCCTTGCTAGCTGGAAGCTCTGGGGTGCAGAGTGGCACCTCCACACAGTGAGTCGGTGTGGGGAGTCTTTTTGCTTACTCTGCGTGTTTTTTTGTAGTCTTTTGTGCTGACTGCATAGTTCTCTTTTCTATCCTCTGACTATTTAGTGAAATCTGGCCTCCTTTGCTAAAACCTGTTTCATTCCTGTGTTTGTGACTTTCCTCTTAACTCACAGTCAATATATGTGGGGGTCTGCCTTTACCTTTGGGGAATTTCTCTGAGGCAAGGTAAGGCTTCTATTTCTATCTTTAGGTGTAGTTAGCTCTTAGGCTGTGAAGAGGCGTCTAGGGAGAGTTAGGTACGCTCCACGGCTATTTCTAGTGTGTGTGATAGGTGTATGGTTTGCGGTCAGCAGAGTTCCCACTTACCCAGAGCTAGTCCCGATTTTGAATTTACTCATCAGGTCATTCCGGGTGCTCCTAACCACCAGGTCCATAACAGTACAGCTGGCCCGAAAGTGTTAATGCATCTCAAAAGAGGGATAAGAGAAGTTCTGAACCCATTTTTTTTTCTTTGCAGTGTGTTTTGTCTCTCTTTTCCCCTTAACCTCTGGGTGGTTCAGGACTCAGGTGTAGATATGGATATTCAAGGTCTGTCCTCTTGTGTGGATCATCTCACTGCAAGGGTACAAAGCATTCAAGATTATGTAGTTCAGAATTCGATGTTAGAACCTAGTATTCCAATTCCTGATTTGTTTTCTGGGGATAGATCTAGGTTTCTGAATTTCAAAAATAATTGTAAACTGTTTCTTGCTTTGAAACCCCGCTCCTCTGGTGACCCCATTCAGCAAGTAAAAATTATTATTTCTTTGTTGCGTGGCGACCCTCAAGACTGGGCATTCTCCCTTGCGCCAGGAGATCCTGCATTGCTTAATGTAGATGCGTTTTTTCTGGTGCTTGGATTGCTTTATGACGAACCGAATTCAGTGGATCAGGCAGATAAAATCTTGCTAGCTTTGTGTCAGGGTCAGGATGAAGCGGAGATATATTGTCAGAAGTTTAGAAAATGGTCTGTGCTTACTCAATGGAATGAGTGTGCCCTGGCAGCATTTTTTAGAAAGGGTCTTTCTGAAGCCCTTAAGGATGTTATGGTGGGATTCCCCACGCCTGCTGGTCTGAATGAATCAATGTCCTTGGCCATCCAAATTGATCGGCGATTGCGCGAGCGCAAAATTGTGCACCATTTGGCGGTGTCCTCTGAGCAGAGGCCTGAGCTTATGCAATGTGATAGAACTTTGACCAGAACTGAACGGCAAGAACACAGACGTCAGAATAGGCTGTGTTTTTACTGTGGTGACCCCACTCATGCTATCTCTGATTGTCCTAAGTGCACCAAGCGGTTCGCTAGGTCTGTCACTATTGGTACTGTACAGCCTAAATTTCTTTTGTCTGTTACTCTGATTTGCTCTTTGTCATCCTACTCGGTTATGGCATTTGTGGATTCAGGCGCTGCCCTGAATTTGATGGACTTGGAGTTTGCCAGGCGCTGTGGTTTTTTCTTGGAGCCTTTGCAGTATCCTATTCCATTAAGGGGAATTGATGCCATGCCGTTGGCCAAGAATAAACCTCAGTACTCGACTCAGTTGACCATGTGCATGGCTCCTGCACATCAGGAAGATATTTGCTTTTTGGTGTTGCATAATTTGCATGATGTGGTCGTGTTGGGTTTGCCATGGCTACAGGTTCATAATCCAGTATTGGATTGGAAATCAATGTCTGTGTCTAGTTGGGGTTGTCAAGGGGTACATGGCGATGTTCCGTTGGTGTCAATTTCTGCTTCCACTCCTTCTGAAGTCCCTGAGTTTCTGTCGGATTACCAGGATGTATTTGATGAGCCCAAATCCAGTGTCCTACCCCCTCATAGGGATTGTGATTGTGCTATAAATTTGATTCCTGGTAGTAAGTTTCCTAAGGGCCGACTTTTTAATTTATCTGTGCCAGAGCACGCCGCTATGCGGAGTTATATAAAGGAGTCCTTGGAGAAAGGGCATATTCGCCCGTCTTCATCACCATTGGGAGCAGGGTTCTTTTTTGTGGCCAAGAAGGATGGTTCTCTGAGACCCTGTATAGATTACCGTCTTCTCAATAAAATCACGGTCAAATTTCAGTACCCTTTGCCTCTGCTGTCTGATTTGTTTGCTCGGATTAAGGGGGCTAGTTGGTTCACCAAGATAGATCTTCGAGGGGCGTATAACCTTGTGCGTATTAAACAGGGCGATGAATGGAAAACAGCATTTAATACGCCCGAGGGCCATTTTGAGTACCTGGTAATGCCATTCGGGCTTTCAAATGCTCCATCTGTGTTTCAGTCCTTTATGCATGACATCTTCCGAAAGTATCTGGATAGATTCATGATTGTATATTTGGATGATATTTTGGTCTTTTCGGATGATTGGGAGTCTCATGTGAATCAGGTCAGAATGGAATTCCAGGTCCTTCGTGCTAATTCCTTGTTTGTGAAGGGGTCTAAATGTCTTTTCGGAGTTCAGAAGGTTTCCTTTTTGGGCTTCATTTTTTCCCCTTCTACTATCGAGATGGATCCTGTTAAAGTTCAGGCCATTTATGATTGGACTCAACCTACATCTGTGAAGAGCCTCCAGAAATTCCTGGGCTTTGCTAATTTTTACCGTCGCTTCATCGCTAATTTTTCTAGTGTGGTTAAACCTTTGACTGATTTGACAAAGAAAGGTGCTGATGTGGTGAATTGGTACTCTGCGGCCGTGGAGGCTTTTCAGGAGCTGAAACGTCGTTTTTCTTCGGCCCCTGTGTTGCGTCAGCCAGATGTTTCGCTCCCTTTTCAGGTCGAGGTTGATGCCTGTGAGATTGGAGTAGGGGCTGTTTTGTCTCAAAGAAGTTCTGATGGCTCTGTGATGAAGCCATGTGCCTTCTTTTCTAGAAAGTTTTCGCCTGCTGAGCGTAATTATGATGTTGGCAATCGGGAGCTGCTAGCTATGAAGTGGGCATTCGAGGAGTGGCGACATTGGCTTGAGGGAGCCAAGCACCGCGTGGTGGTCTTGACGGATCACAAAAATCTGACTTATCTTGAGTCTGCCAAGCGGTTGAATCCTAGACAGGCTCGATGGTCGCTGTTTTTCTCCCGGTTCGATTTTGTGGTCTCATACCTTCCAGGTTCTAAGAATGTGAAGGCGGATGCCCTTTCTAGGAGTTTTGTGCCTGATTCTCCGGGAGTCCCTGAGCCGGCTGGTATTCTCAAAGAGGGGGTAATTCTGTCTGCCATCTCTCCTGATTTGCGGCGGGTGCTGCAGGAGTTTCAGGCTGATAGACCTGACCGTTGTCCAGCGGAGAAATTGTTTGTCCCTGATAGATGGACTAGCAGAGTTATTTCTGAGGTTCATTGCTCGGTGTTGGCTGGTCATCCTGGGATTTTTGGTACCAGAGATTTGGTGGCTAGGTCCTTTTGGTGGCCTTCCTTGTCACGGGATGTGCGTTCTTTTGTGCAGTCCTGTGGGACTTGTGCTCGGGCTAAGCCCTGCTGTTCTCGTGCCAGTGGGTTGCTTTTGCCCTTGCCAGTCCCGAAAAGGCCTTGGACGCATGTTTCCATGGATTTTATTTCAGATCTTCCTGTCTCTCAAAGGATGTCTGTCATCTGGGTAGTTTGTGATCGCTTTTCTAAGATGGTCCATTTGGTGCCCTTGCCTAAGTTGCCTTCTTCCTCTGATTTGGTGCCATTGTTTTTTCAACATGTGGTTCGTTTGCATGGCATTCCGGAGAACATTGTGTCGGACAGAGGTTCCCAGTTTGTCTCTAGGTTTTGGCAGTCCTTTTGTGCTAAGATGGGCATTGATTTGTCTTTTTCTTCGGCTTTCCATCCTCAGACAAATGGCCAAACCGAACGAACCAACCAGACTTTGGAAACCTATCTGAGATGCTTTGTTTCTGCTGATCAGGATGATTGGGTGACCTTCTTGCCATTGGCTGAGTTTGCCCTTAATAATCGGGCTAGTTCGGCTACTTTGGTTTCGCCTTTTTTTTGCAATTCTGGTTTTCATCCTCGTTTTTCTTCGGGGCAGGTTGAGCCTTCTGACTGTCCTGGTGTGGATTCTGTGGTGGACAGGTTGCAGCAAATTTGGACTCACGTAGTGGACAATCTGACGTTGTCCCAGGAGATGGCTCAACATTTCGCTAACCGCCGTCGTTGTATTGGTCCCCGACTTCGTGTTGGGGATTTGGTTTGGTTGTCTTCTCGTTATGTTCCTATGAAGGTTTCTTCTCCTAAGTTTAAGCCTCGTTTCATTGGTCCTTATAAGATTTCTGAAATTCTCAACCCTGTGTCATTTCGTTTGGTCCTTCCAGCTTCTTTTGCCATCCATAATGTGTTCCATAGGTCGTTGTTGCGGAGGTACGTGGTGCCTATGGTTCCCTCCGTTGATCCTCCTGCTCCGGTGTTGGTTGAGGGGGAGTTGGAGTATGTGGTGGAAAAAATGTTGGATTCTCGTATTTCGTGATGGAAGCTTCAGTACCTGGTTAAGTGGAAGGGCTATGGTCGGGAGGATAATTCCTGGGTTGTTGCCTCCGATGTCCATGCTGCCGATTTAGTTTGTGCCTTTCATTTGGCTCGTCCTGATCGGCCTGGGGGCCCTGGTGAGGGTTTGGTGACCCCTCCTCAAGGGGGGGGTACTGTTGTGAATTCCATTCTCAGACTCCCTCCTGTGGTCATGAATGGTACTTTGGTTGGTTCTGCTCTTGGACTCCCTCTGGTGGCTTCGAGTGGAACTGCTGGTCACTGAGGTTGGCTTTATCAGCTGCTCTCGTTTATTGCTATGCTGCTTCCCTATTTAACTCCACTCAGATCGTTACTTCATGCCAGCTGTCATTGTTTCAGTATTGGTTCAGATCTCTCTTGGACTTCTCTGAGGACCTGTCTACTCCAGCAGAAGCTAAGTCTTTGCTAGTTCATTTGTTTTTACTGCTAATTTCTAGTCCAGCTTGCTATCATGATATTCCCTTGCTAGCTGGAAGTTCTGGGGTGCAGAGTGGCACCTCCACACAGTGAGTCGGTGTGGGGAGTCTTTTTGCTTACTCTGCGTGGTTTTTTATAGTCTTTTGTGCTGACCGCATAGTTCCCTTTTCTATCGTCTGACTATTTAGTGAAATCTGGCCTCCTTTGCTAAAACCTGTTTCATTCCTGTGTTTGTGACTTTCCTCTTAACTCACAGTCAATATATGTGGGGGTCTGCCTTTACCTTTGGGGAATTTCTCTGAGGCAAGGTAAGGCTTCTATTTCTATCTTTAGGTGTAGTTAGCTCTTAGGCTGTGAAGAGGCATCTAGGGAGAGTTAGGTACGCTCCACGGCTATTTCTAGTGTGTGTGATAGGAGTAGGGTTTGCGGTCAGCAGAGTTCCCACTTACCCAGAGCTAGTCCCGATTTTGAATTTACTCATCAGGTCATTCCGGGTGCTCCTAACCACCAGGTCCATAACAGAGTGGCCAGGAAACTGGCAAAGGTCTTTAACAGGAAAATACTCAAAAACAAAAGGAGCAGATATCTAGAGATGTAAATCAAGCAAGTGAAACTATATCTAGCGGCTACCAGAGTAAACCGGGAGTATTAAGGTGTGGTGCTGTTCTAATGTCCAAAACAGGGAGCTGATTACTCCCGCTGGACAGCACACACACCCATACTGCCAGACTGGACAGCATTACAGGTCCCAGGCTATGATTAAGAACGCACTACGTGCTCGAAACACATAACAATCCCTTCCCTGTTCCAAGTGCTGAATTTTTTTTATTATTTTTTTCCTTGAAAATAAAGAAATTATTTTATTTATCTACTGAATTTGCTGGACTTCCAGAGTTTTTTCTTACAGGTCCCAGCTTCCCTGATCTCAGTGGCTAGCCAGAGCCTGTGCCGCCAACAGTTTAATTTCCCAATGTCTCCATCATCACTTGCAGAATGAATACGATGGCGCTTGGTGACAGGAGCAGACATGGCAAGAGCAAGTCAAAGAGGAGCTGGGATATTATGGTTCTTTCTCTTGAACCAGATTATTCTGCCTAGTGAATACTACAACCTTAAAGCAGTCACAATATCCACTATTGGGGACAGGAAAGTATGGTACGTTCTGCACATCATGTCTCATGGACAGTTACAGGTCTTCCCAGTTCACATTGAAATACATGCTTTTTGGCCACCTATACCTACATAGCAATATCTGACTTTTCTCAGTATACATGTTGCAGATGTTTGCTAGGAAATTGTGTGAGATGTTTTAGTCATACTTGCATCTGCTTAAAAGTTCCACCTCAACAGATGAACAAATAACTTGTACTTTATATGTTTATACAAGATGCTGAAATGACCAAGAGCAAGAGAAGTGAGCGATGCAAATTAACATTTGTTGCCAATGGAAAAGCTTGATATGTAATGTTAACAAGCAGTCTACTACGTATTTGGCAAATATAGAGTGTAGTGCAAAAGTTTTGGGCAGGTGTGGCATAGAGCTGCAGAGTAAGAATGCTGGCTATTTACTGTCCTTCCTGACCAAGGAAATTTGTGGGGTTTATTGTACATGCACTTTTAACATCTCCTCAATTTTTTCTTGTTTGGAAATTTAAATAATTTTTACTTCTTTTTTCGCAACACATTTTTATATTGCCTTTTTTTTGCTGATAACAGGGTGAAATATAAAGAAAAATAGGAAATATATTTCTACTTTTTACATTTTATATCTTTTTTGTAACCACAAACCATTGCTAAAAAACATTTTAAATTGTGTTTCTTTTTCCTTAAAGATTATTTTAATATATTAGACATATTTGTGATGAGAACAGGGCTAGAAAAAGGGATTTAGACTGGCAGCATCTCTTTAGTTTACTTTTTAAATTTTTGACTTTTTTTCTATTTATATACATGAACTTTTTCATTTATTTTATACACTGTGCTCCCCATTAAGTCATGTAAATTCATTCTTTTTTGAGTTTGTTGGTTTTCCCCTGTAGATGTGTCTTGTTTATTAGTCCCAGCTACCAGGGAATTCCAGCATCCTGGCTGATCCCTCCATGCTTTCTCGGTCCAGGGGAGAAAGCACAGTGACTGTTTCCTTATCTATATACAGAACGGCAGTTCCATGCTTTGTATACAGAAATGGAGAAGGTAAACATGGCAATAAGCCATGTCTATCGTCTCTCTGGGAAGTCTGGCTGTGTGTGACAGCTTCCCTCCCCAACAGGTTCACAATCTGGTGAAAGCTGCTTAGAATGCATTACCGTTTTGGAACGTCTGTGTGCAGTAATAAGAGAGAACCTTCAAGACAGAAAGTCTGTAGGTAGTCCAGAAGCAATTAAAAATACAAGCAATCCTAGTTTATTTTCATACATTAACAAAATGCAAAAAAAGAAAAATCTACCTCAAATCTATATTTGATATGTCCACAGTTTGACTTCAAAATTGCTTAAATTCTTCTAAGTGTACTTGCACACAGTTTTTAAAGGAACACTACAGGGAGGATGCTCGAATTATCTGTGGATGAAGGTGTCTGCAAATCCTGTTGTCTATGTAATACCAAATACTCAATGATGTTAAGATCGGGGCTCTGTGGGGGCCATATCATCACTTTCAGGACTCGTTATTCTTCTTTATGCTGAAGAGATTTCTTAATGACATTGACTGTATGTCATAGGCCTCTCTGATGGTATAGAATGAAGGATACGCATCTGCCTGTATTTGTCAACATTGAATACATCAAGAAATGGGCAACATTGATGACTGTAGTCAAAATGATAAACAAAGGAGACTTAGTGAAGCAGATGAAAGATACATCATACTTAAATGGGTATGCTCAAGTTCTTATATTGATTCAATTAGACAGAATAAAAATAAGCAAGTTTGCAATTGACTTGCTTTTTCATCTGCTATCATTCTCATACAATAATTTATTTGGGTGTCCAGTATGGCTCTACAAGGTGCCCATTATATAAGCAGCAAATAATGCATAAAATGCAGAAAATCTACTTGTGGCTGGGCTGTATTACATAAAACAAATAAGGAAATTTGTGCTAATTAAAGTGGAGGGGTAGTTATGTCTAGAGACCTCAGGAGTGTATATACCCAAGAGAAGAACCACACTAGTAAATAAGGTAATGTTGAAGATGGATCACCCTAATATGCCCAGTGGTTGTTGTTATTCAACAATTGCATTGGTTAATGATTGCTATAATAGCCAATGGACATATTTGTACAGGGGTTGAATCAGTCAGTGTGCACACCTGGAAGCAATACCACAACAAAATAAACTAATATTATTTTCAATAGGTAAATTATCAACCCTCAACTACATAGATCAAAATAGCATGTGCACTTCAATGGAGTCACCCTGGAGTAAAATGGCATACATATTTTTATCTGATATTCCTGTAATAACTGGTGCTATATATAGTGGACAATGCTCAGCATCTCTGTAGTTCGGTAGTTCAGTTCAGTGGGGGCTTAGTTTGTGGCAAACTTTACATTTATTGCATGGGTAGAAGCCAGCATTGGTTTGAAATATGTTATTTTTAACCCCTTTCTGACCTCGGACAGGATAGTACGTCCGAGGTCAGATACCCCGCTTTGATGCAGGGCTCCGGCGGTGAGCCCGCATCAAGGCCGGGACATGTCAGCTGTTTTGAACAGCTGTGTGTTTGGTCAAAGCCCTGTTATCTCTATGTGTACAGTGGGTACGGAAAGTATTCAGACCCCTTTAAATTTTTCACTCTTTGTTTCATTGCAGCCATTTGGTAAATTCAAAAAAGTTCATTTTTTCTCATTAATGTACACTCTGCACTCCATCTTGACTGAAAAAAAAAACAGAAATGAAGAAATTTTTGCAAATTTATTAAAAAAGAACAACCGAAATATCACAAGGTTATAAGTATTTAGACCCTTTGCTCAGTATTCAGTAGGAGAACCCTTTTGAGCTAGTACAGCCATGAGTCTTCTTGAGAATGATGCAACAAGTTTTTCACACCTAGATTGGGGATCCTCTTCCAATCTTCCTTGCAGATCCTCTCAAGTTCCGTCAGGTTGGATGGTGAACGTTGGTGGACAGCCATTTTCAGGTCTCTCCTGTCCTGAGAGCTACTGCTTTTGTTCCTTCATGGTATCAAGGCTGGCTTTCTTGGACAGTGACTCTAGTGAAGACTGGTGGATCATTCCTGAGGCTGCAGAAGGTCCCCAGTCCATGGATGCTAACATTCTCAACACAAAACCATTGCCAGCTAGCAGAGAAAAGGAACCCAAGGCTCTGTCTGATCCTTCAGCTGAAAAGGACAGTCCTACTGTTACTGTTCCCATTGAAGACAGTCAAGACTTCCCTAGATCCAGTAGGCCCAATTCAGGGGTTCCACAAAATTGGTAAGATGCCGTTCAGTTCATTTGGTCCACCTGTATGGATTGTGGGTAATGTGGCACTGCTGCATAGTCTTTTATCCTTCTCTCTGGACTATACAGCAAGGTCGAGGATGGCCGCCTTTAAGTGGTGAGGCATGTAGGGTGCCAACCCTTGCTAGGAACTGAATGACACTGTGACTTTAAGAGACCATGCTCCCCTCTGATTTGTGTGCACTTGGACTGTTCCATTCCCCCATGCAGTTTGCTGTGTGTTGGACAAGAAGCAGGAAGTTAGAGAAGCTTCATGTCTGAAGGAGACTGGCAGGGCTGTTTTCGGTGTCCTAACAATAAGAGACTGACAAATGAACTAATGGCTTCAAAAGAGAAGATAGTGTCTGGCTACTGCAGAATTGATCACCAGGACCGTGTCCAAAAGGAAAGAGTTGCATTGCACAGCCAGGGTAGTTATCCCCAAATACCTGTAACCTGAGAGAAAATAACACTGTGGTACCAGTCATTTCTCAACATTGAAAGTGGGAACGAGACTTGCTCGGATCTGAAAGAAGACGGATCAGTGAACCTGAAGGTAGAGCTCAGCACAACAAACTTGGCACAGCTACAACAGGACCAAACAGAAGCTACAAGACTTCCTTCTAATCTGAAGAACTTTGAGTGAGATACCAGTGTTTAACTGTGTTAGGGTGTAGAGCAGGCTTCTTTAGCTAGGATGCTGTAGCAGTGTGGCCCAATTATCAGAAGTCAGGTACCGTATTTGAGACCTGCCCGATGGTGTTGTAGAGATCAGATTGAAGAATCCATTTTGTCTTCCTCTACTCAGAGACGTATATGAAGAAACTTGAGCAAGGTAGACATTTCCTTTTATGGACGCATTCCTTCTTGTTATTGTGACCTTTAACCTACATTCCAGAAGTTGAACGTTATCAGTAGAATAGATACTCTTTTGTTAGAGAATATGAGCGCTTGTACGCATGTCTGTAATGCTTATCTCTTTGCCATATAAAAAGAGGGGTGAGAGACCAGGGGGGCCAGATGCGCTCCTGGGCGATCCCTGCATATGATCACACAACTCTTGTGCTGCGTGTCATTACTTGGATTCCTATATTAGTAAGCCGGGGACTGATAAGGACTCAACAATTCTGGCGCCTGAACAGGGACCTGAGGAGAGAGTGTTTGCTCGAGATTTACCTGCGGATACGGACAACGGAGATCTCGGATAATGGACGGCAAATGAACTGAAAAACCTGGCCAGGTAAGAGACATTATTAGTTCTCTTTTATCTGCCCTGTATTATCCGAAAGATCTCTATGAGCCGTGTCACGCTGGGTTAGTCTAGTAGTGAGTAGATACCTATAAAACTCGGGTTACCATATTGTATAGATTTATGAGTCTAGTCCCTGGCAGTGTGTGAACAGTGTGTGAACAGTGTGTGAACAGTGTGTGAACAGTGTGTGAACAGTGTGAAGGTTGTGACATGTTGTGAAAGAAGAATAGAAGTACATAGAACAATAAGCCACGATTGTTAGAACAAGGTTATTGGTGAAGTCAGCCTAACTGGGTTATGAGGTAGCGTCCTTCTGGGAGACCTCCGCCCATGCTTGACTCTCCTATAGAACTTGTTTCTACATTCCCTGGATAAGGTGTGATAGAATGAGCCCAGGACGCGGTTTTCATGAGCCTGGGACAAGTATGCTAACTGACACAGAAAGTTTTGTGATCTGTATGGTGTTGCTGGGTCTGTGTGCATAATAGCACTTAAGTACGTCCTGCATATTAGAAGAAACAGAGCAGACAAGCCCTTCAATATTTTAGCTCCCTAGGAGAGAAGGCAACGAGACGCCACCAACAGAGGAAGTGGTTGTCCAAACGTCACCTGGGGTAGAAATAGCAAATATTGAAAGGATATTTTAGCTCCCTAGGAGAGAAGGCAACGAGACATCACCATAGAGTAAGTGATTGTCCAAACGTCACCTAGGGTAGTCATAGCTAATATTGAAAAGAAAAATGGGAAATAAACAGACAAAAACCGTCTTAGGACAAGTGGAAGCAGCAGATATCATACAGGAAAGATGTGGAAAGTCAGTTAGAAGTCAGATTAGAAGAGTGAGAGGAAAATTGGGAATTTCAGAAGCACTTATGTTCAGTACAGAATGGGAAAGACTGAGTAAAGAACGAGGTGGAATTATCAAAGACAATGGGTGGGAAGAAATCATACATTGTATGATAGAGGTCTCAAAAACAGCTAAAGAGGATTGGAAGTATGATCCAGACACTTCCAAATGGATCATGGGAAAGGGAAAAAGTTGTAATATAATCCCACCACCTTACCTAGATCCAAAAGCCCAATCATTTGTACCATCTGGAAGAGCAGAAGGAGGAAAACAATTTCCAGCCTTGTATCCCAATCTTGGTGGGGTAGGAGGATGGGAATGTTCACACTGTGGACAACAAAATCCAGATTGGAGAAATGATTGCCTAGCCTGTGGTACACCTAGATATGGCGCTGTACTTGCCCCTGTTAGGGTAGTACCAAGACCTTTTAGAGAAGCTGGTGCTGACGGGGTAATGAACACCAGATATCATCAGACCAGACAATACTTCCCTTGGTCCCCTGCTGAGGGTATGTCCCTCTTACATAACGCACCAGATCCTATCCAGTTTCCAGTTAGATTTGCACAGTATATACAACAAATCATGCAGACTCATGCTGGGGTCTGGGCGGACGGGGAAGAATTATGTAGAATGAAAATGTCCCCCGGACTTTTTCAGGAATTATTGACACACCTACAGCCCAATAGACCAGTGGCAGAAGGGGGTGCCTTACAGACAGAAGCATCAGGTACCCAGTTCACAGAGGCATTAATAATTTTCATGAGGGGAAAACAGAGGGAAAGGGGGTCTACAGGTGTGATTATGCAGAAATTTGGGCAAAGTATTGAAGAATATAGTCAGGAACTAGAAAATAGCTTTAGGGATGAAGGATTGGATTTGACTGATGCTTCAGTAAGGAGACTTTTTACAAAACAATTAATAGAGGGGCTAGATCCGAAAATCAGAGAAAAATTTAAATCCTCTACTCCAGATTGGAGAACAATTGAACAACCAAATATTGTGAAACAACGATGTTTAGGAATAGCCATGGATATGAGAGAGAATCATAAGCCTGTTAGAATAGCACAAGCTAATACAGGAGGACGAGCGAGACATAATTTTTCTTGCCACTACTGTAAAAAGCCAGGTCATTTCCAAAGAGAGTGCAGGAAGAAGTTGGCAGATATAAAGTCAGGCAAATTTGTTCCCAGAAATAACCCTCCCCAAACGGACAACCAGCAGAAATCTACCATCATAGATGGTTCCATACCAGATTCAGATTGACTCGATGTGTTACAAACTTCCCTACCAGCTAGGAGACCTATGATACAGGTGAATGTGGGGGGGAGAGAGATTCCATTTTTGATAGATACAGGTGCAACTTCCTCAATTTTGAATCAAGATTTTCTTCCAAATCCGGAAGATATTTCAGAACAAACAACTTTTGCTGAGGGTTATGATGGGGTAATTCGAACACTGCCATATACTGTGCCCCTAGAGGTCTCATTAGGACCTAAATGTTTTGCATCCAGATTTTTGTATGCCAGAGGTGCCCCAACATGTTTGTTAGGAACTGATGTCCTAAAGAAATTAGAAGCTAACATCAATTTTAGGGACGATGGCACAGTTATGTTGACTATCCCTGATGATGCAGAAACATTAGAACAATATGTCAGAATTCAGGCTTTTGAGGATTATGCTGAAGAAAAAGAGTACACCACAGATCTAGATCTCTCAATGGTCCCAGAAACACTGTGGGCACAGGGTGACACTGATGTGGGATTATTGCATATCTCTCCTGTAAAACTATCTGTGCAACCAGGAACTGTTCTCCCACAGCTCAGACAATACCCTGTGAGTGCCCAGCAGGAACTAGCAATTACAAAACAGATAGAGGAATACAGAGAGAAAGGAGTTTTGGTAGAGATACAATCACCTGCTAACACCCCTCTGTATCCAGTCAAAAAGAGAACTCTTGATAAGAGTTCTATGCCCAAATATCGTATGGTACATGATCTAAGAGAAATAAACAAAGTTCTAGATCCAATCACCCCAGTTGTACCAAATCCTCATACGTTACTATCACAGATACCAGCCAGTTCTCAAGTGTTTACTGTAATAGATCTTTCAAATGCATTTTTCTCGGTTCCTTTACACCAAGACAGTTGGCATTTGTTTGCATTTACATTTAAGGGCAAACAGTTGGCGTGGACACGCCTTCCACAGGGAATGATACACTCCCCTACTTTTTATTCAAATGCCCTACAAACAGTTCTTCAAAGGTTTGAACCTGAATCACAGGTAGTAATTTTGCAGTATGTGGATGACATACTACTTTGCTGCCCAGATCTAGAAACTGCAGAAAGGTCCACTGTGAGTTTACTATGTTTTCTAGAAAAAGAAGGGTGTAAAGTGAATAGACAAAAGCTACAAGTTTGTCAGATCAAAGTGGTCTTTCTAGGTCATTGCATTTCTCAAGGTAAAAAGCATCTTACACCTCAAAGAACTGAAGCAATAAGACAGATGAATGAGCCTAGAAATCATAAACAGCTACGAGCATTTTTAGGAATAGTGTCTCATTGTAGACAATGGATTATACATGCCAGTCAACTAATGCAATCACTGTATGACTGTGTAAAAAGTGAACCTTATTTGTTGACAAAAGAAGGTCAGATTTCGTTCCAACAATTAAAAGATGCCCTTGTTTCAGCTCCAGCGTTAGGGCTACCAGACTACACCAAATCATTTCAGCTTATGGCTGCAGAAGTTGATTCCCATGCTACAGGAGTTCTTACCCAGAAGCATGCAGGGAAACAAAGACCAATTGCATATCTTTCAGCAAGGTTAGATCCAGTAGCTAGGGCAGCGCCAACCTGTGTACGTGTAGTTGTTGCTGTCTCACTATTGTTGGACAAAGCATCAGAAATTGTCCTAGAGCATCCACTCACAGTTCAAACTACGCATGATGTTTATGGGATATTAAACCAGGTCCAGCCAAAACACATTTCCATGGCCAGACATTTGCGGCTACAGTGTTCTTTGCTGCTCCCCTCTACTATCACATTTGCAAGGCTTCAGACTCTCAATTTAGCTACACTGCTACCTCTCGAGTCTGAAGGGGGGAATAAGGACACTGATCCACACGCAAATTTTTTCCCTACAGACACACATGATTGTACAGAGCTCATTTTACAAGAAACGGTAGGCTTACCCAATGTATCCGAAACACCACTTCAAAATCCAGATTTAGAGCTGTTTATAGATGGTAGTAGGTTTGCAGATGACACAGGTAATTTCCATACAGGGTATGCAGTTGTGTCAGAATCTGAAACTCTCAAAGCAGAACCTCTTCCACCGAAACAGTCTGCACAAGAAGCAGAACTAACAGCATTGATTGAAGCGCTAAAAATAGCTGAGAATCAGACAGCTAATATATACACTGATTCTAGGTATGCACATGGTATTGTGTTTGACTTTGGAGTAATCTGGAGAGCTAGAGGTTACATGACAGCGTCAGGCCAACCTGTAAAACATGCTTCTCTGATCAAACAGATCTTAGAGGCTGCACAAGAAACAAAAGAAGTAGCAGTAATTAAGGTAGCTGCACATGTGAGACTCGACACTAGGGAATCTAGGGGAAATGATAGGGCTGATAAAGCAGCCAAGGCAGCAGCGGTCAAACCCTTACAGCAGGTTCATACTGTAAACCCCACAGAAAATACTGAAGATAGACTGAGACAAGCACAGGAAGATGCAGGAGAAGAGGAGAGGGACAGGTGGAAAAAGGAAGGGGCAGAAGAACAAGCAGGAATTTGGAAGAAAGATGGACTAATATGTCTACCTAGAGCCTGGTACCCGATTGTAGTTGGTGGACTGCACCACCCTACTCATGTGTCTGCAAATGCAATGACACTACTGGCAAAGCAAGTCTGGTTGGCTCCAGGTTTTAGCAACTACGCAAGAGACTATTGTGCAACATGCGCTATATGCCTGGCACATAATCCCGGACAGACAACAAAGACCCCTATGAAGCATCACGTCCGACCTCTCTATCCGTTTCAGCGATTACAAATAGACTTTATCCAGCTGCCGAAAAGTAATGGGTATGAGTATGTGTTGGTATGTGTGGACATGTTCTCGGGGTGGCCAGAGGCCTATCCAGTTCGGAAGGCTTCAGCTAAAAACACTGCTGTAAAGCTAGTTGCCGAACTGATACCCCGTTACGGTCTCCCTGAAGTGATCGAGTCAGATAGGGGTACTCATTTCACTGGAGAAATATTTCAAAATGTACTGAAAATGTTGGGTGTTGAAAGTCAGTTACACACTCCGTACCATCCTCAAAGTTCTGGTAAGGTGGAACGCATGAATGGAACTTTAAAATTAAAAATACAGAAAGCCATGGCTGAAACAGGAAAGCCTTGGACAGAATGCCTTCCACTGGCCCTTTACTCAATACGCAATACCCCAAGGGGTAAGACTAAACTGTCTCCATATGAAATTTTGTTTGGCAGGACTGCCAATTTAGGATGTTATTTTCCACAGCAACTTGTGTTAAATATTGAGTCATTGACTTCTTATGTGCAAAATCTTCAGAAACAATTAACTAAGGTGCATGCACAAGTTTTTGCTTCCCTTCCAGATCCTGACAACATTGAAGGAAGTCACAAGTTGGAACCAGGTGATCAAGTCTATGTAAAAAGACACACCAGAAAGGCTCTTGAACCAAGATTTGACGGACCCTTCCAAGTCCTGTTGACAACACCTACATCAGTCAAGCTTGAAGGAAAGGCATCATGGATACATGCAAGCCATTGCAAAAGAGCAGTATAAAACTCATAACATTGATGTTAATAGTGTTAACCTCAACGGAGGCATGGGATAGACTGAATTCTTTAACCCCTTTGAATAATAGATTCGTGCAACATCATAGAAAATTAGTACATGACATTTAAATTAAAGGACGTACAACGACTCAGAGATCAGTATGATAAAGACAATGACCAGAATAAGGATAGCTGGTGGTCTGATACTTTCTCTTTTCTCAACCCAGCCAACTGGTTCAGAGGAATCGGTGGGTGGGTTGCTGGGATTATGCAGAGCATAATACATATAGTTATGATTATTGTAGTCATATACGTACTATTCCAGATTGTGCTCAAGAGTATCTCAGTATGCACAGATAAATTTTGTGTAATAGATGCAAGAGTATAAATTTTCTTCTTTATTCTTATGTTATCCTCTAGTGATTCTAATTAATATTACTGTACTAATTTTTGTTTTTATATTTTAGTATACTTATTGCAGAACAAAGAAAAGGTTGTGAGAGTTAAACGGAAGAATTGATAGTAGATTTGATTCTCTTATTAATGATATAAGCGTGTACATGTGTAATACCAAAAATAAAGGCTTTGTCTTTGGCCCTGTGGTAATCTAAAATATGGATATGTTAAAGGGGGATTTGTGATAGATTATAAAAGGAATATGTCAAAGGGGGGAATTGTAGAGATCAGATTGAAGAATCCATTTTGTCTTCCTCTACTCAGAGACGTATATGAAGAAACTTGAGCAAGGTAGACATTTCCTTTTATGGACGCATTCCTTCTTGTTATTGTGACCTTTAACCTACATTCCAGAAGTTGAACGTTATCAGTAGAATAGATACTCTTTTGTTAGAGAATATGAGCGCTTGTACGCATGTCTGTAATGCTTATCTCTTTGCCATATAAAAAGAGGGGTGAGAGACCAGGGGGGCCAGATGCGCTCCTGGGCGATCCCTGCATATGAATACACATCTCTTGTGCTGTGTGTTATTACTTGGATCTCTCTACATCAGAAAGCCAGGGACGGATGAGGACTCAACAGTGTCATTCAGTCACTGCTACATAGACATAAGGCCAAGTAACTCAACTATACTTTAAAACATTTTAATTGGATTGAATAAAAATTTAATAAAAATAACAGCAGGTGCTCTGGGCTGATGAGTAAAAATTTTAAATACTGGTATTTGACTATTACAGAAGGCAGTTTATTCATTAAAGGATTAAAGGGATGAAGAATGTCCACTGGGCGGCGCTCATAACAAGTGAGTAATTCTGCTACATACAGGCAATCTGATCATCGCCTGTCTATATGTAGCAGAGCCAATTGGATTATGGCAGCTTCTAGTCCATGAAGACTATTGGAGCATGCCAAAAGTAAAAAAAAAAGTTTTTAAAAATATAAAAAATATATAAAGGTTCAAATCACCCCCCTTTCACCCTATTCAAAATAAAACAATAAAAAATAAATCAAACATACACATTTTTGGTATTGCCGGGTTCAGAGGCGCCTGATATATCACTAAAAAAAAAGGTTTAATCTGATTGCTAGAATTCTGTCCCTTTCTCACTAACACCTCTCCGTATGCTGCCTGTGTCTGGGGTACAGTGTGTCAAGCATAAGAAGGGCTGTTGTTGAGAAATATAAAGTGGTTGAATCCCTGGCTAATGCGCAGCTCCGATTCTGTCCCTCTCTCGTTAGCACCTCTCTGTACGCTGCCTGTATCTGGGGTACAGTGTGTCGAGCATAGTGTCACGGGTCTTATATAGACCTGATGACACTATGCGGCCAGCCAATCCCAGTAATGCCACAACCAAGATGGCTACGGCATTACAGTGACTGGAAGGCAATCTCCACATGTTCATTGGTTGTCTACAAAGCACAAAACATGCAGGGCAGGGACTCAAACTCCAGAGTGAAAATGTAAAAAAACTCGCCGAGTAGCAAGCATCCAAAGCATACTGATGCTTGAGTGAGTAATGAGTAGGGAAGAGCATGCTCGATCATTACTAGTTTTAATATATATTTTTTTATTACTATTTCTTACCTTAGTCTTTAGTATTTCTAGGGCACTGTAACCTGTGGTTTGATCGCTTACACTCTATACTGCAATTCTGCAATATTGCAGTATATTGTATAAATTATTGTCTCCAATTCATTGTATGGTAAAAAATTACCTATAAAGATGATTTTACAGGTCAGTATAATTACAGCAATACCAAATATAATTACAGCAATACCAAACTTGCATGTGTTTGTCTTTATTTATGTTAAAAAGAATTGAGAAGTTTGTAGAAAAAAAGTAAAGTTTTTCAAGACCTTACATAGTTACATAGTTACATAGTTATTAACCCCTTCATGACCCAGCCTATTTTGGCCTTAATGACCTTGCCGTTTTTTGCAATTCTGACCAGTGTCCCTTTATGATGTAATAACTCGGGAACGCTTCAACGGATCCTAGCGATTCTGAGATTGTTTTTTCGTGACATATTGGGCTTCATGTTAGTGGTAAACTTAGGTCGATAATTTCTGCGTTTATTTGTGAAAAAAATGGAAATTTGGCGAAAATTTTGAAAATTTTGCAATTTTCACATTTTGAATTTTTATTCTGTTAAACCAGAGAGTTATGTGACACAAAATAGTTAATAAATAACATTTCCCACATGTCTACTTTACATCAGCACAATTTTGGAAACAACATTTTTTTTTGCTAGGAAGTTATAAGGGTTAAAATTTGACCAGTGATTTCTCATTTTTACAACAAAATTTACAAAACCATTTTTTTTAGGGACCACCTCACATTTGAAGTCAATTTGAGGGTTCTATATGGCTGAAAATACCCAAAAGTGACACCATTCTAAAAACTGCACCCCTCAACGTGCTCAAAACCACATTCAAGAAGTTTATTAACCCTTCAGGTGTTTCACAGCAGCAGAAGCAACATGGAAGGAAAAAATGAACATTTATCTTTTTAGTCACAAAAATGATCTTTTAGCAACAATTTTTTTATTTTCCCAAGGGTAAAAGGAGAAACTGGACCATGAAAGTTGTTGTCCAATTTGTTCTGAGTACGCTGATACCTCATATGTGGGGGTAAACCACTGTTTGGGCGCACGGCAGAACTCGGAAGGGAAGGAGCGCCATTTGACTTTTTGAATGAAAAATTGGCTCCAATCTTTAGCGGACACCATGTCGCGTTTGGAGAGCCCCCGTGTGCCTAAACATTGGAGCTCCCCGACAAATGACCCCATTTTGGAAACTAGACGCCCCAAGGAACTTATCTAGATGCATAGTGAGCACTTTAAACCCCCAGGTGTTTCACAAATTGATCCGTAAAAATGAAAAAGTACTTTTTTTTTCACAAAAAAAATATTTTAGCCTCAATTTTTTAATTTTCACATGGGCAACAGGATAAAATGGATCCTAAAATTTGTTGGGCAATTTCTCCTGAGTACACTGATACCTCACATGTGGGGGTAAACCACTGTTTGGGCACAAGGTAAGGCTCGGAAGGGAAGGAGCGCCATTTGACTTTTTGAATGAAAAATTATCTCCATCGTTAGCGGACACCATGTCGCGTTTGGAGAGCCCCTGTGTGCCTAAACATTGGAGCTTCCCCACAAGTGACCCCATTTTGGAAAGGAGACCCCCCAAGGATCTTATCTAGATGCATAGTGAGCACTTTGAACCCTCAGGTGCTTCACAAATTGATCCGTAAAAATGAAAAAGTCCTTTTTTTTCACAAAAAAATTCTTTTAGCCTCAATTTTTTAATTTTCACATGGGCGACAGGATAAAATGGATCCTAAAATTTGTTGGGCAATTTCTCCTGAGTACGCCGATACCTCATATGTGGGGGTAAACCACTGTTTGGGCGCATGGCAAGGCTCGGAAGGGAAGGCGCGCCATTTGACTTTTTGAATGGAAAATTAGCTCCAATCGTTAGCGGACACCATGTCGCGTTTGGACAGCCCCTGTGTGCCTAAACATTGGAGCTCCCCCACAAGTGACCCCATTTTGGAAACTAGACCCCCCAAGGAACTTATCTAGATGCATAGTGAGCACTTTAAACCAACAAGTGCTTCACAGAAGTTTATAACGCAGAGCCGTGAAAATAAAAAATAATTTTTCTTTCCTCAAAAATGATTTTTAGCCCAGAATTTTTTATTTTCCCAAGGGTAACAGGAGAAATTGGACCCCAAATGTTGTTGTCCAGTTTGTCCTGAGTACGATGATACCCCGTATGTGGGGGTAAACCACTGTTTGAGTGCACGGCAGGGCTTGGAAGGGAAGGCACGCCATTTGGCTTTTTGAATGGAAAATTAGCTCCAATCATTAGCGGACACCATGTCGCGTTTGGAGAGCCCCTGTGTGCCTAAACATTGGAGCTTCCCCATAAGTGCCCCCATTTTGGAAACTAGACCTCCCAGGGAACTAATCTAGATGTGTGGTGAGCACTTTGAACCCCCAAGTGCTTCACAGAAGTTTATAACGCAGAGCCATGAAAATAAAAAAAAAAATTTCTTTTCTCAAAAATGTTTTTTTAGCCCTGAATTTTTTTTTCCAAAGGGTAACAGGGGAAATTTGACCCCAATAGTTGTTGTCCAGTTTCTCCTGAGTACGCTGATACGCCATATGTGGGGGTAAACCACTGTTTGGGCACACGTCGGGGTTCGGAAGGGAAGTAGTGACGTTTTGAAATGCAGACTTTGATGGAATGCTCTGCGGGCGTCACGTTGCATTTGCAGAGCCCCTGATGTGCCTAAACAGTAGAAACCCCCCACAAGTGACCCCATTTTGGAAACTAAACCCCCAAGGGAACTTATCTAGATGTGTGGTGAGCACTTACAACCCCCAAGTGCTTCACAGAAGTTTATAACGCAGAGCCGTGAAAATAAAAAATCATTTTTCTTTCCTCAAAAATAATTTTTTAGCCCGCAATTTTTTATTTTCCCAAGGGCTACTGGAGAAATTGGACCCCAAAAGTTGTTGATCAGTTTCTCCTGAGTATGCTGGTACCCCATATGTGGGGGTAAACCACTGTTTGGGCACACGTCGGGGCTCGGAAGGGAGAGAGTACCATTTTACTTTTTCAACGCAAGATTGGCTGGAATCAATGGTGGCGCCGTGTTGCGTTTGGAGACCCCCTGATGTGCCTAAAAAGTGGAAACCCCTCAATTCTAACTCCAACACTAACCCCAACACACCCCTAACTCTAATCCCAACCCTAACCACAACCCTAACCCCAACACACCCCTAACCCTAGTCTTACCCCTAATTCCAACCCTAACCCTAAGGCTATGTGCTCACGTTGCGGATTTGTGTGGATTTTTCCGCAGTTTTTGAAAAATCTGCAGGTAAAATGCACTGCGCTTTACCTGCTGATTTACCGCGGATTTCCAGTGTTTTTTGTGTGGATTTCACCTGCGGATTCCTATTATGGAGCAGGTGTAAAACGTAGCAGAATTGCACAAAGAATTGACATGCTGCGGAAAATACAACGCAGCGTTTCCGCGCTGTATTTTCCGCACCATGGGCACAGCGGATTTGGTTTTCCATAGGTTTACGTGGTACTGTAAACGTGATGGAAAACTGATACGAATCCGCAGCGACCAATCCGCTGCGGATCCGCAGCCAAATCCGCACCGTGTGCACATAGCCTAATTCTAACCCTAATTCCAACCCTAACCCTAATTCCAACCCTAACCCTAATTCTAACCCTAATTCTAACCCTAGCCCTAAGTGCAACCCTAGCCCTAAGTGCAACCCTAGCCCTAAGTGCATCCCTAGCCCTAAGTGCAACCCTAGCCCTAAGTGCAACCCTAAGTGCAACCCTAGCCCTAAGTGCAACCCTAAGTGCAACCCTAAGTGCAACCCTAAGTGCAACCCTAGCCCTAAGTGCAACCCTAAGTGCAACCCTAAGTGCAACCCTAAGTGCAACCCTAGCCCTAAGTGCAACCCTAAGTGCAACCTTAAGTGCAACCCTACCCCTAACCCTACCCCTAACCCTACCCCTAACCCTAATGGAAAAACAATAAAAATAATTATATTTTCTATATTTTATTATGGGGGTGATAAAGGGGGGGGATTTATATACTATTTTTTTTATTTTGATCGCTGTGATAGAACTTATCACAGCGACCAAAATGTGCAGGAACGAATCTGCCGGCTGGCAGATTCAGCGGGCGCACTGCGCATGCGCCCGCCATTTTCCAAGATGGCGGCGCCCATGAAGAAGACGGCCGGACACCGGGAGGGACATCGGAGCTAGGTAAGTATGGGGGGGGGTGGGGTGGGAAAACGGGGGGGGATCGGAGGACCTGGGGAGCGGACAGGAGGACCGGGGGAGCCGACAGGAGGGAGGAGGGGAGCGGAACGGAGATCGGGGCAAAAAGGACGACTGGGGAGGTGATCGGTGGGGTGGGGTGGGGGCAGATCGGGGTCTCCAGCCATGGCAGATGCTATTGCAGCATCGGCCATGGCTGGATTGTAATATTTCACCATTTTCATAGGTGAAATATTACAAATCGCTCTAATTGGCAGTTTCACTTTCAACAGCCAATCAGAGCGATCGTAGCCACGGGGGGGTGAAGCCACCCCCCCTGGGCTGAAGTACCACTCCCCCTGTCTCTGCAGATCGGGTAAAATGGGAGTTAACCCCTTCACCCGATCTGCAGGGACGCGATCATTCTGTGACACAGCATATGCGTCACAGGTCGGATTGGCACCGACTTTCATGACGCATACGCTGTGTCACAGGTCGGGAAGGGGTTAAGGTTGAAGGAAGACTGTAAGTCCATCTAGTTCAACCAATAGCCTAACCTAACATGCCCTAACGTTGATCCAGGGGAAGGCAAAAAAAACCCATGTGGCAAAGAGTAACTCCACCATGAGGAAAAAATTCCTTCCCGACTCCACATACGGCAATCAGACTAGTTCCCTGGATCAACGCCTTATCAAGGAATCTAGTGTATATACCCTGTAACATTATACTTTTCCAGAAAGGTATCCAGTCCCCTCTTAAATTTAATTAATGAATCACTCACTACAACATCATACGGCAGAGAGTTCCATAGTCTCACTGCTCTTACAGTAAAGAATCCGCGTCTGTTATTATGCTTAAACCTTCTTTCCTCCAGACGTAGCGGATGCCCCCTTGTCCCTGTCACCGGTCTATGATTAAAAAGATCATCAGAAAGGTCTTTGTACTGTCCCCTCATATATTTATACATTAAAATAAGATCACCCCTTAGTCTTCGTTTTTCCAAACTAAATAGCCCCAAGTGTAATAACCTATCTTGGTATTGCAGACCCCCCAGTCCTCTAATAACTTTGGTCGCTCTTCTCTGCACCCGCTCCAGTTCAGCTATGTCTTTCTTATACACCGGAGACCAGAACTGTGCACAGTATTCTAAGTGTGGTCGAACTAGTGACTTGTATAGAGGTAAAATTATGTTCTCCTCATGAGCATCTATGCCTCTTTTAATACATCCCATTATTTTATTTGCCTTTGTAGCAGCTGCCTGACACTGGCCACTGAATATGAGTTTGTCATCCACCCATACACCCAGGTCTTTTTCATTGACGGTTTAGCCCAGAGTTTTAGAATTAAGCACATAGTTATACATCTTATTACTTCTACCCAAGTGCATGACCTTACATTTATCCCCATTAAAGCTCATTTGCCATTTATCAGCCCAAGCTTCTAGTTTACATAAATCATCCTGTAATATAAAATTGTCCTCCCCTGTATTGATTACCCTGCAGAGTTTAGTGTCATCTGCAAATATTGAAATTCTACTCTGAATGCCCCCTACAAGGTCATTAATAAATATGTTAAAAAGAAGAGGGCCCAATACTGACCCCTGTGGTACCCCACTGCTAACCGTGACCCAGTCCGAGTGTGCTCCATTAATAACCACCCTTTGTTTCCTATCCCTGAGCCAGCTCTCAACCCACTTACACATATTTTCCCCTATCCCCATTACTCTCATTTTATGTAACAACCTTTTGTGTGGCACCGTATCAAAAGCTTTGGAAAAGTCCATATATACTACGTCCACTGGGTTCCCTTGGTCAAGTCCTGAACTTACCTCTTCATAGAAGCTGATCAAATTAGTCTGACATGAACGGTCCCTAGTAAACCCATGCTGATACTGGGTCATGAGGTTATTCCTCTTCAGATACTCCAGCATAGCATCCCTTAGAATGCCCTCCAGGATTTTACCCACAGTAGAGGTTAAACTTTCTGGCCTATAATTACCGAGTTCAGTTTTTGCCCCTTTTTTGAATATTGGCACCACATTTGCTATACGCCAGTCCTGTGGTATAGACCCTGTTATTATGGAGTCTTTAAAGATTAAAAATAATGGTCTATCAATGACTGTACTTAGTTCCTGCAGTACTCGGGGGTGTATCCCATCCGGGCCCGGAGATTTGTCAATTTTAGTTATTTTTAGACGCCGCTGTACTTCCTGCTGGGTTAAGCAGGTGACATTTAATGGGGAATTTTTATCACTAGTCATTTTGTCTGCCATGGGATTTTCTTTTGTAAATACTGATGAAAAAAAGTCATTTAGCATATTGGCTTTTTCCTCATCCTCATCCACCATTTCACCCAGACTATTTTTAAGGGGGCCAACACTGTCATTTTTTAGTTTCTTACTATTTATATAGTTAAAGAATATTTTGGGATTATTTTTACTCTCTCTGGCAATGAGTCTCTCTGTCTCAATCTTTGCTGCCTTGATTTGCTTTTTACAGAATGTATTTAATTTTCTGTATTTATTTAATGCCTCCTCACTACCTACTTCCTTTAATTCTCTAAATGCTTTCTTTTTGTCCCTTATTGCGCCCCTTACAGCTCTATTTAGCCATATTGGTTTCCTCCTATTTCTAGTATGTTTATTCCCATACGGTATATACTGTGCACAGGTCCTATCCAGGATGCTAATAAATGTCTCCCATTTTCTTTGTGTATTTTTGTGTCTCAGGATATCGTCCCAGTTAATTGCACCAAGATCCTCTCTCATCCGTTGGAAATTTGCCCTCCTGAAGTTTAGTGTCCTTGTCACCCCCCTACTACCCATCTTATTAAAGGTTAAATGAAAACTTATTATTTTGTGATCACTATTCCCCAAGTGACCCCCAACCCTTATATTTGATATGCGGTCTGGCCTGTTGGTTAATATTAGGTCTAGCAGTGCCCCCCTCCTTGTTGGGTCCTGAACCAGTTGTGAAAGGTAATTGTCTCTCATAGTTGCCAAAAACCGATTACCTTTGCTGGAACTGCAGGTTTCTGTTCCCCAATCTATTTCAGGGTAGTTGAAGTCCCCCATAATAATGACTTCTCCTTGAGTCGCAGCTTCATCTATTTGCTTTACGAGGATATTCTCCATTGCTTCCATTATTTTTGGAGATTTATAACAAATCCCTATCAGTAATTTATTATTTTTTCCCCCTCCCCTTATCTCCACCCACAGGGACTCTACATTTTCATTAAATTCACCTATATTATCACGCAGGATGGGTTTTAAGGAAGATTTTACATATAGACACACCCCTCCCCCTCGCTTATCTGTACGGTCATTTCTGAACAGGCTATAGCCCTGCAAGTTAACAGCCCAGTCATGGCTCTCATCCAGCCACGTCTCAGATATCCCCACCATGTCATAATTATGTTCCAACAACATTAGTTCTAATTCATCCATTTTGTTGGCGAGGCTTCTGGCATTAGTATACATGCACTTGATGTTACTCTCTGTACCTCTATTCTTTCTTAAATTACTAACTGTTCTAACCCCACCCCCCATGCCACCGCCACCCCCAACTTCCTTATTTGTGCCCAGGTCTCTATCTGCACTATCTTCCCCTCCTATAAAATGAATACCCTCCCCCCCAATCCCTAGTTTAAACACTCCTCCAACCTTCTAACCATTTTCTCCCCCAGCACAGCTGCCCCTTCCCCATTGAGGTGCAGCCCGTCCCTAGCGTAGAGCTTGTAGCCAACTGAGAAGTCGGCCCAGTTCTGAAGGAACCCAAACCCCTCCTTCCTACACCAATTCTTGAGCCACTTATTAACCTCCCTGATCTCCCGTTGCCTCTCTGGCGTGGCACGTGGTACAGGCAGTATTTCGGAAAATACCACGTTGGAGGTCCTTGCTTTCAGCTTGCAGCCTAATTCCCTGAAATCATCTTTAAGGACCTTCCACCTACCTCTAACTTTGTCATTTGTGCCAATGTGCACCATGACCGCTGGGTCCTCACCAGCCCCTCCCAGTAATCTATCCACCTGATCAGCGATGTGTCGGACTCGAGCGCCAGGTAGGCAGCACACCGTCCGACGATCCCTGTCTTTGTGACAGATTGCCCTATCTGTTCCCCTAATAATTGAGTCCCCCACTACCAGCACCTGTCTGGCCTGCCCTGCTCTCCTATTTCCCTCCTTACTGGAGCAGTCACTCCTCCGGCTTTCAGAGGACATGCCTGGCTGCAGCAGTGCTACCCCTGTACTGGCACCCCCCTCATCTGCCAACTTAGCAAACTTATTGGGGTGTGCCAGATCAGGACTAGCCTCCCTGGCACTCTTCCCTCTACCCCGCCTTCTATCTGTCACCCAGCTAACTGCCACACTGTCCTGCAACTCCATCCTACCATCCCCTTCCTCATCTATCCCATTGAGCGTCTGCTCTGTGAGCAGAAGACTCCTCTCCATATTGTCTATGGATCTCAGTGTTGCCAGCTGCACATTTAGATCCAGTATCTGGGTTTCCAAATGCACAATGTGCTCACATCTCGCACAGCAGTATGCACCCTCGACCGGCTGGTCAAGGACTGCATACATGTGGCAAGATGTACACTGGATGGCATTAACAATTGTGGAGCACATTTCCTAATGGGGATTGCACCACACAGAAACGTTAATTAAAAATAAATACAAAGTATTAATTAAACAAAAAAAAAAAAAAAAAACAGAAGCAATTCCTCCCTTGGAAACTCCCTGATTCCAAAGTCACTGAATCACAAGTCACACACTTACCGCCGTTCACACTTACGCTCAGGTCACACTCAGCTCGCTCACACTCGCTGTGCTGAAGATTTATAGATTTTTTTTTTCTCTCTATCTCCCCTCAACAGCAATCCACCTTGCTGTTCAGATGCACTTCTGTCATGATCTCAATGGCAAGAGATCATAGCATCAGCATATAAAGGAACTAGCTCTTGGAAGATGGGAACTGAGCTGACCATGAACTAAACCTAACGCACAACTAGCAGTGGCCGGGTAGCATGCCTACGTTGATTCTAGATGCCCAGCACCAGCCGGAGGACTAAATAATGCTAGCAGAGGAAAATATTAGTCCTAGCTCACCTCTAGAGAAATACCCCGAAAGGAGACAGAGGCCCCCCACATGTATTGGCGGTGAATTAAGATGAAATAACAAACGTAGTATGAAAATAGGTTTAGCAAATTTGAGGTCCACTTACTACATAGCAGAAGACAGAAAGGACACTTTCATGGTCAGCTGAAAACCCTATCAAAACACCATCCAGAAATTACTTTAAAACTCTGGCATTAACTCATAACACCAGAGTGGCAATTCCTGTTCACAAGAGCTTTCCAGACACAGTAACGAAACTACAGCTGTGAACTGGAACAAAAATGCAAAAACAAACATGGACAAGAGTCCAACTTATCTAGTAGTTGTCTAGGAGCAGGAACAAGCACAGAGAGGCTTCTGATAACATTGTTGACCGGCAAGCAACTAACAGAGCAGCAAGGTTATATAGCGACTCCCACATCTTGATGGGAACAGGTGAACAGAGAAGATGAAGACACCAGTTCAATTCCACCAGTAGCCACCGGGGGAGCCCAGAATCCAAATTCACAACAGTACCCCCCCCTCAAGGAGGGGGCACCGAACCCTCACCAGAACCACCAGGGCGATCAGGATGGGCCCTATGAAAGGCACGAACCAGATCAGAGGCATGAACATCAGATGCATTCACCCAAGAATTATCCTCCTGGCCGTATCCCTTCCACTTGACCAGATACTGGAGTCTCCGTCTGGAAACACGAGAGTCTAAGATTTTCTCCACAACGTACTCCAACTCACCCTCAACCAACACCGGAGCAGGAGGCTCAACGGAAGGCACAACCGGTACCTCATACCTGCGCAATAATGACCGATGAAAAACGTTATGAATAGAAAAGGATGCAGGGAGGTCCAAACGGAAGGAAACAGGGTTAAGAATCTCCAATATCTTATACGGGCCGATGAACCGAGGCTTAAACTTAGGAGAAGAGACCCTCATAGGGACAAAACGAGAAGACAACCACACCAAATCCCCAACACAAAGCCGAGGACCAACACGACGGTGGCGGTTGGCAAAAAGCTGAGTCTTCTCCTGGGACAACCTCAAATTGTCCACCACCTGCCCCCAGATCTGATGCAATCTCTCCACCACAGCATCCACTCCAGGACAATCCGAAGATTCCACCTGACCAGAGGAAAATCGAGGATGAAACCCCGAATTACAGAAAAACGGGGACACCAAAGTGGCAGAGCTGGCCCGATTATTGAGAGCGAACTCCGCCAATGGCAAAAAAGCAACCCAATCATCCTGGTCAGCAGACACAAAACACCTCAGATATGTCTCCAGGGTCTGATTAATCCGCTCGGTCTGGCCATTCGTCTGAGGATGGAAAGCGGACGAAAAAGATAAATCTATGCCCATCCTAGCACAGAATGCCCGCCAAAATCTAGACACGAATTGGGTCCCTCTGTCAGAAACGATATTCTCAGGAATACCATGCAAACGAACAACATTTTGAAAAAACAGAGGAACCAACTCGGAAGAAGAAGGCAACTTGGGCAGAGGAACCAAATGGACCATCTTAGAGAAACGGTCACACACCACCCAGATGACAGACATCTTCTGAGAAACAGGCAGATCTGAAATAAAATCCATCGAGATGTGCGTCCAAGGCCTCTTAGGAATAGGCAAGGGCAATAACAATCCACTAGCCCGAGAACAACAAGGCTTGGCCCGAGCACAAACGTCACAAGACTGCACAAAGCCTCGCACATCTCGTGACAGGGAAGGCCACCAGAAGGACCTTGCCACCAAATCCCTGGTACCAAAAATGCCAGGATGACCTGCCAACGCAGAAGAATGAACCTCAGAGATGACTCTACTGGTCCAATCATCAGGAACAAATAGTTTATCAGGTGGGCAACGATCAGGTCTATCCGCCTGAAACTCCTGCAAGGCCCGCCGCAGGTCTGGAGAAACGGCTGACAATACCACTCCATCCTTAAGGATACCTGTGGGCTCAGAGTTACCAGGCGAGTCAGGCTCAAAACTCCTAGAAAGGGCATCCGCCTTAACATTCTTAGAACCCGGTAGGTATGACACCACAAAATTAAACCGAGAGAAAAATAATGACCAGCGCGCCTGTCTAGGATTCAGGCGCCTGGCGGTCTCAAGATAAATCAAATTTTTGTGGTCAGTCAATACCACCACCTGATGTCTGGCCCCCTCAAGCCAATGGCGCCACTCCTCAAAAGCCCACTTCATGGCCAAAAGCTCCCGATTCCCAACATCATAATTCCGCTCAGCGGGCGAAAATTTACGGGAAAAGAAGGCACAAGGCCTCATCACGGAGCAGTCAGAACTTTTCTGCGACAACACTGCCCCAGCTCCGATCTCAGAAGCGTCGACCTCAACCTGAAAAGGTAGAGCAACATCAGGCTGACGCAACACAGGGGCAGAGGAAAAACGGCGCTTGAGCTCCCGAAAGGCCTCCACAGCATCAGGGGACCAATCGGCAACATCAGCACCCTTCTTAGTCAAATCGGTCAATGGCTTAGCAATATCCGAAAAACCAGCAATAAATCGACGATAAAAGTTAGCAAAGCCCAAAAATTTCTGAAGACTCTTAAGAGAAGAGGGCTGCGTCCAATCACAAATAGCTTGTACCTTGACAGGATCCATTTCAATGGAAGAGGGGGAAAAAATATATCCCAAAAAGGAAATCCTCTGTACCCCAAAAACACACTTAGAACCCTTCACACACAAAGAATTAGACCGCAAAACCTGAAAAACCCTCTTGACTTGCTGGACATGAGAGTCCCAGTCATCCGAAAAAATCAGAATATCATCCAGATACACAATCATAAATTTATCCAAATAATCGCGAAAAATATCATGCATAAAGGACTGGAAAACTGACGGAGCATTTGAAAGACCAAAAGGCATCACTAAATACTCAAAATGGCCCTCGGGCGTATTAAATGCGGTTTTCCACTCATCCCCCTGCCTGATTCGCACCAAATTATACGCCCCACGAAGGTCAATCTTAGAGAACCACTTGGCCCCCTTTATGCGAGCAAACAAATCAGTCAGCAACGGCAATGGGTATTGATATTTAACAGTGATTTTATTCAAAAGCCGATAATCAATACATGGTCTCAAAGAGCCGTCTTTTTTTGACACAAAGAAAAAACCGGCTCCTAAGGGAGATGACGATGGACGAATATGTCCCTTTTCCAAGGACTCCTTTATATATTCTCGCATAGCAGCATGTTCAGGCACAGACAGATTAAATAAACGACCCTTTGGGTATTTACTACCCGGGATTAAATCTATGGCACAATCGCACTCTCGGTGCGGAGGTAACGAACCAAGCTTGGATTCTTCAAAGACGTCACGATAGTCAGACAGGAACTCAGGAATTTCAGAGGGAATAGATGATGAAATGGAAACCACAGGTACATCCCCATGAGCCCCCTTACATCCCCAGCTCAACACAGACATAGCTCTCCAGTCGAGGACTGGGTTGTGAGATTGCAGCCAAGGCAATCCTAGCACCAAATCATCATGTAGATTACACAGCACCAGAAAGCGAATAATCTCCTGGTGATCCGGATTAATACGCATAGTTACTTGTGTCCAGTATTGTGGTTTATTATTAGCCAATGGGGTGGAGTCAATCCCCTTCAGAGGAATAGGAGTCTCCAAAGGCTCTAAATCATACCCACAGCGTTTGGCAAAGGACCAATCCATAAGACTCAACGCGGCGCCAGAGTCGACATAGGCGTCCGTGGTAATAGATGACAAAGAGCAAATCAGGGTCACAGATAGAATAAACTTAGACGGTAAGGTGCAAATGGAAACAGATTTACCAAGCTTTTTAGTGCGCTTAGAGCATGCTGATATAACATGAGTAGAATCACCACAATAGAAACACAACCCATTTTTCCGTCTAAAATTCTGCCGCTCGCTTCGGGACAGAATTCTATCACACTGCATACTCTCTGGCGATTTCTCAGTGGACACCGCCAGATGGTGCACTGGTTTGCGCTCCCGCAAACGCCTATCGATCTGAATAGCCATTGTCATGGACTCATTCAGACCCGCAGGCACAGGGAACCCCACCATAACATCCTTAATGGCATCAGAGAGACCCTCTCTGAAAGTCGCCGCCAGGGCGCACTCATTCCACTGAGTAAGCACAGACCATTTACGGAATCTTTGGCAGTAAATTTCCGCTTCATCTTGCCCCTGAGATAGGGACATCAAAGTTTTTTCTGCCTGAAGCTCCAAATGAGGTTCGTCATAAAGCAACCCCAAGGCCAGAAAAAACGCATCCACATTGAGCAACGCAGGATCCCCTGGTGTCAATGAAAAAGCCCAGTCTTGAGGGTCGCCCCGGAGCAAGGAAATCACAATCCTGACCTGCTGTGCAGGGTCTCCGGCAGAGCGAGATTTCAGGGACAAAAATAATTTGCAATTATTTCGAAAATTCTGAAACCCGGATCTATTCCCCGAGAAAAATTCCGGCAAAGGAATTCTCGGCTCAGATACAGGTGCATGACAAACAAAATCTTGCAAATTTTGTACCTTCGTGGCGAGATTATTCAAACCTGCAGTTACACTCTGAAGATCCATTACAAACAGGTGGACACAGAACCATTCAAAGATTAGAAGGAGAGAAAAAAAAAAAAATAAATTTCAGCAGACTACTTATATCTCTCCTTTCTCAGCCAAGGATTTTAACCCTTTAGTGGGCCGGTCAAACTGTCATGATCTCAATGGCAAGAGATCATAGCATCAGCATATAAAGGAACTAGCTCTTGGAAGATGGGAACTGAGCTGACCATGAACTAAACCTAACGCACAACTAGCAGTGGCCGGGTAGCATGCCTACGTTGATTCTAGATGCCCAGCACCAGCCGGAGGACTAAATAATGCTAGCAGAGGAAAATATTAGTCCTAGCTCACCTCTAGAGAAATACCCCGAAAGGAGACAGAGGCCCCCCACATGTATTGGCGGTGAATTAAGATGAAATAACAAACGTAGTATGAAAATAGGTTTAGCAAATTTGAGGTCCACTTACTACATAGCAGAAGACAGAAAGGACACTTTCATGGTCAGCTGAAAACCCTATCAAAACACCATCCAGAAATTACTTTAAAACTCTGGCATTAACTCATAACACCAGAGTGGCAATTCCTGTTCACAAGAGCTTTCCAGACACAGTAACGAAACTACAGCTGTGAACTGGAACAAAAATGCAAAAACAAACATGGACAAGAGTCCAACTTATCTAGTAGTTGTCTAGGAGCAGGAACAAGCACAGAGAGGCTTCTGATAACATTGTTGACCGGCAAGCAACTAACAGAGCAGCAAGGTTATATAGCGACTCCCACATCTTGATGGGAACAGGTGAACAGAGAAGATGAAGACACCAGTTCAATTCCACCAGTAGCCACCGGGGGAGCCCAGAATCCAAATTCACAACACACTTCCAAAAAGGACTTGAGCCCCAAACAGCTGCCCCTTATATCCCCTTAATTATGAGCCCCCACCCTAAGTTAACTCCTTATGAATATAGCTACTCCCAATTCAGCAACTCACTCCAATTCACACAGGTATTTTTTAAAGGCCTTCCAAATACCTCCTCACTGAATCACAAGTCACACACTTACCGCCGTTCACACTTACACTCAGGTCACACTCAGCTCGCTCACACTCGCTGTGCTGAAGATTTATAGATTTTTTTTTTTTTTTTCTCTCTATCTCCCCTCAACAGCAATCCACCTTGCTGTTCAGATGCACTTCCAAAAAGGCATCTGAACCTGTAACATTTTATTTATCCATCAATTGAGCTGAGTGAAGGTTTCTTTTTTGCATATCAAAATTACAGTTTTACTGATGATAATTTAGATTAGATTGAAAAATGTAACCATTTTTTATTTTAGTTTTCATTTCTGTCTCTTTACTGTGTTTATGTCACTCAATGCCTTGAGACTGTGGGCTCTAACTAGGTCCATAGAACTAGGGGCTCCCTAGTCTATCTCCTTCCCCGGATTACTCCTGAAGGTGGAAATGCCGGGTTGCTATACTCCTATGTCAACCCTTATCTGTCCTCTGGCCCACCCAGGGAGGTGGGAAACTCAAGTGTATAGGATAACACTATCCAAACAAACAAGGGAAGACGGACGGGGATAAATGAAAATAACAATCATTCTAAATAAACTCACCAAACAACAGAGTGGAACATAGGGGAGTAAAAGGAAAGTGAAACCAAATAGAGGAAGAGGATGTGAATTCAAAAAAACTCCAAGCAACACTCTTCTGAGCAAATCTAGCAATGCCAACTCCAACCACTAACTAAACTTCCAACTCCAAACCAGGCAGTAAGAACTAACACTGACCATTTCTAAGTGCGAGAGGCGAGCATATAAAGTAGAAGGAGTAGCAAACACTGAAAAGCTGAGAGAATGCAGGTACAAAAGCTCCAGGAGCTTTAAATGAATAGATTAACCTTTGCATTGCCAGCAAGAAAAAACCTGTTTAATAAGATGGTGAAGTACTTCTAACTAGTGCAGGAGTTTATTAAACCAGACGCCTCTATCTACTTGCCACTCTCTGTTGCGGTATCCCCATGACAGTTAACCAAAAGTGTAAATTAATTTTATGTTTTGATATATCAAATTTTGCAGATGCAAAAATATGAAATGTTTATTTTTTATGTTTAATGGGGAAAATATTTGATCTGATTATTTATAATTTTTCATATTTTTAATTTTTTGTTAGGGGACTTGAACTTGTATTGGTGACAGTTTGATCACTGTTTCTATATGTTGCAATACCATAATATTTCTGCAAATTATGTAAATGTAGCTGGGCAGTGGCTGTGCCTCATAGGAGATTTAACATGGCAGCCATAGGAGCCTTCAGCAGGTCCCCAATTGCCACAACAGGCCTTCAGTACCCTGCGAACATATCGAACATGCTCTGGCCACTGCTGTTAGAGACAGATATCAGCTAGGTAACACAGATGGCATCTGCCGAGTGTGGAGCAGGGTCACCTCCTCAGCCCCTTCCATACAAGAGGTACCCAACACAGATGTATATTTACATCCTTTTATTCAAAGAATTTAATTGGCCAAAATTAGCAGAGCAAAGTTGTTTAATAGGCAATACAGCTTGTTAGGAATGCTGGGTTACATCCGTAGCCCGCCATTACCCAAAAAATAGACTTAAAGTGACCAAGCACCTGAGATAGCTTTCAATCAACAGCTATTACTTTCAGCCTCGTCATATATATGAATTCTTGGCTCAAATGGGAAGAGCGGAATAAGCCACTGCCAGACACTTCTGACAGCGACTTATCTTTCTTGAGAACAAAGCTCTAAGCATTGTGAAATCCCTTTTCTTCTTTCCCTTCTTTGTTCACCTGCAGTCATGCCAGAGTTTGAACAAGTCACCCCTACATGCATTCGATCATCAACTGGCCCCATCAAAAATCTGAGGGTTTAGGCAACATTCGTTTAATGTGTATGAGCTCTTTTAAGAAAATTCAGATGTGCTTGATTAGAGTAAAATAGATTAGATGTGACTGATTACTTTTCTCACAAGAACAGAACTGATAATTAAAGTTCCAGGCTGAATCAAGTCACATTCTTCAAAGCCGTCAAACCTTTCAAGTACAATGATTGGGATTAAGTTGGCATGTAACGATATCTTATAATAATAAAAGCCCGGATCCTTTGCTTTGTGTGCATTACAAGATGTGTCAAAGATTTTTTTTAAGCCTTACACATTTCAGGTGGACATTATGAAGGAAGCATTTGCCTTCACACAGGATGTAATAATACTGTTTGCAGAGATTACTGAGAAATCCGGCTTTGTTATATACATGTCATTACAGGCATCATATTTGTAGTCCTTCTCCTTTACTTGTAAAAAAAAAATTACAAAATGTGCTATCGAAAACATGTGCAGGCAGTAAAATAGAACTCTCAATAATAACAATTGACATATCATCTTTGTACACAGGCCTGTGTTGATGTAATTTCTTCCCACAGCAATAAAGTATCTGAAGCGAATTCTAAAGATAGGTAAAGCCTTTAATAAACCTGTAATCATATTCTATTGTTATACGGCTCTAAGCCCCATTTCTAACGGAAAATAGTCCAGGTCTCCCTTCTTTTATTCTGATTGCAGAATAATCATTGCCACATGTTTTGTTGCTGTTCTTTTACAGCCATTCTCTAAGCCTTCTAAATACTGTTATCTTATTTCCTCAGAGGAACATATTGCTACCTTTTTAATATTGCTTTGTAACTTTATTAAACGCTGTCCCATACAATAAAGGTGCAATTACGTAATCCAATTTAATGTTCTGTGTTGTTTGCCTTTGCATGGTCATTTATATCTATTCTTAGGGCAGCCATGTCTGGGGACAATATGATATTGAGTATGGCACAATAGTAAGAAATAGCATAAATGGTATTAAACTTCCAAGATCTCAATAGGAGATATAAACTTGAAATTAATTTAGCAAAGTTAGCCTCAAAAGAGCAAATGTCCACAAATAGGGAGATTCAAATAAATCACCCCAAAAAAGTGGGGATATCGTCACAGAAAATCAGATCTTTGGGCCAAATTTTCAACCAAAAATTGGGAAACAATACACCTACGGGAGATTTTTTTTTTTAAATGCCATTCTAAATCCATTGGCATTAATATGGAGATGGTCACCACTTTACAAGTAAACCAACTTCTACTTACCTAAAAAGGTTTTCTGCAAGATTTTTGAGTATGCCAGTGGAAATGTTGTATCCATTTAGCCAGAAAAGCGATTGTGAGGTCAGATATTGAAGTTGGATCACAATCTCGCTTCTACATCACCCTGAATGTGTTTAGTGGGGTGAGGGGTTTGTTAAATCCAGACTCATCCATCAGTTGCACTGCTCCTGAGTACAGTGGCAGGGTGCTTTAAATCTCTCTATCCAGCACTTGGCATTGTTCTTGGTGATGTTAGGCTTGCATGCAACTGCATGGTCATGGAAACTAATAACATGAAACTACCATGGCAAAGATATGGTATGTGCATACATTTTTTTAGGCAGATGTAACACTGGTTGTGTTACAAGAGGTAGAATCTGCATTTTCATCTTTTTCAGATGCATCTAGCTTTGAACTTATTTTTTTTGCTGTTTATGTCATTTCCTCATTAGTTTTTAATCATTTTTACCCATATGCATTTGTTCAGCTATTCCATTTTAAAATAGAGAGCATCTTCAGGGTGGAAGACTTAGGGCTAGCTTTCAATCAGTGCCAGGGGCAGGGTTAAATCGGCCGCACACTATACACAGAACAGTGACTAAAACTACGATGGCACCACCCCTATGATTGAACGCCAAATGCTGACGGGAGGAATAAAGTTCATTTCCTCCCAGCAGCGGGGCTTAAAGACTGGGCACCAGGCAGGTTCAGAATGCGATTAACCTGCAGATTAACTCCATATCTGCTGGTTAAAAGCATTTCTTAATCTGACAGGTTCCCTCTCAAGTTCTCTTTCTCTTTAGGTCTTCTTTTAAGTTTCCTCAATAATTTGGAAGATGTTTTAGACAGATTACTGAAATACAACTTCAGTCCCCTCGCCCCTACATAGTAAGGTTTCTGGCAGGTTTTTTTCATTTGAGAATTTTCATTGCATGATTTTTTGAAACTTTTTAAAATATTTGTGACTTTTGAGGCTACAAAGTCACAAAAACTGGTTAAGGACAAAAACAAAGAGCATTATTTTATATTTTGTATTGGTGTTGTGCCAAATTCATGAACCCATGCATTGGTGCAAAAAAAGTCAGTGAATTCCATAAGACAAAAAAGAAAAGTGACTTAAGAAAATTGCAAATGATAAATCAGGCTCCAAGAATTGAAAAAGGTATACAGTGGGTACGGAAAGTATTTAGACCCCTTTAAATTTGTCACTCTTTGTTTCATTGTAGCCATTTGGTAAATTCAAAAAAGATCATTTTTTTTTCTCATTAATGTACACTCTGCACCCCATCTTGCCTGAAAAAAACAGAAATGTAGAAATGTTTGCAAATTTATTGAAAAAGAAAAACTGAAATACCACATGGTCATAAGTATTCAGACCCTTTGCTTGGTATTGAGTAGTAGCACCTTTTTGAGCTAGTACAGCCATGAGTCAATTGCAACCAGTCGTCCTGTCCGTGCAGCTGAAAAACACTCCCACAGCATGATGCTGCCACCACCATGTTTCACTGTTGGGATTGTATTGGGCAGGTGGTGAGCAGTGCCTGGTTTTCTCCACACATACCGCTTAGAAAAAGGTCTAGCTTCGTCTCATCAGACCAGAGAATCGTATTTCTCATAGTCTGGGAGTCTTTCATGTGTTTTTTAGCAATCTCTATATGGGCTTTCATGTCTTGCACTAAGGAGAGGCTGCTGTCGGGCCACTCTGCCATAAAGGCCCAACTGGTTGAGGGTTGCAGTGATAGTTGTCTTTGTGGAACTTTTCTCCCATCTCCCTACTGCATCTCTGTAGCTCAGCCACAGTGATCTTGGGGTACTGTTTTACCTCTCTCACCAAGGCTTTTCGCCCACGATTGCTCTGTTTGGCTGAACGGCCAGGTCTAGGAAGACTTCTGGTGGTCCCAAATTTCTTCAATTTAAGGGTTATGGAGGCCAGTGTGCTCTTAGGAACCTTGAGGACTGCAAAAATTATTTTGCAACCTTGGCCAGATCTGTGCCTTGCCACAATTCTGTCTCTGAGCTCCTTGGCCAGTTCCTTTGACCTCATGATTCTCATTTGGTCTGACATGCACTGTGAGCTGTGAGGTCTTACATAGACAGGTGTGTGCCTTTCCAAATGAAGTCCTATCAGTTTAATTAAACACAGCTGGACTTCAATGAAGGAGTAGGACCATCTCAAGAGGGATCACAAGGAAATGGACAGCATGTCACTTAAATATGAGTGTCTGAGCAAAGGGTCTGAATATTTCAGCTTTTCTTTTTAATGAATATGCACCTTTCTGGGTTTTTTTTTTAGTGAAGATGGGGTGCAGAGTGTACATTAATGAGAAACACATTAACTTTTTTGAATTTACCAAATGGCTGCAATGAATCAAAGAGTGAAAAATGTAAAGAGGTCTGAATATTTTCTATACCCACTATATACTCTAAAGAGATACATTCAGCAATGGGGTGCCAAAAGGATCATTGTTAGGCTATGTGCACACAGAGTCTTTTTGCAGCATCAGGAGCAGAAACTAAACAAAATCTCTAGGTTTTTGAGGAGTATTTGGAGACTTTCAGCTCAGCTTCCGCTCAGTTTCTACTGCAAAACTTGATGAATGAAGCACGTTATGTTAAAAGGAGAATACAGCAATTTGGATAAACAAGATTTTAACACAATGCTACTTACACACTATCATTCAATATATACAATTAAATAGTGTTTATAGTCAGTGAGGTCTTAGTCCTAATACTCTAACCTAAAGAGCGTCACTGTCACCATCAGGCCTGTCACCATCGTCACTCTTTAGGCCACACCAAACAGGCCCTAACAAAGGTCTACAGTACTACCCATTAGGTCGCAATTGCAGATTGCTGAATCACTTGGGAATCCTGCCCAGCTGGCTGCCTTTATTCCCTGAAGCATGGTCCCAGGCCCCACTTTAAACCGCACGTCTACACTGGAAGTGACTGCTCACACAAACGTCCCTCTGCTGTGGCCTGGTAGTCTCTCCCTCAGCTCTGACCCTGCTCACTCGGCTTGGATCTCCCAGCTCAGGCCTTTTGCCTCCGGTTCTGGTCACTCAGAACTGTTCTTCCGATTACCTCACCCTGATCTGGTCTCTCAGTTCCTTCACTTGGATCTGGTCTCTAGGTTCTTTCACTCAGATCTGGCCTCTAGGTTCTTTTACTCGGAGTCTGGTCTCTTGATTCCTTTTGCTCAGGCCTGGTCAATCGCAATAGCGGCTATATGCCAACTCCACTTCTTCACATGTCTGTCCTGCCACAGGTTCAGGCATCAACTCCTCCCCTTTCACACCCTCCTGAGCCTTTTTAATTATTAACTGTGCAACCTCTAACCCTCAGTAACCATGCATGTCATCTTACAGTTTCTTCTGATACATCTCTCACTACTTTCTTTAGTCCAACAATATTTAACCAGTGGATGGCGGTGCTTGCAGACACTCCATTAGGCCTGAAACTATGGTAATCTCTTTGTTTGACCACCTACTTACACAGTCACAAAGTAGGTTGGTGCAAAAATCGGTGGATTTATTAACATTCCATAAATAAAGCCCTTCCTTGGCATAAAGGTAAAGCTAAAACAAACAGTCCTCTGCACAACAGACATGGGATTACCTGTTTAAAGCACAGTAACTTCTTAACACAGATCTTTTTCTCTTTCCACACACAGATACTAAATAAGGCAGCTGATCTACCTTATGTAACCTGTTCCAAGTATTGGAATTGGAGGTAAGGGAATGGTCAGTCTCACCCACCTCTTTGGCTGTTCCTAAAACCTGGACCCAAAATCTGGGCCATTTAAAAAACACTTCTCGGCATTATACGTGCTGGAGACTACTTCTCCGGGGCCTACATATATATATGTGTGTGCTTATATGGTGACCATCTGGGGGATATTAACTGGAAATTCAGGGAAACAACTTGGGTTACTGCGATGGCTGATTAATTGTAATTGCATGAATATATATATATATATATATATATATATATATATATATATATCCCCTTTTGTAGCCAATGCAGTAAATAGGTTAGAATATGTTTAGTAAATTATAGCACTGTCTTTAATTCAGGGGTGCATATTTCCCTCTAAGAGCTTCTACTAAGCCTTACTCCAATGCATGAGAAGCTCTGGAGAGGGATACAAGCGCACGCAAAATAGTGCAATATCGTCTGGTAAAGGATAGGTATAAGCGATGGTAGCACTCACCTAAAGGTGTGTGCAGCACAACACCTATAAGAGCATGGAAAGCTGCTGTTGCTGCCCCATGGCTGCTGGAGCAAATGGTTCTACCAGATCTATAATGGAATAATGGAAGCTGGCACATTTAGATGGCTGCACTACAGGAATGAAGAGCCTTGGGAAACAATTTTTATTAATACCCATGCTTTTCTGCACTGGACCAGGCCTTTCTCAAGGTATACAAACCAAGTATGCAGGGTACAACAACTGGAGACTTTAAATAAGGCTAGGTTCACATTGCGTTAATGGGTGTCCGCTAGTGGACTCCGTTGCATGGCGCAATTGTCACAATTAACGCTATGTAACAGGTCCTTTAGCGCACCCATTGACCGCAATGTGCTAACGGGTCACTAACGCATCGCTGATGCATGCCATTTTTGGCATGCACTAGCGATGTCCCGTTATTTTCGAACGGACCTCGAACGCTGCTTGCAGCATCCGAGGTCCATTCCTCGCTAGCGCAGATCGGGCATCTGCGCTAGCGGGATCGCCAAACGTGATCCCTTTTGGGACATTGTGTTAGCGCAATCCGCTAGCGTATGCGCTATACGGATTGCCCTAACGCAATGTGAACCTAGCCTAAGAAAAAATGGTTCCAGAAAGCATAAGAAACACACCTAAATGGGAGGGGAGAAAGTAAAAAAAAATAGTGTTGACACAATGAGGGTGAAGTGGTTAATAAAGTAGGGAAAAAAATAAAAAGAAGTAGGGAAGGAGAGGCAAGCAGGGAAGAATGTTAAAACATGATCGAGCAGATTGATATGTAGTATGTAGAGAAGTATGATAGAAAAATGTAAATGTTAAGAATTGTGAAACTATATAAATGTAAAAAGTAATTTGAAAATGAAACAAAAGAGAAATTGCACTGGTATGTTTGCATGAAAATATAAGTAATAATTAGAATATAAAACTAATCAAATATGAGAATGTTATGTGTAAAGAGATAAAAATACATATAAAAAGCCTCTAGTAAAAATAATCCATAAGCTTGCCTGTAGTTTACTTAGCAAAATCCTGCTGACAGGTTTACTAGGGTGTCTTTTTGATAAAAGAGCAGACATAGCCTCACAAGCTATCATACGTAGTAATAATCTTACCAAGGAATTATCTAGATTTTCCTTGCATTTACATTACTAACCAATTAACAGAAATATTACTTCTAGCATACTCTCATTAGGAAATGAAACATTTGACCAAAAAATTTAAAAAAATGAATAGTGACAGGCAGGATTTTGGAGGGGGAGGTAATTCCATCAATAAAGTATGTAAACTCAACGCTTCCAATACCAAATCATGACTACCATCCAACACCACAACCTCCCAACCATTAACAAATTGTTCATCACAGAGTAACCCACGTACTTTCATGAACAGTAATTATAATGACAACAAACATTCAAACAAAACTGGAGTTGACCCCCAAAAAACTTTCTATTACTCCTCCTCTCACTACAGAACACTCTATTTCTCTTTTTGTCAATACTAATAACGCTTTGAATCCTAAAATTACACTCGCACCATTAATTACCATAATGCCATCTGATCTTCATCCTGTTCCACCTTCTCCTCTTGCCTCTTCACAGTTCTGCGACATGGATAGATATTTACAGGTAATTAAAGAAAAAATACACAAGCTACGCATTGAACATAACATTCCTATCCCAGCTACTAATATTCTCTCTTATCAACTTTTATCTGACTTCCTGTCAATTCATATTCAGTAGGATATTCCTCTGATTCCTCTTACACCAATTGCCCTCAACATAGGGGCTACTCCACAAGCTTACACCCTATTAAAACATACAAAAAAAAAACAAGAATTAGATTTTTCCATACATAAAGCATCCACAGACTTCACTGATTTCCTTGAATTACAAGTTGACGATTACCCTTAAGTTTTCTAATAGCAACATAAAAACTATAATACTGGATAACACTAAAACTGCCTGATTGCGGTGAGCCCTGCCTGCGCAGTACAGAGGTGGCGATTCTCTCTGCACTGCTGGAACATGTCTCATTAAGGGAGAGGTTGAGGGCGTAGGTGGAGGAGCCAGAGGCCCAGAAGCAGTGGAGGAAGTATTAGATACAGAGGTTTGTCTTGCAAGCCTGGGGAATTCCAAGATTTGCTGTCTAGAGATACCTTGGTGTCTAGTGTTTTAGTTCACCATCTCTTGATGTGTAGTGGTTTAGTTTTCCATTCCCTGGTGTGTAGTCGTTTAGTTCTCTATACCCTGGTGTTTAGTAGTTTAGTTCTCCATCTTCAGGCGTGTAGTGGTTTAGTTATCCAACCCTAGGTGTTTAGTAGTTTAGTTTTCCAGGTGTCAGTGGTGAAATGCATCCGGGCAGACGTAGATTTTTTTCAGGGAATGAGTGATGTTGCCTGTGACATACTGGTGTAGAGCAGGCACATCTCATAGAAATAGTGATGACTGGGCAACTGGTACAGGGGGACTGTGACGACCATCAATTCTTGGATACCGTATCCGCCAGGTGGAAAGTCTGCATTTCTGTGGCCAGCAGATTGGATTGGCAAACAAATTTGTCAAGGATTTCTTCCTATTATCACAGAGGTCACTGGATGGGAGTCTCATCTGGCCCCTATGTTCCAGACAATTACATGATTGTGCGATGATCAACCGAGGAGGCCACAGGCTGTTGCCAATAATCAGTTATCAGAAAACGACCAGTGAGCAAACAGCATATACACCTCTGGATTACAATGCATGGAATATACAGTGGGGAAAAAAAGTATTTAGTCAGTCAGCAATAGTGCAAGTTCCACCACTTAAAAAGATGAGAGGCGTCTGTAATTTACATCATAGGTAGACCTCAACTATGGGAGACAAACTGAGAAAAAAAAATCCAGAAAATCACATTGTCTGTTTTTTTAACATTTAATTTGCATATTATGGTGGAAAATAAGTATTTGGTCAGAAACAAACAATCAAGACTTCTGGCTCTCACAGACCTGTAACTTCTTCTTTAAGAGTCTCCTCTTTCCTCCACTCATTACCTGTAGTAATGGCACCTGTTTAAACTTGTTATCAGTATAAAAAGACACCTGTGCACACCCTCAAACAGTCTGACTCCAAACTCCACTATGGTGAAGACCAAAGAGCTGTCAAAGGACACCAGAAACAAAATTGTAGCCCTGCACCAGGCTGGGAAGACTGAATCTGCAATATCCAACCAGCTTGGAGTGAAGAAATCAACAGTGGGAGCAATAATTAGAAAATGGAAGACATACAAGACCACTGATAATCTCCCTCGATCTGGGGCTCCACGCAAAATCCCACCCCGTGGGGTCAGAATGATCACAAGAACGGTGAGCAAAAATCCCAGAACCACGCGGGGGGACCTAGTGAATGAACTGCAGAGAGCTGGGACCAATGTAACAAGGCCTACCATAAGTAACACACTACGCCACCATGGACTCAGATCCTGCAGTGCCAGACGTGTCCCACTGCTTAAGCCAGTACATGTTCGGGCCCGTCTGAAGTTTGCTAGAGAGCATTTGGATGATCCAGAGGAGTTTTGGGAGAATGTCCTATGGTCTGATGAAACCAAACTGGAACTGTTTGGTAGAAACACAACTTGTCGTGTTTGGAGGAAAAAGAATACTGAGTTGCATCCATCAAACACCATACCTACTGTAAAGCATGGTGGTGGAAACATCATGCTTTGGGGCTGTTTCTCTGCAAAGGGGCCAGGACGACTGATCCGGGTACATGAAAGAATGAATGGGGCCATGTATCGTGAGATTTTGAGTGCAAACCTCCTTCCATCAGCAAGGGCATTGAAGATGAAACGTGGCTGGGTCTTTCAACATGACAATGATCCAAAGCACACCGCCAGGGCAACGAAGGAGTGGCTTCGTAAGAAGCATTTCAAGGTCCTGGAGTGGCCTAGCCAGTCTCCAGATCTCAACCCTATAGAAAACCTTTGGAGGGAGTTGAAAGTCCGTGTTGCCAAGCGAAAAGCCAAAAACATCACTGCTCTAGAGGAGATCTGCATGGAGGAATGGGCCAACATACCAACAACAGTGTGTGGCAACCTTGTGAAGACTTACAGAAAACGTTTGACCTCTGTCATTGCCAACAAAGGATATTTTACACAGTATTGAGATGAAATTTTGTTTCTGACCAAATACTTATTTTCCACCATAATATGCAAATTAAATGTTAAAAAAACAGACAATGTGATTTTCTGGATTTTTTTTTCTCAGTTTGTCTCCCATAGTTGAGGTCTACCTATGATGTAAATTACAGACGCCTCTCATCTTTTTAAGTGGTGGAACTTGCACTATTGCTGACTGACTAAATACTTTTTTTCCCCACTGTATGTATATATCGCTGTACGGTCACTATTAACTCCATGATAACCCCACATTACTTGCTGCCACCACCAATTTTTTTTTTAAATAAATAAATACAGGCGGATTGGACACCATTCTTTTTTTGAGGTCCACACCATCAGGCTCTTCCATCCCCTCTCCCTCAGAGTAGTGGTCATATACCATCCCCCAGGCTCACCCACCCACTTCTTTGATCACTTTTCTGCCTGGCTGCCACACTTCATATCCTCTGAATTGCCAACCCTTATCCTGCAAGACTACAACATCCCCATGAACAGCCCCACCTCCTCAACTGTATCCCAGACTCTATCTCTAACCACTTATCTTGGCCTCTCACAACTTTCAACCTCTGGGACACACAAAAACGGTAACATCCCTGATCTGGTCTTTGTCCAGCACTACTCAATCTCTTAACTAGATAACTCACCTCTTCCTCTCTGTACCCCAAGAAATTAGGACTATCTACAACCTACACAGTTTTAGGCACTCCCTACAAACGCATCTGTTTAGGAAGGCCTATCATGTTCCCTAATCAAAGCCCTTATTTTATATAGTCATTTCTCTACTTACATGAACATAATTTGCCAACAAACTCCACCGCACCCAAAAGCACTACAAATATTGGCTGGTTACATCAGACAGCCTTTATCTACCCCCCATTTCCACAAGATGGCTGGACCCATCATTGTAAATAAGCACCTGTACTTAGTGTCACCCCCTCCTCATTGTACATTGTAACCTCTTAAGAGCAAGGTCATCATTATTTTTGCTTTAATTATAGGATTATTGTTCACTTTGCAACTTATGACTGTTTTATATGAACTGCTTACTTGTAAAGCACTGCAGAATACATTTGCTATATAAATAAAGATTATTAGTAGATTGGAGATGGTATAGTTCAAGCTCTTAGCTTTGCCATGTGTAGGAGGAAACAATCTTTTACGTGACTACAGTTGCATGAATGAGGGCTAGCTGCTGTGCTTACAGAGGGTGGAGTAGGGTGGACACGACAAACTGCTGTACTGTGAGCAAGGTGCAGGCAAGAATGTTATGGTGGATTGAGAAAGATGTGATGTGCTCGATGTCTGAGATCGGACAAAAATAGCAGCAATGTCCACTTCTATAACAACTGAAGAACTGTCACTCACCACAATGTAGAGGGTAAACAAGTGGATGTTCTGCAGATGGAGATCTGTGCGGGAACACTTGCCACGTTGACATAGAATGGAGCAGATGTGGTTGATGAGGCGGCCGGTGGTTGGCGAGGCCCGCTAGTCCGCATTTTAGGACAGTGAGATTCATGCATGTAATAGTCAATTTTTGGGATCTTTTGCCTCTACTCAGTCATTTTTAACAAAGTTGACAGCTAACCTGATTTGGGTCATCCTTTGAGGTCTCAAAAAAGGGCCAGGCTAAACAACCCTTGCCGCCCCTGTGAACTGTAGACCCGCGACTGCTACTGGCCACAGCCAGAGTGGTAGCTGAGGATGCAGTGCTTGTTGTGGTTGCATCACTCAGTGTCTGTGTGGGCAGCTACAATGTAACCTACTCGTCTTTCTCCTCCTCCACCTCCTCTGATGAGCTACTCAGCTGCATGCCTCTGGATTTACACCAAGTGGGATCTACAACCTCATCGTCATCCTCTCTGTTCTCCCCTCTTCCCACCTTGACAGCACAGTACAGTCCATGAGTGCCTCATGTATCTGAGTCTCATTAGGAATGGATCACCTACACCCCAGAGGGTTAATGTCTGGTGACGAGGATCTGGATTTTGCTTGGACCCTATTTCGTCCAGCCCCAGATCCAACTGAAAAAAATTGACCATCGATGCAGATGCGTTCCTCCTCTTCAGTCTTTGAATTTTTGGAGCATACCTCTGATGACCACGGAATATAATGTGCAAAGAGCTCAACAGACTCGCCCATCTGTGGTTCCTTACAGTTAGTCGGGTGGTTGGAGAGTTTTGAAATGGGGGAAAGAAGGGTAATTGGAGTGCCACTTTTGAAGACCGAACTGTGTGTGATATTAATGTGGAGGAAGAGGAGGAGAGGTCACTTGATGCAGAGCTTGCCATCCACTTGGGCACATGCTCTTTTGGCCTCTCATCTTCAAGGTATACTGCTGTGTGACTGCAAAAAAAGGGAGTAGAGTAGCTCATCCAGTAACAGAAGTTGTCAAAATGCTGTGCAATTGCTCACTGCAGCAAAACAAACCTACTTCTCATTTATCATATTATCCGTCTCACAACCCTAAACAGCTATTCAGTACTTTCAACTCTCTCCTCAGTCCCAAGCTCACCCTCCCTCTCCACTCATGTCAGTTGAAGACATTGCCTAATTCTTCAAGTAGAAGATTGACAACATATAGCAAAGCTTTTGTCTAAAGTCCCCACAGCCCTTTCTCATAACTTCTCAACTCTCCTCCTCCAAAAACAACTTCTCCACCATCACGGAAGATAAACTTTCCTCTTTACTCTCCAAATCATGTCTCATCACCTGTGAACTTGATCCAAACCCATCCCTCCTCATTCCAAACCATACCACAGTCTTCATCCCAAGCCTAACCCACCACTTCAATCTGTCACCAAAGACTATTGTCTTCCTCTCCTACTTCAAACATACTTCGATCACACCATCCTCAAAAAGCCCTCTCTTAACCCATCCTTTGTGTATAGCTATCTCCCCATATCAATTCTCACCTATTCAAGAAAAGCACATCCAGCCCATGAATGGCAGTGCTTCCCAGGACTCACATTCAAAGATGATATTTCATATTTTTTTATTTCATAACTTAAAATAGAAGAGATACAACGCGTTTCGGATACAGTATATATCCTTCTTCAGGTATCATAAAAACACAGTACAAATCCTACTAGTATAAAATTCAATTACACTTATATATAGTATCAAACCTTTTATCCCAGCCTCAGAAACTTGATTTGGGGTGTGGACCAAGTTCAGGAAAACACCCACTGATAGATACAGCCTGTTTAACATTGATGCAAGAAAGAGAGGAAGAAAAAAAAAAAAACAACCCAAACACAAACCCCCCCCCCAAAAAAAAAAAACCAACCTTTACACTCTCTCTATGATATCATTCAATCCATTTGGAAATAATGTTCCCAAACGATATATCCAGAACGTTTCTTTCCTGTTTAAAAGAGCATTCTTGTTTGCAACTCCAGAGGGTATCTGCTCCACTGGAGTTACTTTTATGTTAAAAATTTTATTATGTTTAAGTAGCAGATGTCTTGAGAGACTATGTTTTAAAAAGCCGTTTTTTGCTCTATTTCTGTGGCCATTAATGCGGGAGCGCAGTGTCTGTACAGTGCGTCCCACATATTGCAAACCACAACTGCATGTGATGACATATACAACATGATCACTACTACAGGTGAGTCTTTGTGAGATTTCAAAGACATCACCAGTATTATTGCATGTGATATTTTTAGCCCCATGATCTAGGATCCCACAGGTACAACATTTTTTGGAGTTACATTTGAAAACTCCGGTGCCTTGAAGAACTCCACATAAAGTTTGATCCTTATTTTTATAAATGTTTTTTTCTTTTTGAATCCAACTGTTTTTTTAATTTACTGGGGGCCACCAAATTTTTCAAAGTTTTCCCCCTTCTATATGTAATCCCTGGTTTATCAGGGAGATGTTTTCCCAAGACAGGGTCACGCTTCAAGATATACCAATATTTAGAAAGCACAGTTCTTATTACTTTATTTCCCCTATTGAATGTTGTCACAAAATTCAATTTCCAGCGATCATCACTTTTTTCCTTACCAGTAGTCAAAGTATCCCCCTTCCTGGTTTTTCCTTTTAAACATTCCTCCTGTGTTTTTATTTTGTTGTCCCTATATGCACCATTTATCAAATGTTTCGGGTATCTTTTTTCCTTAAATTTTCTTTTTAAAATTTTAGACTGAGCTACATAATCAGATTCTCTCGTACAATTATTTCTGATGCGATAAAATTGGCTGTGGGTTATATTAACCCCTTCCCGACATTTGACGTACTATCCCGTCGAGGTGGGGTGGGCCCGTATGACCGCCGACGGGATAGTACGTCATCACCGATCAGCGGCGCTCACGGGGGGAGCGCGGCCGATCGCGGCCGGGTGTCAGCTGCATATCGCAGCTGACATCCGGCACTATGTGCCAGGAGCGGTCACGGACCGCCCCCGGCACATTAACCCCCGGCACACCGCGATCAAACATGATCGCAGTGTACCGGCGGTATAGGGAAGCATCGCGCAGGGAGGGGGCTCCCTGCGGGCTTCCCTGAGACCCCCGGAGCAACGCGATGTGATCGCGTTGCTGCGAGGGTCTCCTACCTCCTTCCTGGCTGCAGGTCCCGGATCCAAGATGGCCGCGGCATCCGGGTCCTGCAGGGAAGGAGGTGGCTTACCGAGTGTCTGCTCAGAGCAGACACTTGGTAAGCCTGCAGCCCTGCACAGCAGATCGTCGATCTGGCAGAGTGCTGTGCACACTGCCAGATCAATGATCTGTGATGTCCCCCCCTGGGACAAAGTAAAAAAGTTAAAAAAAAATTTTTCCACATGTGTAAAAAAAAAAAAAAAAAAAATCCTAAATAAATAATAAAAAAAAAATATATATTATTCCCATAAATACATTTCTTTATCTAAATAAAAAAAACAAAACAATAAAAGTACACATATTTAGTATCGCCGCGTCCGTAACGACCCAACCTATAAAACTGCCCCACTAGTTAACCCCTTCAGTAAACACCGTAAGAAAAAAAAAAAAAAAACGAGGCAAAAAACAACGCTTTATTACCATACCGCCGAACAAAAAGTGGAATAACACGCGATCAAAAAGACTGATATAAATATCCATGGTACCGCTGAAAACGTCATCTTGTCCCGCAAAAAACAAGCTGCCACACAACATTATCAGCAAAAAAATAAAAAAGTTATAGTCCTGAGAATAAAGCGATACGAAAATAATAATTTTTTCTATATTTTAGTTTTTATCGTATAAAAGCGCCAAAACATAAAAAAATGATATAAATGAGATATCGCTGTAATCGTACTGACCCGAAGAATAAAACTGCTTTATCAATTTTACCAAACGCGGAACGGTATAAACGCCTCCCCCAAAAGAAATTCATGAATAGCTGGTTTTTGGTCATTCTGCCTCACAAAAATCGGAATAAAAAGCGATCAAAAACGGTCACGTGTCCGAAAATGTTACCAATAAAAACGTCAACTCGTCCTGCAAAAAACAAGACCTCACATGACTCTGTGGAGCAAAATGTGGAAAAATTATAGGTCTCAAAATGTGGAGACGCAAAAACTTTTTTGCTATAAAAAGCGTCGCTGGTTTCACACTTGCGTTTTTGTCTGCAGCGTTTTTTGCACAAAAAAACGCATGCGTTTTTTCCCTATATTTAACATTGAAAACGCATGCGGTTTTTTTGTACGCGTTTGGTCACGTTTTCAAACGCATGCGTTTTTTTTCTGCATGCGTTCATTTTCAGAAATACAACCTGCAGTATTTTCTTGCGTTTTTAAGCACATGCGTTTGTTTGCGTTAAAAACGCATGCATTTAAACACACTGAAAAGCCACCCACCACCATCAAGGTGATAAAGGGATCCAAACCCTAACCCTAACTCTACCCCTAACCTCACCCCTAACCGTTTAATGAACATTTTCTGACAGTCATAGTGCCACGTATTTCAGTGCCACGTATTTCAGTGCCACGTATTTCAGTGCCACGTGTTTCAGTGCCACATATTTCAGTGCCACGTATCACATATTTCAGTGCCACGTATCACGTATTTCAGTGCCACGTATCACGTATTTCAGTGCCACATATTTTAGTACCACGTATTTCAGTGCCACGTATTTCAGTGCCACGTATTTCAGTGCCACGTATTTCAGTGCCACGTATCACGTATTTCAGTGCCACGTATTTCAGTGCCACGTATTTCAGTGCCACGTATTTCAGTGCCACGTATCACGTATTTCAGTGCCACGTGTTTCAGTGCCACGTATTTAAGTGCCACGTATCACGTATTTCAGTGCCACGTATTTCAGTGCCACGTATTTCAGTGCCACGTATCACGTATTTCAGTGCCACGTATTTCAGTGCCACGTATTTCAGTGCCACGTATTTCAGTGCCACGTATTTCAGTGCCACGTATTTCAGTGCCACGTATCACATTTCAGTGCCACGTATTTCAGTGCCACATATTTCAGTGCCACGTATTTCAGTGCCACGTATTTCAGTGCCACGTATTTCAGTGCCACGTATCACGTATTTCAGTGCCACGTGTTTCAGTGCCACGTATTTAAGTGCCACGTATCACGTATTTCAGTGCCACGTATTTCAGTGCCACGTATTTCAGTGCCACGTATTTCAGTGCCACGTATTTCAGTGCCACGTATTTCAGTGCCACGTATTTCAGTCACGTTTAGGGTTAGGGTTAGGGGTAGGGTTAGGGTTAGGGTTAGGGCTAGGGTTGGAGGTAAAGTTAGGGTTGGGACTAAAGTTAGGGTTGGGGCTAAAGTTAGGGTTAGGGTTTGGATTACATTTACGTTTGGATTAGGGTTGGGATTAGAATTATGGGTGTGTCAGGGCTAGGGGTGTGGTTAGGGTTACCGTTGGGATTAGGGTTAGGGGTGTGTTTGGGTTAGGGTTTCAGGTAGAATTGGGGAGTTTCCACTGTCCAGGCACATCAGGGGCTCTACAAGCGCGACATGGCGTCCAATCTCAATTCCAGCCAATTCTGCGTTGAAAAAGTAAAACAGTGCTCCTTCCCTTCCAAGCTCTCCCGTGCGCCCAAAAAGGGGTTTACCCCAACATATGTGTTATCAGCGTACTCGGGACAAATTGAACAACAACTTCTGGGGTCCAAGTTCTCTTGTTATCCTTAGGAAAATAAAAATTTGGGGGGCTAAAAATCATTTTTGTGGGAAAAAAAAGATGTTTTATTTTCACGGCTCTGCGTTATAAACTGTAGTGAAACACTTGGGGGTTCAAAGTTCTCACAACACATCTAGATAAGTTCCTTGGGAGGTCTAGTTTCCAATATGGGGTCACTTGTGGGGGGTTTGTACTGTTTGGGTACATCAGGGGCTCTGCAAATGCAACGTGACGCCTGCAGACCAATCCATTTAAGGCTGCATTCCAAATGGCGCTCCTTCCCTTCCGAGCTCTGTCATGCACCCAAACAGTGGTTCCCCCCCACATATGGGGTATCAGCGTACTCAGGACAAATTGGACAACAACTTTTGGGGTCTAATTTATCCTGTTACCCTTGTGAAAATACAAAACTGGGGGCTAAAAAATCATTTTTGTGAAAAAAAAAAAGAATTTTTATTTTCACGGCTTTGCGCTATAAACTTTAGTGAAACACTTGGGGGTTCAAAGTTCTCAAAACACATCTAGATAAGTTCTTTGGGAGGTCTAGTTTCCAATATGGGGTCACTTGTGGGGGGTTTGTACTGTTTGGGTACATCAGGGGCTCTGCAAATGCAACGTGACGGCTGCTGACCAATCCATTTAAGTCTGCATTCCAAATGGCGCTCCTTCCCTTCCGAGCTCTGTCATGCGCCCAAACAGTGGTTCCCCCCCACATATGGGGTATCAGCGTACTCAGGACAAATTGGAAAACAAATTTTGCGGTCCAATTTATTCTGTTACCCTTGTAAAAATACAAAGCTGGGTGCTAAAAAATCATTTTTGAGAAAAAAAATAAAAATTATTTTCACGGCTCTGCGTTATAATCTGTAGTGAAACACTTGGGGGTTCAAAGCTCTCAAAACACATCTAGATAAGTTCCTTAGGGGGTCTACTTTCCAAAATGGTGTCACTTGTAGGGAGTTTCAATGTTTAGGCACATCAGGGGCTCTCCAAACGCAACATGGCGTCCCATCTCAATTCCAGTCAATTTTGCATTGAAAAGTCAAATGGCGCTCCTTCCCTTCCAAGCTCTGCCATGCGCCCAAACAATGGTTTACACCCACATATGGGGTATCAGCGTACTCAGGACAAATTGCACAACATTTTTTGGGGTCCAATTTCTTCTCTTACCCTTGGGAAAATAAAAAATTGGGGGCGAAAAGATCATTTTTGTGAAAAAATATGATTTTTTATTTTTACGGCTCTGCATTATAAACTTCTGTGAAGCACTTGGTGGGTCAAAGTGCTCACCACACATCAAGATAAGTTCCTTAGGGGGTCTACTTTCCAAAATGGTGTCACTTGTAGGGGGTTTCAGTGTTTAGGCACATCAGGGGCTCTCCAAACGCAACATGGCGTCCCATCTCAATTCCAGTCAATTTTGCATTGAAAAGTCAAATGGCGCTCCTTCCCTTCCAAGCTCTGCCATGCGCCCAAACAATGGTTTACACCCACATATGGGGTATCAGCGTACTCAGGACAAATTGCACAACATTTTTTGGGGTCCAATTTCTTCTCTTACCCTTGGGAAAATAAAAAATTGGGGGCAAAAAGATCATTTTTGTGAAAAAATATGATTTTTTATTTTTACGGCTCTGCATTATAAACTTCTGTGAAGCACTTGGTGGGTCAAAGTGCTCACCACACATCAAGATAAGTTCCTTAGGGGGTCTACTTTCCAAAATGGTGTCACTTGTAGGGGGTTTCAGTGTTTAGGCACATCAGGGGCTCTCCAAACGCAACATGGCGTCCCATCTCAATTCCAGTCAATTTTGCATTGAAAAGTCAAATGGCGCTCCTTTCCTTCCGAGCTCTGCCATACGCCCAAACAGTGGTTTACCCTCACATATGGGGTATCAGCGTACTCAGGACAAATTGTACAACAACTTTGGGGGTCCATTTTCTCCTGTTACCCTTGGTAAAATAAAACAAATTGGAGCTGAAATAAATTGTGTGTGAAAAAAAGTTAAATGCTCATTTTTATTTAAACATTCAAAAAATTCCTGTGAAACACCTGAAGGGTTAATAAACTTCTTGAATGTGGTTTTGAGCACCTTGAGGGGTGCAGTTTTTAGAATGGTGTCACACTTGAGTATTTTCTATCATATAGACCCCTCAAAATGACTTCAAATGAGATGTGGTCCCTAAAAAAAAATGGTGTTGTAAAAATGAGAAATTGCTGGTCAACTTTTAACCCTTATAACTCCGTCACAAAAAAAAATTTTGGTTCCAAAATTGTACTGATGTAAAGTAGACATGTGGGAAATGTTACTTATTAAGTATTTTGTGTGACATATGTCTGTGATTTAAGGGCATAAAAATTCAAAGTTGGAAAATTGCGAAATTTTCAAAATTTTCGCCAAATATTCGTTTTTTTCACAAATAAATGCAAGTTATATCGAATAAATTTTACCACTAACATGAAGTACAATATGTCACGAGAAAACAATGTCAGAATCGCCAAGATCCGTCAAAGCGTTCCAGAGTTATAGCCTCATAAAGGGACAGTGGTCAGAATTGTAAAAATTGGCCCGGTCATTAACGTGCAAACCACCCTTGGGGGTGAAGGGGTTAACCTTCCACTTCTTGTAATGTGCACTATTGAAATCTAAAAAGCCATTTGAATCCACTTTTTTGAAGTGGGATTTCGTGATGATTTTTTTCCCACTATGGCTGATCTCTAAATCAAGAAATACAATTTTTTCTTTATTAATTTGTGATATAAATGTAATCCCCCAGGTGTTATTATTGAGCTCCTTTATTAATTGTGCCGCTTCATCCTCTGTCCCTTCCATATGATAATCAGATCGTCTATGAAGCTTATAAAGCTTTATTTTGTCATAGAAAACAGGCTTAGAAAGTGACGATGAGGACTCGAATCGCCCCATGAATAAGTTTGTGAAACTTATCGCGGTGCCGAGCAACTGTAAGTACTAGGGTTGAGCGAAACGGGTCGACCATTTTCAGAAGTCGCCGACTTTTGGCAAAGTCGGGTTTCATGAAACCCGACCCGACCCCTGTGTGGGGTCGGCCATGAGGTTGACGATCTTCTGAATCTGGTATCGGAATTCCGATACCGAGTTCCGATATGTTTGCGATATCGGAACTCGGTATCGGAATCCACATTTAAGTGTAAAATAAAGAATTAAAATAAAAAATATTGATATACTCACCTCTCCGACGAGCCCTGGTAGTAATCGGCATCTTCCGTTCCTAAGAATGAGCGTGTTCAGGGCCTTAGAAGACATCACGGCTTTGTGATTGGTCGCGGCGGCCCACGTGACCGCTCAGCGACCAATCACAAGCCGTGACGTAATTCTCTCAGGTCCTAAATTCCTCATTCTAGGAATTTAGGCCATGAGAATTACGTCACGGCTTGTGATTGGTCGCTGAGCGGTCACGTGGGCCGCCGCGACCAATCACAAAGCCGTGACGTCATCTAAGGCCCTGAACGCGCTCATTCTTAAGAAGAAAGGCTGCCGGAAAGAAGCCGAGGGTGAGTATTTTCCTAATAGGTACTGTATATACTCACCCTCGTACGTGCCCTGCTTCTTTCCGGCAGCCTTCCTTCTTAAGAATGAGCGTGTTCAGGGCCTTAGATGACGTCACTGCTTTGTGCTTTGGGGGCAGGCGTGTAGCACCCACCAGAGGTAACTATTTGCACATTGTTATTAGTTGTCTGCTTTTGAAAACTTTTTTTGTGGTTCTCATATGCCTTGCAGTAAACGTTTTTAGATCTACCATGCGCATCCCATTGGGTTACTTAGGCTTTTTTTTTTTTTTTGTAGTGCCTCTTACAATATGGTGGGTTCTTATGCCGCTTTTTGGTCTCCCACTTTTTAAAGCTTATCATGCTTTTGTAATTTTGGTGTTTTGTTTTTGTTTTTTGTTTTTTGTTTTTCTTTAATAAAATTTGTCTTTTATACATTTGGTTCTTGAGTACATTTTTTCATCGGATTTACATGTTTTTCGTATTGAACCATTACCATGTCCATTATATGGTCAAATAGGTTTAGGTACCACGTGGTCTAATTAGATTGCCACCTGATATGTGGCTACCCCTATTTTCTTTGATTCAACCCTTTTGTTTTTGGTTTTTAACATTCTGTAATGCTGTAGATAAGCCCCCAATGTATCCTGAAAGATAAGAAAAACAAGTTAGATTATACTCACCTGGGGGGCGGTCTGGTGCGGAACAGTCCGATGGGCATCGCAGTCCGGGTTCGGCACCTCCCATCTTCATGCAATGTCATCATCCTCCTTGCTTCTTGTCACGACTCCTGCGCAGGCGTACTTTATCTGCCCTGTTGAGAGCAGAGCAAAGTACTGCAGTGCGCAGGCACCAGGAAAGGTCCGAGAAGCCCAGCACTTGCGCACTGCAGTACTTTGCGCTTCCCTTAACAGGGCATAAAAAGTACGCCTGCGCAGGAGCCGTAAAAGGAAGCAAGGAAGAGGACATCATCACATGAATGATGATGCGAAGTGCTGGACCCAGACCGCAATGCCTATTTGACCGTCGCGGTCCATCTTCATGTGATGCAGTTGCGGACCTTAGCCCAACAATTAAGGAATTTGCTCCTCAGACCATTGGGGTCATCACAACATAGAACCAGACCCCAATCAGAGGACAATAAAACATTCACACTCCTTATCTATGAACTGTTCCAATATTTATGGACATAAACATTTTAGCACTCTCACATAATGGTGGTTCTGTTTCACCTCACCTGTCTTATCTATGGCATTTTTTCTGGGCTGTATTGTGCATAAATAAGTGTTTTTTCAGAATTTGTGTTAGTCTATGCCTGTTGAAGGGACCTGCGTAGTCTCAAAAGCTTGCAATTTGTTACCATCTTTTCAGTTAGCGGTTAAAAGGTATCAACCAATGAGGACTCTCAATTCTAAATATTTTTAAAGAACAGTGTAAGATATCAAACAGGAATGCGGGATGCAGTGACGGACAGGAGGTATAGCAAGGGTTAACAGGTTTATTTACAGGGGAGATACTCCACGCAGGGTGGTAAAGAGTTAATGGTATTAAAGGCATGGTAAAATGCTACAGTTCAAACTCAGCAATTAGCAAACAAGAGTATATGGAAGTTCTCACACTGCAGCTCCTGCTGCCCACTAAATAGCGCCGGAAACAATGGGCGCAGCTCCTCCTCCTTGAGGGTACTGTAGCTGCTGGTTCCATCTTCTGGTGGCACTGGTCGGTCTCTGGTACCTTGCACTGGGCCTAGTCCATATACTAATGTGGCTATTAAAGGCACCAGCCACTGTTCGGTGCGAGTCCAACATGGCTCATTAACTATCTCAAATGAGGGTAATCAGGTAACAGACAGTCAGGACAACTATTCTCTCCCCACGTCAGGGTGCAAGTCTCAGTTCCTTGTGTGATCTCTCTTGGGGGCAACGCATGTGCGGTACTCACGGTCATGTCATGTACAGCACCTGGTACTCTCTGATTATCACTAGGCACAGACAGCACGTCCCGCTCTCCTTGGTCCCCACTGGTGGCAGGCGACGCTGGTCTCTTTGGTGCCAGTGCTCCCAACTGGAGCTCTCCTCTTTATGTCTGCTGCAGCACCCAGCTCCGCTCTGTGTGCATGGCTCTGCACACCTCTGTTCTGCATGGCTCTGCTCCACTCTGCAAGGCTCTGCAGCGGTCTCTCTCTGGTGTGCTACTGTATACGCCTGTCTCTGCAGGTGATGGGGCCCCCTCTAGGCAGCCTGCTACAGCGCCAGTACTCTCTGAGGGCAAGGGAGACCAAGCACGCCACTCACTGCTCTGCGTGCTGCTCTGCTCTGGCCCACAACTATCCTTTTGCATGTGCTTTCACCTCTCTGGCTGCGCACCCTTTTCTGGCTCTCCCCGCCCCCTCCTCTCAGCAGGAAGCCCTCTCTCCCTCTTCCTTCCCTCCGGCAGCTTCTCTCAGGTTTCCCCCAGGAGACAGAGAATACAGCCCTTTCAGTTCCGGACCCGGCATGCAAGTACCCACGGTCCGGTCCATCTCCTTACACTCCCCCTCTCTTTTAACTCGCCATTCCACTGGCAAGGCTTCGTCGTACTCCAATAAAGTCTTCTGTGAGCTGACAGATGCCCACAATTTTTGCAACTGCTCCTGCCTCTCTGGTTCCATCTTCTCCCAATAAGGGTTGTAGAGGTCATTCCAACCTTTGGACGAAGTGGTAGGGACTGGGGATTCATCCAATACCTCTGCAACGTCAGTCACTTTCACACCTTTCTTCTTTTTCTTTTTCTTGTTAGGTTCGCTGCCAGCAGACGTTTGAGAAGTCGGTTTGTCCTTTTCTTTGTCTTTATTAGAAACCTTAGGGACTTCTTGCTCAGACTCCTCAGTCTGTGGACTCAGTACGGGCAGTCCCATCAGGACTGGAGTCGGATGAATTAAGACCATGCAGACCGGATCCTTCGTCATCCATGTTGGTTACTGCGGGTGTCACTTCCCATTGTTTTGCAGCCACGCTCTGTCTCACCCAGCTGCTTCACCTCTTCCACTTCAGAGAGCAAAGCCAAAGTTTCTTCTTCTTCACAAACAGGAACTGGGGGAGTGGGCGTACTGGGATCACTTGGCACTTGCCCTTCCCCTTCGGAATCTTATAACAGACAGGGACACGACATGCTTCGGTGGACCATTCAGTTAGACACCTCTTCTTCCCTTTTGGGTTGGTCTTCATGGATGGCATCTTCGGATCCAGTTTGGAGTGTCACCAGACTTGCCCCATGCGCCTCACTAACACCGACATCTCACCATAGACAGTTGAACCCTTCTCCATCTCTTCTCAGCATCCTATGTCGTGGCTATGTCTGAATTTGAGTGCGGCTGCTCTCTTTTCACCATACCACTTCTCCCAGGGATGACGTTCTCTCCAATTGTCAGGACCTTCAGAGGGATGAGCAAACACTCCCTGTCGTCTGTCTCGAGTGAGGCAATTTCTGGACAGGTGTCCCATTCTTCCACATGTCCAACACACTCGTCTGCATCTGTCTGGTGGGTGCTTTGATCTGGATCATTGACCTCTCTGAGAGGCATACCTCCTTTCCCTTCGCTCTTCATTCAACGAACTGGGAGCAAAACTTGGGACAACTGCTGGGGTGCTTCTGATGCTCCACACCTCCCCTCTGACTTCTTCCACCTTTAGCTGTGAGTTACCTCATGGTAAGATGCTGTACTCCAGGATAGCAGCAGGGTTTTTTTTCAGGCCTTCGACTTCTTCCCAAATTCTTCTCATTCCCTGCCGCAATTTGCAGGGCCACTTTGGCTCTTCCTCGTTTGGGCTGCGTACTCTGCAACACCGAACCATCCCTGTCAAGGCAGCAACCCCCTGCTCATGCTTGCCTATGCGCACCTCTGCCCCAATTTCTGCAAAAGTCATGCACGGGTTAACTCGCAGGCGCTCAAGCAAAGCCCGCCCAAGCAGCGTGCCTCTCAGACCCATTACCTCGCTTCTCCATCCAGAGCCATCATGGCAACCTCTGCCTCCATTATGGGATCCATGGGATACATCCTCAACATCCTCCTAACTCGCTCAGTCCAGCGCCACAGCAGAATGTTGCTTCCTGTATACTTAGGGAGGTTATTCAATATTGTCCCCAATGGTATGGTGGCTTTTGGGGTAGCCCTGACCGCTTGGTCTGCCACCCCAGCGTCCGTAGACTGCATCCTGCCGACTACGCCAAATTGAAGATATCAAGCAGGAAAGTGGGATGCAGTGATGGACGGGAGGCAGAGCAAGGTTTAACAGGTTTATTTACAGGGGAGATACTCCACGCAGGGAGGTAAAGAGTTAACAGTATTAAAGGCACAGTAAAACACAACAATTAGGAAACAAGAGTTTATGGACGCTCTCACACTGCAGCTCCTGCTGCGCACTAAATAACGCCGGCAATGGCGGGCACAGCACCTCCTCCTGGAGGGTAATGTAGTTGCTGGTTCCGTATTCTGGTGGCAGTGGCCGGTCTCCGGTACCTTCCACTGGGCCTAGTCCATATACTAATGTCGCTATTAAAGGCACGAGCCACATTCCGGTGTGAGCTCAACGTAGCTCATTAACTATCTCAAATGGGGGGTAGTCAGGTAACAGACGGTCAGGACAACTATTCTCTCCCCATGTCAGGGTGCAAGTCACAGTCCCTTGTGTGATCTCTCTTGGGAGCAATGCGTGTGCAGTACTCACGGTCACGTCGTGTACAGCACCTGGTACTCTCTGGTTATCACTAGGCAAACACCGCATGTCCTGCTCTTCCTGGTCCCAGGTGTTGGCGGCAGGGGACGCTGGTCTTTTTGGGACCAGTGTTCCTGAGTGAAGCACTCTTGTCTATGTCTGCTGCGGCACCAGGCTCAGCTCCGCTCTGTATGCAGGGCTCTGCACACCTCTGTTCTGCATGGCTCTGCTTCACTCTGCACAGCTCTGTGGCGGTCTCTCTCTCTGGCGTGCTACTGTATACGTCTGTCTCTGCAGGTGACAGGCTCCCTCTATGCGGCCTGCTACAGCACCAGTACTCTCTGAGGCCAAGGGAGAACGAGCGCACAACTCACTGCTCTGCACGCTACTCTGCTCTGGCCCGCAGGTCCGCCTCTCTCAGGCTTCCCCCAGGAGACAGAGAATGCAAATACTCGTGGTCCGGTCCATCTCCTTACAACAGCAAAATGGATTTCTATAGGAAAGGTAAGGATTTACTCAGAATTAAAGCGCCTTTACATACATGCCATTTATTTTGCATATAAAATCCTAATGACAGGTTCCCTTTAAAGCAGGATAGCATAATCATTATGATTTATAAACTTTATAAAGAGAAGTAAATGTTTTGCTCCGTATTAGCTGCTGCAAGTAAGAATACATGTTAAAATATGCCCTACAGTACCATATTTTAGCAATAGCAGCTGGTCAACATAATTCTGCTCAATATAAAATAATAAAAATGAATACAAAAGAACAGTAAGAATAATAAGGTCTAAATGAGACTTTAATCTAGGTTTAAAAAAATCCTATGGGCCATGAAATAACAAATACTGTCATTTTTTTACTCTATGTTGCACTGATTCTGTATTAATTCTTCTAAAAATGTATCAACAAAATGACACATTGGGGGTTAACAGCGGAGGGTGTGTCTCTACAAATTTTGACACTATACAATCAGTACAATGTGAGACTGTAGAGAGACACACCTCTTTGACAAAATGACAAAGGGAATGGTTACAGCTGCATTTATGGACTGTGCTGCTCTTGGTATGGAAAATGCACATATGTAGTTAATTAAGGTTGTGACTAGTGTTGAGCATTCCGATGCTGCAAGTATCGGGTATCGGCCGATACTTGCTGTATCGGAATTCCGATACCGGGATTCCGATACTCTTGTGGTATCGGGTATCGGGTATCGCAACAACATTAATGTTAAAATGTGTAAAAGAGAGAATTAAAATAAAAAATATCGCTATACTCACCTCTCCGACGCAGCCGGGACTTCAGCGAGGGAACCGGCAGCGTTGTTTGTTTAAAATTCGCGCTATTACTTGGTTACGTGAATTCCCGGCTTGTGATTGGTCAGGTCGGCCACGTTGCCGGGACGCGGACCAATCACAGCAAGCCGTGACGAAATTACGTCACGGCTTGCTGTGATTGGTCCGCGTCCCGGCAATATGGCCGCCCTGACCAATCACAAGCCGTGACGTCACGGGAGGCTGGACACGCGCCCATTTTAAAATGAGCGCGTCCAGCCTCCCGGCTTGTGATTGGTTGACCGCGGCGCAACCAATCACAAGCCGTGACGTCACGGGAGGCTGGACACGCGCCCATTTTAAAATGAGCGCGTCCAGCCTCCCGGCTTGTGATTGGTTGACCGCGGCGCAACCAATCACAAGCCGTGACGTCACGGGAGGCTGGACACGCGCCCATTTTAAAATGAGCGCGTCCAGCCTCCCGGCTTGTGATTGGTTGACCGTGGCGCAACCAATCACAAGCCGTGACGTCACGGGAGGCTGGACACGCGCCCATTTTAAAATGAGCGCGTGTCCAGCCTCCCGTGACGTCACGGCTTGTGATTGGTCAGGGCGGCCATATTGCCGGGACGCGGACCAATCACAGCAAGCCGTGACGTAATTTCGTCACGGCTTGCTGTGATTGGTCCGCGTCCCGGCAACATGGCCGACCTGACCAATCACAAGCCGGGAATTCACGTAACCAAGTAATAGCGCGAATTTTAAACAAACAACGCTGCCGGTTCCCTCGCTGAAGTCCCGGCTGCGTCGGAGAGGTGAGTATAGCGATATTTTTTATTTTAATTCTTTCTTTTACACATTTATATGGTTCCCAGGGCCTGAAGGAGAGTTTCCTCTCCTTCAGACCCTGGGAACCATCAGGAATACCGTCCGATACATGAGTCCCATTGACTTGTATTGGTATCGGGTATCGGTATCGGATTGGATCCGATATTTTGCCGGTATCGGCCGATACTTTCCGATACCGATACTTTCAAGTATCGGACGGTATCGCTCAACACTAGTTGTGACACTAATATTTGGGATTATTGACAAAGACACAGTTTTTTGCATGAATGCCTAAAGTTGTATAAAGATTCATTATCACTTTTTCCAAGACCTGAAAAGCTAGAATCAGTTCAAAGGCGGGCAATTAGATTATTATTATTATTAGAAAACTTGGATTTGTTTAGCTTAGAAAAAAAGATGTATTGGATGTGATCTCATTTATGTGTATAATGACATGTTTGGTCATTACAAAGGACTGGTGCATGTTTATTCTTTTCAATGAGCTTACAAAGGACAAAGGGCACTCATTAGGAGGAAAGGGGATTCTACCAGCTAAATAGTAAAGGATTCTTTACACTAAGGGCCCCTTCACACTGGTCGATTCTGCTACGATTACGACGCATTTGCGTCATATTCGACATCGCAGTACGAGCTCGTAGCCAGCGGTCACACTCTACGATGTTAACGCTTTTTCTGACGTAGTTGCGATGTGAACGTCACGCGTCGCAATCGTACGCTACCCTTCACACCGCCATAGTCCTACGACTCCGAGCGTGACGTATTACCAGTATGGGCGTGCTAAAACGTCACGCCCAATCAGGAGACAGGTATGCGGAAGCCCAACCCACGTAGTCGCATTACGAGCTCGTATGACCGCCGTCACATACTACGATTTCGACCGCCACAGCGAGACATTTACGACGAAAGAAAGTTCTGCTCTTTCTTTCACATCGTACGATGCTGGGCTGCGTCGCAGATCGTAACGCCATGTCACACTTTGCAACCTCGGAACGAGGACGGATAAACGTCACAAATCGAACGCTCGTTCAGACTTTGATTGCACAGTGTGAAGGGGCCCTAAGAGCAGTCAGACTGTGGAATGTCCTACCACAAGAGGTAGTAATGGCAGACACTAGAACAGCTTTTAAAAAGGGGCTGTATTATTTTCTCACAACAAATGGCATTGTGGTTATAAATAATCTAGCGATAAAGTATAACTGGTGGAGAAAGGTTGAATTTGATGGACCTAACTTTTCTTTCATCCTATATCACTATGTAAATGTTTTCACTTTATGCAATGGTGCTTTGTCTTCCAATTGCTTCCATAAATTACAATTTGTTTGCTAAATATAAAATAAATAACAGCTAAACAATGAAATATCGCTCTAATAATAGCAATATTCAGTATTCAAGTAATACCTCATATCTCCATAGGCCTGAATACTAAACTATAAGCGTCACAGTACTGTAGCAGGTTTGCTAGGGGAAAGGTTCCCTGCCCTTTCCCTCACGCTAGGGGGTGCACTAGTCTATCCCTGTCCCTGGAAGGTGGACATCCCGGAATTCCAGATTACCTCAGAGGGTGAAGATGCCGGAGTCATGTGCCTTGCTATGCTTCTGACTTACCCTTATCTGTTTCTTCCCCCATCAAGGATGGTGTGAGGCTGAAGGGTACAGGATTAAACTAACCATACAAACAAGGGAAGACGAATAGGGATAAATGAAAATTGCAATCATACAAAATACACTCATCAAACAACAAAGTGGAACACAGAGGAGGGTAAGGTAGGTTAAACTAAATAGGTGAGGATGAAAATAAACATGCAAATTCCACGCAGATATCGCCGGAACAACTCTCCAAATGCCAAGTTCTAGAAATTCCATCCACAATGCTGTAACTGCGGGTTTGCCGCTGCGGGTTTGAAGGTGCATAAACACACAGCATCAAACCCGCAGGAATCCCTGATTGTGAGTATGTACTCTAAGGTGTCCAAATTTGAAATCTATCTAGTACTCTAAGGGTATGTGCACACGTATAAATCTGCTGCTGATTTACCGCGGATTTACCGCGGTTTTTCTGCGGATTTCACTGTGGTTTTACAACTGAGGTTTTCTATAGGAGCAGCTGTAAAACCGCTGAGGAATCCGCAGAAAGAAGTGACATGCTGCGGAATGTAAAGCGCTGCATTTCCGCACATTTTTTTCCGCAGCATGTGCACAGCGTTTTTTGTTTCCCATAGGTTTACATGGTACTGTAAACTCATGGGAAACTGCTGCGGACTCGCAGCTGCGGAAACGCTGCGGATCCGCAGCATTTTCCGCGTCATACCATAAAAATACCAACTGACAGTAGTAAAAAAACACCCAAGTAATACCAATAATGCCTAATTAAAACTGCCATAAATGAAGACAAAGACACACACATATACTTGCATGCTCACTACATATAGACATGCCTATTCATGCGCACTACATGTGTGCATTCACAAATATTCCCTGATATGTACACTTATTTACTACATTTAGAAATGTAAATATTAAAGGGGTTGTCCACTACAAAGACAACCCCATATTAATGTGAATATTTTTCCCCGTGAAAATAAAAACACTCATACTCACCTCTGGTGCCAGCGCCATTCCAGCGTTGTCAGCACTCTTGTTCCCGGGTCTCACTTGTCGTTGTTATGACATGTGAGCTCTGTGTCCAAGTAATGCTGGCATCACTATCTCCGACTACAGATGTATACGTAATCAAGAGAGCTGCAGCTGGCCACTCACTTCCTCTTGATGACCAGGGCTATCATATTGATGACCTATCCATAGTTCATCAATATCAGACATGTGGGGGTACGACACTCAACCGATGGGCTTTTATTTTCTTTGGGGGAGGTCAGGTGTAAAACAGAGCAGAAACAGCACAGCCGTGCATGGTTTAGTAGCCGTTCCTAAGTCAGCACCTCATCTCCCATTCACTTGAATAGCAAATAAGGTACTAAGGAGCGACAAGCAATGTACAGAGCCTTGCTACTTTGCACATTCTTTATATCCAGACACTGCAGGAGCAGATAATTGGTCAATGGCGGGGTGCCAACTATCACATCTCCACCATTCTGATATTAATGACCAACTTAAAGGGTGTGTCCACTATTGGAGAACCCCTTTTAAACAGCAGCATTCAATATGTTTTTTACCTAGCTCTACGCGTAACCCCTGTAAAATGATATGACCAGCATCCCTGCATGGTTCCCCTTCCTCCTTTATGCAGGGATGTCAGCATACATACTGCCAGCATGTTCCCTGCTTCCTCGCCTGTGTGTGCGTGCCACACTTCCCGATGGCATGAGCACTCCTCTGCTCTTAAAGGGGCAGCGAGCGCCTATAGTGAAATACCTTCAGCCTATAGCTGAGAGGCATTTAGTGTTAATGTTCACCTGCAAGATGACTCTCAGCCAATAACTGGTAAGCATATTGTATAAAAGACTCGCTCCTCCTTAGAGAGTCACCAAGCAACACATTTTGTCATTAGGTGTTCTATCAGTGCAGTTGTGAGGTCCCCTGGCCCTGGTGTGGCCAGGGTCCTAAACCTGAATCCCTGGTCTGGGTGTGGCCAGTGTCCTGAACCCGAATACATGGTACTAGTGTGGCCAGAGTCCTGAACCTGAATCCCTGGTCTCAGTGCAGCCAATGCCTGAACCTCATTCCCCAGATCAGTGTGCGGTCAGTGCCTGTCCCAGTATCGGAGACCCATGTGTCTGTATGTGTTCCTCCAAATATTCTGTGCATCTGGACTGCTAAAACCAGTCTCCAAATAACCCTGTCTGAACATAGCACGAGGCCATGTCACTGAACCTGACCCCTAGTGTTAGCAGCTGCCTAGGAATAGTACCTGGTGGCTACCTGCATCCCAGCCTATCTCTACCATAAGGAGCACCGGTGAACACTGGGTAGCCACTAAGCTATGCACCTTCCTAAACAGGCCCGGCTCTGAGGCACAGTGGGTCCATAAACCACATGACCACCTGTGGGTGTGACACCTCGGATTGGCGCCACTCCTCTTCCAGATCCTGTGCCCCTGCAGTTATCCTGACATGAACAATATCATGTGACCATTTATCAACAGAAGCCTTCACTATTTCATCAGAAAGGAACAAACACTGTTCTTCCACTCTGGTAAAAATACTGGAGGCTGCAGCCAATTAGCATGCACTGATTGGCTGCAGTAGTCATTTGATATTGTTTATGCTAGAATACTGGCATGAAACATAGGGATGGAAACGAATGAACAACACCAGTGCAGAAGCTTACTATGGAGTTTATTATATGCTGTCCTCTGGGGTTGTTCAGCAGCGGACAACCATTTTAAATTGGTGCCACTTATTTGTGCATCTGATGTGAGTAGTGCGGATGATGTTATGACCCTATATTGTGCAGACCTCAGCATACAGGCAAAGTTGTAATGTCATTGGCGCCATTTGATAAGGAAGTTATGAGAGGTTTAATACCTCTTCATGACTATCAGAAAACTTTAGAGTTACTCAGCCGGTGAGAGGTTAGAGGAGAAGTAGTTGGACATAAAATCAGAGTCTGAGTAATGTTATAAGCAAGAAAAATGTAATCACACACAAAAATGAGCCGATAATCACAGGAACAGGCTCACAAATAGATGCCAGCATTCACTCCATGAACACGCAACACAATCATTGGTTGGGCAATTGGATCATTTATGGAGGCATAAAAGTAATTATCGCCAGCATATCGAAAGAATGTGCTGCCAATAATATGTACAGTATAATAATACAAATAATATTTGTTATATCTATAGCGCCAACATATTCCTCAACACTTTACATTTTAGAGGGTACATGTACAGACAATAAAGACATTACATAATAACACATAACTTAAGAGATACCAAAAGGTAATGATGGCCCTGCTCGCAAGCTTATAAGCTATGTAGCTGGGGAAAGAACGATTGTTGTGAATTCCGTTCTTGGGCTCCATCCTGTGGTCATGAATGGTATTTTTGGGAGTTCTGCTCTTGGGCTCCCTCTGGTGGTTTCAAGTGGAACTTAGCAGCTGCTTTCACTAATCGGTGCCCTGGCCTTGTTATTTAACTGGGCTTTGGGCTGTAGTTGATGCAAGCTGTCAATGTTCCTTCCTGTGGATTCAGTCCTTTCCTGGAAGTTCTCTGTTGGCCAGTCCATTTCAGCTTAAGATAAGTTCTGCTAGTTTTGGGGTGTTTCCCTGCCTATGACCTTTTGTTCAGTTTAAGTTATGTCTCTTTTGTCCAGCTTGTCATCATGAAATATTCCGGCTAGTTGGAAGCTCTGGGGTTGCAGATTTGCCCCTCCACACCGTGAGTTGGTGTGGAGGTTATTTTTGTAAACTCTGCGTGGACATTTAGTTTTTATACTGACCGCACAGTAGCCTTTTCTTTCTCTGTCTATTTAGATAGTAGTGGCCTCCTTTGCTAAAATCTAGTTTCATTTCTGAGTTTGTCATTTCCCTCTTCACTCACCGTCAATATTTGTGGGGGGGCTATCTTTCCTTTGGGGTTTCTCTGAGGCGAGATAGTTTTCCGTTTCCATCTTCAGGGGTAGCTAGTTCTTAGGCTGTGAAGAGGTGTCTAGGCAGAGATAGGAACGCTCCACGGCTATTTCTAGTGTTGGTGTTAGGAGTAGGGATTGCGGTCAGTAAAGTTACCACCTCCTCAGAGCTAGTACATTATTTGTTTTACCCACTAGGTCATTTCAGTGCTGCTCCGTAATCACTAGGTCATATACAGTGGGGCAAAAAAGTATTTAGTCAGTCAGCAATAGTGCAAGTTCCACCACTTAAAAAGATGAGAGGCGTCTGTAATTTACATCATAGGTAGACCTCAACTATGGGAGACAAACTGAGAAAAAAAAATCCAGAAAATCACATTGTCTGTTTTTTTATCATTTTATTTGCATATTATGGTGGAAAATAAGTATTTGGTCAGAAACAAAATTTCATGTCAATACTTTGTAATATATCCTTTGTTGGCAATGACAGAGGTCAAACGTTTTCTGTAAGTCTTCACAAGGTTGCCACACACTGTTGTTGGTATGTTGGCCCATTCCTCCATGCAGATCTCCTCTAGAGCAGTGATGTTTTTGGCTTTTCGCTTGGCAACACGGACTTTCAACTCCCTCCAAAGGTTTTCTATAGGGTTGAGATCTGGAGACTGGCTAGGCCACTCAAGGACCTTGAAATGCTTCTTACGAAGCCACTCCTTCGTTGCCCTGGCGGTGTGCTTTGGATCATTGTCATGTTGAAAGACCCAGCAACGTTTCATCTTCAATGCCCTTGCTGATGGAAGGAGGTTTGCACTCAAAATCTCACGATACATGGCCCCATTCATTCTTTCATGTACCCGGATCAGTCGTCCTGGCCCCTTTGCAGAGAAACAGCCCCAAAGCATGATGTTTCCACCACCCTGCTTTACAGTAGGTATGGTGTTTGATGGATGCAACTCAGTATTCTTTTTCCTCCAAACACGACAAGTTGTGTTTCTACCAAACAGTTCCAGTTTGGTTTCATCAGACCATAGGACATTCTCCCAAAACTCCTCTGGATCATCCAAATGCTCTCTAGCAAACTTCAGACGGGCCCGGACATGTACTGGCTTAAGCAGTGGGACACGTCTGGCACTGCAGGATCTGAGTCCATGGTGGCGTAGTGTGTTACTTATGGTAGGCCTTGTTACATTGGTCCCAGCTCTCTGCAGTTCATTCACTAGGTCCCCCCGCGTGGTTCTGGGATTTTTGCTCACCGTTCTTGTGATCATTCTGACCCCACGGGGTGGGATTTTGCGTGGACCCCCAGATCGAGGGAGATTATCAGTGGTCTTGAATGTCTTCCATTTTCTAATTATTGCTCCCACTGTTGATTTCTTCACTCCAAGCTGGTTGGCTATTGCAGATTCAGTCTTCCCAGCCTGGTGCAGGGCTACAATTTTGTTTCTGGTGTCCTTTGACAGCTCTTTGGTCTTCACCATAGTGGAGTTTGGAGTCAGACTGTTTGAGGGTGTGCACAGGTGTCTTTTTATACTGATAACAAGTTTAAACAGGTGCCATTACTACAGGTAATGAGTGGAGGAAAGAGGAGACTCTTAAAGAAGAAGTTACAGGTCTGTGAGAGCCAGAAATCTTGATTGTTTGTTTCTGACCAAATACTTATTTTCCACCATAATATGCAAATAAAATGATAAAAAAACAGACAATGTGATTTTCTGGATTTTTTTTTCTCAGTTTGTCTCCCATAGTTGAGGTCTACCTATGATGTAAATTACAGACGCCTCTCATCTTTTTAAGTGGTGGAACTTGCACTATTGCTGACTGACTAAATACTTTTTTGCCCCACTGTAGGTGATTACTGTCTGTAGAGCTGCCACTTCCTCTGAGCTTGTCCATGATTGGTTTTACCCACCAGGTCATCTCAGTACCACTCCGTAACCACCAGGTCATAACAGTACAGCTGGCCCGCAAAGTGTTAAATGCATCTCAAAAAAGGGAAGAGAAAGTTCTGAGTCATAGTTTTTTTTTCCTTGTTGCTTGTTTCGTCTTTTTTTTTCCCCTTGATTTTTGGATGGTGCAGGAGCTTGGTACTGATATGGAAGTTCAGGGTCTGTCTGCGCGTGTTGATTATCTCGCTGCAAGGGTACAGAGTATCCAAGATTATGTTGTTCAAACTCCTGTTTCTGAGCCTAAAATTCCTATCCCTGATTTGTTTTCTGGGGATAGATCTAGGTTTTTGAATTTTAAAAATAATTGCAGATTGTTTTTTGCTCTGAGACCCCGTTCCTCTGGTGACCCATTTCAGCAGGTGAAGATTGTTATTTCTCTGCTGCGTGGTGACCCGCAGGATTTGGCATTCTCTCTTGAGCCAGGGAATCCTGCATTGCTCAATGTAGATTCATTTTTTCAAGCACTTGGATTGCTTTATGACGAACCCAATTCTGTGGATCAGGCAGAAAAAATTTAGCTGGCTCTGTGTCAGGGTCAGGAAGCGGCAGAGATATATTGTCAGAAATTTAGGAAGTGGTCTGTGCTTACAAAATGGAATGAGGATGCCCTGGTGGCTATTTTCAGAAAGGGTCTTTCTGAAGCTCTTAAAGATGTTATGGTGGGGTTTCCCACACCTGCTGGTTTGAACGAATCAATGTCTCTGGCCATTCAGATTGATAGGCGCCTACGTGAACGTAAGGTTGTGCACCATATGGCGGTGTCCTCTGGACAGAGTTCTGAGCCTATGCAATGTGATAGAGTTTTGACAAGAGCAGAACAGCAGGAGTTCCGATGTAAGGATGGGCTGTGTTTTTACTGTGGTGATGCTACTCATGCTATCTCTGTTTGCCCGAAGCGAACTATGAGGGTTGCTAGTTCGGTTACCATCAGTACTGTACAGCCTAAATTTCTCTTGTCTATTACCCTGATTTGCTCATTGTCGTCCTTTTCTGTAATGGCATTTGTGGATTCTGGCGCTGCACTGAACTTAATGGACCTAGAATTTGCCAAGCGCTGTGGTTTTTCCTTGGAGCCTTTGCAGAGTCCTATTCCCTTAAGGGGGATTGATGCTTTGCCATTGGCCAAGAATGAACCTCAGTACTGGACACAGTTAGCCATGAACATGGCTCCAGGATATCAGGAAAATATTCGTTTTTTGGTGTTGCATAATTTGCATGATGTGGTTGTGCTGGGGTTTCCATGGTTACAGGTACATAATCCAGTACTGGATTGGAAATCTATGTCTGTGACTAGTTGGGGTTGTCAGGGGATACATAGTGACATTCCTCTGATGTCAATTTACTCGTCCCCTTCTTCTGAAGTTCCTGAGTTTTTGGCGGATTTCCAGGATATATTTGAGGAGCCTAAATCCAGTCCTCTGCCTCCTCATAGGGACTGTGATTGCGCTATTAATTTGATTCCTGGCTGTAAGTTCCCTAAGGGTCGACTTTTCAATCTGTCTGTGCCAGAGCATGCCGCTATGCGGACTTATGTAAAGGAGTCCTTGGAGAAGGGGCATATTCGCCCGTCTTCGTCACCGTTAGGAGCGGGATTCTTTTTTGCTGCCAAGAAGGATGGCTCCTTGAGGCCCTGTATAGATTATCGCCTTCTCAATAAGATCACGGTCAAATTCCAGTACTCTTTGCCTTTGCTCTCTGATTTGTTTGCTCGGATTAAAGGGGCTAGCTGGTTTACCAAGATTGACCTTCGAGGGGCGTATAATCTGGTCCGCATTAAACAGGGTGATGAATGGAAAACAGCATTTAATACGCCCGAAGGCCATTTTGAATATCTTGTGATGCCTTTCGGGCTCTCTAATGCTCCATCTGTGTTTCAGTCCTTTATGCATGATATTTTTCGGGAGTATCTGGATAAATTTATGATTGTATATTTGGACGATATTTTGTTTTTTTCCGATGATTGGGAGTCTCATGTGAAGCAGGTCAGGATGGTATTTCAGATTCTTCGTGCTAATACACTGTTTGTGAAGGGGTCTAAGTGCCTTTTTGGAGTTCAGAAGGTTTCTTTTCTGGGGTTCATTTTTTCTCCCTCAGCTATTGAAATGGACCCTGTTAAGGTCCAGGCTATTTATGATTGGACGCAGCCCACATCTGTGAAGAGCCTTCAGAAGTTTTTGGGCTTTGCAAATTTTTATCGTCGCTTCATTGCTAATTTTTCTACTGTGGTTAAACCTCTGACCGATTTGACCAAGAAAGGTGCAGATGTGGTGAATTGGTCCTCTGCGGCTGTGGAGGCCTTTCAGGAGCTTAAGCGTCGTTTTACTTCTGCCCCTGTGTTGCGTCAGCCAGATGTCTCTCTCCCTTTTCAGGTTGAAGTTGACGCTTCTGAGATTGGGGCAGGAGCTGTTCTGTCTCAGAGAAGTTCTGATGGCTCTGTGTTGAAACCGTGTGCTTTCTTCTCCAGAAAGTTTTCGCCTGCTGAGTGTAATTATGATGTCGGCAATCGGGAGTTGTTGGCTATGAAGTGGGCGTTCGAGGAGTGGCGACATTGGCCTGAGGGAGCCAAGCATCGTGTTGTGGTCTTGACCGATCATAAGAATCTGATTTACCTTGAATCAGCCAAGCGGTTGAATCCTAGACAGGCTCAGTGGTCTTTGTTTTTCTCCCGTTTTGATTTTGTGGTCTCGTATCTTCCGGGATCTAAGAATGTGAAGGCTGATGCCCTGTCTAGGAGTTTTTTGCCTGATTCTCCTGGAGTCCATGAGCCGGCTGGTATTCTCAAGGAGGGGGTGATTCTTTCTGCTATCTCCCCTGATTTACGGCGGGTGCTTCGGGAGTTTCAGGCTGATAGACCCGACCGCTGTCCTGTGGGGAAATTGTTCCTGATAGATGGACTAGTAAGGTGATTTCTGAGATTCATTGTTCAGTGTTGGCTGGTCATCCTGGGATCTTTGGTACCAGAGATTTGGTTGCCAGGTCCTTTTGGTGGCCTTCTTTGTCACGGGATGTATGTTCCTTTGTGCAGTCCTGTGGGATCTGTGCCCGGGCTAAGCCCTGCTGTTCTCGTGCTAGTGGGTTGCTTTTGCCTTTGCCTATCCCTGAGAGGCCCTGGACGCATATTTCCATGGATTGTATTTCTGATCTTCCTGTTTCTCAGAAGATGTCTGTCATCTGAGTGGTTTGTGACCGTTTTTCTAAAATGGTCCATTTGGTACCTTTGCCTAAGTTGCCTTCCTCCTCTGATTTGGTTCCTTTGTTTTTCCAGCATGTGGTTCGTTTGCATGGTATTCCGGAGAATATTGTGTCTGAGAGAGGTACCCAGTTTGTTTCTAGGTTTTGGCGGTCCTTTTGTGGTAGAATGGGCATTAATTTGTCTTTTTCTTCGGCATTTCACCCTCAGACAAATGGACAGACAGAGCGAACCAATCAGACCTTGGAAACCTATTTGAGATGCTTTGTGTCGGCTGATCAGGATGATTGGGTTACCTTCTTGCCGTTGGCCGAGTTTGCCCTTAATAATCGGGCTAGTTCTGCTACCTTGGTTTCGCCTTTTTTTTGTAATTTTGGTTTTCATCCTCGCTTCTCTTCAGGGCAGGTTGAGCCTTCGGACTGTCCTGGGGTAGATTCTGTGGTGGACAGGTTGCAGCGGATTTGGACCCATGTGGTGGACAATTTGACATTGTCTCAGGAAAAGGCTCAATGTTTTGCTAACCGTCGTCGGTGCGTTGGTCCCCGGCTTCGGGTTGGGGATTTGGTCTGGTTGTCTTCTCATCAAGTTCCTATGAAGGTCTCTTCCCCTAAGTTCAAACCTCGTTTTATTGGTCCTTATAGGATTTCGGAAATTATCAATCCGGTGTCTTTTCGTTTGGCCCTTCCAGCTTCGTTTTCCATTCATAATGTGTTCCATAGATCTTTGTTGTGGAGATATGTGGTGCCCGTGGTTCCCTCCGTTGACCCTCCTGCTCCGGTGTTGGTTGGGGGGGAGCTGGAGTATGTGGTGGAGAAGATTTTGGATTCTCGTCTTTCAAGGCGGAAACTTCAGTATCTGGTCAAGTGGAAGAGTTATGGCCAGGAGGATAACTCTTGGGTTTTTGCCTCTGATGTCCATGCTGCCGATTTGGTGCGTGCTTTTCATTTGGCTCGTCCCGATCGGCCTGGGGGCTCTGGTGAGGGTTCGGTGACCCCTCCTCAAGGGGGGGTACTGTTGTGAATTCCATTCTTGGGCTCCATCCTGTGGTCATGAATGGTATTTTTGGGAGTTCTGCTCTTGCGCTCCCTCTGGTGGTTTCAAGTGGAACTTAGCAGCTGCTTTCACTAATCGGTGCCCTGGCCTTGTTATTTAACTGGGCTTTGGGCTGTAGTTGATGCCAGCTGTCAATGTTCCTTCCTGTGGATTCAGTCCTTTCCTGGAAGTTCTCTGTTGGCCAGTCCATTTCAGCTTAAGATAAGTTCTGCTAGTTTTGGGGTGTTTCCCTGCCTATGACCTTTTGTTCAGTTTAAGTTATGTCTCTTTTGTCCAGCTTGTCATCATGAAATATTCTGGCTAGTTGGAAGCCCTGGGGTTGCAGATTTGCCCCTCCACATCATGAGTCGGTGTGGAGGTTATTTTTGTAAACTCTGCGTGGACATTTAGTTTTTATACTGGCCGCACAGTAGCCTTTTCTTTCTCTGTCTATTTAGATAGTAGTGGCCTCCTTTGCTAAAATCTAGTTTCATTTCTGAGTTTGTCATTTCCCTCTTCACTCACCGTCAATATTTGTGGGGGGCTACCTTTCCTTTGGGGTTTCTCTGAGGCGAGATAGTTTTCCGTTTCCATCTTCAGGGGTAGCTAGTTCTTAGGCTGTGAAGAGGCATCTAGGCAGAGATAGGAACGCTCCACGGCTATTTCTAGTGTTGGTGTTAGGAGTAGGGATTGCGGTCAGTAAAGTTACCACCTCCTCAGAGCTAGTACATTATTTGTTTTACCCACTAGGTCATTTCAGTGCTGCTCCGTAATCACTAGGTCATATAGGTGATTACTGTCTGTAAAGCTGCCACCTCCTCTGAGCTTGTCCATGATTGGTTTTACCCACCAGGTCATCTCAGTACCACTCCGTAACCACCAGGTCATAACAACGATAATGTGAACAGTTGTTCTGCTACCACAATTTTTTGCTGGCTCATGTAAACAGGATGGTAAACGAGCAACAACCTACTTGTAGATAGCCAGTCTTCAGTCATTACTAGGCAGACATCGGCACTAGCGATGAGCGAGTGTGCTCGTTACTCGAGTTTTCCGAGCATGCTTGGGTGTTCTCCGAGTATCTTGGGCGTGCTCATATATTATGTTTAAGTCTCCTCAGCTGCATGATTTGTGGCTGCTAGACAGTCTGACTACTTTTGGGGATTCCCTAACAAACAGGCAATATTCCCTATGTGTATTTGTGTGTTTATTTTTTGTAAGATCTATTAAATACCGTAAAATGTATTTCGTTCATGGGACAATCCCTTTAAGATTATTTTAATATGGAAAGGTTCATAGATATACTTGATAAGTAAAACTTCTTCAATTGTAGCCTTTTTTAATAAATATGATGGTTGGCACGAGACTTTGCCTTAGTTTTTAATTTTGGCCCCCTGTGTATTTGAGTTTGGCATTCCTGGCTTACAGTAATGTCAGAGCTGCAGCACCCATAAAATCTCTGCTTCTCAATGTTGGAAGTCCAATTAGTCTAGCTCTAGGTGTAGCGAAAAATTAATTTTTACAGGGGCTGCTCAGAAATTATGAAGACAATGACTTGCTTCAGTACCAAGGCAGTTGTCAACGTATTTATACATTTCTAGAAGGAATGGAACAGCGCACAGATCTAAGAAAAAAATCTCTAAAATTGTTGTTTCATGAAGATTGCTGTTTTTTTTCCTAAAGCAGAGTTGCCAAGAGTAATAATAAGTCCTCTTTGAAATAAGAAACTGCAAGTGAATATGCTGGTGTACAATAATATAAATGAGAAAAGTATGCAATATTTCTATGTTACCATATTTCCCAGAAAATTGCACATTTTAAGAAAACATTAAACATCTTTTTTTTTGCAAAAAGGTCTTTGTCTTTTAATCATTCTAATTTCTGCATTAAACTGAACAAGACTTAAAATCTGAAAGGATGACCTCAATCTGTTCAACCTCAGTGGTTTGAGGGTTTCTGAAAAACAAAAATCAACCCTAAAAATGGATTGAATTTAACAAATTACTTTTAGATGAGCTGAAATGAGTGGATAAAAAGTAAATGATATGTCGAGGAGTTTATAGTAAAGGTTGTAACCAATAAATGCAAGGAAATTGACTTATCATTCCAACTGTTTGGCGAATGTGTTTTAAACATACAATAAGATAAACTGTGTTTTATTGTGGATACTGACATTCCTGGAATCTAAAGTAAATGCCAGATAACCCCTTATTTGCCATAGAGGTCAGCAAAATAGTACTGCAGAGTGTATTGCTGCTTCCAAAGGCACAGAGGGGATTAAGAAACGTTTCCGGGTCAAGGCTCTAGAATTTATTACAATTGTCAACTTCAGGAGTCAACAGTTGAAAAGACAATTTGGAGCATATGTATCGAATTTGCAACTGTAGTTAGTAATAAAGTGTTTGTCTGAGATCAGCCAGTGTTCGGGGCAGGTTCTTATCCCTGTCAGGATATGAAGAACACTCCAGCACTTTTGGCAGTGATAAAACCAGCATGGCTGCCAAACAGGGCACTGTAACACATGCCACACAAGTGGAGCCTATCAGGTGGAGGATACTCTTAGTGATGCATCGCCACTAAGAGGTATGGGGACGGAATAATCAGCAGTGAAATATCCCAGCTGGTCATGATTTCTGCCTGTGCCAAACACCTGCAAACTCTAAAAGGATATCAAAACAAAACTCCACCCAATGGCAAAAAGCCATCCCTTAACAACCAGTCGTTGACTCTACATCACCATAAAAATTAATTTAACATTTCTACAGAAACAGTATTCTTCCTGTCCCAAAAGGCTCTTCCATTTCCTTTCACAGTTCTTTCGGCTAAGATAAATATGCCACAGAAAACAAACAGAAAATAAAGAGCGTAAATATTTGATGACTGGAAAAAATATCTGTTGGTTACAACTGTTTATTTGTGGAAGCTTGTGAACTAAGTAGGTTTTATTAACCTCCAGACTATCTCATGATGCTTAGGTTCCTCTATCCTTCACATATTCTGAAAAGTTGTACTGCCACATCTGGTAAAACTGTACAGCACACATTGAGAACGCTGAAAGTACGAGTCGAACCCAAGGTTACCGCAAGATGTTTGTTCCATTTACTTATGTGATTATATGACAAGGACCAGGCTGTGGCTAGCTAAAGTTAGAACGTACCTTTTCCTCCAGGGTACCCTGGATCTTTTGGGGCCAATAAAAACTTGTTTTGTAAGGAAAATTACAGAGTAAAGGTAGAGCGTACATACCAGAAAACAAAATATGATATAACAATAAAAATACTAATAGCATAGAAAGAAATATGTTTTATATATTGCGGCAATCTCAATACTGGAAAGCTTATAATTAATCTGACAATTCAGATGGAGGAGATTAAGGGGAGAGAATCTTGCTAAGCTTACATCGGAGATTATACTATACAAGCAAGAGACAGAGGGATGACCTGGCTGACTATAAGAGCTTACACTCTTCAGGAGAGAGAAAGGACCTTGCTGACCATAAGAGCTTACAATTTACAGGAGAGACAGAGAGATGACCCAGCTGACCATAAGAGCTTACACTCTACAGAAGAGACAACCAGTGATGCTGGAGATGGAAGATGACTCTGCTGTACAAACTGTGTTCCACTGGGAACCGCAGATCTCTGATGGCCAAGGAACTGGCCATTACTGCACAAGGTATGATAATCCATTAGCTGTCAAAGCTACAGGGCATTATGGAAAGGTCCACATGGCAATGCAAAATGACGTTAGGTTGTTAACTTCTGCTTCAGAGTGTGGGAAATAGTGTCCAGCAAGTTTGTTTTTTTCAAACTGTGACTCAACTGTTTCAGGAAATTCAACTTTAACTCGGTCCTATGAGGACCCATCCTCTCATCTCTAGAGGCAACCAATCAGGCATGGTATAGTGGCACATAAAGTCTGTGCGGCAATGCATCCTCCCATACACCCTTCAGAGTTCTGTTATATATGTAAGGACTGAAGGTATCGCCAAAAGCATTACATTAAATTATATCAACACAAGTCAAACAATCTAAGTACGTTTTCTGATGCTCTAATGCCTCAGGTGTTAAATATGCAAAATATTATTTCTTTATGCAGTTAGACAAAGGAGAGTTTAGGAAATTAAAGCATAATTCCATTTATAAAGAACTGCAGTTATCTCCTGGAATGAAGTGGCTATCTTCTGGGCACCTGTACCCACTAAAATGCCTTTGATGTTCAGTTCCTTGCACAGACTGAGGCTTCTAGTGTGGAAATCCTGAAGACAAAGCATTAAAATTGGGTGTCTGAAGCTGAACAATTTAAAAAATAAGTATAGATGTCTAATGCATACTGCAAAAAGGTTGATCTTAGTCCCGTAAGGGCACTAAAACATTAATGGTTAGGATGACCCTACATAAGAAAGTTTTTAAAAATGTGCTGATTGGTAGGGTGATCTAGCATCTCCTGACAACTGTGGCCCAAAGACATGTTTGGCTGCTAACAAGGAGTCCAACATCCCTGGCTTATCTTTCCCTTACTCTGCTGTTGGGATTTAGTGGTCACATGCCCATACACATAAGACTGTCACAAGCTTCTACCAAAATTGAAGGGTTTGGACTTGGGAGGAGAGCACTGCACTTCGCTCAACCCTGGTCCACTGTCCAAGTCAGTGCTCTCTAGCCGTGGACCCCTCCGGGCTTATGATTAGTTGGGCTGGCGAGTTGTCACATGTACGCTGCACGCTGCAATGATGACATCAGACCAGGACAATACATCAAATTCCACTACAGGGAACCCAGAAGTTTGTGGAATTGATGAAGCTCCTGTTCACAACCAGAGATCACTGGCCATGACCGTGGACCGCTGTTGAAAGAAGTAATCCGCTCATCTCTAGTTTGGACAAATTTGCATGAATATGTGTGTGGTCACCTTTAGCTGTAAATGAAGGTATACTTTACGCAAAATAACATGTAAAGATCATGGATCTTTCCTGTTGTGTCAATGTGTGCTCAAACAGCTAAAAGACAATTGCAAAACAAGCAGACGTGGTCAATTTTTAAGCTTAGCCAAAAATCAAAGTAAACGGCAATCAGAGCAGTAGATTCCAGAGAGAAGAACTCGATATCAAAGGAAAGCTCAAAGTTTAGACAAGTAGAACATAAAACCTAGCACAGCAAGAAATACTGGTAGATCTTTGACAATATTTGTTTAGGTTGCTGAGGCCCTAATGTTCAGCCAAAGATGATTTAGTGCAAGATATTGAACTCAATAGTCACTACTGCTGCTCTGCTTGAGATTAAAGAAGAGTGAACGTTGCCAAAAACTATTATATGGAACAGGAGACTTGATCACAAGTGATATCATTAGCAGCAGGTTTCTACTTCTGGCAGATCTGTGCACATAAAGCCTGTATGAGTTGCAAATAAATTATATCTCAATTGGCATGTGTCACAGGTATTTTATTTATAATAAAGTAATATAACTTGTATATACTGTATAATGTCCACGTCTGCCTGCTCAATGTGCTTCCCTTCCTTCAACCATAGACAATGTTTATCCTGGGCTGTCTTCATCAAATGACCAAACCCATAAATGTACATCACAGTAATGAATGATGGTGTACGGATTTGTATTAAATGAGGGGATGAGAGTATTAGTTGTAGTGTGGAATGCAGCACTGTCTGACACACTGGACAATTTATGCAGGGCTTGGATATAAACAAAGCAGACAAGCAACAATCACGATCTTCACATAGTGAGTACATTATATTTTACAGACTATTTGTAAAAAAGCTTCTCAGGAAAAAGTAATGAGCAGTTATCCTCTTTCCAGGACGTTACATACATTCTTATAATGTGAGTATTTTTTCATTGGTAGTGGATAGCTGTGTATGTTACAGGATGACTATGCCATCTTTCATTCTGGGCACCATTTTAGAGAAAAAGCGTATAGGTCTTTGGTTGGATTTACAATGGTTCATAATTAGATTATTCTTGATATCCTCCTAAGCGAGATTTGAGATTAGAAATTAGAAACCCTGTAGCCTGTGTGGTATAGAAAATAAAAGTGATAGAGCGAAAAAACACTTTAACCTATGTATAAAATTGTGCAGGGAATCTAAAATTGGGAATTATGACGGTATGTAACATACACACTGTTAGGACTCTGCTTCATTTCAAAGTTCCAGCAGTAGTCACGTGACCGCTCATATACGATACTTGCCAACCACTTTCTCTACTGCTTCTCTTAATGTTAATTATTAATAAAAAATGTTAATTAATCCCAATAGTATATAAATTACACACTGTAAGGATTCCCCTTACTAGGCTCCATTCTTAATTTCACACTTGGCCCATGAAACCTCTTAAAAGCATGTATTCACCTCATTCATATAAAGTTGCTGTTTTATGAATAATGTAGATTTGTAACAGGTAACTTAAGGGGACAAAGTTTCTTAGCATTACCTAATCATTAAAGGGGTTGTTCATAAATGCTACATTCCCCAATGTATTATAAAACACAACCTACCGCACTGAAATGGTACCAAGGATGTTGAAGCTGGATCTCTCGAGGCTCGCGTGACATTGTTAAGACATGGGAGCCCTGCAGCCAATCAGCGCTGCCATTGGGTTGCTGTGCTTACACTTCCTTTCGACAAACCTCGGACATTTGTGGAAATTGTGAGCACAGGAGCCCAACAGCAACCACTGATTGACTGGAGGGCTCACATGGCATAACAATGTCGTGTGAGATCCAGCACCTAAATTGCTAGAATGGCACCTATGCAGGAGGTGTTTGGTGCCTCTATTTTACATTATTCAATGTGTTTTAAGAAGTGGTTGTACGAGTACTTGGCAACCCCTATAATGATGCTATGCAAAAATCTGTTTTAGTAGATCTGATAAATAAGCAAGGAAACATAGCTAGGGGACCGACACATAAAATTCCTTAATAGAACACATATATTATCCTTAGGTTCTAGTAATATTTCCACTTAAGGCTTGGCAACACAATGTCTAGATGGAAAACTGCATAGTTCATCTTGTCATCTACACCAGAAAGCCACAAAGATCACAAATTTGTGCTTCTCCTGATCCCGAAGAAACAAATCTTAGTAAGTTCCTTCCCTTAAGCCACTCTCTAATTTACCTTACAAATTGATAATTTGTATAAAAGCAAAATAAGTGATCTCTGACCTGGGGTTCAGAAAATACTTGCTTTATACTGTTGATTGGCCCATATGGGATACCACTTCCTTCAAAGAGCTCAAGCCATTCAGAGGTTGTTTTTTCTGAGAACCTAGGAACAAACAAAAGATTGTGGTTTAAATTCTCTCTTTTTGAAAAAAAATGGAAAGGATGTAAAGTACTACCACACTGATTTATTCCCAGACAGCCAATATTGAATCAGAAAATATTCAGCGGAAATGCAAACGCTTGAAGCCCAAGGCAAAGAACATGGTTAAAGAGCCTTGTATTCTATCTGATTGTCTTAAAATGAGATGCAATCCAAAATTATCAGCAGTTTCATATATGGTCAGAGGATTTCCTCAAGGCCTTTTGTACTGTAATGTTCATCACATTTGTAAAACAATAGCATGAACGTTCTGCGGGGAAAAATATACTCAAGTTTTGATCTGAAAAATCTGATATGACGCAGCTTTTACTTTTTCCTGCCTATCATATGTGAAACATATGTCAGATCTACAACTGCAACTGTTAGATATCTAAACAATCACATTTATAAGCAACATAGTTTTGAAATATGGATTAGTTGGGGGCAACGGGCCATGGACCATAATACACTTTACATATCCTGGATGTAGGCACAATTCTTATTTTGTATCCTGCTGAAAGCTCTGATAGCAGCACATTCATTTAGAAAAAAAAATCATCTGTTAAATATTGCAGCTTCGGTAAGCAATAAGATCCATGCATACAAACCGGCAGCTGATGTGACCTTTTGATAAGTAAAGCAGGAAACAAAGTAGTATGATTAGGGTCTATGTGCAAGGGTGCTGAGCCAAAACCTGTTATATAATCCTTTTACATTTCTCTCTTCTTTCTTCCTAGTACATTCTATTAAGTTTGAAGGAACAAGTATATTCTGGAGAAAGATTGCCTCCTAAAGAAATTATTCAAATATGTTGGACAATTCCTTATCAAGAAAGTACATTTACTTCTTTTAAAGCTTAGTGACAGCTTAACGCCTTTACCCCCAAGGGTGGTTTGCATGTTAATGACCGGGCCAATTTTTACAATTCTGACCACTGTCCCTTTATGAGGTTATAACTCTGGAACGCTTCAAAGGATCCAGGTGATTCTGACATTGTTTTCTCATGACATATTGTACTTCATGTTAGTGGTAAAATTTCCTTGACATTACTTGAGCTTATTTGTGAAAAAATTGAAATTCGGTGAAAATTTTGAAAATTTAGCAATTTTCCAACTTTTAATTTTCATACCCTTCAATCACAGAGATATGGCACACAAAATACTTAATAATTAACATTTCCCACATGTCTACTTTACATAAGCACAATTTTTGAACCAAATTTTTTTTCGTTAGGGAGTTATAAGGGTTAAAAGTTGACTAGCAATTTCTCATTTTTACAACACCATTTTTTTTTAGGGACCACATCCCATTTGAAGTCACTTTGAGGGGTCTATGTGATAGAAAATACCCAAGTGTGACATCAATCTAAACATTGCACCCCTCAAGGTGCTCAAAACCACATTCAAGAAGTTTATTAACCCTTCAGGTGTTTCACAGGAATTTTTGGAATGTTTAAAAAAAATGAACATATAACTTTTTTTCACAAAAAATTTAATTAAGCTCCAATTTGTTTTATTTTACCAAGGGTAACAGGAGAAATTGGACCCTGAAAGTTGTTGTACAATTTGTCCTGAGTACGCTGATACCCCATATGTGGGTGTAAACCCCTGTTTGGGCGCATGGCGGAGCTCGGAAGGGAAGGAGAGCCGTTTTACTTTTCAATGAAAAATTGACTGGAATTGAGATAGGCCACCATGTCGCGTTTGGAGAGCCCCTGATATGCCTAGACATTGAAACCCCCCACAAGTGACACCATTTTGCAAACTAGACACCCAAAAGAAACTTATCTAGATGTGTTGTGAGAACTTTGAACCCCTAAGTGTTTCACTACAGTGTATAACGCAGAGCCGTGAAAATAAAAAATCTTTTTTTTTCCACAAAAATTATTTTTTAGCCCCCAGTTTTGTATTTTCCCAAGGGTAACAGGAGAAATTGGACCACAAACGTTGTTGTTGAATTTGTCCTGAGTACGCTGATACCCCATATGTTGGGGTAAACCCCTGTTTGGGCACACAGGAGAGCTCAGAAGGGAAGGAGCACTTTTTTTTACTTTTTCAACGCAGAATTGGCTGGAATTGAGATTGGATGCCATGTCGCATTTGGAGAGCCCTTGATGTGCCTAAACAGTGGAAACCCCCCAATTCTAATTAAAAACCTAACCCAAACACATTCCTAAACTTAATCCCAACCCTAACCATAACCCTAACCACACCCCTAACCCGAACATGCCCCTAACCCTAATCCCAACCACACCCCTAACCCTAATCCCAACCCTAACCACACCCCTAACTCCAACACACCCCTAACCCTAATCCCAACCATAACCCTAACCACACCCCCTAACCCTAATCCCAACCGCAAATGTAATCCAAACCCTAACTTTAGCCCCAACCCTAACCCTAACGGGAAAATGGAAATAAATAAATAAAAATTTTTAATTCTTTTTCCCTAACTAAGGGGGTGATGAAGGGGGATTTCATTTACTTTTATAGCGGGTTTTTTAGTGGATTTTTATGATTGGCAGCTGTCACACACTAAAAGATGCTTTTTATTGCAAAAAATAGTTTTTGCGTCTCCACATTTTGAGAGCTATAATTTTTCCATATTTTGGTCTACAGAGTCATGTGAGGTCTTGATTTTTGCGGGACGAGTTGACGTTTTTATTGTTATCATTTTCAGGCACATGACATTTTTTGACTTGGCAATGCACTGTGTCAGATCAGCGATCTGACAGGCACTGCAGGTAGGCTTGCCAGCACCCGTGGTCTTGTGATACTCTGGTGAGCACTGTGAAAATCCCTTTTTCCCCTTCCCATGCTGAATTGTGATAATAGACAAGGATCAGAAGACAGCAATGATAATAGCTATGGCAGTGCCAAGTGACAGCAACATCAGAAAGAAGGAATATGAGAAGATGGGGAAATACCAGGGCCTCAAAGCAGAACTGGAGAAGATGTGGAAGGGGAAGGCAACAGTGATTCTAGTGGTGATATGAGCACTTGGAGCAGTGACCCCTAAGTTGGGAAAATGGCTACAACAGATCCCAGGAGTAATATCTAAACTCTCTGTCCAGAAAAGCACAATGCTGAGAACAACTAAGATCCTGTGCAGAACCCTCAAACTCCCAGGCCTCTGGTAGAGGATCTGAGAATGAGAAAGGACAAAAAAGACAACCACCAATGGGGGGGGTGAGAAGGAATTTTTATATATATATATATATATATATATATATATATATATATATATATATATATATATATATATATATATATACCAGATTAATGGGTGCATAGACAAACAACACTTTTCCCGCAGAGAATATTGGTCAATATAATTAAATAAAAAAATCATGTTTGGAATTGTAGTAGTAATGGGCACCTATTTCATAACATAGGTGTCAAAAGTAGTAGATGTTTGAAATTTTATATATATACAGCCATGGCCAAAAGTATTGACACCCCTGCAATTCTGTCAGATAATACTCAGTTACCTCCTGGAAATGATTGCAAACACAAATTCTTTGGTATTATTATCTTCATTTAATTTGCCTTAGGCTGGTTTCACACTTGCGTTTTTGGACGCTGCGTTTTAGCGCTAAAAAACGCATGCGTTTTTATTTCTATACTTAACATGAAAAAACGCATGCGTTTTTTCGCATGCGTTTTGACGCGTTTTCGGCAACGCATGCGTTTTTTGACGCGTGCGTTCATTTGCAGAAATGCAACCTGTAGCAATTTCTAGTGGCGTTTTTTTGCCGCAAAAAAACGCATGTGTATATTCGCAGCAAAAAAATGCATTGCTGTCTATGTAAACGCATGCGTTTTTAAGCACATGCATTTGGATGCGTTTATAAACGCATGCGTTTCTATAGAAAAACGCAAGAAAACACAAAGAAACCAAGAAAACCCTAACCCTAATCCTTGGGTTACTAGGGATCCTAACCCTAACCCTAGGGATCCTAACCCTAACCCTTAGGGTTAGGGTTAGGATCCTAACCCTTAGGGTTAGGGTTAGGGTCCCTAGGGTTATGGTTAGGGTTAGGGGTAGGGTTAAGGTTAGGGTTAGGGGTAGGGTTAGGGGTAGGGTTAGGGTTTGGATCCCTATGGTTAGGGTTAGGGTTAGGATCCCAAGGGTTAGGGTTAGGGGTAGGGTTTGGTTTGGATCCCTATGGTTAGGGTTAGGGGTAGGGTTAGGTTTTGGATCCATTTATCACCTTGATGGTGGGGGGTGGCTTATCAGTGACCTGGTGACCAGGACATTCTAATAAAAAGCTACCCCTAACCCTAACCCTAGGGATACTAACGCTAACCCTAACCCTAACCCTCGCTAATTCTATTAATAGTGGGTTTTCTAGTTGATTTTGATGATTGGCAGCTGTCACACACTTCTCAGCATGCGTTTCCAAAACGCAAACGCGGGAAAAACGCATGTAAACGCGGCAAAACGCCGCAGTTTTTTTTTTTCATGCAAAAATGCATGCGTCTAAAAAAAGCAGCGTTTGCATGCGTTTACATGCGTTTTTTCACCACATGCGTTTTTTTTTTAAACGCTGCAGATCAAAACGCAAGTGTGAAACCAGCCTTAGATGAAAAAACACAAAAGAGAATGAAGCAAAAAGCAAAACTTTGATCATTTCACACAAAACTCCAAAAATGGGCCAGACGAAAGTATTGGCACCCTCAGCCTAATACTTGGTTGCACAACCTTTAGCCAAAATAACTGCAACCACCCGCTTCCGGTAACCATCAATGAGTTTCTTAAAATGCTCTGCTGGAATTTTAGACCTTTCTTCTTTGGCAAACTGCTCCAGGTCCCTGATATTTGAAGGGTGCCTTCTCCAAACTGCCATTTTTAGATCTCTCCACAGGTGTTCTATGGGATTCAGGTCTGGACTCATTGCTGGCCACCTTAGAAGTCTCCAGTGCTTTCTCTCAAACCATTTTCTAGTGCTTTTTGAAGTGTGTTTTGGGTTATTGTCCTGCTGGAAGACCCATAACCTCTGAGGGAGACCCAGCTTTCTCACACTGGGCCCTACATTATGCTGCAAAATTTGTTGGTAGTCTTCAGACTTCATAATGCCATGCACACAGTCAAGCAGTCCAGTGCCAGAGGCAGCAAAGCAACCCCAAAACATCAGGGAACCTCTGCCATGTTTGACTGTAGGGACCGTGTTCTCTTCTTTGAATGCCTCTTTTTTTCTCATGTAAACTCCATGTTGATGCCTTTGCCCAAAAAGCTCTACTTTTGTCTCATCTGACCAGAGAACATTTTCCAAAACGTTTTAGGCTTTTTCAGGTAAGTTTTGGCAAACTCCAGCCTGGCTTTTTTATGTCTCGGGGTAAGAAGTGGGGTCTTCCTGGGTCTACTACCATACAGTTCCTTTTCATTCAGATGCTGAAAGATAGTACGGGTTGACACTGTTGTACCCTCGGACTGCAGGGCAGCTTGAACTTGTTTGGATGTAAGTCGAGGTTCTTTATCCAACATCCGCACAATCTTGCGTTGAAATCTCTTGTCAATTTTTCTTTTCCATCCACATCTAGGGAGGTTAGCCACAGTGCCATGGGCTTTAAACTTCTTGATGACACTGCGCACGGTAGACACAGGAACATTCAGGTCTTTGGAGATGGACTTGTTGCCTTGAGATTGCTCATGCTTCCTCACAATTTGGTTTCTCAAGTCCTCAGACAGTTCTTTGGTCTTCTTTCTTTTCTCCATGCTCAATGTGGTACACACAAGGACACAGGACAGAGGTTGAGTCAACTTTAATCCATGTCAACTGGCTGCAAGTGTGATTTAGTTATTGCCAACACCTGTTAGGTGCCACAGGTAAGTTACAGGTGCTGATAATTACACAAATTAGAGAAGCAGCACATGATTTTTCGAACAGTGCCAATACTTTTGTCCACCCCCTTTTTTATGTTTGGTGTGGAATTGTATCCAATTTGGCTTTAGAACAATTCTTTTTGTGTTTTTTCATTTAAGACAAATTAAATGAAGATAATAATAGCAAAGAATTTGCGTTTGCCATCATTTTCAGGAAGAAACTAAGTATTATCTGACAGAATTGCAGGGGTGTCAATATTTTTGGCCAGGACTGTATATATATATATATATATATATATCACTTTGTTCAAAAAGTTTATCCCCTTTGTTTAAGATAAAGTAAGTTTTTCTAATATAGAAGTAGAATTTAACTCTTTTGTCCATTCCGACGTAGAAGGTGGATCTTTATCAAGTCGGTAACTCGCATGCCTCCTCAGCACTCCTCTAGTTACCATGCGGTTTCTCCCCAGATCAGGCCGTCCCACTGAGTCTGCTACTTGCAGCACTACTGAGTCTGCATATAGCATTAATGTACCCTTAGGGGTCGTGCTTAATCTCTGCAAGAATTCAATCCTGTGGTGCCTGCAGAGATTAGGTTCCCAGGCCTAACCAATGCTAGCAAGGACTTTATTAGACAGCTCCTCCTACCACTACTAGCCTGAACCTTGGTTCCTATCCTGAGAGCACCCATTTATTATTCCACTTCCCATTAACTACCCAGTTGTTCACTCGTCCTGTCTGACCTCTCTGCTCCTAACCTCGGCTACTTGTACTGATCCTGTGCTGCCAGACCCAACCTAGGGCAGTCTGATTATGCCTCTGTCCCTCCCCTCTTTACCAGTACCTGCATCTCTGACCCTCCGGTCAGCGTCTACTGAATCCAGGGACTGCCCTGGAGTGGTACCTGGTGACTACCAGCAGAAAAGCCTATCCAGAGAGGCTCTAGTGGTTACTAAGTTATGCCCCTCCAGGGTAATCCTGTGGCATAGTTGGTCCACATCCACAAGCCTTACAATCTGTGTCTTTCCACTGTCATATTATGAAAATTTTTGTTCTATTTAAGGAATTCTAAGATGATTGAAATTACTAAATTTATTAGTGGTGTTCTGACACATTCATTGTTTGGCTGCTACGAGTTGTCTTTAACCACTTCGCCCGAAGCCTGTTTTCACCTTCCCGACCAGGTTAAATAAACTCATGGTACACTTTTATAGTTTACATTTTGGCGCCCTTTCTCTGGCCCAATCATATCAGACCTGTTCATGAGGACAGATAACAAGAACCAATCAAACAACACAAACTCATTTAACCCCTTCCCGACCCATGACGCCACGTAGGCGTCATGAAAACCCGTGCCAATCCGACCCATGACGCCTATGTGGCGTCATGGAATGATCGCGTCCCTGCAGATCGGGTGAAGGGGTTAACTCCTATTTTACCCGATCTGCAGGGAGAGGGGGAGTGGTACTTCAGCCCAGGGGGGGTGGCTTCACCCCCCCGTGGCTACGATCGCTCTGATTGGCTGTTGAAAGTGAAACTGCCAATCAGAGCGATTTGTAATATTTCACCTAAAAAACTGGTGAAATATTACAATCCAGCCATGGCCGATGCTGCAATATCATCGGCCATGGCTGGAAATACTGAAGTGCCCCCCCCCCCACGCCCACCGATCGACCCCCCATCCTCCGTTATGGGGTCCGGTCCCCTCCGTCCGCCTGCCGGCTCCCCCGTCCTCCTGTCCGCTCCCTCCTTGCTCAGACCCACCCCCCCTGTGCTCCGTTCCCCCCCCCGTGCTCCGATCCACCCCCCCACCACCACTTCATACTTACCGATCCTCCCGGTGTCCGGCCGTCTCCTCGCTGGGCGCCGCCATCTTGGAAAATGGCGGGCGCATGCTAAGTGCGCCCGCCGAATCTGCCAGTCAGATTCCTTACAGGTACATTTTGATCGCTGTGGTAGGTTCTATCACAGCGATCAAAATAAAAAAATAAATAAATAACCCCCCCCCCCTTTATCACCCCCATAGGGACAATAATAAAATAAAGAATTTTTTTTTTTTTTTTTTCCCACTAGGGTTAGGGTTAGAATTAGGGTTAGAACTAGGGGTAGGGTTAGGGGTAGGGTTAGGGTTACGGGTAGGGTTAGGGGTAGGGTTATGGCATGTGCACACAGAGCGGATCGGCCGCGGATCCGCCGCGGATCGGCAGCGGATCGGCCGCGGATCCGCAGCGGATCGGCCGCGGATCCGCAGCGGATCGGCCGCGGATCGGCAGCGGATCCGCAGCGGATCGGCAGCGGATCCGCAGCGGATCCGCAGCGGATTGCCAGCGGATCCGCAGCGGATTGGCCGCGGATTGGCCGCGGATCGGCAGCAGATCGGCAGCGGATCGGCAGCGGATCGGCCGCGGATCCGCAGCGGATCCGCAGCGGATCCGCAGCGGATTGGCAGCGGATCCGCAGCGGATCGGCCGCGGATCCGCAGCGGATCGACAGCGGATTGGCCACGGATCCGCAGCGGATTGGCAGCGGATTGGCCGCGGATCTGCAGCGGATTGGCCGCGGATCCGCAGCGGATTGGCCGCGGATCCGCAGCGGATTGGCCGCGGATCCGCAGCGGATTGGCCGCTGCGAATTCGAAGCAGTTTTCCATCAGGTTTACAGTACCATGTACACCTAAGGAAAACCAAATCCGCTGTGCCCATGGTGCGGAAAATTCCGTGCAGAAACGCTGCGTTGTATTTTCCGCAGCATGTCAATTCTTTGTGCGGATTCCGCAGCGTTTTACACCTGTTCCTCAATAGGAATCCGCAGGTGAAATCCGCACAAAAAAACACTGGAAATCTGCTGTAAATCCGCAGGTAAAACGCAGTACCTTTTACCTGCAGATTTTTCAAAAATCGTGCGGAAAAATCTCACACGAATCCGCAACGTGGGCACATAGCCTTAGGGTTAGGGTTGGAATTAGAGTTAGGGTTGGAATTAGGGCTAGGGTTTGAAATAGGGTTAAGATTAGGCTTGTGGTTAGGGTTACGGATAGGGTTAGGGGTGTGTTGGGGTTACAGTTGTGGTTAGGGTTGGGATTAGGGCTACGGTTGGGATTAGGGTTAGGATTAGGGTTGGAATTAGGGTTACGGGTGTGTTGCGGTTAGGGTTGTGGTTAGGGGTGTGTTGTGGTTAGGGTTGTGATTAGGGTTATGGCTACAGTTGGGATTAGGATTAGGGGTGTGTTGGGGTTAGTGTTGAAGTTAGAATTGAGGGGTTTCCACTGTTTAGGCACATCAGGGGTCTCCAAACGCAACATGGCGCCACCATTGATTCCAGCCAATCTTGCATTCAAAAAGTCAAATGGTGCTCCCTCCCTTCCAAGCCCCGACGTGCGCCCAAACAGTGGTTTACCCCCACATTTGGGGTACCAGCGTACTCAGGACAAACTGGGCAACAACTGTTGGGGTCCAATTTCTCCTGTTACCCTTGCAAAAATAAAAAATTACTTGCTAACACATAATTTTTGAGGAAAGAACAATTATTTTTTATTTTCACGGCTCTGCGTTATAAACTTCAGTGAAGCACTTGGGGGTTGAAAGTGCTCACCACACATCTAGATAAGTTCCTTCGGGGGTCTAGTTTCCAAAATGGGGTCACTTGTGGGGTGTTTCTACTGTTTAGGCACATCAGGGGCTCTGCAAATGCAATGTGACGCCCGCAGACCATTCCATCAAAGTCTGCATTTCAAATGTCACTACTTCCCTTCCAAGCCCTGACGTGCGCCCAAACAGTGGTTTACCCCCACATATGGGGTATCAGCATACTCACAACAAACTGGGCAACAAATATTGGGGTCCAAATTCTCCTGTTACCCTTGTGAAAATAAAAAATTGCTTGCTAAAACATAATTTTTGAGGAAAGAACAATTATTTTTTATTTTCACGGCTCTGCGTTATAAACTTCAGTGAAGCACTTGGGGGTTGAAAGTGCTCACCACACATCTAGATAAGTTCCTTCGGGGGTCTAGTTTCCAAAATGGGGTCACTTGTGGGGTGTTTCTACTGTTTAGGCACATCAGGGGCTCTGCAAATGCAATGTGACGCCCGCAGACCATTCCATCAAAGTCTGCATTTCAAATGTCACTACTTCCCTTCCGAGCCCTGACGTGCGCCCAAACAGTGGTTTACCCCCACATATGGGGTATCAGCGTACTCAGCAGAAACTGGACAACAACTTTTGGGGTCCAATTTCTCCTGTTTACTCTTGCAAAAATAAAAAAATTCTGGGCTAAAAAATATTTTTGAGGAAAGGAAACACATTTTTTATTTTCACGGCTCTGCGTTATAAACTTCTGTGAAGCACTTGGGGGTTCAAAGTGCTCACCACACATCTAGATTAGTTCCTTGGGAGGTCTAGTTTCCAAAATGGGGTCACTTGTGCGGGAGCTCCAATGTTTAGGCACACAGGGGCTCTCCAAACGCGACATGGTGTCCGCTAATGATTGGAGCTAATTTTCCATTCAAAAAGCCAAATGGCGTGCCTTCCCTTCCGAGCCCTGCCGTGCGCCCAAACAGTGGTTTACCCCCACATATGGGGTATCACCGTACTCAGGACAAACTGGACAACAAAATTTGGGGTCCAATTTCTCCTATTACCCTTGGGAAAATAAAAAATTCTGGGCTAAAAATCATTTTTGAGGAAAGAAAAATTATTTTTTTATTTTCACGGCTCTGCGTTATAAACTTCTGTGAAGCACCTGGGGGTTATAAGTGCTCACTATGCATCTAGATTAGTTCCTTGGGGGGTCTAGTTTCCAAAATGGGGTCACTTGTAGGGGAGCTCCAATGTTTAGGCACACAGGGGCTCTCCAAACGCAACATGGTGTCCGCTAACGATTGGAGCTAATTTTCCATTCAAAAAGTCAAATGGCACGCCTCCCCTTCCGAGCCTTGCCGTGCACCCAAAAAGTGGTTTACCCCCACATATGAGGTATCGGCATACTCAGGAGAAATTGCCCAACAAATTTTAGGATCCATTTTATCCTGTTGCCCATGTGAAAATGAAAGAATTGAGGCTAAAAGAAATTTTGTGTGAAAAAAAAGTACTTTTTCATTTTGCGGATCAATTTGTGAAGCACCTGGGGGTTTAAAGTGCTCACTATGCCTCTAGATGAGTTCCTTGGGGGGTCTAGTTTCCAAAATGGGGTCACTTGTGGAGGAGCTCCAATGTTTAGGCACACAGGGGCTTTCCAAACGCGACATGGTGTCCGCTAACGATGGAGATAATTTTTCATTCAAAAAGTCAAATGGCGCTCCTTCCCTTCCGAGCCTTACCATGTGCCCAAACAGTGGTTTACCCCCACATGTGAGGTATTGGTGTACTCAGGAGAAATTGCCCAACAAAATTTAGGATCCATTTTATCCTGTTGCCCATGTGAAAATGAAAAAATTGAGACTAAAATAATTTTTTTGTGAAAAAAAAGTACTTTTTCATTTTTATGGATCAATTTGTGAAGCACCTGGGGGTTTAAAGTGCTCACTATGCTTCTAGATAAGTTCCTTGGGGGGTCTAGTTTCCAAAATGGGGTCACTTGTGGGGGAGCTCCAATGTTTAGGCACACAGGGGCTCTCCAAACATGACATGGTGTCCGCTAAAGATTGGAGCCAATTTTTCATTCAAAAAGTCAAATGGCGCTCCTTCCCTTCCGAGCCCTGCCGTGCGCCCAAACAGTGGTTTACCCCCACATATGAGGTATCAGCGTACTCAGGACAAATTGGACAACAACGTCCGTGGTCCAGTTTCTCCTTTTACCGCTGGGAAAATAAAAAAATTGTTGCTAAAAGATCATTTTTGTGACTAAAAAGTTAAATGTTCATTTTTTACTTCCATGTTGCTTCTGCTGCTGTGAAACACCTGAAGGGTTAATAAACTTCTTGAATGTGGTTTTGAGCACCTTGAGGGGTGCAGTTTTTAGAATGGTGTCACTTTTGGGTATTTTCAGCCATATAGAACCCTCAAAATGACTTCAAATGTGAGGTGGTCCTTAAAAAAAATGGTTTTGTAAATTTTGTTGTAAAAATGAGAAATCACTGGTCAAATTTTAACCCTTATAACTTCCTAGCAAAAAAAAAAATTGTTTCCAAAATTGTGCTGATGTAAAGTAGACATGTGGGAAACGTTATTTATTAACTATTTTGTGTCACATAACTCTCTGGTTTAACAGAATAAAAATTCAAAATGTGAAAATTGCGAAATTTTCAAATTTTTTGCCAAATTTCCGTTTTTTTCACAAATAAACTCAGAAATTATCGACCTAAATTTACCACTAACATGAAGCCCAATATGTCACGAAAAAACAATCTCAGAATCGCTAGGATCCGTTGAAGCGTTCCTGAGTTATTACCTCATAAAGGGACACTGGTCAGAATTGCAAAAAACGGCAAGGTCATTAAGGCCAAAATAGGCTGGGTCATGAAGGGGTTAAGCTGCTGCTGAGCCCCCCAGTCAGATTAACCCCTGATAAACTGAACTCTGATTAATACACTGCCAGGTCTGTGACATCCTCATGCCTATGTTGAGTACGAATGTAACTCTCCTAAAGTGAACGTGTGGTGTGGCCTGATGCATGATAGGGTGATAGGTATGAAACTGGGAGAGTTTTTCTTTTATTTGGAGCAGATTTCACATTTCTATTGTTTTTTGTTGCTTTCCAGTGACTGTTCAAAAGTGCACCATAACTTTACGGACACACTGTATTACAATTCTAAACAGTGTAACTTTATGTGGTGATAACTCTGGAACTCTTCAATGAATCAGTGATTCTGAGCCTTTTTTGTGACACACTGTACTTTTTGTTGGTGGTAAACTTATGTCTAAAGTTTTTGTTTATTTTCACAATTTTCAAATTTTATATCCTTAAACCAATTAGTAATGCTGTACAAAATTATTTTATTAATAACATTTCTTATATGTCTGCTTTTCATCAGCATAATTTTTTAACATAATTTTTTTGTCAGGAAATTAGCAGGGTTAAAAGTCATCAGCTATCTTTCATTTTTACAACAACACTTACAAAAATGTTTTTTTTAGGGACCGCATCACATTTGAAGTGACTTTAAGAGGCCTATATTAACCCTTTAGGTGTTTCACTGGAATTATAGTAATGTGGAATGTTCTACAAAAATGTTCAATTAGCCCCAAATTTTGCTTTCGTACAAGGGTAACAGGAAAAAATGAACCTTATAATTTGTTGTGCAATTTCTCATAAATACACCGATACCCCATGTAAGGTACAAAACTACTGTTTGGGCACACAACAGGACTTGGAATGGAAGGCAAGACATTTGACTTTTGGAGCGCAAAATTGGCTGGAATAAACAGCGAACGCCATGTCGCGGTTGGAGAGACCCCAATGTGCTTAAACAGTGGAAACCCCCCCACAAGCGACCCCATTTTGAAGGCTACACTCCTGGAGCAACTTATCCAGCGGTGTAATGAGCACCTTGAACCCACAGGTGCTTCATCGAATTTTATAACATTGAGCCACAAAAATGAAAAAAAAACACATTCATCCCACAAACATGTTCTTTTAGCCCCAAATTTTTCATTGTCACAGGTTTATCAGGAAAAAATGGACATCAAAATTTGTTGTGCATTTTCTCCTTAGTATGTCAATAACCTACATGAGGACAAAAATTACTGTTTGGGCGCACGTCAGGGCTGCAAACGGGAGTGCCATTTGACTTTAGGAGCACAAAATTGGCTGAAGTAGATAATAGATTCCATGTCACGTTTCCAGAGTCCCTGATGTTCCTAAGCAATTGGAACCCCCATTTTGGAAACTACATCACTCAAGGAACTTTTCTAGAGGTGCAATCAGCACCTTGAACCTACAGCTTTATTGAATTTTATAACATTGAGCCGTGAAAATGAAAAAATACATTTTTCCCACAAAAATGTTGCTTCAGACTCAAATTTTTCAGTTTCACAAGAATAGAGGAGAAACTAGACCATGCAATTTGTTGAACACTTTTTCCAGAGTACACTGATAGTCCATGTGTTGGAAAAAACTACTGTTTGGGCACACGACAGGGCTCGGAAGAGAAGGAGCGCCAATTGAATTCTGGAGTACAATTTTGTCTGAAACAGACTGCGGATGCCATGTAATATTATAATAGCCCCTGTCATGCCAAAACAGTAGGAACCCCCCAATTGACCTTACTTTGGAAACTACACCTCTTGAGGTATTCATCTAGCTGTGTAGTGAGCATTTTTAACCCTCAAATGATTCACATAATTGTATAAAATTGGCTGAGTCAAAGGAAAATTTGCATTTTCTCCACTAAAAATGTTTTCAATTTTCAAAAGGGATAATATGAGAAAATGTGCCACAAAATGTTACTCAAATTCTCCTGAGAATACCAATACTTTATATGTGGTTGAAAACTACTTTTGAGGCACAGTGCAAAGCTCAGAAGAGAAGGAGTGCCACATTATAGTGCACATTTTGCTGGGATGGTTTGAGGGTTCCATGTCACAGTGGCAGAGCCCCTGAGGTGCCAGAACAGCAGAACCAACCCATAAGTGACCCTATTTAAAAACTACACCTCTCAATGAATTCATCTATGGGTGCAGTGATCATACTAACACCACATATGTATCACAGAATTCTATAACATTGGGCGGTGAATAGTGATGAGCTCGGATAAAGTGTTATCGTAGCATGCTTGGGTGTTATCCGAGTATCTTGGACATGCTCGGATAATATATTTGAGTCCCTGCAGCTGAATGTTTTTTATTTGACAATCTCCACATGTGTTGCAGCTGTCTACAGCCACAAAACATGCAGCCGCAGGGACTTGAATATATTATCCGAGCACACCCAAGATACTCGGATAACACCCAAGCATGGACGTTCGCTCATTACTAGTGATGAGCAAACATACTCGTTACTCGAGATTTCTCGAGCACGCTTGGGTGTCCTCCGAGTATTTTTTAGTGCTTGGAGATTTAGTTTTTCTTGCCACAGCTGAATGATTTACATCTGTTAGCCAGCATAAGTACATGTGGGGGTTGCCTGGTTGCTAGGGAATCCCCACATGTACTTATGCTGGCTAACAGATGTAAATCATTCAGCTGCGGCAAGAAAAACTAAATCTCTGAGCACTAAAAAATACTCGGAGGACCCCTGAGCATGCTTGAGAAATCTCGAGTAACGAGTATATTTGCTCATCACTACTCATTACTAGTGGTAAAGAAAAAATATTTATATTTTTACCACAAAAATGCTGTTTTAGCTCATGATTTTACATTATCACATTGTGAAATGGGTGAAATTAGTACCAAATTTATCTCACAATTCCTGCAGAATGTGACATTACCCCATATGTGGCTGTACAGTACTTCTTAGCGACACGCCATGACTCAGAACAAAAGGAGAGTTATTTAAATCTTGTAGAACAAATTATAGGAGAATAGTTTGTGGACTACATACACAGAGCCCCTAAGTGCCAAAAGAGCAGAATCCTCTCTCAAGTGACTCCATTTTGGAAACTGCAGCCTTCTCAGAATTTATCTACAGGTGTAATGATAATTTTGACCCCATGGGTGTTTTAAAATCAGTGAAGGTCGCTGAGTGAAAATTGCAAATCTGTCATTGTAGTGCCCATACATTGTCGTGCCCATACATTGTTCCCAGTTTATGCTTCTGGAAAAATGAACCCTTTAAATTTAGCGTGCTGGCATTGCTACAGAAATGCCAACCTTGAATGCAAACTTCAGTTTATGCCCACTGTGAGGCACAGAAGGAAGGTGGGCATTTGGATTTGTGAGCACAGAATTTGCTGGATTTCTTTAGGGGGTTGAGGAGCCATTTTGCTTTTCCAGAGCCTTTGTGTTTCCAGTAACGTGGAAGCCTCCTATATTTCCATTGACAGATGATGGACTGGAGTGGGAACTTGCTTTTTTTGTAGATTTAGTTGAAGCTTTTATTGGGAACATTTTACATAACATTTGGGATCTCATTTATCCTGTGCTCTACGCTGAGCACTTTATATCAGATTTTCTAAATTCTAAATCTCAGAATCCCTAAGGGATCTATTTACGATAATGAGGCAGCAGAGCTGCTCTGGACTTCGTCTGGCCTCTGTTCAGCGGTATCCTTTTCAGAGGTGCACAAAACTGTGGCCGAAAGCACTTTTATGCACGTTTAGAAAAATGGACAGAGCTTGATCATAGGCCAGGCGGCATTCACAGTATCTCCATTTAAATAATTTTAGGGAATCTTCTGCAGAGGGGTTCTGTCTAAATCACTTATTTCAGAGATCTAGGTAAGGTTAAGGAAGATGTCATGCAAATCTCCCCCTAATGTCCATGTGTGTACGGTTAAATTGAAGTAATGTAAAGATGCTTACATGTATCTTAATAAAAGTATTGTGGCTGTTACATTGCATAAGGGTTTTACATCAAATATTATACGTTTTGATATTGTGACAAGAATGGGGAAATATGTGAGAGATAAGATAAAAGGGTAGCTGTGGAATAGGATAGTATTGTGTACCATTTAGTGGGGCACAATAGAGATAGGGAATTATAGTGCCAGTATAAGCATAGTTAAAATAAGGGGTTTTCCAGGTTGGGAGGAGCTAGAGATGGGTGAAGTGTAGTACAGTGAAATATAGTGGTGAGACTTCCTGATTAAGAGGAGAGCCAGTGATATAGCAACAGGAGCTAGAAGACAGCCATGGGGCTGGAGACCGCCAATGAGGTGTGGGACCCCAGGATGGGCAGCGTGCGGGCATTCATCAAACAATTCAGTAATCATTCTGAGATGATCTGGAGCCTACGGACGGGACTTGGCAGAATTGCAGATGCCTTTTATCTTTTCCAAGGGAAACTGGATGGGGGAATGATAGAAGATGGTGGACCTAGGTGCACGGGAGCTGCAGGAGTGAAAGGCGTGTCTTTGGGACATGAGTTGCCAGAAAATGCAGGAAGAGCTCAGGAAAAGCAAATGAAGGTGAACTGTGCTACATCTGTACTAAAACCACTGTTTTCAAGTAAAGTTGAACTTTTGAGCATGGATACCGAGTCTGGAATTGTTTGTGTGAACCCTAAATCTGGAACTAGGAATACAGAACCAGAAGAAACCTAGGAGCCTAATGTGACACACACAACAGATGGGACATTATGTTTTCTTTGCAGGGTGTCAGGGCGCGGAAACACAACAGCCCCTCGCCATGACTACCACAATGGCCACCTGACATTTACACAGAAACCCAGATGTAAATGTTTAGTGTAGAGCGCAGGATAAATGTGAACCAAGCCTTGCTGCGATTTTTCTGAGGCAGAATGAACAAACCAACAGCAGGTCAAGAATTGGTTTTATTTATTTTTTACACAGTTTCTTGTGCAGAATAAGTGATTAGACAACTTTATTTTTCGATACCAAATTTATATAGTTTTCTTTATGTTTGGCTGCTATTACACACTAAAAAACACTTTTCACAAAACAAAGCTTTTGCATCGCCATATTTTGACAGCTATAATTGTTCTATATTTCTGCTGAATGAATCATGTTAGCACTTGTTTTTTGTAAGACAGGTTGAATTTATTATTGTCACTATTTTCGGTCACATAACTTTTTTTTATCGGTTTGCATTCCGATTTTTGGGAGGCAGAATAAACAAAAAACAGCAATTCAGGAAAAAGAATGTTATGCCGTTCACCATGTGGTAAAAGTGATAATACAATGTTATTTTTTGGGTCAGTACAATTACAGAGATTTTTTTGTTTTGGCATTATTGCAGTCCAACTCATTTGGGAGCGATCAGGGGTATTACAGTAAATGTTTCTATTTACAGTCAGGTTGGTTTATTTCAGGCCTCACAAACCACATCATGGGAAAACTTAAATACAGCCTTTGTGGGGCACAAAGTAAGCCATGAAGTAACAAGTCCACACAATAGTGTTAGTTAGCCCGCCTGGTTTAAAGTCAAGCTTCTTAATCCTTTAGCAAAGTCACTCAATGCAGGAGATCTACACACCTCCATACACACAAATACTGTAAGCCCCATTCAGCTCCAGACCCTGGAAAATGGAAACGTTAAGGGTCTCGGAAAATGGTGACATTTTTTTCTAACAAACTTTGCATTTTTTTCACCACTTAAATAAAAAAGAAACTGTACATATTTGTTACCTGCAAACTCATAATGACATGGAGAATCATAGTGGAAGGTCAGTTTTAGCATTTCATGAACATGGTAAAAAAAAAACTATTGTGGAATTGCACTTTTTTTTGCAATTTCATTGCACTTGGATTTTTTTTCCTGTTTTCCAGTAAACTATGTGGTAAAACCAATTGTCTCTTCGAAAAAAACAAGCCCTCACACGGTCATATTGACGTAAAAATAAAAACGTTATGACTTTGGAAAGAAGTAGCATTAAGGAAAATGCAAAAATGGAAAATCGTAAGGTCGTGAAGGAGTTAATCTAACCACTTTTCTACTATACTTCAATTAAAATTCCCTACCATTCCTTCTCTGCCAAAACTTCCTTTCTTTTTACCTCTGATTACCTTTCGTATGAGTATCCTGGCATGCACTGGGGTTGCTAACACGGGACATCAATAGGGCTCACCATGCAAAACAGAACATCATTAGTGACATCTGTTTCAGGGTTAGTCCCTGTTCCACTAAGCATGTGTCAGTTGTCAATTCCATTGTATGCTCAGTATGTGCTACCTGCGCTTTATTTCTTTTAATAAGCACTGGCATTACAATCCCTCACCATGTTTAAAGAGAAGTGACACTGTCACTTAAGGTGGTGGTCCACCTTTGGATACAATTTTTTTTCTTACTTAAATGCATGGAATTGGGGCTCAAAAAAACGTTTTGCAATTTGGCTACATTAAAATGTTGCACTGGTTGCCTACTATAACTGGTTTTATAGTGTCTATTGCTGGCTGCAGAATGAGTTAGCTGGGTCGGCCACATTATCTTTATTTTATCAGATGTGTTGGGCACATGATTTTGTAACACTTACCATTATATAGGTGTGACAGGTATAACCAAAAGTAAAAAAATGTGCACAAAGGTGGATAACACCTTTAAGATAGCCCTACAGGATCCACCTTACTCAAGCACATAGGACTTAGTGTATATGCAGATATTATCTAATGGCCATATTTTTCTCACCTCTGGTATTGTAGTATGCACTTTGGACTTTTTTTACCCATTCTAGAATTCAGCTCTCTATGCGCGGATTTCCTGGTGTGCGGGTGACTGACTTGTGTTTCTACAAAGCAGCCAATCTGAGGAGAGAGCTACTACTGGGGAAGAGCAGAAAGCAGCAGCCTGAACCAATGAGGAAACAGGAGGTGTGTCTAAGACCACTTTACATTTCTTGCCAGGCATTCTAGTAAAACTGGAGTTTTGAGGGTGGGTGGGCCAGAGCGGTAGCCATAGCCGAGAGCAACCCCTACAGTACACTCTGGCCCCCTTTCACATGAACACAATGTCCAGTCTGCTGCGTACCTGTGTCCTGTGTCTCTGCACCATCTGGGTCCACTCGATTTATCAGGAGGCCTCTTTTTAAGAGTACCGCACAAAGGGAGACACAGTTCAATTCAATTTAACAACAACAGCTTTACTTGTTGCAGTACGCAGCACATCCATTTTCCTCACAGAAATTACATCAGTTTCCACAGCACACACTTCTGCTCCTTTCCCTTTTTCTCTGTTCTTTTCACTAAGCCCGTTTCCAGGATGAACCATCCCATTTGGTTCCTCAGCGTCCTCTCTGTCTAGCATGCTTGCTGTATGTGGGGGTTCCCTCAATAGCTACTTCGCCTCAGCTCCGAGAGTATTAGCCCACGCAATCATCTGCCTCAAAATGAGCGACCTGCCTGTACTGCTTAGTCTTCTGTGTAGCAAATGCAGTCCCTCTATTACAACCCAAGGCAAAAATTATGGAATCGCCGGTCTTGGAGGATGTTCATTCAGTTGTTTAATTTTGTAGAAAAAAAGCAGATCACAGACATGGCACAAAACTAAAACACTAAAAGAAATAAAAAACAAAAAATGTGGTAGTCAGGAACGGTTACTTTTTTTTAACCAAGCAGGGGAAAAATTATGGAATCACTGAATTCTGAGGAAAAAAATATGGAATAACCCTGTAAATTTTCATACCCAAAAATAACACCTGCATCAAATTAGATCTGCTCGTTAGTCTGCATCTAAAAAGGAGAGATCACACCTTGGAGAGCTGTTGCACCAAGAGGGCTGACATGAATCATGGCTCCAACAGGAGAGATGTCAAATGAAACAAAGGAGAAGATTATCAAACTCTTAAAAGAGGGTAAATCATCACGCAATGTTGCAAAAGATGTTGGTTGTTCACAGTCACAAACTCATCAAAAAAGATCAGAAGCAATTGGCCATAAAAATTTAAACATTTTATTAGAGTATTTTTAAAAAACAATGACACATGTGTCTATTTCATAATAAAAAAACACTGGAAGGGGAATGATTATACAGTAGCCGCTAAAGTGCACCCACAGTTTCAATAAATGCATTATTCTCAGTGACAAAAATAATTCATGTTTTTGTCCCTAAAACAATTTGCATGAGGCTACAGAAGTAAAGACAATTTGTATAATTCGTCAGATGCAAAAGAAAAGGGTGTTCCGCTTCCCTATTCCAAATCTGTGCATTTAGTGTGCATGATGGGAGCTAAGGACCCTTGTGGCTGTCAGCCTGAGTAATGAGTATGCTGCATAGGGAGTTAATTCAATAGCGCATCATAAGAGGGAAAACCATGAAATGTTGTTACCTATGTGGGTGCTGGCGGCAGGCCCGGACGCGCGTTTCGCGTATGGCTTCGTCTGCGGGAAGGTGTACACCTTCCCGCAGACGAAGCCATACGCGAAACGCGCGTCCGGGCCTGCCGCCAGCACCCACATAGGTAACAACATTTCATGGTTTTCCCTCTTATGATGCGCTATTGAATTAACTCCCTATGCAGCATACTCATTACTCAGGCTGACAGCCACAAGGGTCCTTAGCTCCCATCATGCACACTAAATGCACAGATTTGGAATAGGGAAGCGGAACACCCTTTTCTTTTGCATCTGACGAATTATACAAATTGTCTTTACTTCTGTAGCCTCATGCAAATTGTTTTAGGGACAAAAACATGAATTATTTTTGTCACTGAGAATAATGCATTTATTGAAACTGTGGGTGCACTTTAGCGGCTACTGTATAATCATTCCCCTTCCAGTGTTTTTTTATTATGAAATAGACACATGTGTCATTGTTTTTTAAAAATACTCTAATAAAATGTTTAAATTTTTATGGCCAATTGCTTCTGATCTTTTTTGATGAGTTTGTGGCTTCTTTGAAGCATGCCATGTCAATAGGCGGTTATTTAAAATTTTGATGTATTGTTCACAGTCAGCTGTGTCTACAATCTGGACCAAACACAAACAAAATTTGAATGTTGTTAAAGGCAACCATACTGGTAGACCAAGGAAGATATCAAAGCCTCAAGACCAGAAACTTAAAGCAATATGTCTCCAAAACAGGAAATGCACAACAAACAAATGAGGAACGAAAGGGTGGAAACTGGAGTCAACGTCTGTGACCGAACTGTAAGAAACCGCCTAAAGGAAATGGGATTTACATACAGAAAAGCTAAACGAAAGCCATCATTAACACCTAAACAGAAAAAAAAAGGTTACAATACGCTAAGGAAAAGCAATTGAGGACTGTGGATGACTGGATGAAAGTCATATTCAGTGATGAATCGTGAATCTGCATTGGGCAAGGTGATGATGCTGAAACTTTTGTTTGGTGCCGTTCCAATGAGATTTATAAAGATGACTGCCTGAAGAGAACATGCCAATTTCCACTGTCAATGTCATTGATGATATTGGGCTGCATGTCAGGTAAAGGCACTGGGGAGATGGCTGTCATTACATCTTCAATAAATGCACAAGTTTATGTTGATATTTTGGACACTTTTCTTATCCCATCATTAGAAAGGATGTTTGGGGATGATGACATAATTTTTCAAGATGGTAATGCATCCTGCCATAGAGCAAAAACTGTGAAAATATTCCTTGAAAAAACACACATAAGGTCAATGTCATGTCCTACAAATACTCCAGATCTCAATCCAGTTGAAAATCTTTGGTGGAAGTTGAAGAAAATGATCCATGACAAGTCTCCAACCTGCAAAGCTGATCTGGCAACAGCAATCAGAGAAAGTTGGAGCCAGATTGATGAAGAGTACTGTTTGACACTCATTAAGTCCATGCCTTTGAGACTGCAAGCTGTTATAAAAGCCAGAGGTGGTGCAACAAAATACTACTGATGTGTTGGAGTGTTTTTTTTTGTTTGTTTATTTTTCATGATTCCATAATTTTTTCCTCAGAAATGACTGGTTCCATAATATTTTCCCTATACTTGGTTAAAAAAAAGTAACCATTACTGACTACCACATTTTTTGCTCTTGATTTCTTTTAGTGTTTCATAAAGCCAGAAAGTTGCCATTTGAAATGACTTTAGTTTTGTTCCATGTCTGTGATCTGCTTTTTTTCTACAAAATGAAACAACAATGGCTTTTTGGAAGTGCATTGAACAGCAAGGTGGATTGGTGCTGATGGGAAAAAAAATCTTTAAATCTTCAGCTTAGCGAGTGTGAGCGAGCTGAGTGTGAGCTGAGCGTAAGTGTGAACGGCGGTAAGTGTGACTTGTGATTCAGTGACTTTGGATTCAGGGAGTTTCCAAGGGAAGAATTACTGAATTGCTGTCTGTATTTTATTAATACTTTGTATTTATTTTTATTTAACGTTTCTGTCTGGTGCAATCCCCATTAGTAAATGTGCTCCACTATTGTTAATGCCATCCAGTGCACATCTTGCCACATGTATGCAGTCCTTGATCACCTGGTCGAGGGTGCATACTGCTGTGCCAGATGTGAGCATGTTGAGCATTTGGAAGCCCAGATTCTGAATCTAAATGTGCAGCTGGCAACACTGAGATCCATTGACAACATGGAAAGGAGTCTTCTGCTCACTGAGCAGACACTCAATGGGATAGATGAGGGGGGATGGTAGGATAGAGCTGCAGGACAGTGAAGTAGCAAGCTGGGTGACAGTTAGAAAGCCGAGTAGAGGGAAGAGTGCCAGGGAGGCTAGTCCTGATCTGGCCCACCCCAATAAGTTTGCTAAGTTGGCGGATGAGGGGGGTGTGTCATGGTTCCCAAAGGCAAGGGAACGTCAGAGAACTTAAATAACAGACTAGCTCTTGGGTGATGGAATCTCGAGCTGACCATGAGCTAAACCTATCACACAACTAACAGTGGCCGGGTGACGTACCTACGTTTTATCCCTAGACGCCCAGCGCCAGCCGGAGAACTAACTAACCCTATTAGAGGAAAAAACAGACCTGGCTTACCTCTAGGGAAATTCCCCCAAAAAGGAGACAGAAGCCCCCCACATATATTTACGGTGAGTTCAGAGGAAAAGACATACGCAGTATGAAGGTAGGTTCAGCAAAGCGAGGTCCGATTACTAGATAGTAAGAAGATACAATAGGGAACTTCACGGTCAGCTGAAAACCCTATTAAAATACCATCCAGAAATTACTTTAAGACTCATGTGTCAACTCATGACACCGGAGTGGTAATTTCGGCCCACAAGAGCTTCCAGCTACAGAAACATAACATAACTGTGAACTGGAACAAAAATGCAAACAAACTTAGGACTAAGAGTCCAACTTAGCTGATAGTAGTCTAGAAGCAGGAACATGCAACAGAAAGGCTCTGGTTACATTGATGGCCGGCACTAGAATAACTGAGCAGCAAGGCTAAATAGGATACTCCCATATCCTGATGGAAACAGGTGAACAGAGAAAGTGAAGCACACAAGTCCAGTACCACCAGTGACCACCGGGGGAGCCCAAAAACCAAATTCACAACAGTACCCCCCCATCAAGGAGGGGGCACCGAACCCTCACAAGAACCACCAGGGCGATCAGGATGAGCCCTATGAAAGGCACAAACCAAATCAGAGGCATGAACATCAGAGGCTGTCACCCAAGAATTATCCTCCTGACCGTAGCCCTTCCACTTGACCAGATACTGAAGTTTCCGTCTGGAAACACGGGAGTCCAAGATCTTCTCCACAACGTACTCCAATTCACCCTCAACCAACACCGGAGCGGGAGGCTCAACGGAAGGCACAACCGGTACCTCATACCTGTGCAATAATGACCGATGGAAGACATTATGGATAGAAAAAGATGCCGGGAGGTCCAATCGAAAGGACACAGGGTTAAGAATCTCCAAAATCTTATACGGGCCGATGAACCGAGGCTTAAACTTAGGAGAAGAAACCCTCATAGGGACAAAACGAGAAGACAACCACACCAAGTCCCCAACACGAAGACGAGGACCAACACGACGACGGCGGTTAGCAAAATGCCGAGTCTTCTCCTGGGACAACTCCAAATTGTCCACCACCTGTCCCCAAATCCGATGCAACCTATCCACCACAGTATCCACTCCAGGACAATCCGAAGACTCCACCTGACCAGAAGAAAAGCGAGGATGAAACCCCGAATTGCAAAAGAAAGGAGAAACCAAAGTGGCAGAACTAGCCCGATTATTGAGGGCAAACTCCGCCAACGGCAAAAAGGCAACCCAGTCATCCTGATCCGCAGACACAAAACACCTCAAATAAGTCTCCAAGGTCTGATTAGTTCGCTCAGTCTGGCCATTAGTCTGAGGATGGAACGCAGACGAAAAAGACAAATCAATGCCCATCCTAGCACAGAACGCCCGCCAAAATCTAGACACGAACTGGGTCCCCCTGTCAGAAACGATATTCTCCGGAATACCATGCAAGCGAACCACATTTTGAAAAAACAAAGGAACCAACTCGGAAGAGGACGGCAACTTAGGCAAGGGCACCAAATGAACCATCTTTGAAAAACGGTCACACACCACCCAGATGACAGACATTTTCTGAGAAACAGGGAGATCAGAAATAAAATCCATAGAGATGTGAGTCCAAGGCCTCTTTGGAATAGGCAAAGATAACAACAATCCGCTAGGCTGAGAACAACAAGGTTTGGCCCGAGCACAAACATCACAAGACTGCACAAAAACTCGTACATCTCGAGACAGAGAAGGCCACCAGAAGGACCTAGCCACCAAATCCCTGGTACCAAAGATCCCGGGATGACCTGCCAACACAGAAGAATGAACCTCCGAGATGACTCTACTGGTCCAATCATCAGGAACAAACAGTCTACCAGGCGGGCAACGATCAGGTCTATCCGCCTGAAACTCCTGCAAAGCCCGTCGCAGGTCTGGGGAAACAGCAGATAATATCACCCCATCCTTAAGGATACCTGTAGGTTCAGAATCACCAGGGAAATCAGGCACAAAACTCCTAGAAAGGGCATCCGCCTTCACATTTTTAGAACCTGGTAAGTATGAGACCACAAAATTAAACCGAGAGAAAAACACCGACCAGCGCGCCTGTCTAGGATTCAGGCGCCTGGCAGACTCAAGATAAATCAAATTCTTGTGATCGGTCAATACCACCACCTGATGTCTAGCCCCCTCAAGCCAATGACGCCACTCCTCAAAAGCCCACTTCATAGCCAAAAGCTCCCGATTACCAATATCATAATTTCGCTCGGCGGGCGAAAATTTTCGAGAAAAGAACGCACAAGGTCTCATCACGGAGCAATCTGAACTTTTCTGCGACAAGACCGCCCCAGCTCCCGAAAGGCCTCCACAGCAGCAGGGGACCAATTAGCAACATCAGCACCCTTTTTGGTCAAATCAGTCAAAGGTTTAGCAACATCAGAAAAAACAGTTATAAATCGACGATAAAAATTAGCAAAGCCCAAAAATTTCTGAAGGCTCTTAAGCGAAGAAGGTTGCGTCCAATCACAAATAGCCCGAACCTTGACAGGATCCATCTCAATGGAAGAGGGGTAAAAAATGTACCCCAAAAAAGAAATCTTTTGAACCCCAAAAATACACTTAGAACCCTTCACACACAAGGAATTAGCCCGCAAAACCTGAAAAACCCTCCGGACCTGTTGGAAATGAGAATCCCAGTCATCCGAAAAAATCAAAATATCATCCAGATACACGATCATGAATTTATCCAAATATTCCCGGAAAATGTCATGCATAAAGGACTGAAAGACTGAAGGGGCATTTGAAAGACCAAAAGGCATTACTAAATACTCAAAATGGCCCTCGGGCGTATTAAATGCGGTTTTCCACTCATCCCCCTGCTTAATTCGCACCAAATTATACGCCCCACGGAGATCAATCTTAGAGAACCACTTAGCCCCTTTTATTCGAGCAAACAAATCAGTCAGCAGTGGCAGAGGATACTGATATCTGACTGTAATTTTATTCATGAGTCGATAATCAATACACGGCCTCAAAGAGCCATCTTTTTTAGATACAAAGAAAAAACCGGCTCCTAAGGGAGATGAAGAAGGACGAATATGTCCCTTTTCCAGGGACTCCTTAATATATTCTCACATAGCAGCATGTTCAGGTACAGATAGATTAAATAAACGACCCTTTGGAAATTTACTGCCCGGAATCAGATCTATGGTACAATCGCAATCTCTGTGAGGAGGTAGTGAACCAAGCTTAGGCTCCTCAAAAACATCACGATAATCAGATAAAAATTCCGGAATCTCAGAGGGAATAGATGACGAAATGGAAACCAAAGGTATGTCCCCATGAGCCCCCTGACATCCCCAGCTTAACACAGACATTGCTTTCCAGTCAAGAACTGGGTTATGAGATTGTAACCATGGCAATCCGAGCACCAAAACATCATGTAGATTGTACAACACAAGGAAGCGAATCATCTCCTGATGGTCTGGACTCATACGCATAGTCACTTGTGTCCAGTATTGTGGTTTATTACTAGCCAATGGTGTAGAGTCAATACCCTTCAGAGGTATAGGAACTTCCAGAGGCTCAAGATCAAACCCACAGCGCCTGGCAAAGGACCAATCCATGAGACTCAAAGCGGCGCCAGAGTCGACATAGGCATCCGCGGTAATTGACGATAATGAACAAATCAAGGTCACAGACAAAATAAACTTAGACTGTAAAGTGCCAATTGAAATAGACTTATCAACCTTTTTTGTACGTTTAGAGCATGCTGATATAACATGAGTTGAATCACCACAACAGAAGCACAACCCATTTTTTCGCCTAAAATTCTGCCGTTCGCTTCTGGACAGAATTCTATCACATTGCATATTTTCTGGAGCCTTCTCAGAAGACACCGCCAAATGGTGCACAGGTTTGCGCTCCCGCAAACGCCGATCAATCTGAATAGCCATTGTCATGGACTCATTCAGACCTGTAGGTGCAGGGAACCCCACCATAACATCTTTAATGGCATCAGAGAGACCCTCTCTGAAATTCGCCGCCAGGGCGCACTCATTCCACTGAGTAAGCACAGACCATTTACGAAATTTTTGGCAGTATATTTCAGCTTCATCTTGCCCTTGAGATAGGGCCATCAAGGCTTTTTCAGCCTGAATCTCTAAGTTAGGTTCCTCATAAAGCAACCCCAAAGCCAGAAAAAACGCATCCACATTGAGCAACGCAGGATCCCCGGGTGCCAATGCAAATGCCCAGTCTTGAGGGTCACCCCGCAGCAAGGAAATTACTATCCTAACCTGCTGTGCGGGATCTCCAGCGGAGCGAGATCTCAGGGAAAGAAATAATTTACAATTATTTTTGAAATTCAGGAAACGAGATCTATCCCCGGAGAAAAATTCTGGTATAGGAATTCTAGGTTCAGATATAGGAGCATGAATAACAAAATCCTGTAAATTTTGAACCTTCGTAGCAAGATTATTCAAACCTGTAGCCGAACTCTGAGGATCCTTTTTACTCAGGTGAGATCAGAGCCATTCAAGGATTAGAAGGAGAGAGAGAGGCAAAGGCTGCAATTAGAGCAGAAATGCAACTGAGTAAACTATAGAGCAAGCTCAGAAGAAAAAAAAAAAAAATCTGCAGACTTCTTTTTCTCTCCTTTCTTCTGCCAACGGTTTTAACCCTTGGCCGGCCATACTCTCATGGTTCCCAAAGGCAAGGGAACGTCAGAGAACTTAAATAACAGACTAGCTCTTGGGTGATGGAATCTCGAGCTGACCGTGAGCTAAACCTATCACACAACTAACAGTGGCCGGGTGACGTACCTACGTTTTATCCCTAGACGCCCAGCGCCAGCCGGAGAACTAACTAACCCTATTAGAGGAAAAAACAGACCTGGCTTACCTCTAGGGAAATTCCCCCAAAAAGGAGACAGAAGCCCCCCACATATATTTACGGTGATTTCAGAGGAAAAGACATACGCAGTATGAAGGTAGGTTCAGCAAAGCGAGGTCCGCTTACTAGATAGTAAGAAGATACAATAGGGAACTTCACGGTCAGCTGAAAACCCTATTAAAATACCATCCAGAAATTACTTTAAGACTCATGTGTCAACTCATGACACCGGAGTGGTAATTTCGGCCCACAAGAGCTTCCAGCTACAGAAACATAACATAACTGTGAACTGGAACAAAAATGCAAACAAACTTAGGACTAAGAGTCCAACTTAGCTGATAGTAGTCTAGAAGCAGGAACATGCAACAGAAAGGCTCTGGTTACATTGATGGCCGGCACTAGAATAACTGAGCAGCAAGGCTAAATAGGATACTCCCATATCCTGATGGAAACAGGTGAACAGAGAAAGTGAAGCACACAAGTCCAGTACCACCAGTGACCACCGGGGGAGCCCAAAAACCAAATTCACAACAGGGGTGCCAGTACAGGGGTAGCACTGCTGCAGCCAGGCATGTCCTCTGAAAGCCGGAGGAGTGACTGCTACAGTAAGAAGGGAAATAGGAGAGCAGAGCAGGCCAGACAGGTGCTGGTATTGGGGGACTCAATTATTAGGGGAACAGATAGGGCAATCTGTCACAAAGACAGGGATCGTCGAACGCTGTGCTGCCTACCTGGCGCTCGAGTCCGACACATCGCTGATCGGATTGACAGATTACTGGGAGGGGCTGGTGAGGACCCAGCGGTCATGGTGCACATTGGCACAAATGACAAAGTTAGAGGTAGGTGGAAGGTCCTTAAAGATGATTTCAGGGAATTAGGCTGCAAGCTGAAAGCAAGGACCTCCAACATGGTATTTTCCGATATACTGCCTGTACCACGTGCCACGCCAGAGAGGCAACGGGAGATTAGGGAAGTTAATAAGTGGCTGAAGAATTGGTGTAGGAAGGAGGGGTTTGGGTTCCTGCAGAACTGGGCCGACTTCTCAGTTGGCTACAGGCTCTACGCTAGGGACAGGCTGCACCTCAATGGGGAAGGTGCAGCTGTGCTGGGGGAGAAAATGGTTAGAAGGTTGGAGGAGTGTTTAAACTAGGGATTGGGGGGGGAGGTAATTCAATTTATAGGAGGGGAAGATAGTGCAGATAGAGACCTGGGCACAAATAAGGAAGTTGGGGGTGGCGGTGGCATGGGGGGTGGGGTTAGAACAGTTAATAATTTAAGAAAGAATAGAAATACAGAGAGGAACATCAAGTGCATGTATACTAATGCCAGAAGCCTCGCCAACAAAATGGACGAATTAGAATTAATGTTGTTGGAGCATAATTATGACATGGTGGGGATATCTGAAACATGGCTGGATGAGAGCCATGACTGGGCTGTAGTGTTGAGCATTCCGATACCGCAAGTATCGGGTATCGGCCGATACTTGCGGTATCGGAATTCCGATACCGGGATTCCGATACTTGCCGCGTATCGGATACCGGAATCGGAAGTTCAAAGATTCAAAATGCAGAAATTCAGCCAATGAGAATGATTCCAAGTGTGGGCACATCCTGTTTAGCATGGAGGGCATGAAACTACTGGCAAGGCTGTGATTGGCTGCTGAAATGATGTCATGCTGCAGTTTAAAAGTCGCTGGCGCCATTTTGCGATCACTCTGCTGTGAATTCAGTTAGTGACAGGACGCTGTTTGCTGACTGAGGGACAGTTTAGAGATAGCGATTTGCTTCTTTGTGCTTTCCAAAGGCTAATTTAGCAACCGCTGTGTTCACCTACTATTCACCTTGCTTTTGCCTTGTAGCGCTGTTTTCACAGCGATCTGCAAGGTCTGTGTGTGTGTGTGTGTGTGAGTGCAGCCCACTCTCTAGTCTGAGTGCAGCCACATAGGCCATCCATAGCTGGTTGTATTCAGTTCAGGGAGGGTGGTTCATTGCCTCATACTGTTCTTTTTTTTTTTTTTTTTTTTCAAGTAGTGTAGTCTGCTGCTAATTTATTCAAAAAAATCCTATTAGTGTCTTTCCACCCGTCTCCAGCTAATTTGTGGAAAAACACTACATAGGATAAAATAGAGGAGGGTTTTTGGGCCTTGCAGCGCCGTTTACGGCTGTCTGCACGGTCTCCGTGTGACTGCAGCTCGCCCTGTAGTCTGTGAGCAGCCATAGCCTGGTTGTCTCCAGCTCAGGGTTGTTCACTGCGTCATACCGCCAAATCAATTTTAATTTTTTTTCAAGTAGTGTAGTCTGCTGCTAATTTATTTAAAAAAATCCTATTAGTGTCTTTCCACCCATCTCCAGCTAATTTGTGGAAAAACACTACATAGGATAAAGTAGAGGAGGGTTTTTGGGCCTTGCAGCGCCGTTTACGGCTGTCTGCACGGTCTCCGTGTGATTGCAGCTCGCCCTGTAGTCTGTGAGCAGCCATAGCCTGGTTGTCTCCAGCTCAGGGTTGTTCACTGCGTCATACCGCCAAATCAATTTTAATTTTTTTTCAAGTAGTGTAGTCTGCTGCTAATTTATTTAAAAAAATCCTATTAGTGTCTTTCCACCCGTCTCCAGCTAATTTGTGGAAAAACACTACATAGGATAAAGTAGAGGAGGGTTTTTGGGCCTTGCAGCGCCGTTTACGGCTGTCTGCACGGTCTCCGTGTGATTGCAGCTCGCCCTGTAGTCTGTGAGCAGCCATAGCCTGGTTGTCTCCAGCTCAGGGTTGTTCACTGCGTCATACCGCCAAATCAATTTTAATTTTTTTTCAAGTAGTGTAGTCTGCTGCTAATTTATTTAAAAAAATCCTATTAGTGTCTTTCCACCCGTCTCCAGCTAATTTGTGGAAAAACACTACATAGGATAAAGTAGAGGAGGGTTTTTGGGCCTTGCAGCACCGTTTACGGCTGTCTGCACGGTCTCCGTGTGATTGCAGCTCGCCCTGTAGTCTGTGAGCAGCCATAGCCTGGTTGTCTCCAGCTCAGGGTTGTTCACTGCGTCATACCGCCAAATCAATTTTCTTTTTTTTTCAAGTAGTGTAGGTTGCTGCTAATTTATTTAAAAAAATCCTATTAGTGTCTTTCCACCCGTCTCCAGCTAACTTGTGGAAAAACACTACATAGGATAACGTAGAGGAGGGTTTTTGGGCCTTGCAGCGCCGTTTACGTCTGTCTGCACGGTCTCCGTGTGACTGCAGCTCTATCTGTTGTCAGTTCAGCCCCCAAAAAAGAAATAAATAATAAAGTTCACCAAACACACCAGTTACACCACTTTACATTTGTGTAGGCCACATTAGCTCATATTAAAGTCTAGTCCACACTTTAGAAAATTAGTGTTTCTTATACCTGTTAGGAGGAGTTGCTCAGGAATAAGCACACAAATCCGTTAGTACTTTTCTGCTTATCTTTATCAGTCAACCAAGATGAAGAAGGCAGTGAGTAAGGCACGTGGGCGTGGGCGCGGAGCAGGGAGGGGACGTGGGGATTCTGTGCCTGCTGCGGGCACCGGTGACTCATCAGCACCCACTTTCACCAGGCAACAGTCGTTCATGCGCAGCTTTGTGTCAGAGCGCCGTACACCGCTGCTGCGTCAAGAACAAATTGAAGCTGTTGTCGGATGGATGGCAGCTAATGCATCAACTTCCATTAGTGCCACATCCTCTCAGACACAGAGCACTGGAGAGCAGCCATCTGTCTCTTCACCACCTGCCAAATTGCCCAGGCAGACAGAGAGCCCAGGACAGGAGCCGTCTCTACTTCTGTTCTCTGAATCTCTTGGCTTGGAAACAGGGGGCCAGCCAAGCAGCATTGGAGAAATGGAAGAAGAGGCAGGGTGCAGTGATGCCCAACAGCTTTTTCTGTCTTCCTCTGAAGAGGCGGGTGGGCCAGTGGCTCCGGTCACCACATCGCAGGCCGCATCAGCTGATGATGACACTCAGGTGCCACTTACTGGTGCGTGCTCTGCTGCTGAGACTACCCAGGAGGAGCAGTTGGGGGCAGAGGGTAGTGTAGATGATGAGGTCCTCGACCCATCTTGGCGTGAGGGACAGGAAGGTGGTGGGAGCAGCTCTGAGGAAGAGATTCCCCGTACGGCCCAAAGAGGGAGAGGGAGGGGGAAGACTGCGGATCCTGCAGCCTCCGCTTTGGCACCCGTTAGGAGCATGTCTCTTCCAAAAGCCAAAAAGGGCGCTCCCAAGACTTGCAGTGCCTGGTCCTTTTTTGACACAGTTGCAGATGACATTTGCTATGTCAGATGCAACGTGTGTCATCAAAAAGTCAAAAGAGGTCGAAATGTCAGCAACCTCAATACCTCCAACATGTGGAAACATGTGCGCAACAGGCACCCGGCGGAGTTAGAAAAACACACTGAAGAGGTAGGCCAACCAACAGCGGCAGCTACCACCTCTTCAGCTCGTGTTGCCTCTTCCTCTAGCTCACACGCAGCTGGTTCGGCTTCCTCCCAGGATCGCCGTGGAAGAACCTCTGGCCCTGTTGTCCAGAGACCCGCTGTAATTCCACCCGCAGCACCACTTTCCCAGTCATCCACACACTCCCAGCCCAGTCTACAGCCATCGGTAGTACAGGCATGGGAGAAAAGGCGGCCTTTCTCGTCAAACCACCCACGAGCACAGGCTCTGACTGCAGGCATTGCCAAACTTCTGTCACTGGAAATGCTGTCATTCAGGCTGGTGGAGACTGACAGCTTCCGTGACTTGATGTCATTGGCAGTCCCACAGTACAATGTGCCCAGCCGCTTTTACTTCAGCAGGCAAGCCGTCCCTGCCCTGCACAAGCATGTGGAGGGACACATAAAACACGCGCTACTGAACGCCGTCAGTAGCAAGGTCCACCTCACCACCGATGCGTGGACCAGTCAACATGGACAGGGGCGATACCTTTCCCTCACTGCCCATTGGGTTAATGTCGTTGAGCCGGGTACAGACCGTGCGAGTGGCGCAGGACGTGTCCTGCCCACTCCAAGGATTGCAGGAATCCATTCTGTACGCATTGACTCCTCCTCTTACACCAGTTCCTCAGAATCATCGCTGCAGGAGCCGTCACAGTCCACCTCCACATGGACCCGTGATGAACGTGTACCTGTTACGACCGACATGAGCACAGCCGTGGCCAAACGTCAACAGGCCGTGTTGAAATTAATTTTTTGGGGGAATCGTAGCCACACAGCGCAGGAGCTCTGGAATGCCATCAAGCAGGAGAGCGATGTGTGGTTTGTGCCAGCGAATCTCCAGCCAGGCATGGTAGTGTGTGATAATGGCCGAAATCTGGTGGCAGCTCTGGGCCTCGGCAACCTCACTCACATCCCATGTCTGGCACATGTGCTCAATTTGGTCGTGCAGAGCTTTTTGAGGGACTATCCGGATCTTGATGCACTGCTGCACAAGGTCCGCCTAGAGTGTGCTCACTTGCGGCGTTCCAGCACGGCAAAAGCGCGCATTGCGGCTCTGCAGCGCCGACACCGCCTGCCGGAACATCGCATCATATGTGACCTACCTACCAGGTGGAATTCCACGTTACATATGTTGGAGCGGTTGTGTGAGCAGCAGCAAGCTGTAATGGAGTACCAGCTGCTTCAGGCGCAAAAAAGTCGCAGTCAGCGCCGTACAGACTTCACAACCACAGAGTGGGCCACTATGAATGACGTCTGCCAGGTTTTGCGTCCCTTTGATTATTCCACGCGGATGGCGAGTGCAGATGATGCACTAGTCAGCATGACTGTCCCCCTTATCTGCCTGCTTGAAAAATCACTGCAAGCGCTAAGGGATGATGTTGTGGAAGAGGTGGAGGATGAGGATTCACCATTTCCATCATCTTCTGGACAGTCAGCGCCACGTGGTTCCTCACAAACGCGTAGGCAGGGGACAGTTTGTGAGGAGGATGAGGAGGAGTCAATGGAGGAGGAAGACGTCCGTCCAGAGGAGGGAGTTACCGAATTGTCCAGTACTCAGTGTGTACAGCGAGGGTGGGGTGATGACGAGCAGGCAGAGATCACGCCTCCAGCAGGGGACAGCGTTTCTTGGGCAGTTGGCAGTCTGCAGCACATGGTGGATTACATGCTGCAGTGCCTGAGAAATGACCGCCGCATCGCCCACATTCTCAACATGTCTGATTATTGGGTGCTCACCCTCCTCGATCCTCGCTACCGGGACAACGTAGAAAGCCTCATCACACCGTTGAACCGGGAGCGAAAAATGCGGGAGTACCAAGACACACTGGTCAATTCCATCATCTTCTCCATTCCAACTGAGAGAAGTGCTGCTAGTGCATTCCAAAGCAGCTCAGTGCGTCCAGGCAGTGGTGGAGGCTCTGCACAAAGAGGGAGCAGAAGCAGTGCCTCTGCCCAAGGCAAGACCAGTATGGCCCAACTGTGGCACAGTTTTCTGTGCCCCCCACAAAAGTCTACACCATCACAGACGGCTCCAGTCAGCAGGAGGCAACGGTTCCGTCAGATGGTGACAGACTACATGTCTTGCCCTCTTGCTGTACTCCCAGACGGCTCTTCCCCTTTCAAGTTTTGGGTCTCAAAGCTGGATACATGGCCAGAGCTAAGCCAGTATGCATTGGAGGTGCTGTCTTGCCCTGCGGCCAGTGTATTATCGGAACGTGTCTTTAGTGCTGCAGGTGGTGTACTAACTGACCGTCGCATGCGACTATCCTCCGATAACGTTGACCGGCTTACTTTCCTGAAAATGAACAAGGCCTGGATCTCGCAGGAATTTGCCACTCCTCCTCCTGATTAAATAATTAGGTCACTGTATACGTTATCCAGGTCTCCTGTTGTGTTCATCTTTCTACCACCTGAACTTAAATTCCTGGGCTCCAACACCGCCAGTTGAGGCTCAGAAGTGCCGTCTGCACAGTCAAAACATACGACCCAGTGTTATTGGGTTTCAGTAACGTCAGCTGATCCCCAGCTGTGTAGCCGGCAATGTGTCATGCGACCGCCACGCTGACACAACAACTGAAATGTAAGGGAATCTGTCCCCCCCCCCAAGGCGTTTGTTACTGAAAGAGCCACCTTGTGCAGCAGTAATGCTGCACAAGGAAAAGGTAGCTATTTTTGTTTAGCACCTTGCACACGCAGAACTTAACACTTATAAAATGTGTCCACTGATACCGTAACACCGTCCCGGAGGTGGGACTTTCCTTCGTAATGTGACGCAGCACAGCCGTCATTCCTACCCCCCCGGCGCCGCGCACCCGCACCTCAGCGTTGTTTGATTCCGTCCCGGAGCCTGCGCTGTTATGTTATCCCGTGGCCAGGCACATCTAGCGCTGCCCGTCTTCTGGCATCATTTGGTGTCAGGATGGCTGCGCCTGTGCGGCCGCGCTGGCAGAGAGCCCGCCTCGCAGTGTCTTCTGATTTAATCCCACTGGGGGCCTGGGATCCATGGACATGCGCAGTGCATATCTGAACCTCCACCTCTCACTTATCTCCCTATGGCTTCTTCAGACTGTTCGGTGTCAGCTGGTCCCTAATAGCATGCCACGGCCGTGACACCGCACAGTCTTAAGAAGCCGTAGGGAGGGGAGTGAGAGGCGAGGATATGCACTGCGCATGTCCATGGATCCCAGGCCCGCGGTGGGATTAAATCAGAAGACACTGCGAGGCGGGCTCTCTGCCAGCGCGGCCGCACAGGCGCAGCCATCCTGACACCAAATGATGCCAGAAGACGGGAAGCGCTAAGTGTGCCTGGCCACGGGATAACATAACAGCGCAGGCTCCGGGACAGAATCAAACATCGCTGAGGAGCCAGTGCGCGTCGCCGGGGGGGGGGGGGTAGGAATGACGGCTGTGCTGCGTCACATTACGAAGGAAAGTCCCACCTCCAGGACGGTTTTACGGTTGCAGGGGACACATTTTATAAGTGTTTAGTTCTGTGTTTGCAAGGAGCATGATGAAAAGAGCCACCTTTTCCTTTTGCATCTTTTGTGCTGCACAAGCTGGCTCTTTCAGCTACAAACGCCTTGGGGGGGGGGTTAAAGGTTCCCTTTCGACTTTCTCAGGCTTCGGCCTACATTGTGTTCCTCTGCTTTTCCACCTGTCCCTGGGCTCCAACACCGCCAGTTGCCGTCCAGAAGTGCTGTACGCACAGTCAACAGTCCCTCCTCTGTTATTGGGGTTCAGTAACGTCAGCTGTTCCCCTGCTGTGTGTGTGGCAATCCCTCCTACCTCCTCCTACCTCCTCCTCCTCCACCTGTCCCTGGGCTCCAACACCGCCAGTTGCCGTCCAGAAGTGCTGTACACACAGTCAACAGTCCCTCCTCTGTTATTGGGGTTCAGTAACGTCAGCTGTTCCCCTGCTGTGTGTGTGGCAATCCCTCCTACCTCCTCCTACCTCCTCCTCCTCCACCTGTCCCTGGGCTCCAACACCGCCAGTTGCCGTCCAGAAGTGCTGTACGCACAGTCAACAGTCCCTCCTCTGTTATTGGGGTTCAGTAACGTCAGCTGTTCCCCTGCTGTGTGTGTGGCAATCCCTCCAACCTCCTCCAACCTCCTCCTCCACCTGTCCCTGGGCTCCAACACCGCCAGTTGCCGTCCAGAAGTGCTGTACACACAGTCAACAGTCCCTCCTCTGTTATTGGGGTTCAGTAACGTCAGCTGTTCCCCTGCTGTGTGTGTGGCAATCCCTCCAACCTCCTCCAACCTCCTCCTCCTCCACCTGTCCCTGGGCTCCAACACCGCCAGTTGCCGTCCAGAAGTGCTGTACGCACAGTCAACAGTCCCTCCTCTGTTATTGGGGTTCAGTAACGTCAGCTGTTCCCCTGCTGTGTGTGTGGCAATCCCTCCTACCTCCTCCTACCTCCTCCTCCTCCACCTGTCCCTGGGCTCCAACACCGCCAGTTGCCGTCCAGAAGTGCTGTACGCACAGTCAACAGTCCCTCCTCTGTTATTGGGGTTCAGTAACGTCAGCTGTTACCCTGCTGTGTGTGTGGCAATCCCTCCTACCTCCTCCAACCTCCTCCAACCTCCTCCTCCTCCACCTGTCCCTGGGCTCCAACACCGCCAGTTGCCGTCCAGAAGTGCTGTACGCACAGAGCCAAACACCTCGCAAATGTGTTAGTGGGGTTCAGCACCGCCAGCTGTTCCCCTGCTGTGTATACGGCAACGTGTACTGCGACCGCCACGCAGGCACAACAAGTTAAATTTAAGGGAACCTGTCCCCCCCCCCCCCAGGCGTTTGTTACTGAAGGAGCCACCTTGTGCAGCAGTAATGATGCAAAGGGAAAAAGTGCCTCTTTTCGTGGTGCTCCTTGCAGATGCTGAACCTAACACTTATGAAATGTGTCCCCTCACAGCGTTCAACCGTCCGGTAGGTGGAACTTTCCTTTGTCATGTGACGCAGCACAGCCGTCATTTTTACCCCCTTGGCGCCATGCGCCGCCTCCTCAGCGTTGTTTGAATCTGTCCCGGAGCCTGCGCTGTTAGGTTACCCCTTGGCCATGCACACATTTCGCGCTGCCTGTCTTCTGACATCATTTTACATTACACGACACCGCGAGGCTGAATCTCAGACAGCGCACCCACACAGGCGCAGCCAGCCTGACAGCAAATGATGTCAGAAGACGGGCAGCGCGAAATGTGTGCATGGCCAAGGGGTAACCTAACAGCGCAGGCTCCGGGACAGATTCAAACAACGCTGAGGAGGCGGCACATGGCGCCAAGGGGGTAAAAATGACGGCTGTGCTGCGTCACATGACAAAGGAAAGTTCCACCTACCGGACGGTAGAACGCTGTGAGGGGACACATTTCATAAGTGTTAGGTTCAGCATCTGCAAGGACCATAATTAAAAGAGCTAAGTTTACCTTTTCCAGCATTAGTGGTGTACACGATGGCTCTTCCAGCTACAAACGCCTGGGGGGGGGGGTTAAAGGTTTCCTTTCAACTTGCTCCAGTGCAGGCTTCGGCCTACACTCCGCTCCCCCTGCTCCTCCTGCTGACCCTGGGCTCTAACACCGCCAGTTGGGGCCCAGATGTGCTAGCTGCACAGAGAAAAACACCAGCCAATGTGTCAGTGGGGTTCAGCACCGCCAGCTGTTCCCCTGCTGTGCAGCCGGCAACGTGTCCTGCAACTGCCACGCAGGCACAACAGACCCAAAAGCTGCCGCCAGTGCAGGCTTCGGCCTACACTCTGCTCCATCTCCTCCTCCTGCTGACCCCGGGCTCCAACACCGCCAGTTGGGGCCCGGTACTGCTAGCTGCACAGAGAAAAACACCAGCCAATGTGTCAGTGGGGTTCAGCACCGCCAGCTGTTCCCCTGCTGTGCAGCCGGCATCGTGTCCTGCAAAAGCCACGCAGACACAAGAACTGAAATTGAAGGGAACCTGTCCCCCCTCCCCCAGGCGTTTGTACGTTTTAAAGGCCACCTTGTACAGCGGTAATGCTGCATGTGTGCAAGGTGGCTCATAAACGTATTCTCCTCGCACATGTGGAACTGAAAACACGTCTAAAATGTGTCCTCTGTGTGACCATTTAACCGTCCCGGTGGTGTGACTTTCCTTTGTAATGACACGCTGCAACCCCCTTGGTAGCGCTGCCCGTCTTCTGGCATCATTGTTTGGCTGCCTGCGCCTCTGCGGCCGCCCTGACCCACACAACGCCCCTCGTTGTCTTATTTATTGGGACTGCGAGGGTGTGATTGACGGGCATGATCAGTGCATCAGTTCGCCTGTCCCTCATCTCCTTCCGCCTTCTGCGGACTGTGCGGCTTCATGGCCGTGGCATGCGATAAGGGATCAGATGACGCCGCACAGTCTGAAGCGGGTGTAAGGACCCGAGTGTCAGAGGCGAACATATGTGCTGCGCCAGGCCCTGAATCCCAGCCCCGCAGTGTTTTAACAATGTTAAGACACTGCGGGGCTGGGATTCATGGTCATCGCGAACCGCACCGGCCGACATTAAATGATGCCAGAACATGGGCAGCGCTAACAGCGCTAGGCCAGGGGATCACACGACAGCGCAGACTCCTGTACAGCAAATAACAACGCTCAGGAGGCTGCACCCAGCACCAAGGTGGGATTCTTGACATCTGTGCTGCGTCTCATTACAAAGGGAACTCGCGCCTCCAACACAGTTTGACTGTTTAAAGGGCTAAATGTTATACGTGTTTCATTCAGCGTGTGCAAGGAGCGAAATTAAAAGAGCAACCTTTGACTTGTGCAGCACTACTGCTGCATAAGCTGTGGCTCTTCTACTTTGTAACCCCTGAGGGGGGGTTAAAGGTTACCTTTGAAATTGGTTCAATTAGGCTTCGGCCTACACTCTGCTCCCCCTGCAGAGCCCTGGGCTCCAACACCGCCAGTTGGGGCCCGGTACTGCTAGCTGCACAGAGAAAAACACCAGCCAATGTGTCAGTGGGGTTCAGCACCGCCAGCTGTTCCCCTGCTGTGCAGCCGGCAACGTGTCCTGCAACTGCCACGCAGGCACAACAGACCCAAAAGCTGCCGCCAGTGCAGGCTTCGGCCTACACTCTGCTCCATCTCCTCCTCCTGCTGACCCCGGGCTCCAACACCGCCAGTTGGGGCCCGGTACTGCTAGCTGCACAGAGAAAAACACCAGCCAATGTGTCAGTGGGGTTCAGCACCGCCAGCTGTTCCCCTGCTGTGCAGCCGGCATCGTGTCCTGCAAAAGCCACGCAGACACAAGAACTGAAATTGAAGGGAACCTGTCCCCCCTCCCCCAGGCGTTTGTACATTTTAAAGGCCACCTTGTACAGCGGTAATGCTGCATGTGTGCAAGGTGGCTCATAAACGTATTCTCCTCGCACATGTGGAACTGAAAACACGTCGAAAATGTGTCCTCTGTGTGACCATTTAACCGTCCCGGTGGTGTGACTTTCCTTTGTAATGACACGCTGCAACCCCCTTGGTAGTGCTGCCCGTCTTCTGGCATCATTGTTTGGCTGCCTGCGCCTCTGCGGCCGCCCTGACCCACACAACGCCCCTCGTTGTCTTATTTATTGGGACTGCGAGGGTGTGATTGACGGGCATGATCAGTGCATCAGTTCGCCTGTCCCTCATCTCCTTCCGCCTTCTGCGGACTGTGCGGCTTCATGGCCGTGGCATGCGATAAGGGATCAGATGACGCCGCACAGTCTGAAGCGGGTGTAAGGACCCGAGTGTCAGAGGCGAACATATGTGCTGCGCCAGGCACGGAATCCCAGCCCCGCAGTGTTTTAACAATGTTAAGACACTGCGGGGCTGGGATTCATGGTCATCGCGAACCGCACCGGCCGACATTAAATGATGCCAGAACATGGGCAGCGCTAACAGCGCTAGGCCAGGGGATCACACGACAGCGCAGACTCCTGTACAGCAAATAACAACGCTCAGGAGGCTGCACCCAGCACCAAGGTGGGATTCTTGACATCTGTGCTGCGTCTCATTACAAAGGGAACTCACGCCTCCAACACAGTTTGACTGTTTAAAGGGCTAAATGTTATACGTGTTTCATTCAGCGTGTGCAAGGAGCGAAATTAAAAGAGCAACCTTTGACTTGTGCAGCACTACTGCTGCATAAGCTGTGGCTCTTCTACTTTGTAACCCCTGAGGGGGGGTTAAAGGTTACCTTTGAAATTGGTTCAATTAGGCTTCGGCCTACACTCTGCTCCCCCTGCAGAGCCCTGGGCTCCAACACCGCCAGTTGGGGCCCGGTACTGCTAGCTGCACAGAGAAAAACACCAGCCAATGTGTCAGTGGGGTTCAGCACCGCCAGCTGTTCCCCTGCTGTGCAGCCGGCATCGTGTCCTGCAAAAGCCACGCAGACACAAGAACTGAAATTGAAGGGAACCTGTCCCCCCTCCCCCAGGCGTTTGTACGTTTTAAAGGCCACCTTGTACAGCGGTAATGCTGCATGTGTGCAAGGTGGCTCATAAACGTATTCTCCTCGCACATGTGGAACTGAAAACACGTCTAAAATGTGTCCTCTGTGTGACCATTTAACCGTCCCGGTGGTGTGACTTTCCTTTGTAATGACACGCTGCAACCCCCTTGGTAGCGCTGCCCGTCTTCTGGCATCATTGTTTGGCTGCCTGCGCCTCTGCGGCCGCCCTGACCCACACAACGCCCCTCGTTGTCTTATTTATTGGGACTGCGAGGGTGTGATTGATGGGCATGATCAGTGCATCAGTTCGCCTGTCCCTCATCTCCTTCCGCCTTCTGTGGACTGTGCGGCTTCATGGCCGTGGCATGCGATAAGGGATCAGATGACGCCGCACAGTCTGAAGCGGGTGTAAGGACCCGAGTGTCAGAGGCGAACATATGTGCTGCGCCAGGCCCTGAATCCCAGCCCCGCAGTGTTTTAACAATGTTAAGACACTGCGGGGCTGGGATTCATGGTCATCGCGAACCGCACCGGCCGACATTAAATGATGCCAGAACATGGGCAGCGCTAACAGCGCTAGGCCAGGGGATCACACGACAGCGCAGACTCCTGTACAGCAAATAACAACGCTCAGGAGGCTGCACCCAGCACCAAGGTGGGATTCTTGACATCTGTGCTGCGTCTCATTACAAAGGGAACTCGCGCCTCCAACACAGTTTGACTGTTTAAAGGGCTAAATGTTATACGTGTTTCATTCAGCGTGTGCAAGGAGCGAAATTAAAAGAGCAACCTTTGACTTGTGCAGCACTACTGCTGCATAAGCTGTGGCTCTTCTACTTTGTAACCCCTGAGGGGGGGTTAAAGGTTACCTTTGAAATTGGTTCAATTAGGCTTCGGCCTACACTCTGCTCCCCCTGCAGAGCCCTGGGCTCCAACACCGCCAGTTGGGGCCCGGTACTGCTAGCTGCACAGAGAAAAACACCAGCCAATGTGTCAGTGGGGTTCAGCACCGCCAGCTGTTCCCCTGCTGTGCAGCCGGCAACGTGTCCTGCAACTGCCACGCAGGCACAACAGACCCAAAAGCTGCCGCCAGTGCAGGCTTCGGCCTACACTCTGCTCCATCTCCTCCTCCTGCTGACCCCGGGCTCCAACACCGCCAGTTGGGGCCCGGTACTGCTAGCTGCACAGAGAAAAACACCAGCCAATGTGTCAGTGGGGTTCAGCACCGCCAGCTGTTCCCCTGCTGTGCAGCCGGCATCGTGTCCTGCAAAAGCCACGCAGACACTTGCTCTTGTACCTTCTGCTCCCCATCCTGGTTCCAGTACCGTTAGCTGGTTCCGGGCAGAGCCTTTGGCTTAGGTGCCTCCCTCTGGGTATCCGAGTTCCACCAACGTCAGGTGGTCCTTGGTAGTGCTTTCAGGCACGGGTACCTCCTGCTTAGTAACCGGGTTCCAGTAACGTCAGCTGGTCCTCGGTAGTTCCATTGGCTCTTGGACCTTCGGCTACCCATCCGGGTTCCAGCACCGTCAGCTGGTTCTCGGCAGTGTCTTTTGCTCTTGTACCTTCTGCTCCCCATCCTGGTTCCAGTACCGTCAGCTGGTTCCGGGCAGAGCCTTTGGCTTAGGTGCCTCCCTCTGGGTATCCGAGTTCCACCAACGTCAGGTGGTCCTTGGTAGTGCTTTCAGGCACGGGTACCTCCTGCTTAGTAACCGGGTTCCAGTAACGTCAGCTGGTCCTCGGTAGTTCCATTGGCTCTTGGACCTTCGGGTAGCCATCCGAGTTCCAGTTCCATCAGCTGGTTCTCGGCATTTTCTCAGCCTTCTTGTACCTTCTGCTACATTTCCAAGTTCAAGAGACTAAACACGATGACCCGGAAGACCACCCCTAAGATGACGACGACACCAGAGACGACAACCACTGTGATGACGACGACCCTGGAGACGATGACCCCGAAGACCACCCCGATGACGACGACCCCGGAGACGACGACCCTGAAGACCACCCCGATGACGACGACCCCGGAGACGACGACCCTGGAGACGACGACGACCTGGAAGACCGAGAAGCAGAAGAACAAGAGGCTGCAGAACAAAGAGCAGAAGAACATTAAGCATAACACTAAATATCAGAGCAAAAAATATTATCTAAATTATAAGCAGAAGAAGACTAAGCAGTGTATGGGGGTGAGTCCGTTCCTCCTCGTGGTGCCCCTGGATAAAGCCTGATGCTGCAGGCCAAACTGAACGCGGACAAATGTAACTGTTTTGTGACAGGCAGAACGGAAGGTGTAATCTTCAAACTTTTATAGATAACAACTACGGGAATGCCTGTCACAAATAAGAATATGATGAAGAAGTAGAATATGATGAAGATAATAGTAAAATAAAAAGAATATGAACAATGTAACCAAAAAAATAATAGGTAGAAGATGAAGAAGATGAATAAGGTGAAGAAGTTGATGTCAAAGAAGCTGATGATGAGGATAATGAAGAAGAAAGTGTGGGAGAAGTAAAAAAGAAGGTGAAGGGCGTGGAAGTAGTGAAACATCAATATCTGACAAAATAAAAAAAAATTAACATAGTCTAAATCTTTCTACCGCCGAACGTCATAAAAAAAAACCAAAAACCTGCTATTCTATTACATTGGGCTAAACCTCTGTGCCTTTAATGTCTCCGCCACGTCCCCCAATACATCCTACATTATTCTTAGTTGTTTTCCTTCATGTAGAATGAACCTACAAGTTTATAAAGGGTTTATTTTAATTCCGATATTTTCGTCCCATTGACTTGCATTGGGATCGGGTATCGGTATCGGATTGGATCCGATATTTTGACGGTATCGGCCGATACTTTCCGATACCGATACTTTCCGATATCGGAAAGTATCGCTCAACACTACTGGGCTGTTAACTTGCAGGGCTATAGCCTATTCAGAAAAGACCGTACAGATAAGCGAGGTGGAGGGGTGTGTCTGTATGTAAAATCGTCCTTAAAACCCATCCTGCGTGATAATATGGGTGAAATTAATGAAAATGTAGAGTCCCTGTGGGTGGAGACAAGGGGAGGGGGAAAAAATAATAAATTACTGATAGGGGTTTGTTATAAATCTCCAAAAATAATGGAAGCAATGGAGAATATCCACATAAATTATTATATATATATAAATATAATAAATATGTAACTATGTTACTGAATGAACATCCTCCAAGGCCGGTGATTCCATAATTTTTGCCAGGGGTTGTACTACGCTGCCAACACTGCTGCACTGCTTCCAACACTGATGTTCTTCCCAGAGCACACATGGCCGGTCCCATAACTTGGTATAACGTTGCATGGCACAGCATCGTCAGAGGGCTCTAGGGCCCCTCTGTGCTCTTTGGGCGCCCTGCCCTGACTGATTACTATCAGGAAGTCCCACCATGCCCCTCATATAATTAACTATGCACAGTACTGTGTAAACTCTCAGCTAGCACTAAGTAGACCAGAATGCCCCCATCTAGTGGCCTAACTGGAGTACTGCGCTTTCCCTATTAAAGTGTCTACAAAACAGTGTCAAATACAACAATGAAGTAAATACAACACTATACATAAGCATCAGAAATATACAATAATGTAGACTACTTAAAGGGGTTAGCAAGGGAACCATAAGACTTTGTAACCCCTTACAGAGTCACAGATCATGCTGCACACTGATGGAGATGAGCTAACATGTAGCCAAGCAGCAACCACAAAGGACAATAAAAAGCTATTCCCTAGCCTATATTATTCACACCAACATATTGTCTAGGTGAGATAGAGGGCCATCATGGATTAAGAAGATGCTGTGTTGATATTTCTTTTTTCAGCCCAATAGATGTGGTGTATTAGCAGGGAAACGCTGAAGGCTTCTCACACTGAGAAAGGTGTCCTCTGATTTCAGCCCTGCAGATGAAAGTTGTGGCAGGCAGACTGAGTAGATGTAGACTGAGTAGATGTTAGTAGTGGTGTTTGCAGAAATTCATTTTACAAACTTTAGTGCTGCACAATGTTGCATGGAAAAAATAAGGCTAAGAAATAGAATAATATTGATTCTCCATATAATGATGAAGCTACTGGGGGAATAAACTAGAATGCACCACAATCGGAACCTTTTCAGTCAGAACGTCAATGAGTCAAGTCTATGTAAATATTATGCTCTCATGGTACGCTTAATGAATTTTCAAGGCAGGCACATAGATCATTTCTGGAGTTACACAAGTGGTTTCCTTGATGCTCTGTGAAGCATTTGCAAATCAGTATCAAAAGTGCCTTTCGACTGTTCAACATCCCCTAGTAATCACTGGGGTGTATTTAAGGCTTTAGTGTTTTTGTATCCTTCAGTTTCATCCCCCCAAGAACTATAAATGGCTTCATTTCTTTTTATGGAAAACAAAGTATATGTCATGATGATTTTTTTACACTATTGCCGTAACTAATGTTGGCTTTATGCAGTGGGAGACGAGATTAAATACCTTCAAACTCAATCAGTCAGAGACGGAACATCTTTGCATTCCATGATTACCAAAGGACACATTAATCATGCTCCCCTGAAAAAAAAAACCTCTTGACCTAAATTTAAAGTCAAATGGCTTCCTCAGTATGTAAGGCATTATTATGTGCAAGTTTGTACAGAAAAAGAAGTGTTATTTCCCTTACTGACAAATGTAATTTTTATTGGAAGATTAAATAGGTCTAGGTAAGGTAAACAATGATGCAAATATTGTTTGGGTTTTTTTAACCAAATTCATCAAAGTGATGAATAATTTTCCCTCAACTTGCTCAATATGGCCAACACTTCTCTTCTTTAGGGCACCTCATGACTGTGATATGTTTTTCTGTTTGGAGCTAAACAATGGTTCCCTAAACTTGAAAGCCCCTTTTTCTAGACAATTGTGAGTTATTCACAAAAAAATATCAAAACTACTTAATAAATTGGCGCACGGATCGTGCTCCTGTTATATAAAACGATAAAGCACTTCTTTTTTGGAACAAGTTATTTGATACAGTTGTCAGTGATTTATGTCCATGTGAGCGGACACAGATGGAGTAGATATAACGGTAACAGTGCTGTGACTCCCAATTAGTACAAAACCCACCAGAAATGAAGGGACACCTGCAAATAGTGTGCTGGGAAAAGGCACAGGTGCATCAGTCAATTAGACAAATATAGAACTCAGAACAAAGGTGAAAAGTTATTTTGGAAAATGTGTTCAGCACTGACACATCTGAGGAACGTGATGAGTTAAATAGACATATGCCTTTGTGAGGTTTGCCATTAGGGGGTAATATGTATAATATTGGGAAAAGTTTCTGAAAAGTTATTGAGATAGTTTAACCACCAACAGACTGCATCATGGAAGACTATACAGAGGGTAAATTGTAAAACCCCTCTTCGGCCACTATATGGTTGACAGCGCTGTATAGTTCCGCTTCGCAGTTGATCACTTTCGGCCTCCAACAGCACCAAGAATAGCTGATCAGCCGAGGTGCTACTTGTTGTATAATCACCAATCTAATGATGACTTATCCCATGGATAGGCCATCAATATGAAGTAATGGACAACAGCTGCCAGATAGTGAAATGCTCTCTTTCTCTATTAAGGACATTTTCTTTGAATGCTTCAGTGGTGGCATGTATTACATCACTTCAGCCAAGATGTGACAAAACACATGATGAACTCAGGCTTGTGTGCAGCTTTTCCAGTTCATCATTTTTGTTGTGCAAATGTCAATTCCAGGACAAATCCAAACTGTGCAGTGAGTAATACAACATAAGACAGATCATTTTTTCACACTAAAGTTTCGATTAATACACTCTTGCAGTGCTATACTTTATACTCAGGCAAGGGAAATATGTCTTCTTTCACCTATTACAAAACTCTTCACTGCCTATATTAAAGAGGTGGTCCGAAGGTCATTTTCCTCCTAAACCCTTATCTACTTAGTACCATAATCTAAACTATGTTCTAATTTACTTCAATTAACCATTTATTTTACTTCCCTAACTACGCTATCTAACTGCTGTTCTATTTTTTTTTTCACTTTCCTTTTTGAGAATCGCAGTGTATGATGGGATACTCAAACAAAGCGTCATAGGGATACAGGCTGCATTCACTATCACAGCTTGTTTCAGGGGCTGGGCTCATTCCTGTGTGCTGTGACAATGACAGTGCACTCTCTGTTGCAGGCTCAGATCAGCAATAAGGAGCCTCTCCATTACTAAGCTGTGGGCTTGATGTCACCGGACAATACAAAGGTGACATCAACCTCACAAATATTACCCCACTTGCCACTGCTACAGGTCAAGTGGGAAGAGCTGGGTAAAGTGCCACAATTGATGCATCTTTGGATGTGCCAAGCGTGGGGCGGCTGCGGGCTGCTATTTTTAGGCTGGTAAGGGCCAAAATCCATGGGCCTCACCAGCCTGAGAATACTAGGCCACAGTTGTCTGCTTTTTCCTTGGCTGGTTAACAAAAATAGGGCGACCCCACACCCTTTTTTTGGAGGGGATCCCACTATCCTTGCTAACCATCCAATGTAAGAAGACTGCTGTGGCCTGGTGTTATCAGGCTGGTAAGGTTCATGGATATTGGATCCTTACCAGCCTTAAATACCAGCCCCAGTAGTCTGCTTTACTCTAGCTTGTTAACATATATAGGGGGACCCTACACTGTTTTTTAAAAATTATTATTTTTTTATTAAAAAGGAGGGGACCTCTCTCCGTGCTTTCCTCTACTTTCTGTGTTATGCACGTCCGGCTGTGTCACAAGATTCACCGTTATGTAAATTAGTACACGTGTGTAGTAAGCTGCGTTACCGCACTTAATACGCATGTGACTAGGAGGATAATATGGTTTTACCGCATCTAATGAAAGTGTATGGGTAATTTACACAGCAGAGACGGAGCATCTCCACTACATAAATTGACATACTGCGGTCTGGAAAGACGCATGTCCATCTCTGCAGGTGAACCACAGGCATTGGTGCCCACATAGTGGTGAAATCTTATCTACTACGCTGTAACAGCTGAACGCTGCAGGTTGGATGCTGCAGATGTACGTTACTGACCGTGGGAACATATCCCAATATATCTGCAAAGAGGAAATCACTTTTTTTTTTCCTTCCTGAATGCCAACTTTCAATTAGCTTTATTTCAAGTGACAAAAAAGGCATGCAATGAAAAAAATGCATTGAAAATGCATGCGGAAAAAACACATCAAAAACGCATGTAAAAAATGCATCAAAAACGCAGGTGACCTGCCAGTGACCTCAGATGCAGATTTGGTGCAGATTTTACCTGCGTCAAATCCTGAGCAAATCCTGAGCCATTCCTGACCGTGGAAACATACCCTTAGTCTTGGCAAATGCCAAGGCTATGACCAGTTTGTAAGCAGTGTTGTCTTTTTCGTAAAACTAGATTACCGTAGGTAGAATCAAGGAATGTGAGATGGAGTTTAAAGACTACTCAGGAAACACTGACTCACAAAGGTAAGCCTATGTTCACACTTGCCTTCAGTAATCCCATTTATCTGTCCTGTTTTTAGGAACAGACAAATGGAATAATGCCAAAAAAAGAATCCATTGAATAACTAATACAAACGGAAGCAGAGGTGCCCTATTGATTCTCATAGGCTCAATGTAGGTTCTGTTATTTCTCAGTTTTCAGGACAGAAGAAAACGTTTTGACTTATTTGCTTTTACTTCCATTCTAAAATCCAACACATAAAGGAACCCAGACAGAGCATAATAATTAATGCGGGCTCATCTGCTTCTGTTTCCATCTGTTACGTAACAGATCTGTTTTTAACATTACTCAGTTTGCCTGTTTCTCAAAATGTTAAAGACAAAAGAAAAGTTCAATCGGAAGTATGAACACAAGTTCTCCTGACACATAATAAAATCAAAGTGTTTATTATTATTATTTTTTTTTTAGAAAATTAATATTTATTTCAGTGGTATTCTCTAATCCTTTTTAACAAAATAAAGCTTTTTTATTCATTTAACTCATATTTGTTTCAAAATTTAAAAAATATGACTTTAAATCTGTGAAAGCAATCCAGACCAAAATAGCTCAACCAGGAAAAATTGCAAGATTTTTCAAAAATTAGATCATTATGAAGCAATGACATCTTTCAAACATTCATTGTTCACAGGAACTATCCCTTTTGACTGCATAAAACTGGCAGAACTACAGAAATCATTCACAGTTATAAAAAGCTTTTGGCAGCATATTTTAGTTCCTAAATATTACCTTTTAATAGATTAAAAAAAATCAAATGATGGTTTTTCATGCATAACAGAAATATGCGCTACTGCTATAAAGATTGTATATTTCTCTTAGGAAATGTCAGTATCCGCTAAAAGCTCTAGACTACTACAGTCACAGTGCAGCTCATGGCCCTCTTTTGTGTAGTTCTGGATACCCCAAAATATACAGACAGTATTAGTGTGACGATATGAAGTATATCGTAGCACAACCGTGTATCGGTCCACAAGTAGGTCCCCAGGCCAGTGTATAAAGAACCAGAACTTGGCACTCAACTTAAATACTAAATCCAGAAGTACTTTAATGCAGTCCATTCAATAAACGTTTTGGTCCCACATGGACCTTCGTCAGTCAACTATCAACACGATAAACAAAAGCAAACAAATACATACATATGTACAGTACATCACAAAATGTCAATCAAATAAAAAGAAAAAAAAAGAAACCTGAACATAACCAACTAACATAACAAAATCATCCTCAAATTATAAGTACGCAAATGTAACGGGAGTAAAGGTATCAGGTAAACAGGGGTAAGGAAAGGGTACCTACCCGACTGCTTGAAGAAAAAGAGATGGAAGGTAAGTATCTTTAAACCTGTAAAGGAATGCCTATAGGGAGGTAGGATAAAGAGGTGTGAATGATAAGCAACCCTAGTCGTTATCTATAAGCAAAGGAAAGAAAGATACTTGTAGAATTGGCAGGCAGTAAAAGGTCAATAGTGCCCTATATGTAATGCGGTGTATCTGCAAAAAAATATTATATATATATATATATATATATATATATATATACAGTATATATATATATATATATATATATATATACAGTATATATATATATATATATATATATATATATATATATATATATATATATACACCTTAGCTTAAAGTTCTATGGCAATCAGTAAAAGAGATGGTGTTGGTTTGTAGGGTTGAGAGGTAGAAAGCCGTTGTTACCAACAGATGAGGAAAATGGGGTAGTGATGAATACAAAAATGCTGTAGTTAAAATATAGTGGATTATTATACATATATTGGTGTCAGTGGAGAAAACTATGGTATCTGAAATAGGGGGCTAATGGCGTGGTGTAACATGAATGCACGGATGTCCATAGAATGTACTACGCCCGTAAAGATAGTGCAGTAAATGTTAGAACTCACTTGTATATGAGGGAGAATCCTGTCTGCACCAACATGGCGTCCACCGCTTGTCGGATGAGGCAAAAGTTGCCAGGCTGAATATAAATAAGGAAGGGGCGGGACTATCCATCTCACGTACTGGAAGTATGTCAGCGGAAGTGATGTGTGTGTTCCACGGCCAGGAAATGTATGCATTCCACTGCGTATTAGGGTGGTGTATGGTAGAGGAGTATTGTGGATATATTATGCAGCAATATGGGGAAGAGGTGGGGAGTAAAGAAGGAAAGTGGGCAATGTTTTATGTAGAAAAATGATGAAAATAACGGAAAACTAGAAAAAATATTAAAATTAAAAATGAAATATAAGATAACCTTAACTTGAATGGAAAAGTGTGGAATAAATGAGAATACAAAGCAAATGCAAAGTATTTATTTAAGGGTTCTCAGTGAAAACACACCAAGCATGCCAGAAAGTATTTGCAGTCGAATAGGGAGAGGAAGAAGGTCAGTCCAAGGGAATGGAATGGGAGGGAGGTGATCAATACAGATGGCTCTGTAATAAGAAAAAGAAATATTAGCAAATATTCCGTACTGTAATGAATGAAGAACATGAGGTAAAAACAACCAAGATCATTCCAGAGATAAAGTCCTTACTAATGGAACATACAAATATAATGGGTACACATAGGGTTCAAAACCACAATCAACAGTGGTATATCAATAACATAGTCACATGAAAGATGAGAGGTCATATTCCCTATTGAGTCTCTTTGGGGATAACGTCTGGAGTTCATGAATACAGTGAGCCTCACATTTTTTGAGGATACAAATGCGATCACCACTACGTCTCGCAATTGAGGTGTGTTCTATTACCTGAAACCTGCGTTGTGAAACCTGGTGTCCTGCTGTGATGAAATGGTACGGAATGGGAAGTAATAAATTCCTGCATCTAGTAGTAGATTTGTGTTTTAAGATACGGTCCTTGATGGCTTGGGTGGTTTTGCCGACATAAAGGAGTCTGCATGGGCATTTTATGAGGTAGAAAACAAAGGAGGTGTTACATGTAAATTAGCCCTTGATGGAATATCTTTTACCAGAATGAGGGTGGTGGATGTTGCCTTTCAGGACATTATTACATTGGTCACACTGAAAACAAGGAAAGGAACCCATTTTAGGATTCTGAAGAAATCTCTGTGCAGGATGTGGGTCAAGTGGACCAATGTCAGCCTTCACAAAGGTATCACAAATGTTGGGTGTACGTTTGTAGCAAAAGAGAAAATGGTTATGAAACTCTGGAATATTGGGGTGTGCTGTTTGAATTAGGCCCCAATGGCGTCTAATGGTTTTGTGGAGGATATGTACAAAAGGGTGATATGTATGGACAAAAGACACCCATTGTTCAATACTAGATCTGGAACTAACAGATGATGCAGAGGTCTCCTGCAGCAAGGTCTTGGGGTAACCATGTTTCCTGAATGTATTGGGCATTTCTTAGGGAATAGAGGGAAGGATCGGACACAATCCTACGAACTCTACTGAACTGGGAGCGTGGAATGGACTTTTTAACAGCTGGTGGATGAAGGCTATCAAAATGTAGGAGGCTGTTCCGATCAGTAGATTTGGTATAGAAATCTGTTTTGAGGAGACCCAAATGGTATTTTATGGCCATGGTATCAAGAATATTTACCTGTTGGGAGCTGCTGGTAATGGTGAAGGAAAGTTCGGGCCATGCGGAGTTGAGATTGTGGAAAAAGTAATTTAATGTAATGAATACATCATCGATATAGCGTTTCCACAAAAGGCTATGGGAGCAGAATCAGGGATCAGTGTAAATGGCTTCCTCTTCAAATCGTGCCATGTAGCAGTTTGCATACGGCGGTGCTACATTTTAACCCATCACGGTCCCTCTTATTAGCAGATAGAATGAATCTTGAAACATAAAAAAAATTCTTTGCAAGGACTATTGTAATTTATTCCAGACAGAATTCTATTTTGTCAGCGTGCATGAGTGATGAAGTTAACAATTGGCGTACACAGGTGATGCCCTTGTTGTGGGGAATTGCCGTGTAAAGATCCTTCAAGTCAAACAATGCCAACATAGCTGTCTCAGGTAGGGGGCCAAATGAATTAATGTACCATACAAAGTCTCCAGTATCGAGCAGGAAAGAAGGATTTTTTTTACAAATGAGAGGGGTAAGTATTTTCTCTAAGAAGATGGAAAGAGGGGAGAGAATAGACTCTGCAGATGCTACGATAAGCCGACCAGGAGGTTCCTCAAAATTCTTGTGTACCTTAGGTAAGGTGTAAAATACAGGTGTAATAGGGTTGGCCTTGGTAAGGAAGTCATGTGTCTTAATATCAATGACTCCCTGGTTCAAAAATTATGTGAGAGTCCTGTTGATAAGTTTGCGGATATCCCGAGTGGGATCCCTTGGGAATTTGACATATACCGTATTGCCCCTAAGCTGATGATATATTTCTGGTAAATAGTCTGCTCTATTCATAACGACAATGGCACCGCCTTTGTCGGCTGGTTTGATAATGAGATCCTTATCCTCTCGCAGAGAGCGTAAGGCTTGGAAATCAAGAGGATTCAGATTAGGTCGAAGGTGTAATTTGCCATCCTTAATGTCTTGTCTTAACTTATGGGATGCAGTGTCAACAAATTCTATAAATGTCTCGAGGGCATGCGAGCCCCATGGTGGAGTATAGGTACTCTTCGTATGAAGGCCAAGGTCAGCTGCTGTCAAGAGCTTATTATCAGGGGGAGGATTGGTGGGAGCTGGTGTGGCAGTTTTGTCGTAGAACCGCTGTAACTCCATGTCCATATTAAAGGTGTTAAAACGATACGCTGGACAAAATGTAAGGCCTTTTTGTAATAAATGAGATTCGGCAACACTCAGTTCGTGAAGAGATGTTAATCACCAATGGGCATGTACCTGTCACTCTCTGTTCTGTATCTCTTCTTTCGCTGTCCCCGACGGATCTTCTTCCTTTTTATCTTCTTGGTCTTTGGCCTTAAAAATGATTTGGTCCTGGACGGGAGTTGTGTTTTTCAGTTTCAGAGCCAGAGCCTACATCTGGCTCTGAAACTGATAGACATGACTCCCATATATATGTATTTGTTTGCTTTTGCTTGCCGTGTTGATATTAGACTCACGAAGGTCCATGTGGGACCGAAACGTTTATTGAACGGACTGCATTAAAGTACTTCTGGATTTACTATTTAAGTTGAGTGCCAAGTTCTATTTCCTTAGTATTAGTGTAACAACAGAAGATCACAAGTAAACAGACCACCCGGATGAGAAAACACTTATATAAAAACATGCACAATGTAATTCAGTGTAAACCACAAGTGGACAGTGAATAACCACAAGTTAAAAAAAAACAATATTTACAGATTATTAAGGAGAAACAATTTGGCTGGGGTCTACATGGCAACTTTGGCCGCCCGCAACACTTATCACCCAACCAAAGTTGGCAAGGTGTCAATGCTACATCGCAGCACAATGCAAGTGAACGGGGTACTGCACCTGTGACAAATAAGTCGCAGGATGTCTAAACCTCATCAGATTTTTTATGAACTTTGCACAACACATTACAGCCAAAGTCGCCATGTGGCTCCAGACTTAGGCAAATAAAGTAAAGCAAAAGGGATACGTGGCACCAATCTACTCCAAAATTATGACTTCCAGAAAAACTGGTAACAGTTGCAAAATTAGAAAACACACCTTGAAGTAAGTCCAATTTCCACAGTAAGATAATCAAAGTGACATAAGGTAGAACATAAGGGAATCAGAGACCCACCATACCTGATGCGCGTTTTGCTTACAAATCTATAGTACAGTAATACTTTACTCAAATCCCATATACAAACATCATATTTGTTACATCCGAAGAGCCCAATATTAATCACCTGCCATGCTCCAGCGCCAAGTGCTGTATCATTCCTCTTTCAAAGCTGGCTCAGCCTCCTATATACAGCATGAGCCCCACATAGCCTCTTATATACAGCAGGAGCCCCACATAACCTCCCATATACAGCATGAGACCCGCATATCCTCTTATATACAGCATGAGCCCCACATAGCCTCTTATATACAGCATGATCTCCCACATTGCCTCCTATATAAATACAACTGGTGCAAGATGCATTCACTGCTGTCTTCTTCTCAAGGATGCAGATAGCTGTGAGACTGGGCGGTGGCAGCAGATGGGCGGGGGACCAGGGCACTGTTTTAGCCCTTCAGCTGTCTCGGTTCACGGGCCAGACTGGATCAGCCAGAGGGCCGGATGTGGCCCACAAGCCACAGTTGACCAGGTGTGTTCTAAAAAAATAATTATACTCAGTTTATGAAGTATTAAAAACATAGCAGGTTGTCATACAAAATAAAACTGCGCTATTTGTTCTTTGGGGTCCTAATTTTATTATAATCCCCCATTATCATTACTCTGCTTATAATGTTATGTATGATATAGTAGCAAAGAAACAGCTACCACTACTATAAACAAATATAAAAATATTTCAAGTTCACGTACCGTGCTGTCAAAACTTGAAGAAGTTCTTTTCTGTGCTGCACTCTAAGTTTATTAGTCTTGAATCGAGGATCATCTATTAGCTCAGGAAGATCTGTAATCTAAATAACATATATATTATTGAAATAAAGAGTACCAATAAATTAAAACATACATTATTTTATACAGTTTCTATAAATTATGAGCAAATAATAAATATACATATAAGGATTTCACATATTGGGCTTGATAGACAGCAGTCACAGTATCACAACAGTCATATCACAACTTAGGGTACTTTCACACTAGCGTTTTTTGAAATCCGTCGCAATGCGTAGTTTTGCCGAAAAAACGCATCCTGCAAAAGTGTTTGCAGGATGCGTTTTTTCCCCATAGCCTAATATTAGACGACGCATTGCGACGGATTTACACACGTCACACCCGTCGTGCGACGGGTGCGTCGTGCAGTGGCGGACCGTCGGGACCAAAAAAAATGTAACGTTTTTTGCTCCCGACGGTCCGCCTTTTCCGACCGCGCATGCGCGGCCGGAACTCCGCCCCCACCTCCACGCACTTCCCCGCACCTCACAATGGGGCAGCGGATGCGCTGGAAAAATGCATCCGCTGCCCCCGTTGTGCGGCGGAGACAGCGCTAGCGTCGGGGACCTCGGCCCGACGCTAGTGTGAAAGTAGCCTTATTCATATTAGCTGTACAGTTTAACACCTTCCCCCCAGGCAATTTTGTATCTCTGCACTTACAGCTTTACCTTCTGTTCTGCATGCTGCAATTTTTTTTGTCATGCCAAATACAGCAGAGAAAAAATTTGCAGATCTGCACTGCCTCATTGAATAACATTAGTCTGAGTGAAATACCATTTTTTTGCATCGCACTCGTCCGATTTATATACTTGTATGAACGAGTCCTCACACTGTAAAATTAAGGAGCGTTAGAACAAGAGTCCATAAGTGTACATTGTAAAAGTGACCCTGGGTTTTACGTGTAAGCCGGATAATCAGAATAGCCGTCATGTGACCGAGAAGAGAATCAGAGTGGCACTGGAAACTGGGGAAGATGGCAATCTATGAGTATATTAATACACATATACTGCACTACAAATACATTTACATAGGTTAAGTCAATAAAAAAGTTTAATGAGAGTAGTGAAAAAATAGCAAACTTGTTAAAAACAAAAGTCACCATTTTCCCAGACCCAAAATGCTTTTATTTTTACTTTGATAGCGCTGTGTTCTTTGCATAGCAATCTAACATTTTGTTACGATTTGGAGTATATATGACATTTTAATTGCTTCTTATTGCTTTTTTGGTAGAGTTGTATAGATCAAAAAAATGCAGCTCTTGTGTTTTGATATTTTTTTTCTTTGCAGGGCTTTCCGTTTGGGTTCATTCATTTTATATTTTGATAGGTCATAATTTTACGAATGAAGGTATACCAAGTTAGTTTATGCTTTTATCTTTAATGTTGAAAAGTGGGGTGATTCACATTTTTATATATATTTTTTAAAATTTTTCGTATTTTAAACTTTTTTCATTATTTTTACTGTATTTTTTAGTTTCCTTAAGGGACTTGAACCTGCGATTGTTCAATTCAACATACTGCAATACCACGATATTAATCATTAATAATGTCCAGAAAGAACTTTCCTTTGTGACATAGCACTTCAAACTAACATGGAACAACCTAGATCTCCATCAAATCTAAAAAATAGAAGAAATAGAAGCAAATCAAACTATGGAATAATTAAAATAAATACAACTTTTTTAAGTAACTATTTAAAAAAAGGAGTAAAAGTCAAACAGAAATTGCCTCATAGAAAGGGACACGGAAAAAATTTGTTAAAAACACTGTAGGATTCGATCACACTTGCAAGTAGCCAGCGTATAACTCGGACGTGTTTTATCAGATGTTTCAATAGATAGGGCTCACTACAATGTTGTACTATAGAGCAATGCCGACTAGCAATTATACTTGCAATTATGACTTGCACTCATACAGATCAAGAGTTAAGGAAAGCTATCCATGCTGAATGTGAGAAATGGCTGTGTCCATTGAAACTGGAGCCAGGAAAGGCCATGTGCGATAATGGTGCAAACCTGGTGGCGGCCGTTTGCCGGGGCAACCTCACACACGTGCCTTGCATTGCTCGCATTCTCAACCTAATGGTACAGCAATTCCACCGCCACTGTCCAAGCCTGCATGCGCTGTAGCAGAAACCACTGTCATTGTGTGCTCACTTCCACCATTCCACTTAAGTTGGTATAGAGATCTTTCGGCCAACCGGTTAACCAGTTGATATGCGATCTGATGACAACATTGAATTCAACGCTGCACATGTTACAGCAACTGTTGTAGCAGTGCCGTGACCTGGTGCAGTATGACATTTTGCATAGTCTGGCACAACGTATGGACATGGTGCAATTCACACTTGAGGAGTGGACACAGATGAAGGACCTCTGCACTCTTCTGCATATTTTAGAAATGGCTACTAAGATGGTTAGTGCTTACGATGCCATCATCAGCATCACTATTCTGGTAATCTACATGCTGGAGCACACTTTGGATAGTCTGTGGGAGGAGGTGGTCATGGCCCCAGGGTAAGAGGAGGAAGCAAAGGAGGATGCGGAAGGGTTAACAATATCTCTAAGTTCGGTCTGTCATCTCACAGGCGGTTGACATGGGACAAACAAATGTAGATGGACGAGGAGGAAGAGGTAATGAACGCGCAACAGTTAGGAGATGAAGAGGATAATGAATCCTCTCTGTTGTCCGTTGTTGCCAGGAGGGGATGGAGGAAGCAAGATTAAGTGTTGTCCCACCACCAACACACTATGGACTTGTACCTCATGAAAGAGAACGACCCATGAGTGCCTTCTTGCAGAACTATCTGGAACATGATTGTTACCCGTATTGTTAGGATTCAAAATAGTGCTGACTACTGGGTTGCCAGTCTGTTCGATCCATGATACAAAAGTAAATTTTGCCAGTTGCTTCCCCTCCTGGAAAGGGACGCATCCATTCTGCAGTATCAAAACATGCTTGAAGTCATTCGTGACAGTGGTTCTCTCCAAGACAGCAGTGAGGCACACAGTGTGCATCGCAGTGATAGACTTCCAACCCTTAGACCGTTAAGTCATCAACGCAAAAACATCAGCAGCCTTGCAGAGCTGGAGCCCTCTTTGGTTCCAACTCCACCAAGGACAGCATCGGCAAGGAGTTTGCATGTTCTCCCCATGTTTACGAGGGTTTCCTCCGAGTACACATTTTTCTTCCCACACTCCAAAGACAAACTGATAGGAAATTTACATTGTGAGACCCAATGGGGACAGTGCCACTAATGTCTGTAAATGTCTGTAAAGTGCTGTGGAATTATTTGTGCTATATAAGTGATTAAAAAAATAAATAAATAGAAATTGATGTCACTTTTTAGTGGTATCTGCCCATAATTTTTGGAAATGTTTGGTCTCCAAGTTGAGTTTCCTTCATTTGTGTTGCCTGAATTTGGCACAGATCTCAGAGCACCAGGCCTACACCTATCACTCATCCACCAGTTACTAATCAAACTTTAAGCAAGAAATACTGCTCCAAGCCCTGTCCAGTGCTTAAATGTGGCATGGTTTAAGGACCACGCTATTAGCACAAATAATTTTATTGTGAAATGTGGACTCCTGGTTGGAGCACAATACCAGCCCAAAATAATTAAAAGATAAAATGTGACCTGCTTTATGTAGCATGGTAGTAACAGAAAAAGTTAGATTTTTTACTGTGGACGAGCCTTGGATATAGCAGAATCTGAGCACAAAAGAATTACAAACTCAGATGTGGCCAAATATTTGGAGCATGGTCGTAACAACAAATTTCTATTTTATCATTTGTACCCCTGCATGGAGAACAATACCTGCACCAAAGAATGAAAACATGAAACATAGCCTGCTTTAGGCAGCACGATAGGAAGAAAGCCAATTTTGATTTTATCATGTGTACTCCTGTATGGAGAACAAGGGAACTATATACAGTTGGGCAAAAAAGTATTTAGTCAGTCAGCAATAGTGCAAGTTCCACCACTTAAAAAGATGAGAGGCGTCTGTAATTTACATCATAGGTAGACCTCAACTATGGGAGACAAACTGAGACAAAAAAATCCAGAAAATCACATTGTCTGTTTTTTTATCATTTTATTTGCATATTATGGTGGAAAATAAGTATTTGGTCAGAAACAAACAATCAAGATTTCTGGCTCTCACAGACCTGTAACTTCTTCTTTAAGAGTCTCCTCTTTCCTCCACTCATTACCTGTAGTAATGGCACCTGTTTAAACTTGTTATCAGTATAAAAAGACACCTGTGCACACCCTCAAACAGTCTGACTCCAAACTCCACTATGGTGAAGACCAAAGAGCTGTCAAAGGACACCAGAAACAAAATTGTAGCCCTGCACCAGGCTGGGAAGACTGAATCTGCAATAGCCAACCAGCTTGGAGTGAAGAAATCAACAGTGGGAGCAATAATTAGAAAATGGAAGACATTCAAGACCACTGATAATCTCCCTCGATCTGGGGCTCCACGCAAAATCCCACCCCGTGGGGTCAGAATGATCACAAGAACGGTGAGCAAAAATCCCAGAACCACGCGGGGGGACCTAGTGAATGAACTGCAGAGAGCTGGGACCAATGTAACAAGGCCTACCATAAGTAACACACTACGCCACCATGGACTCAGATCCTGCAGTGCCAGACGTGTCCCACTGCTTAAGCCAGTACATGTCTGGGCCCGTCTGAAGTTTGCTAGAGAGCATTTGGATGATCCAGAGGAGTTTTGGGAGAATGTCCTATGGTCTGATGAAACCAAACTGGAACTGTTTGGTAAAAACACAACTTGTCGTGTTTGGAGGAAAAAGAATACTGAGTTGCATTAATCAAACACCATACCTACTGTAAAACATGGTGGTGGAAACATCATGCTTTGGGGCTGTTTCTCTACAAAGGGGCCAGGACGACTGATCCGGGTACATGAAAGAATGAATGGGGCCATGTATCGTGAGATTTTGAGTGCAAACCTCCTTCCATCAGCAAGGGCATTGAAGATGAAACGTGGCTGGGTCTTTCAACATGACAATGATCCAAAGCACACCGCCAGGGCAACGAAGGAGTGGCTTCGTAAGAAGCATTTCAAGGTCCTGGAGTGGCCTAGCCAGTCTCCAGATCTCAACCCTATAGAAAACCTTTGGAGGGAGTTGAAAGTCCGTGTTGCCAAGCAAAAAGCCAAAAACATCACTGCTCTAGAGGAGATCTGCATGGAGGAATGGGCCAACATACCAACAACAGTGTGTGGCAACCTTTTGAAGACTTACAGAAAACGTTTGACCTCTGTCATTGCCAACAAAGGATATATTACAAAGTATTGAGATGAAATTTTGTTTCTGACCAAATACTTATTTTCCACCATAATATGCAAATAAAATGATAAAAAAACAGACAATGTGATTTTCTGGATTTTTTGTTCTCAGTTTGTCTCCCATAGTTGAGGTCTACCTATGATGTAAATTACAGACGCCTCTCATCTTTTTAAGTGGTGGAACTTGCACTATTGCTGACTGACTTAATACTTTTTTGCCCCACTGTAAGTACCCAAAAATTTCAAACTGACATCTAGCCTGCTGTATAACGTTATTAACAGAGAAAGTATTTTTTTTTCACTGTAGATGAGGCCTGTATACAATAGAATATATGCTCAAATTTCAAACTTAGATCTACCCTGCTGTATCACCTTTGTCACAGAATTTTTTTTCTACTCTGCATGAGCTCTGCACAGAGCTGAATTTCACCACCACAAAATGAAAAGGTGGTTCATTACATGCTGTATCATGTTTCTAATAGAAAAAAAACGTTTTTTTTTACTCTGCATGAGCTCTACATACAGCTGAAATTCACAGTCATTAACCCTAGAACGCATACCTGGGGCCTCGCAGGCCTGCCACGTTACTAGTTTTCTATTTTCTGTAAAAGTACTTTAGTTATAATTTTGAAAATCTAGGTAATCCTCAGGTATATAGTTGTTAGTAATTTCCAGTTAGTCATATATTTTTATGTTACAGACATTTCGGTATAACAACCTTTTTTTGGGACTACCCCATATTCACGCACCTGGGGCCTTTTAGGCCTGTACTAGGTTTACATGTGATACACAGATTTGCTTATCAAGGCAAATTACGGAGGCAATGATCCAATGTGGAATACGCTTACTGGACCATCCGGAGCAAAGAGAAAAAAAAGAAAGTGCTGCTATATTTGTCCAGCAAAGAAGGAAAGAAAATCGGAGCGTTTCTGTTCTACTTGCGGACAAAATGTATGCAAGGAACATTCAGCCGAAAAAATAATATGCGAGAATTGTCGGGGGAATATGTAAAGTTACAAATAAATATTCCTGCACCAAGTTTGCTACAACCAAAAAATGTTTTCATAAAAAAATTGCATATAGAATGCCTATATATGGCATGCCCGTTTACTTACTTTTTTGTTGTTTTGTGCACATAATTATGTTTTGAAATATACACATCTTAGGCTGTGTTCCCAGTAGCGCTGGGGTTCACCAGAAGGGGATCCATAATGGATCTGACCTCCTGGTAACTCCAGGATTCCGCCAGCCTTAGCTGGGGTCACCAGGAGGTCAGATCCATTACGGATCCCCTCCTGGCGGACCCCAGCGCTAGTTGGAATGCATCCTTACCTTGCAATTGTAAAAAAAAATTTGAAAAGTATTTTTATGTGAGTTATTCCATGATAATTGTAAACAGGCCTAAAAGACCCCAGGTGCGTGAATGTGTAGATTTCTATGGGTATGCGTTCTAGGTGGGATATGGTGTGCTGTATCATGTTTGTAACAGAAAAAAATGGGGTTTTTTTGCTCTGCATGAGCTTTGCACACAGCTGAATTTCATCACCACAAAATTACAAGGTGGGATATGGCGTACTGAATCACGTTAGCAACTGAAAAAAAATATTTTTCTTACTGTGCAACAGCTCAAATCACAGAACAATGTCACTGCCACTAAATGACAAGGTGAGATATGGCGTGCTAAATCACATTTAGCAGCTGAAAAATTTAAATTTTGAAAGGTCTACTTGTGCATGGAGCAGAATAGAAGCAATGCACAACACACATCTATGAAATGTGCCCTGCTGTCTTTATTTGTGGACCTCACTAATGGCACAAAATGCAAAATCTGCTGGTAGGTCAATTTCACAGTCACACAGGACACTAGCTATCTAAACTATCTGAATTAGAAACAACCTCCTAGCTAACTAGCTAAAATCTATCAGCACTCAGGCCAGCATCAGGAACAGCCTCTAAGTGCCACTCCTCTTAGCTCTCCCCACCCTCTACCCTCATCAAACACATGCCCCACGCTCATCATACACCACCACTATCCTAGCCAATGTGGTCAAAATACTTTAGTGGCAATTCAAATATTTTCTCTCACTTTTTACCAAATGCTACCAATTTTTCATGAATTTATGGAAATTTACTTGTGCTTCCAATAACTAATCCAAATTTGCCATATTTGGCCGGATTTATGTTTGGCAAATATTGCTCGAATATATTCGATCATCTCTACTCACCATCTAGATAAATTCCTTGAGGGGTCTAGTTTCCAAAATGGGGTCACTTGTAGGGGTTTTCACTGTTTAGGCTCTCCAAACTTGACTTGAGACCTGCAGACAATGCCATCAAAGTCTGCATTCCAAAACGTCACTCATTTTCTGAGCCCTGCCATGCGTCAAAACAGTAGTTCACCCCACATACGGGGTATATGCGTACTCTGGAGAAATTGCAGAACAAATTTTGCATTCAATTTTCTCCTGTTACTCTTGAAAAAAGGCAAAATTTGGAGCTAAATATTTTTGTAGGAAAATATGACTTTTTTATTTTTACGACTCAATGCTAAAAACTTCTGTGATGCACCTGGGGGTTCAAGGTGCTCACTATACATCTAGATACATTCCCTGAGATGTCAATTCCAAAATGATGTCAATTGTGGGGAGTTTCTGCTGTTTAAGCACATCAGGGGTTCTCCAAACATGACATAGCATCTGCTAATTATTCCACCAAATTTTATATTCAAAAAGTCAAATGGCGCTCCTTCCCTGCCATGCGCCCAAACAGTAGTTTTCCTCCACATATTGGGTATTGGTGTACTCATGAGAAGTTGCACAACAAAGTGCACTGTGCAATCTCTCTTGTTATCCTTATGAAAATGCAACATTTGGGGCTAAAATACATTTTGGTAGGAAAAATTTGATTTTTTTTATTTTCACGGCTCAATGTCATAAACTTCGGTGAAGCATCTGGGGGTTCAAGGTCCTCACCACACATCTACATAAGTTTCCTAAGGGGTGTAGTTTCCAAAATGCTGTCACTTGGGGGGATTTCAACTGTTTATGCACATCAAGGGCTCTCCAAACGCTCCATGGTGTCCCCCAATTGCATTCAAAAAGGCAAATAGTGCTCCTTTTCAATCGAGCCCCGCTGTGCAATAAAACAGTAGTTTTCCTCTCATATTGGCAAGCTCAGGAGAAACTGCACAACAAATTTTGTGGTCCATTTTTTCCTGTTACCATTGTGAAAATAAAAAAAAATTGGGTCTAAAATAAAATTATTGTGAAAAAAAGTTAAATGCTCATTTTTTCCTTCCATATTCCATTAATTCCTGTAGAGCACCTGAAGGGTTAATACTTGAACGTGGGTTTGAATACTGAAATGTGCAGTTTTTAGAATGGTGTCACTTTTGGGCATTTTCTGTCATATAGGACCCTCAAAGTCACTTCAAATGTAATGTGGTCCAAAAAAAAAAAAAACCAGTTTGTAAATTTTGTTGGAAAACTTAGAAATTGCTGGTCAACTTTTAACTCTTATAACTTCGTAAAAAAAATCACAATTGCAAAATTGTGCTGATGTAAAGTAGAAGTGTGGGAAATGTTATTTATGAACTATTTTTTGTGACATAACCGTGATTAAACAGCATAAAAATAAAAATTGGAAAATTGCTAAAATTTCACCAACTTTCAGTTTTTTTCACAAATAAACAAAGTCATATCAAATAAATATTACCACTGTCATGAAGTGCAGTATGTTACAAAAAACAGTTGCAGAATCAGTGGGATCTGTTGAAGCGTTCCAGAGTTATTACCACATAAAGCACATCACCCCTACTCTGGAACCCTCTACCACAACACATCAGACTCTCAACTACCATCGAAACCTTCAAAAAGAGCCTGAAGACCTACCTCTTCCGACAAGCCTACAACCTGCAGTAACCACCGATCGACCAAACCGCTGCATGACCAGCTCTATCCTCGCCTACTGTATCCTCACCCATCCCTTGTAGATTGTGAGCCCTCGCGGGCAGGGTCCTCTCTCCTACTGTACCAGTTATGACTTGTATTGTTTAAGATTATTGTACTTATTTTTATTATGTATACCCCTCCTCACATGTAAAGCACCATGGAATAAATGGCGCTATAACAATAAATAATAATAATAATAATAATAATAATAATAATAATAATAAAGCGACACTGGTAAGAATTCTCAAATTTGGCCTGGTCATGAAGGTGAAAACAGGCTTGGGGGATGAAGGAGTTAAATGATGCCAGGATTCCTAAAGAAAGCCTATGAATTCTGAGACCACCACCTCCACACTGCTTTTCATGTGTGAGTTTGCATACTGGGCAATTACTGTGTATGGGAGGTAGAGAAAAAAAAAAGATTAATAGCTTTGTAGCATTTAAATAGTTGTTTGCATGAAACTATTATTGAAAAAGAATGGATCAGTTGAATTTTAGATGCACTATACTGTATGTTAACACAAAATCCAAAAGTTCATACTTGCAGAGAATCATAATTAATTATGTACATACTAACAAAGCTTTACTTTACAATTGACTGCTAGATAGCACCATAATGAAGTGACACTGCTAAAAATCTAGTTCCTAACTTTAAATGATATAAAACAGAATACAATCAGTATAAACATGATCTGTTAGTTTATTATTTAGTTTGTTTTTTACTAGTCAGTAAGAATAAAACATGTCTAAAGAAAGTTAAATATGTTTTCTTCTAGGATACTAACGCAACAATAACCTTAAACAATCTTGCAATGTTCAAACAGGTGGACTATAAATTAATACACAATAAATAATAAAGGGTCAGGATACATGGTGGCAAATGTGCACGTTCTAGTGTCAGGTCTCCAGGAAAGAGCTCTTTTTTTCTACTTACATTTGTAAGCCCAGTGAAGAATTTAGTAAAATCTTGCACATTTATTACAAGTTTATGATTTTACTTTTGATGATTTATGACCACTATTATAAATCAATGAGTCACTTACTACTTTTTTTTATTTATGGCTGGACTAAGAACATATGGCCATAGCACAATATCTGTCACTTCTTAAGCAATGGTGACATCCTGTGGCAGTTATGTATATGGGATCCATTTCTATGACTGGCATTGCTGCACACTCCACTATATTTTCTTATATTGAGTCTGCCATCTGCGTAATGTCACTGGGAAACATTTACATATATTATAGTGAATGTTTTAACTTGATGACAGTAACAGTTAACATTGCATCTCTGTCTACTTAACAAATCAATCAGCTTGTGTGTAACAAAGGATAACTGTGTTCTTGATTCTAAATGTCAATCAAAACAAACTTTGCATGTGCTTTTGTGGAAAAATATAAGAAGCTCTCGAGTTTTCTTTATAAATGCTGTCTATTTACTTTTATTATTACTTATATTCCTCTACTGTTAGAGAAGATGTCTCTGACAGTAAAGGAATATAAATGTTATCTGCAGCTTTGCTACCAGTAAGGTATTTGGCCAAGGTGGAAACAAAACCAGAAGATTAATCTAAGAAGAAGGAATAAGATGTTGACCGCCAGTCTGAATTGACAAGTTAAAATGAGAAATGTTTCTGATCAAAAAGAGGCCATTTGTCTACCAAGTACTGAAAAGTACTGTTGACCGGTAATGTGGAAAGTAGAATATTGAGCAATGCAAAGAACAATCATAATAGAGGTAACATCAAGAATGATATCATAAATTATTGCAGATATATATGTCACAAAGAGCTTAAAGAAGCACTTCCATAACATCTTTTATCCTTTAAAACTACTGAAATCCTTATATTATATGGCAAAGTGTACTTACAATTGATCATTTTGCCTTTCTACCCAGCTAATTCTTCTCTTTCCACTAGGTCTGTGATATCACATGATTAAAAACTGACTACCTGAATCCTTCTACGTTCTATGTAGAAACAGGAGAGGCCAGGGTGGCAATCATGGCAACTGGCTGTACTGTCCCCACACCCTGGCACCCCACAGATGAAATGTAAAGTCCTTTGTACTGCATATGCACGGTTCTTGTCAGAGACCTCTCGGCTGCCGTCGCATTCACGAACTCCGCAAATCACTTCAGAGATGGGTTCTTTTTCCAACAGTTGAACTTTGCTAAACAGCAGCATATTCATCTCACAGGCAGCACAGTTCAAACACAGAGACATCTTCTTATATTTCCCTGCCATCTGGGCAGCTCCTATCCACTCCTTCAGTTCGGTCTCCTTTTTCCTAGCAATCCCTGCTGTATCTCTGGACAGTCCAATCAGAGATTGCCAGTGTTACTTTTTTTGGAGTTGGAGGAGTTGATTGCTTGAGGAAGTGTTTGGAGGGTTGTTCAGAAGAATACTTGGTAATTTGTCTGTATACACATCCTCATCCTCTCCTATTTGGTTTTCCTTCCTTTACTTCCCAGTTTTCCACTCTGTTGTTTGTGAGTGCATATTTGTATGATTGGTATTTTCAGTTGTCCCTCTACGTCTTCCCTTGTTAGTCTGGTTTGTATATGCTTATACACTACAGCTCCTACTGCTCTGGGTGAGGGAGGGGAAGTAAAGAGCTGATTTAAGAGCTCAGCAAGGCATGTGGCCTCGGCATCTTCACCATCAGAAGTAATTCTGGGAGCAGGGATAGCTAGAGCGCCCATAGCTTTAGGGATAGGGAAGGAGCTCCTGGCCACAGGATATCCTGCAACAGTGCCACAACATATATAGTACAATGATTGCAATATATTAAGAGGATAAAAACTTTGAAGGGAGTGCTTCTTTAAAACAAGTGTATTTAGCATCTTATCGAAAAAACAACAAGTAATAATAAGTCAGTGACATAGAACTGCAGAGTCTCAATGCACTCTATGCAAAGTAGCTTAAGAAAAAAAAGAAAAACAAGATACGTTCACATAACTGTATAACATATAAATAAAGAATAAATTTTACTTTGAAACAAACAGATCAAGATGGACCTGAAACAAAAGCTAAAAGGAGGTGCACATCACATAAAAAGATATATATATATATATATATATATATACCGTATATACTCGAGTATAAGCCGACCCGAGTATAAGCCGACCCCCCTAATTTTGCCACAAAAAACTGGGAAAACTTATTGACTCGAGTATAAGCCTAGGGTGGAAAATGCAGCAGGTACCGGTGAATTTCAAAATTAAAAATAGATGCTCCATACCATTCATTATGGCCCCATAGATGCTCCACATAAAGCTGTGCCATATATAATGCTCTGCACCGTTCATTATGGCCCCATAGATGCTCCACATAAAGCTGTGCCATATATAATGCTCTGCACCGTTCATTATGGCCCCATAGATGCTCCATAGAAAGCTGTGCCATATACAATGCTCTGCACCGTTGCCCCATAGATAGCTGTGCCATATATATAATGCTCTGCACCGTTGCCCCATAGCTGTGCCATATATATAATGCTCTGCACCGTTGCCCCATAGCTGTGCCATATATATAATGCTCTGCACCGTTGCCCCATAGCTGTGCCATATATATAATGCTCTGCACCGTTGCCCCATAGCTGTGCCATATATATAATGCTCTGCACCGTTGCCCCATAGCTGTGCCATATAGTGCTCTGCACCGTTGCCCCATAGCTGTGCCATATAGTGCTCTGCACCGTTGCCCCATAGCTGTGCCATATAGTGCTCTGCACCGTTGCCCCATAGCTGTGCCATATATATAGTGCTCTGCACCGTTGCCCCATAGATGCTCCACATAAATCTGTGCCATTGCTGCTGCTGCAATAAAAAAAAAAACACATACTCACCTCTCTTGCTTGCAGCTCCTCGGCGCCATCTTCCCGGCGTCTCTCTGCACTGACTGATCAGGCAGAGGGCGGCGCGCACACTATATGCGTCATCGCGCCCTCTGACCTGCACAGTCAGTGCGGAGAGACGCCGGGAAGATGGAGCGGCGCCCGGCGTGTGGAAGGAGGACAGGTGAATATGCGATACTTACCTGCTCCCAGCGTCCCGCTCCTTCCCCCGGACAGCTGGTCTTCGGTGCCGCAGCCTCTTCCTCTGTCAGCGGTCACCGGCACCGCTGATTAGAGAAATGAATTATGCGGCTCCGCCCCTATGGGAGGTGGAGCAGCCTATTCATTTCTCTAATGAGCGGTCCCACGTGACCGCTGAACAGGGGAAGAGGCTGCGGCACTGAAGACCGTGGGACGGGCAGGGGGAGCGCCAGGAGCCCCGGAAGCAGGTAAGTATATGACAGTGCTCACCCGCCGACCCCACCACCGATCATGACTCGAGTATAAGCCGAGAGGGTCACTTTCAGCCCAAAAATTTGGGCTGAAAATCTCGGCTTATACTCGAGTATATACGGTATATGGCGGAGGGAAGGAAGTTGTCACTCAGGATTTTATGGTACATGGTTCCATCCATTCTCCCATTGATGCGGTGAAGTAATCATGTGCCTTTTGTGGAGAAACACCCCCAAAGCATAATGCTTCTACCTCCATGCTTGACAGTGGGGGCGGTGTTTTTGGGTCATAGGCAGTATTTCTCTTCCTCCAAACACTACAATTTGAGTTAATGTGAAAGACCTCAATTTTTGTCTTATCTGACCACAGCACCTTCTCCCAATCACTCACAGAATCATCCAGGTGTTCATTGGCAAGCTTCAGAAGGGCCTACACATGTGCCTTCTTGAGCAGGGGGACCTTGTTGGCACTGCAGGATTTTAAACCTTTACAGCGTAATGTGTTAGCAATGGTTTCCTTGGTGACTGTGGTCCCAGCTGCCTTGAGATCATTAACAAGTTCCCCCGTGTAGTTTTAGGCTGATCTCTCACCTTCCTCATGAACAAGGATACCCAACGAAGTGAGATTTTGCACCGTGCCCTAGATCGATGTCGATTGGCAATCATTTTGTATTTCTTCCATTTTCTTACTATTGCACCAACAGTTGTCTCCTTCTCACCCAGTGTCTTACTTATGGTTTTGTAGCCAATTCCAGCTTTGTGCATGTCTATGAAGTTGTCCCCGACATTCTTATAAAGCTCTTTGGTCTTGCCCATGTTGTAGAAGTTAGATTCCGACTGACTAATTGATTTTGTAGACAGGAGTCTTTTATACAGATGACTATGTAAGACAGCTGTATTTAATGCAGGTAACAAGTTGATTAGTAGCGGCTAACTGGTCTGTTGGATCCAGAACTCTTAATGGTTGGTAGGGGATCAAATACTTATTTCTCACTGCAAAATGCAAATAAATTTATATAATTTATGCAATGTGATTTTCTGGTTTTAATGTTGATATTCTATCTATCAATGTTAAAATTAACCTACTCTTAAAATAAGAAAGGGATCAAATATTTATTTCCTCCACTGTATATACAGTACGACCAAAAGTTTGGACACACCTTCTCATTTAAAGATTTTTGTGTATTTTCATGACTATGAAAATTGTACATTCACACTGAAGGCATCAAAACTATGAATTAACACATGTGGAATTATATTCTTCACAAAAAAGTGTGAAACAGCTGAAAATATGTCTTATATTCTAGGTTCTTCAAAGAAGCTACCTTTTGCTTTGATGACTGCTTTGCACACTCTTGGCATTCTCTTGATGAGCTTTAAGAGGTAGCCACCGGGAATGATTTTCACTTCACAGGTGTGCCCTGTCAGGTTTAATAAGTGGGATTTCTTGCCTTATAAATAGAGTTGGGACCATCAGTTGTGTTGTGCAGAAGTCTGGTGGATACAGAGCTGATAGTCCTACTGAATAGACTGTTAGAATTCGTATTATGGCAAGAAAAAAGCAGCAAAGAAAAGAAGAACGAGTGGCCATCATTACTTTCAGAAATGAAGTTCAGTCAGTCTGAAAAATTGGGAAAACTTTGAAAGTGTCCCCAAGTGCAGTGGTAAAATCCATCAAGCACTACAAAGAAACTGGCTCACATGAGGACCGCCCTAGGAAAGGAAGGCCAAGAGTCACCTCTGCTTCTAAGGATAAGTTTATCCGAGTCACCAGCCTCAGAAATCGCAGGTTAACAGCAGCTTAGATTAGAGAGCAGGTCAATGCCACACAGAGTTCTAGCAGCAGACACATCTTTACCACAACTGTTAAGAGGAGACTTTGTGCAACAGGCCTTCATGGTAAGATAACTGCTAGGAAACCACTGCTAAGGACAGGCAACAAGCAGAAGAGACTTGTTTGGGCTAAAGAACACAAGGAATGGACATTAGACCAGTGGAAATCTGTGCTTTGGTCTGATGAGACCAAATTTGAGATCTTTGGTTCCAACCACCGTGTCTTTGTGCGACGCAGAAAAGGTGAACGGATGGACTCTACATGCCTGGTTCCCACCATGAAGCATGGAGGAGGAGGAGTGATGTGTGGGGGTGCTTTGCTGGTGACACTGTTGGGGATTTATTCAAAATTGAAGGCATACTGAACCAGCATGGCTACCACAGCATCTTGCAGCGGCATGCTATTCCATCCGGTTTGCGTTTATTTGGACCATCAGTTATTTTTCAACAGGACTATGAGCCCAAACACACCTCCAGGCTGTGTAAGGGCTATTTGACCATGAAGGAGAGAGATGGGGTGCTACGGCAGATGACCTGGCCTCCACAGTCACCAGACCTGAACCCAATCGAGATGGTTTGCGGTGAGCTGGACCGCAGAGTGAAGGCAAAAGGGCCAACAAGTGCTTAGCATCTCTGGCAACTCCTTCAAGATTGTTGGAAGACCATTCCCGGTGACTACCTCTTGAAGCTCATCAAGAGAATGCCAAGAGTGTGCAAAGCAGTCATCAAAGCAAAAGGTGGCTACTTTGAAGAACCTAGAATATAAGACATAATTTCAGTTGTTTCACACTTTTTTGTTAAACATATAATTCCACATGTGTTAATTCATAATTTTTATGCCTTCAGTGTGAATGTACAATTTTCATAGTCATGAAAATGCAGAAAAATCTTTAAATGAGATGTGTCCAAACTTTTGGTCTGTAGATACATATAAAATTTATTTTTTAGCTGTTGTTGCATGTCATATATCTTGATCTATTTGTTTAGTTATAACATTTACATTTTATACATTGATATGACTGTATCTCGTTTTTTGTTTGTTTGTTTTTCTTGCTTGCATTGTTAATTTCCACCGAGTGTCATTTTTACTTTGTTGTCCCATTCCTAAATGCACACATATTTAGGATAGCGGAAATTATACAGTATATTCAACAATGTTAACTTAATATACACTGCTTAAAAAATAAAGGGAACACTAAAATACCACATCCTAGATATCTCTAAATGAAATATTCCAGTTGCAAATTTGTATTCACTGCATAGTGGAATGTGTTCAGAACAATAAAACATAACAATTATCAATGTAAATCAAAATGAATATCCCATGGAGGTCTGGATTTGGATTGATTCCTAAAATCAAAGTGGAAAATTAAATTACAGGCTGATCCAACTTCAGTGGAAATGCCTCGTGACAAGGAAAAGATGCTCAGTATTGTGTGTGGCCTCCACGTGCCTGTATGACCTTCCCACTGTACAAGGCCTGAGCATGCTCCTGATGAAGCGGCAGATGGTCTCCTGAGGGATCTTCTTCCAGACCTGGCCTAAAGCATCCGCCAACTCCTGGACAGTCTGTGGTGCAATGTGACGTTGGTGGATGGAGCAAGACATGATGTCCCAGATGTGCTCAATCAGATTCAGGTCTAGTGAACGGGCGGGCCAGTCCATAGCTTCAATGCCTTCATCTTGCAAGAACTGCTGACACACTCCAGCCACATGAGGTCTGGCATTGTCCTGCTTTAGGAGGAACCCAGGGCCAGCTGCACCAGCATGTGGTCTCACAAGGGGTCTGAGCATCTCATCTCGGTACCTAGTGGCAGTCAAGCTACCTCTGGCGAGCACATGGAGGGCTGTGCGGCCCTCCAAAGAAATGCCACCCCACACCATTACTGAACCACTGCCAAACCAGTCATTCTGAAGGATGTTGCAGGCAGCAGATCGCTCTCCACGGCACCAGACTCTGTCACATCTGTCACATGTGCTCAGTGTGAATCTGCTTTCATCTGTGAAGAGCACAGGGGACCAGTGGCGAATTTTCCAGTCCTGGTGTTCTGTGGCAAATGCCAAGCGTCCCGCATGGTGTTGGGCTGTGAGCACAACCCCATCTGTGGACGTCGGGCAACTCAGACCATCCTCATGGAGTCAGTTTCTAACCATTTGTACAAACACTTGCACATTTGTGGCCTGCTGGTGGTCATTTTGCAGGGCTCTGGCAGTGCTCCTCCTGTTCCTCCTTGCACAAAGACAGAGGTAGCGGTCCTGCTGCTGGGTTGTTGCCCTCCTACGGCCCCCTCCACGTCTCCTGGTTTACTGGCCTGTCTCTTTGTAGTGCCTCCAGCCTCTGGACACTACGCTGACAGACACAGCAAACCTTCTTGCCACAGCTCGCATTGATATGCCATCCTAGATACGCTGCACTACCTGAGCCACTTGTGTGGGTTGTAGAGTCAGTCTCATGCTACTACGAGTGTGTAAGCTCAACCAACATTCAAAAGTGACCAAAACATCAGCCAGAAAGCATTGGTACTGAGATGTGGTCTGTGGTCCCCACCTGCAGAACCACTCCTTTATTGAGGGTGTCTTGATAATTGCCAATAATTTCCATCTGTTGTCTATTCCATTTGCACAACAGCATGTGAAATTGAATGTCAATCAGTGTTGCTCCCTAAGTGAACAGTTTCATTTCAATGAATTTTGATTTATTTGGAGTTATATTCTGTTGTTTAATTATTCCCTTAATTTTTTGAGCAGTGTATATGAGCTTTACGCGTACATATATGTGTATTTTTCGTCTTTGATCTTCTTCCATAAAAGTAACTTAACGGTATGTGCACACAACATCATTTCAGGCGAATTCGGTTACCAAAAAAAAAGCAAAGAAGTGACCAAACCATTCTTTAGGTGGTTTCCATTTGGAAGTCACCACTATTTTATATGTGGAAAAAACACAAACTGTTGGTGGCAAAGCCACAACGAAGGTGGTGCACAAGATGACAAAGAAGATGCTTCATGAAAAAACAGCTGCTGTTTTTCTGAAGCATCTCCTGCTTCAAAACAATACAAGTATGATGGCATATAAAAGTTGATATATGCACATACCCTTAGCATGATGACCATGCCTCCTGCTTCTGACAGGTTTCTCCCTATCAGCAATAGGCAAGGGACACTGAATATCGGAGCATCTCATAGCATACACTTGAAATTCTGCACACATCACATATTGATAGTATACACATAGGCAGGGTGAGTCAATGGAGTTTCATAACACTGCAGTTATTGATTGTATGGACAAAGTACTAATCAATGCTATCTTATATAAAGCACAAATGGCATCTTCTTGCAACTGGGGTGACATTTAAACAAAAAATAGGGCAGGAGTTGGTGGAGATGGGAGGTGCCCAAGAAATTCAAAGCTGTTGATGATACACAGGAAGCCAGACAATAACCATCTGTTCCTAATTGAGAGCATGTAGTGAATCCAGGGGCGGGCATATCATTGGTGCAAAATGTGTGGCCACACAGGGGTCCAAGACGTAAGAAGGCCCATTTCTACCCCCAAAGCAGGTGTAATTTTGCATTTTTAGGAGCTCTTGGACTGCAAAGGGCTCATAAATTGTTCTTGCACAGGGGCCCTTTTATGTCTGTGTCCTCCAGTGAATTAATCTTATTTATTGTTTAGCAAAAAGTGGTCATTAAAACTTAACCTTCGATCAGTCATTAAAATACAGTCATCAAAATACGGACTTTTTTTTGCAGTCACCGTTTTTCCGTGAATAATGGTGATCGCAACACTGGCGTCGGTAAAAACCGACCCGAACCATGTTCTTCGGGGTCTCAGCTACCCCTGGCAGCTGAGAGCACAGAGAAATTCCCATGCTGGGGGGCACTATAACCTTGTTTCTCAGTGCCATTGAAACGCGGCGCTGAGGAATAAGTTAACTGCCACTGTTAAAAGGTGTATCGGCGGTCGTTAAGGGGTTAATAATAGAATTAAAAGTTACATTTTATGGTCTTCTAGTGGGAGTTTATTTGGGGTTTTTCCAAATTTGTTAACTATTATTATTATTTATTATAGCGCCAATTATTCCATGGCACTTTACATTTGAGGAGGGGTATACATAATAAAAACAAGTGCAATAATCTTGAACAATACAAGTCACAACTGGTACAGGAGGAGAGAGGACCCTGCCAGCGATGGCTCACAATCTACAAGGGATGGGTGAGGATACAGTAGGTGAGGGTAGAGCTGGTCGTGCAGCGGTTTGGTCGATTGGTGGTTACTACAAGATGTAGGCTTGTCGGAAGAGATGTGTCTTCAGGTTCTTTCATATGTATACATCTCTCCAAAGACCATCTTGTTTCCTCCACTATTTTTGCTATATTAATATTAAAGACCTTGCTTGTGACTGCACTTATAAATGGCTTACTAGCCAAGATCGAACAGCCACTAACATCAGAAGGTAACCATGTGGATGACCTAGGGTAGGACAAGAACTGACTATGTCCAATGTCATGATCCAGTCCGGAGTTTGTTTTCTGTTATTCACTCTCTGGACTGGTCATGCGGGGGTTAAAACCCTCTGCCTCGTTTTAGAGCTGGCTGGTTTTTCAGTCCTCTGCAGTCTGCTGGCCAGCTTCAGTGATAGTTCACGCTTCCAGGCTAGAGCAGCTGACCCGCATACCCTGGTGATCCTTCTACCTCTAACTTCCCGTAATTGTGTGAGACCCATTTCCTATCCCTGATGCAGTGTTCGTCTGGTGATTTTCCTTACAGTGTATGACTCAGCCTGATCTCTGAACCATGTCTCTTGCTTTCCATCTCTGATACCTCGTTCCCCGATCGGCTTTGACTTCTGACTTGTACCTCGACTTCATCTTATGTCTCACGTTTTGGATACCACGCTCCCATTTGGCTCTTATTTCTGGCTTGTCTCTGACGCTGTGCATGCTGTGACCTCTGATACCTCTGCTTCTGACAGTTTCTGACTCTGCTCGTCTGACCACTCTTGTTACCTGTGACACCTGTGTGGCTGCTCAGTGTTTCTACGCTGTTAGTATGCAACCTCTCTTCCCTCACCAGCACCCCCTGGTGGAGGTTGCGCTAAACTGCACTGCAGTCGCATCACATCCAAGTCTTGCTTTTAAAGATTTACCCTTCCTTAAGCTGAATGGGTGGGTAGGAAGCAATAGAATCTTTTAAATCTTTGTCCATCTTTAGGATAGGCAAGAATTTGTTTAGGATTGATCTGATGTCACTTGTCCTGTTATTAAAAGTGGTAATAAACAGTATCTCATTGCTCCCTTTCTCTTTTGCAGTTTAGGTAAGTACATTTGTTCTGCCCTGCTGATTAGAATAGGAAAAAGCCTCATTGACAATTGTTTTCAGGTATCCCCTCTCTATAGAACTATATCTAAGATCTCCAGCTTGGCTCTTAAAATTGGCATCTGAAGAGAAATTTACCCAAACCCTCAGGTACTGACCTTTGGGTATTTCTTTCTCTAGAGTGGTGGGGTGAATGCTGTCCCACCTTAACATTGAAATGGTGGAGGTAGGCTCCTGTAGGTCTGTGTCACCAATGCTCTCTCAATCAACACATTCAAAAATGGAAGTCTGTCACTATCAGTTTCAGATGTAAACCAAAAACCTGTGTCATTATTGTTTAAACTCTGCACAAAGGTAGAAAACTCTGGGGGACCACCTTTCCATATGACAAAAACATCATATATATCATGCACATATTCTTAGCATGTTGACCATGCCTCCTGCATATCATAGGTTTCTCCCTATCAGCAATAGGCAAGGAACACTGATTGTAAGAGCATCTCTTAGCATACACTTGAAATTCTGAACACATCACACTCACATTGATAGTATACATACAGGGTGAGTCAATGGAGTTTTATAGCACTGACACAATTCATTGTATGGACAAAGTACTATATCATTGCTATCTTATAGAAATGAGAAATAGCATCTTCTTGTGATTGGGTTGACATACAGACAAACTAAGAAGGCAAAAGTTGGTGTAGATGGGAGATGCCTGAGAAATTCCAGATTAATGATGACTCACAGGACACCAGAGAATGACCATCTGTCCACACTGGAGAGCATGTAGTAAACATGTAGCCGGACTGAAGATCACATAAAATAGTTGTCAAAAATAAAGTGTTTAAAATATATTGATGCAAATGGGATGAAAGAAATTGCTACTTTAGTTTTAAAATTTATAATAAAAAAGAAAGTTGCCCACTTCAAAAAAGGGTCTTTAGAAGTGTTATAAACATGAATACCAATTTCTAATAAACTTATATATACAAAGGTGTCCCAATTGAAGACAATAATATTTTTTTAATTCTATAGTGCCAACAAATTCCGCAACCCTTTAGATTTCAGAGGGTATTTGTACAAACAATAAAGACATAACCGAGTAAACACATAATTTAACAGATACCAAGAGGAGTGAGGGCCCTGCTCGCAAGATTACAATCTGAGTTGAGTGAATCAGACACAATTCAAATGACCTGTTGTGTAGTCCCACGACGGTTGCCTGCTTTAGTACATTCTAGTCTTCAGTGGCATCTTTGGCGCCTCCAGTGCTGACAGGTCCCCACAATGTCACTAGGCACCAGAAGTGCCAGAGATACCAACAAAAACAAAACTGAAAGAGAAAATAGAATAGAGCAGGAGAGACAGGTGAGGGCAATGTTATTGTTTTTAATCCCTACACAGACATCTTTATCCATTAAAATGGTGGTCAACCAAGCGCCATTTTTGCTGGAATCACCCAAAGCTAATAACAAAAAAATCAGATTCTAGCATATCTGAAATTTTTGAGGAGCATGAGTCTAAAGCCATCCATCAGTCTCCTTCAATAAGAAAACAATGAACATGAGAAAGCAGTTTTTATATTAGATGAGGTTGATGGACAGGTCTGGTCACATACTTCTCCATCAAGCACCATTTTGAGAACAGGAGCACTGCAGTCTAGCAGTCTTTGACAATGATTGCACTAACAAGTGAGCAGAGCTCCACAATGGGGGAGAACATATAATTCTTATGCACTGCTCAAAAAATGAATTGAACACTTAAGCATCGCAGTTTATTCTGAAATCATTTAAATTTCAGGAATAGCAATTTATCCAGTTAGGAAGCATGGTAAATTGAATTAATCAGCTTTGGTGTAAATGAAATTGATAATGGATATACTTCAGGGAATCGCCCAAAAGGGAATGATTTTTGCAGGTTGTGGCTACAGGAAATTACTTTCGTATTATCTTTACTGACTGTTTCTTTTCTATCTTCATTTTGCTAGTGTCCCTGACATTACTGGAAGTATGAGAGGGCACTTGCAGAGCATTCAGATTACACAGATAGACTATCTCCTTCAGGATGACAAAAAGGTTTGCAAGCATTGTCTTAAGGCTATTTTCACACTAGCGTTTCTCGGCGGACGTCGCAATGCGTCGTTTGGGAGAAAAAACACATCCTGCAAAGTTGTCTGCAGGATGCGTTTTTTCCCCATAGACTAACATTACCGACGCATTGCGACACAGTGCCACACGTTGCAACCGTCGTGCGACGGTTGCGTCGTGTTTTGGCGCACCGCCGCCACAAAAAGAGTTACATGTTGTTAGGGTTTGCGGAATGCACCGAATATATTTATTGATGGGATTGGAGCATTCGCAACCCGGGATCCACCGTGCAGGAAAGAACCTGCTGCTAAGTGAATGGCAGCACAATATGGCGGTATGAACCAGCTCTGTTAGCTTCACAGAGCAGCTGAGAAAGCAAAGCTCTGTGCCCTGTTAGACTCTCACAGAGGCACAGGCTTACTACCCAGATGAGAGCAGTCAGTGGTCATGCATGCATACAACACTCCTCGCCGGAGGTGCCAGCATTCTAGGGGCTTATTTCAGCCAGGTCCCTGAATACACTCAAACACAATCTCCTCGCCGGAGGTGCCAGCATTCTAGGGGCTTATTTCATCCGGGTCCCTGAACACATTCAAACACATGACCACAGTGGCGCAAAGCACGTAACTTTGGAAGATACTAGCGCATGGCCGTGCGGCCATGCGAGCCTTAAATAGCTGCAGCACGTACAGGACCTTCCTAAAAGGACCAATGAGAGACTGCTACAGAGCCTGCACACCTACAGGACCTTCCTAGAAGGACCAATAGATTTGGCTGCAGTACCTGAGCATGTGACCCTTGCCCTGGGCATGCTCAGTGTGTGCAAAGCAGGACTTAGTCCCAGAAAAGCCTGCTCGCCGCAGATCAGTGCAGGGTACAATAGCAGAGCCTGGAGAGGCAGCAGTAACCCTTTGCACAGAATCAGTCTCAGTGAGATGCTGGGATCGACGTCTCCGCTGAGCAGGCTCCACTGCGGCCGATGGAGAATGGGAGACCTGTT